>NW_026606100.1:42960000-44287500 GCF_029834395.1 Sorex fumeus | reverse complement strand
TCAAGTAACTCACCATTTTGAATAAAATCGTGAGTATTTTATCAAATTTAAAAATATTCCCAGCCAATAAAGGAAAAAAGGAGACAGTTACAATTTCAAAGTCACTCACAGATATGATACTCCTGTATGCTGCTTGTATAACCATAAATTGAAGAATATCCAAATATGATTATCATGACCACGTCTCTACTGTCCAGTTCCATAATATGTGCTGAATGTCCCTCCACCGCATACTGCTGGCCATGTCCAAGGACAGTAGGTGTCTTTGTACTCCAAGACTGACGGTGTATGTTAAAAATCCACAGTTCATCTGTAACATTGCCATCATTCGTTTCAATTCTGCCTCCATACATAAAGATGTCCTCCTATAAATGAAAGGCACATGTTAATAGATAAAATAGTTATTCCTCGGTTTGGAGCGATAGCACAGCAGGTAAGGCATTTGCCTTGCACGCAGCCAACCCGGGTTCGATTCCTCTGTCCCTCTCGGAGAGCCTGGCAAGCTACTGAGAGGATCCCGCTCACATGGCAGAGCATGGCAAGCTCCCCATAGCGTATTCGATATGCTAAACACAGTAACAACAAGTCTCACCATGGAGACATTACTGGTGCCCGCTCCAGCAAATCGATGAACAATGGGGGGACAGGGCTACAGTGCAGTTATTTCTTAACAACATACATTTGCTAAATAAAAATGTTAAAACTGAGTAACAGCACGCGGAGGACGAGGTTCTCGTTTGTAAAATAAAGTGGAAACCAATGAATTAACGAGAATTGATGATCATTATTAAACTTTTGCTCACCGAAGGAGCAGAGGCCAGAGAGATTTTACAGTGAGTAAGGCAACTAACTGCCTTTCATGTGGCTGACTGGGGTTCAATCCCCAACATCCTATATGGTCCCCTGGAGCTCTGCCAACAGTGATTCCTAACTGCAGAGCTAAGAGTAATCCCTGAGAACAACCAGGTGCAACCCCCCCCACACAAAAAAAACAAACAAGGTACAAACATTCATGTTTCCAAATAATTATTTTAATTATTTAATTTTTAAAAGACATAGTCAATTGACCACGTTTTTAATTATACTACTGGAGTCCCTAGTTTTTATATTTTACCTACAAGTTCCTAGTTAATATATGTGAATTTTTCCATCTATATGTATACTCTTTTGAGCTATTCTCAGTCATTCACTGCTTTCATTAATGACTGGCTCACAAAATAAAAAAATCTTTGTATCCTATAGAACACATTTTTATTACCATTTCTCATGGCTATGCTATAACACATCACAGAACTTATAAATTACACATTTAGAGCACATAGGACTGAAATGATACATAAACGGATAAATTATTAGTACTTCAACAACACAAAAATAAAAAATCATTTCTTCAAATTCATTAAGAACACCTAAAAAACCACACAGCTGACATAGTTATGAGTAGAGGCTGGATATTTCCCATAGATCAGGAAAAAAAATAAAGATCCTTCCTTTAGTCACTTCCATTTAAACTGAGATGGGCATTCTTTTTTTTTTTTTTTATTGAATCACCGTGTGATACAGTTACAAAGCTTTCATGATTGAGTTTCAGTCATACAATGACTTTGAGCACCCATCCCTCCACCAGTACACATTTTCACCACCAATGTCCCCAGTATCCCTCCCGCCACCCGCACCCCATCCCGTCCCCTGCCTCTGTGGCAAGTACCTTCCTTCTTACTCTCTCCCTACTGTGGGGCATTAAGGCCTGCAATATAGACACTGAGAGCCATCATGTTTGGTCCTTAGAGACTGGCATTCTTAACCAGAGCAAATAGGCATACAAGTGAATACCTGCACTCAACTAGAAAGGAGTAAGTAAAACAGTCCTATTCACAGATGGCATGAACTTAGTTATATGTAAATATATATCTTAACGATATGTAATTATTTAAAAATTAATGCCATTAAATGGGTTCAACATGGCAGAACACAAGATCAATTACAAAAGGATTATTCTATTTCTGTATACTTACATACGAACATGAAATTAAGTTACAAAACATGAAATTAAGTTACAAAACAATCTTTTGTGTCTGGTTGCTTCGAGGCCACAACCCACAGTGCTCAGGGTGCCAGGCACTGAGCCCGAAGCTGCCTGCAGGGACTTTGCACGGGCTCAGCTCACTGAGCTCCCTCCAGCCCTGTCACACTTTCACTCTTAAAGCTACAAAACATTTCTGGAAGAAAGTTTATGTGGGCATTCCTCAAAAAGCTAGAAAGTGAGTTTCCATATGACCCAGCAATGCCACTTCTGGCAATACATACTGGGGGCACAAAAAGATACAGTAGAAATTCCATCTGCATTTCTATGTTCACTGCAGCACTATTCACAATAGCCAGAATCTGGAAATAACCCGAGTGCCCAAGAACAGACGACTGGTTAAAGAAACTACATCCACACAATGGAATACTATGCAGCTGTTGGGGAAAAAAAAAAGTTATGAAATTTACTTATAAATGGATGAACATGGAGAGTATCATGCTGAGTGAAATGAGTCAGAAGTGACAGACATAAAATGACTATACTCATATTTTTAAAAATATGAGACTAATCCCCAAGAACAATAGAAACAAGGACCAGGAGGATTGGTCCACAGTTAGAAGCCTGCCTCAAGTGCTGGGGGAGAAGGCAGTTGTGATAGAGGAGGGACCACTATGACAATGGTAGGTGGAAATGATCACTCTGGATAAGAACTGCATGCTGAAAGTAGGTAAAGGAACAAACATGATAACCTCTCAGTAGCTGCATTGCAAATCATAAGGCCCAAAAGGACAGAGAGAGAGAGAGAGAGAGAGAGAGAGAGAGAGAGAAGGAAAGTGCCTGCCATAGAGAAAGGTTGGGGGTGGCCATAGAGAAAGGTTGGGGGTGAGGATGGGGGGTGTCAGGGGTGTCAGGAAGGAAACTAGTGACATTGGTAATGGGAAATATACACTGGTGGGGGGTTGGGTGTTGTAATACTGTATAACTGAAACCTGATCACAAACAGCTTTGTAACTGCATATCTCATAGTAATTCAATTGGGTTGGGGGGGGGGGAACCCTCTGGAAAAATATAAGAAAGAAATTTTAAAGATCTAAATGAATGAAAAAGCATTTTGTGACTACGGGACCTGAAGACAACAGAGTTGAGAAGACAATACTCTCCAAACTTAACCACAGATTCGATGCAATTTCTATTCCAACTGGCTCTATGGAAGTAGACAAGTTGATCCCAAAATTTACATAGACTTGCAAGGTACCCAATGTCAATTTTGGAAAGAGAGAAGCAAAATAAGAGGACTCACACTTCTCAGTTCAAAGCTTCCTAGAATGCAAGTATGCTGCCAGCATACAAACAGACACAGAAATCCACAGAACTGAAATCAGACATAAACTCAGAATATTCATGGCTAACTAATATTTGACAAAAATTCCAAGACCATCCAATGGGAATGAATTGGCTCTTCCAGCAAGGACGCTGAGAGAACGACACAGTCACTTAAAATTAAGTTGGACTCTTACTACAAGCCAAAAGTGAAATTTAAAATGAATCAAAACCTGAATGTAAGAGTTAAAAGTACAAAACTGAAAAAAAACACTTCGGATTCATGGATTCAAGAACTTTCAAACAGGCAATTTGAAAACTGATTCTCTCAATAACACCAATATCACAAAGAGGAAAAAAAATGATCATTAGATATCATCAGAATAAAAATTTTTAAACTTTTTGGCTCCTAAAGATTACATCAAGAAAGTGAGAGTTCACAGAATGGGAGAAAACTATTTGAAATCATCTATCAGATAAGGAGATCTTATATTTAGCATAAATAACTCAAATCTCAAAAATAAACAGGCAATTTGGTTTTAAAATGGGTAGAGAACTTGAATACATATTTTTCAGAAAATACTGTACATAACCAATAAGTACATAAAAAGATACTCTATTAGTTAACAGAAAAATGAAAATCAAAACATTATGAGATACCATTTCACTCAAACTAGGATAGATACAACAGAACAGACAGATACTTAATGCTGGTGAGAATGGGTAGAAACTGCAGCATGGTAGGGCTAATAGGAATACAAAGTAATGGAGTCACTTTGGAAAAGTAGCAATTCCTCAAAAAGTTAAATACAGAGTTACTACTTGATGCAGCAACTAGAATCCCATGATTATACCTGAAAGAAAACTATGTCTAACCAAAAACATACATGGGTACTCACAGTAGGCAAATTCATAGCAGTGGAAAAACTGTAATGTCCACCAACTGATGTACAGTATTATGTATATTCACATAGTATATTACTCAGTTTTAAAAATAAATCCTATGTGTTACATTATACATTCTAGTCACAAACTACATGATACACAATTTCATTTATATCAACAGTGCAGAAAAATCTATAGAAACAAAAAGACAATATATGTCTATTTGAGGCTAGGAGGATGAGGTGTTAGGTGACAACCAATCTTAAAGGAATTATTTATAATGTTCTTGAAATTTAAATTATAAGAATTATATAAATTGCAAGAATTATAAAAATTATTTACATTAAAAGAATTATTTACAATACATCAAATATTATCAAGTTGATAACACAGCTTACAACTTTGACAAACCTGATGGGCAGATATAGTTGTATAACTTGGATATTGTAAAAACTCATTCGATTGTATGTTTAAATGAGTGTATATGTCGATTCCAACAAAACTGTACAAAAATGTCATTTAAAAAACCAAAGTCTATGGTCATATCACTCTGAACAGGCCCGATCTAGTCTAAAAAACTAAAAACTTAAGAATAAAATATACACATATATATTGTTTTATTTTTAAAGCATGCATATACATCGAAAAACAACATTTATTTTGGGGGTTGCACACCAGATGGTGCTCAGAACCGACACCTGATACACTGGACAAGCTAAACAACAAAATAGATGAATCTTGATCCATCCAATAAAAATCCATGTTTCTGTGATTCACTAGTATCATATTCACGAAAGGCATGAATATGTAGTCATACATAAAGTGAACTGACGACAATGTCATTCCTATCAAAATAATTGGCTTTTTTGCATAAAAATTCAAAAATATATCTTAAAATAATAAGGAATCTTAAGGAATTCTGAACAAAGTTGGAAACAAACCAAGGTTAAAACGAGGTTGAAAACAAAACACAACAAATGAAGAAATCTCAGACTGTTTTCATTTCAAAACATGCTACAGTAACCAGAGCAATGTGTTACAGGCAAAAGGTGGACATAGTTAAAGTAATAAAAGAAAAAACTCTTCATTTGGTACTCTCTTCTCTATCTGAGCTTCCTTTTCACCTAGAGCCTGTGGCTGGCCTTCCATTCATGGAGCAAAATTCCTGGTACTAATCTCAGCCATTCCTGTGTGTCACTCTCACTTTTTGTTGCTTTATGTTCCCCAGATGAATGCAATCTTTCTGTGTCTATCCCGCTCTTTCTGACTCATTTCGCTTAACATGATACTTTCCATGTAGTACCACTTGTATGTAAATTTCATAACTTCATCTTTTCTAACAGCTACATAGTACTCCATTGTGTAAATGTACCAAAGTTTCTTTAACCAGTGAGGGCCCTCCCAGGGTGGGAGAAGCATGCTAAAAGTAGTCGATAGGCCAAACATGATTGCCACTCAAAGCCTCTCTTGCAAAACACAGTACCCAAAAGAAGAGAGAGAGAACAAGGGGGAATACCCTGCCACAGAGGCAGGATGGGACGGGGGGGGGGGGGGGGGGGGGGGGGGGGGGGGGGGGGGGATGAGGGGGGGGGATGCTGGGACCCATGGGGATGGATGACGGGCACTGGTGGAGGTATGGGGACTTGATCATTGTATAACTGAAACCCAAGCACAAAATTTGTAAGCCTATAACTGTACCTCATGGTTTTTCACTAAAAAAAAAAAAAAAAACTCAGTACCAATTCTAAAATATGCAATCAAATTATTTTCAACATGGTATCAAGGCCAGATGGGGAAAAAATAAGATAATTCTTAACAAATGGTTCTAGAGAAATCATAATCAAATGCAAAAGAATGAAGCTGGATGCTTTACTTTACGCCAAATGAAACATAATTAAAAACCTAAACGTATTAGTTAAAAAGGCCCTCCCGTTGATCGTCGATTTGCTTGAGCGGGCCCAGTAACATCTCCATTGGAGACTTTGTTGTTACTGTGTCTGGCATATCGAATACGTCACGGGGAGCTTGCCAGGCTCTGCCGTGTGAGTGAGATACTCTCGGTAGCTTGCCGGGCTCTCCGAGAGGGGCGGAGGAATCGAACTCGGGTCGGCCATGTTGGCCGCTTGTAAGGCGAATGCCCTAACGCTGTGCTAAAATCTTCCAAAAAAAAAAAAAAAAACATGGGGAAGGGGCCAACGTTTGACTTGGCATCAAGTTTTTGACTGTGACATCAAAAGCACAGGTTTAAAAAGAAAAAATAGATTAACTGGACTATGTCAAAATTTAAAACTTTTGTACAACAATGTTTACTATAAAGACAATCTAATGAACAAGATAGAATGCTTTTAGATTATATATCTAATAAGGGAGGTAAATATCTATAATACATTCTGAATACAAACAGTCCTACAATAACAAAAATAAGAAGTGAGCAAAGAACTTGAATATACATGTGTATATTTTCTTTAGAGAAGACATGCAAATGACTAGTACAGCATTTGAGAAGAAGCTCAATATAATTATTCTGACCTACCATAAGACATTATTTCATAACCATTAGGACGACTAATATAAAAACAAGAATAAGCTGGGTAGGAAGTAGAGAGATTGGACCACTGCTGGGGTTGGTGGAAAAGGTGCAGATTCTCTGTGAAACAGCAGGGAAGCTTGTCAAAGGGTTAAACTTCAATTATGAAACCTTCCCCATCCACCTGCACTAGCCAGACACACCCGTGCTCCCCCTCCGGGCCTCGGGTGTGGAGAAGCCTCAATTCCCTATGGGTCAGTCCCCCACCTGCCTAACGGAAGCCCACCCACACTGCAGGCTCCAGCTAGCCCCACTCAGCCCAAGGACGTCCAATCCCCAAGCCAAAGTCTTCACCCAGAACCCTGATCTGGGGTGGAGGTGTAGCTCCAGAAATAATGAAGATGCATTAGTGGACAACCTTTCTGCACAAGAAGTCTTGGAGAGACCCTGTATCTAGAGCTCTCTAGCTTTCTGGGTGAGGATTTCAAAGTTACAGGGATTCGGCTCTTTAGCGATTAAAGAGAACAATAAAGGAGAGTTCCAATGAGGGAAAAGAAGGTGTGAGAATATCTATTCAGGGACCGCTGATCTAAAGACCACAGGAGGAGAAACACAGAAACACAACAGAGGGAATAAGCACACAAGGCCAGAAGCAAAGAAAACACTTGGTGTTCCCGAAGACAAGATGCATGATATTATCCAAAAAGAACAAAAGGAGGGAATCGGGGAGAGACTGCAAAAGGGAAGGTGCTCGCCTGGCATATGGCTGACCTGGGTTCAATCCTGAGCATATGGTCCCCCAAGCACTGCCAATGGGTCACTCCTAAATACAGAGCCAGAACAGTCTCTAAGCACTGCAGACTGCAACCTCCCTTCCCCGCCAAGTAAAGAAGGAAAAAATAAATAAATAAAAATGAAGAAAACATCAGCCTTCTATGGGTCAGCCTAAAGAGAAATACTGCTCATTAATATACATGCGACAAATGAAGTATCATCACATACATGCAACAAATGAAGTTATTATCAAAATACGTAAAACAACTACTAGCATGACTGAAGGAAAATTGTAACAGCAACACAACAGTAGAAAATTTTAATAACATGTGCTCATCTGGATAGATCAACCAGACAGAGAATCAATAAGGGAACGGTAGACTTAAAGGACAAAATAAAAGAAATGGGCTTAACAGACCTCTAGAGAGTTTTCCATTCCCAAAAAAGCAGAGTATACATTCTTCTCACATATTCATGGATCATTCTCAAAATTAAGAGAATTAAATTACATGAAGTACCCTCTCAGATCATAATGCTTTGAATCTGGAAATAAACCATAAACAGAAAGCTGGGGAAAGCTGTAACACTTAAAGTTGAACAACATACAAATGAACAACTGCTGAGTCAAAGAGGAATCAAAAAAGAAACTAAAATATTCCTGGAAACAAATAAGAATGGAGACAAGAGCTCCCAGAATTTATGAGGAACAGCATTGTATGCGTACAGCACTCCAGGCATTCGTCAGGAAACAAGAATGGGTGAGAATAAATTACCTAAGCTCACACTTCAAGGAACTAGAAAAAAACAAAACAAAATTCAAAATAAGTAGAGGGTGTGAAATAATAAAAATCTGAGTGGAAATCAGTAACATGGAAATAACACAATACCAAAAACAGCAATGAGGGGCTGGAGCAATAGTATAGCATTTGGATGACCCGGGTTCGATCCTCGACATCCCATAGGTTTTCCAACCACTGCCAGTAGTAATTCCTGAGTGCAGAGCCAGGAATAAATCCTGAGCATTGCCAGATGTGATCCAAAAAGCATAAAACAAAATAAAATGAAAAACGGCAATGAAAATAAGAGATATTTTTGAAAGATTCAACAAGACAGACAAGACAACTCCCTATCCCCTTGTGCTAGAACTCACAAAGAGATTAAGAGAAAATCCTGATAAATCAAATCAGAAATGAATGAAGAGAAATCACAACAGAAACCTCAGAAATACAAATGGTCATGTAAGGTGACTATGAAGAACTTGACACCACTATGCTGGAGAACCTAGAAGAAATGGATAAATTTCTTGTATAACCTCCCAAGATTGAGTCAGGAGGAAGTAACTAACTTGATCAGATGTGATGATAAAAAAGCTGATATTCAAAATCACCCCAAGAACAAAAGTTTTCAAACAGATGGTTCATTAATGATAATGAGTTTTTCCAAATCTTCAAAGAGGACTTTCTACCTGTCCTCCAGGTAGTAGAAGTAGAAGCTTATCCATGGAGTAGCAGAAATAGGAATTCTCCCTAACAGTTTCTATGAGGTCAACATTACCCTAATACCAATGACTACAGATATTACTAAAAAGAAATAAATAATTAGACCAGTCTCCTTAATGAACATAAATGCAAATATCTTCAAAAAAATCCTAGGAAACTGAATACAATGTATTAAACACATCATACATCACAAGCAAGCGGTATTCATTCCAGAGATGCAGGGGTAGTTCAACATATGCTGTCAGTAATGGAATAGCACTGTAGCACTGTCCTGAATCGTTGTTCATCAATTTGCTCGAGCGGGCCCAGTAACATTGTGAGACTTGTTACTGTGTTTGGCATATCGAATACGTCACAGGTAGCTTGCCAGGCTTTGCCATGTGGGCAAGACACTCTCGGTAGATTGCCGGGCTCTCCGAGAGGGGCGGAGGAATCAAACCTGGGCTGTGTGCAAGACAAATGCCTTACCTGCTGTGCTATCGCTCCAGTCCAATAATGGGATTACACCAAGAAATAAAAGACGAACTAATATTCATCCCTATTGATGCAGAGAAAGCGTTTGACAAGATCTCAAACTCATTTGTGATGAAATCTCTCAACAAAATGAGGACTGAGAGAATTTCTCAGTAATGTACAGGCCATATAGAACATCATCCTTAATGGGCAGGAAACATCACCCTTAGTGGGGGTAAAATTGTCTTGCATGTGTCTAACCCAGATTCAATTCTCAGCACCCCCTGTAATCTCCCTAATCCTCACCAGGAGTGATCCCTGAGCTCAGAGCCTGTATAAAAATCCCTGAGCACTGCTGAGTGTACAACTTCCTCCCCCAACCAAAACAAATACAAGACCCTCCAAGATCTTAACCCTAATGGCAAAAAAACAAAAGTGTAAGTAAACAAAAGGGACTCCATCAATGTAAAATTCTTTTGCCAATTTGGGGCTTGCTACTCCTGTACCCTGGGCCCCGGGGTGATCTAAGTATCCCCCCCCTTAAAAACACTGCATCCCTCACCTAACTATTCTATACACCACATACGATGGGGACCATCCTGTGTTTGTGTTTCTTCTTCTGGCTTTAATCAACATGAAAACTGAAAGGGGAAGAAGAGATAAGAGGGAAGCAATGGAGGGCAGAGGTCAAGGGAATCTGAGTACTTTGGTGGTGTAACTGGGAGAGATAAATATACAAACCAGAGTCAACAAAACTAAAACCAGGAGATCCAAATTTCAACAACCAAGCTTTAAAAATGTATCTGTCAAGGTGACAGATTCGCAAAGAGAGGGAAGTTGACACTAGTGGTAGAATGAGTGCCGGATTATTGTATATCTAAAACTCAAATGCAAATAACTTTGTAAATCATGATGCTTTAATAAAGTTGAAATTTAAGAAAAATAAAGAAACGGGGCCTGAAAATCAAAAGATACATCATAGGGCTAATGCCCAAAATATATAAGAACTCTCAATGTTTAAAAAAAAAATGGAGGGAAGAGATGAAAATTTCACAAAGATGACATAAAAATTAACCATGAGTCTATGAAAAATATTCATCATCTACTGATTACCAAATTAGCAGAACAATGAGGCACCGCCTCACACCAGCAAGAATGGTGTGAAGGCCATGGTGCTAACAGTTGTACAATTCAAATGTACTTAATGTCACTAAACTCTACACTTAAATATAGTTAAAATGCCCTGCCAAAACCCCAGTAGCCACACCCATGACCCACAGCTGCTGCTATGCCAACGGCCCTACTTCATTGTTTCATGACTAATCTCACAGAGATGACAAATCAACAGAAATTCCAGGTACACTGGTTTCCAGGCTGAAAACTCCAGGGTCTCCTCGGAGTGGGGGTCAACAGTCTCCCCCTCTTCCCCATTCTTCTGGCAACTCCAGCAGCCTTGCCACATCCCACAGTCACTGCTATGTAAACTCGTCAGCCCAGTCCTACAAATTTTGGGGTTCCGGGAGTATGCAATCACATATGTGGCAACATGACACCTCCAAATTCCACAATACTGACATCCCCATATGAGAACACCACAGGAGATGGAAAAGTAACAGAGAAGCCAACTGGGCCCAATAAACAAAAACAGTAACACAGAAAGCTCAAGGAGGGGGCTTGAGCAATTTAACAGCGGGTAGGGCATTTGCCTTGCAGGCACCCAACCTGAGTTCGATCTCCAGCATCCCATATGGTCCCCTGAGCACAGCCATGTGTAATTCCTAAGTGCAGAGCCAGGAGTAATCCCTGTGCATCATTGGGTGTGGCCCAAGAAGAAAAAAAAAAGGTGTTCATTGCTGGAGCGACAGCACAGCAGGTAGGGTGTTTGTCTTGCACACGGCCAACCCGGGTTCGATTCCCAGCATCCCATATGATCCCCCAGCACCACCAGGAGTAATTCCTGAGTGCAGATGCAGGAGTAACCCCTGTGCATCGCCGGGTGTGACCCAAAAAGCAAAATATTGAAAGAAAAAAAAAAAAGAAAAGAAAGCTCAAGGAGAAATGAACAGCTTCATAAACCCTCAGACATGCACTTAATCACCCCCATGGTGGGAGATAACAAGTTTCACAAAATTTCTTATACTGAAGTATTTTTTGGTAAGTCTCTTAGCCATATAATTGTAACAATCAATATAAAATAAATTATTTTGTGCCTGTTAAGGGGAAAGGGTTGGGGGACGGCTGGAAGGAAGATCACACTGGTGATGGGACTGGAATTGAAACACTGAATGTCCTAACAACTGTTTCATGAAAACTTTGTAAGCCATGATGTTTAAATGAATGTTTATGAAAGGGAAAAAAAGTAGTTAAAACAGTAAATCTCATGATAATTTTACCATTCTTTTAAGAAATGACTGATTGGATGATTAGGTATTAAGTCACCTCATGCCCTCCATTGGGCTGGAGCAATAGCACAGCAGTAGAGCGTTTGCCTTGCGTGCAGCCAGCCCGGCCAAGCTGGGTTCGATTCCTCCGCCCCTCTCGAAGAGCCCAGCAAGCTGCCGAGAGTATCTCACCCGCATGGCAAAGCCTGGCAAGCTCCCCAGGATGTATTCAATATGCCAAACACAGTAACAAGTCTCACAATGGAGACATTACTGGGCCCGCTTGAGCAAATTGATGAATGACGGGAGGACTGTGACAGTGACAGTGATGTCCTCCATTTAATGGAGCACAGTGAATCTATTCCGTATCAACTCAGGATGATCCATAAAATCTGTTGCTCTCGTTGTTTAAAACAAAATGAGATGTGAGTTCTTAAGATACATTCCAAAATCTAAAAAATAAAATTTAAAAAAGCAGAATCCATACCTGATATAAAGCAAGAGAGTGTCCGTATCTCTGGAGAGGTCCCCTTGATAGAGTTCCTACATTCCATATACTGCTTTCTAAATTGTAACTAAAAGCAAGAAAATAATTTCATAAGCTAAAACTCATTTTCAGTTTTTTAATTTGCATATGCCTTTCCTCAAGTATTGTACTCAAGTATTCATTAAATTCAAAAACAATTATAGCTAATAAACTCATAATTTCATGCGGCGTATTAGGGATTTTTAATAAAGACTCATTCAAGATATGCCTACTCTAAATTAGAATTCAATCGTTTAAATGGATAATTCACATTAACATGACTGAGGCTATTTATTACTGGAATTAATTTGTTCAATTGCCTTTAATAATTTCAACCAATAGATTAACCTAAACAACAGCAAACTATTCTGCATTTTACAAAAAGCCGGCTTTTTTCCTTTAGAAACTGATGATATTCTGTCCACTTTCAAATTGCCCATTTGATTTATGATTTCATTTTTATTATCTTATATACACTTAGCTTAGAATCATATAAATTAACCAAAAACATATCTTTTCTATGTACAAATATAGCTTATTTACTGCTCTGAGATGTGAAAGGGAAAAAAATGAACTCAATTAGAAGCTTCTATTAAAAAAAATCAAGTACTACTAGATGACCAGTAGCTCACACACTGTCCTCCCCTGCCTTCACAGATGGTTCAGAGGCTTGTCCAGCCTCACTGGACCCTGGCTGGATGTCCCCACTCCTCACCACCCTCCTCGTGACAGGGTGTCCAGGTCCAAAACGTGGCCCTCTCCACTTCACATATCTCGTCTCTGGATGAGTCTCTCAGAATCTTATCCTAAGGCCGGCCCCGAGGGTTCTCTTCCTCCCAGCCCCAGGATTCAGCGTCTCAACCACTACATAGAGTTTCGTCACTTCACAAGGTAAATTCAAGAACCTGTTCCCAAACATGTCCAAAGCTCCCAGCCCATCTCCAGCAGCCTGTGCCCCTGGCTCCGGCCCCCTCTGCTCCCAAACTGCAGCCTCCTCCTGCAAACGCCAAGCAAGTGACACGGGTCTCCTTGTTGTTTCTCGAACTTTCCAAGGAACTTCAGGGTCTGCCTCTTTTCTCTGACTCCAGGTAACTGCACTGCCAACACCCACACCCTGGCAGTCTTTGAAAGCCCTGGCCTTGCTGTGGAACCTACCCTTGACCGGGACAGGTGTGTCTTCAGGGCCTTCCTCTCTGGCACACTCCACTTCCCCACCGCTGCCGCCTGTCTCTTGCCATCCAGCTAGCTACCGATGTCTACACATGCACATCCATATCATTGGCCAGTCAGTAACTGTTTTTATTAATTCAATGTTTTTGTTGCCTTTCTCACTAACTCCACAGAGACACGGAGACTATGTTCACCGATATATCTATCCCCAGTGCAAGTTTCTTAGGACCATGGGTGAGGTTACTTTTTACAGTCTCTCCTTAAATATATGTTCTGCAAAATGTTCTCTAATTTTGAAGATCCAAACATGCAATGCTTATATTATTGACTGATTATTTATATCTTAAATGGTAACCTACCTCAATTTTTAAAATTTGGGAGGACCTCCCGAACAGTGCTCAGGAAGTCCAAGGGGCCCAGGAGTCTCACTCAGTGATATCTGGCAAACCAGGGGATGGTTCAATACCTGGACTCTGCTAGGGTCCACAAGGGCCACACAGGCCATGTTCAGGGTCTCCAGGCATGTGACACCAAAGACCCAGCCTTGCACATGACCTGAGGCTCTAAGCCACTGTCCCAGCCCTGAGACCTCACTCGGTTTTTTGGGTTTTTCTTTGCCCTTTTTTTTGGGGGGGGGGGGAATTGGGGGTGTCACAGCTGGCAAAGCACAGGGGTTACTCCTGGCTCTGCACTCAGTCATTACTCCTGGTGGTGCTTGGGGAACCATGTGGGATGCTGGGAATCGAACCCATGTTGGCCGCATGCAAGGCAGACACCCTTCCCACTGTGCTATTGCTCCAGCCCCGGAGACCTCATGCAGATTGACAAATCAACTCTGACTTTCAAGAGCTGTGAAACGTCCCTATAGGCATGCTGGGTCACATTCAGACTAAGGAGGAAGAAAACATCTCGAACCTGTGAAGACGGCCACCAAGTACCTTGTGATGCTGCGGGGCTTAGTACAGAGCTGATCAAACACTGGCCACACAGGAGTGGCCCCCAAGCACAGTGGGGTTAAGACACCAGGAAATACAAGGAATCAAGTGCCAGACAAAAATCAAGGTAAGGAGCTGAAAGGCTAGAGCCCCGATGGGACATGCACAGGTGCCCCTAAATCTGACCCCTGGCATTGGAGGGGGGCCTCTCCAGCACCCCAGAGTGAAACCCTGGGGTTCCCAACACCACTTGGGAGACTCAGAACAAAAGCCCAATGGTTTGAATGGGAAAACGCACGTTGAGGAGAACAAGATCCACACATGCACTTACGCTTACAGAGAACACAGGCCTTTGTGATTCCCAAGTGACCCTGACAAGGATATGCTGTCTTCTCAACTCTACTTTGCAAACATCAAAACTGGATCCAAAGCACCACTTTATTTTCACAGGCTTCTCATTTTCATTACCCATAATTAATGTCCTTTTCACTTCCACACTTAAAACCTCTTCACTTTCCACACTCCTTTCAAAACTAAACAATTCGTTTTAATTCCTATCTTTCAATTCTTCTACTCCTTCCTGTCCCCTGTATATTCCTTCACAGAATTCTAATAGTTCGCTTAAAAATTAACCACGACGAATCACGACCATCCTGTTATTCGTCGAATGCCTCGAGCAGGCCGCAGTAACGTCTCCTTCATCCTAGCCCTGAGATTATATTCAAGGCTCTTTAGGAGAATGAGACCCATCACTGTTACTGGTATTTGGCATATTGGGTATGCCACGGGGAGTTTGCCAGACTCTGCCAGTTTGTCCAAAGTAGGAATGAAATAATAAAAATTAACCAGAAACAATTTTTCCCTTCTCTTCAGAATTTATTTTATAATTTCACTGCAGTTTTTACTCAGGTTTAAAGCAAACTCCGCTTTGTCCTGCAAAATTTCTTAAAATGTCCAAATTCAGTGGGCTAAGCTATTCCTTCAGTAGGTAGGCTTGCTATATAAAACATGGAATGCTCAGTTAAATCTGAATTTCAAAAAAAAATGCTGCATATGACCCCCTGCAATATTCATAACAAAACCACAAAGACTTCAAGGTGTCTAGTTTTTCTGAAAAATTATTACTTGTCTTGTGGGTTTTATCTGTGAAATCTGAGAATCCAAATCCCACGTCATGCCAAAGGCAAAACTGACTGGGACCTGCACAATTTTTAACATATTATTAATATCCTCCTGAAAACATTGAGGATCAATTAATTCTTCCTATTTCCTCTTTTACTCTGTAACTGAACAGTTCACGAAATTCAGCAACTGAAACTAGTCGGGAAAAGCTGTCACCCACGTGTGGGGCTCCCTTGTCACAGACTCATCCGGGAAACAATCCCTATTGAGCCAACAGAAAAATGAATGATCTATTTTGCCAAACTGGCAGTGTTCTCCCAACAAAAGCTTGTCAAATAAAGAAGGCGAAGTAAAAGTTCAGGTAAATTAAAATTTACGGAACTGAAAGTGTCTTCACACTAGCAATTACACCTCACGCTGAAGAAATAAAAAACGTGGTAGAATTCATTAATACCCAAAGCAGGTATGGCCTGCCCTCATTTGAAGTTTTTATTTTCTTACTCAGAACTTATTAAAAGCATTCTAAACAGATCAGCAAATTTCTATGCAAAATCAACTTATGTAGAATGCCATATAATTAACTACTGCATTAATCTATCCCCAAATTAGGACACAAAGCAAACAGGCATTATCACAATATAACTATTCATAAAATTGGACGGCAATAAAGCGAGACAGAATAATCTTATTATCAAAGCAAGCCAATTTAAGAACAGGTTATAAGAATCAGGGGGGAGGAGGACGGGAAAGGAAAGAAATACTTACTTCAGGACCATTTGAAAAGAACTGTAGTTAAAGGTATAGCCACCGATCACCCACATAAATTTGCCATGTAAAACCGCTTTATGGGAAGCCCGGCCAACAGAAGGACTAAAGGGCTTAACATTTGGCAGAATCCAGTAAGACTCGGTAGAAGGAACATTCAAAGAACAATCAGGACCTATTTTAAAAAAGAACCAAACAATGCGCCATTACACAAAGACCGTAGGTTACAGAAATAAAATATATGTTGATATGGATGGATGCACAACATATTAATAAATTCAATGTACATAAATGTTTCATCTCTAGCTTACAGGCAGTGGTTTAACAGCAACAGTCAGGTTTACAAGAAAATAAAAATATACACTCATTCAGATTTGGATCTGTTCGGGAAGTATCAAATAATATAAAAACTCGAATTTAGTTTAGTATGTTATCAGTGAAACTACTGAAATACAGTGTACTCAAATCCCAGCTCCGGCTCCAGAAGTTGAACCCGAGTAGCTCTATTTAACTCTATGATAGGGGGAAAAAAAAGACTTAATTTACAAAAATGGAAATGACAGTCTATCCTACATGGTATATTTTATATATTCGATCTTTTAAAAGACGGTGGCAATGGGACCGTTTGTAAATTGTAAACTACCAGACAGATACAAAAAAACAAAAGTACACCTGCATTGGCACCTTTCTTAAAAAGCAACTATAGTTAGCATCCGAAGGAAAACTTTATCGTTACTCTCAAAAAATTATGAATGAAATTTAAACATTCTTAACTAGTCCAGGAAAACTTAAGACACCACGGGGTGAAATCACTGCCCCTCGATATTTAGAGTGGGGCTCAGGAGTCTTGGTTTGCTCTGACATTAAAGATAGGAGAATAGCTTAGAACAGTGTTCTTAAACTTTAAATAATGGAAGGAATATTTCTAACAGAAAAATTTTTTCATCTAACGAAAGGATTCCCAAATTATGTTTATTCTAGTGGAATTAAAATATATTCAAATACAAACGAGATACAAATCCCCTATGTTTAAAGTTTTATAAAATTGAGGCTGTCTGGGGCCAGAGCGATAGTTCAGTGGGGAGGGCGCTTGCCTAGCATGAGGCCGACTCGGGTTCAATCCCGGCATTCCATATCCTCCCCTGAGCATAGCCAGGAGTAAACCCCGAGCATTGCTGGGTGTGACCCAAAAAGCAAAAAAAGAAAAAAAAGTCTAGTGAGCTTTTTAAAATTGAGTGATGATATAGTGAGAAGAGCATTTTAGCCTTCTATGCAGCTAACCAGGTTCACTCCCCAGGACCCCAGAAGGTTCCCCAAGCCCACCAGGAGTAATCTCTGACTGCAGAGCCAGGATAAGCCCTAAGCAAAACAAATGAGGCAATAAATAAATAAATAAATATGCTTTGTACATATATTAATCAAGTAAATATATATGAGCAAAACTAATAAAGACACTAAAATGAATGTTTTCTTAATATCACGGATGGCACTGTTTTACTCAAATTAAACCGTTAGGCGCAAGTGGACAATAAAACTCCACCATTTTCCTCTCCTCCAACTTGTACAAACTCCTAATTTATATGACACGTCCTATCATATTTTGCCTGTACTTGTTAAAAAAGCATCAGTAAACCTGAATCACAACCAAAGCAAACCTTGACATAGCAATAAGGCGACTTTTTCTATGCTATGATGAGAGTTTAATCAGCTTGCTTATATCAAACCATATCATTGAGTCATTGCCCTTTATTTTAAAAAACATTGCCCTACTCTGGTTTTCCATTTATTGTCCACTCTTCCATGCCCGCCTTCATCTATCTTCGAAGTTCTTCACAAGCCTTAGTTAGATTCGATAAATCTGCATTTTCCAGGCATAGACTAGTACCGAACTTTCTTCAGTTTTTTACACTGAGGTAAAAGTAGTTTACAAAAGAGTGTTTATAAGTTTGGGGTTCTTTTTGGGGGGTGGGCGGAGGATGCACTGTGGTTTATAAACAGTTACTAATAGGATTTCCTACTTGAACTATCCCGGCCACACACACCACATACTCCCCTGTGACCGCTTCTCTCCACCACCATCCCGGGGCCCCTCACCCATCCCCACCCTCCGTGGTAAGCTTCTACTAAAAACAAATTCTCTGTTTCTGTTATTCCCCTATTCTGGCTCTTCTATTCCACAGGTGAGAGAGATCATTCTGTGCGTGTTCCTCTCCTTCTGACTAACTTTACTCAGCATGGTCGTCTCCAGACCCATCCACAGGGCGGCAACTTTTATGATTTCACTGATTTCTTCCAGTCAAGTGGTAGTTCACTGTGCCTATACCACAGTTTCTTTATCCAGTCATCTGGTCCTGCACATTTGGTGATGTCCAGATCTGGGCTATTGTGAATAGTGCTACATAAGCATAGCAGCGCAGATGTCTTTTCTAAATTGAGTTTTTGGACCCTTGCGGTAGATGCCCAGAAGCAGAACTACTCAGTCAGACAGATGCTCAATTCCCAAGTCTTTTAAGAGTATCCATAGTGTTTTCCAAACTGGTCTTTATAAATTGTAATGGTACTATGTTACCACACACTCACTACCAAAGTGCCAATATCCCTTCCCATCACTTACCTCCTCGATAATGGTAAGATTCTTTTAAACAGAGAAAACTTTATCCTTTGTGAGTAAGAAAATGGCAAGTATTTATTTACTGGTAATTAGAAAACAAAAAAGACCATACTGCTCCAAGGAAAATTTAACTTGAATTCTAAATCATTTTACTCAGAGTGGTAAAATCCAAGTGAAAAGAGTCCATTCTTTTAAAGTACTGTCTGCAGTTCCTTTGGCAAGGGACGAGTAGTTAAACAGAGCCCAGGGGGACTGCAAAGCCAAAAATATTAGCTGCAATACAGACCTTTAGAGAGAAGCTTGAGAACCTCTAACTGAAGAAAATCAAGATAATATACATCAAGATGTATATTACATAAAAATAACATAGCCACGGGCATAACTTTTGTATGCAATTTTCTTAATAAAGGAAATAAAGATTTATTTTAAATCATTTAAATCAGAAATAATATGAAATAGTATAAAACATCAACCATAAGTGAATCTGGGTAAAGAGTATTTTCATATTCTTTGTACCGTTATTCCTGCAACTTTTTAAAAAATAAATTTGAAAACCTTCCTAGTTAAAAAGTTTACTACCTAAAAATTCTGAGTTCCAAGTAATCATTTGGTATCATCTGGCAAAGAATTTTGACCAAGAATAACAGCAGGTAAAACTCTTAAGAGCCAGGGCTGTATTTAAATCCATAATATAGATATAAATTCTAAACCTGGAGCAAAATATTTCAGAGCAAGTTTTTGAGAGACTGAATATAGGTGTCCCCAAGGTGTCAGCGAGCGGAACATAGCTGAGCGTCATCTGGCAAAAAAGGATTTTGCAGATGTGATTGGAGTAAGAATCTGGCATTGTCGGGAAGTTTCACCTGGTTGCTAGGTATAATCACAGCGTCTTTCTAAGAGGAGATCTGACTACAAACGGGGAGAACAGTTTGACCACAGAAGCAAAAAAGTTGGGCTGCCGGCTACATAGCAGACAAAGTCCAGGCAACTAAAAGCCTTAAAACTGCAGATGCTCGCCTGCAGCCTCCAGAGGGCGCTGGTTTCCGCAAGACCATTTTCCGGCTCTGACCAGCTGTGGCACTCGGTTACAGCAACTATTGGAAACGAATGGTAATAATTAGACTGACCAATTTGATTAAACTAAAAAGACCTTTAACAAAAAAAATGTAGGATGTAAGAAATTAATTTACTCTTCAAAATATCAGGTTTTGGGCTGGAGAGAAAGGACAGCGGGTAGGGCATTTGCCTTGCACGCAGCCGACCCGGGTTCAATTCCCAGCACCCCATATGGTCCCCTGAGCACTGCCAGGAGAAACTCCTGAGTGCAGAGCCAGGAGTAACCCCTGTGCATCGCCAGGTGTGACCCAAAAAGAAAAAAAATCAGGTTTTGGAGAAGTGAACAGTAAACAGGCATCAGAGCTTCAGTTATACGTACTGTATTCAGTATTCAGTACGTATAGGCCAGAGCAGTACAGAGCTTCAGTATTTGTACCCAGTGATACGAGTGAGGGCTACGGCCATATACCCAAACCACAGATCCAACAGAACTGAAAACAGGAAATCTAAGCGGCATCCACTGGGACTGCGTAATGAGCCTGTCAAGTTGATGGGGCAGGGATTGAGTGAGGGCTGGGATGGGAGGGAACCTGGGAACACTGATGGAGGGAAGTTGACAATGGTGGAGGGACTGGTGTGGAATTACCATATGCCTAAAACACAACTATCACTAACTTTGTAAACTTTAATAAAAATTGTTTAAAAATAAAACCCTGAAAAATAAAAAATAAGTAAATAAATAAAACATCTTGTTTTAGAACTCGGGATAGTACAGTGAGTAGGATGCCTCCCTTGCACACAACCTACCAGGGTTCAATCCCCGGCACCTTATGGTCCCCCAACCACCTCCAGGGGTGAACCCCGAGTTCACAGCCAGGAGTGATCCCTGATCACTGCTGAGTATGACCCAAACAACAAAATATAAAATGAAGTATTTTGTTTTCTGCACAAAACCAGCACTAAAGAGGCTGGAACAATAGCACGGTGGGTAGGACGTTTGCCTTGCACGTGGCCGACCCAGGTTCGATTCCCAGCATCCCATATGATCCCCTGAGCATTGCCAGAGGTAATTCCTGAGTGCAGAGCCAGGAGTAACTCCTGTACATCGTTGGGTGTGACCCAAAAAGAAAAAAAAAACTATCTCATCATGACTATATTTTATGTGAATTCTCACATCGGTGGGAATGACCTTAAAATAAACTCTACAGATTGCCATTCTTTTATACTAAATTAACAAACTTATAAACCAAATGACATATATAAATTATTAAAAAGCATAACTTCAATGTTTAAAGAATACCAAAAGTCTTTTCGGCAGTGAGGGAGGAGCGGGGCCCACACACAGCCATGCTGGGGGCTATTTCTGGCTGTGTTCAGCAGGGACCCCTACCTGGCATTGCTCTGGTGACCATATGTGGTGCCGGGGATTGAACCCCGGTCGGTCGGCAGGACTCACTCTCCCTCCACCAAGAAAATGAGAAGTTTTGATGTGTAGCTTTCTGTGCTCTGTGACTAATTTGAGATATTAAATAATAAGCAGAGATTAAAACACAAAGTACAAAGAATACTTTCTACAAAGTCTTCACTGCCCACTGAAAAATCTAACATTGATACCAACAGGTAAGACACCCCCCCCCCCAAGTCTCCCTTTTTACAGAAATGTCTAAGGAAGATCATCTGCCACTTGACCATCTCAGCAAGCGGGGGGTGGGGGGCGGGGTTTGTCCTGGCATCTCTGACACCGAGATCCTGGTGCTACAAACAACTGAGTGGACCCGGGAGTCCACAGCAACGTGTGTGCAGCTGAAGAGTGTGTGGCGGCCAGCAGGCACAAGCGAGAAGATACGTGAGCACTGTGGCCGGAAGAGCAGCCCTCCTACGCAGCACATAAAACACCAGGGGGACCTCGGGGAGCACTAGATGCTCGCCACAAGGAGGGGAGCAGGGTCCTGGTGAGAGTTTGAGCACCGGGCCCAGGTGTGCAACCCCTGGCGAGAGCGCATGGGACCTCACTAGTCATGGAACTACAGTGGTGAAGAAGGGCAGAGGGGAAAGAGAAATTAAGTCTCGCGCCAGACGGACAGTATGGAGAGTAGGGCATTTGCCTTGCACACAGCCGACCCAGGTTGGTTCCCTGGCATGCTATATGGTTCCACCAGCACTGCGAGGAGTGATTTCTGAGTGCAGAGCCAGGGGGAGCCCCTGACAATTGTTGGGTGTGATACAAAAAGCAAAAAAAAAAAAAAAAAAAAAGAAAGAAAAGAAAAAAGAAATTAAGTCTCAATGAAGTGTCCTTATGTCATATAAAGCAGAAAAAGAAATCAAAATGTGATTAGCCAATTAGGGACTTTTGGGGAGAGGGGAAGGGGGGGACTTAATCTCGCTCCAGAATTTCAAACTCCCCGTGATGTAGTTCTGGTTAATACGTGGAACTCGTATTTAACCTCTCCCATGAAAGGGGAAAAAAATCATATTTCACTCTTAAGATGATACATTTGTAAAGAGTCCAAATTTACTTAATTTGTGCAATTTCCTCTTGAAAGCATTAAGTGCCGCTAACATGGACCTATCTCAAATGCTGCTTGTAAGTTGCATTTCTGTAAAGAACACTATTCTGCAGATAACCACGTCGGTATTTTAAATCAAGGCTTCCTGAACTTTTTACATCCAAAACCCATTTTTTGCCCAATAAATGCATGCGTGTATGTATGTATGTATGTATATATATGTTAGTAGGTCTGTGTATGTATATATACATACATATATGTATATAATTAGACCTACTAATTTAGTCACTTTTTTAAAAAATTACTCGTAAGAGTTTTTGTGCCCTCTTGTACTAATGTAGACCCTTCAGCTCCTTTGTAAATAATCACACAGTCCATTAGTCTATAAAATTAAATTTGGAGGGATGTTTAAAATACACTGAAATTGATCTCTGGCCTCTGGAGACTGGTTTCATGGGCCTAGGAAATGTTAAGAATAGTCTGGATTCTGGAACAAAATCCTATTTTTCTAATGATGTTGGGTGATAGGGTTCACGCAATGATGCCATCTTGTTCTGTCTTTTGTTGGAGAACTTCAGATTCGGTGCATATGCTAAATCTTAAGACTCTTCCTGGCTTGATTACAGTAAGCTGCATGTCCCTTCCTTAAAATCTTCTTTCTCAGCATATTTCCCCTTTGTATTAACAATTCAATTTCTTTTTGGAAAATTGCCTTTCAAATCGTTGAAAGCAGTGTTGATGGAATGATAAGTATGATACCCGTCTACTCTAAGCTTGATTTTTCAACTTCTTAAAATTTCTAAATTTACTCACATATATATATTTTTTTACTCTATTCCTATTTTTTCCCTTAAACTAGACAAAATTAGTTTTTATGGCTAAAAGCCAAGGGATTACAAGCATATATTATCCAACAGGTATTCTTAGAAGGTGTATATATGTATATATGTATATATATATATATGCGTGTGTGCATATATATTTTTTTATTATCTATTTTTTCTATTATCTATTTAAACTCCTACTAAAACCTATATTCTTGAAACCCATAACTAAATGTGGGGAATCACAACAACTTTGGCAGCAGTAAAAGGCTTCTGAATGTGCAAGGACTGAAAATTCAAAATCAAATATGTGAGAACTGGAGAGTTAGTCCAGGGGTCAAGGTGATGGCCTTGATTGCCGCTCACCCTGATTTGATCCCCACATGTGGTCCCCTGAGCACTGCTAGGTGCGGTCCCCAGATGAAAAATCGGAATGAAGTAAGACAAAATGAAATCAAATGTTTAATAAATTTGAGGTGTTTCTGGTGGTGCTCACACCCCTGATAGGCCCTGACAAATTTAATAAATTTGAGGTGTTTCTGGTGCTCACACCCCTACTAGGCCCTGACATTGCTCCACTCTGCCCCGCCAGGCCATTCCTAGAACTTTTCTGGGCACCTGTCTAACCAATTTGGCAGAGCAAGGCACACACTCAATGCCTTTGCCATCCAGATTCCTAGAACTGGTCACACTACTCTTCCCAGGATGGGCTTAAATTATTTTATGTAGTATATTACACTTCTATGATTTGCTTGCTACCAAGAGTATCTCACCCGCACGGCAAAGCCTGGAAGCTACCCATGACATATTCAATATGCCAAACACAGTTGTCACAATGGAGACGTTACTGGGCCCACTCAGCAAATCGATGAACAACGGGAGAATAGTGAAAGTGACAGTGATTTGCTTGGAACATTTCATAGTTAATCCAAACTATTCTCTGTATTTCTTATCCTTTTGCACGTGATTGGCTGAGAATATTTTATGTACAATTTACTTTCTCCCCAAAATTGGGTATGTCTGTCCTGCTCGCCCCCTCCTGGGATTAAGCTAACCTATAGAGAGCAGATTAGTTGGTTCTAAAGCACCTAAAAATAATGCTATAAAAAAAATCCCCCTAGTGGAAAACTTAACATAAGTAGGCCTTACCTATTGCATATATACTCCAAAATATATTAGCACAGACTTTCTTTAGAAGTTTTATTAAAGACAGGTAAGGCATGATTATTACCATAATGAGACCCTAATATAAAATAAAATCTAATGCAACAGACTTTAGATTCCAGAGTTGAGAATTTACTCATGTAAATGAGAATAAGCATTTTATTATATTGTATTACACAGTCGTGTTTTCCTTATTTACATAGATCAAAATCTTATGGCAATCACAAATTGACTCTGAGTGATTTATCTTCTGGTCATTCTGTTTGCCATCTCTTAATGTATTGTTGGGACAAGTCACTGTCACTGTCACTGTCCTCCCGTTGTTCATCGATTTGCTCAAGCGGGCCCAGTAACGTCTCCATTGGAGACTTTGTTGTTACTGTGTCTGGCATATCAAATACGTCACGGGGAGCTTGCCAGGCTCTGCCGTGCGGGCGAGATACTCTCGGTAACTTGCCGGGCTCTCCAAGAGGAGCGGAGGAATCGAACTCGGGTCGGCCATGTTGGCTGCGTGCAATATAAAGTAAAGTTGTGGGGTTGGAGTGATAGCACAGCATGTAGGGTGTTTGCCTTGCACGCAGTCAACCCGGGTTCAATTCTCAACAACCCATATGGTCCCCTGAGCACCGCCAGGAGTAATTCCTGAGTGCAGAGCCAGGAGTAACCCCTGTGCATTGCTGGGTGTGACCCAAAAAACAAACAAACAAACAAAAAAGTAAATTTGTTATGTGCTTAAGGGAACAGGTGGGGAGTGGGATGAAAAATGGGGATATTGGTGGAGGGAAGGTCACACTGATAGTGTTGGAACACTAAATGCCTGAAGCAACTGTATATTGAATAACTTTGTAAATTACAGTGCGGTATGGCATTTGCTTGCACGTGGCCGGCCCAGCCGACCTGGGTTCAATTCCTCCGCCCCTCTCAGAGAGCCCGGCAAGCTACCAAGAGTATCTCGCCCGCATGGCAAAGCCTGGCAAACTCTCCGTGACATATTCGATATGCCAAACACAGTAACAAGTCTCACAATGGAGACGTTATTGGGCCCAATCAAGCAAATCGATGAATAACGGGAGGACAGTGCTACAGTGCTATAGTGCTAACAATAATAATAATTATTATTATATTATTACCATTATTATTATTTAAAAAGTATCCCCCAATAATGCCAGACAGACTTTTCTCTGGAGGTAGCATGTCAACTAACTAAAACAATATCCTATACTTCTTTGATAAACTTTCTGTGCTCTTGTTCTACCAGTCTCCTTCTTGGTGAATTCTTTTACCTGTCCCCATGGCTCAGACCCAGTGAAGCTTTTCTACAGGCAGCCCATGAATTTCTTCAAAGCAGCCTGTGTACAGGTTAAACAATCCTCAACCAACTGTGTCTTAATTTAAGATATTACCCAGAAAATCCCCTGCCAAATACTTAGGCTTTCAAGGGTTTACATTAAAAAAAAAAAAAATTCTAACACAAAACTATCAAGTTTTTCCAGCCTTAATGCGGAGTTTTTTGTTTTTCTGGCAGTCAATACTGCCATCTGGCGGCGGGTGCTAAAATCTCAACCCAAAGGACTGGAAAGGCAAAGGCCCCAAGAGTGGATGGAGAAATCACATGGATTTTCTGTTTTTCAGTGTTTTCTGTATCAAGTAATCAACATCATCCATGGAAGTATTTGTCTTCCAAAACACCTAAACTTGAACGTCCACATCTTACTATGCAAGCACGTGAAGAGATTTCAAATTCTTTTGTTCGATAAATTTAAAATTTTAAATCTGAGTGCGCCATCTGCAAGCCGGGTTTTAGAGTGAGGACCTGAGGACACAAAGGTGACCGAAATCCAATAAAATCCACTTCATAGAATTTGCACATGGGCTGGAGCGATAGCACAGTGGTAGGGCATTTGCCTTCCAGGCAGCCAGCCCGGCCGAGCAGGGTTCGATTCCTCCGCCCCTCTCGGAGAGCCCGGCAAGCTACCGAGAGTATCTCGCCCGCACGGCAGAGCCTGGCAAGCTCCCCGTGATGTATTCAATATGCCAAACACAGTAACAACAAATCTCAAAAAAAATGGAGATGTTACTGGGCCCGCTCGAGCAAATCGATGAACAACGGGAGGACAGTGTTGTTGACAGATCAAAAAAAAATCTCATGAAAATGCAACAAAAGCTATAAATTTTTTAAGTGTTGGGTTCCATTAAAGGACCTGACAAGGGGATGTCACCTAATCTTAAAACATGCAGCCGACTTAGCTTCCATCCCTGACACCCCAGATGGTCCCCTGAACCCGGCCACGTGACCCCGGAGCACAGAGCCAGAAGTTAAGTCCTGGGCATCTGCCGGGTGTGTGGCCCAAACTCTCCCCAAAGAAACGGTTTTTAAAGAGACAAGCGCCCACTATCTTTATTTACTTGTTTGTGTGGGTGAGGGGGCGAGGCCTGGGGGTGAGGGTGGCTGACGGGAACTGGGAACCGCACCAGGGTCTTGCATGTGCTCTACTACTCCAGCCACACAGATGCCCAGTTCCTGGACTATCAACGGGGTCTAAATATTCTAGGAAACACTTTAGAAGTAAGAAACGACTCAAAACTGCAGGAGACAACGAGCAAGCAAGAAACTGAAGTAAATCTAAATAAAGTGGGATCTAAATAAAGCCTCGGGGGCACACAGCAAAACCAATCAGTCAAATGACATGATTTACACCATCAATGCTTTGAACCAACTCCAGTCTTTAGAGAACTGTGTCTGAAGTGAACTGAAAGGAAAACTCAAAACGCTGCGGTGCAAGAAACTTGGAAGAACTGCAGGTTCCACTGGGCAGGAGATTCTGAAACAAGAGACCCGCAGAGACCTGTCAATAATTAGAAAACAGTCACTTTGTAATCGATTGAGGAAAACGGAACCCTGGAGTATGCTGGCTTCTTCCTGCAGGGGTGCAGCGGGACTTCTGGGAGCTGCGGGGGTCATGGCCAGTGCCCTGCCTGACGCTTAGCAGAGCCATGCTCAGGCCAACAGAGCAACCTCCACACTGCCTGGGAACTGCCACAGCTAATCCTCTCCTGACAGTGCTCAAGGGCCCCCATGCTGGGTTCAAACTTGGGGCATCACACGCACGGTCTGAACCCCAACCCTCAGGTCTGTCGCCCTGTCCTTGGCTGACCTTTCTGACCTGTCAGCTCCCCCAATCTCTTCCACACTGCAGTTTTCTAGGGAAACTGGAGGCGGGGGAGGTGGGAGAGGATGGAGGAGTGGTGGGGGGGATCCTGGGATCACTGGTGGTGGAGAATGGGCACTGGTGGAGGGATGGGGACTCGAACATTGTATGACTGAAACGTGATCACGAAAGTCTATAAGTCTGTAACTGCACCTCACCGTGAATCATCAAAAAAAATTTTTTTAATAAATAAATTGCTTAGTCTGTTCCTTGTGGCATATGGCGACAGCAAACTAGGCTTCAAAATATTTGATTTGAATTTTTCTTTGTTTTATTTTTGATTTTGGGAGATTCCACTGCACGCACTTTGCTCGGGCACGGGATCCCCGACTACCACTCCATTCATGAAAGCTCAGTCCCCCACTTCCTAATCTCAAGGCTGTCAAGGTACAGACGGGAAAGTGAAGCAGCATCTAAATGCCGTGCGCCTCAGTGCTGAGCAGCATCTAAACAGGACTCGGAGGGGCTGGCAGTGTGGTTCAGTGACAAAGCCTTGCAGTATGAGACTCTAAGTTTAATTCCAAGCTCTGCTAACTGCAGAGCAACAGCACAGCGGTAGGGCATTTGCCTTGCGCACAGCCAACCCAGCCGAGCCGGGCTCGATTTCTCCATCCCTCTCGGAGAGCCCGGCAAGCTACTGAGAGTATCTCGCCCACATGGCAAAGCCTGGCAAGCTCCCCGTGACTATTCGATATGCCAAACACAGTAACAACAAGTCTCAAAATGAAGACGTTACTGGGCCCACTCGAGCAAATCGATGAACAATGGAAGGACAGTGCTACAGTGCTACAGACAGTGCCAAAAAAAAAAAATTTAAAAAAGACTATGAATTTTCCCTAGAGATGCAATGATAATGCAAAAGACAATCTTTCTATCCACACCTGCTGCTGCATGCAGAAGATGCAGGAAGGATGTCAGAGGCGGAGTCTGGGAGCAGCTGCTAGGGCAGAAGCACCATCAGGCTCCCCTGTGGCTGCACCCCAGGACCTAGTCGTCAGGTCCTATACTGAACCGACTCCTTTCTAGGCAATTCATTTTGTTGGGCTCCTCCAAGCACTGTGCTCAGGGCTGCCGGGGGATCTCCAAGCAGTTCTCAGTCAACAGAGTCTGTGGTTCGATCTGCGGCCCTGAGTGCTGGGGTACACCCAGGCCACCCCCACAGGGCCCCACAGGTGGCCTTTGGGGTGGCACCCTGTAATGTGGTGCTCGGGGTAGGGGCTGGAGGAGGCACTAAGGCATGAACAGGAGCCTTCTTCAGTCTCTCTCTCTCTCTCTCTCTCTCTCTCTCTCTCTCTCTCTCTCTCTCTCTCTTCTCCCTCCCTCCCCTGCCTTCCCATCTCCTTTGTAAATTATTCAGTATCCTAACATTAGTAGGGTAAGGGTTCAAGTTCAAACACCCAAAAAGAAACGCCTTAAACAAGGTACATGCTGATGCCTCTCCCCTCAGACCTTCTGGGAAGACGCGCCAGGGGTCCTGGTCACTGCGGTCACTGGCATCCACGCACCACTAGGGGAAATCCCCAGGACCCAGTGTTCCCACACAGCCCTTCCCTCGACCCCAACTCAGCATCACTGCCATGGACGCTGTGAGGGCCACCATGAAGGGAGGAAGGTCATGGGCTGTGCTGGAGACAGCCAATTCTGCTTGGAGCAACGGAGCAGTAAGCGCTGAGCTAAAGCTTTCTCTTTCTGTCGTGACATACTTTTCTGCTCAAGTAAGCCAGAAGTGCTGGCGACCCCAGCCTCCCTGGGTTTTGATGGTCTTGAAGTTACAGAAAGATCATCTGTGTGATGCTGTCCCCACGTGATTAGCAGGGTTCGACAGCACGGAGTAAGCTTTGAAAATCAATGTCCTTCTGTAGTTCTTACAGCGGAATTCAATTTGTTGTGTCTTGATATTAAAGAAATACTGGGTCAAAGAGATAGCAAAAGGGTTTGTTTGGTTTTTCTTTTGGGGTCACATCTGGCAATGCACAGGGGTTACTCCTGGCTCTGCACTTACTCCTAGCGGTGTTCGGGGAACCATATGGGATGCTGGGAATAGAACTCGGGTCAGTCGCGTGCAAAGCAAATGCCCTACATGCTGTGCTATCGCTCCAGCCCCAGGAGAAGGGTTAAGGCACTTGCCTTGCAAATGGCTGACCGGGATTCAATCCCCAGCATCCCATCCCGGAGAGCAAAGCCAGGAGTAAGCTCGAATCATCACTGGGTGTGGCCCAGAAACCAAACAAAATCATGGGACGAAGTAGAGGTTAAGGCATCTACCTTGCATGCACCCGACCCCAGTTCAAATCCCTGGCCTGTACATGAGCACATGATCCCTGAGCACCAGCAGGAGGGGTCCCTGAGCACAGGACCAGGAGTAAGCCCCGAGCACAGCTAGATGTGGCCCCCAAAACAAAACAAGCCCTCGTCCTGCCCAATGTTTGGCGATAATCTTAAAAGGCTGGAGCGATAGCACAGAGGTAAGGCATTTGCCTTGCGCAAAGCCAGCCTGGCCGAGCCAGGTTCGATTCCTCCGTCCCTCTCGGAGAGCCCGGCAAGCTACCGAGAGTATCTCGCCCGCACGGCAGAGCCTGGCAAGCTCCCCATGACGTATTCGATATGCCAGACACAGTAACAACAAAATCTCCAATGGAGACGTTACTGGGTCCGCTCGAGCAAATCGATGAACACCGGGAGGATAGTGTTTGTTTGTTTGTTTGTTCGTCTTAAAAGAAACTGTTTCACAAAGTTGCCTCTCCACCACAGATTTGGACTTACTAAGTGAAACAGATTATTAAGTGAAAAACATCCCTATCCTTTGGGTCATTTTTAAATATGCATATTCATTATCTCTGCCTAATACAATGCCACACAAGTCAATAATACAAAGCTTAAGTGCTTGTTGCCCTTGGCACTTTCTATATTCTTTGCTATTTCACCTACTTAGTGAATTTTTTTGGTGGGGGGGGGAAGAGGGGGAACCTACTTCTGGTTTTGTTTTAAGGTCATACCTGGTATTGGTCACGGGCTACTCTCTGCCCGGTGCTCAGGTGCACTCCCAGCAGTGCTCAGGTCACCACGAGGTACAGGGCATAAAGCCCGGGCCTCCTGCGTACTATGCATGAACTTCCTGTCCCTTGAGCCATCCCCTCAAACCTCCGCTGCTGCTTTTCCTAAGAGCCTTCTACAGGCAAAAGGGGACGGTGGACTTTAAAGGTGCCATACGTCCTGAAAATAGATAGATTTCCACATAGTTGGAAAGATGCCTCGGGCAGTGAAAAACCGAAAGCATATGGCTAAAAAAAGACAGGCTGAGCTGACAGTGCTTGGGGTGGGGGTGGGGGTGGGAGTGGCAATTGGGTGGCAACTGCAGAGCAGATGTCCTAGGTTACACGATGGAGAAAACCCAATTTAGAAAGACTAGGCAGGTCCACCGGCTCTAAAGAAATGCCACAAGGGGAATCAAAGACTCAAAAGTGAGCCTTTTCCTCTGTGCTCTCTAAGTGGGAAAAAAAAAATAGTTTTCAAAAAAGTAGAGCTTCTAAAAAAAAAAAAAACCATGTGGTATATGAGCATAAAATCTGATAGCATCAAATAACCAGCATGGAAAAAAATGCTGCATATAATGGAGATAGCAACAATCTATTGACGTGCCATACTTAGTCTAGGGCTGGAGCAATAGCACAGCGGTAGGGAGTTTGCTTTGCACGCAGCCAACCTGGCCGACCCGAGTTCGATTCCTCCGCCCCTCTCAGAGAGCCCGGCAAGCTACTGAGAGTATCTCGCCCGCACAGCAGAGCCTGGCAAGCTCCCCGTGACGTATTCGATATGCCAGACACAGTAACAACGAAGTCTCCAATGGAGACGTTACTGGGCCCGCTCGAGCAAATCGATGAACAACGGGAGGGTCTTTACCTTACCTTACCTTACTTAGTCTAGAGAATCCAGTTCAAATAATCCCTTACAGGAGCTCAGATAGAGAAGGGAGCATCAAATAAAGGATGTTGGGAGGATCCTCCCAGGATGGGAGAAGCATGCTGAAAGTAGACTATAGACTGAACATGATTGTCACCCAATGTCTCTTTTGCAAACCACAACACCCAAAAGGAGAGAGAGAACAAAAGGGAATGCCCTGCCAACAGAGGCAGGGTGGGATGGGGGGAAGGGGGTGGGAGGGATACTGGGACCCGTGGTGGTGGGAAATGGGCACTGGTGGAGGGATGGATGTTTGATCATTGTATGATTGAAACCCAAGCACAAAAATTTGTAAGTCTACAACTGTACCTCATGGTGTCTCACTAATAAAAATTAAAAAAATTAAAAAAAAACACAAATAGTCCCTTACAAAATAACTGCCAGATTTCGGAGCTCACAGAGACAGCTTCCTCAGCTCTCCCTTTCAAATACCTCGAGCCCTTTGATCATTCCCCAATGTCCGAGAAATGAATCTCTCCTTTATTCCTCCCCTTTCTCCCTCAGTGCCCCGTCCACCGGCTTCAGACTATAACCCCCTTCACCACAGAACTGAGGATCAGTTGTGAGCTGCAAAGAAAATCAAGTTGCACAACTACTGTTGGAAAGAGGCACATTAATCTCTCAGCGAACACTCTGACCTGAAAGCCTTCACATCCGTTCAGAAATGGTTTCATTATTAGAAATTAATAATGGTATAAAATGTCTTATCGAAAATATTTTATAATTTAAAAAGCACTCCCATATTAACCTAACTTTTCAAAATATATATATGTGTGTATATATATATATATATATACAAAACAAAGATAATGTGTCAAACGTCTATATTATAGCACTGTAGCACTGTTCATCGATTTGCTCGAGCGGGCCCAGTAACGGTCTCCATTGTGAGACTTGTTGTTACTGTGTTTGGCATATCGAATACATCAGGGGAGCTTGCCAGGCTTTGCCGTGCGAGCGAGATACTCTTGGTAGCTTGCCGGGCTCTCCAAAAGGAGCAGAGGAATCGAACCTGGGTCGGCTGCATGCCAGGCAAACGCCCTACCTGCTGTGCTATCACTCCAGCCCACAGTAATTTAGTAACCAAAAAAGGGGAAAAAAACTATATTATAAAAACCAAAAAAATAAACTTTTCAAATGCACTAAAAAAGTTTTTTACAAAAAAGAACAGAAATATTTATCAAGAATGCTAATCAAATGTAATCGTCTTTTGCTCTTCAGACTGTGGAAATGAGGATGAAAATAACAGTAGTTGAAGACCAGTCTGAAAAAATAGTTATAATATACTTCTATTTCTCCAGGCTTAATTTAAATGTATTCTTAATGTGCAATTCTCTCCACAGGGGAGAAAAACATTATTTTAGCTTCCAGGCTAAAATTAAAGAGAAAGTATCTCTTGACACTTTTTAAAAGAAGAAAAATCACAAATTACAAATAGCCACTTTACAAAATACAAGCCCCATAATTAAACACTGAGACATTTGCTTCTGTTGTAATCATAATGCAGAGCCATATTAGCTCACTGAGATATTACTGGTATTTAATGAGATTCGAGAATCAAATTTTTTAAATGACTAACAGGTGAAACTGGCATAATTTACACAAAACCTAAAATAAATCCTCTAAATAAGCACTCTGCATTATTAAGCAATGTTTTTTATTTAAGTCTCCTTAGGAACGAGGAATACAACCACATGAAAAGAACATTCCCTCTGGGTTTAAGACAGGCAATAAGAACTGCACTGCTAAGGTTGCTATGCTGGGTTACGATAAATCATGATCACGTAACCGAGAATTATGTATTTCCTAAGTCAAAGTTTCCTCATATCAGAAACACCAGTCTTTTTGCACAAAGGAAAGCCTCAATCTGTAAATATACTTTGCACACAGTAAGTTCGAGATGGATAACTAGCATTGGGTAACTAGTCCGAGTTCCTTAATTCCACGAAACCCAAATATATGATCCTATACTGAAGTACTTAAGCATACTGAAACCCTTCGATGGGGTCTATAATTAATTTTTAATGAAATTTATGAAAATTATTTACAAACTCCTCCCCAGAAATACTCATGCAATAAGTGGGTGAAATATCTTCCTTTAGATGCTTTTGAAAATATTCTTCAAAATAGCCGCAAGAGGGCAGTCTTTTCCTAAGAAGTAATTTTCACACACTCGCAAGCAATTATTTTTACAAACCAAATTTGAATGTGCCAAATGTTAAATTCAGTCCCTTCAATCAAAATAATAAAAGTTTAGATTATCACGATGTCATACCTTGATATTCTACAGAGCTGCACACAATAATTTCACTACATTCCCGAAACAACGCAGACAAAAATCATTGCCAATCCTATTTGTGAAGACACAAACTATGACGCCGATCATTAAACCACACACTATAAAAATAAAATACAGCACAAGAGATTTGGGTGTGCAAAGTGTAGCCAAGCTGATGCGCTAAGAGCCTGCATCCGCCGGAAGCCAGGCCGCACACGGGCTTACCTTGCCAACTGTCATTGCAGACACACAGCTTTTCCCCGGTGAGGTCACAGTAGCCATGATCAGGACTGCCGCAGTTGGCTTTGCAGTAGGGGATATCACAAGCCTCGCCCTTCCAGTACTTATCACACTCGCAATAGACTTGACTTGGAACAGAGATGCTAGTGGTACACTTCCCATGTCCAGAACAATTGTTAGGACAAGAATTGATTCTGTAAAATAGAATTCATATAGAAATATAGATACACACACACACACACACATATACATATGTATATTCAAATTCAAAGTAATTGAAAAAAAGGATCAGGGCTGATATATTATAAACTTTCATTTTTTTTGGGGGGGTCACACCTGGCGATGCACAGGGGTTACTCCTGGCTCTGCACTCAGGAGTTACTCCTGGCGGTGCTCAGGGGACCATATGGGATGCTGGGAATCGAACCTGGGTTGGCCGCGTGCAAGGCAAACGCCCTACCCGCTGTGCTATCGCTCCAGCCCCAAACTTTCATTTTTATAATTGTATCTCGTGGGTTTCATTTAATGGAATTTCATATTGTGACTTTACTCCTTTCTGGATATCTTTTTATCCCTAATGTACTTCTGTTATATTTGTTGTATATATTATGTTGATATATATATATATATATACACATATACATACATAAGGCAATTAGCCTTTAACTCTGTTAGCAATTCTCTATACTTACAAGGACAAACAACTCGGTAGCTTCTGAATCTATAGAGATGCAAGCATTGTGTTCCAGAAATACTTAATTACCCAAATGTCTTAAATATATATTTTATGGGGGAAAAAATCACATTCACAAAGACCTGAGCTACAAAGAAGGTACCTTAATTATTTAATGCCTAACTAGGACATTTTCATCCCCCGCATTGTGTGAGGGCAACGTTTATCAAACCGCATGAGGATGAAGGTGCTGATGTGAAGCATACTCTGTTTATTTTCTCTGGTCTACAGATGAGATCAATAAATTCCACAACAAATCTCTAATCCAAGGGTGGTTAGGATATCCCTGGCAGGAAACTCTGCCTCTCACTGTGTACATTCCTGCAGAAAGGAAGAGGACCTAGCACGCCTCTCTGTGTCTCCCTTAGGAAAGCAGCGACTTCATTTTACTCTAGGACGCTTGAGGGCATAGAAATAAAATATGGTGTCAGACATAAATTCTCGATAAAAAGCTATCTTCGCTTACGTCTCAATTCCTTCATGTAAAATGGGGGGGGGGGGGGGGAATACCCCCTTGACAGGGTTGTTGCGAAGAAAATGAAGGAACATAATGTGTATAGAAAATACCCAGGACAGTTCTCTTGAATGCAGAAGGGCAATAATCATTGATCTCACGTTCAACTGAAGGGTGCTATCTCCTGCACCCTCACACCTGGGGAACTCCAGCTGTGTCATTTCCAACCAGACCTAACCCGGTGGCGTCCATCCTGGGACTTGCCAGTTATACACACCACGTTCTGAAAGCATTATTAAAACATTCTGCTCCTCAAGAAGAGACCCTCTGTATTGCAAAATTCAACTCACGCATCTGCTTCTCCTAAACAAGACACTTAAGTTTTAAAATGCACTTTTCAGGCAGATTTTAAAAGACTCTGGATAATAGAAACCTTTTTTTCTAATACTTACGAGTAAAAAATGTTGAAACCAGTTAGATTATATGCAGCATCGCTAAAAAAATGTAACAGTGCATAGCCAGATGTTGTAACAACTTCAGGCACGGTTTCATTCCCCCTGGTTTCAGGAACGATTAAACCGCTGGAAGAGAGCAAGATCGAGGTGGTGGGTACATCAATGTGCATGTGGAAGCTGGTCATCACTTTGAAAAGCGCTCAGAATGGGCAACTAGAGGACGGGCAGACCCCATAGTGGTCCCCAAGCGATCCTCCCCACGTCTCTAGTCTTCTCCACAGCAAACCATCTCCCACGCCACCACACTGCCCTTCCCTTTCTCACATTCATGTTACAATATCCCGTTTCTCCCTTCTGTCCTGCTTCCCACCTGGGTAATACTGTGGGGTGGTCTCTGACTTAACTCACCTACAAACCTTCTCTTAAAACGACCTGACTGCTTCGCAGGTCACCTTACAGCATGAGACTTTTCACCAGGGGTAGTAAGTGTTGATGAACCTTGAAGGAACCCTCTAAATCAGATAAGACTGTGACATTCCATTCAAGCTGGACAGCTCCAGTACACATTTCTAGGAGCTTAAGTCATCTGAAAACTGCATACTTTGTATAGTTCCTTAAAATTCTGCATGCTGTTATACTCTGCTAAATTATGACTATGCCAGAAGATAGTTTCACTCGTGTACACAAAATCACTATCACTCACCCTATATGTACACAAAAGAAAACCATGTGGTAAACATATATATATACACATATATATATATGCACACACAGACACACACATATACAAAACCAAGATTAAGTTAGCAACAAGTACTTTTCCAGGGGAAGGGAAAGTACTATTCTCGCCTACTTACAGCTACTATACTATACTCTCTAAATCTGTGAAAGCATAACATTGAGTTCTAGCAAACAAACCATAGTACTAAAGATATTATGTAATTATATAGTATCATTATTCAACACACCATATTACTTGAAGTATTATGTAATAAGAGTATAATAACACTATTAACATGGTACAATAAAAATACTCTATACTTTTCATAGTTAATCCAAATAATATGCAATAATATGTTAATCCAAATAATATGCAATAATATGTATCTCTGAGTCGGAGAGTCCGGCAAGCTACCGAGAGTATTTGATATGCCAAACACAGTAACAACAAAGTCTCCAATGGAGACGTTACTGGGCCCGCTCGAGCAAATCAACGATCAACGGGAGGGCCTTATTTATTATTATTTATTTAATATGTATTTTAGTATAATAGTATTTTATATAATCAAAATAATATATAGTAGCACATTATTACATATTGTTTTGATTAAATAGTATATATGAGTATTAATAATAGCATTACATGGCATTATTTGAGTATTTAAATATTAATAGTATATTTGAGTATGCACTTACATAGTCTAATGATAATTTTTTCAGGTTCCAGGTACTGTACCTGAATATAGTCAGTTCCTTTAAAACCTGTCAACATTACAGTCAATGACCCACTAGGGACTAAATTCTATCATTCAAATCATATTGGTCAAAACAAAATGAAATATTATAATCAAATAATTTTGCAAACACATAGAGATGAGCTAAGAAAGTAAAAAGTAAGCCACATTTGATGCTTAAATTACACTAATTATATTTTTGTAGGAAAACATTTTCAAGGACAGGTGCTAAGGGGTACAGTAACTGTACATCAAAACCATACACTGGAACACTGTTGCTTTTAATTCTAATCAAAAGGTCTATAACACACTATATACAACCAAAATGAAAACATGAAAAAATTGTAATTTAAATTTTTTTTAAAACTGTGAGTAGAATTTAAATTATCAGTCTTGGTTGCACACATATGAGGTTATAGCAAAATATGTAGACAATTAAACACAATGTTCCCAAGCCTTAATAATTGATGTAATAAATAGCTCTGAAAGAGATGAAAGATGTTGCTTGCTAATGTGTTTTAAGAGCAATAAATGAAATGGTTTATTCTTTTTTGCATAACACCAGGGAATTAGCGTCAAACAATCCTCCAACTGAAGTCAACTTGAAACAAAGACAAATGATTACAAAAAAACCCCCCACAAAAAATCAGTACCTGAGAACCAGTAAGACGGTGAGTCCAGGCACTAGGTACCAACGCTGATTTCAGAGTTGGAGGGGAGGCTTCCAACAGTCAGAAAATGGGCTGTTGTACACAACTAGGATAACTAACAGTGCAATCTAGGGCACTCAGTTTGACCTGGGGCCCCAAAGTCTAGGAATGAAAATAAAATAGTAAATGCCGTCCAGGGGACTGGACTCCAGTCCGGAGGTAAATCCCCTCAATAACTGTTACTTGGACTCAATAACTGATACTTGACGTGATCGCTTAAGGCCCCGTCGTCTGCAGGAGCACAGCCAGTTCTTAGGTCTCCTATTTCTGCTGATCCTAACAAACATGAGCATCTCCAGCACATGGTCAAAGAGTCATCCTCTCCGTTCCACTAAATGCACCACATTCTAAAGAGTCACGCACACCAAACAAAGCTCAACTTCTTTAGTGGGGAGTTCAAGAAAACGTTATTAAGGGATGGAGGAATTATAAAAACCTGGATTCACAAGCGACTATCACTCACAAGGTGTGCACATCTGAGCCACTCACCAAACCTCTCTGTGTCTCAAATCTTGATTTATAAAGGTAAGAACAATAACAAAAGGATGACTGGAATCATTAAATGAGTTCATGGATATAAAGAACTTTTTTAACAAGCACTCAGTAGATGTCACAAATAACTATTTACTGTAACTTGCTCCTGTAGTCTGTCCATAGAAAATACACATGTTCTGTAATCAAGTTGCTGAAAATCATTCACTATTTTTCCAAAATATAATTTCCTATAACCTGTCTTTGTCTTTGTCCATATATTTTTCTCCACCTAAGAAGCCCTCGCTGGACCTTTGGGAGCATTCTTCCAACTCAACATGAAGTTTATTGTGAACGTTTAGTTCCTTCTTCTAAAATCATACAGTATGCTTTTCATAACTTCATTACGGCATTTTTTGTGCTAAATTTTTTTTAAAAAAGTTTCTATGGTGCAGACAGTAACTGACACTATTATGATGCAGTGACAGAGCCTCCAAATTCTTGGAATTTCCAAGGCCTTGGCGGACCTCTGTTATTCATGGCAGGCTCTGTGGGCTCATGGGAAAGGGGTGACTCATGGTGGGCCCCTGCAGAGTTTAAGCTAATAAAATGACTCAGAATAGGAAACTGGTCACGCCAAACACTCCAGCCACTCGGTTCAGTCTTTGGAGCTTTGAGCCCTAAGGGATCAATCTGATTTCCAGAGATAGAAGGACTAACGCTTAAATTGGACCTCGGCACCAACGATGAGTCAATCCCGGGTGCCCACAAAAAGTAAAAGCGCGATCGGTGAAAACTCTGGCGATCCACTGTGACTTGCTGGGAGGGTGACTCGCCCTAAAGATAAAGAAACGACCTTGGGGCTCCTCCCTGACCTCACCCTACCAAGCGTCTCTCCATGTGTCTGGGATTTGGGCCTTCACAATAAAACTGTAATCCTCGGAACGCTCCTTTCCTGAACTCTGTGACTCATTTCAGGAAATTATTTAACCTAAGAGTGAGAATAATGGGCACCCCGGCGGACGGGGCCAGCTGGGCCACATGGGGGTCGAGGGGCGAGGTGGCAGCCTGCCGGAGGATGCTGGTTCCCAGTGTCCTGTCATCACCGGACCTACATCTTATTCCTTACTACACTCCCCAGGTTTATGATGGTCCAGCACCGCGGCTAGCAAACATCCGTTGAGCAATGCATACTGACAACACAGAGTGAGGAAGACATTTAGATTCTGAATTCTTAGCTGCAGTGTGGCATGTGGGTTCTTCACGTCAGGGGACTGCCAGGTCCTCATCCTGGCTCTCCCATCTTGAGAAGTTGACTTAACTTTAAAAGTTTACCTAACTTCTCTGAGTCTTGGTTTTCTCAACTGTAAAATAGAAGTGACAGGGCTTCTTCCACATGATCCCTGGTGAGGGTTGGGTGGGATTCAGGTCGGCAGCAAAGTGCTATTTTGTAATAGTGGGTCTCCTATCTCTCTGAAGACGGTTCATTTGCCAATGAAACGCGCTGGTTCCATCTTCAGAATCATATACATCACTAATTAACAATTAACAACCTAAATTGACAGAGTTTGCAACGCAGAATAATATAATTATCTATGTGAAAATTCATTAGGAGGTACAAAACAGCACATATGTGAATTATTAGCATGTTAAACACATTTTTCTACTACAGACGATAAATTCACCAAACCACTTACCTAAGTACAGCTATTAAAGGGGCATATATTGAATCTCCATCATAAACATACATATGATCCCAGCTACATTCTGTAGCAAAGTGATTGAATCTTAATCTTAACACTGCATTTGGACTGAAAAAAATTAAAATATGTTTAAATTAATATATACAATGCAGCCTAAAGAGATTCAGGCAAAGTATTTATTCATAAACCTACTACAGATAACTTCACTATAAAACCCTACATCACCAGAATACTGATAATCATATCTACAAATGATAAAATTAATTACTTTATATGTAAAACTGGCAAGCAATTTATATGTGAAAATGGTATGCATCTTAAAAATCTATTAACAGCTCATATAAAAAATCATTTTCTAAAAATTCAGGCAACCAAAGATGCTTTAAACATTGATTAAGGCAGAAGATACATAGTCTATATGCATTAAACCTTACTGAATTATACACTGAATCATACACTCAATATGGATGTTTCTTTATAGACAAATTAGACAAACTAGACAAATTAGACCTGAATGAAGTTAATTGTTAAAACTGTGAAAATAAAAAGCCTAAGAGATAACTATTCTTATTTCTATAGAACTCTCAGCTAGAAGCATAAATAGGTACTTTTAATTCTAATCAAAAGGTCTATAATGCACTATAAACAACCAAAATGAAACAATGGCCATAAAGGGAATTTTTAAGACCAAAAATTACTTTTGTGATAACCAAAAAATTAAATATTTTTGAAATAAACGTTATGAATCAAAACAGTCTGAGAATGGGGAGACATCTCGGCTGGTAGAGAGTACATGCCTCACGCGTGCCAGGACGTGAGTTCAATCCCCAGCACTGCCAACCACCCCTCCTCTTCCTCCTCCTCCTCCTGCACTCGGAGGTGTGATCCGACTAAAACAAATTGGGGTTTCTAAAAGAATTAACATAAATCCATTTGAGCTTGGGACAAGGCTTGGCAGTCAAGTGCATGCCTTGCTTGCAAAAGACCTGGGTCCCATTTCCAGCACGATCACAACAAATAAATGCCTCTATCAATGATAATTAAATCGGCAAATTCAGTACCAAGATCTAAATACCAGGAACTGGAGGGATAGCACAGCAGGTAGGGCATTTGCCTTACACGCAGCCACTCAGTATTCCATTCCCAGCATCCCATATGGTCCCCCAAGCACCGCCAGGAGTAATTCCTGATTGCAGAGCCAGGGGTAACCCCTGTGCATAGCCGGGTGTTACCAAAAAAAAAAGACCTACATACCGAAAAAGACCCCAAAAATATAATGAAACTCTTCTTAAAATCTTCCTTAGAAATATATGGTCCATACTATAAAGCATAAATCAGAATCATACACACACACATTCTATGAAGTTTTCAAGTTAGATTTTTTTAAACATGCTGAAATGCCTACCTGATTAATGTCACCTTAACAGAACTCAAAGTAAATAAATGTATATAAAACCTAAAGTAAAATCCCTCAAGCAGTACTAGAATTTGTTAAACAGAAACCATAAAAGCTCCCTTTATATATAAATCCTATAAAAATAGTGTATTTTCCAAATATAAGTAAATTTTTTAATTATATAGCCAGAAATACGGGAGGGCCTTTACTTTACTTTTACTTTACTTTATAGTACAGTTAATGATTTCAGAATAAAAAAAAGTCAAGCCAAATTGTATACTTACTAGCCTTCAATTAGCCATGTACATTTAGTTTTATACTTATAGTTAATTGGACCATCTGTTAAATATCCAGAAGGTTCTGTTAACCTAGAAAACAAAATCATTAAATTAATTATCTTTAAGTAGCTTTAAGACACACTATAACATAAGAAAGTGAAAAGGACATTAAGCCAAAGAAACAGGATGCAGCACTATTCAGAAAGAATTGATTTACGACTTCAAAAATGCTTCAAATTATTACATATCTCTTTACATTCCAAAATATATAAGGTGTACAGCCTTATGTAGTTTAAACCTTAATGTAAACCTTAATGTCTTGGGATTATTTCCTTTTACACATGGGAAAATACTCAGAAAGTTTTAATGCTATGTTGATGGGTTCAATTATGATGCAAAATAGATTAAAGTTAAATTCTTTTCTGCACAAAAACTAGGTGGAGGCAACGGAAGATGAGAGGCACTTAGGTGGTATATGGGCCCACACTCCAGGCTCACTCACATTCTTAGCAATGAGTGTTCGTGACATACAAGAATTTCTAAGAGGCCTGTCACCAGGCTTTCCAAGATGCACTGTTGGCTTTTGTTGACACTTTCTCTCATCTATACCTGCTCCAGAAGTTCAATTAATTTTTTAAAAAAATAGTATGAACCAGAGGTTTTATAATTATCCTCTACTATAGACATATGAAAGAATAAGATAAAACATTTTCAGAATTTGGAACTATTTAATACATCCAAGTTCTACTATCTGTTTCCCCTAACTTCTAAAACAATTGTTTAATACATGAGAGACCATGTTTTAAGTAATTAAAATATCTGTCCCCTTAGCCTTTACGTATTTGTTTCTGTATACGTTCATCTTTATATTTTCAGGCATAGACACACACACACACACACACACACGCATGCACAAACACACACACATAGATAACAGGGTCACTTTTAGTTTTAGATAAAATTATGTTTTCACAGTATTACAGTCTTTAAAACATTGGGGAAAACAGTTTCATTTAAATAAATCTGGACTGACAGAAAGGTCAGTATGACTAACTACTTAGCAGTCTTTCAGACCCCGAAAATTACTCTGGAAATTAAAAGCCTAATTCACACTTGCACAAGTTTTTGAGTAGCACCAATTTCAAATATTCTCGAAGCCGTGTAACAATAAATGGAGTATTTCCTGAGTCAAGCGCTGCTCTAAGGGCCTAACGCATTACCTCATTTTAAAATCTCAATCTCAGCCTAAGGGTTGGTAAATATGACCCCAGAATACAGGTGAGAAAGACGAAGCACGGTTCAAACAATAGGTTACATCATTTGTCCCGGTTTTGCACTTCCAGTAATACCGGATGAGGTAACTTAGATGAACCCTCCACTGTGGACAATTAAAAAAAAAAAAAAACTCAGGAATATGCTTGGGGAAATCAACCAGACGGAAAAAAAGATAAACACCATATGATTTCATTCATATGGGGCATAGAGAGAGAAGGAACAGATGAGCTCCGTACAAGTCGGCACGCTTGGGGACAGTGATACGGACTGGGGTTGTCGCCAGGAAAGAGGGTAGGCGAGGACCGAGGGGCTCAGAGGAAGGGAAGGTGAGGGGGGCCTTCGGCGGGGGCCCTGGGGAGAAGGCATGCATGTGGACTTCCAGCTGAGCCTGGAGACCCCCTCAGCAGGCTGGGCGCATGCTTGGAGGGCAGGAAGCCCAGGCCTGACTTAGCATAGCCTGGCTCCCGAGCACTGTCCAGAGTGACCCCCACCATCCCCCTCACTGAGCCGGGGCCAGCCCTCAGCAAAGAGCACTGTAGCACTGTCCTCCTGTTGTCCATTGATTTGCTCAAGCGGGCACCAGTAACGTCTCCATTGTGAGACTTGTTACTGTGTTTGGCATATCGAATACGCCATGTGGAGCTTGCCAGGCTTTGCCATGCAGGTGGGATACTCTCGGTAGCTTGCCGGGCTCTCCGAGAGGGGCGGAGGTATCGAACTCGGGTCAGCCGCGTGCAAGGCAAACACCCTACTCGCTGTGCTATCATGGCTCCAGAACAAACCAAAGACCTAGGAGCACCCTCCACATGAGGACCTGGTGCAGATCTACCAAGGCAAGACGGAGAAGCTGCAACTCGTGGGGAGCTGGGCACGGCCAGGGGCCTTTGCTGGGGAGAGATCTACCTCAAGGAGGCTGACGGAAGGCTGAGCACCGTTGGAACACCCCGCAGGGAGAGAGGGGACAGGAAGATGGAGGCCATGGCTCACCAAAGGTAAGCGGCTTACATAAATAATGTGGCACATTGAACCGGGACACATCCCTGCTGGGGCGAGGATGTACCGGGAGCAAAGGCGCCCTTCCAAGGGCTGCAGCCTAGCAACACCCTGCCTGGGTGGCAGAGAACCAAAGGATTATGCTGCACTTCAACATGATACGACAACTACCAGTCTGCTGAAAGGCCTCACAGGAGAGAGGAAAATACTCCAAACACTCGGTCATAGGAAACGTGATCATGCAAATTTGTAAATCTGTAACTGTATCTCATGGCGATTCATTAAAATAAATAAATTAAAAAATGAAAATACTCGGCGAAGATAACGCTATCAGGAGTTAGGTGGTAATTATTTCTACAGTCATTTTCTGAACATTGGGGGCTGGAGAGATAGTGGGGAAGGTGCCTGCCAATCCCGGCACCCCATATGGTCCCCGAGTTTCACCAGAAGTAGGCACAGAGCACGGAACCAGGAGTAAACCTTGGTGGTGTCCCTCCCCCCCCCCAAAGCAAAACAAAAATCTCGCAAACATGATGACGGATAATTAGGCATTACAAGATACGAAAACATAAAATAATCAGCCAGGGCAGAATCTAAAGTTATCCCAATTATCAGGATGAACAGGTGTAGCCTATAAAACAGATATGATTGGCTGAATTTAAAAAGACACAGAGGGAATCCATACTTCTAAAGAGAAATGAAATCCTGCCCTCCTGTGACAACATGCAGGGAACCAAAGAGAGATCGTGGCCGTGAAAGAGTCAGAAGGAGAATGACAAGTAGCAAATGATCTTCCCACTCACACCGTCTGAAACGCTAAACATGGAAACAGACAAAACCAGCCCATGGACTCAGACCACAGAGCTGCGGTTACAAGGGCAGAGAGCAGTGCAGAGGAAGAGGGACCTCACGGCCCGTCAGAGAGGGGACATGCCTGCTTTGGTGGTGGGGCTGGTGTGGCAACATATTCTGAGGAGATATGAAACTCCACCCTTAGTATACACAGTCATGTCAATTACTGTTACCGTAGTTTTTTTAAGGCAAAGACAGATTTTTTTTTTTTTGGCTTTTTGGGTCACACCCAGCGATGCTCAGGGGTTATTCCTGGCTCTGCACTCAGGAATTACTCCTGGCGGTGCTGGAGAGACCATATGGGATGCCAGGGATCGAACCCAGGTCGGCCGCGTGCAAGGCGTGCAAGGCAAACGCCCTACCTGCTGTGCTATCACTCCGGCCCCAAAGACAGATTTTTAAGATTTTGGCAATTAACTGAAAACCATAAAATTTAACAGAACATATTTGAAAAAAAAAAATCATGGAAATTAGAATCATCAGAATTTAGAATTTAATGAAGAAGTTAAATGACACGGATTTAAAAAAGAGGAGAAGAAAAGTAGAACAGAAGTCTGTAAAATAATACAAACTGTTGGGGTTAGAGAGACAGCACGGGGGGGGCGGGGGGAATAGGACACTTGCCTTGCATCCCATGTGGCCCCTCTAGGTCACCAAGAGAGATTCCTGAGTGTGGAGCCAGGAGTCACCCCTGGGCATAGCTGGGTGTGGCCCCAAGCCTCATCATTATAATAATAGTAATAACAACAACAACCATCATTTTCCAAACTGTAACATGGAGATTCAAGATCAATCTGTTGGGTTTGTGTCACTGTACCAAGTAAAACTCCAAAAAGCTAAGACTCTCTGGGGGCCGGAGGGAGCGATAGCACAGCGGGTAGGGCATTTGCCTTGCACGCGGCCGACCGGGTTCGATCCCCGGCATCCCATATGGTCCCCCAAGCACCGCCAGGAGTAATTCCTGAGTGCAGAGCCAGGAGTGACCCCTGAGCATTGCTGGGTGTGACCCAAAAAGAAAAAAAAAAAACACAAAAAAAAGCTAAGACTCTAACTGAAAACGGGAACTATGGAAAGAGAAGCTGAAGAACCAATCCAAAGCTTCCCTTATGGTGGTGGAAATAAGGACCATGAAAGCCTCCCAGTCGCTATTTACAGTTCTCTGCACACCAACTCTCCACATCTTCACTTAGCATGCAAGTTGCTGTAAGCTAACTTTGCGATCTCAACTTTAAATGATGGGGCTTGGGGCCGGAGCAATCGCATAGCGGGTAGGGCGTTTGCCTTGCACGTGGCCGACCTGGGTTCGATCCCCGGCATCCCACATGGTCCCCCAAGCACTGCCAGGAGTAATTCCTGAGTGCAGAGCCAGGAGTAACCCCTGAGCATCGCTGGAGGTGACCCAAAAAGCAAAATAAATAAATAAACAAATAAATAAATGATGGGGCTTTCAGGGTTGACTGGCACTGACTACTAAGGTTAATTAGCACAATGTAGTCACTGACTGAGACAAGGACTCTCTTGGAACTGTGTTTCCTTGTTTGGGATAGAGGGAGAAGGCAAGAAGACAGAGGCAGATCTCCTTAGGCACTGAAAGAATTACCCACTGGATGGGGCCTTTGGCTGTGTAGACGCCCGCAGAGACTGCCAGGCGGCCCTGCCCCTCAACCCAGACTGCCTGCCTACTCTGGGGAAGTGGCCTGCATCCTGGAAACACGCCTCGGTGCCACAGGACACAAGCTAAGCCACTTCGTGAGAAGATTGGACCGGACAAAAGAGCTCTGTTCAGGGCCCAGGATTCTCTCTGGGTGAGTTCCTACAGCTGAGAGCTTCAAGGACAAGGAACCCCACCCCCACCCCCCACACCCTACACACACACACAGGGCGAGCCAGCCACACCCACCCACTCACCACAGCTCCCCCCAGGCAACAGAATGCCTCCATCAGGCAACCATGGAAAGTTCCAGAAAGCAGGTGCCATGGGCGATCGCCCCAACAGCATCACAGCACTTGTCTGCCTCCAGGAAGGCCCCATCACACCCAGAAAGGTCCAGGATGCCCACTTCAGTGCTCCTCCTCTTAGCCTGGAGGGGAACGGGCCTTCCGGCCACTCTTTCTGTATTCCTCAACCTTCTCTTCTTATCAGGCAATTTCCCATGACTCCAACCCCCGATACACTCAGTATTTCTTGACATTACACCTTATTAAAATGAATGTGGAATTCTCTCTCCCCGCTGGACCCAAACCCATCAACAATAATCCTCCAGAATCAAGTAGAGTAACATCATACGGGCATGCCACAATGCACACAGGACTTCTGAAATGGACCAAGATTGACAAAACTAAATATTATCAAACCTTGAACCCTTGAGACTTCTTTTATAAAAGTCTTTTGGGCCAAAAAAGTCTTTGAGGAGCTAAGGATGACAAGAAAATAAATCTTCTCCCCTCTTTAAATGATTTCCTAAGTCACGGCAACAAGAAACACTGGAAATGAATCAATACGATCAATCGATGAATATTGGCTACAGTAAACATGTATCCAAAATCTGTGCTACCAGTAGCAGTTCTGGAGAGTGACCACGTGAGAAAAACAGCAAAACCACCCAAATGTTTAGAAATGAAAAGGAAACTTACAGGTCTTGCGGAAACTCAGAAAACATCTTACCCATAACATAGCAACATTTATTAAATGAAGCTAAACCAGTATTCAAAGAGAAATTTATAGCTCTAAGTATGCACATTAGACGACTAAAATAAATTAGGGTTACAGATCAAAGAGGGGGAAAAAAGAGAGAGAGGGATACCATTCATCAAAGCCACAAGAAAGAATTAGGAAAAGAGTAACAACGAACAGAGTTCCTGAAGTAGGAAACAGTACACAATAAAGAAAACTAAGATAACTGAAGTTTGTTTTTAAATTAATTTTAAAGCCCCTCACAATAAAAGATCAAAGAGAAAAAAGTTATTGACTGGCATTTTCAGAAAAGGAGGTTAGATTACTGATGTCACAGAAAGAATAAGACATTAAGAGAGATTTCATTATCAGCAAATTTTAACGGTTCAGATGAAAATGGAATTTCCTTTTTAAAATACAAACTAACAATCTTATTTCTTCAATTCACAAAGAAATAAAACTGACCAATACCCCTCATACTTAAACAGTACACAGAAAGCAAAGCACCTAAGAGCATTCTCAACAGAGTTGCGTGTACAGACACTTGTGAAAAGCAGAAGACATTCAAGGACTAGGAGCCATTCACTAAACCAATGAACAATGCGGAAAGATCAAACAATTCCGGGTGACCCTGAAAGACTCTGAGAGCAGAGAAGGTGCATTTGATCACTGGAAAGGCCAGGTGAAGGAAGGACACCACAAATTTAATTGAACTGATCGCCTAAGCAATGATCTTGACCTACTCCCCCCCCCCCCCATTAATTCACAAGATCATTTGCTAGTAATTGTATGAAAATATCCTAAGTTTAACATAGAATTTCTTTAAGACCCCCCCAAAAAAACAAAGTTGAGGGTTGGGGATTACAGAGGAAGCAAACAACAAATACAGATACACAGAAAACCTGGGGGAATATCTGGGTGGCAAGAGAAGTCTCTGAAGATGGATCTAGTGAAGGAAGAGTGGATGCATGGGGAACTCTGGAGTTTTCTAACCCAAGACCCAGGCTTCCCTCAATCAGCCTGCAGGGGAAGCCAGGCCAAGCCCTGGGCAGATCACTGTAGCACTGTACTGTCCTTCTGTTGTTCACTGATTGGCTCGAGCAGGCCCAGTAACGTCTCCATTGTGAGACTTTGTTGTTACTGTGTTTGGCATACTGAATACGTCATGGGGTAGCTTGCCACGTTTTGCCATGCGGACTCTCGGTAGCTTGCCGGGCTCTCCGAGAGGGGCGGAGGAATCGAACTTAGGTTGGCCAGGTTGGCCGCATGCAAGGGAAACATCCTACCGTTCTACCGCTGTGCTATCGCTCCAGCCAGGGCAGATCACAGGCTCAAAAAAGCCTTGAGAAGCCTCCACTATTACCTAAGGCTATTTTTTTCTTAAAGATCTATTTTTTCTAACAGCAGTTTAGGTAAAAATGGTTACAATAGCATTTAATTTGTATTGTGTTGGTGTACAAAGTTACAGCATCTCACCCCCGCCAAAGTGCCCGGACCCCTCACAAAGGTACTGTCCTCAGTTCTAGTCTAGTTTTCCTCTCCCTCCCTCGGCCGCCCTGTGCCCCATCCCTCCATCACCCACTGCTTGATACTCTAGAGTTTTCTAACCCAAGACCAAGGGCTTCCTCCAATCAGCCTAGCTAAATTCAACGTGAGAAAAAAGTGAAGTCGAGGGGCGTTTTCCTTGCATGCAACCAACCCAGTTCAATCCCCAGCATCCCATATGGTCCCCCAAGCACCGCCAGGAGTGATTCCTGAGTGCACAGCCAGGAGTAACCCCTGTGCATCGCCGGGTGTGACCCAAAAAGAAAAAAAAAAGTGAAGGCAAGGGCAGAGAGACATTCACAGCCTGACTAATAACCACCGAAAGAGGACCAGCCAAGACAAGTGACCAAGACTGGGAAAGGACTTTAGTTTTTCTTGGCTCCAGGCATTCAAAGAATAAAAAAAAATTTTTTTAAAAATCACCCGATGTCGAAACACAGCTGACCACAGGCTAAAGGAACAGGGAAGTCGTGATGACACACAATAAAGAATGCAGCCATTACAGAAATAGTTTAGAGAGGGACTGGACAAAATCAAAATACTCAACTCCAACCACATAAGCAACAAAAACAAACCCTGACAAGGAGGAAAAACCTTATGCCGAGAGGTATAATACCACGTTAGAGCATGGTAAGATAACATAAAATGAACATTACAGTAATCATATATTTACTCTCCAACAGAAATGTTCGAAAGCACACAAAGGCAAACAGAACGACATACTCAAAGGAGAAACAAACAGACACCTTCCCTGGGGAAATACGGCATCAAGACAAATGGGACGTGGTAGGCAAAAGAGGTTAAATCAATTGTTTATAAAGAAAAAAAAAGACCTCTAAAATACTAAAACAAACCATGGATAAAAAGAGTTCAAGGAAACTAGAAACATTATGACTCAACAAACAGAGACCATCAAAAAGATTCACAAATGTTATTACCACCTCTCAAAGTCATATCATTTCCATTCTTTTCAAAAGCAAAGCAGTAAAAGAAAAATCATGCATAATAACTTCCTCCGGACCTAAGTCAGGCTCAGCGCATTAAATTAACCCCCCTCCCTCCTGGTTTCTAACGTAAAAGTCTTACAATAAAATGTTAAATTAAAATATCACAATTGTTTTGGGCTGTAAAACCTCCCCCGAATCACAGTTGAAGGCAATGATAGAAGTCACGAGATATGAATTAATCCCATACAGTGGAGTCTCCAGCCTCGGGGGCTTGGTTTTTAAAGAAAATTCTCCTTTGCTGCAGGAGGGGCCAAGCTGGGGCAGTTCATCAACTGTCCGGGACTGGGGGCCAGTGGGGGAGGAGAGGGGAAACACACTACTTGCCGTGTTGGGGGTCGCCCAGCCACCCAGGCAGTGCTGGGGGGGGACCATGGGGTGCGTGGGGTCAAACTGGGATGGCCCCATGCCAGGTGTGTGCCTTAACCAATGCACTATCTCTCCGGCCCGTCCGAGTGTCACTGGAACGGAAGCAGGGCACATTCTAGTGGCACACTGATACACAGCCAACACGGCCCTGGCTCTTAGAAGAAAGGGAAGCTCCAATTTAAGAATAAGTCTTGCAAACATCCCTGCCCTCACAATTTAGCTTCTGGGTTCTGGGTCAGGCATCGTCCAAACCCAGCGGGAACAACCACCGCCTCTCTCCCCTGCCCCTGGGGTCTCATCTCCAAAAACCCCTCAGACCCCACAGCCACCTCCAACCCGCCGGGTCCAGTCCTATGCCCCCAACTTCTTCCTCCTCCAAAGACACGGGCAGTGCAGGACCCGCCCGGCGGTCCTCTCTCCCCCCTGCAAGACAGGGGACGCGAAGAAACTGTCACACTGGTCCAAGATCAATACCAACTGGGTCCCATCCTCCATGGCCTCGGGGGCGCGATCACATGTGGCAAACGACCCGAGCTCCCTGAATTTCCCCTACGTTCACCCCCGCTTCCACACTGAAGCCCCCTTTGCCTACCTTTGCCTCTGCATGCAAGAAGACATGTCTCCACTGCCATCCCCACCCTTCTCCACATGATTAGCGCCAACAACAACGACAAAAAAGAGGGGTGGAAAAGACCTCTTGGCCCCAAGACAGGAATAGAGGGGGAAAGACCCTTCCACCAGCACCCTTCCACCAGTGTCTCCATGCGGTGGGCATCGCCCATCGAGAGGCACCCAGGGAGTGGGAACTCACCAGTAAAGGCAGGTGGAGAGGTGACATGCCCAGGGAACCTGTAGGCAGGAGATGGCAGCAGGGTGACTCAAGGTGGGAGAGAAGGACAAAGAGCAGCGGAGCCTGTCCGGCTCAGATGCGTACAAGCAGGACCAGCTCCCGTTCTTCATCCCCGCCCCCCCCACCCCCCACCGCCCCCAGCAACTCATCAGCTGCTCGCTAGGATTTGCACGGCGGAGCTGCCCTGCAGAGTGGGGCTCTTGCCGGTCTCTGCCTGCAGAGGCAGAAGCTGTCAGGCTATCTAAGCCCATGAGTAACAGTCATGCCCTTAAAGTCGTAAAGTCCACCTACACCCACCCCCAATATGTCATCACCAAATCTTCCTGAGGACTGAAATTCAAGTGACTAATTCCCTCTCCCTCTCCCTCTCTTTCTCTCTCCCTGGAGTATCCTGTGTTTAAATAAATATGTTTGTTTTGTGTATGTCTGTGTCTGTGTATGAGAGTGAGAGAGAGAGAGAGAGAGAGAGAGAGAGAGAGAGAGAGAGAGAGATCTTCAATTCTTTGCTGATGAAACATAAAAACCAAGGACTTCTGTCACCCACCAAACCCAGGCAAAAAAAATCCTGGTGACATCATACCAATACATTCTCCTGGTACCTTCTTCCACGTCCAGAAACATCACTTGCATGCCACCTGAGCAAAGCACTCCATTACAAAACATGGGACAGGTCTGCAACCTGGAACCATTTCTCTTCTAGAATCCAGAAATCTGACTTGGTGAGGTCCAAGACACCCCACATTTCTTTTTTTTTTTTTTTTTGCTTTTTGGGTCACACCCGGCAATGCACAGGGGTTACTCCTGGCTCATGCACTCAGGAATTACTCTTGGCGGTGCTCGAGGGACCATATGGGATGCTGGGAATCAAACCCGGGTTGGCCGCGTGCAAGGTAAACTTCCTACCCACTGTGCTATTGCTCCAGCCCAAACACCTACATTTCAATATTTACTTCTTTATTTTTGTTCTTCGTGTAATCACCCTTTTTACTGACCTTAATTGAAATTCTTTGATTTTTTTTTTAATCAATGCTTAACGTCTAACACCCTTACCTATCACTGCGCAGTGCTCTTCAGAAATCAAATACTATAGGGCTCAACTTTTCATTTCCATCATGCATCCCAACTTTCAAATAATTAACTTGGTTAAATTTTGTGACACTCCGGGTTACTGAACTACAGACGATCTTACATGGTGCTCTATAGTAGACCATCAATGACAAACCGGTTGCTTGTTTTGTATAAATGAAGTTTTATTGGAGCACAGTTCCTCCCATCTGTTTACATATCATCGAAGATTGCTAGTGTGCGACAAGAATGGAGTTGAGTGGTGACAACAAAGACCATCTGGCCTACGGAGTCTAAAATATCTAAGATCTGCCCCTTCACAGGAAAGGTTTGCCAATCTTTGTCTAGACGCCTGCCACATGCCCATCTGCCTTGCCAATTTCCCATCGAGCTGAAAGTGCCCAATCCCAAATCCCTGCCTCAGTGAGCACGCGGGGCTGCTGACGATATGGGTGCTGCCAACTACATGCAGGAAAACCGGCACCAACACTGAACAGAACCCAAGTGTAACCAACTGAAGGGCTGTTCTCCATCTCTACTAGAAATACAAAAATGGGATAAAGGCATTAGGAAGCACGAAAGATGGGATGGATTTAATACTATCAAGTTGCTGAGAAAGGGCAAATTCTGTTTATCAAAAGGATAGGGCTTAAGTGCTGCTATTCCCACCCTACGAGGAAGAGGCTGACCTAGCTGGGGAGAGAACCCACACAGGGTGGCCTTTGTAAGCCATCCTCACCTGGGAATATTCCTTGAAACTTTGAAAAGTTGGGGCTGGAGACACAGTAGGGTGAGCAGGATACTTAGCTTTCATGCAGCCGACCCTGCTTTGATCCCATATGATCCCAACAGGAATAATCCCTGACCACAGAGCCAGGAGTAAGCCCTGAGTACTGCCATGGTGCAGAAAAAAAAAATATATATATATTATTATTATTATTTTAAAGTAAATGAAGAAAACCTCTAGATTATATTCACTAGTATTTTCTCCTCTGCTCACTCTGATATATTATTGTGCGAACCTGGGGTTATTTGCATTTCTTCCTATTTCCTTTTTTTTCTAACAAAAATGGTAAACACTTTAATATGAATCCTCCTGGTATTATTTTCACTGGTGACATACCTAGTAATTTTCTTTTTAACCATTTTGATTGGTGTGCCAGGATTTACAATTCTATTGATCACACTTTTCATGGATCCATCATTCCAACACCACACCCACCATCAGAGAGCCAGTATCCCTCCACCAGTGTCCCAAGGGTGTTCCACCCACCCTTCCCACCACCCATGTAAGCTTAGTTCTGTGAACAAATGTTCAGTTCCAATAACTTGGATCATTTGTTGTTCCTTTGCTATGTTTCTATTTTTATCTCCTATTTGGAATAGATCTCTCTTTTCTCTCCCTCTCCCCCTCCCTCTCCTCCCCTCCCCTCCCCTCCCCTCCTCTCCTCTCCCTCTCCTCTCCCTCTCCTCTCCCTCTTCCTCTCTCAAAATTGTGGAGGCGATGTCACCAATACACAGGTCAATAGAGTTTGCCTCCTAGATTTCACAAAAATTGTAAATCAATGATAAACTGATAAAGCAATGGATTTCTTTTTTCAAAAATTCTTATTTTTGAGATTCAAGAATTAAATCTCCAAGGAGATGCAAGCCAAGCTGCTGACTTTACGGACACATCAGTCACCCTGGCTGAAAACTCTGGGGCAAACTGGGGAGGGGGAGGGGGGAGTCCTCATTCTGCCCAAACCCCAGCAGCCACAGCCACACCCCAACCCCACCCTCTGCTGCCACCACACCAATGGCCTAACCTACAGTCTCACTAGGAACTCTACCGAGTTACCAAACCACAAAAATCCCAGGGACTCCAGTGTTGGGCTGAAAACTGTTGGGGTCTTCTCCTAGTGTAGGCAGGCGGACACCCCCGTCGCTTCTCCCCGTACTCCCAGGAGCCCTGGCGGCCACGGCCAACACCCACCGCCCACCGCTGCCTTGTCAACTCACATACCTGGGCCTGCTCTTTAGATCCATAAGCTAAATCTCTAGGAAAATGCAAGCCAGCAGCTGAAATTCATAGACACACTGCTTCCCCCAGGCTGAAAACTCTGGGGAGCCCTTGGGAGGGGAGGTGGTCAGTTTCCACCCTGCCAAAGCCCAGGCGACAGCACCCACACACCACTGCTGCCACCAAATCAGGGGCCTCGGGCCTGGCTTCACCTGGAGTCTCGGCAGAATCATCCCAGTTCTACAGATGCTGGAGTTTCTGGACCGAATGTCTGCAGACGTGACTGCGCAAACACTTACAAATTCTACAGGGCTAAAATTTCAGTAGGATCACACCAAGTTAGAGGAGAAAGCCACCCAGAAAGACCGACTGAACTCAACAAATAAAAATAACACGGAAAGCTCAACGAGCAACCAACAGCTTAGTAAATCCTCAAAGATCTAATAACCCGGTGGTGAGATATAACAATTTTCACAAATTTTCCTTCACTGAGGTATTTTTGATAAGTCCTTCAGCCTTTTGGATGTAACGAGGAATACAAAACAAATTACTGTGTGCCTGCTTTATCAGGGGGCAGGTCTACGGGGTGGTTGGGAAAATGGGGACAGTGGTGGTCACTCAGGTGGCAGAACTGGGGTTGGAACATCAAAAAAGCTATAACATCCATATTACGACAACTTGGTAAACCCTGGTGTTTAAGTAAAATTTAAAAACCTGTATTTTTTTTTACATTCACTAGCACCATCCCTAGTCTCTTGTCTACACACTATAAACACTTCTTTCTTTCTTTCTTTCTTTCTTTCTTTCTTTCTTTCTTTCTTTTTATTGAATCACTGTGAGATACAGTTACAAACTTTCATGATTAAGTTTCAGTCATACAATGATAGAGCATTCATCCCTCCACCAGTGCACATTTTCCACCACCAATGTTCCCAGTATACCTCCCACCACTCCCTCCCCATCCCACACCCTGCCTTTGTGGCAGGCACCTTCCTTCTTCCTCTCTACTTTGGGGTATTATGGTTTGGAATACAGATACTAAGAGGCCATCATGTTTGTCCTTAGTTTACTTTCAGCACGCATCCCCCATCCCGAGCGATTCCTCCAACCATAGTTTACTTAGTGTTCCCTTCTCCACCCCAACTGCCTTATCCCCCAGCATATGAGGCCGGCTTCCAAATCGAGGAGCAATCCTTCTGGCCCATATCTCTACTGTCCTTAGGTGTTAATCTCATGTTATGTTATTTTATATCCCACAAATGAGTGCAGTCATTCTATGTCTGTCCCTGTCTTTCTGACTCATTTCACTTAGCATGATACTCTCCATGTCCATCCACTTATAAGCAAGTTTCATGACTTTTTTTTCTAACAGCTGCATAGCATTCCATTGTGTAGATATAAAAAAATTTCTTTAACCAGTCATCTGTGCTTGGGCACTTGGGTTTTTTCCAGATTCTGGCTATTGTGAATAATGCTGTAATAAACATACAAGTGCAGATATCATTTCTATTGTGTTTTGTTGCATCTCCAGGATATAGTCCCGGAAGTATAAACACACTTTTCTTTTTTTTCTTTTTTGATTTAAAATATTTATTTATTTATTGAATCACCGTGGGAAAGGTTACAAAGCTTTCAGGTTTAGGTCTCAGTCATGCAAATATCAAACACATTTCCCTTTACCAATACTTTTTTTTTTACCATGAAGAACCCCAATAAAACCCCACCCCCCACCCCTCCCAGTCCCTGTGGGGCAGATGAATTCTAGTTAACACTCTATCTGCTTTGATTAGATTTATTGTTTCAATAAAAGATTCACCACTATAATTTAGAGTTTACCCCCCCCCCAATTCAGACATGCTGAAAAAGCATTGTGACGTAATTTGCTTTCTACAGCTGGGTTCAAGAATTAAATGTTGGTTTTGGATTTCTGCTATTTTACCTATTGACCCTGGAAGTATTTCTACTGAAAGTCAGATAGTTAAGAAATTGGTTTCTGTGCTCTGGAGTCGTGGCCATGCTGGAGAGCCGCTAGTGGGGGGCAACTGGTGGCCTCGGTAGGGCGTGAAGGGCGGACCGAAACGCCCCCCTTCCCATGAAAAAACCTGTATTTTTGAAGGCATATGAATGTAAATTAATGAGTAATTCTGTGCTAATACATTTTAATATTTCTTCCCTAATGCATCTCTTTCTCCCAAGTCTGCATTTGCTGCCCAGCTCGTCCCTAATAAAGACGCACACAAGGTCACCTTCTGAGTAAATCTAAGTATTGAGTATCACACTCCCTAATTGGTAAACAATATATATTTTTATGTGATATGTGTATTACATATTTGCATCCTATTTAAATTATAATGATTCGCCCTAGAAAGAATAAATTAAAATTACTATTAATAGAAATCCTAACATTTTCTTCCCACAAGTTATCCTGAATATCACCCCAATCTGGAAATTGCTGGTTTTAACAAACAATATTCTGGCCACAGAACTAATGGCATTTTTTTTAAATTTTTTTTTTTTTATTAGTGAAACACCATGAGGTACAGTTATAGACTTACAAATGTTTGTGCTTGGGTTTCAGTTATACAATGATCAAGTACCCATCCCTCCACCAGCGCCCATCCTCCACCACCACGGGTCCCAGCATCCCTCCCACTCCCCATCCCCCCCTTCCACCCTGCCTCTGTGGCAGGGCATTCCCTTTTGAGGCCATGGAACTAATGTCTTTATCTTTCTTGAGTTGGTCTGTCCATCAACGTACACTGTTCTCAAACTCAAGATCAGCCTCAGTGATAGCCAGCAGTATTTACTCGGTCATCGCTCCAAAAAAGAAGCTATTTATACCACACGGTCCCTGTGATCTGGGGTAGAAAACAGTAAACCTCCAAAAAGAGCCTCTGGTAAGGTGATCACCAGATCTCTTCCACAAATAGAGAATATTTTTTTAATGAATCTTCAAAATGCTGTATTTTCAAATCTTGCACAAGCTCATCTTCAATAGGGCTTCACACGGTTGCCAAGACAAAACTGCCTTCTGGAAAAACATTACTAATATTAAGATCGTTACCCAAAATGCTGCAGCATTTTAATTCATTTCTGCATTTGCTCTCGATACTTAGTTGTGGATTAATCCGACTGGAACTGACAGCTGCTATGTTGGGTACTCAAAAGCTTTCCTTCAAATATTTTAGCATCTGCGGGGCGAAAAATATAATTAAGTATTTACTTCCAGATACAGGCCACATTAAGTATGGCTGATGTCAAGTTGATTTCCACGTCAAATAAATCGGCTGCAGAAAGGAGAAATTAAGTTGCCAGGCAAGATATTCTGTTTTGAATAGATCTGATTCAGCTGTAGCCCTGTGGCACTGTCCTCCCGTTGTTCTTCGATTTGCTCGAGCGAGCACCAGTAACGTCTCCATTGTGAGACTTGTTACTGTGTTTGGCATATCGAATACGCCACGGGGAGCTTGCCAGGCTCTGCCGCGCAGGCTGTACTATTTCTTTTTCACTGATTTTTAAGGAACGTTTATAGTCCACCCCCTGTGTTTCCGAAGAGAACCATTGGAATGGTTGGGCCATATGCGCCCTCTCCCCCTGCATCTCACACCGTCCTTCCTGTGGAGGGCAGAGGTGGCTTCCTATTCGCATCTGGGCACCCACCAAGGCCAGTTCTAAACGAGGCTGTTTGCCGACTTTCTCCCACGTGACAGAAGCCCCATCCCAAAAGAGCTTCCACACACTGCTGGGGGCAAATTTTATCTCGAGCATTTGTAATGTCACCAGTGAAATAAGAGCTGAACATTTAAAATAGAATTTTAACCAATCCAATAGCTTCATTTGGGCACTGACTGCCGTACTATGCACCATAGCTCTGAAATCAGGGAAGACAATATAGAGATGTCAGATAAATGAAGATACATGTCACAGAGTCTGGGAGGATGGCCACTTTCCACTGCCATATATATACAAATATATACACATACATATGTATACATATATACTTTATCTATAGGGCTGGAGCGATAGCACAGTGGTAGGGCATTTGCCTTGCACTGGTGGAGAGATGTTGGCTAACATGGCCGACCCGAGTTCGATTCCCCACCCCTCTCGGAGAGCCCGGCAAGCTACCGAGAGTATCTCGCCCGCACGGCAGAGCCTGGCAAGCTACCCGTGATGTATTCAATATGCCAAACACAGTAACAAGTCTCACGAAGGAGACGTTACTGGGCCCACTCGAGCAAATCGATGAACAACGGGAGGACCATGACCGTGACCATACTTTATCTATATGTATGGGTTTATAAACATATACAGATAATTTGAGCAATTAATGGGGAAATTTTTATACTCTTATTCATACAACCTTCCTAAAATGTTCGAAAAAATAAACTGGAATAAATTAACTAAAAATCTGCTGGAATCATTCTTATTGATGATTATAATAATAATCATCAATATTATTCTTTCCTATAATACAATGAGTCTTATAGAAAAAAAATCACGTAAAAAAACTTTTGCATATAAGCTGAGGGTTCACCAACCATCCATGGCCCTGGAAATCTGACATTAAAAATGCCTATTAGAGGATGGATCCCAGTATTGCCACATGCAAACACTGGGCTCCAACCCTATGAGCCATCTCCCTGGCCCTCCTGTCTTTTGTTCGTCTGGTTGAGAGGGGGGTTACAGCCAGAAGTACTCAGGACCATTTCTGGTTATGCTCAAGAGTATCCCCTGGGGCTGGAATGATAGCATAGTGGGTAAGGCATTTGCCTTGCACCCGCTGACCCGGGTTCGATTCCCGGCATCCCATATGGTCCCCTAAGCACTGCCAGGAGTAATTCCTGAATGCAAAGCCAGGAGTAACACCTAAGCACTGCTGGGTGTGACCCAAAAAGGGAAAAAAAATGCCTATTAACACTCAGATAGAGAAGGGAGCGCCAAATAAAGGGTGTTGGGAGGATCCTCCCAGGATGGGAGAAGCATGCTGAAAGTCGACTATAGACCAAACATGATTGCCACTCAATGCCTCTTTTGCAAACCACAACACCCAAAAGGAGAGAGAAAACAAAGGGGAATGCCCTGCCACAGAGGCGTGGTGGGATGGGGGGAACAGGAAGGGTGGGAGGGATACTGGGATCCATGGTGGTGGAAAATGGGCACTCGTGGAGGGACGGGTATTTGATCATTGTATAATTGAAACCCAAGCACAAAATTTGTAAGTCTACAACTGTACCTCATGGTGTCTCACTAATAAAATTTTTTAAAAATTTTTTTAAAATGCCTATTAAAGGGTATATATATATATATATATATATATATATATATATATATATATATAAAGAGTATAGCTAGGAGGGTGCTTGCCCTGCAGGAGGCCAGCCCAGGTGCCATCCCCAGCAGCCCACCAGATCCTCTCAGCCCTGCCAGGAATGAGCCTGCACCAAGAGCCAGGACTAAGCCCTGAGCACTGCCAGCTGAAGCCCCCAAACAAAAATAAACAACAATAACAACAACAAAACTGCTGAGGGCGGGGGAAACATCTCAGAGGCTGAAGCACAGGCCAGAGGCCAGAGTTCAATCCCCAGCAAGGCACGGCCCATCCCCGGCACCAAGGCTGTGGCTCTGAGGCCCCCAACACCTGGGACGGGCAGCACCTCATCAACCAGCCCTGACTATTGAAGCATCTGGACCATACTGCTGGTCCAGCATCACTAGGAATTGGCCCCAGATCCCCCTTCCTGAGCACTGCGAGAATATCTGTGAACTGTCACGGGCCCCCAACCACCTGACTCTGTAAAAGACCAGCAAGAGCTCGGAGCACCGACTCTTCCCAGGACTAAGAAACTGAATGCCTGGGAGCTACAAGAAACAGCCTCAACTCTTAATGAAGTGGTAGTCAACCTCCCTGGCCCTAGAGTTCTCCTGTGTATGAAATGCGTGTAACAACGGTATTTTTTTTTTCATGATCCTGTTTCGGCTTACATATAATGTAGTGGCAACCCATATGCAATCCAGCAGCCCATTAAGACTAAGTTCAGAACCTAGGAAAAAGTTAAGGCGGAATAAAAGATGGCTTCACACAGGGAAAAGGGCAACCGACACATCTTCTAGCAGCCCACCTGTTACTCAGCAGCGATCAGACTGCACACAAATAAATAACTTTTCCAGGTGTTTCACTCTCTATATTCCCACCATGAAAGGAGAGTATCTACCTCACACGGTCCTCAGCGGCAATACAGAGGCAATATATAGAAAAAGCTTGGCTGCGTTATAACCTCTGTGTGTCTTTATATGACAATCTTGTCATTTTTGGTTCCGGAGATAAGGACACCCTGCCTTACCCAGAGCAACCCCTGCGCTGTTCAGAGCAGGTGGCATGGTGGCCACAAGGATCCAGGGCTCAGGGCCTCATCCACACAAGGAATGAGCTCTATCACTTGGGCCCCAGCCTGGTCCCTGAAATGCCAGGAGCACTTACTGACAAATTAATGCGCTGAGTACCGCTCTCAATAAAAAAAAAAAAATTGGAATCGTCAGGATAGCACATTCCAAGAAATCTACTTATACATTTTCTAGAAAAAAGTCATTATTAGCTTTATTATATTGCTCCAAAACAGTACAAAAGAAACCTGTCATTGAACTTAACACATCAAAACATGGAAAATGCTCTTAAATTTTCTAATTTTTATGAGACACTGAGAACCAAGTGGAAAGTCTCCAATTTATATAGTGCTGTTTTTTTAAAATGCTGAAATACTTACTATAAAAATAAGTATCTCTCCTCCAAATGGGGGGGGGGGAGGTTGTGCGGGGTGGGGCCCCTTCAGCCATTCCTGTCCTATATAAAGCAACATGCCCTCTGAAACTGCAGTGTGGGGGTGAGTCATCTCTGCCCTGTGCTAAGCCCAAGCCAGCAGAGTCAGCACGGACCCCTCCCCACTCCCCCCCACTCCCCCCCCCCCCCGGCTGGGGAAGGAGAGAGATTAGCAAAATGAGAAGGCAGCAAAGGGAACCTGTGGGTGCCCTCCTCCGGCTGCCTGGTGCAGAAACTCATCACAAGGCAGCAAAATCCGCTGAGAAATGGGCTCGGGTACAGAAAGACACCAGGGTTCCCGGGCAGTGGGCAAACAGGACAGCCCAGCCAGTGGGCATCGGAGTCCTGGCAGGAAACGAAGCCAGCAACTCAGTGACCCATCACAGAAGAGGTAGAAACAAATTCCCACGACTATCCTCAGGAGCCAAAGGACGAGAACAACTCATTCACCAGAGGGGAATGACCACACAACGGAACAGGCGTCGGCAAAAAAAAAAAAAAAAAAAAAGGAACAAGTGACAGCAACCAGAAAACGTGCTTGAGAGAAGTTGTTATATCCTTATGGGAGATATCTGTTACAAATTCATGGAGGCAGAAAGTACATGAAGGTTCGGGAGACAGCTCGAAGGGCAAGAGCACACGCAGGGGGTGTGGGCTTGAACCCCATACCGCACAACTCCCTAAGGCACTGGGGGGGTGGGGGGTGACCCTGAGCCTGTGTCAGGAGTAACGGCCTGAGCGTCACACAGTGAAGACCAAAAATATATATGAGTGGTTGCCTCTATAAGTGGAACTGGTTGAGGGTAGAAAATAAAGGGTGACTAAATACTTCTGAGTATGGGGCTCCTTTTGAGTGATCAAAAGTTCCAGTTAAAAACAGGTGTTCGGCCATCTTGACAGCATTCAGCCGAAGAGAAGGATTACATGGAGGGTGGGATCCACAGATCCCGAAGGGAAAAAAAAAATAATAAAGTTTCCAAAAAGAGCCGAGATCATCGGGAAGTCCGAGATGGGGTAGGTACCGCATCCCACCTCCCCCAGATGGAACCCCGGTGACCAGAAACCTCTACAAGCACAGCTCGAGTATGCGGGAACTAGGACTTTTCCTAAAAACCGCGCGGCCGCTTACGCGGCCGTGCGACATCTCTCTATATACAAAGTGATCCATGGGAAGTAAACCACCCAACGTTTCTCTCTGAAAATCATAGTTAAGTTTGGAGCACGACCACAGCCCCAGAAACACAAGGACTTAATGCATAACCCAGCAGCTTGGAGCAGAAAAGTGAACGGGCTATGTGTTAATCCAGGCCATCAAGTCTGCCAGAGGGGAAAGGGTGTTGGTCCCTTCCGCCCTCATCCCTCTGGAAAGAAAGATGGCGGCCACATGGGAGCCTTGTGGACAGCAGGTATGCGCCGGGGGTGTGGGGGCGACTAAAACCTCATGAGAAGGGGGGCGTTCTGGTCCGTCCTTCACGCCCTACCGAGGTCACCAGTTGCCCCCCACTAGCGGCTCTCCAGCACGGCCACAGCCCCAGAAGCACAAGGACTTAATGCAGAACCCAGCAGCTTGGAGCAGAAAAGTGAAAGGACTATGCGTTAATCCAGGCCATCATGTCTGCCCGGAGGGGAAAGGGTGTTGGTCCCTTCCGCCCTCCTCCCTCTGGAAAGAAAGATGGCGGCCACATGGGAGCCTTGTGGACAGCAGGTATGAGCCGGGCGTGTGGGGGCGACTAAAACCTAATGGGAAGGGGGTCGTTCCGGTCCGTCCTTCACGCCCTACCGAGGCCACCAGTTTCCCCCCACTAGCGGCTCTCCAGCACGGCCACAGCCCCAGAAGCACAAGGACTTAATGCAGAACCCAGCAGCTTGGAGCAGAAAAGTGAAAGGACTATGCATTAATCCAGGCCATCAAGTCTGCCAGAGGGGAAAGGGTGTTGCCCCATTCGCCCTCTCTTCTCTGGAAAGAAGGATGGCGGCCACATGGGAGCCTTGTGGACAGCAGGTATGAGCCGGGGGCGTGGGGGTGACTAAAACCTCATGGGAAGGGGGGCGTTCCAGTCCATCCTTCACGCCCTACCGAGGTCACCAGTTGCCCCCCACGAGCGGCTCTCCAGCATGGCCACAGCCCCAGAAGCACAAGGACTTAATGCAGAACCCAGCAGCTTGGAGCAGAAAAGTGAAAGGACTATGCGTTAATCCAGGCCATCAAGTCTGCCGGAGGGGAAAGGGTGTTGCCCCATTCGCCCTCTTCTCTCTGGAAAGAAAGATGGCGGCCACATGGGAGCCTTGTGGACAGCAGGTATGAGCCGGGGGAGTGGGGGCGACTAAAACCTCATGGGAAGGGGGGCCTTTTGGTCCGCCCTTCACGCCCTACCGAGGCCACCATTTGCCCCCCACTAGCGGCTCTCCAGCACGGCCAGGACTCCAGAGCACAGAAACCAATTTCTTAACTATCTGACTTTCAGTAGAAATACTTCCAGGGTCAATAAGTAAAATAGCAGAAATCCAAAACCAACATATAATTCTTGAATCCAGCTGTAGAAAGCAAATCACTTCACAATGCTTTGTCAGCATGTCTGATTTGGGGGTGGGGGGGTAAACTCTAAATAATAGTGGTGAATCTTTTATTGAAACAATGAATCTAATCAAAGCAGATAGAGCGTTAACTAGAATTCATCTGCCCCACAGGGACGGGGAGGGGTGGGGGTGGGGTTTTATTGGGGTTCTTCATGGTAAAAGATAAGTATTGGTAAAGGGAAATGTGTTTGATATTTGCATGACTGAGACCTAAACCTGAAAGCTTTGTAACCTTTCCCACGGTGATTCAATAAATAAATAAATTAAAAAAGAAATACATTAAAAAAAAAAAAACAGGTGTTCACTGCATAAAGGCCACTGGATCACACACTACAGAGGGAAAACACTGCATCATGGGTAGAGACCCCTGGGCTTCCTGAGCACTGTTTGGACACTCCCCCCCCCCAACGGTAAATGCTATAGTATGTAAATTATAGCTCAGCAGCACTGTCTTCCCGTTGTTCATTGATTTATTCAAGTGGGTCCAGTAACGTCTCCGTTGTGAGACTTATTGTTACTGTGTTTGGCATATTGAATATGTCAAGGGGAACTTGTCAGGCTTTGCCGTGTAAGCGAGATACTCTCGGTAGCTTGCCAGGATCTCCAAGAAGAGCGCAGGAATCGAACCCGGGTCAGCCGGGTCAACCACATGCAAAGCAAACACCCTACCCACTGTGCTATCGCTCCAGCCCATAAGTCAGTAAATCTCTTAGTTTTTGTGGCTTTTTGAGCCATACCCGACAATGCTCAGGGGTTACTCCTGGCTCTGTACTCAGGAATTACTCCTGGCAGTGCTCGGGGGACCAGACAGGATGCCAGGGATCTAACCCGGTCGGTTGCATGCAAGGCAAACGCCCTGCCCACTCTACTATTGCTCTGGTCCCAAATCTCCTAATTTTTAAGCATGAGCTAAAGCCTATCTGCCAAATCAGAGTAAGATTATTGCACCTAGGACAGAATTGTTTTGTTTCGCCTACACCCAGCAGTACTTAAGCTCTGCACTCAAGGATCACCACTGGAAGACTCAGGGACCAACTGAAGTGCCAGGGACCAAATCTGGGTCGGCTACATGCAAGGCAAGGATCCTATGTGCTGTACTATTGCTCCCGCCCCTAGAACAGAACTTTTTTAAGGGGTGGAAACTCCCCAGCAGTGCCCAAGAGCCCAGGAACCACTCGCAGCAGTACTCAGCGTGGTGGATAATGGTCTGAAAGTCCAACACCAGGCCCAGTCATGGGGTGATGCTCAACCCAGCAGGGCTGGAAGGAAGCGGCCATGCGTGTGGTGTCAGGGACCAAACTCAGGGCATGCCTGATGTGTACCTTTCACACTCTCTCCCTGGCTTGACCCCATTTTAAAAAGAATCGGCCTTACACACAATATTCAAAATATTCAGGATCCAATCCAAATTTATATTCCACACCAAGAAACATGAAAATCTGAACTCATTTGAGAAATAAGAACCAACAGTTACTACCACCAAAATAACAAAGATGCTGCAACTTTAACTCTAGTATCTTAAAGGAAGGATCAGGGGCTGAAGCGCTAGCACAGTGGGTAGGGCGCTTGCCTTGCATGCAGCCGACCCGGGTTCGATTCCCAGCATCCCATATGGTCCCCTGAGCACCAACAGGAGTAATTCCTGAGTGCATGAACCAGGAGTAACCCCTGAGCATTCCAGGTGTGACCCAAAAAGCAAAAGAAAAAAAAAGAGGGGATCAGAAAAAAAGAGTCCAAGAAGCAGCTGTGAATGTTTTCAAAGTAAATATATTTTCACAAAGACCTAAACGGGAAAATAATAAATAAAATTTTAGGGACCAGAGAGATAGCAGAGTGGGTAGGGTCCTTGCCTTGCACACAGCCAAGCCCAAGTCAACCACCCGCACCCATAGGAGATACACCAGGGAGTGACCAGGTGCACCCAACCATGAATAAACCCTGAGCAACACCAGATATGGTTAAAAAGCAAAAATAATAAGAAGAAGATAAAAATTTTTAAAAATTGAATATTTGCAGAAGTTTTCAATATGCTCCAAGGAGAAGATGAAGATGGCAGAGGCATGATAGAAACGGAGAAATATAAAACATCCCATCTGAATACGAAAGAAATACAAGTCAATAACAGAGATCTAATATTTGTCTCACTGAAGGCACAGGAGAGAAGAAACAGCATGCTGGATGAAAAGCTGTTAAATAAATGAGATCAGAAAACTGCAAGTTCTTACAAAGATTTGAATGTACCGTACAAGAAACTGAACAAAGAACAGGAGAAGCTCAAACACACTCCACACTCACACATGTATATGAGTATAATAATCAAATTTCTAAAAATGAAAAAGAGAAATGAAAAACCCAAGGAGAATGACACGCTACCAAGACAACAGAAATTCACATCACCATGATTCCTCGTCGGAAACCTTGGGGTCACTGGCGAAAACGCTTCAGCTCTGAAGGAAGGGAGGAACGCAACCAAATTGATGTTCTATAAAGCAGACTCTTGGGGCAATAAAGGAGATTGGAAAGAGTAAAAGTAGATGCAGAGAAATTAAGAGATCAATTAAAGGACTATTCCAACAACCCCTAAAAACTGGGGCGGGGTGGGGGGCAAGACATGACAAAAGCAACATCCATAGTGGCGGGAAGGGGGACATGTGAAGGTCAGCAGGGGTCACCAGGAAGACCCTGGATATGCTGAGCATTCACTAGAAATTACACCCTCTCAAGACAGGAACGAAATTAAAGAAAAACAGAAGCAAATTCAAAGCTTGACTTTAGTGTCACTAAATCCCAGAAAGACAAAAATCTCGTGGTGGGGAAAAAAAAAATCCCAAAGTAGTAATGGGTTCAAAATACCCATCATGGGTGACAGAGACAAGGAACAATTTTCAAGAACTCAAATGAACCCGAACCAGGGTAACTTCAAAGAAAGCGACATCCAGGTAAATCATAATCCGAACTGCTTAAGATGAAAGATGTAAGGGAAAAAATGATTTTGCCAACACTGGAGGAAGATGGCATGGGTGAGTCACCTGCGACTTAGCAGCTGTGACTCGGGAGAATGGTGCCCCAGGGGGCAGCCGTCACTCTGCCCATGACAGGGGACCTCAGTGGTCTCGCCTACTACACAGCTCGGTTGCAGGGCGCGCTGGCATCTATGTGGCTGCCCCAATCCAGTGTCACTCAGCAGCGTGTGAGGACAAAGGGGGACTGTCAACCCAGATTCCTGCACCTGAAGAATCTGTTTCAGTAAAGCAGGCAAAATAAGGCTATTCTCAGACGGTAGCACTGTAGCACTATCCTCCCGTTGTTCATCAGTTTGCTCGAGTGGGCCCAGTAACATCCCCATTGTGAGACTTGTTACCATTTTTGGCATATCGAATATACCACGGGGAACTTGCCAGGCTCTGCCATGTGGGCGAGATACTCTCAGTAGCTTGCCAGGCTCTCCGAGAGGGGCGGAGAAATCGAATCTGGGCCGACCAGGTCAACTGTATGCAAGGCAAATGCCCTACTGCTGTGCTATCACTCCAACCCATTCTCAGACTAAGAACAGAAATCCATATCTATGCAAAACAAAGGGCTCAGGCTGAAAGAAAGTGACCCAGGGAGGAATGTTAGAGTTTGAGAAATCAACCAAAAGCAAAGTAGAGAGTGGTTGTCTCGGAAAAATATCAAAGACTCTTCTTCTCTCTTGGCTTCTCTAAAACAGGCATGGTCATCAGGCCATTGCGATCGGGCAGTGGGGCAGGCACTTGCCTCGCACAAGGCTGACCCAGGTTAAACCCCTGGCACCCCAACTGGTCCCCGAGCCCCCCCCCACCCCGAGTGATCCCTGAGCCCAGAATCAGGAGTCAGCCCTGAGAACTACAGGTATGACCCCCACACATTTCAAAAGGTCATTTTTAAAAGAAATTAAAATAGGTAAGTATTGACGCTTCTTCTGATAAAGTATGCTCACATGCAGATGTGCCACGTGGATGTGACAATCACAGCAGTGGTCAATGGAGAAGGTAAGTGGACCTATATGTTGCTAAACATTTTTTTTTTCGCTTTTTTGGGTCACACCCGGTGATGCACAGGGTTACTCCTGGCTCTGCACTCAGGAATCACCCGTGGTGGTGCTCAGGGGACCCTATGGGATGCTAGGAATCGAACCTGGGTTGGCTGCGTGCAAGGCAAACGCCCTACCCGCTGTGCTATTGCTCCAGCCCCCTAAACATTCTTAATTTTATCTGAAGTCATATAACTCTGCAGTCTAGAAAAGGATGTGCATATTATAATGACTAGAACACTAGCATAATGACTAAACCACAGAGCTATAGACCCAAAGAGTCAACAGCAAACGAAAATGGAATACTAAAGGAAACTTAATCTCATCAGCTGCAAATACTCTCAGCAAATTCATAAAATGTCCAAGATAAAAGGGCTGGCAGTTAGCTCGGGAAAACAGTACCTCCTTGCCGGCATGACGCCAAGAGCTCAATCCCGTCTACAGTAAGTCTGCAGTCTGGGCTTCACGGGCACTGCCAGCAACACGCAGGGACACCAAAGCCAGTCGTATACCAGCATGACAAAATGACAGGACCCCTAGTGACCCCTGGAACTGGGCATCCTAACTCTAAAAGGATGTGCTGAGTCCCATAACCTGATCTGCCACCTGCAATGGACACCACCAACAGATGTGTAAGGTCTACCACTACGTGTTGAGACCAACCCCACAGCATCAACAGAGAGAAGGGGTGAAAGAGTATTAGACTAAAACAAAATAGGTGTATTAGATTTGAAACACACACACACACACACACACACACACACATATACACATGCAGGGACTGGAGTGATAGCACAGTGCAAAGGGAGTTTGCCTTGCATGTGGCCGACCTGGGTTCAATTCCCAGCATCCCATATGGTCCCCTGAGCACTGCCAGGAGTAATTCCTGAGTGCAGAGCCAGGAGTAACCGCTGTGCATCGCCGGGTGTGACCCAAAAAGAAAAAATTTTTTTAAACTAAAAAAAGAGGGGCTGGAGCGATAGCACAGCGGGTAGGCGTTTGCCTTGCATGCAGCCAACATGGCCGACCCGGGTTCGATTCCCAGCATCCCCTGTGGTCCCCCGAGCACCGCCAGGAGTGATTCCTGACTGCATGAGCCAGGAGTAACCCCTGAGCATCGCTGGGTGTGACCCAAAAAGAAAAAAAAAATCAAAAAAAGATTCATGCAAACTATACCCAGAAGGGCAATTTACAACAGAGGATACATTAGGTGCTGGAGATGGAGACCAACAGGCAAGCAGAAGTCCTGCAAGGGCGAGACCTGAGCACAAGCAAGTGTATCCCTGCAGGTCTCCCCAGCATCACTTGGTCTCCAAGCACTGCTGAGTGTAGTTGCCAGACCAGCAGCTAAACAGAAAACAAAGCAAGAAGACAGAATTCAAAGCAACAACAAGGCCCACAGAAAAAAAGCAGATTACGCGATGACAAATCGCTCCGTTTACCAAAAAGACCCGGTAATTCCAACTATAAACACCCCTCCCCCCAGAAGGTGCAACATACAAGAAGTAAAATCCAGGCGAAAGGAGACGGAGTGGCAAAGCTACAATTACAGTCAGAGATTTCAACGCTCCTCAGGAACCAACGGAAACACCAACAGACCTTAAGGAGGGACAGAGACACAAGCTGAAGGAGTTCATTCTACAGGCAACTGGATTCAATTAACATTTCTGTAACACGTCACTAAGTGGCAGGAGGTAGTTTTTTTAAAACTGTTCGTGCAATATTCACAAAAAAGACCATGTCGTGTTCAGAAAGCCAAGTCTGAAAGAAATGATAAGGACTGGAATGAAGGGGCTGAGGGGCACGTGCTTTGCGTGCAGGCGGCCTCAGCTCACTCCCTGGCACCACACGTATTCCCCACCCTCCTCCACACTGCTTGAAGCAGCATGTGAGCACAAAGCCAGGAGTATCTCCTGAGCACTCTCGGGTCCATAGTCCAAATGCCTGGGGAAAAAAATTGTAATCATAGAAAGTATATTCTGAACATAACAGAAAGAATCTGAAAATAACGGGAAAATATTTAGAAGCTAAACAAAATAGTACTATATAACCCAGGGAGAATAATCAAGGAAAAATAGACTATTTATCATGCTAAATTAAAAACAAAATCACTATGTATCAGAATTTGTACAATTCGGTCAAAGCAGCGCTTAGATAAACACCATATTTTATACTGCTTTCATTAAAAAGCATTAATAATTTAAAAGGTCTTTATTATAAAGAAAAATTCTTAAGTTAATAACCTAGACATTTCATTAAAAAAAAAACTAGAATAAGAAATGCGGATTAAAATCAATGGAAATTGAAAGACAAAATAAAAATAGCAAGATACAAAAAAAAGTAAATACTTATTTCAGGAAAGACCAATATCATTAATAAGTGACTATCAGACTAATCAAGAAAAAAAGTAATAAAAAGAAAATATAAACTGCCTATATTAGAAATTAGAGAATGAAAAATCACTAGAATCCAAAAACCTTACCATAAACCTTACAACATTAAAAAAAAAACTTTACTGGGGCTGGAGAGATAGCACAGCGGGTAGGGCGTTTGCCTTGCACGCGGATGACCCGGGTTCGATTCCCAGCATCCCAAATGGTCCCCTGAGCACCGCCAGGAGTAACTCCTGAGTACAGAGCAAGGAGTAACCCCTGTGCATCGCCAGGTGTGACCCAAAAAGCAAAAAAAAAAAAAACTTTATGTCCTGAAATTAAAAAACATAGCCAAACTGTACCAAATGGAATCTACCAACTGTAATGTAAAGGTAAAGGCCCTCCCGTTGATCGTCGATTTGCTCGAGCGGGCCCAGTAACGTCTCCATTGGAGAGTTTGTTGTTACTGTGTCTGGCATTTCGAATACTCTCGGTAGCTTGCCGGGCTCTCCGAGAGGGGCGGAGGAATCGAACTCGGGTCGGCCATGTTGGCCGCTTGTAAGGCGAACGCCCTACCTGCTGTGCTATCACTCCAGCCCTACCAACTGTAATGTACAAACTATAAATTAAAATCTACTAAAACTCAATCAAACAGGTCGAGAAGGCCCAGTAACGTCTCCATTGTGAGACTTCTTGTTACTGTTACTGTGTTTGGCATATTGAATACTCTCAGTAGCTTGCCAGGCTCTCCGAGAGGGGTAAAGGAATCGAACCCAGCTCGGCCAGGCTGGCTGCATGCAAGGCAAACGCCCTACCGCTGTGCTATCACTCCAGCCCAATCAAACAGGTAATCAATAAAATTGATATCCCATACTTCTTTTGTTTGGGGGCGTCACCTGGCGATGCTGAGGGCTTACTCCTGGCTCTCTGCTCAGGGATCACTGCTGGTGGGACCAGAGAGACCATATTCAGTGCCAGGAACTGAGCAGACCATGTGCCAGGCAAGAGTTCTACCTGCTGTACTATCACTCTAACCTCACATACCTTTTTTTTTTTTTTTTCTTTTTTTTTTTTTTTTTCGCTTTTTTTTTTATTTATTTATTTATTGAATCACTGTGGGAAAGGTTACAAAGCTTTCAGGTTTATGTCTCAGTCATGCAAATATCAAACACATTTCCCTTTACCAATACTTATTTTTTACCATGAAGAACCCCAATAAAACCCCACCCCCCACCCCTCCCCGTCCCTGTGAAGCAGATGAATTCTAGTTAACACTCTATCTGCTTTGATTAGATTCATTGTTTCAATAAAAGATTCACCACTATTATTTAGAGTTTACCCCCCCTCCCCAAATCAGACATGCTGAAAAAGCATTGTGAAGTAATTTGCTTTCTACGGCTGGGTTCAAGAATTAAATGTTGGTTTTGGATTTCTGCTCTTTTACCTATTGACCCTGGAAGTATTTCTACTGAAAGTCAGATAGTTAAGAAATTGGTTTCTGTGTTCTGGAGTCCTGGCCGTGCTGGAGAGCCGCTCGCGGGGGGCAACCGGTGGCCTCGGTAGGGCGTGAAGGGCGGACTGAAACGCCCCCCTTCCCATGAGGTTTTAGTCGCCCCCACACTCCCGGCTCATACCTGCTGTCCACAAGGCTCCCATGTGGCCGCCATCTTTCTTTCCAAAGAGGAGAGGGCGAATGGGGCAACACCCTTTCCCCTCCGGCAGACTTGATGGCCTGGATCAATGCAGAGTCCGTTCACTTTTCTGCTCCAAGCTGCTGGGTTCTGCATTAGGTCATTGTGCTTCTGGGGCTGTGGCCGTGCTGGAGAGCCGCTCGTGGGGGCAACTGGTGGCCTCGGTAGGGCGTGAAGGGCGGACCGAAACGCCCCCCTTCCCATGAGGTTTTAGTCGCCCCCACACTCCCGGCTCATACCTGCTGTCCACAAGGCTCCCATGTGGCCGCCATCTTTCTTTCCAGAGAGGAGAGGGCGAATGGGGCAACACCCTTTCCCCTCCGGCAGACTTGATGGCCTGGATCCATGCAGAGTCCGTTCACTTTTCTGCTCCAAGCTGCTGGGTTCTGCATTAAGTCCTTGTGCTTCTGGGGCCGTGGCTGTGCTGGAGAGCCGCTCGTGGGGGGCAACTGGTGACCTCGGTAGGGCGTGAAGGACGGACCAGAACGCCCCCCTTCCCATGAGGTTTTAGTCGCCCCCACACCCCCGGCTCATATCTGCTGTCCACAAGGCCCCCATGTGGCCGCCATCTTTCTTTCCAGAGGGAGGAGGGCGGAAGGGAGCAACACCCTTTCCCCTCTGGGCAGAAATGATTGCCTGGATTAACGCATAGTCCTTTCACTTTTCTGCTCCAAGCTGCTGGGTTCTGCATTAAGCCCTTGTGCTTCTGGGGCTGTGGCCATGCTGGAGAGCCGTTCGTGGGGGGCAACTGGTGACCTCGGTAGGGCGTGAAGGACGGACCGGAACGCCCCCCTTCCCATGAGGTTTTAGTCGCCCCCACACTCCCGGCTCATACCTGCTGTCCACAAGGCCCCCATGTGGCCGCCATCTTTCTTTCCAGAGAGGAGAGGGCGAATGGGGCAACACCCTTTCCCCTCCAGCAGACTTGATGGGCTGGATCAACGCATAGTCCGTTCACTTTTCTGCTCCAAGCTGCTGGGTTCTGCATTAAGTCCTTGTGCTTCTGGGGCCGTGGCCGTGCTGTAGAGCCGCTCGTGAGGGGTGACTGGTGACCTCGGTAGGGCGTGAAGGACGGACTGGAACGCCCCCCTTCCCATGAGGTTTTAGTCGCCCCCACACCCCCGGCTCATACCTGCTGTCCACAAGGCTCCCATGCGGCCGCCATCCTTCTTTCCAGAGAAGAGAGGGCGAATGGGGCAACACCCTTTCCCTTCCGGCAGACTTGATGGCCTGGATTAACGCATAGTCCTTTCACTTTTCTGCTCCAAGCTGCTGGGTTCTGCATTAAGTCCTTGTGCTTCTGGGACTGTGGCCGTGCTGGGGAGCCGCTCGTGGGGGGCAACTGGTGACCTCGGTAGGGCGTGAAGGACGGACCAGAACGCCCCTCTTCCCATGAGGTTTTAGTCGCCCCCACACCCCCGGCTCATACCTGCTGTCCACAAGGCTCCCATGTGGCCGCCATCTTTCTTTCCAGAGGGAGGAGGGCGGAAGGGAGCAACACCCTTTCCCCTCTGGGCAGAAATGATTGCCTGGATTAACGCATAGTCCTTTCACTTTTCTGCTCCAAGCTGCTGGGTTCTGCATTAAGCCCTTGTGCTTCTGGGGCTGTGGCCGTGCTGGAGAGCCGCTCGTGGGGGGCAACTGGTGACCTCGGTAGGGCATGAAGGACGGACCGGAACGCCCCCCTTCCCATGAGGTTTTAGTCGCCCCCACACCCCCGGCTCATACCTGCTGTCCACAAGGCTCCCATGCGGCCGCCATCCTTCTTTCCAGAGAAGAGAGGGCGAATGGGGCAACACCCTTTTCCCCTCTGGGCAGAAATGATGGCCTGGGTTAACGCATCGTCCGTTCACTTTTCTGCTCTAAGCTGCTGGTTTCTGCATTAAGTCCTTGTGTTTCTGGGGCTGTGGCCATGCTCCAAACTTAACTCTGATTTTCAGGGAGAAAGATTGGGTGGTTTACTTCTCATTGATCACTTTGTATATAGAGAGATGTCGCGCGGCTGCGTAAGCAGCCGCGCGGTTTTGAGAAAAAGTCCTCGTTCCCGCATACTCGAGCTGTGTTTGTAGAGGCTTCTGGTCACCAGGGTTCCATCTGGGGGAGGCGGGATGCGGCGCCTACTCCATCTGGAACTTCCCGGTGCTCTCGGCTCTTTTTGGAACCTGTTTTTTCTTTTTTCTTTTCCTCCGGGATCCCGCACCCTCCATGTGTTCCTTCTCTTATTCTGAACGTTTCAAAGATGGCGCTGGGGGGCGGGCTGTGGGCATGACTTCCGGGATCAGAGGTTACCTGGGAGGTGTAGTCCGGCAGATTTGAGAAAAAGTCCTCGTTCCCGCATACGCGAGCTGTGTTTGTAGAGGCTTCTGGTCACCAGGGTTCCATCTGGGGGAGGCGGGATGCGGCGCCTACTCCATCTGGAACTTCCCGGTGCTCTCGGCTCTTTTTGGAACCTGTTTTTTCTTTTTTCTTTTCCTCCGGGATCCCGCACCCTCCATGTGTTCCTTCTCTTATTCTGAACGTTTCAAAGATGGCGCTGGGGGGCGGGCTGTGGGCATGACTTCCGGGATCAGAGGTTACCTGGGAGGTGTAGTCCGGCAGATTTGAGAAAAAGTCCTCGTTCCCGCATACTCGAGCTGTGTTTGTAGAGGCTTCTGGTCACCAGGGTTCCATCTGGGGGAGGCGGGATGCGGCGCCTACTCCATCTGGAACTTCCCGGTGCTCTCGGCTCTTTTTGGAACCTGTTTTTTCTTTTTTCTTTTCCTCCGGGATCCCGCACCCTCCATGTGTTCCTTCTCTTATTCTGAACGTTTCAAAGATGGCGCTGGGGGGCGGGCTGTGGGCGTGACTTCCGGAATCAGAGGTTACCTGGGAGGTGTAGTCCGGCAGATTTGAGAAAAAGTCCTCGTTCCCGCATACGCGAGCTGTGTTTGTAGAGGCTTCTGGTCACCAGGGTTCCATCTGGGGGAGGCGGGATGCGGCGCCTACTCCATCTGGAACTTCCCGGTGCTCTCGGCTCTTTTTGGAACCTGTTTTTTCTTTTTTCTTTTCCTCCGGGATCCCGCACCCTCCATGTGTTCCTTCTCTTATTCTGAACGTTTCAAAGATGGCGCTGGGGGGCGGGCTGTGGGCATGACTTCCGGGATCAGAGGTTACCTGGGAGGTGTAGTCCGGCAGATTTGAGAAAAAGTCCTCGTTCCCGCATACTCGAGCTGTGTTTGTAGAGGCTTCTGGTCACCAGGGTTCCATCTGGGGGAGGCGGGATGCGGCGCCTACTCCATCTGGAACTTCCCGGTGCTCTCGGCTCTTTTTGGAACCTGTTTTTTCTTTTTTCTTTTCCTCCGGGATCCCGCACCCTCCATGTGTTCCTTCTCTTATTCTGAACGTTTCCACATACCTTTTTTTTTTTATATATATATACTTTGGGGCTGGAGCGATAGCACAGCGGGTAGGGCGTTCGCCTTACAAGCGGCCAACATGGCCGACCCGAGTTCGATTCCTCCGCCCCTCTCGGAGAGCCCGGCAAGCTACCGAGAGTATTCGATATGCCAGACACAGTAACAACAAAGTCTCCAATGGAGACGTTACTGGGCCCGCTCGAGCAAATCGACGATCAACGGGAGGGCCTTTACCTTTACCTTTACCAAGCTGTGAAGTCAAGCTATTTATGTGGACTTTTTCTTCTTTTCTGACGAATGCTTGCAGAACTACAAACGTTCCTCTTAACACTGCTTTTGCTGTGTCCCACAAGTTCTGGTAGCTTGTGTCCTCACTCTCATTTGTTTCCAGGAAACTTTTGATTTTCTCTCTGACCCACTGGATGTTCAACAGTGAACAGCCTCGAGGTGGGTTTCTGCCCTGTTGTCCTCAGGGTGCCTGTGGTAGTCTGGAGGTGACTCTTTCCAATCGCTGTGGGTGTGTGCTCCCTCTCCCACCCCTCCCCCCCTCACTGTAAGGGAGTGCTCTAGGGGAACAGGGTGGATGGTGGTCTCTTCTCTTCTCATCAAAGATATTCTCTTCCAATTTTGTGTTCCTGTGGGGTGCCCCTGCCCTGATTCAGAGAATGTGTTCTTTGTCCTGAACTTGCTGCTACTGTTTGATCGGGTTTCTAATGTTTCTTGTGCTCACCGCTACTTTTTGTAGGTTTGGGGGCAATATTGACCAGAATAGGGGTTGACAGATTATAGGCCTAAGGTGGTCGGGGACAGCGAGGCTGCCCTCGTGATAGTTCAGTGTACACGGCCAGGTTGCAGACCTGATGGGATATAGATTGGAAGAATAACTTGAAAAACCACACACCCCATACCCACACTGCTCCAATCTGTGGGAGGAGCCAAAGGATAGAGGCACTGGCAAAAGATTTTTCCCTGTGGGACGCCTGGGCAGGAAGGGCTTCTTTGGGGCACTGCACTGGGAAAGTTCCTTTCCATGGGATTATTCACACATGGGGCGGGTGCCCGCACTGACAGCCACCCCACATACTTTTTTTGGTTTTTGTTTTGTTTGAGGGCCACACCCAGCAATGCTCAGAGGTTACTCAGGAATTACTCCTGCCGGTGCTGAGGGGATGATAAGGTATGAAAGGGACTGAACCTGGGTCAGCTTCATGCCAGGTAAGCACTCTACCCATTGCACTATCGCTCTGAACCTCCTTCCCCTACACACATACTTTCAAAGAAATTCAATTCATAGCAAACCTTCCCTCAGAGAAAAATTACAGGCCCAAGTGTACTTAAACAAATAAAGGGTAGTACCAATTTGATTTATAGTTCTTCTAAAAAAAAAACTAAGAAGAGAGAGCTTCCTAATTCATTTTTTTTTAAAGACAGCACTATAATGAGATCCCAGAAAGAGTAAAGACACGTTAAGATCCAGATATCTCTCAGGACCATCAAGGCAAGTCCTCAATAAAATATTGCCAATACAAATCAAATGACATACAAAAAGGATAATATATTGTGACCTAGTAGGATTACCCCAGGAGCACTCAAAAGTCAGTGTAACTCACCAATATCGACAAACTAAAGAAAACCAAAATGACAATCTCAATAGATACAGAAGGACATTTGATAAAACTCAACAACAACTGTAGCACTGTAGCACTGTCCTGTTGTTCATGGATTTGCTCGAGCAGGCACAAGTAACGTTTCCATTGTGAGACTTGTTGTTACTGTTTTTGGCATATGGAATACACCATGGGGAGCTTGCCAGGCTCTGCTGTGCAGGCGAGATACTCTCGGTAGCTTGCTGGGCTCTCCGAGAGGGAAGGAGGAATCGAACCCGAGTCATCATGTGCAAAGCAAATGCCCTACCCGATGTGCTAAGTCAACAACCATACATGAATGATAAAATAAAGAAAAGCACAGAATTTCCTTAATCTACTAAAGGTCACTAACAAAAAAAAAAAACCCTCCATTAACATGACAATGATTCTGGATGTATTCCACCTAATACTCTAATACTGGGGACAAAATAAGGAAATACACTCTTAAACCCTTCATCTACATGAGACTGAAGAGGCCCAGGCACAGGACAGAACAAGAAGAACAATAAAGTGCAGGTAGCAGGAAAGAAGCAAAATTGTTTCTATTCACAGATAAAATGATTAGCTGTGCAGGAAATCCCAAGGCATGCCCAAAATAAAGCTACTGAAATCAAGTGAGTTTAGCAACACTGTGGGATACAGGTCAATATACCAAAAATCAACTGGATGTCCACATAATGAAAATGAACTGGAACTGAAATGAAAAGAAATACAACAGGGACCAAAGCGATTGCCCAGGGGTTAAGTGAGCCGGCAAGGTTTAGTCATAGGGACTAAACCCAATTCGATTCCTGTTGCACAAAATTCCCCAAATATTGCAGGGTGCAGCCTTGGAGAACCCTTCCCTTAAGTACCTTTGAAGGTCCCCAAGCACTGCCAGGTTGGCCCAAGTAATCCTGGGTATCACAGAGAGTATCCTTGGGCCCTGTCATTGAATCACAAACCAGTTGGCTGAGACTCACCAGGAACCCCCTCACTCCCTCCCTAACTTCCTTTTATGAGGCAAAAAAAAAAAAAACAAAGAAACACTATTCCAATAGCATCAAAGATTGCAAACTATTTGTTACACATCAGGCTCTGCATCTAATCACCAAATAACACTAACACAAGGAGCCAATGAAAACCTGAATACATGGGCGGGAGAAGTCCCATATTGATGAACTGGGCAATTCAATATTGCTGCGACACCAATTCTTCCCAACATGATCTCAAGTCAGAAACCCTCTCACACTCCCAGTCCGATTTTTAAGAAATTGACAAAACTGATTCTAAAATGGATGTGGAAAAGCAAATGAACCAGAATAATCAAATACATTTCTAAAATCAAGAATAACATTAGAGGGACTGGAGCAATGGCACAACGGGTAGGGCGTTAGCCTTGCATGCGGCCGACCCGAGTTCAATTCTCAGTATCCCATATGGTCCCTCGAGCACCGCCAGGAGTAATTCCTGAGTGAAGAGCCAGGAGTGGCCACTCTGCATCGCCGGGCCCAAAAAGCAAAAAAAAAAAAAAAAAAAAAAGAATAACATTAGAGAAATATCACTGTCTAATTTCAAGACATCCTGTACAGAAATTTCAAAAGGAGGGGATGCTCTGGGCTGGGGCATGGCTCAAGAGACTGAAGTTCATTGAACTGAAATTCACTCACCCATGAACAATACAATATAGATTCCTTCACCTGTACAAAGAATTTACCAATATTGTCAATATGCTGGTCAACGATGTCGTATGAATTTATCATATAGCACTTTATATAATTATTTAAATTAGTCAGCACTTAAATAAACCAGTAATAAAATTAACCATATATATTAAATAAATAAAATTAGAACTTAAAGAAACTTCCAAGCCTTCTAAAGAGAACTCACAAGTTGTGTTCGCTTGTGAATTCTACCAAAAACGTGATGAAGAATTGTATGACCGAGACTTAAATCTGAAAGCTTTGTAATTGCTCTCACGGTGATTCAATAAATAAATTTATAGAATTAAAAAAAAAGTGATGAAGAAAAATACTGGAGATTTTATACCAACACCTGTAGCAAACAGAACTGGAAAGCACCAGAACTCAGAATTACCTTACTCTAATAAACAAAATACAGACTATGCATTTATCTACCAAGATTCTAAACAAAATTTTAATATATCAAATCCAAATAATGTAGTCAATGTATATAAAAAGGAAAAGACATAATTTTGGATGAGATTCTTCTCAAAACTGTAAGACTGGGGCTGGAGAGATACAGTACAGGGGATAAGACGCTTGCATGTGGCTGACCCAAGTTCAATCCCCATCATCACATTACCATCCCCTAAGCACCCCCAGGGGTGATCCCTGAACACAGAACCAGGACAGAAGAAGAAGAAAAGAGGAGGAGGAGGAGGAGGAGGAGGAGGAGGAGGAGGAGGAGGAGGAGGAGGAGGAGGAGGAGGAGGAGGAGGAGGAGGAGGAGGAGGAGGAGAAGAAGAAGAAGAAGAAGAAGAAGAAGAAGAAGAAGAAGAAGAAGAAGAAGAAGAAGAAGAAGGAAGAAAGGAGGAGGAGGAGGGGGAAGAGGCAAGAGAAAAACAAAAATACATAAAAAGAAAGCCTCTTAAGACTTACATTGGCTTTCTAAATACAAGCCAGAAAAGAGTAGCATGATATACATATATCAAACAAACAAAAGCTAAAGGCATTCATAGTCTCTATATCAACTTTGCAAGAAAACTAAGCAAAAAGATACATAAATTTAAAAAAACATAAATTGGAGAGGAAAGGAGAGCAATAAAAGGAAATACCAGAATGAACTTAAAACTTGCTCTAACTTCAAAAAAGGGAAAATAAGCATAGAACCTCGGGTGTAAACTACTTAGTAACCTCAAAGCAAAAATACTTAGAAGAAACTAACAACAAGAGGCAAGTGGAAGCAGGCCATTATGTGAAAGGCTGAAATGAAAATGAAAGCAGAGAAAATAAGGAAATGCTTAGGAAAGAAAAACAACTGGGAAAAACACGCTAATGCAACAAATTCCTTTAGGTCAACTCTCTCTCTCTCTCTCTCTCTCCCTCTCTCTCTCTCTCTCCCTCTCCCTGTCCCTCTCCCTGTCCCTCTCTCTCTTTCTCTCTCTCTGGGATGCGAGGGCTTGTACCCGCTTTGGCCATATGCAAGGCAACACCCTACCCTCTGTACTGTGGCTCTGGCCTCAATAATTTCTCTAATGTTAGTAACCTGAACTTCCTAAAGAAAAGATAAGGCACGTTTGGAAGGATGAGGTGGTAAAAAAATATACAACCCTCTTGAACTTTCATGATAAATCCATACTCAGAATAAAGGCTGGAAAACAGTCACAGGCAAATGGCAGCCTAAAGTCACTGGGGCCACCGTATTTGTATCAGACAAAACAGAGCTCAAACTACATAAGAAATACGAGACAGGAACTGACATTATCTAGAGGTTGAGACAAATCCATCAAACGGATTTAACTCTCAACAACCAAAATACATGCTCCAAATGAAGGGACAGCAAAATTCTTAAAGCATCTACTAAGGACCTAAGGAGATACATCAACAGCAACACACAGTAAGTGGTAAGAGACTTTCACCTACACTGTCACCATGGAAGAATTCAACCAAGAGAAGGAAATAATAGCTGTACAGAGCTTCCTATTCCCAAATACCTCTTGCCCCAGGGAGAGGCTCAGGAACAGGATGCAAAAAAATAGTCCCGAAGTAATGAAACTAGAGATCACACAAGTCTTCTCCTTGGACCACAATTCTATGAAGGAAAAAAAAAAATCAACCACAGAAAAGAAAGCCAGAGAGGCCAGATAAATAATACAGGCTTTAAAGCACTTGTCTTGTTCCATCAAATTCAAGCTTCCAAGTTCGATCCCCAGCTCGGGAAATGGTCCCAAGCACCAACAAGAGTGATCACGAAGTACAGAGTCCAGAGTAAACCCCGAGCACTGCTTTGTGTGCACCTCTCTGCCCCCACAAAATAGATTTGGAGGCCAAAACCCCAAAACACTTGGAGACCAAACAACACATTAGTGAACAACAACTGTGTCAAATAGGATATCAAAGAATATAAAGATTCTCAAGAATCAAGAAGAATGAAGACACAATCAGCATACAGGGGGCACGGCAAAAGCAGTACAAATGGGAAGCTCATAAATAAAAGTTGACATGAGGAAACAAAAAAATGCTCAAATAAATACATAATTTCACTTGTTAAGAAATTAGAAAAGAAAAATAAATAAACCCAGATCCAAAGTAAGTAGAAGGAAGGGAAATATAAAAATTAGAGATAATGGGGATGGAGTGATAGCACAGCGGGTAGGGCGCTTCCCTTGCAAGCGGCCAACATGGGTTCGATTCCCGGCATCCCATATGGTCCCCTGAGCACTGCCAGGAGTAATTCTTGAGTGCAGAGCCAGGAGTAACCCCTGTGCATTGTCAGGTGTGACCCAAAAAAGCAAAAAAATTAGAGATAAATGATACAGAAATCAAGAAAACAGTTCAAAAGTCAATTAAGCCAATAATGGCTTTTGAAATAACAAAGAAGAGTGACAAATCCTTAGCTCTACTTATGAAAAAGAGAAAAATTAAAAAATGAGGAATGAAAAAAGGAAAGTTATAACAGATACATGAGATAAGAGAGCATTAGAAATAAGAGACCGATCTGGAGCAATAGCACAGCAGGTAGGGTGTTTGCCTTGCATGCGGCCAACCTGGGTTGGACTCCCAGCATCCCATATGCTCCCCCAAGCACCGCCAGGAGTAATTCCTGAGTGAAGAGCCAGGAGTAATTCCTGTCCATTGCCGGGTGTGACCCAAAAAGCAAAAAAAAGAAAGAAAAGAAATGAGAGACCATTACTATAAACAACTTTATGACTTTAGGCTGGAGAATCTAGAAAAAAAACAAATTTTCAGAATTTACAATTTCCCAAGAACAAAACAGGAAGAAGCAAAAAACCTGAATGAAATAAGTTCTAGAACAAAATTAAACAGTAATCAAAAATGTCCCCTGAAACAAAAATCCAAATTAGTTACTTAAAAATCCAAGTCCAGATGAGATTCTACAAAATCTTCAAAGAGAACTTATTACTAACCTCCCCAAACTCTTCCAAAAAAAAAAAAATCAATCCAACAGGATTATTTCAGTTTTCTATGAGGCCAACATTACCTTAGTACACAAAGCAGAGACATTACCAAAAAGAAAATTATAGACCACCATCTTGGCAACAAAAGATGCAAAGATCCCCCACAAAATACTGGTCAACCAAATTCAACAATGCATCCACAGGGTCACACACCATCACAACTGGGATTCATTCTAAGGAGGCAGGGAGGACTCAATATGGAATCGATTCTTTTTTTTTGTTTTGTTTTCTGCTTGTTTGGGGGCTACCTAGCAGCAGTTTTCAGGGGCTACTGGTGGCTCATTCCTCGGGGTCCCTGCTAGCAGTGTTCAGGGGATTCTACGGGTGCCCGCCAGTGACCCTATGATATGATGCAAGGCAAGCAGCTTACCCACTATTCCATCTCTCCAGCCCCACCATGGAATCAATTATTGTTGACATCACACTATTATCATTGATCATATATGCTATGTCAACAAAAAGAAAAATGAAAGTCCTATGGCCATGTCAATAAATGCAGAGAAAGCTGGGGGCTGGAGAGATAGCACAGCGGGTAGGGCGTTTGCCTTGCATGCGGCAGACTGGGGTTCAATTCCCAGCATCCCATATGGTCCCCTGAGCACCGCCAGGGGTAATTCCTGAATGCAGAGTCAGGAGTAACCCCTGTGCATCGTCGGGTTGTGACCCCAAAAACAAAAATAAAAAAATAAAATAAAATAAATGCAGAGAAAGCTTCTGACAAGATTAAACACTCATTATGACCTAAAACACTCTTTTTTTTTTCTTTTTGGGTCACACCCAGCGATGCTCAGGGGTTACTCCTGGCTTTGCACTCAGGAATCACTCCTGGCAGTGCGCGGGGGACCATATGGGGTGCTGGGAATCAAATCCAGGTCGGCCCTGTGCAAGGCAAACGCCCTACCCGCTGTGCTATTGCTCTAGCCTCAACCTAAAACATTCTTAACCAAACGAAGGTAGAGGGAACTTCAGTGGAACAAAGGCCAGATCTACAACCCACAGTTAACATAGTCCCTGGCAAAAAAATTTACAGCCTTTCCTCTAAGATTAGGCACAGCAAGGAGGGCACTTTTACCACTTTTATTCAAAACAATACCTACCACAATAATGAGGCAAGAGAAAGAAATTAAAAGGAATTCAACAAATCGGAAAAGAAATTAAAGTATAACTATTTGCAGATGGCATGATAATGTACATAGAAGGCCCTGAAGACTACATGCAAACAGCTTTCAGAAACAATAAATCAATATAGTAAAGTAGTAGGCGGCATAATCAGCACAGAAAATCTATAGCTTTTCTTTAACAATCAACAGGAAGTTTTTATAAATTCCCGTTCAGAATTGCATACAAAAGCACCGAGTATCAAAAAAAAATGATTTTAAGAAAATAAAAAACATACATTTAAAACTATGCTACTATTTCACTGTATCACTGTATCACTGTCATCCCATCATTCATCAATTTACTCGAGTGGATGCCAGTAATGTCTCTATTTGTCCCAGCCCTGAGATTTTAGCAGCCTCTCCTTACTCGTCTTTCCCAACAATTGGAGGCTCTTTCAGGGTCAGGGGAATGAGACCTGTTATAGTTATTGGTTTTGACATATTGAATACGCCACGGAGAGCTTGCCAGGCTCTGCCAGTGCGGGCAGCTTATTCTCGGTAGAGGCATATATATAAACACACACACACACACACACACACACACACACACACACACATATGTATTTCTCTCTATGATTTGTTGCTTACAGTCTGAACTCCATCAAACATGGTGTGGTAATTATGGAAAATGGGTAGGAAGTGTCTTGGAGCATGGTGACAGTCGGCTGCTGGCTGCTGGGGCTGGGTCCCTTGGGCAGGGAAGGGCTCTCGCCTACCCCCCTCTGGGGCACCCCTAGTGAGAACAGCCTGGTGCAGAGTCTGCTACTATTTAAAAAACAAAAACAGAAGACACAATGAAATTTTTAAAAAAAAGTCATCCTCATGGATTGAAGTATTGGCAGACCCAAAGCATTATACAAATTCAATGAGATTCCTATCAAAATTCCAATGGCATTCATCAAAGACACTGAATAAATGCAACCAAAATACATATGAAACCATAAAACTCCCAAAATTATCAAAGCAATCATGGGGACAAAACGAAGATGGGAGGCACTGAATTTCCTCCTTTTAAACTATATTATAAAGCTAAAGTAATATCAACAATGTGGGGGGTATGGTGCCGCCAGCAGGTCAATCTGTACCTGTGAGGCGAGTGCATCACTGTCAGATGATGTGATGGCAACGTTAGACTTTCAGATACCCCAAAATTGCTGCTGTGCCTTTGGCCAGACCTCAAAAACTTGGGGCAAAGTTTACCAAGAAAATAAACGGCCAAAAGTTAGGTATGTGGGAGACACACCCACAAACCACCTCCGGCTCAGCTATATAATTGGAGGCATGGCCTCTCTAGTTCCTGATCAAACTAATGAATGACCATGATCCCAAAGACACAGAAATGAATCTCGGAACCCAAAGGCTTTTGGCAGAAATGCCTCCTGTTCCTGCAGTAGGTTACTGGTGGGCCACTCCAGGTGGGAATAGGTTTCATGCCTTGGCCTGTTCCCCCTGGCGGCCTGGTGACCGCCATCCTCCAGAGGCCACAGGACAATCAGGTTTGGGCCTGCAGTGATGAGACACATGGGGACTCACAGATGGGGGTGGAACTGGCCCTTTCCTCCCCATCCCAACGAGACTCCGAGTCACCACCTACAAATGGCCTCTCTGGCTCCTGATCAAGCTGATTAACGGCCATGATCCCAGAGACTCAGAAACAAATCTTGAAACCCAGCAGCTCTTGGCAGAAATGCATCTGGACCACATACAAGGTGGCCACCACCTCAGAACTTATTGGAAAGCCAGGTATGAGCCGGCGGTGACGGGGCAACTGCAGTCTCATGGGAAGGGGGACGATTCCGGCTCGTTCTTCATGCCCTACTGAGGTCACGAGTTGCCCCCCACGAGTGGCTCTCTGGCATGGCCATGGCTCCAGAGGCAAAAGGACTTAGTCCAGAGCTCAGAATCTTGCGGCAGAAAAGTGAATGGACCATGCGTTAAATTACGGTGCCATGCCTCCCCGGGAGGGAAAGGGTGTTGCTCCCTTCCGCCTTTTTCACCCCCAGCAGCAAGGTGGCTGCCGCCTCAGAACTTATAGGAAAGCCAGGTATGAGCTGGCAGTGACGGGGCAACTGCAGTCTCATGGGAAGGAGGGCGGACCAGCTCATCCTTCACACGCTACCAAGGTCACAACTTGCCCCCCATGAGTGGCTCTCCAGCATAGCCATAACACCAGACCCACAGAAACCAATCTCGTAATTATCTGGCTCTTTGCAGAAATCCAAAATCCTTATATGATCCTCATAACCAGCTATAGAAAACAAAGTATTTCACAATGCCTTTTCAGCAATTCTGATTGTTGGGGGGGGGGGGGGGGGGGGGCGGGGGGAATTCTAAACAATAATGGTGCATCTTTTGTCAAAATAATGAATGTAATCAATGTAGAGAAAAGGTAAGTAGAAATCATCTGCCTCACAGGTATTGGGAGGGATGGGAGGGGGGAATATTGGGGTTCTTGGTGGTGAAAAATGAGTACTGGTGAAGGGAAAGGTGTTTGATCATTGTATGACCGAGACTTAGACCTGAAAGCTTTGTAACTTTTCCCACAGTGATTCAATAAATAAATATAAAAAGAAAAAATAAATAAAATTATGAAAAAAAAAGTAAGGTGGAGTTCATGCCCAATTCAATCAGCTAATGAGTGGCTGAATAAATAGCAGTACTCCTACATAAAACAAAAAAAAATGTGGTACTGAAATTCTGAATTTCTTTTTTTATTTTGGAGTTGTTCATTTTGGGGAGGGTCACAACTAATGGTACTCAGATCTTATTCCTGGCTTGGCAATCAGGGATAACTTCTGGCGGAGCTTGGAAGACGAGATGGGATGCCGAGAATAGAATCCATGTTAGCCGCTTATTGCGCTGGTCCCTGAAATTCTGATTTTAGAATAGAACTGAAAACCCAGAGGTTAACCCTCAGATGCACAGACAGTGAATTGATGGCAAAGAAGATAGGGGTATTAAGTGGAAAAAGGAAAGTCTTTGCGACAAATAGCACTGGGATATTGGCTAGCCACACGTAAAATAATGAAAGTAGACCTCTATCTCACGCCATACACAAAAGCTGATTTGAAATGGATTAAAGATCTCAACATAAGATCTAATGCATGAAACAGAGCAAACAAGGGCAACTCCCCATCGTATGACTTCAGAGGTATCTTTGATGACTGGACAAAGAAAACAAAAATAAATAAATGATACGACATGGAACTAAGGTTTCTTAAAATGAGAAAGAAATAGCTAGGTTTAAAAAAAAAACACTCAGGAACAGGGATACACCACAGTCTTACACATATGAGGAAATTATGAGAGTTGGAATTCCTGCGCTTCCAATATAAAGTAAACAAAGCAAAAATAATAATGTCTGAAATTTTAAAAAAAACCTCCTCCTGGATATAAGAAAATATATGCACACTACGCATCTGACAATGGGCTAATATCCAGTACACATCAGATATTCACAGAACTCAACAACAAAAAGCAAACACCACATCACTGGACCTTGGTACTGAACCACCAGACGTGGTTAGCGGAGTATCACCCACTGTGTATCACGCAGTGGTCCCCAGCCCCTTTGAGCACACTCTGCAGCCCCTGCCCCAAACTTTTTAAAATAAAACTACTGGGGCCGGAGCGATAGTACAGCAGGTAGGGCATTTGCCTTGCATGTAACCAACCTGGTTTCAACCCCCAGCATCCTATAAGGTCCCCCCGAGCACTGCCAGGAGTAATTCCTGAGTGCAGAGGCAGGAGTAACCCCTGAGCATCACACCTACTATATGATCCAGTGATGGCACTTCTTGGACATCTATCCCAAGAACACAGAAATATTCATTCAAAAAGAGAGACGCTCACCTATGTTCATTGCAGCATCACTTGTGACAGCCAAGATCTGGGAACACAAATGCCCAATGCAGGGCTGGAGCTATAGTACAGCGATTAGGGTGTTTGCCTTGCACACAGTCGACCTGGGTTCGATCCCCAGCATCCCATGTGGTCCCCCGAGCACTGTCAGGAGTAATTTCTGAGTGCAGAGCCAGGAGTAATCCCTATGCATCACCGGCTGTGACCCAAGGTCACTGTCCTCTCGTTGTTCATGGATTTGCTCGAGCGGGCCCAGTAACATTGTGAGACTTTGTACTGCATTTGGCCTATCGAATATGTCACGGGTGGCTTGCGAGGCTTTGCCATGTGGGCGAGATACTCTCGGTAGCTTGCCGGGTTCTTTGAGAGGGGCAGAGGAATCGAACTCAGGTCGGCCAGGCCGGCCGCGTGCAAGGCAAATGCCCTACCACTGTGACCCAAAAAAGAAAGAAAAATGCCCAACATGAGATGAGTGGGTCAAGAACTCGTGGTATCCATACACAGTGGCTACTACTTGGCTATAAGAACAGATGGAGTCTTGCCTGTTGCTGCAATTCGGCGGGAACGAGTGTCGTGTTAAGCAAAATGACTCAGAGGCAGAAGAACAAATGCCAGATAGTCACACACAATGTGGTACCTTTAAAAAGTAAAATAAAATAACCAACGGAATGGACAGCGTCCAGCGGAAACCATTCGACTCTGACAAGAGAACTGAGCTTCTCAGTTGGGGTGGGTGAGCAGGAAGTAGCAGACTAGCAATGACCTGAGGACAGTGAGTTCTGCCGGGGTTCCTGGCACTAGGTGGTGCAGCAACAACAAAAAAAGCATAACTAGTAACACTCCTATCAACTCCATGGTCTCTATAATAATAAAATTAAATTAAAAATCTAAGATGAGGGGCTGGAAAAATAGCACAGCGGGTAGGGTGTTTGCCTTGCCAACCCAAGTTCGATTCCCAGCATCCTATATGGTCCCCCAAGCACTGCCAGGAGTAATTCCTGAGTGTATGAGCCAGGAGTAACCCCTGTGCATTGCTGGGTGTGACCCAAAAAGAAAAAAATACCTAAGATGAGGAGCTGGAGCAATAGTGCGGTAAGCAGGGCATTTGCCCTGCATGCGGCCGAGCCAGATTTGCTCCCCGGCACCCCATACGCTGCCCTGAGCACTGCCTGGAGTAATTTCTAATTTCAGAGAACTCAAAATATGCATTCTGCTCCGGGGTCAGTTATATCCCAAGTTGGGCGGTTAGGTCCTTTCCTTTATTGACTCTGTCTCTAAAGGAACCTGCCTTCTCGCTAATGTTTACTTATCCCTCCCTTCTCATAAAATGTCTTTTGTTCACCATAAAACAAAACGAAACATAAGTCAGCTTGGCACAAAGGAAAAAGAAAATTGGGAGGTTGAGACTCAAGAATAGGCATCTTGAGCAGCAAATCTGACAGAGGCCGTTTGAGACCAGAGTCCATTCTCATCTCATAGAAACAGCTTGGATTACTACTTAAAGTGAGTCAAGAAAGGTTGTTAGGGGGAAATGCTCATCTTAAGACATCCCTGGATGTCTACATGAGATCCCTTACCTATCTCCATATGCAGAAATATTTGCTTGAATCAAAGATGCCTTAGATGCATGCCAAAAACACAATCTAAGTGCGCCGCGAGAGGGAAAAATGATATATGGCAATGCTGTAAGTCATCAAATTGAACACGAAAACACAAGCAACCAGCCTGGAAGAAAATATCTGCAAATGATGTATCTTAGAAACTACTGCCCGGAAACTAGTATGGAAAGAACTAGCCAAAGCCAACAAGAATGAGGGGGCCGGGGGAGAGAGTACAGCGGGGAGGGTGTTTGCCTTGCACACAGCCAAAGTGCATTTGATTCTTGGCATCCAATTTGGTCCCCAAGCATCGCAGGAGTAATTCCTGAGAGCAGCAGAGCCAGGAGTGACCCGTGAACACCGTCAGGTGTGCCCTCACCCACAAAGATAAATAAATTTAAAAAAAAAAAAACAACAAGAATGAAAAACCACTTTTAAAAATGTGCAGAAGATTTGGACGTGTCATCAAAGATACGCAGGGCCAGGAAGGAAAGGTAACGGCCGAGAGCACATCCCCAGCACCAACATCATGTAGAGCTACACTTCCAGCCCCCCGCCCCCAGCACTGCCCAGGATACCCTGGTGGCCTGCCCAGTACCATGAGACCCACGCAATGCTGCATCACTGGGCCCAAACATGAAACCCTCAGAACAGTGCAGCCGGGACTGAGCACTGTGGGAGTGGGGCCTATAAAAAGCAGGAGACAAGATGCTAAGATGCTTCACATGGTAATTCGTTAGGGAAATGCAAATTGAAATAAAATATCACCATACAGGAAGGAGGAGGCCTTGCCAAAAGGCACGTGGAACTTTGAGGTGTGATGGATATTTTTATGATCTAGAATGTGACGAGGTGTCTGTGTACACCAAGGCTCTCTTGACAGTACAGTCTGGTGCATGTCAACGATACATAAGGCCCTCTGAAATTTGAATGACTGTAACCAAATAATTCGTTTTGGAAGTGCAAAGATGGATATTAATAACTCTTAAGAGGATATGGATGGGGGTAGGGCCTGAGAAATTCAAAAAGCCTCCTCTGAAAAAGCAGTATGAATGTCTGGAGGATGGTTGGTGATTGACCAAACGAAGAGCAGATAGGAAAGGGTGTGCAGGCAGAATAGCCCAAGTGAGAATCCATATGAGGCCAAAAGGAATGGGACACTTTGAAGGAACTTTAAGAGGCCTGCGGGGAAGATGCCCATCACAGCCCAGTCTCATGGTCCAGGAACCCTGACAACAAGCAACTTACTGGAGCAGCGGCCCAGGCCTTGAGAAAACAACATGCAACTTTAGGGATGTTAAGTTCCAGTGTGGTCAGAGGAAGAATGACGTAAAAAGATACGTGGATATAAATGACATTTTATAATCTGAGTTTCCCTCCTTGGGATACAAAAGTGTGTGTGTGTGTGTGTGTGTGTGTGTGTGTGTGTGTGTGTGTGTAGCTACACACACTTTTCTCAGGAAAAATATTTTCACATGTGACCCTGCCTGTTTCTGTCTATTAGAGTATCCTCGTTACTGACCCAGCAGCAGAAGTTGCTGACTTAGGAAAGTAGTTTCACTATAAAGGAAGAATTCCATTAGGCTGTGAAACTCAGGATCTATATTTGATGATCTTATGTTCTAAAAAAAAGCCATCTCTGATATCAAAGATACGCAAAGCACTGGCTGAACTCCACAAGAAGAAAACATCCAACCCCATCAAAAAATGGGGTGATGAAATGAACAGAAACTTTCTCAAAGAAGAAATACGAATGGCTAAAAGGCACATGAGAAAATGCTCTACATCACTAATCATCAGGGAGATGCAGATCAAAACAACGAGATATCCTCTCACACCACAGAAACTGGCCCACATCCAAAAGAACAAAAGCAACCGGTGTTGGCGCAGATGTGGGGAGAAAGGGACTCTCCTTCACTGAAGGTGGGAATGCCAAGTGGTTCAGCCCTTTTGGAAAACAGTATGGACAATTTTCAAAAAATCAGAAATTGAGCTCCCATTTGACCCAGCAATACCACTCCTGGGAATATATCCTGGAGAGGCAAAAAAGTATAGTCAAAATGACATCTGCACTTGTATGTTCATTTCTACACTGTTCACAATAGCCAAAATCTGGGAAAAACCCGAGTGCCCGAGAACAGGTGACTGGTTAAAGAAACTTTGGTACATCTACACAATGGAATACTATGCAGCTGTCAGAAATGATTAAGTCACGAAATTTGCAAACAAGTGGTTCTACATGGAAAGTAACATGCAAAGTGAAATGAGTCAGAAAGAGAGGGGCAGACATGGAAAGACTGCACTCATCTGGGGAATATAAAGTAACAGAATGGGAGACTAACACCCAAGAATAGTTGAGATAAGTACCAGAAAGTCTGCTCCACAGAGAGAGCAAAAGGGAATGCCCTACCACAGAGATGGGGCGGGGTAGGGGGGATTAAGGGGGTAGGAGGGCTACTGGTTTCACTGGTGGTAGAGAATGGGCACTGATGGAGGGATGGGTACTTGATCATGGTATAACTGAAACCCAAGCACAAAAGTTTGTAAGTTTACAACCGTATCTCATGGTGTTTCACTAATTAAAAAAAAAAAAGGCATCTCTAAACCATGATATGATTTAGTAGACGTTTTTAGGAAAAATGATAACTATCTTAATAATAAATTTGCATTTACTATTAGCATACTGCATTCTTTGAAAAGCTCAAGCACTAACTTATTTTACTTACCTAAGAAACTAGAAGTCAGGGGTTCCCTAAATCACATCAGGAAGAAAATGTCTGCAGCTGAATACAAAATGTACATAAAATTCTCAACTATTCTACAAAAATAAACTTAGAGAGGAAAGTTGACACAGCCCTGGTGGAGACCAAGCACTGCTGCGTTGGTACTGGTTGCCCTCAGTATCAACAGGAACAAGGAGCACTGCTCGACCCAGCCTGAGCTCGGGAAGGCTGCAAGACCAGGTCAAGCATGGCTCCAGAGGCCCCAGGGGTGACCCAGGTCCCCGAGCATTGCTTTTCAGGGGCCCAGAAAACAAATGTAAGGAAAACATCATTCACTCGGCACAGTGACTTTAGGAGCTGGTACTTAGGAGACCAGGTGGGAGTCTTCATTTAAAAGCATCTCACAAGCATAAAAAGTAAATTAAATCTATGAGAAAAACAAAGTTGATGGTAATTATTTTTTTTTCTAGACTAGCATTCCACTAGTTGGCTCAAAGAAGTCTGCTTCAAATGAGCAAATCTTCCATCCTCCTCGGTATTTCAAAGAGATGCTGTCCTTTCCGGTACTCAGTCCTCCTGGTCTCCCCCTCACTTCCGTCAAGGATCACTGGAAGAATGGCTCGTGATTCTGAGTGTTTTATTTTCACATAGAAACCAAAGACGGGAATCAATGCTAAGAGAACGAAAGTACCACTTCTTCTACCACACTTGCTTCTGCATTTCTCCCCGACTATCAATCTTCCATTCCAAAGCAGCATTTGAAGACTACTCTTTATTCCCTGGGGAAATCCCTATGGCAGTCCAAAAAAGGCGATGTTGCCATGGAGCCAGCCAATTAATTTTGACACCTGCTTACCAAGATTGATCATTTTTGATGTCTGTTTGTTGGGCTGCTATCTTTCGATTTAGAAAAAAAGATTCTCAAGATTATTAATAAAGCCAATTCCAGGAAAGTCTTTGCCTCTGTGTTATTACTTCAAAGGACAAATTTTTAATGTCACAAACGAACCTTTTTTAGCTTAGCATGTGCTTTTCCAGGGAGCTGTTTTCTTATAAACTGAGTGTCCTTTAAACTCTGGATAGTACATTTTATTTACTATTAGTATGCATAACAAACTAGAATTATACCAGTTGTATTTACTTTATTTAATCATTGAGTACCACAGGGAAATGTAAAAGTACTTACTAATATAGAAGCCCCCCTCACCCCCCCCAAAAAAAACCATCAGAAATAGCTTGTAAGGAGATGATGAATATTCAATGATTAGCTCAGGATTCATTATTATTTGACAGTGCCTATAAAAAGCCAGTCCTCTAGAACTTACTACAGTCTGTCTGTGAGCATCCTAGAAGTGACTTAAGCTGGTTTGAAAGCAACCTGTGATCCTTCCCACTAACTCCGACATCTGCCAGAGAGGTCAAGGCTGCTGATTCTACCGATGAGGAAGTACCACAACTCTGAAATGGACACTGAGCTCAGCGGGACCTGCAGTAATTTCTGCCTTCTTCACCGGAAGGAAGCAAACCCACCACACCAAGGTGTAATTACACATGAATCAGGCAGCCTTTCAGTTTACGTACAAAAAGATATTTGAAAAACAAAAAAAAATCAATGTGGCCTTTCTCACAAGGGATCTGCTGTCTCTCATAGGTTGAAAATTCTCTCTTGCTGGGTAAAGAGGTTGGCTGCTCTACTAGTCATAGCTAAAGTCTAAACATTTAAGAAAAAAAAGTCTATTGACAAGCAACAAGATACTTTTCCTCCTGTTGAAATACTCTTTTGGGGGGGGAGGGGGAGTGAAATAATTCTATTGAGAGAGGGAAAAAAGGATTCTCTGGAATCCTATGTGGGGCTCTCTGGAAAGAGACAAAGAATGAGACACACAGAGATGGGGGAGGAGAGAGGGGGGGAAAGAGAAGAGAGAGAGAGAGGGAGAGAGAGAGAGAGAGAGAGAGAGAGAGAGAGAGAGAGAGAGAGAGAGAAGCAGAGAAAATGGGTATCCAAAGGAGACTGGCAGCCTCTGTGAGGAAATCATGAAAAACCAAGGGGCATTAGCAGCAGGGCGTGTGGAGCACCAGGATAAGCACTTGGGCCTAAGGGAGGAGGGATGAGCAATACCCCAGGGTGGAGTGCCAGAGTGCAGTGTCTTGAAACAGTTTTTTAAAGTAAAGCACTGTAGCACTGTCCTCCCCTTGTTCATCTATTTGCTTGAGCAGGCACTAGTAACGTCTCCATTGTGAGACTTGTTACTATTTTGGGCATATTGACTACACCATGGGGAGCTTGCCAGGCTCTGCCACACAGGCGGGATACTCTTGGTAATTTGCCGGGCTCTCTGAGAGGAATGGAGGAATCGAACCCAGGTCGGCCGCATGCAAGGCAGACACCCTACACGCTGTGCTATCGCTCCAGCTATTTTAAAGTTTAAAGTAAAAAAAAAAAAAACAGCTTTCTATTCGCACCTCTCCCAAATTAAACGGGAACATATTTTCAAACCTGACACGGCTCCGTGGTTAAGCATTTGGCCTTACATGTGTGAGGCCCTGGGTTCCTCTCCAGTGCTGAGAGAGGCCCTGCTACACGCCCAAGTATGAAGCGATGAAACATTTCAGCCTATTGCTACAAAAAAATTTTCATAAAATTTCACTTTGAGATTCACTTTCACAAAAACTTGCTGAAATGAATATGGTCTACCTAAGATTTAAAAGTGCTAGAAAAAAAATTAAAACCACTTTATAATGAACTTTAAGAGCTTTAATGTTGCGGGCTGGAGAGCTAGCACAGCGGGTAGAGCGTTTGCCTTGCACGAGGCCAACCCGGTTGGATTCCCAGCATCCCATATGGTCCCCTGAGCACCACCAAGACTAACTCCTGAGTGCAGAGCCAGGAGTAACCCCTGTGCATCGCCAGGTGTGACCCAAAAAGAAAAAAAAAAGAGCTAATGTTTTCCACAGGAATGTCTTGTTGTTGTGCTATCGCTGTTTCAAAAATAAAAATATGAAAGAGGATGGAAAGTGGGGGGCGGGGGGGTCCTGTTTAAAACCCCCCAGGAAATTTTTCTGTAAAACATTGAAGATGAACCATTTCGAATTGGAGAGAAACTTCACTTCTCTTTGACTGCATCCTGACAAAAGCTTAGTACAGTATGCTAATTTCACTGCCCCAAACCAGTGCAGCAAACTTCACACTCCGAAGTTTACTGACTTAATGTCTGTATCTGCCAGCTGTCAGACAGACTTTCCGTAATAGGTTGGGTTCTCCTTTTGCTGCTTTCCTCTTCAAAATCAGGCGAGAAGGCAAGGAACATCAACCAACAGGGGGAGAGTAACCTCGCTGTGCTAAAGCAAACAGCTCCTGAGCACCCCGCAACCCGCGCCACGGAAAAATCAAAGCGCTCCTCCCACACAACAGCTGAGAGTGAAAAGAACCAGTTCGAAAAATACCTGATCTTGGACATTTCAGGATTTTTTTTTTCAAAGACCAGGTCTTTCATCTTCTTACCTAACCCGAAGTCGCTCCCGTATTTCTCCATCCCAGGTGGTCCTAGGGCATTTCATACTGCCTACCGGCTAAAAAAAAGCAAACCTACTTGCCTACTGGGACTCAGGACTTGGCCCCTTTCACTGCTGGTGATGTGATGTGATGTGGGCAAAATGACTTCAATTCACTGCCTCGACTCTCACTGCAAATCCGGTATAATAATTCTACTAACTCATTGAGTTGTAACAAATGAGATAAACCACGTAAGGCGCTTAGAACAGCGCTTGGCACGTCGGGAGCCCATCCTCAACTCCTCCGGAGATCGCGATTATTACTAAGCAAACTCCATCCTGGTCGTGGTTACCTCGCAGAGGATGGGAGGCAGGTCCTGGGAGCCTCTAACTTTGAACCTTTGCACTTCTGAAATGTTTGCATTTTTCCCCCCAATGCGCATCCCTAGAGTTACTCTTGCAGGATTTCCGATGACCGAATCGCGTGCTAACAAAGATGGGATTTGGCACCGGCGGTGCGCGCGGGGCGCGGGGGGGTTGGGGATGCGCTGGGGACCAGAGTCGCTGCGGACAATCGGGGCCCAGGGAAAGGCTGAGCGTCCCCGGAGGCACTCGGGGCGCAGCGCCGGATCGCGGGGGGCGGAGGGGCTCGCCGGGACGCCGGGGATGGGGGGCACGGAGGGGGGCGCGCTGCGGCGGCTCCGTTCCGGCCCGGGTCCCCGAGGGGATGGCGCGGATGGAGCGGGTGGGGAGGAGGGCGAGGACGGACGGACAGACGGACGGACGGACGGACGGACGGACGGACGGACGGACGGGTGCGCGGGGGTCCGGCGGTGGCACTTACTTGAACCTGCCCTGGCAGTGCTGGCACTGGTCCCCCACCCAGCCCGGGTCGCAGAGGCAGGTGGAGTTGACACAGCGGCCCGAGAAGCAGGAGCCGGTCCTGTCGCACGGCTTGGACTGGGACACCTGCGCGTAGAGCGCCAGGTAGAGGAAGCCGTAGCACAGCAGCCAGGCGGAGGCGCCCCCGCCGCCCCCCGGCCGAGCCCTCCCGGGGCCGGGGGCGGCCGCCGGCGGGGACCCCGCGCGGGCCCGGCCCCCCGGCTCCATCTTCCCGGGCGCCCCCGGCCGGCGCGGGGCTGCGATCGCCGGCGAGGACGGGGATGCTCCGCGGCGGGGGGCACCGGAGCGCAGCCCGCCGCTCGCTCAGCGCCGCCGACCCCCGTCCCGCGGCCCGTTCCGGAGGGACCGATCCCCGCGCCGGGCGCCTCCGCTCGGCTCCGGCCGGTCGCCCTCGGGCATCGCCCCTCCGTCCCCTGACCTTGTCCTGGGCGGGGCGCGGGCGGCGCGGGGCGCTCCGGAGGGGACCTGCGGAGGGGGAGGGGACCCCGGCGCGCCCGCCCCGCCTCGCCCGCCGCTCGCGCCAACTGCTCGGGCTCCCGGCGCCGCGCGCCCGGGCGGGCGGGGGGCCGGCGGCGGCCCCGAGGTGGGCGCGCCCAACGCGGGCGGCGGGGCGGGGGGGACCGGGGAGTCCGGGCCGCAGCCTCGCGCCGCCCGGCCGCCCGGCCGCGGGACCCCCGGCTGGCGTGTCCTCCGCGCGGCCGCGGCGCGTGCTGCGGGGCTGCGGCGGGAGGCGCGGGGCCGCCGGGCCGCACCCCTGCCCGGCGCGCGCCCCCGAGCCGCCACCCCCCGGGCCCCGCGCCGTGGTCTCGCCCCGCCCCGACCGGGATCGGGGACTCCCCCCCGCGCGCGCGCGCGCGCGCTCGCGGTGCGCGCCCACCCCGCCCGGCCGGCGCGCGGAGGGGCGGCGGGGGCCCCCCAGGTGTCGCCGGCGCGGCCGCCCGGCCCGTCCCCGCGGGGCCCCGGGAGCCGCCCCCCCGCCCGCCCCCCCGCGCCTCGGGAGCGCGTCCTGCACTAGAGCCGCCCGCCGACTTGGGCTGCGAGAGTGCCGGCGCCGGTCCCCCCCGCGCTGTCCCCGTCCTCCACCCCCAACCCCACCCCCCCAGCCTCCCGCCGGCTTCTTGGCGTTTTCTTAAGAGCCAAAAACTCCGGCAACGCACAAAGAGCTGAGCATGTGCGGCAGGCAAAAGTCTTAAAGGCACCGCAGTCCGCCCACGTTGCGGGAGCCCCGCGCGAGCACCGGCCGATGCGGGGGGTCGGGACCGCGAAGGTCGCGGCATCGCCCTCCCCGGGGTGGGGTGGGGGGAGCCGTTTCTTCGGCGGATCTCCCTGGGATTCTCCATCCCCAACCAGTGAGCTCCGATGTGGGGGGGGGTGAGGGTGGCTGACCCCCCCCCCGACGCGCCCATCCCCACTCCCCCTACCCCTGCACAGATCTCAGAACCCCAGGTAGCCCCCTTTTCTGCTCATCGGCGCGGCTGCCTACGTCTGGGACCACTTTCTGCCCGGGAAAGGGTAGCGACCCCGGTGGGGGAGCTGGTTTCAAAGAGCAGAAATGATGCCCCCCCCTGAAAAGAGCCGTTTTCCTCCCGCGGGCGGCAAGCTGGCCTCCCGGTGCACTACTTTGCGGGATTGGGTGGCACCGGCAGAAACTGGGTGCTTTGTACTTGGGTGCCTCCTCTCCACGGGCGGCTGGAGAAAGGCAAGCGAAGGCACATTGCAGCCATGAATTCTCGAGTTACAGCGAGCAGTGTTACTGTTACTGGATCCCCAGCGAGCAGGAGCGGCCGGGATGAAAGGGAACGTTTGGAGTCTTCTTGGGCATCTCTGTGACGACAGAGGGACAAAAAGTTTCGGCTGTAACCGCACAGTCCTAATATTCGGCTTCACATTCCACGCGTGTTGGTTTGGGGCATAACATCCCCTTGGTCATCTCTTTTTATGTTTCTATTATTCTCCGCTAACCCCATTTTGCAGATGAGCCTAGAGACCCGAAGCACCTTTGTCCCCCCGCTGACTGGGAGCTCTCAACGCGAGCCCTGACACTTCCGTGCTCTTTTCACTACTTTACCAGGCTGTTTCCATTAGCAGATGCTTTGTTCGACTTTGGTGAATAAAATGTCACTGTTGGCTTGGTTTGCAAATACCTCAGCAGTGACTTAAGGAGGAAAACAAAGCTCCAGAAGGAGTGTGGCTTTGGGAAAAGCAAGAAACGTGTCTCATTTTATGTAACCAGTAAGTCCCCATTCCCAGGTAACCTTCGTGCCAGAAGTGTCATCCTCAACCCTTCAAATTAGGACAGTCCCTTCTTCCTGTCACATTTTTTCAGTGTCAGGATACCCCGTAGAGACTGTGTAAAATGAGGGGAAAATAGAAGGAAAATATTCTACAGAAAGGGGAAAAAAATGGGGGAGTGAAATAGTTCTGGATCACTCCTCTACACTTCTGGAACTACGACATGGCTAATGCTTGCAAGTATTAACTATGCATGCATGATCTCTGCGACCTTCTCCCGGAGCCAGCCAAGTTTAAAGTCAGACACGTCTTTCCCACATCAAATGCATAGTGGCTGTTCTGCTAATTCAAAGGAGAGAGTGATGCCTCTTTAACGGATCACAGCACAGACACATACTGACTGGAGCTTGCATTCCTGGCAGAGGGTTTTCCCCGCGAAATGTACATCTTTTAATCATGTAACCATTATAATCAGTTCAGTAATTCAGGTAGCCCAAGTCTCCGCTGATCATTACCTTTAGACTCAACCTGAACCTATTAAACCTCTGTAAAATTATTTTCAAAAGGATCTCACAGGATTTCCATTTGGTCTATATCCTATTTTTTTCTTTCAAAATCTTCTAGTCAACATTTACTGAGTATTATAAAATTTAAGTAAGAGAAAACAAAGATGAATAAAACATGAGTTCTATCCCTGGATCTGCTATCTCCCATTCAGCTTACTCATTGGAAGCTTCTTCTATAATGAATGTCACATACTTTACAAATGTAAACATGGAAACTTGAATGATTTACACTGCTATGCAATGAGAGATTAAAGCCTGGGCTCTTTGTTTTTTTTTCCCTTGTGGTTCTTTTGTTTTATTCCATGCATTTATTATTATGATTCCTAGAAAGAGTTCACAGGATTTTCCCAGACTATCCAAGTAGCCATGACACAGAATGATTAAGAACCCTTGATTATTCCTCATTTTTTACAGTAGACTCCAACTCATTTTTAACTATTAAAAACATATCCTATGTTGATCATAAATTTGATCTTCCACTTAAAATCTTTCATCCTCTCATACTTCTGAAATATTAGGACAGGTTCTATCTTACTTCCATCTTCTTGTCTTACAATACTTACATGTGTGCATCCTTGCTTTTTGACACATTACCTATTTGCATACTTGAAATAATTGCTACCGCCTTGACTGTCTAGTCAACAAAGTCTCCAATGGAGACATTACTGGACCCGCTCGAGCAAATCAATGAACAACAGGACAGTGTAACCATGACAGTGACTGTCTACTAAAAAATCCTACTCATTGGACTCTAGCTTAAGCCTCTCATAGATGTTTTTCTCTTGGATTCTATTATTTACATCAGTGTGGAATGAGCCTTCTGTATGTACTTCAATTATAGTGTAATGGGTTCATTGACATTCTTGTAGCTCTTATCCGGTTGACCTTCATGAAGATGGCATCTTTTATATGCTTGTATATGTAGTTTGCACCTCACATTTAAGGCAACCATCTTAAGAAATTTGTTTAATAAAAATAACAAGTTAAGACTAGTTTTCAAGAGTATCATGCTAAGAGAAATGAGTTGGAGAGGGACAGACAGAATGATTGCATTTATTTATGAGATATGAAGAAACATCGTATGAGCCTAATACCCAAAGACAGTAAGAAATGAAGCCCAGGAGGACTGGTCCATGGTAGGAAGATTGCCACAAGTCAGAGGGTACAGTTAGGACAGAGAAGGGAACACTGTGACAATGATTGTTGAAAATGATCTCTCTGGACAAGAACTGAATGCTGAAAGAGGTCAAGCGATACACATGATAACCTTTCAGTACCAGTATTGCAAACCACAGTGCCTAAAAGAAAGAGAGAGAGAGAGAGAGAGAGAGAGAGAGAGAGAGAGGGGAGAGAGAGAGGAAAAGTGTCTACCTGCCATAGAGGCAGGCAGAGAGGGAAGGAGGTAAACAGGTAAACAGGACATTGGTCTGAGAAATGTACACAGGTGAAGGGTTGGGTGTTAGAACATTGTAGAACTGAAACCCAACACCCAACAACTTTGTAACTGTGTAAGTCACAGGGATTCAATAAAAAAAAAAGTGGGGGGAGGGGAATATTATTGTCCAAATAAAGAGTTTTTATTTACGGTAACAAAGCTTTTTTCTTTAGTATCTATTAGATACATTCAGTTATTCATCAACTATTTTGCCTAGAATCTTCTCTAGTGTGTCAAATTCTTCCATGATCAAGAACTTGGAGGGGAGTGCTTTGGGAAGCCACTCCTGGTAGTGTTCAGTATACTCCTGGCTCTTTGCTCAGGGATCACTTATGGCAGTGCTGGGGTAGTATATGGGGTTCCAGGGATTGAATCTGGGTTGGTCACATGCAAGGCAAGAACCTGATCCAATGGGCTATATCTCCAGTACCCCAAAATTTTAATTCCAATATAATGTAATCTTTTTTGTGTTTTTTTTTTTCAAATAATGTTGAGTCAGCATGTGAGTAGTGCAATAGGACACCACAATAATTCATTGTATTGGTAACAGTAGTCATAAATCTAGCAGAAAAGTAAAAATCTACTCCAAAGAGGTCATGGGGTTGTGGGTGGAGGGGAAAGTCAGTTATACTGAAGTAGGATGAAACTGCTAAGATCAAAATTATCTACCGACATTTCTCCCTAGGGAAAGGTAAAAATATTTATTTTCCCCACTGTAGCATTTTCCCCACAGTCACCCTAATATCAGGATCTGTTTATCTTGGGGAAGTTGCTTCATTTCCATTCATACCACTTAACAGTGGTACTATAATATGATAGGCAAAACTCTAAGACTTTACAAAATTGTTTGAAAGAAATTAAAAAAAAAACTTTTTAACAGAACAGGAGAAATGATGACTCCACTGATTTCTTTATTGCTATTTAAAAAGTCAAAGAGCCTCTGGACTAATGAACCAGAGCAGCCCCTTCTCAGTTTCTTGACTGAAGAATGATCTCTACTCTGGTTATTGTTCACTGTTTGGCTCATTTGAGGTTCCTGAAAGCAGCCAAGATAATGAGAGCTCCAGATAGGCTGGTCCCAAGAGCCAAAAACACATGCATTCAAAGAGACCCCGGGTGTAATTAGAGCAGTATTTTTGAGGCTATGATAGAGTCTGAATAGTCTGTGAGTTTAGATGATAAAAAGATCAATGTTAGATACTTAAAATTATTGTCAGTATTAAAAATGTTTATATAGCAATGATCTAAAATACCACCCTTCCTCAACCCGAAAGAAATCTAACACTCTGCTTCCTCTTGGATTCCTTCTTTTCTTCTTTCAGTTTCTCTTGCTGTCACACTTGCAAAAACACACATACACTCTGATCCTGCCAATTTTTCTACTTAACACATTTCAAACATATTGTTATAAGGAAATCCAAGAAAATAAATCCAACGATTCTCAATTCACTATGCTGGGCTAATAAATTTTTTAACTGGGAAATAAAATGAACATCCTCCAACTTTTTTTCCTAAATATTGAGACTCGTTGTCCAAAAATTAGTTGATTTTTAGGTAGCCAATTTGTGAGATTTGTCTTTTGTGCATTTAATTTCAGTAAAAGCATAAGACGAGGCCTTCCTATTAATCATAATAGATAAAGTATGTGTGTTTTACCTCTTCTCTAAACTACCAACATCAGAATTTTGTGATTTTAAAAGCATAAATGTAAAATAACAACAAAAATGAGAAAAGAACCAATTTTTAGTAGACTAGATGTGTCAATATATTTGGAAGTATCAATGTACTAAAAGAAATAAACTGAATGAAAAAGTGACAACAAAAACAAAGACTTCCGCAGAGAAGAATAGTAATAGGAATAAGGTCATTTCTCCTTAAAAAAATCTCAGGAAATCCTTGGAATTTAGAGATAACAGGTATCAAGGGTCTTTGAGAGGGATCTCAAAGATGAAAATAAGGATAAAGTCGGAGGTAATACTCACTGCCTCCTTCCTCACCCAAGCAGTTAAAGACTGCTGTAAACCCAACACTAATAGGAAATTGAAATAAGTTTTTTAAAAATTGTTTTATGAATTTTTTAAATTAGCACTCTAGCACTGCCCTCCTGTTGTTCATCAATTTGCTCAAGCAGGCACCAGTAAGGTCTCCATTGTGAGACTTGTTGTTACTGTTTTTGGCATATTGAATACGCCACGGGGAACTTGCCAGGCTCTGCTGTGCCGTTAGAATATTCTCGGTAGCTTGCCGGCTCTCAGAGAGGGATGGAGGAATCAAACCCAGGTCAGCTGAACGCAAGGCAAACGCCCTACCCGCTGTACTATTGCTCCAGTGCAAATAAGTGAGAGAGGATCCAGAATAAAAACCCCATGCAGAATGGATGTCACGGTCACGGTCCTCCCGTTGTTCATCGATTTGCTCAAGCGGGCCCAGTAACACCTCCATCATGAGACTTGTTGTTACTGTGTTTGGCATATCAAATATGTCAAAGGTAGCTTGCCATGCTCTGCCGTGCGAAATACTCTCGAAATACATGCCGTGAGAAATACTCTTGGTAGCTTGCCGGGCTCTCTGAGAGGGGCAGAGGAATCGAACTCGGGTTGGCCGTGTTGGCCGCTGGTAAGGCAAACGCCCTACCACTGTGCTATATGCTCGCTTCGGCAACACATATACTAAAATTGGAATGATACAGAGAAGATTAGCATGCAAAATGGATGGAGAGAATTATATAAGCTGTTGAAATGACTACATTGAGTGAACATATGGATATATCTAAATAAGTGAATATATGATCAGAGTTCTCTCGGTACTTTCCTACATGTTCATAGACAACCTGGAATAAACTAAATAACCTTCATGCAGAAAAATGAAGGATATTTATTTGCAGAACTTGAATAGTCTAAGAGATTCAGTTAGAATTTCTGAACCAAATGGTGAGTTTTAACCAATCATGTTTTTCAATCACTTCTTAAATATTTACAGAAAAGTTTCACTGTACATGATACACAGAAAACATAGTTAAGTTATAAAGGATCATTTTGCAATCATGAAACAAAAACTGAATACCTTTTATGAAACAGACACTCAAGTGGACAGAAAGTAAATTAATTAAACTGGAATAGCCAAACTAAAAGAAGAAAGAGTTAGGAAAATTAAATCTAGAAAATCTCCTAGAAATTAGTAAGAAAATACAAAATGCCCTCCTACCCAGCAGAAAAAAACTCAGAAAATTAGATTTGTTGATGATTTTTCATTTTGCATAGCTATCATTTTTAATTAAGCATCAACTTCTGTGACAGAACATATTCCTATGTAAGAACAACACACTTGGCTTGAATCAACTTCTACAACTTAAGAAAAAATTCAGATGAAAGACTCCCTGCAGTTCATAACATCGAGTTAAAGATGATTCACAAATGTAGAAGAAAAAAAATGACATATGCAACAGATTGGAAGAAAAACAACATTAAAACTCTCAATAGCAAACCTAGATGTTGAAAGTAAGTAAAGATACAAAGAAACTTATTTTTATTTCTTTTTTTTCTGGCATTTTGGATCACATTTGGCAATGCTCAGGGGTTACTCCTGGCTCTGCACTCTGAAATTACTCCAAGTGGCGCTCAGGGGACCATACGGGTACCAGGCAAGGATCAAACACAGGTTGGCCATGTGTAAAGTAAACACTCTCCCCACTGTACTATCTCTCCAGCCCCGAAAGGAACTTATTTCAACCTAGAATTATATACCCAGCCAAACTATTGATAAAATATGAATAGTTTTTTGAAATATGAAGTTTTTAAAATTTGAAGTATGAAAAAGACATTTTCAAATGCATAATAGCACTCATAAAATATATCAAGCTGGGCCAGAGAGATAGTAAAGCAAATAGATGACTTGCCTTGCTCATGCCTCACCCCCCACCAAGGTTTGATTTCCAGCACCAGGAACAATACCCCATTCACTTCTTTTGAACATAGAAGTATGACTAGGCCGAGTACTGCTGGGTATTATGCCCCAAAACAACAACAATGGATTTGATCAAGGCTACTCTCTTCTCTTCCTCCTTCTCCTTCTTTTTTCTTTTCTCCTCCTCCTCCTCTTCTTCCTCCTCCTCCTATACCTCCTCTTCCTTATTCTTTTTTTATAGTTGTTGCTTGTTTTTTGTTTGGGGACCACACCGCAGGTACTCAGGATTACTCCCGACTTTGTACAAGAAATAATTCCATCCCATAAGGGCTCAAGGGTCCTTATGGGATGCCAGAACTCAAACCCTGTTTGGTAGCATGCAAGGCAAAGACCCACCCTCTGTTCTATCTCTTGGGCCCAAAGCTGCTCTTCTTTAGAAAATACCTGGAGAGTGGAATAAAGGGGAACTAAGTGAATAGCTCAAGCGCTAGAGCTCAGGCTTAGTATGCAGAAGGACTCAAGTTCAATCCCTGGTATCACATGATCCCACACATCATTAAGGTGGCCTTGCTGGGAGTGATCCCTAGTAAAAATAAATGAATAACATTTCAAGGGAAAGTGACCAAATATAGAAATTGTAGAGTGATAGATATCCTAGGATGGCAGAGATGCGTCCTCAGCTAAGAAAGCAACAACTGCAACCTGGAACAGGGGACTAGGGAAAGGGCTACTTAGGAAAATAACGGATACAAGTGTTTGAAAATGTTTGAGTCTTGGAGGGGGCCCCCATGTGTGTTCTGGAGCCCAGCAGCCACTCTTAGTAAAAACATGTCAAGAAGGTTCGGTGGAGCCTAGTGATGTGTCTTAGTGCAACACTGCTGGAGGCCGACAGGGTGACAACCAGTAGTGCTAGGAGGCCATGTAGTATCAGTGATGACTGATCTTGGGATCCTCATGCAAACTGTATGCTCTGCTACTTGGAGCGATATCTTCCAGCTGCTAAAATACCCGAACCCTGGGCAGGGAAAGAGCAGGGAGGAAAAATAAGTCAGAACCTGGAATGTTTGGGATAATAATAGGATCTGATACACAGAAATAAATAAAGTGAAGAAATCATTGACTAGGGGAAAAAAGAAAAACCTATAATACAATCCTTTCATAAAAGGTAAAGGCCCTCCCGTTGATCGCCGATTTGCTCGAGCGGGCCCAGTAACGTCTCCATTGGAGACTTTGTTGTTACTGTGTCTGGCATATCGAATACATCACGGGGAGCTTGCCAGGCTCTGCCGTGAGGGCGAGATACTCTCGGTAGCTTGCCCCGCTCTCTGAGAGGGGCGGAGGAACTGAACTCGGGTCGGCCATGTTGGCCGCTTGTAAGGCGAACGCCCTACCGCTGTTCTATCGCTCCAGCCCTTTTATAAGGTCACAATAATTTTAACACCATTGATTTAACAAAAAATTTAAATACGCAGACATACAGACACACACACACACACACACACACACACACACACACACACACATATATATGACCATGAAGGGATGCATATATATATACATAGACATATATATGTATATATATCTCATCATGGGCTGGAGCTATAGCACAGCAGTAGGGCATTTGCCTTGCACGCGGTCGACCCGGCGGACCCGGGTTCAATTATTCCGCCCCTCTCGGAGAGCCTTGCAAGCTACTGAGAGTATCACATGGCAAAGTCTGGCAAGCTCCCCGTGACATATTCGATATGCCAAACACAGTAACAACAAGTCTCACAATAAAGAAGTTACTGGGCCCGCTCAAGCAAATCCATAAACAACACGAAAACAGGACAGTGACAGTGATATATATGCACATAGTAGATTTGGGGGCCACACCTGGCAACACTCAGGGCTTCCTCCTGGCTCTTCACTCAGGGATCACTTCTGGTGGGTCTCAGAAGCTCTATAAGGATCTAACCTGGTTGGTCCCATAAGGCAAATGCCCTACCCACTGTACAATCTCTTTGGCCCTTCATGTCTATACTTTTTTTAATGGGGGGGGGGGGGGGGAGAGATAAGTAAGGCTAATCCCTAATTGTTTAATAAGTACTAGCATGTATAAAATTCACAAATTTGAAAATAACAATAATAGAATATTATAGAAAAGTGTGGACTGCTACTTTCTCTTAGGAGATAGAGAAGAGAGGAAGAAGGTATAATATTTTATTATAGGACTTCAGTACTCTTCAATTTATGGGAAAAAAAATTTTTTTTTGCTTTTTGGGTCACACCTGGCGATGCACAGGGGTTACTCCTGGCTCTGCACTCAGGAATTACCCCTGGCGATGCTCAGGGGACCATATGGGATGCTGGGAATCGAACCCGGGTTAGCTGCATGCAAGGCAAACGCCCTACCCGCTGTACTATTCCTCCAGCCCCTATGGGGAAAAATTTAAAACAAATAGATAAAAATATGAGCTCATCAGAAAACAAAGGTGATGTGGAGCCCCAAACTCATAAAAACCTAGGTTTGTTTCTAATTCATTTAAATCTGATGGCCTTGCATGCTGAATTAACTTCTGTGCCTCAGTTTCCTTACCTATAAGATGGGAATAATAAAATTACCTGTCAAAACTCATTTCGGCACTGAGCAAAGGGTCCAAACAAAGTGATGCATGCTACACATTCTTTGCATGCCAGGAGCCCAAGTCCAACCTCTGAAACTGCAAGTGGTCCTGTGAGCACTCTGGGAATAAACCCTAAGCACTGAGTCAAGAGAAGCCCCTGAGATGGGGGTAGAACCGGCCCTTTCTTCCTTGCCCCAACAAGACCCCAGGTCGCTGCCCACAAACGGCCTCTCTAGCTCCTGATAAAGCTGCTTAATGGCCATGATCCCAGAGACTCAGGAACAAATCTCGATTTTGGCAGAAATCCCTCCAGATTTAATTGTTAAAATTTCAGAATTCCAAAATCACGCAGCCACAACTGCAGCCGCACGACATCATATGTTGTTCATAACCAGCAATAGAAAACAAATTGTCTACAGTTGCCTTTCTGGCAGATCTGAGTGTTGAGGTAAAATCCCAAATTTAATAATGATGGGTGTCTGGTGTCAAAATATTGAATGTAATAAAAGTAGAGAGAGAGTAATGTGGAAATCATCTGCCCCACAGGTAGGGGAAGGGTGTGGGATGGAGGGTAAACTGGAGTTTTTGGTGGTAGAAAATGGGCACTGGTGAAGGGACGAGTGTTTCATCATTGTCTGACCGAGACTTAAACCCGAAACCTTTGTAACTGCTCTCACAGTGATTCAATAAATAAATTTATAAAAGGAAAAAAAATAAGAATATAACCTGAGACAGACATAGAGTGACTTCACTCATTTGTGGGATATTAAAAAAAAAAAAACCATAGTATGAGACTAATACCCAAGGACAGTAAAAACAAGGGCCAGGAAGCTTGGTACATAGTTGGAAGCCTTGGGAGAGAGCAGTTGGGGTAGAGAAGGGACTATTATGACAATGGTGGTTGGAAGAGATCACTCTAAATGGGACATATGTGCTGAAAGTGGTTAAATGACTAAACATGATGGCCTCTAAGCATCTGTATTACAAATCATAATGCCCAAAAGGAGAGAGAGGGAGAGAGGGAGAGTGAGTGTGTGTGTGTGTGTGTGTGTGTGTGAGAGAGAGAGAGAGAGAGAGAGAGAGAGAGAGAGAGAGAGAGAGAGAGAGGAAAACAAAGAGGCAGGCTGGGGGTGAAAAAGTGGGACAGGAGGGATATAGGGAATATTGGTGGTGGGAAATGTACACTGCTGGACGGATGGGTGTTGGAACATTGTGAGACAAAAATCCAATCACAAACGCTTTGTAACTACCTCACAGTGATTCATTAAAAAATTAAAAATAATTCATTTTAAAAAAAATCCCCTGAGCACCACTAGATGTGGCCCTCAAACAGATTATTTTGAGGTAGTTCTGGTCCAAGCCCCATGTTTTACAGATGAGGTGCTGAGATGAGAACAGAAGAGTGAAATGTTTTATGGAAACATGTGTGGCAAAGAGCTAAGCCCAAGACCCTAGTTATCCTGAGATGCAGCCAGCTTATTATTTTTCTTCCCTCTTTGCCTTTGTTCAGGCTATTAAGTAAAATTTTCAGGTCAGTTATTCTGTCTCCAAAAAGGCATTCCAAGTTTCAATAAAATTAAGTGAATCACCCAATGTCACCCAACAAGTTAGTGACTACAGAGGCTAACTAAACCAAAGGACAGATCGCTAAAGAATAAACCTTGTATTCCAAAACTTAGGCCACAGCTAAAGGCATAATTGAAAAATCTAGTTTGGAATCTGCAAAAGAGAGAGGATCAATTAATATTAGTTCTCTGGTTGTCTAAATTTCTGCCTAAGAATGGAGGAAGAAAAAAAGAACAGAAAGAAAACAAACATGCTGAAGAAAGAAAGAAAGAAAGAAAGAAAGAAAGAAAGAAAGAAAGAAAGGAACCAGACAAGCCAAGTCAGCAGAAAATTCCTCTTGAAAATGGAGATGTAAGGCTTTGATTCACTTGAATGGGAGGAGGATGTGAGAGCGAAGAAAAGAAAGGGCCTGGACCAGTGATTGACAAGCAGTGTCAGAGAGGTGCCTGCATTTGAACTCATCAAATTCTTGCAAGACTTCTAATAGGCCCATCTACCCTCCTTGTTGGGATCCTGTTGAAAGAAATGAGGGCAGGGGAAGATAAAAAGATGACCTTTTTCTCCATTCCATACCTAGGAAATCATTTGTTGGCACTTTCCTTCATGAAAAGAGAGAACAGAACTCTTCAAAAAATACAGCTCAGTCAATAAAAAAGAACAAAAGTTCCATTTGAATCAGGCACCAAAAAAGCAAATAGCATACTCTTTTATCTTCAAAGGTCAGCACTGTCTCCCATCTGCGCACCCCCAGATAATTCTAATTTCTCAGAGTGACTCTCATTAGTAATCACGGTCCTATGTTATGTCACTTCTCACTTCTAAATAAACCTACTTTAAGAGCTTGGAGAGACACGGCCAAAGAGTGTCGTCGAACTGAGACGGGGTGTTTGTGATATTCGTGCAACAGAAAGGAGTGTTTCAGTTGTGAGAAAATCCCAAAAGGATAACAATCTAACTCCCAAGGCGTTGCTCAACGCTAGATGAATCAGGTGAACTTTCTAGAAACCTTAGTTGAGTTTTGTCGCATGCTCCCTCTGTCGAAAGAAAAACTGAGTCACAGTAAGGAAAACAGGAAGTATTTAAAAAACAAAAGCTCGCAAGCAAAATAAACAATTCAGGAGAATAACATACTCGCTTTTAGAAAGCTGCTTGGGTCCTGACACAGGAAAATATGTTTATGTTTACAAGGAAAAGAGCATGAAAAAGAATTATGGACCCTCTGATCAGGAAAGACGAAACCATCATGACGCAGAGAGATTTCCTTGAACAGAGCTCAGGGACAAAGAAGAACCACAGAACAGAACACATATAAAAAAAGAAAAATATCTGACAAATGATAGCCAGACCCCACAAATCCTGATAACACGACATTCTACTTATTAAAAACATCAGTCTTGGAAGACTCCAGGCACCGTAATTTTGAAAATGTACACAAGTAAATTAAAACCAGCCTTATGATTCCTCTCATTGTAAGTCCCTCGCTCATTTCCTTCTGCAAAGATGATGTGAAATTTCAAATTAAATGTGTGGGGGGGGAAAAAGGTCAGCATGAACATAACTGATTTTAAGCAAGAGCCCAAGTTCCCCATATTTTATGTACAAAAAAAATATCCATTTTTGCACATGAAGAGGACATATGTTTTTTTTGGGAAAATCGGTTTTACAGTAAACAAAGAAAATGTTATATCCATAACCAGAAAATATGTGCAAGAGTTTTATTTATTAAGTTATCTAAACCGCTTGATAGCAAATCTTTTTAGACATGCTTTATAGCTGCTTTCTTCATCACTGGTCACAGTTCTTTAGTTTATCTTATGGCCCATCACATAAGATAGAGCCAAGAGGACTGAACAAAGACCCAGCCTCTACAACTAAACAGGACACACCTTGCTCACCTCACCTGCAAAACAGCAAAGACGGGCACTTCCTGAATATTATTACCATTGTTGTGGGATCAAAATTCCAAGAGGAACCAAGCTATAGCTCAGTGGTAGAGTCCAGGGTTCACAGGTAGAAGACGCTGGGTTTGATCCTTAGCAGTGCCCCCCCCACAATAAAATTATATACATTTAATTTTAACTGTGGAGTCAGTGCTGGAGTGACAGCCAGGGCACATGTCTTGCATTTACAAGAACCCACATTCAGTCCCCAGTACCACCTGGCCCTAAACACCACCAGTCATGGCCTTCACAGAGACCTGCCACTTCGTCCTGTCCCCCAGTACTGCTGAACCTGAGCAGCACCACATGGTTGGGCCTAAGCACTGGCTGAGCAGTGAAGGAAGTGGCCCCGATGTTCCATGAGCAGTACTTGGAAGTGTGCCCCTCCGCCCCCATACAACAACCCAACTGTGAAGGCCTATATGTCTCTGCCTGCTTTCAGTTCCTCCTAGGGAGCACAAGAACTAGGAGCTCACAGGATGCTCAAGGCAAGGAGGGGGACCCAGCGATTCCTCTGTTTCCTGATGCTTGGTGTCCAGGTGACAGCAACTTCACGGCCACCTCCCCTTATGCCTGGATGAAAAAAGACGCCCCAATCGTGGTGAGACTGAGAGCTGGCTAGAAGGTAAGGCGCTTGCTTGGCACACAGCTGATTCCTTTCCTCCCCTGACTCCCCATACAGTGCCCTGAGCCTCACCAGGAGCGATCCCCGAATGCAGAGTCAGGAGTAAGCCCTGAGCAGAGCTGGGTGTGAGCCAAAAACAACCCCCCCCCAAAAATCCACAAAATTAGGTTTTTCTCATTGGAGACCATTTTAAATCTTTTAAAAATCTGTGGAAAAAGCATAGATTTTTCTCAAAGATTTCCCCCAACCCCTCGTGAGCTAATCACTGTTCACACATTCGTTTCCTTTCTTCAAATCATTTCTTGTGATTTTTCCCTTACAAGCCTACAGCCCCACATAGCTGGGTGTGGACCTCAAAGCAAACAAAAGCAGGTGTGGTATGACTGCAGTGACCCCTGGAAGTTTCCAGACTACAGCAATATCCCCTGACCCCCGCCTCCCCTCGAGTGGAGCTAACATTTAAAACTTTATTTTGTCCTTTAGCTTGGGGGTCGGGGACACTTGCTGTTGGGCAAAGAAGCACCCCCATGTTCGGAGTGTAGGAATCATGAACACTTAGCAGGGGAGACTTTGTACCGATTTCCAAGGATTTCGAGAAGGGAGAGAAGTACAAAGATGTATCCCCTCCAACACACCCTTCCCAGCACTGTAGAACACACAAAACAAACCAGCTGTGAGAAAACATTTCTTGACCGCTCCCTGGCTCCTAAGTAGGGAACAGTCTGAACAGACACGGCACACTATAAATCGCTTTTGAGTTCAACATGATGCCCAGAGAGGGAGTTGAGGATTTTCAAAAAGAACAAAAGAGGGGATGAACACAAAGAAATAAAACACTGATGGTGGATTTCCGTATGTCTCTCCCTGTGGAAGATCTCAGATGTATGTCGTCAGCCCTAAGGTGTCACTGTCTGCGACCCAGTACAGTGGGGGTTCATGTGGATTTTGCCTTCTGGGTTCACAGAGAAAGAACGGAAGGGAAGAGGTCGAAGGGAAGGTTGGGTCTCTTTCCTTGGAACCCCCATCGCCCCCTCCCTGCATACCAGTCTCCAATCTGGCAGGAATCCTGGGCAACAGCGTGGATTGTGTTTAATGGCAAGGTGGATGCCGAAGGAAATGTCAGTCTCTAAGATTACCCCAAGTCTCCTCTGCATAAATAATAACATCGTTCGCGACAGATTCTTGGCTCAACGGAGCTTCTTTTAAACATGCAGTCTAGTCAAAACGAAATACTTATTAGCAAAAGATTGGAAAGGGTGAAACTGGAAATGATCACTCAACCTTCAGGGGGAAAAAACCAACCTCATTAAAAGGGGGGGGGGGGGAATATGGGCTTTCCGAGTAGGCCGGACACCCAGAATCTGTAGGAATGGATGGCGAGGCAGCCCTCCCAGGGATCAGGATGGCTTTGACAGTGCAGTGACTCAAGGGAAGTGACTAGAGAAGCCTGGGCCAGTCACAGCACATGGTCCAAGGACTTCTATACGCCCAGCAAGGCTGGTGGATTGACAATATACGAGGGGTTGGAAACGTTTCCCCGGGCTACTCATCAGTGTCTGCCCTAATGCTTCAGAAATTTCTAGTGCTCTGTCGTTGAATCCTAACTCAGTTGCTGCAAATGTTACCCTCATTCATATGAACGCTTAGTCTTTCTGAATCATCCTAAGTGATCAGTAGCAATTAAGCCATGATTAAATTTCTGAGCTCAATTAATTTTTTAAAAACATATTCATTTAATTTTTTTGTCTTTCACTATCAAGTGTTCTTTTAGTGATTTAATATAAATAAAAGTATTCATTATTCTTCCTGTTAACATTCTTTATCATTCTTATCAGATTTTTTACATTTCTCCCGCATCTAACAAGTCATAGTCCTTACCTCAGGGTTTTATCTTGTTACACTGACTGTAATTATTTTAGCTGACCTTGTCTAAATTATTTCTTGTCTAGTTCAGTCATTCTGGAGATGAAGATGATAAAAATGGAACAGGCCATTCAAAATGAGGATGTGTACTTTGTAAAAATGAACGTAAATGAATCACAATGGTATCTATTTTCCACAACCTCTTTTAACAAAGAGTTTCTAATTTATTTTATGATTGTTGTTCTTAACCATAATACTTCTACCTGCTTTTCTAAAAGGGTTAAAAGTAATTCAATATCCATGAGGACAGTATTTGAATTATTCCTCTCTAAAATGCATTCGAATCATAGTATCTCAAAGTAAATTTCTTTAGTATAGTTATCTGGTTGGTTAAAATGTCTAGATGCTTCTGTATTTCCATTATTGTGGGCTTTGAGTAATCCACTACTCCTTTGCCATCTGTGCAGATAATTATGAGAGATAAGCCCTAAACTCCTTCTGAGGAAAACTATCCATTCCTCCTCTGCTGATAAAGCCTACTTAAGCAGTCGTGTTTTGTACACATGATTCTATTTTCCTAGGCCACTGAGAACAGAAGCAAGCGTCAACCCCGGGGCAGCCAATCCTTAGGTTCAACACAGTTTTACAAGGAGACTTAGTGCAAAAGCACTAATCAAACAGAAATGATCTTGGGCAAAGTTTAGAATATATGAAAAGAATTAAGCCATTAGGAGTAGGAACTGAAGCTGAGATTTTGTGCAGAAAGAAATCATTGGGTAAACAGAGAAGCAAAAAAAAATGTGTAATGTCTCAAGTTTTAATGTCAAAATAGTGGAAAGAAGAAATCATAGGTAAGTTGAAAATATGTAAGAGAGAAACAGTCAAGGACGAAGAGATTTCTCTCTTTGGTAATTAGACAGAGAGAGAAGCATTATCTGGGAAGTTGAGTTGTGTTGTTAATCAAGCAGTAGGGTACTGAGTTATGAGCACCTGCTATGGGTACCTGAACTGCCTCTGATTCAAGATGGCCATTGAAGACCAAAGAGATAGTACAGTGGGTAAAGGGCTTTCCTTGCACACAGCCAACCCTGGCTGGCACATATATCCGCTGAGCCCTATCTAAGAGAACCCTGAGCACAGAAACAGGAGCAATCCCTGAGCACAACCAAGTGTGGCTCAAACAAACATGATTTGGTCACTGAATCATGTCTCCATTGATTCCCAGGACTGACTTCCATGAGCTGCTTTTGTGAACACGTACTTATCTAATGACTCCATTCCTTGAAAGAATCTTTGACCTTATAAACCCCAAGGTCCTAAGTGTGGCACTTACCCTCACCTATTCTTTCCTTCAATCCCCTCTTATTAGAAATGCTTTTTGCTAGATTATGTCACCTATCCTTGTGTAGGGCATCACTCCAAACTCACTTAACACGTTCACATGTTTCTGTGACAGTACCAATGTTGGATGAGCCGGTAGGAGACAGGCCGCCTTCGTACAGGACTAGAATACAGTGAGCATTTGATAAATATCTGTGAACTAAGTGAATAAATGAACAGCCATAAAATTCATCTGTAGACTATGATTCTATCTTAACTTTAGAATTGAGTATCGGATACGTACACAACCCAATTTAAAAATTGACATTTCATTAGTGAGAGTATCCAAGTGGTCAGTAAGCATATGACAAGGAGCTTAATATCAATATGAAAAATGCTAATTAAATCACAGTAAGATTCTACAGCACCACCACGGAATACACACAATTGAAAAGATTAACAATAGCAAAGTTTTTCAGGTATGTGGGTTAACTGAAATTTCTATGCACTGCTGATGAGTATAAGTAATCACAATACTAGGTTAAATACAATTCTAAAAATATATATATAAGCACTTGTGAATCATGTTATATTAAACAGAATATTATAAAACAATGACAAAAAGAATTACTAATATATAGGTAACACCATAGATATCTTTACAGGTAATAGATTGAGCTAGGTATGAGGCTAGGTATCACTAACTACATGCATACTCCATTATTCTTATTTTAAGTAAATTTAAAGAGTGGGCAAAATTAATATATTATGATAGGCATTAAGATCATGATAACTTCAGAGTATGTATAGCTGTTGGAACTGTGCTCTGGAGAGTTATAAATGTTCTATAACTTGATCTGAAGGGTAACATCACAGAAAAAGGAAAATGTAAAAATTCACTGAGCTATAATATTTAAGAATTGAGCTCATATGGTAGTATGTTACAGCTCAACTGAAAAGGGAAGGAGAAATGCTTCCTTTTATAGGAAAGGTATTCAGCGTTAGTATGTTTTATAGATTTACTTTATATATTAATGTTTAAATTATTATATTTATATTTAAATTAATGCTTACATGCAGCATTTTTCTCAAGAATAACACCATCCTTAGAGCGAAGAACGCAGTATAATGGAGAGATTTGGGGATTAGGAAAACTGAATTCTCTTAGCTACAATATCTTTCTGTTTGTTGTTTGTTTGCAGGTCATGCAGAGCAGTGCTCAGGGCTTACTCCTGGTTCTGTGTTCGGGAATCACTCCTGGCGGAGCTCAGGGGGCCACATGGGATACTGGGGATCAAACCCAGGATGGATGTGTGCAAGATAAACACCCTACACACTGTACTTTCACTTCAGCCGCGTAGCCACAATATCTTGGTCAATCAGAACCGAATTTTAATTTTCCTTACTCCTATTTCAGTGACCTAATGAGAAGAGAGCACAAATGAGTAAAATATACAGAGTGCCAAGGGCAAAAAAAAAAAAATTAAAAAAGACATGAGGAGGGCAAGACTTTCAATAGTCAGAGAAGCTCCTTAATAAGGTGGTATTGGGTCCAGAACAATAGTACAGCAGGTGGGGCATTTGCCTTACACACAGTTGACCTGAGTTTGATCCTTGGCATCCCATATGGTCTCCTGAGCACCACCAGGAGTAATTCCTGAGTGCAGAGACAGGAGTAACCCCTAAGCATTGCTGGGTGTGACCCAAAAAGCAAAATAAATAATATAATAATTTTTAAAAAATAAGGTGGTATTTGAGAAGAGCAAAGCAAGCTATTAGAGTGAGAGGGTTCAGTTCCTCTGAAATTACAGGAAGTGCCAAGATACTGATGCAGGAACAACATGAGCTAAGGGTCAGCATATCCAGAGATGGAACCAGAAAGATGAGGGCAGGTGACATTGGCCTTTATACATCAATTAAAATCTTTTACTTGTGGGAAGTCTTTGGGATTTTTTAAAAATAAACTTCTTAAGTTCCTAACCCATAATTTGGGTTAGAATTTTTTTCACCACTTTGGATGGGGTTTGTCCTGTGTTGCACAGGGTCACCGGTGCAGTACCAGTGATTCTCAGCTCAGTGGCTGACGGCCTTGATGCTTTTGGTGCTTGATGTAACAATATTGTGCTACGTGGACCCACTGGTGATGGAGACCAGCAGGGTCTACACTCAACATGGACTGGGGGGATCATGCAATGTTCACGGCCTTGTGCATTTCAGACATGCATTGAAGTCCTTCAAACTATCTCCCTGGCCTTGATTTCTAATTTTAATAAAGGCAGTCATTCCAGCTACTTCTTCAAGATTATACTGTTACGAGTGCAAAGGTGGAAAAACAGAAGGAAGAATTATTTTTTAAAAAGAAGGAGAAGAAGGAGGAGGAGAAGAAGAAGGAGAAGGAAGAAGAAGAAGAAGAAGAAGAAGAAGAAGAAGAAGAAGAAGAAGAAGAAGAAGAAGAAGAAGAAGAAGAAGAAGAAGAAGAAGGAGAAGAAGAAGAAGAGGAGGAGGAGGAGGAGGAGGAGGAGAAGGATGAGGAGAAGGAGAAGGAGAAGAAGAAGAAGAAGAAGAACAAGAAGAAGAAGAAGAAGAAGAAGAAGAAGAAGAGGAAGAGGAAGAGGAAGAGGAAGAAAAAGAAGAAGAGGAAGAAGAGGAAGAAGAAGAGGAAGAAAAGGAAGAAGAGGAAGAGGAGGAAGAGGAAGAAGAGGAGGAAGAGGAAGAAGAAGAAGAAGAAGAAGAAGAAGAAGAAGAAGAAGAACAACAACAACAACAACAACAACAACAACAACAACAACAACAACAACTGTTGCAACAGTCCAAGTAAGAGATGATAATGGTTTGGACCAAAGTGATGATTGTGAGGGTAAAGAGAGCTGGACAAATTCTGGGTTCATGCTGAAGTGAGAAGTTTTAGAATGTGCTACTGGATTGAATGCAGAGTGTGAGAAAGATAAAAGTCAAGAATAGATGCAAGGCTTTATGCCTAAGCAACTGAAAGAAAGAAATTCCTATTTACTGGGATAAGAAAAAATAGGAAAAGCAGGTTTGGAGAGAAGCTTACAATTTCAAATCGAGACATGATAATTTCGAGATTTCAAATCCAAGTGAAGGTAACGGATAGGAAGTTGAATATTAGTGATTTGCATTTGGGGTAACCATCAGGGATGAAAATATAGATTAACAGTTTTCAGAGAGTGAGTGAGAGAGAGAGAGAGAGATGAGAATTTTGAAATAAAGGAAAGAAATTTGTTGGATTAGGGTGGCGTGGCAGGCGTGGTGGAAGGGATACTGGGAACACTGGTGGCAGGAAATGTACATTGATAAAGGAATGGGTATTGGAACCATTGTATGATTGAAAGCCGATCATGAACAACTTTTATCTCACTGTGATTCAATAAATAATAATGATAATTTAACAAAAGCTTTCACTGTATTCAATCATTTGTACTTAAGTTTTCTAAAACAATGGCTCAGACACGAGTATAAGGAAAAGATGAAGGAATACAGAAAATAATGAGTGGAAAATTTCATCAAACTAAGTGCGGACAACTAGGAATTTGATATCCTTCACCAGTCACGCTTTAGGATGAGGAATTCTAACCTGGCTGGTCAAATCCAAGGTTATTCACTGGGTATTCACATCAGTGTTCCATCACTGATTCTGCATTCATGGATGTAATCATTCCCCCCCCACACACCCTTATTCACCAATCATGTGGTTACGACCCTAAAAGGCATAAGCACTTCCCAAGAGAGGAAAAGAGGCTGTCAACTCTCTCCATTCTCAACCAAAGGGTACTAGATTTACACCACAGTTTTTATTTTTTGGGCTTTTGGGGTCACACCTGGCAATGCACAGGGGTTACTCCTGGCTCTGCACTTAGAAATTACCCCTGGCGGTGCTCAGGGGACCATATGGGATGCTGGGAATCGAATCTGGGTTGGCCGCGTGCAAGGCAAATGCCCTACCTGCTGTGCTACTGCTCCAACCCCCTACATCACAGTTTTTAAATCTCAGTTGCCACAGAGTGGACTTAGCAGACAGAGATTTCCATCAGACCTCCTATCCCACCCATTGTGTCTCATCTGTAAAACCCATAACCCACTCTGCTCTGTCTGCAAGTTCTACATTGAAGTTTGGGGCACAAACCAAATAATTAAGTGGAACCTGGATTTCTTACTTCCCATTAGCCCTTGTACATATGTATCTGTGGGAATCTCAGGGAGAGCAGAGGTTGGAGAATGAGGTAGGATTTTGGTAATACTGGGTCCTTGGTCATTATATTAAACTAGCACTAGTTTCTATCATAGACATTTAATATGCATTTGTTATTTTCCTTTAGCATTCTAGCAATGTTCTTCACAGAGACATTGGCCTAGAAATGAAGGAGAAAGCTTATTAATAAGTACAAGATTAGGGGCCAGGGTATAGCTCAATGGGATAGTATGTGCTTTGCATGTATAAGGTTTGAGAAAGGAAAGGAAATAGGGGAGGGGCGAGGAGGGAAGGGGAGACGAGAGGAGAGGAGACAGAGGAGACACGGATATCTGGTTCCCTATTCCTTTAGTCCTTTACTGTCAGACCAATAATGGAGACAGACATCAGAGACAAGAAAGGGAAGGGTGACAAGTGTGGTGAAGAAATAGTGGAAAAAATAGGGAAGTAGATGTGTGCAGGTCTGCCAGCTCACTTGATAAGTACTTCTAGTTATTTATACACAAGAATGTGACCAGGTCTAGAAAAAGAGGTGCAAGGTTGAGGAGTGAGGAGTATAGGGAAGGCTCTGTGACACCATTCAAACAAAACCTTCCATCGAGAGCTGTGATGACGTGACACTGGCCGGCATAGCCCGGAAGCACAGCTGCATATCTGTTACCACATGACTCCAGGGACAGACCTTGCTGCCCTTACAAACTTTTCTCCCTGAACTGTTGGTACCCAGCATAGCTGCAAATTCACCTGCCCATTCTCAGACCCAAATCAACGTTCCATTGTTCTCCAGTCTAAGTTTCCAGAATGAGCATGAGGAATCAAGAAGGCAAGATGTTTCAAGGGAATCTATCAGCTGTCTATTAAGTGAAAGCATGCCAGTGGCCCTTGTTCATGGCATAGACCCACCCATAGGTCTCTCTCTTCCAGACTTGAATCTTGCCCACCCAGTGACTCAGCCCCACTTCAGAGGACAGAGAAGAGTGAAGAGCTTGAGCCTCTTAGCCTTGGAAGTTGATTAGAGTGGTCAAGACATATATCCCAAACACAGACTCCACAAAACTGAAAACATGAGCTCTAAGCTATAACCACTGACACTTTGCAATGTGCCTGTCAAGTTGACAGGTAGAGATGGGGTGGGCTTAGGGGTGGGGAGAGAATATAGGAGCGCCTGTGGAAGGAAGTTGACACTGGTGTGGGATTGGTGTTGAAACAGTATATGCTTAAAACTCAACTATCAAAAACTTTGTAAATCATAGTTCTTTAATAATAAATGAATTAAAAAGACACGAGTCACCTGGAAGCCAGAGCAGTAGCACAAAGGGTAGGGTGTTTGTCTTGCACGTGCCCAACCAGGGTTCCATCTGGGGTACCCCGTATGGTCTCTGGAGCCCACCAGGAATGATCCCTGAGCAAAAGAACTAGGAGTAAGCTCTGAGAACAGTCAAGAGTGTCCCAAAATACCAAAGGGGGAAAAAAAGAGAGAAAAAGCAGTTGACATCCCCCTCAGTCATGGTTTGGCGGCCACATTTGAATATCATCCTTCCCACCACACTGAGATGCGGCTTAAGCAGATGGAAGCAGCTCATCCCCAGATGGGGTGCGTTGATGGATGGGATAAGTGCGGACCAGCGAGTACACAGAACATCTGTATTTCAGATTCAGCTTCGAGGTCACGTAGATTTACGTGTCTTACCTGTGTGCTGAGACCCTCCCCCAACCTGAAATCCCTCAAATCCCCATATCTTGGGGAGTTTCCAGTGGAAGTATTTAATATCCATGGGAAAGACTTTTCTGCAATGAGAACTGACACATTTGCTCTTGAACCCTGACTTAGATATGTCCCCAGCGCATTCTGCATGCTCTCTATGCAAGCCTAAATCTTTCCATTCTTCAGAGTTGTCCACTCCTCCAGGTGTTCCAAGTCTCATCTGGGCTATTTGTCACTTAATTTAAATAACATTTAAATTGAGTGACAAATAAGAACTGCGCCCAAAAGAAGAACTAATTAATTTTTTTTGTGTATGTGATAAAAAATATGAATTTTTTGATGTTGGCTAAAATCTTAATATGAATCATACTTAGGTTAACGGTGGTTGGATAAAGATAGTTTACTATCCTTACTTTTTAAAAGGCAGTTTGTAACTGAAATGATAGATTTTGATTCATATCATGAATTTTTTGTGGGGGGAGGGTTGGGGTCACACCTGGTGGTTCTCCAAGGACTATTCCTTGTTCTGTGCTCAGGAGTGACCCCTGAAAATACTGGGGAACAGTATATGTCCAGAGATCATTTAAAAGTCAAAAATTAGCATGGGAAATCATGGATGGGCAGAAGGGCACATGAATTAGTGTGTAAGGCCCCGAGTTCCCTCCCCGGCACTGCAAATAAAATAAACTTCTACATGGCCAAAGGCTTACAATTCGAAAACACATTCCAATCACTTGAACTTCGCCTTGCACACAGGTGTTGAGTCCAAGGTACTTTTCAATGCATCCTATTTAGATTCCTGTCTTTTGATCTACAGTTAAAATCATCTTGGACCAAAAAGTCTAGGACAAATAGTATTCCTTAAATGCAATTGAGGTTCCTGTACCAGAAGAGTTTTAATAAGCACAATGTACTTACCAGCAATTTTTAAAATTCTGATCCTACTGCCAGTTTTTTGCTTGCTGGCTCCACCTCTGGTGATGGGCATTACACATCATTTATGAAGTCTGTCAAGAAATGCCCAGTTGATGGAGAGTCAGTCTTGACCTCTATGTTTAAGATCTTTGCCTCTTTGTCAACACATGGAACATTTTCCAGCCATGTTAGAGCTGTGTCAAGATGAAGCTGAAAGTAACAGTTTAGATCAAGTTCAACAAACACTAAGAATCTTTTTGTTATGCTAAAAATAGAGGTAACCGGAACTTCTCCAATAAATTTTATAAAAATCTCCAGATGTGAACTTGACTTCAGAAGACTGTCTGTTTTTAATTTTAAAGGATTTGATTTGTTTTGCTTGCTTTGCTGCAGAAACAAATTTCCCCTGGCAATCCAGCTTGATATTTTCTTAGACTATTTTTTTCTTAATTTTTCCTATGAAGGGAAAACTATTTTAATTGACATTTTATCACAAGATAGAATAAGAATTATTTCAGTTCTAAAATTTTGATAGAAACATTTTCCATCTGTTTCAATAACCCGACTAGCTAATTACATTGCCAAGAATAATTTGTCACAAATGGAGAAAGACCATCCTTTAGAGGAAAAGTCTCACTGCCTTATCTTACATCACATACTGATTGATGATCAATTTTTTTTTAGACACAGGAACAGTTCGTTTATTGTACATTGGAGAAATATCCCTGTGTACAAGTTGAAGATGCAACACAGAATTTTGTATTAAGAAAAGAGGAAACAGGGAGGCAAGTCCAAGAAAATTCTTGAGGTCTGATGGGAGGCATACGGGTTCACATCAGCTGAGGGGGGTTCTGTGACATTAGCTGCTGACTGGATCAGAGAGAAGAACAGGATCCGTCCTCAGAATGATCCCTTGATGTCTGTTGTTTATGAATACTGACTCATTTAAAAGACTGAAGATATCATCTCTGTCTGTGGTCTAAATCCTCCTACTCAAATACACAGTTCTTGCTGAACTCTTGTTATTGGGTGGGATTTGGGGGAGGGATCCCAGAGCTGGTGGTACCCATCGTTCCAAGCTTCTTGTCAGAGGTGTCAGAGTCTATTGATTGGCTAGCTTCTAGGAGTAGTCATTCATGCCTTTCTCTCCCATTCTCATGGGCTGTACCTGGGTTTTGTGCTTCTCCTGACTTTGCTGCCAGGTGGAACTCTGTCCAGCATTAGAATGAGTCCCTCTATTTTGTTTACATCCATATATGCTCTCATAAAGGTCCAGAGCTGATACGTATGCTAATCATCAGGGAGATGCTAATGAAAACAACAATGAGATATCATCTCACATCACACAGACTGACACACATCCAAAAGAATAAGAACAACCAGTGCTGGCACGGTGAGAAAGGGACTCTCATTCATTATTGGTAAGAATGTCGACTGGCTCAGCCTTTTTGGAAAACAATATGGGCATCTCTCAAAAACCTGAAAGTAGAGCTTCCATATGACCTGGGATTACCACTTCTGGGAATATACCCCAGGGGTGCAAAACGTGCTTCAGAAAAGCCATCTGCACTTCTACATTCATTGCAGCACTATTCATAGTAGCCAAAATCTGAAAGTAACCCAAGTGCCCAAGATCAGATGACTGGCTAAAGAAACTATGTTACATCTACATAATGGAATACTAGGCAGTCACCAGGAAAAAGGAAGTTATTAAATTCTTATAAATGAATTGACATGGAGAGTATCATCCTGAGTAAAGTGAGTCAGAAGGTGAGGCACAGACATAGAATGATTGCACTCATTTGTGGAATATAAGGAAACATGGTATGAGATTAACACCCAAGGACTGTAAGAACAAGGGCCAGGAGAATTGGTCCATGGTTGGAAGCCTGCCTCAGGTGCTGGGGAAGAAGGCAGTTGGGAAAGAGAAGGGATCACTATGTCAAAGAAAGTTGGAAATGATCACTCTGGATAAGAACTCTGTGCTGAAGTAGGTAAAGGAACAAACATAATAACTTCTCAGTACCTATATTGCAAACCACAATGCCCAAATGGAGAGAGAGAGAGACAGAGAGAGAGGAGATAGAGAGAGAGAGATAGAGGGAGAGGGAGAGAGAGAGAGGAGATAAGTGCTTTTCATAGAGGCAGGCTGTTGAGGAGGGGTATGGTGGAAGGAAGGAAACTTGGGGACATTGGTGGTGGGAAATGTATACTGGTGGAGGGATGGGTGTTGGAACATTGTATGATTGAAACCCAATCATAAACAACATTGTAATTGTGTATCTCATAGTGATTCAGTAAAATTAAAAAACTGATGAGTAATTTTTTATAGCAAACTACTTAAATACTAGCATACACTTTGGATTTATTCCTTGGGTTAGATGATGAGAGGAAATACATAATGGAGGCTAATATTTACATTGATTTACAAATAGAGGGTGGAGCCTTAGGGTGAGTTCAGATTTTATCAGAAAAGTCAAATATATTAGCCATCTCCTGCTTTTAAAGTAGCGTTGTCTGTCCTGCAGCACTGTCCTTCCTGTTGTTTATCGATTTGCTCAGGGGGCACCAGTAATGTCTCCATTGTGATACTTGTTGTTACATATAATTCATATTTGAATGGATACTTAAAAAGCTTTTATACCTAAAGCTTTTAAAGTTTTTAAAGTATCCATTCGAATATGAATGACCTGGGGCTGTGATAGCACATTTGCCTTGCGCATGGCTGACCAGAGTTTGATTCCCAGCATCCTATATGGTCTACGGAGCACCACCAGGAGTAATTCCTGAGTGCATGAGCCAGGAGTAACCCCTGTGCATCACCGGGTGTGACCAAAAAAAGCAAAACAAAAACAAAAACAAAAAAACAAGAATATGAATGACCTAGGCAAATAAGGACATAAGATGCCACCAGTATATCTGTAAGACCCTCAGCCCCTCCAAGTTGCTGGTGAGTCATTGTATGGTAATGAAACGTAGGTTTTGCTGCTGCTACATTTGCCTGGGATTGAATTTCAGACTGAGTGCTCATTGGCTTGACAAATAATATATATTTTTGGGTTTTGGTAACTTTGGAGTCTTTTTCCCCCGATAATATGGGTCTATTAATAATAATAGTACTTCTTAGAATTTTTGTAAATTCATTCTGCTAGCACATCACACAGCAGGTATGGTGTTTGCCTTGTAGACCACTGACCCAGATTTGACACCTCCGTCCCTCTCGGAGAGCCCGGCAAGCTACGAAGAGTGTCCCACCCACACAACAGAGCCTGGCAAGTTTCCCGTGGCGTATTCAATGCCAAAAACAGTAACAAGTCTCACAATGGAGACGTTACTGGTGCCCGCAAATCGATGAACAACGGGAGGACAGACAGTGCAGCACATTTAAAGTTCAGTGCATAATGGTTATTCGTATTAGTAACACAATAGCTAGGATTGGTCTTATTATCTATCATGCTTTTTTGGATGTTAACAGTTCGGATGTTAATTCCGAATCCCCAATGAAAAGGAAGGGAGTCACTCCCTGAACTTTCATTACCAGCATAGTTTTTCACTCTGGAATGAATCTCCTGGAAACGGTAAGCAAACCAAACCAAAGACACACCAGGATTCTCCAGAAGAGCTTATCAATGAACAGATCATAGACAGGCTCCAGGAACCCACTTCTTTTGGTGGGGACCACACCCAGAAATGCTCAGGGGATACTCAACTCTACACTCAGAAATAATTCCTGGCAGGGCTCAGGGTACTATATAGGGTGCTGGGGATTGAACCCAGGTCAGCCATATGCAAGGCAAGTTCCCTACCAGCTGTATTATTGCTCCAACCCACCCGCTTGTTAAAGACACACAGGAACTCAGCTCTAGGCTGAGTGTCGTGGCAGGGAAAGCTGAAAAGCCAGCCAGGGGCAAAGCTGCAGAACAGGAAAGGCACACCGGGAGGAAGTGATGAGAACCAGGAGATAGCATTGCTGATATGAGACCTCTCTGGTTTGCTCAGGAAGAGCTCTGTGAAAGTGCTTGCCCTTACAGCCCATTCTTTCTTGTGGTGCCCATGAAATAAGGCTTGACCACCAAGGCTTCTGGTGGTATATGCCTTTTCTTCTGCCTCTAACCAGGCATCTCATATTGACTTATGGTGCCCCTATTTAAAAAGCTTGCAATCATGTCTTAGAATATTCCATTTATAAATGCCAACAAAAAGCCCCCATTCCTTAGTGATAACTTATCACGAAGATGGAGGGTAGTTACCAGGATGAAAGACGTCCGCTCAAGGAAGTAGATGTCTGTTCTTTAGAAGGGATAAGAAACTCCAAAGTGTGAGCATGAACTAGATTCTTGCTCTGGCTTTGTAGTAACTTCAAAGATTCACTTTGCTCTTAACTAGAAAGAGAGGTGGGGAGAAGGATGATGAGTGTAATGCCCACATTTAAGGAATCAGAGAAAAGGGCTATGAGGAAGAAGAAAAAATTTCTACATTTCCAGTGATTTATAAACACCTGAAATTCTCGGTGATCTTAGCCTTTCATTTCTGTCTTCACTCCACCTATTCATTATAGAAACGTTTCAGAAAGCAGTGGAAAGCGCTAAAAGGAAGTTAAGAACAATTCATCAATTTCAAACCTTTCCCCTTTACTTTTTTTATAAAGATGTTAAGTCTGCTCACCTGCATCTCTCTGAAGACAAACTTTCCATAAAATACTTGAACTGTTTCATAGGTACATCTCACGTTCCAGTTACTGTGTAAGTACCTTATGGGAATTATCTCATTTAATCAGTACAGTAGGGGCCAGTATGATAGTTCAGTGGTCAGGGACCTGAGTTTAAACTCTGACTCTACCTGAGTCTTGCTGGTAGTGACTCTGGCGGTCCTCAGCAAGGTGTATCTGAACAGTATTGCATTTCTGACCCAAGCAGTGAACTATCTGAGTTGATATCCCTAGGGGTGATTCCTGAGACTCCTTAGGTGCTGCTTGGAAGACCCCTCTCTAGTGATACAATAAGAAAAATACCCACAAAACCCATTAAAAATATATACTATTTCTATCTCTCCACTCCCAGTCTATTTTATTTTCTCACCAACTTCTTATTGAGGGACCATGATTTATAATATTATTAATGATAATTTCATTTCATGCATACACAATTCCATTGTAGAGATGAGGAACCAGGCCTTAATGAAGTTACCTTGCTCAAATTTGTTTCTCATTTATTTACTTTCTCAACAATCTCTTGAGTCCCTGCTCTGTGCCACACACTGTGCATAGGGCCAAGGTCACCGAAGAGTGAAATGGACATGATCCACATGTTACGTCCTTCGCTGCTATTAGCTCAACTCTATACCATCCTCATCTTCCACCCATATTGCTTAAAGAGTTTGTAACAAGTTTTCCCACTTGTGCTCTTATTCCCCTACAGTATATTCTTACTGGGGGGTTGCAGGGGTGGAGGGCATTGGGTACACCTAGAGGTGCTCGGACTTACTCTTGGTTCTGTGCTCAGGGGACCACACTTAGTGTCAGGGATCAAACCGGGGTTGGCTGAACGCAAGGCAAGCCCCTTAACTCCTTACAATCTTTCTGTCCCCTGCAGTTTATTATTTATAATAATAAACACAGTTGTGATGATATTCCTCTACCCAGATACCTTTGGAGACTCTCCCTGTGACTCAGAATAGAGCTAAACTCCTTTCCAAGGACAGTGAAGTTCTCAGTTGTGTGTGTTTCCTGCACCAACGTTATCTCCTGCCATTCCCCCTACAACAATCTGAGCTGTGCTGACAGCCTTCCTGGCTGTTCCTAGGCCTGCCCTTCTCTCAAAGCCCTGGGGGCTTTGTAGTTCTAGTTTCCTTGGCCTGGAATGTCCTGATCTTAGATAACCATGTGACTCCAATTCCTTGAAGTTTGCTCAAAGGTCACCTTTGCACTGATCGATTTCTCTTCACTGCCTGCTCCACTCCACTTCCCTTTTATTACATGTATGCACTGTCCAATTCACTGTGCTCATTTTCTTTCTTTAGACTGTAAGTTGTATGAAGTTTGGCCCTTTTCCTCTCTCCCAATCACTGCTCCATGTAGAATGGATGCTCTGCTCTTTGTATCATGTATTAAACTGAATAGGTACCAGGCACAGTTTTAACAAAACCCACCCAACAATATTCTAAAAATATCAGCACATTATTAGTTCTCCCAATTTTAAAGATAAGGACTCAGAGATCCAGAAAGTTTCACTTAACCTCCATAAATTTTCACAAAGCAGAGTCGTGGCAGGACCATAATTTGAGACCAGTTTGCTGCCCATGCCTAAGCTGTTTGAAACACAGTGACTAGGCTGTCTCCTTTTCAAACCCAGGTTCTGTTCTGAATATCGTGCAATCCAAGAGTTTGAAACATGGTTTATTCTCATTGCTACAGTGATCGAGTTCTCCAAACCCAAAAGATAAATTTAGAAGTTCAAGCTAAACTTATAACACTAACTATGACGACTCTATACCATGATTTCTCTGGAATGCAGTAAGCAAAATTTCCACAGATGAGTTTTTATATAGGTAGCACAGGGTTTTAAGAGACTTTCTCTTTCATCAAGCACCTCTTATTTTCAGAAACAAAGAAAACGTAGGTTTGGAACTGCTGATACTAATGCACAATGTTCAATGTAAAAAGTATAGCATTAGGCCTCAATAGTTAACTCTGCAATGAAGTTGAAAGCACTGTTTAATGATATGGAGCAGGAACTGAAGATTCAATTTCATGCCCAAGAACTGAATTAAGTGTTTTGATGAGGGTACAGATTGTTCCGAGAACTTTCTATTTAAACATGACATAGTGCAAGAGATGCAGATTAGATCATATTTTACCTCTAATATTTTGAGATAAGCCAAAGCATATAAACTAAGTTTAGATATATCATCTCTGCAATCTTTTAGCTCTGAGAGCTTTCTTTGCTTGATTTTTCCTTTCCCTCACAGAGGACTAGCAATTTGCTGATCATGATAAATATGCATTTAAGACATGTATATGGTAAATTGGCAACACAAAATAAATTAGATATCCTGCTTCTCTTCCAAATTTCCGTTTGTTCTAGGAGTCATATTCGCATATGTGAAAGGAAACGTTAAATCAAAATATCATCATGATCATCCTGTTGAAGCTCAGTAGTCCTTATTGTTTTCTATATGTCCAGCTCGTCTCTTTTTATAGACTCACTAAAAGAAAAAAAAAACCAATAAATTTCCATTTAAAGGAAGAATTAGGTCACTCATATTGTTGAGTTAAGTTAACAAATTTTCCCCTGGAAGTGCCCTAAATAGAGAGTTTGAAATGCTGAACTCACAGCATGGTAGAGTTGGCAGGACCTGAGAGAGACTCTGGTTTAATTTGGGCATTTTAGCAGAGGCTGTATTGTCAATACTGTAAGACTTAAGTGCAAGCAGCTGCTATTATTCGCATCAGAAACGTGTGCTAGGTACCTCCTATTGCATTCCTTCTAATAGTCCTGGCAGTGATACAAAGAAGGAAGCCATATAAATAATCTGGCAGTGAGTCTGAGCACATGTAGACAAGAGTTTGACTTCCTAGGGCTATACAGAGAATTCACTGAGTTAACCATGGGAATCACTTGCCAAGGTGCCTGGCTGTTTTTCGGATCATCATTTTTCAGATGAGGCAATGGAGGCTCAGAAAGGTTGTATAGCCTGGACTCACATATGTATTTCCATTTCTCTCATAGCACCTGAGCTATAAGGGAAAGTTTCTGGAAGTATTCTCAGAGTACTCCATGCTTAAAAGCCATCTGAGAGGAGAGATCAAAATTCAGCTTCTGGGGCTGGAGCGATAGCACAGCAGATAGGGCATTTGCCTTGCACATGGCTGATCCAGGTTCGATTTCCAGCATCCCATATGGTCCCCTGAGCACCGCCCGGAGTAATTCCTGAGTGCAGAGCCAGGAGTTAACCTCTGTGCATCACTGGGTGTGACCTAAAAAGCTAAAAAAATAAAAACAAACAAAATTCATCTTCCCAGGAAACTTTCACCAACCCCCAGACTGGACCAGTAACTCAGGAAGCAGAGAAGAGGAACAGGCATATTTCAGGCTCAAAAAGTGCTTTTGGGGATGGAGCGATAGCACAGCGGGTAGGGCGTTTGCCTTGAACGCGGTCAACCCAGGTTCGATTCCCAGCATCCCATATGGTCCCCTGAGCACCACCAGGAGTAACTCCTGAGTGTAGAGCCAGGAGTAACCCCTGTGCATTGCCAGGTGTGACCCAAAAAGAAAAAAATGTGCTTCTGTGCCCTGGACTTAGGGACTCACTCATGTGTACTCAGCTTTTCAAAGTCATCAGCCCAGTTTCTAAGCTTGAGCCCAAGTTTCGCCTCTGTAAAATGGGACCAATAGTCCTTCCTTCCTAGCTAATTTGGAGGGACTAAAAAATAGGAAAGTGCTTGGTAAAATGTAAAAGCACAATTGCTAGTTACTCTCCGTCTCATTAGCAACTTGCCTAATAGGTAAGACCCATATTTCTGGTCACAGACTCTGTTCAAGTTAAGTCTCATCAGATAACCAATCCCACTGGACTTGGTTTTCATTTAATATTTAACTCTTAGCCCTAAACAGACACTGTTCTGAAGAATTGACTACAACGGTCCTCGCTGATGAAAGTGTCATAATTGAGGTTAAATCCGATCATTCTCCACTACCTTCTTTCCTTGCTCGTACCAATAGAACGAGAGTTCCATTTTCCTGTGGGTGATGAGAAAGGACTCACTTGGCTCTGTACTCGAGGTTTCATATCCCGAATCTTAAAAGTTTGCCTGACACTTTCTTCCCCAGGTACATGACTGTGAGTTAGATCAGCACAGCATCCAACCAGCCCTCTTGGCTAATGTCCTTAACAGAGTAGACTTCCATGAAGGGACTGTGAGAAGCACGCACAGGGAAAGCCCCGGGAAAGAATAACCTGGGAGTGGCAAGTAGTCTGGGACTGAAGGAGCACCAAGGCCGTGGTCCGTGAGAAGCAGTGTGCTTCCTCCCCGCCCGCCCACGAAGCCCATCTCTCCATGGAAACTCTCACAAAGACTATGGAAAAGTTTTTGCTGCAAGAATGAGGTTTTGCATTTGCCTAAAAGAAAGTTTCCAGGCCAGTGGGGCTCTGGCTGGCTGTTCTTCCTCACGGGCTGGAAAACCTGCAGAGAACAATTGCTTTGAGCTTGACTAGCTTCTACTTTGCACCATTGTTTGTTGGGGGGGTGGGGCAGGATATTGGTCATACTCAGCAATGCAAAGGAAGGACTCCTGGTGGTGCTCAGGGAATCATATATGGTGCTAGGAATCGAACCAGGGTCATCCTCATGCCAGGGAGGAGACTTAACTCATGTAGTAATTCTCTGGTCCTTTGCTCCATTCTTGTGAGTCTTTTGGTGCTCCCACTATTAGCTCTAAATGGAGATGCAGATGCGTTGGACATGTAAGTCAGACCAGGTATTCACTGCTCTGTCCTGAACATATTTTTAAAATTAAAGGTAGAAAATATGTGTGTGCGTGTGTGTGTGTGTGTGTGTGTGTGTGTGTGTGTGTGTGTGTGTTCCATGCAGTTCAATGCAGGAAATGATGCTGCTTAGACCTTTCCCTGCTGGGACCACCTAGTCCACCCCTGAAGTGCTTGGGGCCCAGAAGGCCACTTCTGGCGGAGCCTCCAGGTTGTACCTGGTGATGCTTGAAGGACCACATGGTGCTGGAAACCAAAAACAAGAAACCATGTTGGTGCCTATCTCTGGCCTAAACAGTTCTTACATTTTTGGTCACAGAATTGGAAAGATAAGACTTGGAGATATTTGTTTGTTATTTCCTTCCATCCTTCCTTTCTCATTACTGCTGATTCTTGTCATAACTCAGGTTACACACATGCCTGCCTGTGGTATCACATACCCAGGGTTCATGTATGCCTGTGTACCATCTGCACACTTGACAGCAAACCTTGTTGACGTCACTAATCACTGATGTCTGCATTCCTTTAGCTTGCAGTGCTTGCACATGTGCTCACTGTGGATCACACTCTTACCCGAGATGCACAAGTTATGATTGGGGGTACTTAACTGGGGTCAGTGCAGATCTAACACAAGGTGCTCACCAGAGATCCCAAGTTTCTGGCCCTGGCACTTGGACATCTTTTTGTTTTTGTTGTTGTGTTGCTTGAGGGTGGGATACAGAGCATGCTACAGCCATTTTTGTGGGACTCACACAACCATTGCAGCTGGAAGTTGTGGTACTGTTGTTGGCAGATGGCAGATAGAAAAACTGCCAATGCCCTGCCTCAGCACATGTGAGACGCCAGGGATTTCAACCTCTGACCATCCGTGCACAAGGCTGGTGCTCCCAGGCTCTGTGCTAGTCCTCTGGGCCTTTTGTTCATCATCACTATCGTGGAGAGAGATTCTGGCCTTAGAAAGAGAGAACCAAGTTACAGCATTTGGAAGAATTGGGCATGTGAGGAAAGTGTTGGTTCTGGTTCCATGGGTACCCATTCATTCTCTTACGACTTCAACTTGTCTGAATTTGCTTTCTGTCACTTGCAGCTGAAGAGTTATCACTAAGCATTACTGTGCCTTGTTCCCATTCGCTCCGTCTTCTCATTCTGCACCTGGATACACAGCACACCTCATTTCCAGACTCCAAGTCTATAATAAGTCATCTTTGGACTTTCCTCATTTGGATAATCCATCCTCTTGGGAAACTGCTTGAAAAGGCATACTCAAAGGCATACTAATTGCATGGAGGTGATTCATGACTAATTCTGACTTAATGCGCTACTTTTCCCAGGTTATCATGTATCTTAATAGTAATTACAATACTAACAATAACTATTATTTGTTGAAGGGCGAGTACTGTGCTGAACACATACATGCACTGAATCACTTAATACTTAAAACAAATATTTCCATAAGCAATAAAGCTGAAACAGAAGTGACAAGGTGGGAAGAGGGGACGCATCATCCAAAGAAATGCTCTCTCCGATAGCATATTTTCAGGAACTGCAGCTTTCAGGAACCACGACCCATTCTTTCTCCTTTTTTAAATTTTTTAAAATTTTATAAAGTAGTTCACAACGGGTTGGAGTGATAGCACAGCGGTAGGGCATTTGCCTTGCATGCGGCCGGCCCGGACAAGCCGGGTTCGATTCCTCTGCCTCTCTTGGAGATCCCGGCAAGTTACCTAGAGCATCTAGTCCGCACGGCAAAGCCTGGCAAGCTACCCGTGATGTATTCAATATGCCAAACACAGTAACAAGTCTCACAATGGAGACGTTACTAGTGCCTGCTAGAGCAAATTGATGAACAATGGGAGGACAGTGACAGTGACAATGACAGTTCACAATATTTGATTACATTTAATATTCAAACACCAATCCCACCACCATGACACCTCCCCACCATCATATTTCAGATGTTTCCATCCCGAACCCCAATCCCTGCCCCAAAGCAGAACTAAAATAATATATTTTGTATTGTTTTTGTTATGAAAATCTGCTGAGAATGCTAGAAAAAATATCCTTAGAGGAAAGAGTATGAGGATTGCTGTATATCACCCAGGGGCCAATAAACCTTTCTATAAGAGATCACTAATATGTTGTTAAAGGTTGAGCCATGTGTGTTTTTTATGTATGTATCTGTAAAAAAAAAAAATTTCACTACCCATTCTTCAACTCTTGCCAACACCCATGTTCTCTCACTCGCCATGCTGAGCCGGTCAGAGATGCTGGGCGGGCAAGGGTGGGCAGGAAGCCCCATATTTTTCTTTGTCTTTGGAAACCTGATGGCCAAGAGGCCAGAGTTCAGCACTTGCCAAAGAGAAAGGAAGGTCATGTTCTAACTGTTGAAAACAAGCCGGGAGCAGGCTGGGAGCCAGGGAAGCCTGGCCAAAAGGGACGGGGCGAGAGAACGTTCATCATCAACTCTCATCCGAACAGTGAACACGGGCTGAATAACTCTGAGAGGAAAGGGGTCAATGACACGAGGAATGTGCTTCAGAAAGATGAGCCGGTCTTTTCCAGCCAAGTCCATGGCAACACTGAACTGTGCCAATGTCAGGATCGTGACACTCACTACCCCAGCATTTCCTCTGCTTTCTCTCACTCCTAGCTCTTCCCCCTTTATTCACTCCCTTCCTCTCCCTCCCTCTGGCCCTCGCTTCCTTTCTTCCTTCCATCTTTCCTTCCCTCCCTCCTCCCTCCTTCCTTTCCTTCTTCCCTTCTTCATGCTGTTCCTCCTTCCCTCTCTCCTTTCTTTCCTCATTCCTTCCTTTCTACCTTTCCTCCCGCCTTTTTTCCTTCCTTCCCTCCTTCCTATCTTCTTTCCTTCCTTCTCGTTCTCACTTCCTTCTGCTCTTTCTTTTTTCCTTATTCCCTCCCTTCTCACTTTCCCTACCTTCCTACTTTCCTTCCCTCCCTCCCTCCCTCCCTCCCTCCTTCCCTCCCTCCCTCCCTCCCTCCCTCCCTCCCTCCCTCCCTCCCTCCCTCCCTCCCTCCCTCCCTCCTCCCTTTCTTTCCTATCCTGAGACAGAAAGGCAATTTGTCTTTTTCTTTAATAGATACTAAATGAGCCTCTACCACAAATTAAGAAAAGATTTCTGCCCTTGGGGAGGCCATAATTTGCAAGAAAACTGAGCAACAAAGCTAGCATAACAACGGAGTAAGGACTAGGGTAGAAAGAACAGGGGTTTAGGAGCAAAACAGACAGCACCAAATTAGGGCATTGCTTCCTACTGTGTCTATGACTGTGGGCAAGGAATTGGACCACGGGAGCCAGGAGCCTGCGCTACCTTATCTGTAAAATGCGGAAAGCAGTTCTATGTACTTAATAGGGTTGTGTGGGATGATCAGATCAGGTATATAATCTATTTGAATAACAGAATCCCCTGAGCACTGCCAGGAATCACCCCAGAGCACCACAACGGGAGTAGCCCCTGAGCACCACAAGGTGTGACACTCGACATTTCTCAAATAATAAAGATCACGAATCACGACGAATCACGACCATCCTGTCATTCGTCGATTGCCTTGAGCAGGCCCCAGTAACGTCTCCTTCATCCTAGCCCTGAGATTTTTAAGAAAGTGCTATATTCAAGGCTCTTTAGGAGAATGAGACCCATCATTGTTACTGGTATTTGGCATATTGGGTATGCCACGAGGAGTTTGCCAGACTCTGCTGTGTGGGCAGGTTACATTCGGTAGCCTGCCAGTTTGTCCAAAGTAGGAATGAGATAATAAGATGTCATAATAAGATGTTGTGTGGCCTACTGGAATTCGGAGGATCTGGGTGGAGGATGCTCAGCCCCGATCCAAGTAGGCTTGGAGATCTCAGCCCCGGGACCCGCGTGCCTTTGTTCCTCTGCTGGTACCTTCATGTGTGCGGAGAGTGGTCTTAGCATGGTGGTGGCTGGTTCTAGAAGTCTTTGGCTGCTGGAACCCTGGTCGGGGCGGGGAGGAAAACTCAACCCGCTCCCCTCCAAGGAGCCCCAGCGAGGACAGCCAGGCGCGGAGGCAGGAGACTCTGTGCTGTTCTCTTCCAGGGATTACACTCAGGGACTACTCCTGGCAATGCTCACAGGGGCATATGTGGAGTTAAGGATCAAATACCCTCAGCAGCACTTTACCTCAAGGCTATCTTCCTGGCTCTGAATTTTTTTTTAATTAAAGTGAGGTGAGTTGCGGTCAGCAGAAGGTAGCAGCTACCCACGGTGGACATGGTATGGGCACAGCAGACAAGAGGGAGAACAAACTAGCCAGGCTCTGCTTCCCACTGGGACTTGACCGACCAGGTCAGAGTTCATTTGTCTCTGTCCGCCACAGCAGGGAGTAGAACTGGATCCAGAACTGAATGGGGAGCCAAGAAGCTTCATAACTGTGAAGGTGCTGGCAGTGGAGAGAGGACGCATCATGGGGAACTGATGGAGGACTGGGATGGACTCCAGGAATGAAGGGTAGATTGCTGGGGAACAACTTCCAAGCAGGTGAAAGTGGAGAGCTCAAGTGCGTGTGTGTGTGTGTGTGTGTGTGTGTGTGTGTGTGTGTGTGTGTGTGTGTGTGATGATTAAATAAATAGGACATAAAAATTGACTGTAGGGGAGGAAAACCTTTCCCTTCTTCCATCCTTGCTTCTTTGGCTGGTCTGATCATTAAAGTGACATAAACCAGATTAACGGGAGAAAGAAGCCACTTTAATTCCCTAAGTACCAGGTTCCAGACAGCCAGGTAATTGCGGCTTCTCTGTCATCCTGAGCTAAGGAGAAGGGAGGAGGACAGAGAGTGGTGGGGGAGGAAGACAATTCTCCGGAAGATGGAAGGAGTCAATTCTTGGTGAACAAATATTTGCCAAGTCAATCATCTAGGTCTTTCTGAAGCGGAAAAAAAAAAAGTAGTTCCTGTGTGACTTCTCTCCAGGACTCGGACCCTCTCACTAAGTTCTTTAAAAGAGTAAGAGGAGAAATTCAAAAGCAAACAATGATTGGAATTGGGAACGGAAGAGTCTGGGAAGGGTGTGGATGTGGGATCATGATGGTGAAATCTTGAAACACTGGTGAAGGCATAGCCTCAGAGCTCTGCAACCGCAACATGATGAAACAATGACTTCCATAGTAAGCTAGGATACCTCACTAAGAGAAAAAAAATTAATCCAAAGATCAAAAAGGAAAAAAATAACCTTTCTGACTCTGTTGGGGCAAGTTTGCCTTTGGTTCCAAACAACCCACGTACTAAGGTGACATCTTTTGGGGTTTCTGTTCCTGCTCGTGACTTCTAAGCATATATCATATATATGATATATATGACAGTCAAATCACTGTCCTCCCGTTGTTCATCAATTTGCTCGAGCGGGCCCAGTAACATCTCCATTGTGAGACTTGTTACTGTGTTTTGGCATATTGAATACATCACGAGTAGCTTGCCAGGCTTTGCCATGTGGGCGGGATACTCTTGATAGCTTGCCGGGCTCTCCAAAAGGGGCGAAGGAATCGAACCCAGCTCGGCCAGGCTGGCCGCGTGCAAGGCAAATGCCCAACCGCTGTGCTATCGCTCTAGCCCATATATAATATATATATATATATATATATATATATATATATATATATATGGTGGGCTGGAGCGATAGCACAGCGGTAGGGCGTTTGCCTTACATGCAGCCAACATGGCCGACCCGAGTTCGATTCCTCCGCCCCTCTCGGAGAGCCCGGCAAGCTACCGAGAGTATCTCGCCCGCACGGCAGAGCCTGGCAAGCTCCCCGTGACGTATTTGATATGCCAGACACAGTAACAACAAAGTCTCCAATGGAGACGTTACTGGGCCCGCTCGAGCAAATTGATGATCAACGGGAGGGCCTTTACCTTTTATATATGGTAGCACTGTTCTCCTGTTGTTTATTGATTTGCTTGAGTGGGCACCAGTAAAATCTCCATTGTGAGACTTGTTGTTACTGTTTTTAGCATATCGAATAGGCCACGGGGAGCTTGCCAGGCCCTGCCATGCGGGTGGGATACTCTCGGTACTCTTGGTAGCTTGCCGGGCTCTCCGAGCGGGATGGAAGAATCAAACCCGGATAGGCCACAGGCAAGGCAAATGCCCTACCCGCTGGGCTATCATTCCAACCCACATATGTGTGTATTTGTGTGTGTGTATTTCAGTTGTGCTTAGCACATTTGGCTTCTAATAGAAAACTGCTATCAGAACTTTTTTCCCTCTTGTAAGACAGACACTTCACCCAATAAACAACTACCTGACCCCTTCCCAACAGCTATAGGCTGCCACCATCCTGTTTTGGACATAACAGACCTTTGTTATCCCTTACAAGGCTTTTGGCTTAGAGAGCAGAAAGATCTTCAACTAATAGTATTCAAAGGGGTTCAGGAAGGGATTTGTCATGCACCGGCAAAGGAGGATCAGACACCTGGGTCTACATCTGGGTCTTTGAACCAAGCGGAATGGAACCAGAAAGATGTCAGGCTCTGCACTGATCATTAAAGTGACAGTTCAGCTCTCTCCCACTCCCCCCGGAAGAAAAGAAGCTCCCTGCACCTTAGAGTTTATATGTGACAGTTCCAGTTGCATGCAGAGACAAACTAGCTATTTCTGAATCTCAATTTGCAATCAGAGAGAGAAGGAATTCGGTCCAGCTTGTGGCAACTCTCCATCACTGTTCTAATCAACTATTACCTCTGAGAGAGCCTTCAAGTACAAATAGAGCTATGAAGGCTATGTTGAGAGAGAACATTTATCTTTGGGAAGTGAGCACATTTCAGAAAAAAAAAAGAATTTAATGAAATGATTCCTTGGGATGCAATGTTCTACATGATTGAAGCTTCAAGTGCACGTTGACAATCCACCTAGGGTTCACTACTCAAAGTCCAGTTCTATCTTCCAATACTCCGGTGCCCCCTTCTCCCCTCTGTCTGTCTGGAAGCCCCTAATTGGTCTTTTGCTCCACAATGCTGAACTTTATTCTATTGAACAAGTTAAGGAACCCTGCTGCCAGGGAGTGGCTGGGGAGAGCTGAGAAAAGTGGAAACCAGAGTTGCTTAGGGTGTTGTTAACCTAAATGGGAAGCTCTCCAGAGACCACTCAACTCAGGAGAAAGTAAAGGGCTCACCAGTCTGATCCCCTCCCCATCCAATCCTATACACTGAACACTTTATTGCTAGATTGGGGAAAGAGGGGCAAGAGTGATAGCACAACAGGTAGGGCATTTGCCTTGCACGCGGCCGACCCGGGTTCAATTCTCAGCATCCCATATGGTCCCCTGAGCACCGCCAGGAGTCATTCCTGAGTGCAGAGCCAGGAGTAACCCCTGTGCATCAATGGGTGTGACCCAAAAAGCAATAAACAAATAAGTAGGGAAAATAATCTACAAGATACTATTTGTATTCTTCCAATTAAAAACAAAACAAAACAACAACAACAACAACAACAAAACAGAGGGCACTTCACCTATGGAGCCAATGCCAAAGGGGCATAGAAACGTTTTGGAGATACAGTAGAAAGTTGGGGGGAGGGTTGTAAACAATCTTGTAACCCGACATTTCTGGCAAAATTACTGAAAAGACACAGTTTGTTCCTACATCCGGGGAGGGGAAGGAGGTGGGGAACAAAGCGAACAAGAAAGCAGAGTCCAGAAATGACCCCAAATTAAAAATAAAACCCAAATCACATCAGTCTCTGAGACATCCTGAGAACCTCCCACAAACCATCCCAGACCTTGTCATCAGCAGATCGCTGACTCCAGCTGCACTTAAAATGCAATAACCCGAACTAAATATGGGATTCCAAAGGATAAAGTGATATTATTGTCACGAAGCTACTGGAGATTTCCTTCCTTTCTGATATTTAAGCTCCAGCTTCTTTAAATTAAATTTTACCTGAAAATTTCAAGAAACCCGTTGAATTCTTTGAGATGACATATTCTGAGCTAGATGAAAGCGGAGTGGTTCGGTGAATGATATTTCAAATTATTTCTCTAGACATCAGTTACCAGAAACCCTTTTAATGAAAGCTTTGAGGACTGTCTGTCCATTATGCTGCTAAGGAGCCTGAGTCAGCAAGCTCATTCAGACTTAAAAATTTAACTGGCCCTCATCCAATCTTTAATCAAAAGCTAATGCACTTTTCCAACCTAAGCCTTTTGCATTCACTGTCTAGAGAGGATGTTGGATAAAGCTTTCTTGGGAAACAGCTGGTCGAATATGCAAGCTGCAATCACAGTGGCTTTGGAGTCATGTTGTAGGAATATCTGCACATGTGGGCATATTTTCTTAAAAGGCATGACCTAAGACACTTACCGTCACTGTCATCAAGCATTAATGTGCCTTCGCAAGGTCAGCCCAGCCACAAATGTTTTTTTCTCCTATCCAGAGAATAGAGAAGGTTGTGCTTGCCTGTCTCCCCAAGTCTGTGGGCATAATGAACAATGGAATGGGTTTGAGTAAAGGCAGGGGTCTACAGAGTCATCAAAAAGCAGAGTTCCTTCCCTAGGAGATCTTTGCAATAAGACGGAGAGTGTCCTGGAGGGCATGAAGTTGAATATCGAATTCCCTGTGCTTAAACCGATCACAAACGAGAGAGAGAAAGAGAGAGGGGAGCGGAAAAGAGCAGTGTCAGGGGCCTTGGGACAGCACTTAATGAATTGGAAGAGGGAACTATGGAAATAGATGCCTTCCCCGAGGGTGGAAGAGGTGTTTGCACACAGGGATTTCTTTATTCCCTTGGTTCGTGAAGAGACAACCCAGAGTGCTTTTTCGAGTATGCCTGGGAACAGTCTAGAAGTACCAGTGCCTGGTGAGATTTGATGGCAAATCCACCACTTACCCAGGCACAGAAGACCACCTGAACCTAGAGTGCTCTCATCATAAGGAAAAACATGCCTTTAATAGACCCGATGACCTGAGTCAAGAATCAGTCTTGATTAAAGACTTGAGACCAGAGGGACAATGTATATAGTAAACCCAGGTTCTATCTCTGACACTCAAAATGGTGTCCTGAGCACTGCTAGACTGATCCCTGAGGAAGAGTCAGAAGTAAGCCCTGAACACCGCTGGGTGTGAACCCCAAAGTAAAACAAACAAACAAAATAAGATATGGCTTTTAGGGAATCTTGTGATAATGGTGGTTGGAATTAGATATTGGTGGAGGGTGTGGTGTTAGAATATTCATGCATAAAACTACATCTTTAATAGTAATGTAAAACATAGTGTTTCAAATTTTAAAAACTATATATATGTACATATCTATATGTATATGAGCCAGAGAGCTAGTACAACAGGTAGGGTGTTTGCGCTGTACATGGTCAACTCAGGTTTGATCTCTGGCACCATGTATGATTCTCTGAATACCACCAGGAGTGATCCCTGAGCATAGAGCTAGGAGTCAGCCCCGAGCATCAACAGGTATGGCCAGACACCCCCAAATATATATATATATATGAATATATATATATATATTATGTAGCACTGTAGCACTATCTTCCCATTGTTCATCAATTTGCTCAAGCGGGCGCAGTAACGTCTCCATTGTGAAACTTGTTGTTACTGTGTTTGGCATATCGAATATATCACAGGTAGTTTTCAGGCTTTGCTGTGTGAGTGAGATACTCTAGTAGCTTGCTGGGCTCTCCAAGAGGGGCGGAGGAATCGAACCCAGGTCATCTGGGTCGGCCGCATACAAGGTAAATGTCCTACCTGCTGTGCTATCGCTCCAGCCATGTATAATAGGTGTATATATTTTTCATATATGTGTGTTTATATATATAAAAATATACACCCATAAATAAACACACATAAATATGAAATATATACACATATAAAACTGCCAGTGGCTCTGTTCTTTTCACTGCCTGTATTGCATTTTTTTTGTGCCTTAGCTAATGACTTCTTTGTTATAAGTGGGCACAGGAACTGACAGATCAGTCTATTCCAACCAATGCAGTGAGTGTTTTACATATGTAGCAGAAAGATCTTGGTACTGCAGCACTCAACATCCCTTCATGTGCAAGCCAAGAGTCATAATGACACATATAAAACATTTACACTCGAGAAGCACAGCTCTCATTAATAGATGCGCATTAGCTGAGCCAAGTGTTGCAGGAGAGGAATTTGTGTATGAATGACTTACAGGGAAATTGTACAAATGATCAGTGGGTGCAAATCATTATGCAGAAAAATCAGGGGACTGGTAAAAAGCCAGGTTTATCTTTGGCCTTTCTCTTCTGAGACTGTCGCCAGCTTTGGGACTTCTGGGAGGAGGGTTCCTGGGGGAGTTGGGAGGATGGACACTATAGGTGAAGTCTAGAGGACTTGGGCTCTGCCTTTCCCATGCCAAGTCAGCAGAAAGCGTTGCTGACTTTTATTTCTTTTTCTTTTTCTTCTTTTTGGGTCACGCCCAGCGATGCACAGGGGTTACTCCTGGCTCTTTACTCAGGAATAATTCCTGGCGGTGCTTGGGGGACCATATGGGATGCTGGGAATTGAACCTGGGTTGGCCGCATGCAAGGCAAACGCCCTACCCGCAGTGCTATCGCTCCAGACCCAGCATTGCTGACTTTTAAAGACAGGAAGTCTGGCCCCACGAAACAAATTGGCTCCCCTTCTTAGACTGATTTGCAGGAGACCAATGCCACAGATGTGCCCAAGAGCTGTGCTATGCAGGGCTATACTTCAAGCAAATTTAGAAGATGTTAACCCCTTAAAAACAGGGACAGACAAAGAAAGATTGCATTCATCTGGGGAACATAAAGTAACAAAATAGGAGACTAACACCCAAGAATAGCAGAGTACCAGATTTTAAGTACCAGGAGGTTTACTCCATGGCTTGGAGGCCAGCGCACAAGCTGGGCGGGAAAAGCAGCTCAAATAGAGAAGGGAGGACCAAATAAAGGGTGTTGGGAGGATCCTCCCAGGATGGGAGATGCGTGCTAAGAGTAGACTCTAGACCGAACATGATTGTCACTCAATGCCTCTTTTGCGAACCATGGCACCCAAAAAGAAAGAGAGAACAAGGGGGAATGCCCTGCCACAGAGGCAGGGTGGGATGCGGGGGACGGGAGGTGGGAGAGATACTGGGATCAGTGGTGGTGGAGAATGGGCACTGGTGGAGGGATGGGTATTCAATCATTGTATAACTGAAACCCAAGCACAAAAATTTGTAAATCTACAACTGTACCTCATGGTATTTCACTAATAAAAATCTTAAAAAAAAACACACACACACATCTCTTTAGAACACCCCTTACTTCCTGTCACCCTTTCTAAGCCAGTTTGATTGATGTCAGTTGCAAAAGGTGAATGCTTTCATTCTTTTCATATATGCCTGAAATAATACCTTCTAGAATTTTTCTGGAGAATGAGGTCTTGTCTTTTCTGGGACGGCGTGAGCCCAGATGGGGCAAAGGAGAGGTTGGGACATGGCCCTGTTGAAGGATGGGCAAAGTGGCCCAGTGGCGATAGTTGATTTTGTGTTGGATAACCTGATGGCACTGTCCTCTAAAGAAGCCCATGCAGACTAGTGACCAGTTTCAGGGAGTCGGGAATAGAGGAAACCTAGGGATAGGAAGCAGCAGGCAAGGGAAGAGCCTCCCTTGGAAGCCTTCCTGGGGCCTCAGGCAGAGACCCAGATAAGCACCAAACTCCTGCAACTGGCCAGCACTGCTGTAACTCCTGCATCCTTTTTCCTGTGAGCTGTGGTTGCTGGAAGCATTTGAAAAACTTAGAAAACTATGAAAAGGTCAGAGAACGGTTCAAGGATTACTTGGCTTGCATCCCACCAATCTGGTTCAATTCCAAGGTACCGTACGTGGTTTTCTGCGCACTCCTGAGCAATGAGCTAGGAATAACCCCTGAGCACCACAAAGTGTGACCCTCAAACAAAGGAAAGAATAGGAAATATCGAGGAAATGATTCCTAATATGAAATGAAGGGCCCCGTCCTTGTCTGCTAAGATCCCATTTCACCTCAACACACACCCTTTCCTCTATGCAGACTCCCCGACCACAGGCACACCTCTGGAGCAACAAGGGACCCACAGCAGATTAATTTTAGAATTCCATTCCCTTGTCCCTAAGGCTTCTAAGACTCCAACTATCTTGACCTCTCTGTGGGGTTCCACGAGTCAATACATTTTCCGTTTTCAATTCAGGTAGGTTTGAATTGAGTTCCTGTCACTTGCAAAGAGTTCTGAATAGTTTTGAAGATCATCTATTATTCTTGACTTTTTTTTCTCAAAGATACACTTGCAAACTCATATCAGAAATCTCAGTATTCTACTACTCTGCTGAAATACAATGATTTACTCTAGGCTGAACCCCTTTGTTATCAGGATTTAGTCCCCAGTGATGGTCAAGAGTGGTAGAAGTGGGGAAAAAAATGATCAAGCATTTGTTCCCACGAACTGCTTATTTGCCATGGGCGTTCAGAAGTTTGAGGGCCTAGTTCTAGTGTAAGATTTCCCTTCGCCTCTCTGAATCTTCTTTGATCTGCTGTGGGATTAGACCCATAGCTGCAGGGACAGCTCGGTGCTTTCTCTGGTGTTAGAGCAAGTGCACATGCTAAGGTTCTTGTCCTCAAGGGGTCAAGATTGGAAGCATGAGACTAGAGATGGAATGACCAAATTCAGAAAAGATTTTATTTAAGGGATGAGAAAGGGGGTGCAAATGAAGACAAGAGAGCTCCCAGATTATGCAAAGGGTCTCCTGAAGAAGGATTCCAGAGAAAGTTAGAAAGCTTTCTCCTTACATACATTTTAACAAAGGGGGTAGATGAGCATTTTTATTGAGTTTAAAGTAGATGGGTCAGTAAAACAGGAGTGAGAATGTTGAGATGACTGGTGTCCGGTTATCGAGGTCATTGGGCAGAGTATAAGTCATCCAGATTATTAGGCTCCTACCCTTCATTACATTCCCATACCAATAACTCCTTTTCTTGGGACCATGTTCTTAATCTAGCCTTGCCTACTCCCCTTGTGTGCCTGTACTGGGGATGTTGGGCATGTGTAGAGATTAACTAGAAACAAATACAGAAAAGATGGAGCAGTCAATTAAGAAATATCTGTATGAAAAAAAAGAAATATCTGTATGTACTTCCTTTGTGAATGCACTTTGGGGTGCTGGGTAACATCTATGGACACAACTTGGCCGCCCAAACCCATGAATAGATCACATTTTAATTGGGGAGACAAAGCACCCATATACTTAGCCAATGACTTAAGGGAAAAGGAAGCAAATACTGAAGATCAGTAGGAAACTCAGACAGGAAATGCCACGTATGTGAAGCAACCATGAAGAGCAATGCAAGCTGGTGTTTTATGAGTTCTTCGGGTCAAAAAGAGATTCTGGTCACATCGGGGCAAAACAGAACTAAAGCAAGAGCTGAACAACAGACAGCTGGAGGAACAGGAACCAGGGTAACCCCCCACAAACATGACCTCATGGTCATGTTGACCTCAAAGACAGTGAATCCAACAACCAACCTGGATTTTTCTGACAGTACCCACTGAGCAAGGACTGAACCAAGGACTGCTTTTCTGAATCAAAGACCAACAACTTCTCCTACAGCCTCTGAAGAACCCCCTCAGATCAGTCGGAACAGCAGAACAGCTTTTTTCCCTCATGGAGGATGCAAGGCTGGTCGTATCCTGTAGGATACTGATTTATAAATGTGGGAAACCTTTAGTTCAAGCCTTTGACCTTAAACAGTTTCAGTATATAAATATTCAGAGTTAAATATGGAAAGGAGGTAAAGAAGGAAAGAGGTAAGGAGGAGGACAGAAAAGTCTCCTGTTCTCCAATCCTGATAGAAACAGGTTCTGAGTATGCTTAGAGATGGGATTGAGTTGTTGAGCTATAACTGATCAAAGGACCCAAGAAACTGGATACCTATTTGTGTATAGTGAAGGGCAACAAATCTAGCAGAATCTCAGCCATAAGCTAAGATGTCTGAGAACCCAAATGAAAGACTCACTAGGGATTTTAACCACTTAAGTACCAACACCAATACTCTACAATAGCCTGGGAAGTGTTTCTGCTGAGAGAAATCTGACTTGGCAATCAGTATGCAGAAGGGCACACGTGGCCTTGTGGCTTTATTGAGCACTATTGACAGGCCCAGGCATCCATGACAGCTAATCACAAGACTCCAATTAGCCATCCTCTCTTAATACCCTGCCCCGGGGCTTCAGAAACTGGAGCACCCTTAGCCCTAGAAAGACCCCAAGGGAAGTGGAACGAGTAAGCATCTCAGAGCCACGGAAGGGTTACTTAGGAGAGCAAATGGTTCAAGAGTTCTGACAATGAGCTGGGTCTCATAAGAAATATGTTTTATTTTTCAGGCGAGTGATTTGAAGGGCGTCTTATGGCCACATGGTAGGGAGTGAGAGAGAGGGTGTGGAATTACAAAGTTGACAAAATCAGATGCAGCAGACACAGATGGCTCCCTCCAGCTCAGCCAAGTGGGAGGCAGAACATGCCGACGAAAGTCTCGCTGTGATCCCTGTTTTCCTATTAGTGATAAGCATGGTAATTCTTCTCTGTTAAGAGGAAAGCCTTAAAGGGGAAAAAATTAAATAAAGAAAAAAAGGGAAAAAAGAAAAGAGGGAAGCCTTATTCATTCTCTCAAACCTTAATATGTACAGATTTGTATCATTTCCAGGAGGGTCACTTGGGAAGAACACTTTCTCCCTCTTTCTTTATACTGCCTCAAGGGCTTTCCACAATGAGTGATGTGACTGTTTATTTTGGAAGGAGGAGCTCACGAGTGTGACTTGATATCACTCACACCCAGCTTTGACTATGATTGGATGGGTAAGTCCATGTCCTTACTCGATCATAAATATAAGGAAGCTGATGGGGGCATCCACATAGATCATGTCTTAAATCTAGCTACCATTTCATTCTCAAATATGTCTCAGCTGCTTCAGAAGTCAAAACAGAAAGAGAGGAACAGAGGCCAAGGTCCCAACATTAGTGATGACCTACAGAATCCAAGATACCTACGCAGAGCATTCCTAATACCACTCTTACATTGTATGGCACTTTCCTACATTATCTCTATCATTTCCCAGAGTCCCAAGAGGTACCCAAGGTAGATATTATTTCATTGGTTAGAAAACTAGGCCCTCCCGTTGATCGTCGATTTGCTCGAGCGGGCCCAGTAACGTCTCCATTGGAGACTTTGTTGTTACTGTGTCTGGCATATCAAATACTCTCGGTAGCTTGCCGGGCTCTCCGAGAGGGGCGGAGGAATCGAACTCGGATCGGCCATGTTGGCCACTTGTAAGGCGAACGCCCTATCGCTGTGCTATCGCTCCAGCCCAGAAACTAGGACTCAAATAAATTGAGTCAATTCCCCAAGTAAGTGGATTTCCCATTTACTTACTGTGAGGAGTCTTTGGAGTCAGACTTGACTTTCTGGTCACCAGTGCTGGAAGATGGTTGGGTTGTGCTTTTGTAATATACTACTTTAAGTTGACTTTTTGTCCCAAAATAACCTTTGGGAAAATAAATCAAGTTCTCTAGGTCCCCTTCCATTATATATAAAATAAGTGGAGTCACTTAGGGGAGACCCCTGGCTTAGTCCTTGAGGGTCACTCCTCGCAGAGTTCAGAGGACTATGTAGTTCTGGGAATCAAACCTGGCCTTCTCCTTGCAAAGAATGCACTCTAGCCCTTTGAACTATCTTTCCGGTCTCAACGGTAGGGTGATTTTTGGAATTTCTTGAATAATATAGTCATTAACAAAATGCACATTGACTATTCACTCTCATATTATTACACATTTACATCAATTGAATAAGCAATCTGTTGCTAATTTTGGCTTGGTACAGATTAACCTAAAACCTCCATAGTTGACCCTAATTTTAAAGATAACATGCACAGTTCAATTCAATTGTTTTGAGGTTAAGTTGAAAGACCATCTGTATTCTTATATCAAGTACTTTCAACATATTCTTTATAAGACCCTTTTGATATAAAGACAACTTTATAGCATAATGTTGTATTCTTATAGCAATTTCTGTAGATGGTGGTAATAGTCTTAAGTAATATTTGAGGCATTTATATTAGGATTAGCAAAATATTTTCTAACTTTCAAATAGCTGATTTTTTATTTGAGAGATTATTTTAAATCAAAATTTAAAAACATCTCATACACACATAAACATTACATACAGTAAAAGATAACCAAAGCTATCTTTTACTAGTCTAGTAAAAGCAACTAGTCTATCACATAGTTATTGGGCCAAAAGAACAGAACAGAAGTCTATCTTCAGAGGGATTAGGTAGTTGCCCTGTTCAAAGACATCAGGAAGATTAGGAATTAGGTTAAGTCCAAGAACCTCAGGGTAATTAGCTCCTTGATATTTTCTTTGGGGTACTGCTGTCAGAATAAACCAATTTCAGTCATTCTTTGCTCATCAACCAATATATGTGTAGAGGTAACATCATACTTGAAACTCTCTGGAGATAGCATTTAAGTATCCTGGCTTGGTCACTTACTTATCTCTTGGTGAGGCAAATTGAAAGACCTACAATCTAGAGTCAACCAAATCATATGGGAAGGGGGACAGGCCTTACTACAGATCAGAAGTGATTCATGCTCACTTAAAGGAAAAAAATAAATAGATGTACACATAAATTGGAGAGCATCTGGTTACCTTAAAAATGACAATTATAGAGATCCCATGTTTATAATACAATTTTAAATAAAAATTCAGGATATCTAAATATAGGTGTTATTACAACTATGAAGGAAAAACATAATGAAAAATGAATGGAAGGCAATTTGTTATTATCTTTGTGAACACTGCCTACTCTTGACCCCTCCCTTGTCCCCCGAAAAGGCATCTGCCTTGTGAACTAGAATTAGATAGATGTCTAGGGCTGAAAGAGGCTCTGGAGGTCCCCAGTCTGTCTCAAAAAAAAAAAAGGCAGAAAACATCCCCACAGGGAAGAGGGGAGCACTCACACCGAGACCAAGAGGCCAGATCAAATGTTAGACTTCAACTGTAAACAAAGTCCAAGTCAAGGACTGGTCAGGAAGCAGAATAGCTCAAAAGGTTGATGTGCATGATTTGCATATGGGAGCCCCAGGTTTAATCCCTAGTGCCACATGTCCCCTGAGCTATGAGGAGCACCCAAGCACCATGCAGGAGAACAACTCTCAGCACAGTTTGGTGGTCAAGAACAAGGAGAAGAGGAAGCAGGGGCAAGGCTTTGTTTTGATTAGGATTCAGTTCTCCAGAGTTCTCTCTTGTGGACTGTGCCCTGCACAATAGTTAGGAATGTGTCTGGAAAGAAAAGGCATAGATATGAAGTTGATACTTAGAGAGAGGGCAAGTGGGTTTGTTTATTTTTACTCCTTCCTTCTTTCAATAACTTGGGGACAATTTTGTGAAAATAAGAAAAATGGATAAACAATAACACATTAGTTTGAAACTCTAGAGTTTAAAATGTTGAAGTTAAAACCCAAATACTTATGCTATTTATTTCCTTCATAATATCTATTATAACACTACTTCTATTAATCCAGTAAAGGAAGATTTGAGAAGTCTATTGAATTCAAAGGTTATCAGCATTCCTGAATTGTAAATTTTTTATTGTCTGTCTTACAAGCTACCTAGCTCAAGCAGAATCTCAGAATGTAATCTTTCTATTCGTCTATAACTTAATGATCCAAAAAGAAATTTTACTTATGCTTAAATATAATGACTTCACAATTGTTTTATTCTTGTAGGTTCAGTAATCTGTTTGTTTTTATAACTCCCCAAAGATCTAGGGATAAAAACATTGCCTAGAGCTTTCCTTAAAAATGTCTACAAGTTTTCCCTAGACAATATGAGGACACAGAAACTGTGAATAACAAATTGCTTTCCTAAAAAGAAGGGGATCTTGTAAAACACAGTTTGAAAAAAATAAGGAGTTTCAGAATTCCAAATGCTTTATGGTGCATCTGGTGCCCTCTTTCATCTCTAAATAGTAATGTTGATGATGATGACGGAGATGATCATATTGACAGAAGAGGAGAACGTGAAGAGAAGGAAGAAAAAGAAAATGAAGGAGACAAAGGAGGAATAGAAAGAGCAGGAGAAGGAGGAAAATAACTTTGGTTCTGGTGCAAAGAAACACCAAAGTTTCTGGAAGATGAGAAGTATTCATGATGAGATACAGGCTTTTAAGGGACTTAAAAGATGGACTATGGGGGTGAGAGCAATAGTACAGTGGGTAGAGCACTGGCCTTGCATGCAGCCAACCCAGGTTCGATTCCCAACACCCCGTATGGCCTCCCAAGTCCTGCCAGGAATGACCCCTGAGTGAAGAATGAGGAATAAGCCCTGACTACATCCGAGGTGGCCCAAAAGCTAAAGAAAATATGGAAGGCTGCCTAAGGGGCTAGAGAGCTGGTCGAGCAGGTAAGGCATTTGCCCTGCTTGCACCCTACCTGGGTTTCTCTCCCTGGCATCCCATGTAGTCTTCCAAGCTCACCAAGAGTGTTTCCTGAGTGCACAGACAGGAGTAAACCCCCCCCCCCCAAAATGGAAATATTCCTGGATGTACATATATGGATATGATTTTTGACTGTTGATATTCACATTCATTAGAGCAAGAGGCAAAGCACTGTGTTGGGTAGAAGGACCGGCCTTATTGCCCAGGGCTCCTTCAGTTCCTATGAGGAGAAAATGCACCCCATCAGATGGCTTCTAAAGTCCTATCCTGAAACTAAAAATTGCATCCTCTGGGAGATGCATGTTGAAAGTAGACTATGGACTGAACATGATTGCCACTCAATGCCTCTTTTGCAGACCACAACACTCAAAAGGAGAGAGAAAACAAAAGAGAATGCCCTGCCACCGAGGCAGGGTGGGATGGGGGGTGGGGTGGGGGTGGGAGGGATACTGGAATACATGGTGGTGGAAAATGGGCACTGGTGGAGGGATGGGTATTTGATCATTGTATAATCGAAATCCAAACACAAAAATTTGTAAGTCTACAACTGTACCTCATGGTGTTTCACTAATAAGAATCACAGTCATAGTCACAGTCACCCCATTGTTCATCGATTTGCTTGAGCGGGACCAGTGACATTGTGAGACTGTTACTGTATTTGGCATATCGAATACATCACGGGGAGCTTGCCAGGCTTTGCCGTGCGGGCAAGATACTCTCGGTAGCTTGCCGGGCTCTCCAAGAGGGGCGGAGGAATCGAACTCGGGTTGGCCATGTTGGCTGCGTGCAAGGCAAACGCCCTACCCGCTGTGCTATCGTTCCAGTCCTTACTAATAAGAATATTTTTTTAAAAAATTGCATCCTCTACTCTTTGGCAGTGTCTTCAACCACAGACTGCATCTTTAAGAAATAAAAAATCAGGGCTGGAGTACTATGGGGTAAGGTATTTTCCTTGTATATGGCCAACCCGGGTTGGATCCTTGGCATACCATCTTGTCCCCAAGTAATTCCTAAGTGCAGAGTCAGGAGTAACCCCTGAGCATTGCTGGGTGTAACCCAAAAAGCAATAAATAAATAAATAAATAAAATAAACCACACAGAATAGAAAAAGAATACCCTCAAATCACAAGTTATTGAGAGAAAGGAAGCCCTCACCCCAGAATACTTTGTGAAGCTGCCTGCTTTACAAAGTATTGAGTTGGATCACACACTTGAGCCCTCCATGCTGTCATTTTTTTCACAATGAAAGCTGAAAGTATTAAAATCCGAACCAAAAAGTTCCTCGGAAAATTAATTCGTTAAATTAGAAGGAAAAAACCCCCTACAGCTTGTCACTTGAAATAATGAATGTCATAATTCAGTACTTACATGATCCATCTCCAACTTAAATATGCAAATATACCCATTGAATTTTCAGTTGGGTTTTTATGCTGAGCTTTTTCTGTGTGTGTATATAGTAAAGGGATATGCGGAATATATAAGGCCACTTTCTTCCTTCCTTCCTCAGTAGCTATGGGGTCCACAAATCCATACAGGTACTCACTACATTTTAATCAAGGTTATAAAGGCTCTATCTGCCTTTATAATCTGCTTCATGGGGCTGGAGTAATAGTACATGGGTAGGGCACTTGCCTTGCACATGGCCAGTCTGGGTTTGATCCTTGGCACTCCACAAGGCCCCCTGAGCCCCAGCAGGAGTGCAGAGCAAGAAGTAAGCCCTGAACACCACTGAGTGTAGCCCTAAAAATGAAATTAGAAGAAAAGAAAATATGCCCTTTCCTACTCTGCATAAATTTCCAGACAGCTTCCAATCGTGCTTTTCTGAGCACTCTTATTTGATTAAAAAAAAATTATCTACTCACTTCAAGCCTCAAAATATGGTCATGGTTTCAGAATTAGAATGGCAGATTCCAATAAAATGAAAATATACAATGCTCTTAAACTTAATAATGATGATTATCACAATTTTAATTTTGTGCTGTTTTATTGGTTCGGGGATCACACCTTGGCATTGCCAGGATCTACACTCTTCACAGATATAGGGGGGGCATTTCAGGATAGGGTGGGCTTGTTCCAACCCTTTGAGCCATCTTCCCTCCCTAGAATTTCTGTTTGAAATATCTTCCTTCCCCCCAGCTTGGGTCTGTAGCCAGAGAATCCTGTAGCAGGGCAAAAATGGTCAATCTGACCTTTCCCACCCAGGGTTGCTGTTTGAATAATTTAGGATTAGGGAACAAAGAGGAAGATGCCATGGAGGAGAAGCAAAGTTCTCATTGGCCAGCTATCCTGGTGTTAAAAGGCCACGCCCACATCTCCTAATCCCCAAGTAAATTTATGTTAATCCAGAGACTCATAAATAAATCTCGAAAGAGATAAAGAAATTTCTCCAAGGGAAGACCTCTAATGGATCTCAGAAGGGGGCGGGCCAGCACCCACCTTAACTAAGCCCCAAAGCTGCTTTCACATCCCCAAATCACTGCCATGCCTCCGACCAGACTGCCCAGCTAAATATTCTGAATTTTCTGAAGTGCAGAAACTAACATCTCAAAACTCTACGGGCACTAACATTCCAGTAGCAGCACTCCAGATTGCAAAGGATGTAATGTAGAAGTCAACTGATCTCAACTTAGAAGGAACACAGAAGGCTTAACTTGTAACAACAGCGTCCTAAACCCTTAGACAAGGACTTAATGTTCCCGTGGTGAGATAGAATAATTTTCACCTGTGGAAATATTTTTAATCATTCTGTTAGCCTTTTAGTGACAACAAGCAATATAAAATAAATAACTGTGGGCCTGCTACAGAGGTGGGCTTGAGGGTGGTTGGTAAAATGGAGACAATAGTGTACGGAAGGTGACAGCGGTGGTGGGATTGGGGTTGGAATATTAAATACCTGTAACAAATCACCATGAACTGTCCTCCCGTTGTTCATCAATTTGCTTGAGCGGGGCCCAGTAACGTCTCCATTTTTTGAGACTTTGCTGTTACTGTGTTTGGCATATGGAATACGCCATAGGTAGCTTGCCAAGCTTTGCCGTGTGAGCGAGATACTCTTGGTAGCTTGCCAGGCTCTCCAAGAGGGGCGCAGGAATCGAACTCAGGTTGGCCATGTTGGCTGTGTGCAAGGCAAACGCCCTACCCGCTGTGCTATCACTCCAGCCCATTACCATGAACAACTTTGTAAATAAATAAATTGGGGTGTTTAAATAAAGTGGGGGAGAATGAAAGGCTTTCAGAGCCTTCATTATGTTTGAAGCTGACTGGTTGTGTATGTGTGTAGGGAGCTGTCTTCACGGACACCCCATGCCCCCTCTAGGAACCTTCCTCAGGTAATTCACCCCAAAGGATGAGTGAGTCCAGGTCCTTGTTGGTTGTTTAGTCCTCCATCAGCACCAAAAGTTTCTCCAACTTCTCTCTGCTGCTGGGAATTTGCTTTCTGGGTCACCTCAGTAAGACCGGAGGTAATGCCCATGAGGCCCTTTGGTCACACATCTTGACCCCACCATCAAAGCTGCCAAGACTGTCTCCTGGCTCTGCTCTCAGGGATCACTCCCGAAGGGCTGAGGGGACCATATGGGATGCCAAGGATGGAACCCAGCTCTACTCACTGTGCATTGTTCCACGACACATTTGTTGCATTTTAATGGAGTCAGAAAGCAGAATAACATTTCCCAAGCATCACTTCTCAAACAGTGGTCTCTTGATTGATCTGGTTAAGGCCCTTTTCCATCTCCAGGATGGGAGAAACAGGATTCAGGCGCAGCCAACCAACAACCGTGTCTTTGTCTGGTTTTTAAGCTTTCACCCTCCTTCCTCTGATTTATCTTCCGAATACCTCAGAGGTACAAAACATCCTCCCTCCCCTCATCCCCCCCACCAACACACACACACATTTGGTTCACTTGGTTTGTTTATTAATCATGGTGACATGCATTCATTTTGGAATCTGGCCCTTTTTTCCATCTTAAATCTTAGACAAAACTCTCATGTTTATATCTGACATGGATTTTCGTAATGTTCTACCTCTGTCCCAACACTTCAGAGAATGAAGATATATGTCAAATATTGAATGCTCCAGATGCTAATGAAAATTAAAGGTCCCCCAAGGAACCCGGAGGTAATACCAATGCTAATGATTATGCATTTAATTACGCAGAAGAAAAAAATCAGAAAGGCAATAAGGGGAGCTGTTTCAGTATTGTCCTTTTAAGTAAGACAGTATCAAAGAAAATAAGTTGAAAACCTGTTAGCAGGGGAGATTATTTACTTTTTATCTAAAAGGCATTGTTTTCACGCCTGTTCATCTTAACACTATATTTGCTGCGTCCTTGGAGACAGGCAAGTCAATTACATGGTCTTCCTTTCACACTTACATCAAGGCCAAAAGTAAACTGTTGCAAACACAATGCACCCGCCTGTTTCCTTTGAAGCCAATGAAATAGGACCATCGTTCTTCAATCTTATTTCTTTTTGTCTAAAAAGTGACAGGATAAGAATTAAGCTAAAGAGAGAAGCATGAAGACACATTTTCTTCCAGCAGGCTGAACGGCACTGTCTTCACAATACATTGCCTGATGGGTAAGCAGGGAGTCCTTTGGTTTACTAAAATACCTCAATCAATTTTTCTTTTAATGACTTTCATCGCCAGTACCTACAAAGTGCTGAAGGACATTTCGGTCCTGAATCTAATCTTTCCGCATGTTCTTCATTGTTCAGAACAAGCACACACCGTGGTCATGTGATATTCCTTATTAGCTGTAACTGAAGCTTAACGGATATAATTAATGGATTATTCCAACCCTCTCTTTAGTTCCTCCATTTCTTTTATCCTTACAGAGATGAATTCTAATAGTGGCATTATCTGTAGAGATATAGTAGAAGAATAAAATGCCCCTGAAGACTTACCATTTGGCTTATTGTAATAATAGAATAAATGTCCATCCGGGGGGAGATTGTTAGATTTTCAGCCCTTCCCTCGACTCTCCCTGGAGACTGAAAGTCTGGATTCCAGCATTTTCTGAAGCCCCTTCCTAGCCTCATGAAAGCGGCAGATCTCTGACCCTCTCAATTATGTCCTTTGCAAAATTTCCCCCTCCACAAGAAAAGCTCTAAGTTGCATAATTTCTTAATGTAATGCTTCTCCAAACTTGACCCTTCAATGCGATGCTATTTTCTAGCATGTAACTAGGACTACAAAAACTAATCAAAAGGTGGGGTGCCATTGTGAATAATTTCTATTTTATATCTGTTTTATATTCTGTTTTCAAAGATTACTACAGTGAACAGGAAATAATTTATAAAAACAATTAGAAAATAGATAAAAATGCACCACCAGGTCTTCCATCTCCTCTAAGTTTCATCTAATTATGTTTTATTTTTACCCAGCTATTAAAATTCAAAATAACTTGACATATAGAGATTACTATGATACATTTAAGAAATCTAATCACGAGTCCAGATGTAAAACTTTGTGTCATCTTTTAATAACATTTGTGGAACATCAATGTGCAGAGAAAGCAATGAGCAAAAATAATTTCTTAAGACAAATCACAGGCAATCCTGGTTCTTCTTCCAGCAGACAGGAGCTGAGAAATCTTTGACTTAAACGTCTGCTGAGTCCCAACCGTTGGAGAATGAAGAGGAATGAGGGGAGGAGGGACAGAGAAAGAGATAGATACTTAAATAATGCCAAAACCAGTTAGACTGGCAAAGGTACTAAGGAGAACCAGAGATAGAACCTTGGACAATTCTAGTTAATTTTGTCTGGGGAGGAAAATACACATACAGGTGATAATGTGTGAAATTTGCCTTCCAGAATGATCTGTGTACCCGTTCTCGAGCAATTTATTTTACACTCTCCTGTCCTCCCACTGTTCATCAATTTGCTCGAGCGGGCCCAGTAATGTCTCCATTTTGAGACTTGCTGTTACTGTGTTTGGCGTATCGAATACATCAGGGGTAGCTTGCCAGGCTTTGCCTTGCGGGCGAGATACTCTCGGTAGCTTGCCAGGCTCTCCGAGAGGGGCGGAGGAATTGAACTCGATTCGACCGGGCTGGCTGCGTGCAAGGCAAACACCTTACTGCTGTTCTATCGCTCCAGAAATTTATTTAGCATCTCTAATCATTGACTTTGCAGTCAAGAATGAAAGAAGTGGAAGAATTCAGGATTTTGCATCAGTGACATTGATGAGGATCTTTATTCACTACTTTTTACCCCCCTTTTTCTGATTCTGCAGTCACTTGTGACATATTACTATCCTCTGTAATTGAATCTATATCTAGTTATCCCTCTTCCTCTCTAACCACGTCTTGGTGGCTCTTAAACTATGGCAACCAGCAGTTTATAGACAGAAAACTCAGTATTTAACCCGGGTGTGTATAATAAAGAAAATTTGGTTCAGTTCTTTCCCTCTGAATTATTTCTCCCTAAGGATCATTGGTGAAATGCTAGGTGGGCAGATGACAAATATATATAAAAATCTGTTTTATAATGGACTGATTTGAGTTGTCATTCTAATTCAAAGGCCAGAAGAGAGCTCATGGTTTTCTTTCAGTCCTAGCGATTTTTCTGTAAATCTCACACATTAACCTTGAAGCCACATGCTTTTCTGACATTCTTTGAATTCTTTAAATAGATCTGGAAGGTTGGAGTCAGGGCTGGCTTTTGTTAGCACTCCACTCTCGGAAAATAATAGCCACTTTGCGTTCTTTTTAAAACAGCATTAATAAGAGATCCATTCAAAGGGAAAAGCATCTAGCCTGTGCTTCAGGATCTACTCAGAACAAATGCATGAAGAAACTATATACAAATACGAAGACATCTGCCTGTTATTTATTAAAACATCATGAAAGTAATGTTTTCATCTTCTCATCCTTTTAATTAAAAAAAAATTTATTGAGCTCCTGCTATGTGAAGGTAAAACATTGTGAAGCAAAATGACCCATTCTTTCATGTGAATTTATTCTTTTCTGGAACGTTAAAATGATTCAGTTCTTAAAAAAATTTACAGTAATGGTTGGGATAAAAGTCAGGTGGATGATCCAGTGCTAAAAGGCCAGCAGCCAGCTAGCAGGGGAAGGGCAGAGGGAAGCAGCTGAACCCAGTGTCTCTACATTGCCCCCACTGAGCTCTGATGCCACATCACTCTTTGTTGTGGGGTCTGTCCTATGCGTGCAAGACGTTTGACAGTATTTCTGGTTTCTACCTATTTTCTGGGGACAAATCCTGTCCTGCACAGTCCTCCAAGCTAGACTCTACTCTCTCCAATGGTATGCTGGTCTCTTTCACAATTTGTTCATTTATTTATTTATTGCCTTTTGGGTCACACCCGGTGATGCACAGAGGTTACTCCTGGCTCTACACTCAGGAGTTACTCCTGGCAGTGCTTGGAGGACCATATGGGATGCCGGGGATTGAACCTGGGTCGGTCACGTGCAAGGCAAACACCCTACCTGCTGTGCTATTGCTCTAGCTCCCACCATTTGTTCTTTTTGCTTCTTGAAGATGAAGGCCAAACCTATGCACTTCAATCTGTGTATAACAAGGGGCCGGGAATACGGTTCAAATGGTTGGAGCATTATGCTTTGCATGTGGGAGAACAGAATTCAAGTGCTGGCACCTCATGAATCCTGACTATGACCAGGAGTGACCTCTGAGCACTGCTGGGTTCACGGGACACCCACCCCACAAATCCATATACATTGGTACTTAACATAAAGCAGATTCCATTCTTGTATCTCAATGTCAGGTGCTCCCTGGGATAATGGTGTGAAGTCAGTTCGAACTTAGTTTTCTTAAATTTGGGTAGAGCTGTGTCAATAGATTACTACCGTCTGGTGCAGTCACTGCATGACTAAGTGTGTGAGTAGTAATGGGAACTCCAATACAATGCCTGCCTGCAGGAGCATAAAGACACAAGTGCTGGCATGACAGAACAGAAAATAAAGTGCTTGCCTTGCACACAAGGTCATGCTTTGACCTTGAACTTGGTTTGATCCCTGGTACCAGAAGTGGTCCCTAGGTACCTCCAGGGATCATCCCAAAGCACAGAGCTCAGAATAGCTCCTGAGCACTGTTGGATGTGATCAAAACAAACCAAAAAGATATATGTCTCAGAAATGAAATTCAGACCCCATTATTTTGAAGTTTTGAGGAGAAATGTATAGATCTTGAAGCAGTGTTCCCCACACTGTGGTGTGCACAGAAATCACCTGGTAGCTTGTTGTAACACAACTCCTGGCTCCCCACAGAGATTTCATGGGAATTAGTAGACCTGACATCCTAAGTATCAACATTTTCCAAGTCTGCAGTACTCAGTACTCCCAGCTCTCTTATCGGTTCTTAGTCCTAGATGTATGCTCAGGGGATCATGCACAGGGATTGGACCAGGGTCAGCAGTAAGCAAAGAAAGCGCTTTAACTCCAGTGCAATCTTTCCGACCCAGCACCAACATTTCTAAGGCATATCCAGGTGGTCCTTACACACAGGGTCCATGAAGTCTCATTTGAAGAACAGAGCCTTGAAGATGAAGGATAAACTGCCAAGCTTTGTTTTGATCCATAATCCGATCGAAAGTATCGTCCACATGTTTGAGGAGATAAATCCATTAGGAGGCTAGGAGGTCAGCTGAGGGAACACCAAAAAAAGAGGAGTTAATGGCAAGAGGGACAGGGCCTATTGCAGGCCAACGGGACAGAGTGATCCTGTATAAAAATTCAACCTGTTCCTTCCTTATGGCAGCTGGAGTCCCAAAGGTGGCAAGGCAAATCCTGGTTCACTTTGGTCTAATGTCATTGAACATTCAAACTATAAACTAGCTCCTCTTGCCTTTCTTCGCAGAATGTCTAAAGGCAACTCATCTTGCGAAAAATGTTTAAACTTTTTGATGTTCTGATTATATACATCAGTCTGTGAGTCTGAGAATTACTGAGCAACCTTTTCTTTCCTTTCCAGAAAACTGGGCTCTGTTCTCAGCATGCTGACCATGAAGGTCTCTAAGGTTGGAGTTGGAACTTGGGGCGTGGTAAGTTAACCAAGACAAGAAGTAGTGTGGGAGTAAAGTTTACACAGCTCTGGAGAAGGAAAATTAGAGCCTGGATTCAGAACCTCGGCTGATGCTCTCAGTACAGAGATTCACACCTCCACAGCGGTCAACATCAAGCTGTCATCTGCATATCAGTCTTGTATACCTTCTTCAACCATTACCACTCAAGAAATGCAACACAGACAAGTACTGCCAGATAGTTTGGAATTGAGGGCTGATCCATGTGAATTAAAAAAACTTTTAGGGAGCTGGAGTGATAGTCTAGGGGGGAGGGTGTTTGCCTTGCACACAACTGATTTAGGTTGGATCCCCGGCATCCCATATAGTCCCCAAAGCACTACCAGGAGGTAATTCCTGAGTGCAGAGCCAGGAGTAGCCCCTGAGCATACTGAGTGTGACCCCCAAAAAACTAAAACAAAAATTTTTTAAAAATTAAAAATTAAAAAAAATCTTTTAATATTGCTAACATTTTTGAGGATCACCTCTGCCTCAATTTCCCATCTGGGGATATGATCCACAGTTTGAGAAGCCAGGGCCTCTTATAGTGGAGGAAAGAAACACACTAGCATTGTCCACAAATGTGAACAATTAGGGCAAATAATCTTAATCTTGAGGCATAGCCCTGTAGCACTGTCCTCCCATTGTTCATCGATTTGCTCGAGCGGGCCCAGTAACATCTCCATTGGAGACTTTGTTGTTACTGTGTTTGGCATATCGAATACGTCACGGGGAGCTTGCCAGGCTCTGCCGTGTGGGCAAGATACTCTCGGTAGCTTGCTGGGCTCTCCGAGAGGGGCGGAGGAATCGAACTCAGGTCGGCCATGTTGACTGCGTGCAAGATAAACGCCCTACCCGCTGTGCTATCGCTCCAGCCCATCTTGAGGCAAAAAAAGAATAAAATAAAATAATAATAAGGGAATAATGTGGAATAGTGATTACCTTAAATTTTATTTTTATAGATTTTATATTGTTTCATTTATATAATATAATTTTAAATAACAGCCAATTGAGGGAGCCATATCCAGTGGCGTTCAGAGATTACTTCTTGTTCTGTACTCAGAGATCACTCCTGAAACTTCTCTGGGGATGATATGGGGTGCCAGGGATTGAACATCTTTCAGCTGCATGCACGGCAAACACCCTGCCCATGTACTACATCCACAGCCTCTTTAATAACTCTTCTATTGGTTCAAGCTGCTCAGTGTTCAGCTGCAGGGACCAGTTTCCCCAAATGACACCCTTGTTTCAAGTATTCATGTTCTTTTGTAGCACTGTAGCACTGTAGCACTGTCCTCCCATTGTTCATTGATTTGCTCGAGCGGGCACCAGTAACGTCTCACAACAAATTGTGAGACTTGTTACTGTTTTTGGCATATCGAATACATCACAGGGAGCTTGCCAGGCTTTTCTTTTGTAAAAAAAAAAAATATATATATATATATATATGTATATATATATATACTCAAATTTAGGCATAATTATTTACAACCCTGTTAAAAATTAAAATTAAATAATAATTTCTTTAATAATGGAGTTTTCTCTTTAATAATAGAGTTTCAGGCTTACAACATTCCAGCTCCAAACCTACTCCAGGCTTCCATCTCAGCCTTTCCTACCCTCACTATATACATCAGCAAACCTATTTTTTATTTGAATCACTGTGAGATACACAGTTACCATGTTGTTCATGGTTGGGTTTCAGTCATACAATGTTCCAACACTCAACTCTTCACCAGTATAAGTTTCTGATCACTAATGTCCCGTCCCAGTTTTCCTCTGTCTACCATCCCCATAGCTTAAATCTATGGCAGACACATCCCTCCTCCCTCCTTCTTGGCACTGATGCAAACTCTTTTTTTTAATTTAACTCTTATAGTGTCCAAGATCTCAATCAACAACCTTATGTTGCCTCCAATTTGCCACATTACTTACCAACAGCCCATTTCCCAGCATTCTCAGTTCTGTAATCCAGGCCAAGTCTTTGCCATCATTTGGTACCTTCCATTCCTATTTTTTGATGCTTGTTATACCACGGATGGGGAGATCAGCCAGTATTTGTCTCTCTTTTTATTGATGTTGCTCAACTTAATATTCTTTATATACATCCTTCCTGCAGAGTCCATTGAAATAAGCATATTCTTTTGAGTTTCTACATAGACACATCCCAGGGTCACTTGAGCTTAAAAATCATCAGCCTGGTCTCATTAATCCTTCAGATGTGTCTAATACTTTTTCAGTGTGCAAAGACTTGTCTTGCACAAAATTTCAACTGATTTTATAACCGCCTCATAAACTGGCTATAAGAGATATGTTCCCTGCTTTTTACAAATGAAGAAAAACTAAGCTGAAAGCAGCAAGATTATTTGCTCATTTCAATAGCTTGTAGGTGGCAGAGCAGAGAAATAGGGAACTGGCATTCACTGGATACCAGACACAGACAGACACTGGGGTCTTGTCTAATCCACAATCGAATGCATTCGGTATGGGCGGGGGGGGGGTGGTATCTGAAACAGGAAGACACTGAATTCGGTGAGATGATGGCATTTATTCACAATCACATCTCTGGGAAGTCTAAATTAGGAAGAACCAAGCACACATTCTGGGATTCCAGATTCAGTGCATTTAGGGACGAATTTGAGTTGCCAACAAGATCCCTGGGGATCCTCATAATGCTGTGACTGAATTACCCTGAGCTGTTATTGATTGTCTCCTGGGAACGCCGGCATCTCAACTCCCACTGTACTTGGTCCACGGAAACACCAGAGAGAGTTTATTCCAACTCTGAATCAACTACCCCAAAGACAGTGTTCTGTGTTGATTGGAAGGCATGCGTACTTTGCTTTGATCAATTAATAGAGTAGTGGTTCTAAGCTTTGTATTGGCCGATGTATAAAAATATGTATTTGGGGTCCGGACAGACAGTACAGGGGTTAAGTCACTAGAATTGCAAGTGGCTGACTGTGGTTCAATCTCCAGGGCTGCCAGGACCAACTCAAGCAGACAGCCAGAAGATACCCTCACCCTCAACCCCAGCACTGCTGGGTCCCAGAAACATAATGACAACAAAAATTCATCTTGAAAATTATTTTGAAAAAAAAAAGTTTCTTAAAACTCTCATATTATTTCAAAGGTTGTGAGTTAAGCTGTTTAAAAATCTCCTATTTGCATCAGAAAGATAGTTATAGGGATTAAGGTGATAGTCTTGCATGAAATGCGCCCAAATTTCACCTCCAAACTCTATACATTCCCCATAAGCACCACCCAAAGCGACTTCTGAGCACAGAGACAGGAGCAAACCCTGAGCACAGTTAACTAAACATCTGGTGCCAAACCTTCCTGTATACACACACACACACACACACACACACACACACACACACACATCTAAGAAAACCTCCTTAGAGATTATTATAAAGGTTCTGGACATTGCTGGAAAAAAAATGAAGTCCCATTTTATTTTCAATAATCCATGTAGAAATAAAAGCATTTGAAGAAACTCTGAATTTGGCAAAAGAAGGCTCCAAATTTGCATTTTCGAATTTCAGTTTTGCTTCAGGGGAAACTGGCGTCTTCCTCAGCTGATCCGTATACTGGGAAGAGCCGCATTAAGGCAATACTTAATAACATTAATTATAATATTCATAAGACAGCTTTCCACGAGGCTCTCAAACAACTGTGATCACGTCATCATTCTCTTGGGGGTGGGCTCAGTGAGGACCTACTCCATCTGCCAGATGACAAGCCGCCAGAGGCGCGGCGACCTTAGGTGTCACTGTGAAGGTCATTCACAGACCTCAGCTCTGCAAATCCTGCGAGCGTGCTGGGGGCCTGAGTCACGCTTGGGTGCACAGATGAACCGTCTCCAGGCTGGAGGGCTGTTGAACACCGGACAGTAAGATTCCAGCCCACCAGCCTGGTCCCTGGGCAAAAAGGATGAGAGGGAATGAATTGCTCCCATCAAACACTGGGTTTGCATCCCTTAGTTCTCTTTAGCTCCCCAGTACCAGAAAGCATTGAGCTGGCATTCGTTCTTTGTGGCTTGTTACCATCTGACTAGGGAGAATGAACCTTCATGGCTGAATACAGACTTTGTACTAAAATAGCTAACGTGTCAGGTATCCGACCCGCACGGAAGCAGGACACACAATTCATTTTCCAATGGTGCGAGCCCCAAGAGGTCCTGCTCAATTAGAATTAGAATTTAATTATCTCTGCTTGCCATAGATGGAGATGGTGGGGGGGGGGCTGGAAATCTATTTAAAGTTTGGCCCCTCCCCCACCCCTTTCCTCTGCCACTGAGTAGCCTTGGTGAGTGCTCGGTTCACCCTGCTCGAGGGTTATGCATCGACTCACGGAATCTCCCGGGAATATCCACTCTGTGGATTGTGGCAGCCGTTTCCCCCTTCCCTGGGCTGACTAGCCTGAAGAGTCGGGGAATTTCTATTCTTCCATCATGTCCAGCTCCCACTGTTGGCAGAGAGCCTGAGTCACTTCCAGGGAGTTGCTGAGTCCAGGCTTGGGGATGGTGGAGAGTTCCAGAAGCTCGGAGCAGTTCCTGGAGCCTGGAATCAGCACAGCTGCAGTCGCTGGGGAAGAGGCTGCGCTCCAGGCTCTGCTCTTTCCCATCCTTCTGGTCCCAGTTACTCCCACCGTGCCACCTGTTGGCACTGGGCGAGGTCAGGCTCCTGATTCAGGGATATTAGAGGTACTCAGACATTACCTGCTGTCGCTGTGGCTCCTCGTCCTTACCAGCCTCTCGACTTCTACTAATGATCCAGTTTCCTCTGCTCCAACATCACAGCCTCTGGCTCTCTCTTAGTTCCTCGCAGGGTTTCTCTGGGGGGCGCTAGAATCTCCTGGATTGCTTTACATACAGATTCAGAGGCATCCAAGTGTTACCCCAAACTTGCTATCAGATCCTTTAGGAGTTGGATATGGACATTTGAACTTATAGCAAGGTCTATGGGTATTTATTTTATTTGGTGGCCACATCCAGCAGTGCTCAGAGTTTATTCCTGACTCTGCAGTCAGGGTTTGCACCTGGCAGCCTTAGGGGACTTTACGGGGTGCCGAGGATGAAACCTGGGTTGGCGGTAAGGCATATAAGGCAAATGCTCCACCTGCTATACTATTGCTCCAGCACTGTAGGTCTTATATACTCCACCAATGGAGACTCATTAACCCGTGGGATAATACTGCATGACTTTTATTATGATTTGGAACTTGATTCCAACCATTTTTCCAGTCTCACTTTCTACCACATATAATCAGTTACAATAAAGGATCGTGAGAGACCTGGAAATAAATCCTGGGGGTCCAGTCTAACATACCTTCTGGTTCAACTTTGACTTTTAGAGTTTGGGAGCGATTGCTTTCAATATTGTTGGTTTCAGAACTTTCATAACGTGGCAAATCATTCCTGTCCATAGAAATGCAAAGAAATCATATCTGGTGCAGTAAAATGATGTTTGCTCTGCTCCGAACCAGAATTGCCTCTGTTTATAAATTCATTTCCAAATTCCTCATTGGTTCCGTTTGAATTTTCCCCCTTCAGACTGGCTGTGATCTCTTCCAGTTTCCTCCCATTGGGTATTAACTAAAATCTGACATGTATCATTTCATACTTGTCTGAGGTCACAATATTCACGATTATGATCATGATCAACCTGTTATTCGTCGATTGCCTCGAGCAAGCACCAGTAACGTCTCCTTCGTCCTAGCCCTGAGATTTTAAAAAGTGCCATATTCAAGGCTCTTTCAGGGTTAGGAAAATGAGACCTATCATTGTTATTGGTATGTGGCATATTGAGTACGTCACAGGGAGTTTGTCAGACTCTGCCGTGTAGGCAGGATACATTTGGTAGCCTGCCGAGTTCTCCAAAGTAAGAATGAGATAGCAAGATGTTGCGCGGCCACTAATGCAGCCATGCACTTCCGGGAGCTGGGTTTTATAGTCTCTGGGTCTTGGCCATTGATGGGATTACCTGGCGCCAGGGGCAGTTGGTGGGTGTGACGCCTACCTACTAGAAGATGGGGAATCTGGGTGGAGGAGGCTCAGTCCCAATCCGAGCAGGCTTGGAGATCTCAGCCCCGGGACCTGCATGCCTGGGTTCCTTTGTCGGTTCCTTCATGCCTGTGGAGAGTGGTTTCAGCATGGCTGTGGCTGGTTCCAGGGATCTTCGGCTGCTGGGGCTCTGCTTGGGGAAGGGAAGGAAACTCAACCCGCCCTGCTCCAAGGGGCCCCAGTGAAGACAATGTTACTTTCCAAAATTATGCTTAAGCCTGCATGCAAGGTTGGATCTCTGGCCTCTCTGTGGTGGGCTAGTTTCCTCCACCCCTGGTCTGCTCTCCTAACCTCTGTTCCCCCACCCCTGAGCCCTCAGTTGCACCAGTAAGCCCTTTTTACCTTTCCCGGCCCACAAAAGTCATCAAGCCTCAGCTTGCGTTCTTCATTAAACCTGGCCCTGCCTCCACCCGTCCCCAGCACCCCAACTGATCTCAGCCCTCTCAGCCCTCCTGTTCACAGTTCACAGGCCCCTTTTGAAGGAGGCAGCCTCAGTTTCCCCTTGCCAGTGAGAGAGGAAGCCACAGTTTTCTCTTGCCAGATGTTTCATCTCTCCCCATCTACCCACACATGCTTCATCCCCAAGGTACTGTGTTAACATTCCAGCAATTCCCCAGGACCTTAAAATTCTGCCGGGGAGCCTAGGTTCCCTCGGAGCCCACAGAGCCTGAGACAAAGAGCTAGAAAGACAAACCAGTAACTTCCTTGCATCCTCAGCAACTTTTGTCAATTGATAAGAAATGGAAAGATCCCAATTTCCACCTAAAAAGGTCTGCAGGAAGAGCTTTTACCTGCAACTTCCTGGCATTCTCTGCAACTTGAGTCAATAGAAGAGAAATTCAATTGACCAGAGAGCCTTTTCAAGGGGTTATACAAAACTCCTTTTGAACTTAGTCCTATACTAAGTTCTTCCTGACTTGGAGAGCTTCCTTTCTTTATTATTTATTTATTTATTTATTTATTTACTTATTTTTGCTTTTTGGGTCACACCCGGCGATGCACAGGAGTTACTCTGGATTTGCACTCAAGAATCACTCCTGGCGGTGCTCGGGGGGACCATATGGGATGCTGGGAATCAAACCCGGGTCAGCCTCGTGCAAGGCAAACGCCCTACCTGCTGTGCTATTGCTCCAGCCCCGCTTCCTTTCTTTTCTACTTTCCAATAAACATTTATACTTTCCAACTCTGAGTCTGAGCATCTTTATTATTCAATATTTTCATTCTTGAATGAACAGAGACCCACTGCCTCTGCTTTGGCTTCTTCCGCATCACCTGCATCACTTTTTAGTGTCAAGGGGTACACCCTACTCTCTACTGCAAAGACCGACTGCAATCCTACAGCCAGATACTTGACACAGCTGTGGCACATGGTGACTCTCAGGAGCTGTGCTACTCTCTTTCCTTCTTGATCAGGGAGGGGACCCTGACCTGCACCCCTTCCCATCACCATAGTTGGGACAGGAATGCATACCACAGGCAGGGGTGCCCCTTCAGGCTTCCCCGATGAGGGAGATTGTTAAATTTTGTGTTAGATCCCTGGGGAGTTCTGCCAAGTTCTTTCAAAGCAGCTTCCAATGGGCTATAACAGCCCCTAGAGGAACAGGATGATCTGGTTCGTGCAGCCAACTGACCTGCAGACCCATTTCTTTATCCTTTACCCGATCCCTTTAGTGGCTCTGTCCACAGGGACTGGACCCCATCCTCTAGAAGCTCTGTGTAGAGGTGTGTGTGTGGGGGGGAGGGAGAGCAGTACAGACAGAACTACAGACCCACCAGGGCAGAGGAATCTTGCTATTCCATTCCCTTGGGATGACAGCTTCAGTTCAACCTCTAGACTAAAGGCATAAAGCTTTGTGAGGCAGAACCGGCTTGGTCGGCAGCACCATTTTCATCCAAATGAGGTTTCCTAGCAGCTTGATTTCTGTTGGCAGTGTGTGTGTGTGTGTGTGTGTGTGTGCGCGCGCGCGCGCGCGCGCGCGTGCGCGCGCACAACACAGAGAATTCCCCGCCATGCATGTTAAACTCTGAGTTTCCTTCACCACCATCCCATGCTGCTAAATTCTGTGTGAAGAGAAGGCAGGATCTCATGCTGAAGAGCATTTTCCAACAAGGTTGATGCAGCACAGGAAGTGGCCCCAGGGACGGTCTGTGCAAACCTAAATCAAGAGTCATTAGCACCGAGGGCCACTGGGCAGGGCCTGTGAAAGGCATTCACAGCAGCGCTACCCACCACCTGAGCTCCATACAGCACAGGTTGGCAGAGCAGCATTTTCTGGGCAATAGGCATGAGAGTGACCAGGTGAATCCTGGAGGGTCACAGTTCCATGCTCTCCAGTCTGCTCGGGACTCAGGACTTCACATGCCAGGGCTAGAAAATGAGCCAGGAGAGCTGGCCTTATGGGGCTAAAAGCCTACCCAACCTCCCACCAAGAAGAAAATTTGAATCATTTCTAGAAGATTTGATAGGTAGGAATAGCTGAACTTTCTTATACCCTAAAACAAAAAGGTTTAACCAACTCTGGATGGACCAGAAATTCTGGACGATTATCCGGAGGATTGTGCCTGACGAACAGTAACAAATTAAAGGACTGACAGAGGAAGGCGTGCAGTGAATTAGGAGGACATGGAGAAATGGCCATGGAGCCAATAATAAAATAATGCAATTTAAACAATCAAAGTAAAGACGAGATGGCCGACATTATGAAAGAAATGAGCAGGATAATAAGAGCAGAGCCATGGGTAGCGAGCTCACTGGAAGCAGGAAGACGGGATGTCAGCTCTGAGCACTGAAGGCCACACTTTGGGAAGAACTGGGTGGCAGACGCGAGGTCTTAGAAAGGGCCGGGCCTGGTGAGGACCAGAGGAAAGGCCCCTGCTGGCCAGCGGGCAGTGCCGAGGAGGAGGAAGTTAGAGCAAAGGTCATGTTTAAAGACATACAGGGAGACACGGGAGGAAGCAGGCATGCAGGAGCCCCCAGACTTGGGCAAGGTGTGGCTCCACTGGTCACCTCGCACGTGCAAAGCTCAGGGTTTCACCCCAGCACCGCATGGCCCTGTGGAGCACCCCGCGGCATGGCTCTGGGCCCCTATGCACCCCCGACTGTGGTGCTCACGACAATAACAAGAAAGCACTGTCAGTGCATGAACACCAGTGGAAAGACCTTTTTGACAGCTGAACGGTTTGCCGGAACCAGTGCCTTGACAGGCAGGAGATTCACATCTGGGAAAGCTTGTTTCCCCTGGGATCAAATTTCAGGGTAGACTCAGTCTAGGCCTCCCATCCGAGGACTTCTTTTCAGGTGCACACACTGTCAACACACTCCATGGAAGCCCAGGCTCACCAGGTTGGTCCCACATGACTGAGGACACCACCCTCTCCAGCTGCAACTGCCCTCTTAGAGACACAACGTAGGGCTGTTCCAGACCTGAGACACGGGGTTCATGGCCTGGGCCACTGCTATTATTCCCGAGAGTTACTGCACCTGGGAGGTTGCATTGCCAAGGACACTCAGCCCTCCCGCGCTCCTTTCAGCATCACCCATGAAACAGTGAACGGGAAGAGCCGGCCTGGGCCAAGCTAAACAAAGACCTGCTCTCTGTGCCTCAATTTACAGCAGCAGATCAATGACGTGAAAGACTTCTGGTGTCAGGCAAGCTGAATGCATCTTCCTGAAGTAGCATTCATAGAGCACTGTAGCACTGTCCTCCCCTTGTTCATCAATTTGCTTGAGCGGGCACCAGTAACGCCTCACAACAAATTATGAGACTCGTGGTTACTGTTTTTGGCATATCGAATAGGTCATGGGTAGCTTACCAGGCTTTGCCGTGTGGGCGGGATATTCTCAGTAGCTTGCCTGGCTCTCTGAGAGAGGCGGAGGAATCGAACCTGGGTCAGCTGTGTGCAAGGCAAATGCCTTACCGCCGTGCTATCGCTCCAGCCCAGCATTCATAGAAAGCATTTTAAAATTTCTTTTCTTGCAGTATTTCTTCGTATCCCAGCAAACCCTTCTGCTCGTGTCCAGTCCCCGGAGGCTCGTTCCAGCCCTGGCTCCTGCATTTGGACCCTGAGAGACAGTGGGAAATGTACCATGTGGCCAGTCCACTTGTCCTCTAATGAGAAAAGTGTGTGATTACCAATGTTTCCTGGTCCCACTTTGGCCCAGACAGGGCTTATTATTGCCACCATTAGATGTTTCTCTTCAAGAAAGCCGGGCTGGAAGCACACCTAGCATCTGAAGAGCCACTTAACTTAAGCACTGACACCCAGCAGGCAGAAGGATTTTTTAAGAGCACAGACAGCTCCAGCAACAGATCAATATTTCTGCACAGCAGCCAAGGTGCAGTTGCGTCCCTACAACTGTGGATCTCCTGGAGTTGAGAGCGGTCAGCTTGGACATCTCCCTCCAATACCCATGTGTTTGATTGGGTTTTATTTGTTACAAATTAGTGAAATGAGATTCAAAACATGATTTTAGAAAAAAAAAATCTCATCCCCTGAAAACACAAAAGGAGACTGGAGCAGTGGCACAGCAGGTAGGGTGTTTTCCTTACATGCAGGCAACCTGGGTTTGATTCCCAGCATCCCATATGGTCCCCTGAGCATGGCCAGAAGTAATTTCTGAGTGCAGAGCCAGGAGTAACCCTTGTGTATTGTCGGGTGTAACCCAAAAAAGCAAATATTAATAGTAATAAAACACAGAAGGATTAGAAAAGGATGGTGCTAAGTGTTCCAACTGAGTCCACATCTGCCCATGAAGGTTTTGAAATAGTTCTCTGGTGGCCTGTGGCAGAGAGGGGCAGCTCGGACTCTGCCCAGGGTCCTACACCTTTCTGAGGAGCAGCTATGAAAAGAGCAGGAATCCCAGAGCGAAACCCTTTCTCCCAAGCCACAAGTTCCTCTGGGTCACTGTGTCCGGGTAAGAAGCAGATGTCGTAAGAAGCAGAGCTGCTTCTAAGATGACTGTCTCAAAGTGGTCCCCAGCGTACCCCATCAGCATCCCAGCAGGGCACGGGGGGAAGTCTGGCCTCAAGGGATGATTCATGGCTTCTAGCCTCATGACTGAGAATGAGCCCAGGAATTTGCTTGATTTCATAAGTCCCCCATGTGATTTTTAGACATACTAAAGTGTGAGAATCACGGGTCTTGCTTTTTGGGGTGGGGTGAGGGTGATTTGGAGTCTATTTCCTAACCATATAATACTTCATGTCAATTAGTGCTGGTTCTGCTCATCATTATTTTGCTTGTTTCTGCTGATATGCTGACTCATTTGATCCTCACGACAATGGATGGTGTGTAGGGATAATATAATCCCCATTTTCTAAAAGAGTGAGCAAAAGCACTAAGGGGGTAGGTCATTTGCCCCTTCCACAGCCAGGATTCAAAAGCAGTCGGGTCTCAGAGTTCATGCTCTCACCCTTGGCCAGGCTAGCTAAGACATTGGCTTCCTACATGCTACTGAATCCCTCCTCATCCCATTCAACTGGCAAACACCCCTTCTTTCAAGACTGTGCACCACTGGCTCTGTGCGCCCTTCTCTGACCCCCAGAAGGTAGAATATCCCCCCTATTGTGAGAGAGGAGATGGGCACAGGCTAGGACAAACAGCAGTCTTTTTTTAAGGGGGGGTGGTTAGGTAGACTGCTGGGGAGGGCCTGGGCCAGAGGCTGTTCCTGACTCTGTGCTCCTGACAGGGCTTGGGGGGACCAGCTGTGACGCCCAGGATTCGAACCAGGGTTGGCTGCATGCAAGGCAGGTGCCTTCACCCCTGGACTATACCCGCAGCCTGCAGTCTTGATACTGCAACCAGGCGCTTTGTTAGCTCTGGCATGGAAACGCCAGTTCTTAGTAATCGTAACGCCCAGGTCCGCTGACATTTAATTTGCCTGCCAATCAAATACTGAAAACCCAGCACCAGAAAGTTCCCCAGCTGCTGATCAGGGCCAGGCTCGGGTGCCAGGAGCGCTTCTTACCCCGCTTCCCCCACCCGAGAGAGTGGCAGAGTCACCTTCCTGGTTGGGCCACGGGCGAAGGGGCAAATCCCAAGTGATCCTGCATCATTTCCTGAGCACTCCCCAGCGCCTGGGCAACCTGTTTCTTGTTCTTATCAAACCTCCCCCAACATCAGGGGTTCTGCTTTATTGGGGGTATCCATTCCGTTTCCTTGGAGAGTGGAAACGTGCTGGCCCACCTGCAAGTGGGGTGTGCTAAGCTGCGTCCCGTCTGATCCACAGAGTGCTGGGAACTGAGTATCTGCACCCCCTTCAGGCCCCTCAACCCCCTCACTGTGTCCAGCGAACCAAAGGACAGGGAATGACCTGCTTCCTCTCTGAGCACATAGCCACTTCGCTGACCTCCCAGGCAGGGGTCCTGGACTGTTCCTGGGTCCCTGCCACCCCCGGCCGTGGTCTGCACGTCACATCCCTGAGCCCCGCTCACTACTGCATCTTCTGGTAACTGGCACGCTTTTCCTGCCCACCCAGGACATTTCCACTGTGACAATTACTCCATCAGCCACTCGGAGCCGGAGGATTTGAAAGGAGGGCTGCTATTTTTCGTGAGTACAATTATTTATGTGCACAAATAATTGTGCACATAATTGGCTAATGGGGAGTGCAATCGGCCACATGTGGGCATAATTAGCCACTTGCCCCTCGTTTGGAGGGGATAATTATCAAACCAGGCAATTCTATATCTGCGGGTAATTGTATGGCAGAAGAGAAGGGCGCATAGGAAATCCGGTCCTTAATTACCTTTCCAGGTCCTTGGTTTCAGAAAACGCCTTTTAAGGTAAAGGTGTTCAATTGCTGGCTTGGATCCGTCAGATCTGGTTGCAAGGAAGCAGCGGCAGAGCAGGGGGTGTGGGAGGAGCCGAGATCTGGTGTGCCAAGCCGAGATCTCCCTCTCCCTTGCCAGGAACCCCAGCCGCCAATTACCCTGGACATTTACACCGAGGCCCACCTAGCGGTCAGCCATCTGCCTTCGCAGACAATAAAGCTCCGCTCTTACCGGTCCCCATTACTGAACATCATTTTTGCTTTAGCGGTTTTCACGTTTTCCCTCACTTTGAGGCTTTATCGTCTCAGAAACGCCAGTTGACTTGGCACAGGCAGTGATTCCGTTCGCTGCTGGAAGTGGGTCATTTAGAATTCGCTTTAACAATACCTTTAACTAGTCATTCATCTGGGGATGCACAGAACATAATAAATCCCGAGCACGTCTCTTTGTGGTTTTTCTGAGACCTCAGATGGCAGAGATTTTACAGTCTCGGCGGTGCCCCCTGCATTCTGGTTTAAACAGCTCTGCAAAACTCTTCCCACTCTCCCACTCAATCACACAAAAATACACTTGCTAACAGCAGATCCTAAAAATACATGTCACATGCGAGCACAAGGGAAATTATTTCTTAACATGAATTGACTCTTTAGGAATATGCAAGCCGAGTGATTTTTCAAAAAAAAAAAAAAAGCAATGTGTGGCTCCTATTTCACTGCATCACATCTCTATCAGAGTATTATCTTGGGGTACTGGGGAGGGATGGTGAGAGGCAGTATGCAGCAACCCCCTGGTTGGTTGAGGGACAGGCTTTGGGTCCTTCACAAAGCCTGTGTTCTGGGCTGGGCTGGGCTGGGCTGCTCACTAGATGAATAGCCTCAGGTTAGGGTATTTCAACTTTCTGACTCAATGTTCTCATCTCTAAAATGGGTTTTTCCGAGAATGAAATGGAATTCAGGTAAATTACTCAGCACACCATTAGGCACATTCTAAAGCCTCAAAGAAGGGATGCCTTTTATTGATAATAAGCTCCTTACGTCTTGGCATTCCCCCCGGGAATATCAACCAGATCCCAACTTGGAGGCGTGTTATTTCTGCTTTTACTCGCTGGGGTTCCTCATGCCTCTCACATTTCCTAAATTAAATCATTTCATTTAAACTTTCAAAAAAGGAGCTAGAGCGGTGGCAGGGATCTTACCTTGCATGCAGTCCACTCGGGTTCCATCCTGGGGAATTTCATATGGTTCCCCCAAGCCTGCCGGGAGTAAGAGCATCACAAGGCATGGCCCCCGAATCAATACTGAACAAACAAGTTGATGTTGTTGTTGCTACTGCTTTGGGCCTACCCAGCAGTGCTCAATGACCCAGCGGCACCACGGGTGACTTTTCAGCCTGGTGGTTCTGTGCAATGGTCCAAGGACGCGATACTGATCAGGCCCACAGTGCCACCCTTATGCAGACCACCCCAGCCCTGCAGGGGGCTTTGGACTTGCACCTGGTGGTACTGGGGGTTGGGGAAGGGGACCACGTGCTGCTAGGAATCAAACCCAGGTCAGGTCAGGTGCAAGCTAACCACATGCCCTAAACGCTGTGCAGTCTTTCGGCCCCCCCGGGTGGGACTTTGCAGCTTTGAGCCATACCAGTCACATCACTCTCCCTCACCCTCTCCAAACCGCACACAGCATGCCCAGAAGAGATGTTCCCATTGAGAATAAATGATGGGAGCAACACCTGCACCCCACACATGACCCTGACCTCCTGACCAGCACTATCATCTACAGCAGCCAGACCAGGCCCTGACCTCTTCCTCTTCCCCATCCCCCGCAGCCAGCCTCCTTGTCACTTATTTATTCATTTAGCTTGGTGTGGGGGCCACCCCCTACTGGTGCTTACACCGGGTTCTGAGCTCAGGCATCACTCCTGATGGGGGTTGGGAGACCTTATGGGGTGCCAGGAGTCAGACCCAGGATGAGCGCATGCCAGGCAAGTGCCCTACATGCTGTCTCACCTCTGTTTCTGAGCTCTCTCTGCTCACTTCCTTCAGCCACTGAGCCCGACCCTCCGTCACACCCCGGACTTTTGCACCATCTGGATATTTCTTTCATCTTGTTGATTTTGCCTTCCTGACCTGGGAGGCAGGGCCTTGCTGGGCTCAAGTATGCGCCCCTCTTCGCAGCTCTGTGGAGGGGTGCCAAGCAGTCCGGGTGGGAGTACCGGTCCCCTTGAATGCAGCACATGCTGCCGACCAGGCTGCCTGTTGGCCCCAGAGAGTCTGTTTCTTACCTCTTTCGGAGCAATGCTGCCGGTTCTCTCCTGCATCCATCTATGGCCCGTTGGCCCCTCACACCTTATTGTGCTTCTTTGTCCTCTTTCCATGTCATGGTCCTAATGATTTTGTACCCCAGCATCAGTTCTGATGCTCAAAATGATGCTCTTGAAATCTGCATCCCGCTGTGGGTTACAGTCTCACCTCTGATCCCCAACACCCCCCCACACACACACACACATACACACACACCTCGCTCTGACTCCTCCTCACCTCACTGTCTGAACCTTGACTCCTCGATGCCTGTCTAACAGGCTATATTCCAAATACACCCAACTAAGTTTGCTTGTATTTATTACTGGGTTGCCCATTCTTTGAGAAAGGAAGAGAAGGAGGAAGAGAGAGAGCCTGAGAGGGGAAGGTCATTGCCAGGCCCCTTAGTAACTGGATTATTATTCCCCTCTGAATGTTCTAACCCATTTTGGAAAGTCTCAGTTTAGTTTTTGGTGTTTTTAGATCCCATCCCCAGCACTGTGTGGTGCTGGGGATGACACCCAGGCCTCCCTCATGCAAAGCTGGTGCTCCAACAAGTGGAGCCATGTACCGTGGCTCCTTACTAGTCTGAACACACATGGAACCTTCAGGCATTGAACTTCACTTGGCATTGGTGTTTCTGTCAGTCATTTCAAACTGGACTTTTTTTTCAGGGGCGGGGCTGGTAATCAAACTAGGGTGGGTCACACGCAAGGCAAACACCTTACTCAACTATTCTATCCCTCCAGCCCCTCAAAATAAAATTCTTTGGGTCAGAACGATAACACAACAGGTAGGATTGCATCTCAGCCTAACCTGTGGAAGGAGAATGCTTGCCTATCATGAGACCAACCTGGGTCTGATCCCTGGCATCCCATAGGGTCCTCCAGCACAGCCAGGCGTGATCCCTGCAAGCAGACCCAAGAGTAAGCTCTGAGCACTCTTTAGATGTGAACCAATTGCCCCACCCACCCAAAAAAAATTAACAACAACAAAAGGAATTCTTTATGTAGTCACTTCACCACTTACCATGATAGTCATTCACCTCCAGGTGTCTCCGTGGAACCTCAGGTTCTTTGCAATTGACCTTGTTCTATTGACCAAGCCCAGGCTGGAGGGGAAGAAAGGGTTAAGGGCATTAGGAGGGAGGAAGGGTGGAGATGCAGCGAAGAAGAACCATGAGGCAAGACATTGCTCACTTCTTCCTGAGAGCCAGCAAAGCTGGGAGCTTGGGCCCGTGCTGTGCTTTTGGAAGTTTGAGAGATTTGTCACAAAAATGCAGGTTTCTGGCTCTCCCTGAGAATGCTTTAGTGTTGGCTCAACAGGGCCTATATGGGAACATAATTGGCTGGAAATGAGTAGCAGCTGCCCCTTTAAAATAGGGGCACCCTCTCCAGCTGGAAGCAGCCCTGCCCTCCCACCAACTCCCCCATAATTGTTTTACCCGCAGCCAAAATCAATCATTTATGTTGTCAGCTGGGCGGCTGCAGGCGTGCGAGTGAGTTTGTGACTTCTAGCCTAAAGGAAGCCCTAGAGCTCATCCACACTGCAAAAAATTTCACAGAGTGGTGGTTTATAGAATACGGTGGTTTCTAGAATATGGTGGAATCTCAGCGTTGTATTCAACACTGCAGCGTCTGTAAAATAGGTGTGCGGTGAACTAAAAGGAAGCGCCCAGTGCTTTGGGTTAAACATCTGAGCAATACAGAGCGATCCGCTCGCTCTCCTTGCTGGAGTCCAGCTTCCTAGGGTGCAGAAAATGTCACTGGCCACCCTGGAGGCTTTGTTCTTTGGGAAGTGGGGGCGGAGATCCTTCCAGAGGCAGGTGTAGGAAGAACCAGTGAACTCACTCTTTGATCGGACAAACTGATTGTTAGATCAAGATGCCTGTTTGCACAAAGAACAAACACAATTAGTGTTGGTGGGGATGTGGGGAAAACGGGACTCTCGTTCACTGCTGGTGGGAGTGTCAACTGGCCCAGCCCTTTGGGTAAATAGGACCCTTCTCAAAAGATCTAGGAATTGAGCTTCCAGATGACCCAGCCATTCCACTTCTTGGCATCTACCCCAAGAGCCCAAGAACTCTACTCAGAAAAGACATTTGAGCTCCTATATTAATTGCAGCACTGTTCACAGTAGCCAGAAGCTGGAAAGAACCTAAGTGTCCGAGAACAGATGACAGATAAAGGAATTATGATATAAGTATACACTGGAATACGACTCAGCTAGATGTAAGGATGAAATCATGCGCCTTGCTACTACATGGATAGATGTGGACAGTGTTAGACTGAGTGAGTTAGAAGGAGAGGGAGAGACACAGAATGACCCCTCTCATATGTAAGGGAAAAACAAACGCCAAAAAGCAACAGAAACTAAGAACTGATCTTCAGTAGGAAGATAGTAGGGATTTGGAGGTGGGCCCTGGGACAGTGGCTGAGGATGGTGGTGGAGGATATGGTGCTGGAATGTTCTATGCATGAAACCCTTCGTAACTGTACTGTAAACCACAGTCCCTAAAATAATTTTGTTTTAAAGTCAGTGTTTCCTAAGGACCAGAGCATGAACGAGCACAACAATCCTGTTACAGTCTCTAGCATTGAGACTCTGCTTCCTGCTTTGAGAATCGAGGACAGATGGGGGTGGAGGTGCAGGTCCTGGGGTCCCATTTGGTTTCCTCCAGAAGGGTTTGATCAACCAGCTTCTATCCCACTCAGTGTCTTTATGAGTAAGCATGTCACTTTCCTCCTTAAGATAAATTTTCAAAGTTTCCAAGTTCTAATTAAACTAATGAACTCTGCATTTCTGACAGAGGTTGTGAAAATGCTATTTCCTACCCATCTAGATGAATTATTTTAAAAAAAAAAAACCCAAAACCTGGCTTAGGACTCCATGACTGCTTGTCTTCCTACATCATCCATCGCTTTCAGGCTAGATATAGTAAGAGCAGAAGTCCTGCATGGAGATTAATGAAGACCCGCGTTCCAACGCCTTCAGAGCATCTGTCTGCTTTCAGAGTCATGCCCTCATTCTCCTACCAATTAGAGTGGAACAAAATGGGTGCCTCGCCTTTTGGTAGAAAATTAAAAACCAAGAAACTGTTTCTCCCTCCTTTGATGTAATCTGACACCGCCGCGCATAGGAAGCTTCTCCCCGTATTGAAATGAAGGGTAAAGAAAACACCAAGGTGCTAATTGAATTCATATCTCCTCCTCTCCCAGAAGCTGAACACAGACTGAACAAAGCCTGGCTCCCCTTCTCTGAGACTCTAAGGAACCCAAATGAACCCTTTCTAAAATGAAAACTTCTTTTTTTTTCAAACATCCGGAACAGTTGCCAATCAGATGTGATATTTAATATTGCGGTGCGCGCGCTGTTTCTAGGGAGGAAATTCCCAGAAAGGATGCAAGAGTATTATTTTAGCAAATAATTTGTTTATCACACAACCATTGATCTGAAATCTGTGAGGACTTAATTAAAAACTGCCAGAAGCAGTCACATCAAATTCAACGGAATCAACAAAAGATGGATTTCTTAGATCAAGATGGGTAGGGGACATTTGGATCATTTCAAAGCTCTGCAGCATTAGGAATATGAAAATGTGTTCACTTTTCATATTGTATTATTTTAAATAGTCATCATACAAACTCTAAGTCTTCAGAAATTTATACCCGTCACTGCTTGTCAAGTAGTTATTCCATGTCAGATTCTACCCTCAACACTTTTTTCCCTGCAAGCCATCAATATTTCATCTCCCATTTGGAGGAACAAACTGAAAGGGCCAAGGTCATTCAAGGTCACCCAGTAAGTGGCGACCTTGGGATTTGAATCCAGGTCTAACTTATCTAAAACCTATCCATTAAGTAGTAAAAAGCATTTTAGATGATAAATTTGACTGTAGGCATCGCTTAGACCACATTCCAGAAATTTTAAAAAATGATCTGCTCTTTTCTAAATTATAGTGATTATGTCCTTATTTGCAGACATATCTCTTGGGGGTGTTCTTCATTCTTAAAAAATGTGCAGTATGACTAAAAATTGTTTCACTGTAAAATTTGGAATTTTTTTAGTTTATCCTATCATTAAATTGTCTCGACAATTTTCTTTTACTGCTCCATACTGTCAAAAATCTGCTCTCCCTAGAAGAGTGTCTACTATTTTTGTTTCGTTCTGGAGAATTAATGGAGTAAATAATTTAAAAAGATGTATAGGGGGTATAGCTCAGTGGTTGAGTGCATGCCTGAAATGTATGAAGTGCTGGGTTTGATCCCTGTCATTCTCTCTTGCTCTCTCTCTTTTCTCTCTCGCTCTCTCTCTCTTTCTCTCTCTCCCTCTCTCTCTTTCCCTCTCTCTTCCTTTTTCCCTTCTCTCTCTTTCTCTCACACTCACCACACACACACACACACACACACACACACACTGGAAGAATGAGGTTAAAACTGACTTATGATGGTCCAGAGACTCACAAATAAATCTTGGAAGAGAGCAACACATTTCAGAGATGTCTCCTGACCCCATGCCAGGCTGACTTTATCAGGGTACTTCTGCCTGCCCCAACAGAACCTTGGCAGATGCAAGCCCCAGAACCCTATCTCCTCCATACTCCTGGGCAAGCCCATCATACATAAGAATGAATCCGCTGAAAAATCCAAGTATGGGGGTTTTGTGAGTGAAATCATTAGGCTGGCATGGAGTTCAGAATAGTGCCCGCTCCCATCCCCCTGTGCTGCGGGGTGCCTGGCAGTCATGCTCACAAACTGCCTCTGGGCACCATGAAAGCTCATCAACAGCTATGATCCAGAGACTCATGAACAAATCTCGAAAGAGAGCAACACACTGAAGAGATGTCTCTGGACCCCAAAGTTACCATCCAGTTAAAATATTTAACTCCAGCACCCTATTTAAAATTTTAGAATTCCTGGAGCAACACTTTATACTCTATGCTACTGACGTACCAAGAGTAGCGCCACATTTGATGGGGTAGAAGGCAATTGATCTTGATCAAAAAATATATATGTAAAAATATGTATGTTTTATATATATATATGTATATATTAGCACACGGACACTACTTCCACTACCCAGCCGTCGCCACACTCCAGGACGCTTTCCGGACCCGCGCGGCCGCAAGCGGCTGCGCGACACATCATAACACACTAAATACCCATCTTCTGGAATTGTCGTACCATATTTGATAGAGTTCAAATATGGTAACACCTACAAGGGTGATTAGAGATCGCCCCAAAAGCCTCTATCCCTCTCAGAAAGACTGGCAAGCTACCGAGAGTATTCCGCCCACACGGAAAAGCCTGGCAAGCTATCCGCTGTGTATTCGATATGCCAAAACCAGCAACTACAACTGGTCTCTTTCACCTGACCCTGAAGGCTTCACCGACATGGCAGCACTGAGAAGGATGAGAAAGGAGAGGCCAACAAAATCTCAAGGTCGACCTAGGCTGCCACAATGAAGGAAGACAAAAATGATCATCTGTACTTTCAATGCACGTACGCTAGCATCAGATGCATCCATCGAGGACCTGATGGTACAAGCTCGAATGATCAAGTACGACATCATTGGTCTGACCGAGACAAGAAGGCACGAATCTCACCATGCCGTTTTCGACACTGGAGAAGAATTGTTCCTCGGAACATGCGATAAAAGAAGTGTTGGAGGCGTCAGTGTCCTTGTCAACACAAACTTGGCCAAGAGCATTGATTCATTCGAATGCCTAACAACCTGAATCGGACGTTTACATTTGAATAGATGTGGCTCACTGCCTGCAGTTTCTATCTTCGTTGTCTACGCACCAACATCTCATTATGATGAAAGAGAAATCGAGAAGTTCTACATGGAGCTAGAGAAGTTCTATAAAGAAGACCACACCTTCTACAAGATCATTGTGGGTGATTTTAATGCCAAGATAGGATCGAGAAGATCAGCTGAAGAACTTCACATCGGGACCCATGGCCTAGAATGGAACGAACAGGGTGAGAGACTGTCTGAGTTCATCATGTCGACCAAGACCATTCATGGTAACTCACAGTTCCAGAAGGCAGAATCTAAACGATGGACATGGGAGTCTCCTGGTGGACGATTCCACAACGAAATAGACCACATCATATTCAATCGACGGTTTTGCCTGACTGATGTCGCTGTTGTCCCAAAATTTCGAACGGGATCGGACCACCGTCTCCTTTGTGCAAAATTCTACTTCACAGAGCGGGGAGAAAGGGCTGCAAAGTTCAAAAAGAGGACTCCCAGAATGACCACCAACTGGGAACTCTTTGGTACTATTGCGGCAACATGGGAAGATGCCATTGTTGACAAAATTGACGAGGAATATGATCGACTGGTTCAGCACCTCCATGAATGTGCGAGGAACGCCAAGAGAGAGATAGCCACAAAAAATCGCCTATCTTTGAAAACTCTTGAGCTAATTCGCCAGCGTGGTTTGGCGCATGCCTCAGGCAACCACAAGCTAACGTCCGAGCTCGCAAAGCAGTGCAGAGATGTGATCAAGGAAGACCTCAAAGAGAGAAGAGCAGAAGTACTGGTAGATGCGGCAGAAGCCGGGAAAAGTATTCGTAACGCCCGCCTGTCCTTCGCCAACTATAAGACCAAGATGACTGCCCTCCGACGTCCTGATGGATCCATCACATCCTCCAGAACGGCAATGGAGAAGATTATCCATGACTTCTACTCAAATCTCTTTGATAGCCATGTCCACTTGCCGACATACCAAATTCCACAGGATGGATATGTCATTCCCAACGTTCTCCCTTCCGAAATCCGACATGCCATTTCATCGGTAAAGAAACAAACAGCACCCGGCCCAGACAAGGTCAGACCTGAACACCTGAAGAACCTGCCGTCAGTACTCATCAATACACTGGCTCGGCTCTTCACTCGCTACCTGTCTGAATGCAAGGTTCCGTCCCAATGGAAAACCAGCAGGACCGTACTACTGTTCAAGAAGGGAGACATCCATGACATTGGCAACTATCGCCCGATCTGCCTATTGTCTGTCATCTACAAGTTGTTCACTCGAGTCATCCTAAATAGGATTGGCAGAACACTAGATGAAGGACAACCATGCGAGCAAGCAGGGTTCCGCAAAGGATTCAGCACCATCAACCATATCCACACAATAACCAAGCTCATTGAGGTTTCTCGGGAGTTCAAGATGCTGCTCTGTTTAACGTTCATTGATTTAAAGAAGCCCTTTGATTCTGTTGAGACGGAAGCGGTCATTGAAGCCCTAGCCAATCAGGGCATTCAAGCCCAATACTTCAGGATCCTCCGTGAGCTGTATTGCGGATTCACTACCAGGATCTCACCATTCTACAAAGAAGTGATCGTTGATGTCAAGAGAGGGGTGCGGCAGAGTGATACCATTTCACCGAAACTCTTCAGTGCCACCCTCGAGAACATCATGCGACGACTGGAATGGGAAGGAATGGGAGTGAAGATAGATGGTCGGCAACTACACCACCTCCGCTTTGCTGATGACATTGTTTTAATAACACCAAACATCAGCCAAGCGGCACAAATGCTGGCTGGCCGACTTTGACCATGAGTGTGGAAAGGTTGGACTACAGCTGAATCTTACGAAGACAATGTTTATGAGAAACAGCCTCATTCCTGACACCCCATTCGCTCTCAATGGAACGACCATCTCCAAATGCAACAGCTATGTGTACCTAGGTCGAGAGGTCAACATGACAAATGACCTGGCACCCGAGCTGTGCAGGAGGAAGAGAGCGGCTTGGAACGCCTTCAAGAACGTCAAAGAAATAGCTAAGAGGACGAAGAACCTCCGGCTCCAGGCACATCTCTTTGATTCCACTGTTCTTCCTGCATTAACTTATGCCTCAGAGACCTGGGCCCTACGCAAACAAGATGAGAACGCTATTCAGGTCTCCCAAAGAAGAATAGAAAGAGCTATGCTTGGAATATCACGTTTCACTCAAATGAGAGAAAGAATCCGGAGTTCTGACATCCGTCGACGATCAAGAATCAGGGACGCTGTCTCATTTGCCAAGGTGTCGAAAATCAAATGGGCTGGTCACGTAATGAGATTTAAAGACGACCGCTGGACTAGAGCTGTTACCAACTGGATTCCACAGGATGTCAAAAGACCGCGTGGCCGCCCACCTACCAGATGATCAGACTTCTTCATCAAGATCATGAACGATCGGTTTGAGGCCCTTCATGTTCCCGGAGCGAACAGATGCCATTGGGCTATTTCACTAGCATGCGACAGGGACAAATGGAGACGTTACTGGCGCCTGCTCGAGCAAATCGACAACTAACGGGAAGTTAAGTAATTAAGTGATATTAGCACACAAGACTCAACCTGTAAAAACATGTTAGTGGTCTCTTATACAGGGGCTTAATGACTCCAAGGTGAAATACAACAATTTTGACACACTTGCCTCTAAGGAAAACTTCTGTATTTTTTTTTTTTTTTTTGCTTTTTGGGTCACACTCGGCAATGCACAGGGGTCACTCCTGGCTCTGCACTCAGGAATTATCCCTGGTGATGCTCAGGGGACAATATGGGATGCTGCGAATTGAACCTGGGTCAGCCGCGTGCAAGGCAAACGCCCTACCCACTGTGTTATCACTCCAGCCTCAACTTTTGGATTTTTTTAATGGATTATTCATAACAAGCAATACAAAATAAATTATTTAGTATATGCCTTTGGGGAAGGCTTGAGTGGTAATAGTAAAATTCTAAATAATGGTGGCGGGAAGGTATAATGGTAGTGGAACTGGTGTTGAAATATTGAATGTAAGAAATTATTGTGAACAACTTTATAGGCTGGAGCGATAGCACAGCGGTAGGGCGTTCGCCTTACACGCGGCCAACATGGCCGACCCGAGTTCGATTCCTCCGCCCCTCTCGGAGAGCCCGGCAAGCTACCGACAGTATCTCGCCCGCATGGCAGAGCCTGGCAAGCTCCCCGTGACGTATTCGATGTGCCAGACACAGTAACAACAAAGTCTCCAATGGAGACGTTACTGGGCCCACTCGAGCAAAAAAAACTGACCAAATGAAGTGAATTGGGTTATTTGTGTGAATCAAAAATTTTACCCCCCAAAATACAGGGGTTTTTAGGAGATTTAGTGGGGTAAGATTTTAAGTATCCAGTTCTAGCCCTTCTTAATAACAATTTATTAAAATAGCATACCAGTGCATCTTTATTCATCCATCTGTTTATGAAAAGCAATTACTGTGTGCTTCTGCTGTATCATGCCTTTTAAGTCCCACACAAACCCCCTGGAAGGGTAACTGATTAAACCAAGTCATTGCCGCTGGTCTCCAAGGTCATTGACATGAGCACCACTGCTAGGCTCATTCCCCCACAGAACTTTTGTACTTTTTGGCATCTTCTCACTTACCTGTTTCCCCCTCCTTGAGCGACTAAAGGAAGCTGACTCTTAACTTACCTCGGCTCCTTCCACCTAGCATAACGCCTACATGGCATGTAACAGATACTGGGTAAATTCTCATGGAATGAGTACAGGTATTGCTTGCAGGAGAAAAAAGGAGATTTTGTTCAAGAACTAGATGGACCCCAGTTCCAATAAGCCCCTCACCCCCAGCCCTTGAGCGTTCAGGCTGGAGACAGGGGCACTTCTGAGCCTGGTCCGCCCTGCCTACTGCTTCCTCGTCCTCCCCATCGACTTCCTGCCTAGCATTCTGTACACCTGGATTATGACACCAGCTGTCTGACGACTTCAGACATCCTAGATGAGAGCTTGCTGGAACACTGAGTCTGTTGCCAAGTGAGAAGCAGGAAGTCAAAATAGGGGAGGAAGACAGTTCATGTGAAAGGGAACTTGAGGAGCAGACTCAGAACAATCTCTCTCCTATGCGGGATATAATGAAACTTCCTAGGGGAATATCAAATGCCCAAAAGGCAGTAGAAACGAAGAGTAGGAGAACCAGAAACGCACAAGGTGGAGGTTTGGTTCCTGTTCAGGGAAAGGAACACTGGAAATGGGGGGAGTGCCTGCCACAGAGGCAGGCTGGGGGGCAGGAGGAAAACTGGGGACATTGGTGGAGGGAAGTGGACACTGGTGAAGGGCCTGGTGTTGGAAAAGCGTACACCTGAAACTCAACAATAAATACCATTGGAACTTTGTAGTTTATGGTGATTCAATTAAAAAAGCAAGAATTTTTGGGACTGGAGCAATAGCACAGTGGGTTGAGTGTTTGCCTTGCACGTGGCCAACCCAGGTTCGATTCCCAGAATCCCATATGGTTCCCTGAGCACCGCCAGGGGTGATTCCTGAGTGCAGAGTCAGGAGTAACATCTGTGCATCACCAGATGTGACCCAAACAGAAAAAAAAAAAAGAATTTTTTTTAAAGGGGAACTTACACAACTCTTTTAGATTGGTCAATGAATGTGGAGGTTACTGGCCAATCTTGGTCATATAATCTAGAAGGGAAGATAACAGACAAGGGGGAGGGGGGTGGTACATGGATTTATTTACAGATCAAAATCATGAGGGATGATTTTGGTCTGTAAATAAGCACCTGGGATGTAGGAGCTCGATTCCCATTGTCCAAAAACAAACAAAACACATTAAAAACAAACAAACAACAACAACCAAAAAAAAAAAAAAAAGACTCCTTGGGATGTTTTAGTTCACCTAGCATTTGTGAGAATCTCCCTGGGATGTTTTCACCTGGAATTTGTGAGTATCTATCTGGGGTTGATCTTCGTCAGGCCAGAAATAAAGAAATAAAACCAAAACAAAACCTACCCTTAAGACAATGGAAAAATAGGAGTCACTGTTGAGAAAAGTGATTTCTGAGGATTTTGCTTATCTTTGGCTTTTGTTTTGTTGGCACTGGGTGGTACAGATACAGGAGGGAGAATCAGCTCACAGAGAAAGCAGCCCCTGGCCCTCAGATGCCCGCTCCAGAAGCTGCCTGAGGCAGGGACTGAGCTTGAGTTGGAATGACTAATTTCCAAGGTATACTACTTTGCTTCTCTGGAGGAAAGAGAAAAGCACATTTTCAGCACCAGTGAATGCTGTTTGGACCGCTTTGTTCTTCAAGCCACATTCACGATTTGAGTCCTCATTTTCTTTGAGACATCACTTTGACTACCCAAATATTGAACATATTTCAAGATAAAAATAGGAACGATGGGGGCTGGAGCAATAGCACAGCAGGTAGAGTGTTTGCCTTGCACGTGGCCAACCCGGGTTCGATTCCCAGCATCCTATATGGTCCCCTGAGCACTACTAGGTGTAAGTCCTGAATGCATGAGCCAGGAGTTAACCCCTGTGCATCGCCAGGTATGACCCAAAAAGCAATAAATAAATAAATAAATAATAAAAATAAAAATAGAAGCGAATGGGCTTAGAAGTATCCATCCTTCAAAAGGCACTGGGCTGGGCTGGAGCAATAGCACAGCAGGTAGGGCTTTTGCCTTGCACGCGGCCGACCCAGGTTTGATTCCCAGCATCCCTTATGGTCCCCTGAGCACTGCCAGGAGTAACTCCTGAGTGCATGAGTCAGGAGTAGCCCCTGTGCATCGCCGGGTGTGACCCAAAAAGCAAAAAAAAAAAAAAAAGGCACTGGGTGATATCCTCTTAGAAAAGCAATTGTGTGAGGGATGGAGAGAAGATCTGGTGGGCTTATGGGGGAACCTGAATGCAGACGGAGTCAGTTTCCCCCGGACATTTGAAAGGGCCAATGAGAGGCTTTTTTCCCCCTTTTTCAAATACCACAGATCTGTGGCTCCCTCAGGGAAATAGCAATAAATATTGGTTAAATGCCTATAAAGCCGGCAAGGCAAAAATAAGTCCAAAGTTTGAGTGGGTCATTTAAAACACGGCCTAACCTTTTATTTAATTGCCCTTTTGCTGCAAACCAGAAATGAGATCTGAACGCAAAATGGACTGGTCACTCGGAACCCGCTCTGAAATATCTGCCAGAAGTGGATTTAAAGTCCAATCGCTCTGCTCTCAGCTCGAGTGCAACCAACTGGGGGGAAATTGAATTCTACGCTGCTAGTGGATTGTGGCAGCGCGTGTCTTTATTGGGGGGCGGGAGGGAGGGGAGTCCAGAGAAGGGCAGTTGGGTGCTGAGCAGTGTGGTGTGATGCTGACGTGAATTTCAATCTGTTTCTTCATTTTGTGACCCGAGTTATCCTATCGGCAAGACCACACTCTTCTGGACCCCGTTTTCCTCATCTATAAAAGGGATCTCTTACTACCTCACACCAGGACCTATGCTTAGGATGCAAAGACATTAATTCCTTCATTGAACAAGTCCTTTTTTTTTTTTCCTTTTTGGGTCACACCGGGCTATGCACAGGGGTTACTCCTGGCTTTGCACTCAGGAATTACCCCTGGTGGTGCTCAGGGAACCATATGGGATACTAGGAATCGAACCCAGGTTGACCACATGCAAGGCAAATGCCCTACCCGCTGTGCTATCTATCACTCCAGCCCCTGAAGAAATCTTTTTTAAAGATGATGTGCCAGGGCTCTGTGAACTAGTCAGCCTGACTCTTTTCATGTGGGGAAATGAGCGTGGAGCAGGAAGCCGTTCAATAGCACTGGAGGTGGGAAGCTGAGGAAGGAAAGGATCAGATGTGGCCATAGCAGTGTCCCATCTTTCCTGTGACAACTGACAATGTGACTCTGACCACCTCTGATCCTCCTCCTGAAACCGAGTGGGTTTTGCCAGTTTGCAACCCACAGACTCCATGGCAGCAAGGCTCCGTGGATTCTAAGGTCCAGTCACGAAACACTACAGCTCTAACTCCCTCGTTGGGATTCTCCCCTGGGACCCCTCTGACTCCCTTGAGAGAGGGACTGCCAACCCCTGCAGTGACCACACTGCCAGGAAGATGTCATGCTTCCTGAAGAGACGGACATGCAGGTATCCAAGCTCCCGCCTGGCTCCCGTTTGCCTCCTCACCTGCCTGCAACCACAGTCAGAAGCCAGAATCTTCCAGAATGCCTGAGCCTCAGGCACCATGAGAGAGAAAGCAACAGTGAATGTTTTGAATCCCTTGTGGAGGATTTGAGGGTGAGTATTTGTAGCCAGGAGCTAAAAGAACAGAGTCAGGAGGAAAGTAGATTCCACGGTAGCTGTGGTCAAATAGCAAGTAGTCTTGGGTCTTGCTGGCCAATGCAAAGATCAGTATTAAAAGTGAAAAGTTAGTCCTGGCTCTGTGCTCAGAGATCACTTGTGGCAGGTTTTAGGGATTGAACCCAGGTTGGCTCCGTGCAATGCAAGCACCTTACCTGCTGTGAGGTATCTCTCTGGTCATGATTTGGGCTTTTTACTTCCTCTTCCATTCTATTTTAGGCACCTTGTGATTTATGAAACAATTAATATAGAATTTTTAAAACATCTGAGCACCACACCCTCCACCAGAATGTTTGCTTTCCTCAGGCACTATCACAATGGCCTCCTCAAGCCTCACCATCATCTACCTCCTGGGGTAAGCTTCCTAACGAAGACCATTGCTCAATTTCTATTGCCTCTAGGCATTTATTATTCCCATCTTTATATCCCACATATGAGTGACATCATTCTAAGTCTATCCCTCTCTTTTGGAATCTCTCTAGATCAACCCATGCAGTAGAAATTGCATGATTTCACCTTTTTTTTTTTTATATATATATAGCTGAGTAGTATTCCATTGTGGATATGTACCATAGTTTCTTTATCCAATCATCTGTTCTTGGATACTCAGATTCTTTCTAGATTTTGGCTACTGTGAACAGTGCTGCAATAATCATCAGAGTGCAAATGCCTTTTCTGAGTATAGTTTTGGGCCCTGGGGGCAGATAACCAGACATGGAGTGACTGAGCGAGATGGAGGCTCAATTCCTAGTTTGTTTTTCTTTAGAAGTGTTCAAACCATTTTCCAAAAAGGTTGAATCAGTCGATATTATCACTGTGAATGATGGTCCTTTCTTTCCAAATGCTGTTGATTTGTGTTTTAATAGAAAAATTCAGGATACCCTGCAGAGACTGATAGCTCAATTGTTACTTCTCTCCACAGCAAACTTAGCTTCTCCCTCCAGAGCAAAGGATGGCACAGTAAGGTTAAGGAATTGGTTCTAAGTCTCTGAGCTACTAAAGGCAGAGATGGGATGCAAACCCATCTCATCCTTTCAAATCATTTTTTTTTTGCTTTTATTTATTTTGTCACACCTGGCGATGCACAGGGGTTACTCCTGGCTCTGTAGTCAGAAGTTACTCCTGGCGGTGCTCAGGGGACCATATGGGATGCTGGGAATCGAACCTGGGTTGGCTACGTGCAAGGCAAACGCCCTACCTGCTGTGCTATCTCTCTAGCCCTATCCTTTCAAGTCTTAAGAGAATAAATTTTATAGAAAGTCAGCTGGATTAGCCATAAATTCACGAGCTGTATAGCATGGGTAAGTCACTTCATCTCTGTCAATCACTTAGAGTGTTCTGATCCCATGCTGTCTGGTTTATGCTCAGCTTTGCCACCTAGTATTTACTCAACTTTGTCACTTTTATACCCCACCTCTGACAACAGGACGTGGCACTCAGTGAACTGCTACTGGGTGAGTGAAGGAATCCCAGCCCGGGAACAAGGGTGCATGTGGCATTAAGCCCCAAATTAGAGTCCCTATCTCCTCATTTTATTGAAAAATTTAAAAAAAAATTTAGTAAACAGAATCCTCCCATATTCTTTTACTTATATGAATTATTTGGTTATTCATAGTCTTAAAAAAAAGTTGTTCACAGTAATTTGTTGCATTAAAAATTATAACACCAATCCCACCACCATTACACCTTCCCTCCATCATTATTTTGAATATTCCCACCACCACCAAAGCCTTCCCCTAAATAATTTATTTTGTATTGCTTGTTAATGAAAATCCACTAAGAATGATCCAAAAAAGGTTTCTTTAGAGGAAAGTGTGTGAAGATTATTGTATCTCACCCTGGAGCCCTTAAGCCCTTGTAACAAGAGATTACCAACATGTTGTTATAGATTGAGCCTGTGTCCTGATTGAGATTAGGTGCCTTCTACTTTACACCCCATCAAATGTGATGTGCTACTCCTGGTACATCAGTGACATAGAGTATTAGATGTCATGCAGCCATGAAGGAGGTCGCACACTTCAGGAATCCTAAAATTTTAAATAGAGCGCTAGAGCTGGAGTTAAATTTTTAAGGGGGTATTGACTTTAGGGGCATCTCTGTGGCTTGTGGCTCTCTTCTGAAATTTATCTGTGGGTCTTTAATATATCTCATTTTAAATGGGACGTCTCCTTTAGAACAACCAGTGACTCGGGGATCCTGCTCTGTAACTTCAGTGCTGAATTCACCTTTTTTTTTCCCAAATCAGCCCCTTTCATGCTACCTGTTTTTAAAAAGTGTTATTGACTCAAAGTTCAAACCCTGACTCCATCTTCAACTTCTGACAATGTCCTTCTCTCATTCCACATTTCCCATCTCCTAGACTTTCAATGGTCTCAGATTCTTTCTCCATCACCCTTGAATAAATCTTACAGATTCATCTTCCAAAAGTTCAATCCTGATTAGAACGTTCATTTTAGAAAAGTATTCACTGTCTGCTAAATAAACTCTAAACCCTTCTGGTTCTCATTAAAACATTTTATGATCTCATTCTAACCTCACTTTCCTAGATCAATGGTCCATCAAAGGAAAGCAAAATTGCTGTGTGTAATAATGTTAAAGGACCTTCCTGGGTCATGAAAGATGGATGGAATTCAGCTTAGTCTACTGGTTGGAACGAGGTACATGAAGACTCTTAATCACTGTTCTGTCCATTATGATTTGAGTGACCTGCATGGTTGTTTCACAGGTCTGAATCTTATCTTTCTTAATTAAAAATTCTCACCAATTTCTTACATTCTCCTAGGGCAGACAAGCAGAGAAAAAGCTCTGTGTGAGAGAGGAACACTAAGACTTAGCTTTGTGTGGCTAGTTTTGGAGAGTCAAAGAAGTCCCCTCTGAAGCACAGGGACTCTGCTTTCTTCAGGAATTCTCTGTCCATACAACAATAGAAGGCCTTCTTGGAGACACTATCCCAGGTTACAATTACACAACATAGTAGTTTCCCTCTTGCTGTTGGGCTTCTGCTAGAAAGAACACAGATAAGGGGAACTGGACTTGGTTGTAATCCAGTAGAGGTGTTGAGATGGGTTCTTTTTAGTCCCTTGTCTGTGTTGAGGCTCTACTCTCAGTGCCTTGGGCATGACCACTGCAGCCATGGTTGGTTAAACTAAGCTCCTGCTAGTGTAGAGTGGGCCCTTCACTGTCTGGTTTGAAAGTTTGCTTCTTTGGGGCAGGGAAGGAGGCTCACCCAGCAGTGCACAAGGGGTTACTCTTGACTAGGTCCTCAGAGGTTGTTCCCGGCAGGCCTGCGGGACTATGGAGTGCTGGGGATTGAACCATGTACCCCAGAATATAAAGCATGAATTTTAGCCAACTGAACTGTCACTCCAGTCCAGGGCAGGCTCTTTAATCCAGGGTATCTGGTCTCTTTAAAAGAAGAAAGTGGTAGACCAACAGAAACACAGGAGAACACCATGAGATGCTGGGGAGCAAAGACCAAAATCCTTTAAGTCAAGGAATACTCTACAGCAAAGCACAGTAGCTGAGGAGAGGTAAGAAAAGGTTTCCCTGAGTTGCCTGCCCTGACTACATCTTGAACTAAAACAAGGACTTCTAGTCTGCAGCCCTCTGAGAATTTTAGCATCAGTCACGGAAAATGGAAGAGACTAACACATCAGCATTGGGAAGTAAAGGACTCCTACCCCTGCTTTCCAAGATTCTAGGTTAACCCTGTGCTTGATGAAAGTCAAGGTATCTCTGCAGTAAAGCATCCTGAAGAATGGGGATGTTGGGAATGGTGAACCCGCTTCTCAGCTCTGATGAGAGGCTGGTGCTGTGCATGACCTGTAGCAACTATACACATAGTCACTTCAACACAGCAGGGTGCTTTTGGGGAAAAGGAATAGCTATGACTGTAAGGACTAAAAAGGAGCCCCCTTTAAGACTGTTAGACTACTGGAAGTCTCTGCAGCTTTGCCAGTTTAGAGCTAGAACTCATTCTGACAATGTTTTGGTATCTGGAAGAATCTTGGCACTTTGGAGGTGAGTCTGGTGTAGCCATATCACCAGTATAAAATGATACTATTGAGTCTATTGGGGGAAAAAAGAGATAATTAAAAACAAGTTTAACTTTGATGCCACACCTACTAACGAGTAAGTTAAACATGGGCCCATGCCAGCCTGAGCAGGAACCAATCCTGGCCTATACCACCCTCAAGTAGAAAAAGGGTCTCCACAGGTCCATTTTCCAAAAGGGACATTATACACATCCTACAATTCCTAAATTCCTGGGGTAAGTAAAGGAAGTTGTTGGGCTGGAGAAGTATAGTGGGTAAGGTGCTTACTTCCCATAGGATCAACCCCCGACACCCCATATGGTCCCCTGAGGCCTGCTAGGAATGAACCCTAAGTACAGAGCCAGGACTAAGACTTGAGCACAGCCAAATGTCGTCCAAAAATAATAAAACAAAAGAGAGAGAGTGAGAGAGAGAGAAATAGAGAGAGAGAAGGGACTGGAACGCTATCATAGTGGATAGGGCGTTTGCCTTGCATGTGGCCCACCTGTGTTCGATTCCCAGCATCCCATATGGTTCCCCTGAGCACTGCCAGGAGTAATTCCTGAGTGCAGAACCAGAAGTATCCCCTGTGCATCACCAGGTGTGACCTAAAAATCAAGAGAGAGAGAGAGAGAGAGAGAGGAAGAAAGAAAGAAAGAGAGGGAGGGAGGGAGGGAGGGAGGGAGGGAGAAGGTGATGAGAATGTGGGAATTCAAGGAGTTTGTTAGAAAAATAAAAGATATTTAATTTTTAATTTTATGTTGAAGAAAGAGATAATAATGACAAACATGGAAAAAGGGACAATAAAACTCTACATGTTAAACTGTGAAGGATGAAGTGTTCCAGAAATAATAGATGAGAACATGTCAAAGGTTCAAAAGAGATTTTCTGAGACCCATAGTCCAGTTTGTTGAGCTAAATCTCTGAATGGACTTCAAATAAAATCCCCGCTCTATAGAAGTAAAGCAATTACTCAAAATCAACCATGAGTAAAAGCACTACATGGTAACAATTGTTGCCATGTGGAACAGAATTCAGAAAAATACTCTTTTTTTTTTTTTCTGCCACAGCATATCCTCGACTCTAAATTCTGCTTGGAAAAAATCCAGTGCCAAGTGATGTTCACAGTCCAACACTACATGGATATAACACAGATGTAACAGCCAGCCCTTCATAAGCAAAACAGAAGACATCCCAGCAAAAGTGGTAAAAGAATCATTTGTATTTCCTGAGTATGAAAGACTGGCAGAGCAGAGCTTAGCTCTTCACACCACCTGCTTCAGCTGGGTCCTTGCTGAGGTCTGCTGAGAACACAGTACTGTGGATTTTCTGAGATTGCACGGGAACAGTGTGTGCACCTAATGACATCCTCTCGGTCAGAATTCCAAGAACACCAAATCTTCTGATTACTGAAAGTATAAAGGTAACTTTAATGGGGTTGTGAGAATCTTGATCAGGATGGGAAACAAAAATGTGTTTCCTGTGCCCAGAAAATGATCCTAACCTTAAAGAAGGTGCACAAGTTGAAAATCACACTAGGCATTAGGGTCTGGTATCCAAGAGCAAATTTTCTATACTCTGTGTCTTTGGTTGAAGGTGGTGCTATACCGAATGTCCCCTTGTGTATAGTGCAAAGAGAAGCCCATTTCTCCGGGCACACTTTAATGTCACATATTTATAAACATATTTATAAACATCAGGGACGCTGTCTCATTTGCCAAGGTGTCGAAAATCAGATGGGCTGGTCACGTAATGAGATTTAAAGACGACCGCTGGACTAGAGCTGTTACCGACTGGATTCCACGGGATGTCAAAAGACCGCGTGGCCACCCACCTACCAGATGGTCAGACTTCTTCATCAAGATCATGAACGATCGGTTTGAGGTTCTTCATGTTCCCAGAGCGAACAGATGCCATTGGGCTATTTCACTAGCACGCGACAGGGACAAATGGAGATGTTACTGGCGCCCGCTCGAGCAAATCGACGACTAACAGGAAGTTAAGTGATTAAGTGATTTATAAACATAAAATTACAAAAAGTTGAATACGAGACGAAGAAGGGTTATTGGTGCTTATCTTTTCTACTTTCTTGGCTACTCCTGTGGAAGTGAGAAGATGGGCTTTTTCTACACATTATTCTCAGTGTCCCTCCTCTTTGCCATCATTGATCTTTCTCTTTTCTTTGGATCTCTTTTTACAGGAGCACACACAAATGACTATATGATCTGATCTAATTTTCTCTCTGACAGGAACTCTTTTTAAAGATTGCAATCATCTGGGGAACATAAAGTAACAAAATAGGAGACTAACACCCAAGAATGGCCAAGATTAGTACCAGGAATTTTGCTCCATGGCTTGGAGGCCAGCCACACATGCGAGGGGAAAAGGGAGCTCAGATAGAGAAGGGAGCACCAAATAAAGGGTGTTGGGAGGATCCTCCCAGGATGGGAGAAGCATGCTGAAAGTAGACTATAGACCAAACATGATTGTCACCCATTGTCTCTTTTGCAAACCACAACACCCAAAAGGAGAGAGAGAACAAAAGGGAATGCACTGCCACAGAAGCAGAGTGGGATGGGGGGTATGGGGGATGGGAGGGATACTGGGATCCATGGTGGTGGGAAATGGGCACTGGTGGAGGGATGGGTATTTGATCATTGTATAACTGAAACCCAAGCATAAAAATTTGTAAGTCTACAACTGTACCTCATGGTGTCTCACTAATAAAAATTTTTAAAAAAAACACTTTCGCCCTTTATTTAAACACCATGGTTTACAAAGTTGTTCATAATGCACTTTTTATGGGCATTCAACATTCCAACACCAATTCTACCACCAGTGTGACCTTCTCTTTATCAATATTCCCATTTTCCCAATCCTCCTCCAATCATGCCCTTTAGCAGGGACAAAATTATTTTATATTGCTTGTTACAACTAAATGGCTAACGGGATTGTCAAAAAAAAAATACTGCAGTAAAAGAAAACTTGTGAAAATTGTTATATCCTACCATGAGGTTACTAAGTCCTTTTCTGAGGTCTTGCTAAGTTGGTTGTTACTAGTTGAGCCAACTGTGGTATTGATGACTGAGTGGAGTTGGCTTCTGCATCACTTTCCCGTTACTGTGTTCCTACTGAGATGTAAGCATTGTAGATTTTGGAGGTGACATGTGGTCACAAATGCAGCTGCATTGTGTGCTCCAGAAAAATCAGGGATATGCAAGTGGGCTGTGAGTTTACATGGCAGGAGTTGTGGGTTGTGAGTGTGGTTACTGGTGCCTCCAAAGCATGGGGATAGGGAGAGGGAAAGCTGTCCACCCCACTCCGAGAAGACCCCAGAATTCTCAACCTGAAAACTCTGGTGCTTTCAGGAATTTCCAGCAGCTTTGGTACCTGGCAGTTTCGCAGAGATTAGTTGTTACTGATACGAATTCTTACAGACCCCCTCTGGGCAAGATCACAACAACAAAAGTATATTATCTTCTATTTACCACAAGCCTGTTGATCCTACACCCCATAGGGCCTGCCAGTCTTGCCCTGAGCACAGAGCAGGGGATAAACCCTGAGCACCACTGGGCATGATCTAAACCATCACCCCCACCTCCTCCCCTCAAATAAAAAATTATTGGGACAGAGATAGTACAAGGGTTAAGGCACTTGTCTTGTATGCAGCTGACCCCAGTTTGATACCTAGTACCACAAAGGGCCCACAAATCACCACCAGGAGTGAACCCTGAGTGCAGTGTTAGGAATAAGCCCTGAGCACTACTGGGTATATCTCCTCTCCTGAAAAAAATGTGTGTATGTGTGTGTGTGTGCGTGTGTGTGTGTGTGTGTGTGTGTTGGAAGGTGAGATGAACAGCTCTGGGTGAGATGTTTCTTTCTTTCCACTCACATACTTGGTGCCTATAAGGATATCCATGAACCCTCAGGACCCCACTGAGAATTCTGGATTTTGCTATAGGAAAGGACAACCATTTAGGTAAATGGTGGCATGGAAATATGACAAAACTAGTATGGAATATCCTGAACACATACCTGACATCACAGTTATAGTAATTGGCAAGGGACAGAGGAGGCAAGACAAACAAAATTAAAAAAAAAAGTGCTAGCAGGATATCTGGCAGACACTGAGCATGCAATACATTTTTGCTGAGTGAAGAAATACATGAATGATAATAGCAGGGAGAGAATTATAGAAAGATATTGTCGAGGGATAACAAAAATATGTTTGTTTTGATTGATTACAGAAAATAAGAGAGAGGTGGAGTGAAAAGTTTTCCAAGTCTCATGCCTGGGCCTCTGAGATAGGAACCAGAAACTTCTTAGGAGAAAGAGATTGGGTGGGAAAGATGATGTTAATTATGGAGCAATTTAAATATAGTGACAAGATAATCCACTGGAAATGTCTAGAGACATTTGGAACTAGGGCTGAAAGACCAGCATGATGTACTATGGTAATAAAGACAAGAGATGAGCCAGAGAGAGAGAGTGAGAGAGAGAGAGAGAGAGAGAGAGAGAGAGAGAGAGAGAGAGAGAGAGAGAGAATGGGAACAAGGTGCTTGCTTTGCACTCAGTCATTTCAGCTGTGGCCTCAGTTTGAAATTTTGGCACCACCTATGTTCCTCTAGCATGGCCTAGAGTCACTTTCGAGTAAGGAGGAATAGTCCTGGAGTACCCCTGGGTGTGGTCCCAGGTGTGGTCCCAGGACCAAAAAGGAAAAGCAAAAAGTACAAGAGAGGAGATGGTATGGAGCATCGGAGGGAGGGTTGCCAGAATCCAGAAGCAAAGGTACTAAGGAGGGCAAGAGAAGGGAGGGGATCCACAAAGGAGGATGGAGTGGCGGGATCAAGAAAAGCACCAACACTTCCCCTCAGAAGAACCCCAGGAGAGATTCTCAAGGCATGAATCACCAACACAGTCTTGAAGAGGAAAAAGGAGGAAGAGAGGCAAGAAGAGGTCACTGAATTCAGGACTTACCTGTTACCCTCAGGAGAAAAGTTATAAGTGGTGGGGGAAGAAGCTGTTCATCCTGGAGTCAAGCATGTGGACCACAGTGATGGAGGCCAGGCTTTGAGGGTACGCGTCAGTGCAAAAGCAATGGAATCAGACAGGCACTGCTGTGCAAGAAACACCATAATTTTTTCCTTTTTGAGAGCCTGGGAGATGCCTGAGCAGGCGTACAGGCAAACAGGCAGCAGGGGAGAAACTGATGGTGTAAACATCCCAGCCCTGTCACGGTTCTTGGTGATGATGCACTTGCTTTCCAAAGTCAGAAACACCTCGTGGTGAACAACAAGTGGCTGTGATGTTAACAGAAGTCTTGTCATTGGACAAGCATTGCCTGGAAGGCTGCACCTTAAGAAAGCCCTTGAAAGATGCTTTGTCTGGAAAATGTGTGCATGGAGCTAATTAGTCATCTGACAGGAGAGTGAGCAGCAGTTCTTGCAGCTGGCACCGGAAGCTGATGCCTGCTACCCGGAAATGGGACCAGTGTGGCATTACATTTCTGTGTAAGCACCTAGACTGAGCTGCAAGGCTTCATGGAATTGATGCTAAAATCCTCAGGCTCTGTGGAATGATGAAAACCCAATCTCGGCCAAGTGGAGCCAACAGACATGAAATGAAATAGAACGCGGCATCCTGGATGGGTTCCTGGGACAGAGGAAGGGGCATTAGGAAAGACAATGTGAATCAAGGACCAGTTTTAGTTAATGATGATGTATCAGTTGGGGGTCAGTCATTGTAACAAATCTTAAACTAATGTGAGATGTGGGTAATGGAGGACATTAGGTATGGGATGTGTGGAAACTCTCCAGGCTTTCCCTAATTTTTCTGTAATTCTGAAATTGTCCCAATATCCTACGTTTTTCATTTTGGTTGTTGTTGTTTAGGTCACGTGGTTACAATAGTGTTATTATCTGTGATTTGAGATGTATAGTTATCATGTCTCATCACCTCCAAAATGGTCAAGACCTTCTATCAATGCCCCAGTCCCTCCCTTCATCCCTCCAACTCCCTCCCCATGCCTCCTTACTTTGTATTCTGTTTTATAATCCAGTGTCAGAGGTTTCTTTATCATTGGGGAAATCATCTCTTCCCTTGCTTTGTCTCTCCACAAATATCTGTCATACCACAGGTGAGTAAGATAATCCAGTATCTGTCCTCCCTCCAATTTAACATGACACTTTTCAGTTCCACCCAAGTTGCATCAAATGGCAACATTACATCTTTTCTTATAGCTGCATAATATTTCATCGGTATACATACCACTTCTTTATCCATTCATCTAATGTTGGACATATAATTTTATTTTCCAGTAATATCTGTCTTCTTTTGATATTAGGGTAATGGTGGCTGCATATTGGGAAGGATTCCTACTTCAATTTTTTGGTATTGCATTAGGAGTCAGGTAATAAGTCTTTTGAACATACAGTAGAACTCATTACTGAACTCCTTTTTTTCTTGGGAAGATTTTATTACTGTTTCAAGTTTTTTACTTGTGGTTGGTCTCTTCATGATTTCTCCTCCTCCTGATTCAGTCTTGGGATAATTCAGTCTTTTATGATTCTAGAAATTTACCCATTTCTTCTGGGTTCTCCAGCGTAGTGGCATAAATTATTCATAGCAATCTCTCATGATCTTTTCTTTTTCGGAGGTGTCTATTGTAATTCCTCCCTTTCATCACATGTCTAATTTATTTGGGTTTTCTCCTTTTTTTCCCTATTTAGCAAAGATGGGGTCAGTCTTATTACTTTGAAAAACCAGCTCATCCTTTCACTTAAACTTCTTCTTGATTTCTACCTATCGTTGGTTTCTGCTCTATTATTATTATCATTACTATTACTATTATTGTTATTTCCTTTCTTCTAATTACTTTGAGATTCATCTGTTATTCATTTTCTAGTTTCTCAAGCTATGTGGCTAGGATTCTTTTTGGTTTGTTTATTTCCTGATGTAAGCCTGTTTTGCTATGAACTTCCACACCAGGACCACTTTTTCTGTATCTCAACTTGTTTTCTTTTTCAGCAAAGTTGTGATTTTACAACCAAGGAGTAAAATTTCCTGAATGTTCTACCAGTTATCCGCCTACTTGCTCTCCTTGCTCCAGTTTTATTGAGGTGTCATTATTGTCATTATCAATGACAATAACACCACATTAGTTTAAGGTGTCCAGTATGGAGATGTGATGCATGTACCTACTGCAAAAAATAATCACTACAAGAAGTTTAGATAACATCCATCATCTCACAATTATAGCTTTTTTTCTTTTCCTTGTGATGATCTACTCTTTTGACAACTGTCAAATACACAACACTATGCTGTTAGCTATCGTCACCACACTGGACATCACATCACCACACTGGACATCATATACCCAACTAAAACTAGGAGCTTCTATCCTCTGAACCACCTTCACCCTTGCTAGGCAAAACCACGATTCTCCTGGTGTCTTCACTGCACTGATGTGTGCTGCAGACACATGTGCCGGGGGTAGTGTGCAATTATGCCAGGGCCCCTCGCCACCTCGCCACAGACTCTCGGTTCTTCGAATCTCTGACATGCACACGCCTCTCTACTCGGGGAGGACTGAAGAACTACTAGGAATTTTATCTCTAGAAATATACATAAGTATACTCTCTGTTTGTCTAAAGATAGGTCATCTTGGTTCTTTCCTTTTTTTCCCCTCTGCAGATCCACGGTCACTGCTGCAAGTTTACTGCCCACTTTATACTTCTGATTGGAGTAACGATCCTTACCTCTCCCATTCATTCTGTTTTTGGAGAGAGCACTCCCAAGCAGTGCTCAAGGGTGCCAGCGCCACTCTTGAAGACTGTCCACCAACCAGGCCATGCAGTTCACTGATGGGGCTCAAGGATACACAACTGCTCTCGGCAGGGATCACGAGGGCCACCACTGCAGCACTCAGGGCCACACCGGGTGGTATTTGATGGGGGCATGACTTCTGGGATGCTCAGGTCTTGGTGCATGCCAGGCCAGTGCCCCTGATGGCTGAGCCATCCCCATGGCTCTTATGCTACTTGTTTTTAGACCTGGAAAAAAATAGGTGGATTCTATAGCATTGTTCCCTAGGGAGAGGTAGAAAGCACTGCACGATCAGAACAGGTGCTGAAGACCTGTAGCCAGGAAGGGAGAAAGGAGGGGAGGAGAGGGGAAATGAGGGAAGGAAAGAAGGAAGCAAAGAAGGAAGCAAAGAAGGAAGGAAGGAAGGAAGGAAGGAAGGAAGGGAGGGAGGAAGGAAGAGGAAGGAAGGAAGAGAGGGAGGGTGGAAAGAAGGAAGGGAGGAAGGAAGAGAGGGAGGGAGAAAGGGAGGGAGGAAGGAAGGAAGAGGGGGGGAGAAAGGGAGGGAGGGAGGGAGGAAGGAAGGAAGAGGGGGAGGGAGGAATGGAGGGAGGATGAAAGGGAGGAAGGAAGGAGGGAGAATGAAAGGGAGGGAGGAAGGGAGGGAGGATGAAAGGGAGGGAGGATCGAGGGAGGAAAGAAGGAGGGGGGACGGAGGGAGGGAGGGAGGGAAAGAGGGAGAAAGGGAGAAAAGGAGGGAGGGAAAGAAGAAAAGGAAGGAAGGAGCGGGGGGGGGGGGGGAGAAAGAACAGGAAGGGAACAGGAAGGGAGGGGATGGAGGAAAGGAGATACAGAAGGGTGGAGGGAGAGGAGGACTGGGCAGAGCGGTGGGGAGAGACGGGTGCTGATGCAGTTAGCATTGGGCTGGCTGCCAGGCAGAGTGTCAGAAGCTTCCAGGCTGTCAGGGTCTGTCCTCCACAGGAACACAAAGGAACCTCCCATCCACCAGCCCCTTCTGTCGGGAGAAGCCCTGCGCCTCGCGGTAGAAGGAAAAGCTGCCTGTCACCTCCTTAGGAGCTCTGCACTCCCAGTCCAAGAAAGAGAAGCAGAAACACACTTGGCAAGGATGGCAAGGGCCGGGCTCCGCAGGTCGCAGGGAACCGAGGTCTGAGCAGGAGCTGGTGACAACCGTTCACTCACCGGATCCAGGCTGGCCTGAGATGCCCACCCAGCAGATCAGGGTCCCGAGGGTGACTGAAGCCAACACCAAAGAGCAGTTGTGCAAAGGCAGCCTGGGGGTGGGGGCAGGAGGCTGACCTGGAGTCTCCCCACCAGTGGCAGCTCAGCGGCTCCTGGCTGCTCCTCAGTGCCGGGAAGCCCGCGTGCTGGGCTGATTCCCACAGGCAAGGCTCCTAGGCACAGCCCAGCTTGGTCGGACTTGTCTCAATCCCCCTCCTCTGGGCTCCATGGGCTCAGTCTGTGCCCATTCACACCTCAACTCCTTCTGCACCCTCGGCTCATTGACCCGACGCTCTGGGGTGTCATTGCTGCTGTGTCTATGTTGGGTCCCCATCCTCCCCTGAAATATATATATCGGGCCATTGCTTTCAGTAGAGGAATGTTTGTGAGCTCAGTGAAATACAGCGGGAAGGACACAACAGCCAATGGTGTGTCACGGGTGTGCGGACAAAAGGCAAGCGTGTGGGGAAATAACCCTTCAGAAGCTTGTTATTAGACTGGCCAGTGAGGCCTGCCAGGTAATGAGACCTTGACTGTAAGAAACGATGACAAGGGGCCTGAGTGACAGGACAGTGGGGAGAGCGCTTGCCTTGCATGTGACCAACTCAGAGTCAATCTCCAGCATCTTTTCTGGTCCCCTGAGCCTGCCAGGTGTGATCCCTGAGTAGAGAGCCAGGAGTAAGCCCTGAGCACTACTGGGTGTGGTCCCAAAGCAAAACAAAAAAAAAATAGAACAGAAATGAAGACTAGTCAATCAAAATTTAGCATACTATGCTTTATTATTACTATTACTATTATTGATATTATTTGGTCTGATTTTGTTTTGGGGGCAATACCTGGGAATACTCAGGGTCTACTCCTGGTTATTTTCTCAGGGGTCACTCCTGGCAGAGCTCAGATGTGAAGGCCAAGTGCCAGGCAAGTGCCTTATCCCCTGCACTCTCTCTCTGGAAAGGCATACGCTTGAACGCCAAGATCTACCACTGGTGGTCACCCTTGGACATGGCTTCACACAAATTGCGGGGCCCACATCAATGTGTTACATCCTGAGTTAGAGAAGCGAGTGATTTGAATGAGAGGCGGAATCCACCATCCTGAATGTAATTTTTTGCAAGAAAGGAATCAATGTATTTTTTTCAAGACGCTCAAATGTTGAAAAGCTGGCTTAAACGCATCACGTTGAAAACGAATCATGAGCTAGAAACGAGGACTCCAGAAACAACATGTAAGATCCGGGAGCACACAGAGAATTCTCCCAAGAGCAATGACACTGAGGTGGCTGAAATATCTCCCTACTACACTAGTAGGAGCTGAAGTTCCAGAATCCGACTGGTGAGCTATACCGGATATGGTGCGCTGTGTGCGACGGTGGTCCAAACTTCAACAGGACCGTACTCATGATTCTATCAGACTCACAGAAGAATAGAGATGGCAGAACCGACCCTCCGTTTCTTCTGTACCAGAACTCAGACTCTGCAGAGTCGGTTCGCTTACAGAGCTAGCATCCACGGCAACAGTTCCCAGTTCAGCAGCAGGCGTCTCAGCATCTCTGTCCACTATGAAACCTGACCATGTGTCTCCTGCACTGCTTTGCTTTGCTTTCTTTCTAGCCTCCCAAGCAGTGTTATGGGACCCCAGGGCACCTCCCTGCATCATGAGGCCATCTGGACTGGGTGGTTCAATGGTCGGGCCCAGCAATGCAGCGCCAATTGGATTCAGTGATGCTGGGGCCCCCCAGGGCTATACCCAGTGATGCCTCAGGGCCATGAGGTCCCCCCTCTGTGAGGACAGCCTCTGTCTACTCAGCTACCTCCTTGGTTCTAGGGGTCCTGCTCAGAAGTTCAGGGGCTCTCTAGTTTCCTTTCGGATCCATGACACACAGTTCTGAGTACAACATTCAAGAATGACTGAGGCCTCCTTGGATTTCCATAGAATCATTCCCAATAGAGAAAGGCCTGGTGCCCAGCACCTTACTGAAATACCTTTGTCTTTAGGTACTAGGTGATCCCAGAGTCGCCTTCTGTTTGATCCCAATGAAGACAACTGAGCTGAAATCAGCAGGGTTTACAGACTGGAGCGGCAGCCCTTGAGCCTGCTGAGCTGATCCTATCTGGCTACTGGCACAGTGAAATTATCTCCTTGGGTCCTGGGCTGCAATTCTGACTTGATTTGCTCTGTTTGGTGTTAGTGCCAAAAGTATAGCACTCCACTCCGGGGTTTATTGGTCAGATCAAATAATGTACCTAAAGTGCTTAAAACCAAACTTGGCTCTGTGGTGTGAGATGATATCTCATTGTTGTTTTGAATTGCATCTCCCGGATGGTTAGCGATGTGGAGCATTTTTTCATGTGCCTTTTGGCCATTTGTATTTCTTTTTTTTTTTTTCTTTTTGGGTCACACCCAGCGATGCACAGGAGTTACACCTGGTTCATGCACTCAGGAATTACTCTTGGCGGTGCTCGGGGGACCATATGGGATGCTGGAAATCGAACCTTGGTCGGCTGCATGCAAGGCAAATGCCCTACCCGCTGTGCTATTGCTCCAGTACCCCATTTGTATTTCTTTTTTGAGGAAACTTCTGTTCATTTCTTCTCCCCATTTTTTGATGGGGTTGGAGGTTTTTTTCTTGTACAATTCTACTAGTGTCTTGTATATCCTGGATATTAATTCCTTATCAGATGGATATTGGGTAAATATTCTTTCCCATTCTGTGGGCTCTTTCTGTATTATGGTCACTGTTTCTTTCGAAGTGCAGAAGCTTCTTAGTTTGATGTAGTCCCATTTGTTTATGTTTGCCTCCACTTGCATGGTCATTGCTGTTTTATCCTTAAAATGTTTTTAGCTTCAAAGTCGTGGAGAGTTCTGCCTACATTTTCCTCTATGTACCTTATGGATTTGTGTCTGATATTGAGGTCTTTTAATCCACTTTGATGTGACTTGTGCCTGGCATTAGACAGAGGTCAGAGTTCATTTGCACATATTCAAAAGAACAAAAGCAACCAGTGCTAGTGTAGATGTGGGGAAAAAGGGATACTCTTTCACTGTTGGTGGGAATGCCCATTAGTCCAGCCTTTCTGGAAAACAATATGGACAGTCCTTCAAAAACTAAAAATTGAGCTTCCATATGACCCTGCAATACCACTTCTGGGAATATATCCCAAGGATGCAAAAAAGCACAGTAGAAATGACATCTGTACTTGTATGTTCATTGCAGCACTGTTCACAATAGCCAAAACCTGGAAATAACCCAAGTGCCCTAGAATAGATGACTGGGTAAAAAAACTTTGGTACATCTACACAATGTAATACTATGCAGCTCTCAGGTAAGATGAAGTCATGAACTTTGCTTATAAATGGATAGATACTCATGTTAAGTGAAATGAGTCAGAAAGAGAGGGACAGAAATAGAAAGATTGCACTCATTTGTGGAGTATAAAACAACATAACATGGGGCTGACACCTAAGGATAGTAGATATATGGGGCAGGTAGACTGCTCCATAGCTGGAATCCTGCTTCCTGAGCAAAGGGGAGAAGGCAGCTGGAATAGAGAAGGGATCATTAAGAAAAAGATGGCTGGAGGAATCGGTCAGGATGGGAGATGTGTGCAGAAAGTAGATAAAGGACCAAACATGGTAACCTTGCAGGGTCTGTAGTGCAAACCATAATGCCCAAAAGTAAAGAGAGATTATGGGGAACCATGTCTGCCATGGAGGCAGAGGGAGGGTGGGAAATGGGGGGTACACCTGCGATATTGGTGGTGGGGAATGTGCACTGGTGGAGGGATTTTGTAGGATAACATTGCCACAGGATGCTTAGGTTTATCGGGTTACACCCATCACAGTGCTCCCGAGTCACTCCCGTTCCTCTGTTTATCTGTAAACTCTTCTCTGTGCTCTCCTCCCCAATCGGCTAATCACCTTTTCTCCCTAATCAGATTCTGTTAGCTTATAAACTCAGATGCTTCTAAGGACTTGTATTGTATTGTATTGAACTTGTATTGTAAGTTATGTCTTTTGCATAGTTTACCTTAAAGCAATGCCCTTTTTGTATGGACACAGGAAGACAGTTAATATAATGCTCTGTAACTTAGGAATTGACTCTGAATAATATTTACTCCTGGGCATCTGCTTTCTCGACTCAGTTGCCCTTAGTTCCTAGCACCCCAAAAGCAGCGTCCCAACGAGGGACTGAATGGACCCAGGGCAAGCTGTGAGCTACCCTGGCATCGAAATGGGCCAGGCCAAAGCACCACAATCCTCAATTATAAGTTGAGGGCATGATCATGGACAAATGCTGTCATGATCCAAAAGTAATGACGAGACTAGGACCCTGCTGGGCCAAGGACGAGACTAGGACCCGGCTGGGCCGAGGAAGACTAACCTGGCCTGAGAACTACGGTCTACACACACACATACACACATACACACACACACACACACACACACACACACACACACAGTGGAATATATAGTGAGATGTCCTCAGGAAGAACCAAACCTTAAGTTTATATCTCTTACTGTGCTCATACAGAATGACATTGCTAGAAATATTGGAAGTAGATATACTACAACTATTTAAGTAGATTACTAGCTGAGGAAAGAACACACCTTTGTTGGGATCCCACCCTTGAACAGATCTCCTAGTAATCTGGAATAATCTCTTTAGATGAGATTTTATCCTTGAGTTAATCTCCTGGAGGAGTGGTCTTACCTCTCTTTGTTGATTTCTTAATGTTCAACCCACCTTTGTGTCACCACCCTACGTGATTGCTATATAAACTACGACTGTAAGGGCTAAGAGGAGGAGAAGAAGCAGGCTGAGGCTTGGGCTGAGGCTTGGGCTGAGGCTTGGGCTGAGGCTGAGGTTCAGGCTCAGGCTTGGGCTTGATCTCGGGCTCTAGAGGGCAGAGTCAGAGGTGAGAGGGGCTCAGGCTCAAGAGAGAGAAGCAGAAGGGGAGTGAAGATTGGATTAAACTACAATTGATATCCACCAGCCTGTCCCTCATTCCTTCCTTTGCCTGCCCATTGCCATTGACCTTCCTGGGGTGAGGGAACCGCGTGAGACTGATTGCGGGCAGTGGGAGAGATAAGAGTGCTACTGGCCTTCCGAAAACACACAGTGTTTGATCATTGTGTGATTGTAATCCAAACATGAAAGCTTGTAACTATTTCATGGTGTTCATTGATTGCCTCGAGCAGGCCCCAGTAACGTCTCCTTCGTCCTAGCCCTGAGATTTTTTAAAAAGTGCCATATGCAAGGCTCTTTCAGGGTTAGGAGAATGAGACCCATCATTGTTACTGGTATTTGGCATATTGGGTACGCCACGGGGAGTTTGCCAGACTCTGCCGTTTGGGCAGGTTACATTCGGTAGCCTGCCAGGTTGTCCAAAGTAGGAATGAGATAATAAGATGTCACAATAAGATGTCTCACGGCCGCAAATGCGGCCGCGTGCTTCTGGGAATTTCATGGTGATTCAATAAAATTAAAAATAAATAAATAAATAAATAAATAAACTTGGCATATAGTAGGGCGTTCGCCTTACACGCGGCCAACATGGCCGACCCGAGTTCGATTCCTCCGCCCCTCTCGGAGAGCCCGGCAAGCTACCGAGAGTATTCGATATGCCAGACACAGTAACAACAAAAGTCTTCAATGGAGACGTTACTGGGCCCGCTCGAGCAAATCGACGATCAACGGGAGGGCCTTTACCTTTACCTTTACCTTTATAGTAGGAACCCAAAGGAAAGATGAACTGTTCTGGAATATTCTGCAGCCATTAGGAGCATTGGACTAGTGAGAAAAAAAGGACCAATATAAAAGTCCTGGTGGAGGGGCTGGAGAGATAGTACAGTGGATAGAGCGTTTGCCTTGCACGTGGCTGACCTGGGTTCAATCCCCGGCATTCCAAATGGTCCCCCAAGCACTGCCAGGAGTAATTCCTGAGTGCAGAACCAGGAGTAACCCCTGAGAATTAGTTGGTGTGCCCCTTCCCCCTTCCCCCCCAAAAAAAGTCCTGGTGAAAAGGGAAAAGGTAGCTGTATCTAGAGCAGTACCATTGTGTGCATGGGTATAAGAAGGTTACACGATTTGTACGGCCACAACATCCTTACATAAATCTTACCAAACAGATGAGGCCGCTAGGACACTACTATTATGTAGATGAATAATGGAGGTTTACACAACTTGTAGGACCTCAAGTAAACTAATACCCATTCAGCATCTGAGAACCATCTTGTGTGGTGGAAGGGGAGTGGCCATTGAGAAGGGAAATGGCCATGAATACATAAAATGGGAGCGGGGGTGGACAGCAGACCCATGAAAATGTGCCATGAGCCTCACAGCACAACTGACTCTACTGCTGGGAAGTGCAGTTAAATATACAAGAGGCAAGGCGAATCGGTACGCGATCGCCAAAGACCCCCACTTCCTTTCTCCAAACAAGGCTGGAGTATCTCCTGATGCCACATTTCCTGGACTTGCTCAAGCAGGGAAACTTTTTTCCTCCAGTTTTCTGGGTAATTTAACACACTGGGGAATAAGGCTAGAGAGAGGCACGGGCTCTCCCGGAGAGCCATTCTGCAAAACTGCAGTTGGCTCTAGACATGTGATTTCATCTATGAAATGAGGCCAAAGTAGGACATCGGCAGAGGGGAAAAAAGTGATTTTATTAGACTGCTCCTATCCACTGCCAGCGGAGGGGCTGCTGTGTCTTTCTGTCCATTCACGCAAGGTACGATCCACTTACGGTGGCTCTTGTCACGCCCCTTCTGGGCACACACCAGCCACTTGCCAGAGGAGCCTCCACTTTTCCTGCCTGCAAACAATGGGGCAGCAGGCACGCACACTTGCACTTAGGGGTCCCTGCCGAGAACATGCTTAGATGCGAGGAAACAGAAAGTGGGGGGGGCCTGTTCTTCGATCCATGGCGTTGGGCAAACTGGACGGCCACACGTAAAGGAACGGAACTGTATCACTGACTATCATCCACACTACATCACTGCCCACCATCCACGGAAACGAACACACAACCGGTTCCATGCTCACAAGATCTGGAACCATGAAGTGCACAGGAGGAAAGACAGGAATCTATTCCCTGACATCAGCCTTTGAGAAGTTTTGGGAACCTTAGTCTTGACGGCAAGGAAACCAAAGTAAAAATAAACAAATGGGACAAAGTCAAACTAAAAAAATCTTCTGCACTGGTAAACTATCACCAAAATGAAAATCTGCCCCACAGAAGGAGAGACTTGTGTTTGTTTTTGTTTGGGGGCCACACCCAGTGGTGCTCAAGGGCTTACACTTGACTCTGTACTCAGGGACCACACGGGGTGCCAGAGATCAAACCCAGGCCAGCTGCTGCCTGCAAAGCAAATGACCTACTTGCTGTACTGTCAGTCCGGCCCTAACTGGGAGAGTTTTGCAAATCCAATACTCAAACACACAAAACATTTCAAGGCCTCATAAAATCCAATGACAATGACAAAGTTATTTTAAACATGGATCAGAGAATCCAGATACTCCTCCAAAGAAGACATGCTCACGAGTCCAACAAGCACATGACAAGAAGGTGACTGGGGCTTAGTGATGGTACAGTTACACCAAGTGGGGCTGGGAGGGGGTTGGTGGAGGTTCATGTCTAGCAGTATAGGACCACTAGAGGGTGGGGGCAGCTGTGCAGTACTGGGGATCAAACTTGGGGTCTAAGATCCGCCAGGCATATAGAACTACTTGAAGTACTTGAAGTACTTGTACTACTCCCTTGAACTCCTTCCCGGTCCTGTAAAATGATTTTTATTATAAGCTAGTTCAGACATGCAGAAAATTATGTCCTGATATATATATATATATATATATATATATATATATATATATCCTTGCACCTACTCTGCAGCACTGTAGCTTAATAATTGTCCCCGCCCCCAAAGTGTGATAGTACGAATCACTCACTTTCTGCTTCTGTAGTACTCATGGTGCGGGGGTGTTGGGGGCAAGGTAGAGGATGGGGTGCAATGAGGTGTCAATCACCTCTTGGCTTCCCAGATGCCCCCTGCAGCATGCCTTGCTCACATGTGCCCCCTAGTGTTTGAGGAATTGAATCTCTTCCTCGAGAGACCTCCAGGAGACCTTTTGGAAAGGGAAAGTGGCAAAGAGCCATAAGATCCACCCATCCAGAGGGAGCCATCGTCAGGGAGACCAGCATATGACGTTATGCCCTTTCGTGGCGTAAAGAAGAACATGAGCAAGTTGTGGCATCCCTAGCTAATGTTTCTAATTTGGGGGGTCAGCTATAGCACCCCAGCTTCTCTGGGCCCTGCTACAAAGACTACAGCAACAACAAAATACGCTTAGCCCATAACAGGAATGCCCATTGGTGCTCACAGTGGACTGAATTGGACCCAGTCCATCCCCTCATCACATCCCACATACTCTATCTTGTGTCCTGACTGTCCTACCTGTGGCAAATGCAGCCAAGGACTGTACATCCTGCCGGGAATCAGAGGGTCCTAGGCAGCAGCTTACCAGAATTCTGCATTTGTGGGAAAAATCTGTCTCTACCAGAGTAAAGATGTGGCAAGCTGCCTGGCCAGGGAGGATAAGGCACTGCTTTGTCCAGGCTGGTCCACTTTATATCTGTCATACAGCGAAGGCCACTTAATTATTCTTGCACTCGCCTTGAACTCCCTTAAAAGAGAGTAAGTTGGGGCTGGAGCAATAGCACAGCGGGTAGGGCATTTGCCTTGCACATGGCCGACTGGGTTCGATTCCCAGCATCCCATGTGGTCCCCTGAGCACCTCCAGGACTAATTCCTGAGTGCAGAGCTAGGAGTAACCCCTGTGTATCGCTGGGTGTGACCCAAAAAGCCAGAGAGAGAGAGAGAGAGAGAGAGAGAGAGAGAGAGCATATATGGTTATATGGTGACCCTAGTACCCCTCCCACCAAACTTTTCGCCAGCTCAGTGCAGATGGAATTCCTTTCCTCCCCCCACCCCCCGCCCCCATTTGTGTGGTACCTGTTCCATGAAGTCAGACTCGTTGCTTTGTTCTAGGAGCTGCACTGGATGCCACCAACTAATCTCCACCGTGGCCTGCTTTCTCAAAGCAACACAGAATGAATCCAAATCCACCCAGATGACCATCACAAACAATGCCAACAAACCACGCCAACGCTGCTTTCCCTTGAGGGAAAAGTCAACCATCAAAAACCCATAGGAATTGCCATGTATTTGGTCTGTTTGTTTTGTGGCAAGCACGCTCAGTTTTGCTCAGAGATTACTTTGGGCTCTGCCCTCAAGGATCACTCCTCTTGGACTCAGGGGACCTCGTGGAGTTCCAGGGATCGGACCCAAGACTACCTCTTGGAAGGCAAGTGCCTACCCACCCCTTATCTCTCCACCCCCAGGAATGGACATTTAAATCTCCCAGTGAAAATGTTCAGCACTTAAAGTTCAGGACTGTGTTTGCTGAGCTTTAAGTCAAAACCGCTTAATTTCAACACAACCACAAAAGTCCCGGGCAGCTTTTTTATTATACGTAGGGACTCTTTCTCTCATCATGTCATCTGGTTCCACTCCAAAAAAGAAAATATAATGCAACATTAGAATACTGTGTAGTTATAACTATATTTTCAGCTCAGTAATTTTGGCCCAATTTTCAGCAGCAGCATTTCATTAGAATCAAACATTTCCTAGATGCTTTAAAAACACAATGAAAATCTTGCACTTTGGGAGAGTGTGTGAATACAGCATTAACTTCTTATTTTCAAAGAAAAATGAGACTTAACGTAAAAAAAAAAATTAAAGCAATGTCCCCAAAGGTTCTTAAAAAAAATTAAAAAAGAAAACTCAACCTGCTGTACACATTAAATAATTCAAATCAATGATCCTTTTAAGCCCTTAGCAATGCATGAACCAATGGGGGGAAACAATCTAATACTGCATGCATTTAGGGGATTGCATTAAAAAGGTTTCGTCTGCCTCTGCTTTTATGAATGCAAATGTATGCAGGGAAGACAGACTGGGGTCTGCAAGATTTTGCAATGATCAAGACCTGTAATTTCTAAAAGTAGGACAGATGTTCAGACCCCTTGCATTAAGACACTCCTATCGAAGATGACTTCAAATAAGTAATCCAATTCCATGTCCTCCTGAAACAGGATACATGCTCACAAATTAGAACAAGTTGCAGCTAATCTTTTTTTCTTTCTTAGGTTCTTAAAGATAAGAGGCAACTTAGGAGAGTGGAATAAATATTTCTAACATGGATCAGCGGGTTACTTATCTCCCTGGCCCGAAAAACCAGAAATGGGAGGGTGGGGAGTTTCCCTCTTGAAGGACCAATGATACCATACTGGTTGATGTCATGACTGCTCCACCCCTGGCTCTCTGTATGCTTTCCTACCCAGAGGATTGGGTTAGGTCAGAGCACACGGTCAACACATGATGAGTGGACAGCACCCCACTTCACTCACCATCTCAACTTACTGAGTCCTCAGTTCCTTCCCGTACTTGGGTTGGGCTCCCATAATTTATCTAAAGATACCAGTGCCAAGCACAGAATGAAAACTGTATTGCTTTCAATGAACCCAAAGCTGAGGGGCTGGACCAAGGATTCTTAATGCTTTTCAGACTATGAATCCCTCCACCCCCCCTTTTTAAAAAAAATTTTTATTAGTGAGACACCATGAAGTACAGTTGTAGACTTACAGATTTTTATGCTTGGGTTTCAATTATACAATGATCAAATACCCATCCCTCCACCAGTGTCCATTTCCCACCACCTCGGATTCCAGTATCCCTCCCACCCCCCATATCCCCCATCCCACCCTGCATTCCACCAGGGCATTCCTTTTGTTCTCTCTCCTTTTGGGTGCTATGAGAACCCCTCCCTTTTAATCTTGTTTGCTTCCAGTGCCCCCACCCTACAGCTTGGGCCCACCAGTCTGTTGCTGTAGCCCCCCCCCCCCCACTTATGCATTTTTCACCTATATACCCTTGATTAAACTGATAAGAACAGATACTACACTTGATCTTAGCCAAAAGGCCGAGAAGCTGGAGCGATAGCACAGCGGGTAGGGCATTCGCCTTACAAGCGGCCAACATGGCCGACCCGAGTTCGATTCCTCCACCCCTCTCGGAGAGCCCGGCAAGCTACCGAGAGTATTCGATATGCCAGACACAGTAACAACAAAGTCTCCAATGGAGACGTTACTGGGCCCGCTCGAGCAAATCGACGATCAACGGGAGGGCCTTTACCTTTACCTTTTATACCCTTGATGGATACCGTAGGCCCACCAGGGAGAAAAGCTGGGTTAGAGGGGGGAGTAAATGATAAAACTGGATGCCATAGTTAGAGCAGTAAACCAAGAAGAGGCAGGCCTAATTCTGGCCAGACCACCAACAAAGGACAGCCTGGGGCTAGGAGATGACTCAGGGTTTCCTGGGCGGCCTTGCACACATGGGGTGGTGCGTGTGACTTCCATGTGGCTTGCATGTGCTGAACTTGGTCCCCAGGGCTCTGCCGGTGCCGCCATGCAGCTCCACTGTCTGAGGCCCCCCATGACCTAGCTGTGCAACCTGTGTGTGTGTGTGCATGTGTGTGTGTGCGCACGTGTGCGCACACTACCTTTAGAGCTAAAGCAAGCAACTACCATAGCAGGGAGGAACAATAAAACATAAATCAGTGAAAAGAAATGGTAGGGATCTTCCAAATGAAGCCTTCACTCTTCTGAACTTCAAGATGTGAAAAGGTGCTGGGTGGACAATGGTGGAACACCACCTTCAGGGCAGACAACGGCGCAGAGGGCCCGGGAGAGAGCAGGCTCAGGACTGCGGGCACAGTAGCACATCCTTGGTGGCGAATGTCTACAACAGGCCCCAGGGTGTAGCAGATACTCTGGATACAGTGGGAACGAACAAGGCTGGTGCTTACTGGATCTTACTCCGCAGCTTCAGTGAAATGACACAATAGCCTTGCTGATACAAGGCGCAAGAACGGGGCCATCAGGCCGAGGCTGCAGGTGAAGAAGCCTTATTCTAGAGCCTGACAGAGCCCAGGTAAGAGACTAGACCATAGACCAAACATGATTGCCACTCAATGCCTCTTTTGCAAACCACAACACCCCAAAGGAGAGAGAGAACAAAAGGGAGCACCAAATAAAGGGTGTTGGGAGGATCCTCCCAGGATGGGAGAAGCATGCCGAAAGTAGACTATAGACCAAACATGATTGCCACTCATTGTCTCTTCTGCAAACCACGACCCCCAAAAGGAGAGAGAGAACAAAAGGGAATGACCTGCCACAGAGGCAGGGTGGGATGGTGGGGATGGGGGTGTGAGGGATACTGGGGCCCGTGGTGGTGGAAAATGGGCGCTAGTGGAGGGCTGGGTACTTGATCATTGCATAACTGAAATCCAAGCACAAAAATTTGTAAGTCTACAACTGTACCTCATGGTATTTCACTAATAAAAATTAAAAAAAAAAAAAAAGAGACTCAGTGGAACTGAACAAAGTCACCTGGGGTTGGAGAAAGACTGTCTGCAAGATGCACCTGGCCTGACTTTTCCAGCATATAGTTTCAGCTTTGTTTGTGGGCAGCTCAAGTAGCTGGGGCTTCTGGTCACGTTGAGCTGGCACAAGCCCATCCCCTATGTCCTCTGTCAACCTAGATGAGTGGTCAGGGAGAAATTCAAACACGACAGATTCCCGAGCCCTGGGTGTGCAGTCATGCTTCATTGCCCGCGGGAAATTTCAGACGCACTCTTAAGATTTCTCTAAGGGACGTTAGGGGCGACCCAAAGGCTGCATGCCACCAGCTCTCCAAATTTCCTGCCAGGGACCCACCAGCTGGCTAGACTTGTTCTTTTTCTCTGCAACTTCAGCTTCCTAGAGGTTTTTGCTGAGCTTTGAAATCATTCACTTTCCTTTAACAATGATCCCTCCTCTTACTTTTCAAATGCAACCAGCTTCTTTCCCAACAGGATTTGACCTAAGAGGCAGGTGGGCCTTAAGGAAGCAAAGGAGAGCAGGGGATTAGCGGTGCCCAATTCTGCTCTCTGCCCTTTCAGCTCTGGATTTTGAGGGACATCCCAGCAGCACTCAGGGTTTATTCTCGGCTCTGGGTTCAGGGATCACTCTGGGCAGGGCTCGGAAGACCTCCTGGGGTGCTGGGATTAACCCACCCGGCTGGTTGTGTGCAAAGCAAGTGCCCAGCCCTGCTGCACTGCGGCTCCATCACCGTGGCAGACCGACATCCTGAAGCTTCCACAAGAGTCCAACAATCCCAAGACTTTTCTTGGACTTCTAGCTTTTGTTTTAGAAGAGTCCTTCAGCCTGAGTCCAATCCCCACGACTGAAAGCGAGACAGTGGACAGAGCATTTACCCATCCCTAGTCCAGCCTTCCCTATTCACAGTGCTCAGGGCTTAATACCCTTCGGGGTTTTGTTCAAGAAAAGATAATCATAAACTTTGGTTAGGAATGTACTTAAGTAGACACACTGGTTGAGAGAAAACTCTGACTTGACATTATCTGGTTCCTAATTACCAACTTTTTCTCACACTTGGCAGACCTTTTATTTTCTTTCACGACGAATCACGACCATCCTGTTATTTGTCGATTGCCTCGAGCAGGCCCCAGTAACGTCTCCTTCATTCTAGCCCTGAGATTTTTAAGAAAGTGCTATATTCAAGGCTCTTTAGGAGAATGAGACCCATCATTGTTACTGGTATTTGGCATATTGGGTACGCCACGGGGAGTTTGCCAGACTCTGCCCTGTGGGCAGGTTACATTCGGTAGCCTGCCACTTTGCCCAAAGTAGGAATTAAATAATAAGATGTTGCGTGGCAGCAAATGCGGCTGCGCGGTTCCGGGGGCTGGTTTTTAGTCTCTGAGTCTTGGCCATTGATGGGATTACACGGCGCCAGGGGGCCAGTTGGTGGGTGTGACCCTCGCCTACTGGAATTCGGAGGATCTGGGTGGAGGATGCTCGGCCCCAATCCAAGTAGGCTTGGAGATCTCAGCCCCGGGACCCGCTTGCCTTTGTTCCTCTGCCGGTAACTTCAGGTGTGCGGTATCTTCAGGTGTGCGGAGAGTGGTCTCAGCATGGTGGTGGCTGGTCCTGGAGGTCTTCGGCTGCCGGAGCCCTGGTCGGGGCGGGGAGGAAAGCTCAACTCGCTCCCCTCCAAGGGGCCCCGGCGAGGACAGCCAGGCGCGGGGGCAGGAGACTGTACTGTTCTCTTCCCGGAGCTGGTTTTCATAGTCTCTGAGTCTTGGCCGTTGATGGGATTACAGGGCACGAGGGGGCCAATTGGTGGGTGTGACCCCCACCTATTTTCTTTCAATTCCTTTAAATTCCTGCCCTCAATTCCTTTTCTTTTTCCTTTCTTTCCTCCCTTTTCTCTTCTTTCCCCTGGCTTTCTCCACTGCTTTACTTTCTTCCTCACTCTCACCTTTCCTTCCTTATTTTTAAAGCAGTCTCTTCTGGTGGTTCTCTAACCTACACATTTCAGAGTAACTATAAAAAAAAAATAATGACTTCTTCTTAGATAACCATGATCCTGTACTCACAGATGACCAAATTAATAAGAATTTGCTTCTATCACCGAGAGCTTCATTCCCAGGGAGATTTGAAAAAAAAATCACAGATGGAATTTCCACAGCTTCGTTAGGGCAAACTAGACCCTAGGTATCGTCTTATTGGATTTTCAGAAACTTTCCCACAAACCCAGCTTAAATTTCCATCCCATCACTGTCTGCTACACCCCCACCCCCACCCCATGCCTTGTGCCAAATCATTCATCTTCCTTTTACGTGTTTACACAATCGATAGTTGCATATATCTAGTTGATCTTGCCTTAGTCATTGCTAGCTGAGTTCCTCATGTTTGCTTGAGCCTTTCCTTATTAATCCCTGTCACCAGCCCCTTACTCACTTCGGAACTTTGCTTTGAACTCCATCTAGGGGATTTTCTATCCGCTCAGGACCAGATGCGGTTATCTCACCCAAATCCAACTGCCCCCTCCCCCCCTTCTCTGAACGCTCCATCCCAAACCACAGGACCCACTGTCATGTCGTAGCAGAAACCGATGTCTTGCTTTCTGCTTTCATTCCTGGATAGACCTTAGTGCCACAGTATAGGTTTCCGTCTGCCCACTGAACATCTGTGTGTCCGATCACTGCTCTCCAGATGCAATGGACAGAGATGGAATCAGAATCCCAGCTCTGCCACCCTTTCTGAGACTATTGGCAGCTAATCCCAACCCTCCATGTCATGTCAAATCCCCTCACCCCCAAATTATGATAAGAACGGGTTCCTTCTACTTCCAGGGGACTGTTGGGCCAAACAACAGTATGTAAAAAAGAGAGCTTAGTACATAAAGGAGAGGGTTTCATCAATGACCCCACGTATATGTGTTTGTGTGTGCACGTGTGTCTGTTTAGTTGACTTCAGTACATTCAATAGACAAAGGGTGACCAGGTTTGTTCTCTGAAACACTTTCCTATTTTCATCAAGAGTCGACTGCCCCATTTAATCATCTGTGCTGTCAGGAAATTCTTGTCTCGGCTCAAACAATAGCTTATAAAGCATCATTGAAGTGTCTAATTTGAATCCATAAATCATGAGAATCTCAAATGTATCCCTCTCGTACATATCAATGAGGCATATGGTATTTGCTTCTGTTTACTATTTACAAAGTTCTAAGAATCATGATAAACACTCCACCTGATTGACCTCATTTAAACGTTCATAATTTTCTGAAGTCGACAACTGTTAATTTTCCTCAATCTGCAAATGAGGAAACTGGGGTGCAGGAAAGTTAATTAGCTTGCCTAAGGTATTAATAGCTGGAGATAAGCAGTAGAGCTTGAAAAATCAACAACTCCAGAGCCCGTGCTCACAACCACAGGCGTGATTTACAAGGCCTAATTGGGAACCCCTAACTAGAGAGTAAATTCCACACACCAACCACCTGCGGAGAGCCGGGGTTTCTCGAAAAAGCACCCTCTTTGCTCACACGGGAACTCACGGCCATTGGAAGCACATTTGCTGTCAACCAAGCTCATGCTTATACTTTTATAGGAAAATTCAGATTCTTTCTCTCTAAGGACAACTGTTAGATGGCCATGGCTAATCATTCTTTCCCTCTAATTTCTTGGCCCCCAATTACCCAGTAGGTTACTGATACCATCAATTTTTCTGTCCAAACACGCATGAGCTGGGAATACTCTAGTTGGGTTTTGTTTTCATTGCCTCCACCCAGGAGTACTGCGCTAGACTCAATCCTGAGTTTCCTGCCTCCCGTTTCTCTCTTCAGCTCTTGCCACCCACCACTGCTAGACCAAGATCCTTAAAGCAGCGCTGCCCTATGAGCGGGTCTGTCCTCTGAAATGACACTCGGCTCTGCCTTTCCAGGTTCCAAGCAGTGCGAAGCCTCATTTAATGCCTCTCTGCCCTTCTAGCCCTCAAGAACTCCTCACCTGCTCTCCATCACCCCACAGCCTCCCCTCTCCACTGGCTGACTCTACCTAGCACCTAGAGAGTTCTGCAGGGAACCCTCCCTGTCTCCCTCCCCCACGCCCTCCCACCAACCAACACCACACACACACACACACACACACACACACACACACACACACACCCTTGCCCTCTCTCTTATCGTTCAAGGCCCCACTTGCTTACCAGGTCAAGGACTTCCTGTCTCTAGTTCTCAGGAGCCTGACCTGGTTTGCACTAAACATCAAGCACTTGCTGGTAATACCACTCACCCATCCTTTGTGTTTTGTGTTTTGTCTTGTATTCTACTTACCTTGTCATATGTACATTTCTTGAGTTCTCACTTCAAGTCACAGAAGTTCGTGAGGCTGGAACCACGTCCTCGAGACGTCTTTGATATGTCTTGCATAGTTTCCCAGTTCAAGAGCACTGATGAGGGGTCGAAAGGATAGTGCAGTGGACAAGATGCTTGCTTGTACTCAGACAACCAGAGTTAGATTTCCAGCACCCCATATGGTCCCCTGAACATCACTAGGAGTGATCCCTAAGGTGAGAACCAGGAGCAAGTCCTGAGCAACTGCGGGGTAGCCCCCCACCTAGGAGTGATCCAGAGCCAGGAGTAAGCCCTAGGGACCACCAGCCCCCAAACAAAAACCAGATGAGCAAACTAAAGAAGATGCAATGTACAAAGAGATGAAAGGTAAGGATTTTACAGGATTAATGAACAGTTCAGGTTCATGAATTCAGGTTTCTAAAGAACAGTTTCTGGGCAGAATAACTACAGAATAACTATAAATAAATATCCTCATAGGTCTACTGTTTATGAAGAAAAAAGTCTGAGGCCAAGGGCTGGGGACAGAGTCCTGGGCTGGCACATGCTGTGCATGTAGGAGGCCCAGGTTTCACCCCTAGTAACCACCTGGGCCCCCAAACACTACCAGGAGTGACCCCTGAGAACTGAGTCAAGAGCAGACTCTGAGCTCTGCCAGATATGGGTTCAAAATCAAATTGGAACTGAAACGTGAAAAGATCAAAGGGGTATATGCTTAAATCAAAAAAGATAATAGTAGGGAGAATCTTAATAAGTTATATTTTAAGTACAATGGGCAAGAATAGCAAGAGAGTAATTTCTTTAACTTGCCTGCTGGTATCACCAATATGAAATACTCCTAGGCATAAAAAGAATGTAACTCAAATTGAAAATATGTTGGTATTACTGATCCACTTCCATGTAGTGCTTAGCAAACGATATTAAATTATCCTTTGTTAAGAGCTGCCTACACGACTTTAAAAAAAAGTTTTAAGTCTGCTTAAATTTAACATTCATAGTTCAATGCATAAACTTTAGATTTTCTATTTTAAATGTCTTAATATCTCAGAGCGCTTATTGAATCACTTTTTTTTCTACTCATACATCAAGTATAGTAAATTATATGGAAAAAAAAAACACAATTCACCATTAATTGAACATCCTTATGCCCATTCTAAGTCTGATGACAAATTTCAGAGGCATTAAATGTACTAATGACCTAATATAAAGCATTTTTTCTTACATAATGAATCATTTCTGATGATAGGTCAATACAGCAAGCATTAATTCAAATACTTTACAAGAAAAGATCTAGTTAGTAGAAGAAAATGGAAATACAGCCCTTATTCAAATACCATAAATTTGAATTAGTAGATAGCAAATTTGTACTACTTTAATGCTCTTGAGTTTTAAAACTGTAGATAATTTTCTGTGACCAATTCAGATGACTTTTTAGACAATATTTTTCAGAAATATTACTAAAAATACTACAAAGTGCCAAAATGAAGATATGTGTTATAGGTTGAAACATTGTCAGGAATTTCTAATAGATGCTTTGCTTTTAACTAGAACAACTTTATTATACTATGATAGAAATACGTAAGAAAATATATTTAATATTTCGGTTAAAAATTTTTAAACATTTTATTTTATAAATACCAGATTCTCAGAAGAAAACACTTATTTTATGAATGATTACTGAGTGCTACTGAACAACTGAATTAGTCTCAGTTGCCCATGAAAATGAAAAATATTTGGAAGTGTCAATAAATTTCATGCATACTCAAAAATCTATCCAACCATAAAAAATTAAATCTTATAAACTTCATTAGCAAAAATGAAAATAAAACAGACTACAGATCAAGAAAATAATCCTGCCAAGCATTCACTACACAAATAACTCAGAAATGTTAAAGAAACCATTGTGACATTTATTCATATAAACGAACACAGTATACAAAAAAAGCCACACAAAAGCAAATTACAGCAATGTTGAACTCTCAGAATTATTAATTAGCCACAACATATAAAACCCCGACAAAAAGTTGTAAACTTTTACTGAAACGATATATTCAGGGTTGACACTGTAGAATGTCACAACTCTTTGGGAAAGCAACAAGGCAAAGATAAACAGCTTAGGAATCTCCAAGTTACTTCTATCATTCCACTCAATAATCCCACTTCCTGAATTTATCCCAACAAAACTACAGATAATAAGCAATCAACAACAGGAAAATGGCTTAAATAAATAATATACAAGGTAACAATCAAATTAAATTGAAAATAAATATTCAACAATAGGAAACCAGTTTAGTTGTGAACTAATAGTAAAATTATCACCAACAAACAAGGGGCCCAGGGATGTGAAGAAGCAGCAGAAGTGCATGCCCTGCATGCATGAAACTGGGGTTTGATCCCTGGCACCACCAAAAAAAAAAAAAAATCATAATTAAATAACATTTAAAAATGACCAGCAAAATTATATACAATTGGAAATAGATAACAATAACATGGTACTATAAAAACTGAAGTTCTGGGGGCAGAGCAATAGTACAGTGGGTAAGGCTATTGCGGGGGGTTCAATTCCGGGCATCTCAAAAGATTCCTGAGCACTGCCAGGAGTGCAGAGCCAGGAGTCACCCCTGAGCATCACTGGGTGTGGCCCCAAACCAAAATTTTTTAAAAACTGAAGTTCTAAAAACCACTGCGTCGGGATTAGGGGGTCATATTTCCATCTGGCAATACTTCCTTCAGTGTGTTCAATATGAACGAAGGTGACCATTTTCCAAAGTCTTGTCTTTGCAAACAATCTCTACTTTTTCCTTCGTTAGTAAATTCTCTGCCAACTTTTAAGTTGCGAAACAGAGCACAAATGCCCCGATGTTTTGAAAAACTAAACATTCCTCTCTTCGAGCTTCACTGGCAGCGCAGGGAGACGTACTGTAACCTGTGCCACCGTGGTTGAGACGCAACGCAGGAGACTAGAAAGGAAAAAGTGAAATTGCAAACTTTCAATTGAGTTTATGCGTTTGGCATTTTACAGACTGTATCGCTACGTCCAATGATTTTCCTCATCATTTTTGACAGATTAACAATTAGTTCCAATAGTCCCGTGCGCTAACATGCTAAAAATGCTCTTTTAAAATCCATCTTTTTATATTAAGTTTAATTACATTAATCATAAATAAAACCATTTTAAAGTTGCATATTTAACATATTTTTAAAACCTAAAGGCCACCACCTTTAAAAGATAAAATGCTCTAAAAATCCCCAAAATTTATGTTTTATGAACTATTTACTGATTCTTTTGAAACTTAAAAAGAAAAAGTGGCGTGGGATTTGAATATTTCTAGAGACTGCAAAATAGATTGCTTTCCCAAAATAAAAATATGCAGCATTCATTACATATGAGATTTACTACTGTGGAAGTGACTACATTTCAAAATGAAGGTAAAGAGGGACAGAGCACTTTCAGTGGCTGTCTAAATGAAAATCTCTGAGACGAACATGTTAGAATTTTTAGTGCAAGAGAGTAACTGGGTAGACGGAGCAGCTCACTCATCATCTATAAGCATCACTTGAAAGAGCAAACTGAAAAAACTGTCCCGGGCAGAAAAGCCCTCTCAAAAAGTATCTAAATATGAGGGAAAAGAGAAAAGAAACTGTTGACTGAAGACAACTTCTTCAGTTCAATTAAAAAAATCACATTACTTTAGTAACTTATTATAGGACAGTCAGTTGTGTTGCTAAAATCACTAGGAAAAGATCTCATAGCTGCCAAAATATACACCACAGAAGTATCTTCTGCACTCACAGCAGAATAGAGGTGTAGCTAGTGAAACAGTTCATTTATCTCTATCACATTCACGGTAGCAGCAATGATTTGATTCATTTTACAAATATTTATTATAAAAGTTTCTTTGTTTCCCAGATCTAAACAAACCCAGGGAAGTGCAGACTCATCAAAGAAATCACTGATAACCATAAATGCTCCAAAACATATGAGTTCAATAATGGCCTTTTCAAACAAAGGATTTCAATACAATAAAGCCACCAAGCAGCTCAAATAAGATCAAAACACACTGATTTACATTCATGTCACTTTTATGACACCAAAGAAACAAGTAGTTCATATTTCTTTTCTTTTTTCATTGATTAAAAATGTGCTCAACTCTTTCACAGGAAAAGACTTCGCAGAGAGATTAAAATCAGAAAGTTGACTTTCCTGAATCTAACCTCACAGCATGATTACAATCAAAAGGGAAAATTCATTGTACAGCAAAACACTGAACAACTCCAAGGCGATTCATAATGCACCGCAGGCACACTGTACAATATAGAAACTGTAAACAATGCGCATTTTTTTCTTCATGCAAAAAAAAAAAAAGTTTGTCTTTTGCACAGTTTGTCATTTTGCACACAGGATCCAAGTGTCAACGGCACTCATGGTGGGATCCCAAGCCAGTCTTAAGATGTCTTAATTACATCCTCCTCTCCCTTGGTCTCATTTAGAGTCATATATTCACAGCTCAAAACTTGCTCACTGGACTCTTCTGGTTTGGATTTTTTAAGTGCCAACTCTGCTGGCAGAAGAGCAGAGCAATGCTCGAGAGATTGTGCAATGTCATCAATGGTCCATTTGTCCTCGGGAAGGGCGTGCTCCTCTAGGGTAAATGGCCCCTGTTTGGTTCGGATCAGCTCTAGCACGCTGGCACAGGAAGAGAGCTCTACGGCGACAGAGGGTGAAAAGAAAGATCCACAACATACATGAGTCAGCGTTTCACAGCCCATCATTTCTCAAATGACAGAAGAATTCAATTTGCACCTCTCGAAACCATCCCCAACGTAAAGACGTTCATAATTCAAGAACCAGGAGGCTTGAGATTAAGAGATGATTAAGTATCACAATAATATCAAAAGCCCACCTCCTACAGACTTAAAGTCTGCAAGAATTTGCAGACGCTTACTTAACCCAGGAAGCATTCCCACGAGGTAACTATTACTTTCACTTCGCAGATGACCTACTCTGACCTATGACAGTCACAACTGCCAGCAAATGACGGGATCAGAACTCCCAATTTCCATGTCTGCTGAACCAAGAAATCTGATGTGCATCAATTGAAAATAACTTTTCAAAGGACAAACCTTCATTCTTATTCTTCTAAAAGTACTGTGCTTGGAAAAACTTTGGCGCTTACATTCATAATTCTCTTCTTCATTCTCTGTTCCTCCCTTTCTCTTCCAGTACAAGCATTTCACTGCATCTGCTGATGTGGATAGCTATGAACCCACAAGCTATCAAGAGCTGAAGGCAGCAAGAGTATAATTCCTAAAATCAGTCCTCAAGAGATACAAAACCCAGAAAGTTCTTCTCATCAAAAAGGACTATTACTCTCCAAATGGTAATTCGGGACTCGTCTTTATACTTACCTTTGCCAATGTCACTGACCAAGCTTCTGATATAAAAACCTCCTCCGCATTCAACATCTGGAATGTTAACAGTGACATGGTAAATTGCTAACCTCCTATGAAATCCACTTTACATAGAAATGATGCCCCCAAACAAATGTAAAAATGCACTATGCAAACAATTGAGTGATAAAATATTTATGTGCTGAAACATAAATTATTCATCCAGGAGCATATGTGTTTGTGAGATTGAAAAGTCAGAGTGTGGAGAAAGCAAACAGCAAAAACCCATGAACACATTTTAAATTAACTGGCAAGATACAGCATTTTAATACTTCATTCTTGTTCATTTCATAGATCCCAAATCGTTAGTGATAGCAGCTTTGCTATTAGGGGCTGGAGATTTTAAAAAAATCTCTGCAGAACTGCACATCTCGTTCATGTAGCAGTATTTAAATGGTCATCGTATTTGTTTTAGTACCATAAGCTGGAGGTTGTTAAAATACTTTTAAAAAATACAACAAACTAAAAGCCCCTGATGAGTGACGAGAGCTAGACTGGGGTGACAGACCCCACAAGCACAGCATCTGTAAATGTTCTCTTGGAACTATTCCTAAAGGAAATGCAAAATAACTTAAAATTACAATGTCCCCAAACTGAATGCAAATGTAAACATCTCCGCATGGGATGGCATAACTTTATTAGTTAACAGGGTTCTACATTATTGTTTATCTATAAGACATTCCTTTTATTTATTTTTTTTTTGCTTTTTGGGTCACACCTGGCCATGCACAGAGGTTATTCCTGACTCTGCACTCAGGAATTACTCCTGGCGGTGCTCAGGGGACCATATGGGATGATGGGAATCGAACCCGGTTCGGCCATGTGCAAGGCAAATGCCTTACCTACTGTGCTATTGCTCTAGCCCCTAAGACATTCCTTTAAAAAAAAAAAAAGGAAAGGAAAGGAAAAGAGAAAGCACTGCATTTTCCACACAAAAGCACTACCTTCAGCTGTTTTTAGACTTATTATACAACAAGGTCTTTGGGTGGAATTAATAAAAACGCAAGTATTTGAGATTAAAAAAAAATATTTCGGAGGGGAGACCTGGGGATCAAACCCAGCGTTACTAAGGCGGGTCCCTGGGAGACACCCTGTTCAGGAGTTAGAGCTGGTGGTCTCAAGGGACCATGCAGTGCCAGGGATTGGACCCAGGTCCCTGCATGTACTCTAGCCCCTTGAATCATCTCCCTGACCTCTAATTCTTCCTCCCACCCCCCAGAGGCTCAAGGTTGGGGGGAGGAAGGGTAGTCACTGCTGAGATTAAAAAAAAAAAATTGTTGCTAACATTCTTGCACTCTATTTGGTGAACAGACATCTTTGGGATTATTATAATCTTCAATGAATTGTAAATTAAGTATTTACAATTTAAATGAAATGGGAAAATTGAGTTTTTCTTACTTTCCTAGATAATGTCTATGGTGTCAGGCCAGCTGCTGCATTTTCATAGAATCAAGTAAAATATTTTTTATCATCAGTCTCTCTCTCTTTCTTTCTTTCTTTCTTTCTTTCTTTCTTTCTTTCTTTCGTTCAAGCAGAGCAGGAATAGGAATAACTTCTTTATTTTTTCTTTTAACTGTAGAAGCACCTCACCCAACACTCATTTTTTATCAAAGCACCAGGATTTACAATACCACCAGTAATAATTTCAGGCATGCAAGGTCCCCACTCCACACCCACCATCTGCGTGAGTGTCCCCCCACTAACCTCAAGATCCCTTCCCATCCCACCCCTCACCTTCCCCACCTCCCTGCAAATTCAGTTCTACTGACTGACTCTCACAAAACCAAGTTTGTTTGTTTTTTTGTTTTTTTGTTTTTTTTTTTTGCTTTTTGGGTCACACCCGGCAGAGTTACTCTTGGCGGTGCTCAGGGGACCATATGGGATGCTGGGAATCAAACCTGGGTTGGCGGCATACAAGACAAACGCCCTACCTGCCGTACTATCGCTCCAGCCTCAAAACCAAGTATTCTCCAAGGAACTTACAGACGTTAAATAACAATTCCAATGGAAAAAAAAAAATAAAGGTTAGAGAAAAAGGAATCATATTCCTAAAAGGAATCCTACTTAGTAAAAACTATGAAACTAAGTATGATCAGCGTCAGGGAGCTAGCTCAAAGGGCATGCCTGCCATGCACCGGGCCCTGGGTTCAACCCGGGTACCACAGCCACAGCTTAGAGGCAACAAAAAAAGGAGAGGTGGGAAAAAAAAATCATTCAAAGGTTAGAATTTCTTGCTCACGGTCACGGTCACGGTCCTCCCGTTGTTCATTGATTTGCTCGAGCGGGCCCAGCAACGTCTCCATCATGAGACTTATTGTTACTGTGTTTGGCATATTGAATACATCACGGGGAGCTTGCCAGGCGCTGCCGTGTGGGCGAGATACTCTCAGTAGCTTGCCGGGCTCTCTGAGAGGGGCGGAGGAATCGAACTGGGGTTGGTTGGCCATGTTGGCTGTGTGCAAGGCAAATGCCCTACCGCTCCTTGATTCATTCGATTTTTTTTTTTTCAGTTCAAGTGCTCAAACTCAGGGTATCACACACGTACAAGGCAAGTGCTCTACCACTGAGCCACATTCTGGCCCCCGAATGCTGCTTTCAAGGACAAATTAATGGCAACTATAAAACTGAATGGCAAGGAGCGAGTTCTAGCAAATAAGGTTGGCACAAGCACATGTAAGATGGCAGAGCATCAACTATAAAAGTCAGAGAGAAGGGAGGGAAGGAACCTGGTAACACGCAGAGGGGAAGTTGACGCTGGTGCTGGAACACAGTAAACCCAGAACTCAGCTAGGAGTAACTTTGTAAATCACAGTGTCTTGATAAAAAAAAAAAGTGAAATTAAAAAAAAAATAGTTTGACAACTCTACAGAGTTCTAAAGGTATATTATTTCCTATTTTAATTACACTAAAGTAAAATAGGGGCTAGAGAGAGAGCACAGCAGGTAAGGCTTGCCTTGCATGTAGCCGACCCGGGTTTGGTACCCAGCACCACCAAAGTTCTGATGCCATCCCATTGCCAGAGTGACCCCTTTGCCCATTCTGTCCACCCCGTGCCCTTTTCCTCCAGTATCCACTGTATTAGAACATTTTCCACATTAACAAAGTATAAGGCAGGAGGTGGGCATCAGAGATTTCTAGAGCATATTCAGAAATTTTCTGGGCTTTAATATTGGTCATGTGACTGTGCAGTTCACTGAGTAGAGAACATTAGATAAGGACCAAGGTAAGAAAAATATTTAAACTTACCCTTCACTCCTGCTCTTAAGCTTTTGGGAATTAAGAAGAAATTCTGTATAATTTGCAACCTTATTTATATCATTGCTCTTTCTTTTTAAAAAAAAGCTGAACTTGTTAAAATTATTTGCTTATAACCTTGAAATAAATGGAGATATTAAGTCATTTTCTTTGGTTCTCTTTACAATGTATTGAATAGTATTTGTAGTTCCAGAAAATAAAGAGTTGATAGTTTTGCTGATTAGTATGGTTTTTGTTAATTTTATCTGGTTAGTGAATTAGCAAATGTTTGTTATTGGTTGGAGCGATAGCACAGCGGGTAGGGTGTTTGCCTTGCACGCAGCCAACATGGCCAACCCGAGTTTGATTCCTCCACCCCTCTCGGAGAGCCCGGCAAGCTACCAGGAGTATCTCGCCCGCACGGCAGAGCCTGGCAAGCTCCCCGCGAAGACGTATTCGATATGCCAAACACAGTAACAACAAAGTCTCCAATGGAGACGTTACTGGGCCCGCTCGAGCAAATCGATGAACAATGGGAGGGTCTTTTTTACTTTTATCAACAAATCTTAATTTTTCTTGAATTGAATTTAAAACATTTTCCCAGCATGCGAGGGATTCATTCCAATGACACAAAAGTTGGCAAAGTCGGGCGGGGTGGGGGGCGGGGGGCAGCGCTCCGACATAAACACACTTCCCCAACCCTGCCTCTTACCTAACGTGAACAGCGGCGGCTGGAATTTCTGCAGGGATAGGCTGTAGACCGTGACGGGCCGGGCGGGCTTGGCTTCCACCACCTCCCCTCTCTTCATCAGCGTCGAGAGCCTCTGTCCGTCTTTCTTCAGTGCCGAATAGCTTGCAAGGTGAGAGAGGGAGAGAGCTGAGGAGAAACTGAGAGGACTCAAAGAGCGACTCCAGATTCTGGCACGGACAGAAAGGCTCACTGGGCAGCCCTTCAAGTGGAAAATTCTTCTCGAAAGCAAACGAGCAGTTTTTTTTTTTCCTTCTATTTTATCCCCAAACGGTGTCAGGCCCAGAGCTCACACAAATGTCCCTGCAGCTCCTCGAGGTGACTCTGGAACCCAGCCAGGAGGCCGGGCCCCTGCAGCCTCACCCCCAAAGGGGTCTGATCTGTGTTTCCTAGAAATAGTTTCCGTTCTAATATTCCTTTTCATACAATGGAGTTTCCAAAAGGTGAATAATGATTGTGACCTACTTAAGAGATCCTACCTAGCTTTGTGTGATAACATTTTATCGCACCACGCAATCCCTAGGACTCTCAAAGTTCTGAAAGGTATTATAATCTTAGGACCTTAATCAATAAAGAAAAAAGAATTCAAATCTAATAATAACCATGATTATTAAAGTGAAACGAAGCAATTACAAAGAATAAACATAAACATGATTAGTTGAACCAAAATGCACCCAAAGAACATTTATTCGGGTGCTGCTAAATTTTTTGAATCTTTACGTTGGAGGTATAAGATAAAGTATCACTGGAAGGGAGTGTGAGGTCCTCAGTCACTGAGGCCATGACAGGCGGCAGAAATCAGCAAAATCAGCTAGGCCTCAGGTTTAGTTCTGGAACTGAAACAGTCTCGGTTTCCCAGCAATGAAACAAATGTGTAACTAGCCAACCTGAACCCACCTGGGAAAGTTCCTGGGCCCAGCAAGTGGGCTCAATCAATCACTATGCCCCAGTCAAAATGCCCCAGAAATTGTCTTTTGTTAACCCTGAAAGAATGAGTAGCTTATGTAACCATGAACTGTTACTAGAAACTACTGTTTAACTATTGCCTGACCACAGTTCCCCTAGACACTTGCCAAAACACCTTTGAAAATTTTTTTCTGAAACAATAAGGCATGTACTGCTTATATGATCAAACTCTATATAAACTGCTTGCTGCCTGAAGTCGGGGTTGCTATCAAGAGATCACTCTGTGGGTGAGATAGTTGACCCCAGTATAGTGGAATAAAACTCCTACTGCTTTTGCATTATCAAGTTAATGTCTCTTCTGTCTGCCTCACTGCTTGGGAACCCAAAATCCCGGGCTTAACACTCACCATAGGTATTGCAATGCTCCGAAAACAAAAACCCAACCACAACAAAAAAAAAAAAAACCCAAGATTACTAAGTATGAAATACTAAATTTTAAAAGAATTATCATTTGACATATCTTACAGCCATTCCAGCCGCTTAAAACAAAAAGGGATTTGCTTGACATGGGAATGTTCATAAAAATGTGATTAAGTGATAAAAGGAATACACTTGCACTACTAACAGGTTACAAAGCTCAATCTGCTTCATCTGCCGCAGAGAATTGAGAAGCCAACATCTGGCTTGGGGCAGGAGGCCCACCTGGAGCCAATGGAACCAGGAGGTCCCTCCAGAACCTCCCAAGCGCCCGTGCCATCACCAGAGTAACTGCAAAGCCTGGTGAAAGGACAGACGTCAGGCTGCGGGGAAACCACCCTCTCCTCTGAAGGCCACAAATGAACTCTGCGTTCCGTCTAAATTCTCCCGTAAGGAAAGGGGTCACCGTTATGCCAGATTTAAAGCCAACCCTGCCACCCAACCAAAGTATGACACCGCCCCACTGTCCCCTGCGAGGGCTGTTAACAGCTCACAGGAAAATGAAGCGAGACAAGACGGTCGCATTCACCAACTGCACTCACAGTGGAGGGACTTGCATGATAGTTCCCGTGAACTTCTGCAGAATGCCTTCGATATCTTCTTGTGTGATTTTATCTGCCAAAAATGATTTTAAGATGTGACACCAAAAACAATCACATAAATCATCGTGCTATTTTCACAGTACCGAAGCTTTGAAAAGTGATTTAAAAAAATTTTTTTCCAACAAAGCAGTGCTGGGGAGGAGGGGGCAGCATTGATCTCAGGACCTCACACATGCTAAGAACGCTCTCTACCATTTGAGTCATTTTCCAGTCTCTCTCTCTCTCTCTCTCTCTCTCTCTCTCTCTCTCTCTCTCTGTCTCTACATATATATCCACTCACATACATATTTGTGTGTGTGTGTGTGTGTGTGTGTGTATAATTATTGGAGTGACAGCACAGCGATAGGGCATTTGCCTTGTGCACAGCCAGCCTGGCCGAGCCAGGTTCGATTCCTCTGCCTCTCTCGGAGAGCCTGGCAAGCTACTGAGAGTATCTCGCCCGCAAGGCAAAGCCTGGCAAGCTACCTTTGTCATATTCGATATGCCAAACACAGTAACAAGTCTCACGATGGAGAGGTTACTGGGGCCGCTCGAGCAAATCGATGAATAGCGGGAGGACAGTGCTACAATTATCATCCAAATCTTACCTTGTGGAGATGCATGAAAATACACTCATGAGAAAGGATAAAAATGTTTAATTGCTCAAAATTAATGAAAAAATTCCCTTCACTTCAATCTTTTTCCCCTAACAAAAAGAATTCATCTTATATATACTTAAGTCCCAAAAGAAATGCTTCATAAGCTATAGAAATGGCTCTGAGGGGACCAGAAACGATGGGATCAGGGGCGAGGCCCTGCACGTGCTGTGCCCAGCTCTGTCCCTGCACACACATGGTCCTGACACTGCCAGGAGTCATTCCTAAGCAGAGCTACGAATAGCCCCTGAGCACTAGCCAGTGGGGCCTAAAAAACATCTATTTTTAAATAAACGGGGGTCAGGAGAGAAGACAGGGGATAAGGCACTTGGTCTTGCATGCAGTAGACCTCAGTTCTATCCTTGGCACCACGTATGATCCCCTGAGCACTGCTAGGAGTGAGCCCTGAGCACAGAGCCAGGAGTAAGCCCTGAGCACCAGCGAGCATGGTTCAAAAATAACAATAACAAAATGAATTGATCAGAAAGTACAAAGATGTGCATAAATTATATCCTAAATTTCTCCAGGCATCAAAGACTACAAAGAATGCAGTAGCAAAGATTTTCGAGTATTAATCACCTTTACGGGCCAGAGCAATAACATAGCAGGTAGGGCGTTTGCCTTGCACACAGCCAACCTGGGTTCGATTTCTCCACCCCTTTCGGAGAGCTCAGAAAGCTACTGAGAGTATTCTGCTGGCACAGCAAAGCCTGGCAAGCTACCCATGATGTATTCGATATGCCAAAAAAAAAAAAACCAGTAACAAGTCTCACAATGGAGACGTTACTGGTGCCTGGGTGATAAAATTGATAAACAACGGGAGGACAGTGCTATAGTGCTACAATCACCTTTACCATTTTACCTGATCGACCTTAAAATTGTTCTATGGTGTGATATAAATTTTATATATTTCCACTCAATTCTGCCTGCAAGTAAAGTTCGATCTATCTCTTTCCTTTCCTTCTCTGCTCTTGGAATTTATCTGTCTTATAAGTGAACACTCAATCAGAATTTGACTTGTGCCCCAAAACAAATCAATTTTTAAAAAAGAGTTAATTACACAGCTAGAATAATTAAGTATGATTACTGAACATTTAAAACAAATGAATTTCAAAAAATATTTTTAAATATATAAATCTGGGGCTGGAATGATAGCACAGCGGGTAGGGCGTTTGCCTTGCACGCGGCCGACCTGGGTTCGATTCCCAGCATCCCATATGGTCCCCCAAGCACGGCCAGGAGTAATTCCCGCGTGCATGAACCAGGAGAAATCCCCGTGCATCGCTGGGTGTGACCCAAAAAAAGCAAAAAAAAAAAAATATATATATAAAGCATCTAAATCAAATCAGTAGTATGACATTTTTTATATAGTACTCTCAAAATGCTGTAATACTAAAGAATGATGCAACCTTAAAGAACAATTTTAGTTAACAACTAAAATGATACCTATTTCACATTCAACAATAAACTATTATTGAATAAACGAAATGACAGAAATCCTCTTTAACTTATTAAGGACACAGTCAATGGGAAGAAAGAACAATGTTTCTTTTTTCACTTTACAGGAGATGAAAACTTTTGATTAAAGCATTCATATAGGCTGCATTTCATTGGAGTCCTCATTCACCTCCCAGAATAAAATCTGAAAGACAGAATGAAATACTGTACCCAGACTTTAGTATCAACATAACGAGTCTGAACCTCAGTGAGGACTTAACCTTTCCAAGCTAAACGCAATCAAAAGACCAGCATCTACTAGACTCAGAGGATACTGCAGAACCCCAAAGAATTTCCCCACGTCAGGACCAAAAAGGGCTCATCTCAGTTTGTTTACACTGCTTTCAAACAGATTCAGCTCATGATGAAGTCTGCTGTGTGAAAAACGTCTTACTCTACTGCAGCACCAAAATTAACTAAGTTTATTCACCTAAGTCATTCAAAACATCCAAAATCTGGACAGTCAAATCCTACTTCCATGCTGGTGAGTGCTGAAAGGAATGCTGTTATCGGGGTTCGGAGGAACAGGTAGTGGCCTGGAGCGCCAGCCTTGCTAGCCTATGGTCATGAGTTCAAGTGCCCAAGAGTCCCTCGTGCACTGAGTCTTATCCTAGCACTCCACTACCTGCAATCCCCAGCACCTGGGGAAATATAGGCATCTCAGAACTGGGTGCGATGCCCAGAGAGCAGCACAACTAAAGAGAGGGCAAGTGGCCCTCTGGGGAGCACGTGAGCTGACACTCAAAGGAGTGAAAATGCTGTTTCACGCTGCACACTGCAGTGTGCAAGCACAGACAAGTGGGCGTGGGAGTCCAGGCAAGAAGTGATCAGGCATACAGGAAAAGGAGGGTGGGGGGAGCAGGGGAGGGAGGGGAAAGGGGGAAGGGAAGGGACGGGACGGGACGGGACGGGATGGGACGGGACGGGACCGGACTGGACGGGACGGGAAGGGAAGGGAAGGGATTAAGGGATAAAAGGAATATACTTGCACTGCTAACAGGCTGAAAGGCTCAATCTGCTTCATCTGCCGCAGAGAACTGAGAAGCCAACATCTCGCTCAGGGGCAGGAGGCCCACCTGGAGCCAACGGAACCAGGAGGTCCCTTCAGAACCTCCCAAGCACCCATGCCATCATTAGAGTAACTGCAAAGCCTGGTGGAGGCTTTGAGCTGGCACCCAAAGTAAAGGAGTGAAAATGCTGGTTCACACTGCAGCCAAATGTGCAAGCACAGAGAAGTGGGCGTGGGAGTCCAGGCCAAGAAGTGATCAGGCATACAGGAAAGGGAGGGAGAGAGGGAGGAAGGGAGGGAGAGAGGGAGGAAGGGAGGGAGAGAGGGAGGAAGGGAGGGAGAGAGGGAGGGAGGGAGGAAGGAAGGAAGGAAGGAAGGAAGGAAGGAAGGAAGGAGAGGAGGGAGGAAGGTAGGAAAATAGGAAAGAAGAAAGAAGGAAGGGGGAGGGAGGAAGGGAGGGAGGAAGGAGAGAGGGAGGGAGGAAAGAAGGAAGGGAAGGAGGGAAGGAGGGAGAGAGGGAGGGAGAGAGGGAGGGAGGGAGGGAAGCAGGCAGGCCATTGTTGATGACACAGCAGAATAAGAGCATCAGCTTTCTAGATGTGCCAGGCCTAGGCCTTCCCTAACTCCTGCTCCAGGAGTGAAGCATTCCTCTGTCCTGCTCCCTTGTAGTCTCTCTGCAGAGTCTCTCAGGCTAGATGTGGCTCTTCTCACTCTCCTGCATGGGATCTCTCTAACTGAACACTTCAGGTATGTATGATGCATGCAAACCATTCTGCCATAAATCACACACAAGTTCTAGCTGGTACCATCTCTGTGTTTCACTGAAGAAATTCTAAACTCCGGAAATGCAAGACAGCTTTTGCTTCACACAACGTGTATGCGGTTACGGCGGCACCGAGACATTCTGGCTGAAGAATAATGGAATCTCAAGGTCAAAGAGACATTTGAAAGTCTTATGGGCCATTTGCCCATCTGATGCGTGCATTATCAGAGACAGACTCTGCAGCAAGTTATTTTGCAACAAACATGGTATTTCAGAATGAAAGGGAGTATTTATTAAGTAGTGAAGCCTGTGTCTAAAACATATTAGTCCGATCCAAGTAATAGTGATTATCTCTGTCAGACTAACTACCATTACAGAATTTAAACAGAAATGGAGAATAAAAGGCCAAAAGGCAATGTATTCAATAAGCAGCCCAATAAGCAGCCTTAGGGAAAGAAGATGGGTTTGACAGAGGTGCCACAGGACTTCGTTAATTATTTTTTTTTTTTTGCTCAGCAAATAATTATCAATGTGACTGTATTTGTTTTAAATTAATTTTTAAACTCTCATAAAATATATACAAGATGGCTTTACATGCTGTTATTTGTTTAAAATCTATTGAGTCTTCCAGTGAGCTTTTAGTAAGATATTTGGTACCTCAATCAACTACATTGTAGAGACAGGATGGCAGGGCGGGCAAGATGAGGGCACAGAAGCAGAGCACACACCTGGCACGTGTGAGGTCGCTAATTCAATCCCTGGCATTTCGTGCCCACTGACCTCAACACACCATGTGTGACCATGGTGGCCCCAAGCAAGCTATCAGGCTGGCACTGCCAGGCTAACCCCCCCCCCCCCATAGCTGTTATCTTCTATTTTAAAATCAGCTAAACAGAAAGAAACAAAAAGGCTTTGGAAATAATATAGGAATGACGGTTCACGTCGTGCATGTAGCCACGACCAGCTCCATCTCTGGTAGCACGTGGCCTCTGAGCTTCACTGGGGTACAGTCCTGGAGGGTCCCAAACATGGCCCAGGATGGTCCAGGTGCCCGAGCACAACTGTTTCCTGGGGCCTTTGCTTTCTGATGATTTACTGAGCTGGGCATTTCCGGCTTATTCCATTTTATTTGTGTAATACTTTATCGTTTTAGAAAGTTTCAACACAAACAAAAGTCACCCTAAGCATCCAGACACCCACCTCCATGCTAGCCGGCGAAAGCTGTTCAAACTGAGAGAGGAGCAAAGGCAGCACCATGACAGGCTCATAAAGAAGCCAGAAGTAGCTAAGCCTAGGTTTCGGTTCCAGAATTCCTGGAATTGAGCACAGATACCTGGAATTGAGTCATGATTTCCCTGAAGTCAGATAGCCATGGTGAGGTCAACTAAGGGTCACCAATCAAATGCAGGTAGGGATGGCCCCCTAGATAACCCTTATGTAACTCCAACTTATAACCAATCAGCTAAGTACAAGTAGTGGAAAGCCTCTCAGACTGTGGCCAAAAGGGTGGTCCTCAGAAAGTCCCTGATATATAATGTTATGATATAAAAGTCCCTCACTTTTGAGACTTGGGACCGCTCATTCCAAGAAGGTTGCCACAGTGTCGATGAGCTGGATGAGGGCCCTAGCTCGAGTTAGCCAATAAAGACCCTTTGCTTATTGCATTGCAACTTGTCTTCATGTGATTCAACAAAACCACAGACGGCTCAGCTTGACTCTTCAGCTCCTGCAGGGGGGAGAGCCCCTCCCTCTAGACCAACATGTACATGAACGTCATCTCTTTGTGACAATATTGCATCTTTCCTTCCACAATTCTCGCCTTCCCCCGACACCCTCCAGGAGTTATAGTAGGGGAAAGAAAAAAGAAATTCCCACAGCAGGACGAGCTGACCCCCATTTCCACCAGCCGGGGATACCATGGCCCTAAGGCCCGAGCTCAGTGGGGAACAGATGAGCTCAGTGACACCACGTGATGCTGACACCAGAATGTGGGTGAGGAAAGCAGCAACAGTGAGGAAGACGCTTCACTGGTCCTTCTACTTCCCCACAGATCTCTGGGCATCTGGGCAACATGTCTCCATAGCTGGGTACATTGATTCACCCACTAAATGTTTTAATCTATATCCTGTACATTGTTGCAGATGCCAAGACTCAAACAATCTCAGCCCCACAGCTTAAGGATTCATATACAAATATCTATACTTCATATGGGGAAGTAAACAATATTTGGGAAAACAGATGTCGCCAGAAGAAATACAGGAAAGGGACCACTGGCAAAGTTTTAGCTTTGAGTCTGAGGTAGTAGCACCATAGCACTGTCCTCCCGTTGTTCATCGATTTGCTCGACTGGGCACCAGTAACATCTCCATTGTGAGACTTGTTGTTACTGTTTTTGGCATATCGAATATGCCACGAAGAGCTTGCCAAGCTCTGCCATGTGGGCAGGATACTCTCGGTAGCTTGCTGGGCTCTCAGAGAGAGTGGGAGGAATCGAAACTGGGTCAGCCGCATGCAAGGCAAATGCCCTAGCCGTTGTGTTATCGATCCAGCCCTGGTAGACTGAGGCAGACTTCCTATTTGTCCCAGTTAATTCACAGCTATCTGGAGCCACAGCTAAATACAGTACTTCTCCAGACAGGGCAAAATTACTTCAGAACATTTGTTTGCCACTTACTGTGTACTGCCTTAATTCAGTTAAATGTTTGTAGCAGGCAACAGGTCAAATGAGAACTGCATTTAGGGCCGGGTATGTGGCTCAGTGGTAACACCCTGCATGCATGAAAGCTGGTATCAGTCCCCAGCAACACAGATATGAACGAACTGCATTTTTTTTTATGTTCTAACAACTGGGCAGAGCAGCAATGGCCCAGAAATGTTAGACACTGTGCAATGTGCAGGACGATGGAGCACTGGGTCCCCAAAGTGGCACTGCTGGTGCTTAGAGGGTGCTGGAATGGGGGGCGGGGGTGCTAAGAGGGAGAAGGGCAGAAGCCGTGCAGGCGACTGGAAGGCTTTTTCCTATTTGTTTGCTTAGAGAAGATGGATTTCCAAGAGATCACAGGGCTTTTGTTTCATTTTCTGAAAAGGGGCCGTAGGCCGAAATAAGTCTGGGGTCCTCCAATGAGGCCCAGTGAAGCACTCAAGCACATTCAGATGCTGACCAGATACTTACGTGGTGGAAAGTCAACTTAGTATTATTACCTGATGCTACACTCAATTTCATTTAAGCACACAGTGCTAAATACTTTTATTTCATAACGAGAAGTCATGCTTTTTCAAATATATATTTTTTTAATACATATGCTGAATTGGGGTTTTGTGGTTATTGTGGTTGCTTCACAGGTGTTGAATCTGCTGGTACTGAGTCATCTTAGAGAACACACATGCCTCCAGGTATGTGCGCCTGTGGCCGTCACAGCCGCGCTGCGTGTACGGCCCTGAGATGTTCTGCACAGGCTCAGTCTGGGCACATTCACTTACGGGTGTGACTACTGTCCCATAAGTCACCTTGATTTCTTCTTACTTTTCATTTACTACATTGTATTGGTGTTCTGGGAATGTGTAGGCAGAGAAGTTAATCTCTGAATTGTATTTAAGGAGAGCCTGTGAATCTGCAACAAAGGAGCCAAATACGCCAAGTGGAGCAAGGAAACTCTCTTCAAAAAATGGTGTCAAGAAAACTGGGTAAACTGAAATAGGAACTGTATCTCACAACATTCACAACAAGTAACTCAGAGTAGATTAAAGACCTGGAGATTAGACTAGAATACGTAAAATACATGGAAGGAAAGAGAGGCTGAACTCTCCAGGAAATGGGCTCATAGGCTCCCGCACTTAAATGAGCTGACCACAGAAGCAAAAAAACAAAAAAGCAAAAAAGCAAACAGGACGACATCAAATTAAAAAGGGTTAGCACAGCAAAAGAAACTCAAGCTAAAATCAAAAGGCACACTACTGAGAGAAAATATCCACCCGCAATACATCAGATAAAGAGCTGATAATCAAGATTTATAAAGCACTCACAACGCTCAACCAATAACCAAGAAACCAATTAAAAATCCAATAACCCCATCCAAAAGTGGGGAGAGGAGATAAACAGACACTTCCTCAGAGAAGACACAAGGAGGGTTAGTAGGCGTATGAAAAATGAAAAAGCACTCATCGTCACATATTGTTATGGAAATGCAAATCAAAGTAGCAGTGAGAAATCATCTTACACCTGTGAGAATGGCATATGTCAACGCACCTGGAAATAACCAGTGGTGCGTGGTGGGAATGCGGTTAGAAAGGAAACTGTGCTCACTGCCGGTGGGAATGTCATGTGGTTCCACCTCCCTGGAAAGCAATATGGAGATTCCTTGGAAAAAATAAGAATGTGCGTGCAAACCAGCAATAGCTACCACTTCTTGGCACCAAAACACAAAACACTAATTCAAAAGGATATGTGGGCACCTCCATTCACTGCAGCGCTTAGTGCAATGCCAAGAGAAGAAAACAACTCAAACATCCCACCATAGGTGAATGGATCGAGAAAGTGTTCACATGATGGAATACCACGTGGCAGTAAGAAAGGATTTTGCAACCTGCTGAGACAAGGATGGAGCTAGCAGGTATCATGCTGGGTGACATCAGTCAGAAGGAAAGGAACAGACACAGAATGATCTCTTCCATCTGTGAGAAACCGAGAAACATGGTATGGAGCAACTAACGATCTAAGGAAAGCAAACTGGAGAGCTGGTCCACAGACCTGAGTTGACCAGGGGTGTACAGGAGTCAGAAGGGTGGAGAGGAGGGACTCCTGGGACACTGGTGGACAAAAGTAGCACTTGGGGGGTGGGCAGAGTGCAGAAATGATGTATAAATGAGACTATGATTGACAGCACTATTAATCACAGTTCCTTAATGAAATTCAGTTTGAAGGGGGAAAAAAGTGAACGCAGTTAAAGAGCTTTAAAAAAAGAAGGTATGAGAGAGAGAGAGAGACAGAGACAGAGACACAGAGACAGACAGAGAATGAGAGAGGCGGGTAGGAAGAGAGAAACTGGGGACACTGGTGGTAGGAAATGTATATTAGTGAAGGACCGGTGTTGGAACATGACATGACTGAAATCCAATCATGAACAACTTTGTAACTGTATCTCACTGTGATTCAATTAAAAAAATAAAACCCTTTTTTTAAAAAAAAAAATAACAAAGGTATTAGAAAACAGCAGTTTTAAACATCAGTATGAAAGCTCAGAAGGTGGAAAATGCAGCTTTTCATTGACAGATGTTCCTTAGGACACAGGTTGTCTTACGCTTAATTACTGTCACCTTGATAACTGTTGTAGCAGCTTCAACCAATAATAAACATTTGCTAATTCACTAACCAGATAAAATTGACAAAACCCATACTAATCAGCAAAACTATCAACTCTTTATTTTCTGGAACTACAAATACTATTCAATACATTGTAAAGAGAACCAAAGAAAATGACTTAATATCTCCATTTATTTCAAGGTTATAAGCAAATAATTTTAACAGGTTCAGCTTTTTGTAAAAAAGAAAGAGCAATGATATAAATTAGATTGCAAATTATACAGAATTTCTTCTTAATTCCCAAAAGCTTAAGAGCAGAAGTGAAGGGTAAGTTTAAATATTTTCCTTACCTTGCTCCTTATCTAATGTCCTCCAGTCAGTGAACTGCACAGTCACATGACCAATATTAAAGCCCAGAAAATTTCTGAATATGCTCTAGAAATCTCTGATGCCCACCTCCTGCCCTATACTTTGTTAATGTGGAAAATGTTCTAATACAGTGGATACCGGAGGAAAAGGGCACGGGGTGGACAAAATGGGCAAAGGGGTCACTCTGGCAATGGGATGGCATCAGAACTTTGGTGGCAGAGAGGATCTTATACAAATATGAAAATTATACCCTGAAATTCTACAATATTGTGGAATAATGATGAATTGATAAAGAGCAGGGCAAAAATCTTTAAAACGCTTGACTGACGATTACGGTTAGGCATCCCATTCATTGAGGGTCTGCTATTATTTTCTCAATAACTTCGAGATTAATATAACACCCCACCACCACACACACTCCCCTCTGAAACTGCAACTCAAACCCAAGGCTACACAGAAGTGAAGCGCGTGGTCTACCACTGAGCCACATCCCTGGCCGCAAAATCTATTTTTTTTTAAAGACTAAAGATAAATCAGTGACTTTTCGTTATGGCGCTTGAATAGTCAAGCAAGCCAGTGAGCCACATATAAACACAAACTGGACAAGTGAAGATACCACGAACAGGGGAAGGTGGGTCCCCCAAAGGGAGCACCCAGCCATAAGCCTGCGGGCCACCCTACACAAAACCAAGAACTGCCTCTCGCTAAATGAAGACAACACTCAACACCGGCCCTAAACCCAGAAAAGTCTACAATAACTCACCACAGATGACATAGTAAAGTAGGTGAACTGACTGTTCAAAACTGCAACTGCTGAATTAAAAATAGCAGCGGCACTGTGAGAGTTGCTAGGAAACCATTTCATTTATCTACCCTTTCCTAAAGTGCTGAAAGAAAGAATAGTAGGAAAATTATGGTGGGCCCGGCAAGCTCTGTTTTACTGCCAGACAAACAGCTTCCTCCCCATCACGTATTTTTTTCTTTTTTTAATATACTACAAAGGCAGAGGCGCACGATCAGTTTCAAAGGACACATTAATTTCAATGGCTGGGAAGTCACTCAAAACACACAGAGACCGGGGAAACCCAACAGGACAGCCACTCCTCATTGAACAGAAGAGTATCCTAAATCCACTTCACGTGCCCTTTGGTGGGGGCGGGAACCAGGGGGGGTTATTTGGGAAAATGCTGAGCACGTCAAACTCTGATCTTAGGGGCTGCAGCTATAGTACAGGACCTATAGGTGGACCTTTGCCTTGTAAGCAGCTGACCTGCGTTCGGTCCCCGGTACCCTATATGGTCCCTTGACCGACACCAGGAGTGAATCCTGAGTATTGGCCGGGTGTGGGCCAAAGAAGAAAGAAACAACGACAACAAAGTACTTTAATTTTGTGAAGGAAGGAAGGAAGGAAGGAAGGAAGGAAGGAAGGAAGGAAGGAAGGAAGGAAGGAAGGAAGGAAGGAGAGAGAAAGAAAGAAAGAAAAAGAAAGAAAGAAAGAAAGAAAGAAAGAAAGAAAGAAAGAAAGAAAGAAAGAAAGAAAGAAAGAAAGAAAACATGCTTGCTTGCTTTTTTGGGAGGGGTGGGAGGTGAGGGAATAAGAGGCCTCCCGGGCAGTGTCAGGGGCCGCCTCCCCGGGCTCCTCCCGCGGTGACCCACTGGCAGTCCCACAGCAGAACAATGTCCGGCCCAATGATGCGACCCCAGTGATGGGGAAAACTCTGCCACCCCCTGTAGTTCTGGGGGAGTCCCGTGGTGCTTGGAAGCAAAGCAGGGCCAGGAGAATGCACAATGCGCACCCCCTAGCCCTCTCCTCCGCCCCCCACCCAGAGACATTTATTGTCAATAAACCCATGCCAAAGAAGCACCAACTTCTAAACTTCCAAACCTAAGAAAATGGACGGAAAAGTAAAATCACTGGAAACCGGCAGTAAAGGATTTCTTTAGAAAGTGTTGATTCCTGGGGCGAGGAGACAGCTGGCCCCACGTTCACTCCCTGACAGCACCAAGTCCCCTGAGCGCCTCTGGGCCTCACCCAGGCACCCCACGCACGGCTAGTGTGAACTTGGAACCCCAGCCACAAATATTCTCAATCTCTCTCCCTCTCCCCCTTCATCTCTCCCTCTCCCTCTCCCCCTCCATCTCTCTCTCTCTCTCTCTCTCTCTCTCTCTCTCTCTCTCTCTCTCAAGAACAGACAATTGTACTGAGTGCGCTTCATACCGTAGGGCTTTTCTTCTGTTACTCTGCCCGTGGAATCCAGCGTGTCCGTGGCCTTGCCGAGTTCTCCAATGGCAATATACCTCTAGAGGAAGACACAAGAAGAGGAGGCCGTAAGAGAAGCTCTCAGGCATGGCTCGAAGGTCATGCCAAATTTTACTAATACTTGGCACATCCTGATACACCTTAGACGCAAACGTAATAGACCACAGTTGTATATTAATTGACAAAATAGACCTGTGCATAAGACGGAGTCATTAACTTTCCACTCCAGCCAAAATGATAAAGAGTCCAATGTCACTTAGAACTCAAGAACAAAGGAGTGGGGGATGGCAGGATATAAAACACACCCTGCTGCACTCGGGAGGTACTCCTGGCTCTGTGCTCAGGAGTGACTCCCAGCGGCACTTGGGAACCACACACAGTGCTGGGGATTAGAACGGGGGCTGGCCACATGCAAGGAAAGCTCCTAACCTCCTGTACTAGCCCTCTGGTCCTATTATTCCAATTTTTAAAACCAGTTTTGATTTTGAAGGAAAAGTATCAAACCTCTGGGTACAAAGAATGGTATAATAGGTCACTAGATGATCGTCCTGAGATTCAACAACTTTCCACATACATAATTTAATTTCAAAATAAATGCATTATTTTTTTTAATGCACCTCCTTTTCCCTTGAATGAAATCTTTTACCTAATTTGCTACTTTCTTTCTTTTGGTTTGGGGGTCAACACTGGTGGTATTCAGAGCTTACTCTGCTGGTTCTGTGCTAAGGAATCATGCCTGGCAGGCTAGATGTGGTGCTGAGGATCAAACTTTGGGTTGACTATGTGAAGGGAAGCACTTTACTCACTGTACTATATCTCTCTGGTTCCAATGTTTTACTTCTCAGATTAAAAAAAAAAAGACTAATTTTAGTAGCTTGATTTTGCACTTAAACAAAAGAGAAATGTAGGAAGTGAGTACTGCTCATTCAGTAAAGTATAGCAGAAACAGTATAGCAAAGGTAAAATACTATTACATGGTTTTATTTGGGGGGGGAGGGGTATGGGAGGGTGCTATGGGATCACCCAGCTGTGCTCAGGGATCACTTCTGGCGGGGCTCGGGGAACCACATGGGATACCACAGAGGCAAGGCAAACACCCTTCCTGCTGTATTATCGCTCCGGCCCCAGATGTATTTTATTATCAAAGAGAAACTACTACTTCTTAAGCTTTCTCAAGGGGAAAAAGTCACTTCCAAGAACTGATCGTTATTCACAATAATTAGCTCATTCTTAGCTAAGGAGCGGTTGTTTTCTTTGTCATCCCAGGGCATGTTCATACTCTCTGTTGTTTATAGCCCTCTCTCAATTAAACTCCACTTCCCCCTCCCACACCCGATGAACCACGTGCCGACTGTGGACCCAGGCGTGAGGGAAACACGTGACACACAGATGCCTGAGCACACAGCCGTCAGGCTCCGGAACCCAGAGGGGCCTCCGACTCAAGTGCCACAGGAGACGCGGGGAAACTTCAGAATTCAAATTTCCGCTGAAACTAATTTGTAGCTATAAGAGAAACTTTTGTTTTATTTTACATTTATTTATTTATTTATTTGCTTTTGGGGTCACGCCCAGTGATGCTCAGGGGTCACTCCTGGCTCTGCACTCAGCAATCACTCCTGGCGGTGCTCAGGGGACCATATGGGATGCTGGGATTCAAACCCAGATCGGCCGCATGCAAGGTGCCCTACCCACTCAGGTGCCCTACCCACTGTGCTATCGCTCCAGCCCCTAGGAGAAACTTTTAAAAGAGGAAGCTCAAAATTTATGAGAACACCGAAGGAACCAAAGACAAACACCCAGAAAGTATTTAAAAATTCAAGTTGCCCGAGAACTAGCCAATGTGCCCCATGCTGATATCAACCTTTTATTCTCAAGACATTTCCTTTTACAAATATACAACATGGGAGGAAATGCTGCAAGGCACTTAACTCATTTACTTTATTTTGCTGTTGTTTGTTGTTTCTGAGTCAAATGTGGTGGTGCTCAAGTGTTATTCCTGGCTCTGTACGTAAGAATTCCTCCTGGAATTTTGCTCCATGGCTTGGAGGCCAGCCACACATGCTAGGGGAAAAGGCAGCTCAGATAGAGAAGGGAGCACCAAATAAAGGGTGTTGGGAGGATCCTCCCAGGATGGGAGAAGCATGCTGAAAGTCGACTATAGACCAAACATGATTGTCACCCATTGCCTCTTTTGCAAACCACAACACCCAAAAGGAGAGAGAGAACAAAAGGGAATGCCCTGCCACAGAGGCAGGGTGGGGTGGGGGGGGTGAGGGGTGGGAGGGATACTGGGATCTGTGGTGGTGGGAAATGGGCACTGGTGGAGGGGTGGGTATTTGATCATTGTATAATTGAAACCCAAGCACAAAAATTTGTAAGTCTACAACTGTACCTCATGGTGTCTCACTAATAAAAATTTTTTAAAATAAATAAATAAATAAAATAAAAGGCATTGGGGGGGAAAAAAAAAAGAATTTCTCCTGGCAGTGCTTAGAGGACCGTACTGGGTGCCAGGGATCAAACCCAGGTCATCCGTGTGCAAGGCAAGCGCCCTACCTGCTGTATTATCTCCCCAACTCCCTTAACTCATTAAAAACAACAACAACAAAAAACCCAAAATCCCGGAACTCAGTGGGCAGTGGGATCAGAGGAGTGGGTAGAGCAAGGCCCTGTCACGTGGGAGGCCCTGAGCTCTGTCCTGGCACCTCATGGCCCACCCAGAACTGCTGGGTGCATAGCCAGGGTCGCTGCCAAGCACCATGGGAAGTGACCCAGGTGACCCCAAGCAGCACTGCCAGGCCTGAAGAGCAACATCAATGGGCCAAGCATCACACCAGTGGGATGGTGCCGCCAGGCCGAGCATCTCTGGATTGGTCTCCGGGTTCCTGAGTGTGCCCACTGGGGAGAACACCCAAAAGTGTTTGGAAAAATATTCTTTGAACAAGATAATGAAGCCAATCAGCTGAGATGCATCAGTGCCTCGTGTGTGGTGCACCGTGAGCCTGAGTGGGCCTGGGGAGAAGTTCGGCAGAGGTGCGGGGTGGGGGGGGGGGGGGGAGGGGGCAGGGCCACACTTGGCTCTACTGCAGCAGGGAAAAGTGGTTTAACTCTACTACGGAGCCTCAGCGCCTGACCGTAGAAACCAGGATAAAGCAATACCTCACGAGAAAAAGCAGAGTTTGGAATAACAGTATCTAGTCCTGGTAGGCAAAGGGAAAGAATACTATTACTGTGTGTGTGTGTGTGTGTGTGTGTGCGTTCTACATGTGTATATGTGCATGCATGTGTGCATGTGCATGTTTACGTGTATCTGTGTGTACGTGTGCGTGCATGTGTGCACACAGCCTGATTCTCAGGGTCGCAGGGTTTGGGGTGACTTCTCCATCTACTGCAAGCTTCCATTAGGTGCTATGAAGCCAAAAAATGCTCCAAACTTTGCCCTCGCAATTCTTCTAGTTGCATAATAAGGACAGAGTGAAATCACGAGACTGTGGATTTTACGCCAGGTTGTTGTACGAGGGCTTTGGGTCTGGGGCCATACCCGGCGGTGCTCAGACTTTACTCCTGGCTCGGCACTCAAGGGTCACTCCTGGTGGGGCTCAGGGGACCGCACGGGCTGTAGGGGATGGAACCCGAGTCTGGCCAGCACCTTGCCTGCTGTACTATCTTTCCAACTCTGCAATACTGTTTTAACCAGGAGCCTTAACTTGTATACTAACCAGAGGATGCTTTTTCAGTCTCTGGATTCTAAGATCCTGGGCCGTGACCAGTTTCTTCCCCAAGGAGGAAACGTGATTGATGGCCCAAAGCTGCCCTCTTAGTGCCTCCCAAGCCCGGTCACCCACTGTGGCTTCGAGGGGTCTCATAAGAAATTTCTGGTGTAAAACACAAATTTAAGACCTATCTCGAAACACACATCCCATTCATCCTACTAGTAACGTTCTCATCTGGTCAGACTTAAAGACTATGAATGGACCAGGTACTGTCCGAGGTACCTGAGAGATACAAACACACACGCACCAACTGATCCCCACCTCCAGGTCACTGTGGACAGGAGGCATCAGTAAGAGGGCAGCCTGCAGAGGGGACAGGGAGAGGAGCAATGACAAACACTGACAGCTGTGTGTCCGTCCCCCGTCCCCACCAGCCCCTTATCTTACTGAGGTCTCAGGCCACCCTGGTTGGCATGTAATGACCCCAGACAACTGTTCTATCTTTCCACGTACATTTTCTAAATTGGCCCTTATCTTTCCAAATTATTAGACTTTGCACTGTTCTGCTACGTAGCTTACTAAATGGAAAGACCACAGTAGCTTTTTAGTTGGGGTGGAGCGGGGGAGTGCCAACAGAATGATACACCTGCAGGGGCGGTTCCTGTGTGCCAGATTCCTCCCATCCCCCTCACATCTCCTGCTTGCTAGGGTTTCCAACCCCCAGATTCTGTCTGCCCGGCCTCTGACCCTGGCCGGGTCTGCGCTCCCACTGCGTCGGATGCAGGCTGGATTCTTCTCCAAGGGACACATGCCCTCATCTGGCAGTTTTAAAGCCCGTGGTTTCAGAGCCTCTGGAAACACTGGAAAGTTACTGGGCAACCTTGGCATACGTCTTTTGACATGGGTACTCTCTGTAAATATTGAGTGTTGGAAAGGAAAAATGTTCATAGCAAACAAGCACACAGTCCATGAACCCTCGGAGTCAGGCAGGCCCTGGAAAAGGGCAGGGCGGGCAAGTGGGATGGCAAGTAAAGAGACAAACGTCACGAAACAGTTCTGATGTCCTCAGACCCCCCTAAAGCCCTCAGCGGGCCGTCAATTACACTCTGTGAAACGCTGATCTCAGCGAGAGCTGTTCTCTTACCTTTCCCTTGTCCTGGTAATAGTATCTTTCAAGTCTATTCAGTGATCCACAAAGTATTGAAAAAAAAAAAAGAAGAAAAAAAAACCTACCCAGACAGCTTAATTTCTAGCTGGAAACAAAACCTCACCACCAAGAAAGGAGGGAAGAAAATAGTTACGATCGTATCCTCTGGGGTTTGAAGCAATTATTTTCATTGATCTCAACTCTACACACAAACAGGGTTTTCGAATTGTTTCTCCTCCAAAATGTCCAGGAACGATAAATTCTATTAATGTATTCATCACAAAACAATTCCACAGTGACAAAACAAAACAAAAAGGTCCTGTGTCCTAGTGAAAGAAGTTAACGCTGAACTGCATGCTCTTTGGAATTCAAGGTTTTTATTGGTAGTAAGACCGCCCTACTCACTCAACTGTTGGAGGAGACAAAAGGTACCTGTCCAAATACTCCCTTGGCTCACAGGTACACGGAACTTTTCTTAGACCACTCTACCTAGATGCCGGGGGAGGAGAGGCAGGGGGAAGTGGCACTACATCTGGAAAAGCATTCATCTGTCTTTATATAGAAAATACTAATTCATAACAGAACACCAACCCTCCCATCCGCTCATCTGGTTTCTAAACATACATGAGAAACTAAATGAGCACTGAAGAAAGGCAATAAAGACAGTCTTCCAAACCTCAGCGATGCCTGTTATTTCAAAGTACATCTGCCGCCCAGCTTCTGCAGAATGACTGCACGAAGGAAGTGTGATGTGAAGAAAATCGTGTCAGAACTTACACATCTGGGTCCTTCCTTTAGAGAACCCACACACCCATGCTCGGGTTAAGCCACCAAAGGGCTACGCTAGCCTGGCCTCTCAGAACCACTTTACCTAAGTTATAGTTTAGGAAGTTCCACTTCTACATCTGTTGTAGAAATCTGAATTCCTTACCAGCAGGTTCTGTTTTCCTTTTTTAATCTGAATGCCCAGAGAATCTTTGCGTGCCTTTTCTTTCTGAGGAGCACTGGTTTTGCCTAGGTCCCCAGGTTCACAAGCGGGAATGACAGAAACTGAATTCATGGTCAACATTTCCAACAGAACTCGCCTGAAGTAAAAGAAAGATCCGGTGTCCAGAGAACATGTAGCTAGAGAGACCAACAGGCCTGGAATTCTGGAGAGGGGCTTTGGGGATATGTGAAATACTTATGTGAAGTGGTAATAACGTTTATCAAGCAACTTCTGTACATAAAATCTTCAAACAGATGTTTTACTGGAGCGATAGCACAGTGGGTAGGGCGTTCGCCTTACAAGCAGCCAACATGGCCGACCCGAGTTCGATTCCTCCGCCCCTCTCGGAGAGCCCGGCAAGCTACCGAGAGTATTGGATATGCCAGACACAGTAACAACAAAGTCTCAAATGGAGACGTTACTGGGCCCGCTCGAGCAAATCGACGATCAACAGGAGGGCCTTTACCTTTACCTTTTATTAAGCAATTGACTTATTGATTGATTGGGGGGTTTGGGCCACACCTGTTATCACCCAGGAGTCACTGATGGTTGTAGACTTAGGTATGCCCCCTGAGAGTGCTCGGGAACCACATGTAATACTGGGGATTGAACCTGGGTTCAAGGCAAGTGTCTAAACCCTGGAGTATCTCTCTGTCCCTTATCCTGTTTTCTTTTCTTTTCTTGTTTGTTTTTGGGCCACACTGGGCAGTGCTTAGGGCTGAATCCTGGCTTGGAACTCAGGGATCACTCCTGACAAGGCTAAGGGGACCATACAGGGTGCCAGAGATGGAATCCAGGTCAGCCATAAGCAAGCAAGCACCCTCCCACTGTACTATGGCTCTGGTCCCAATTTTTAATTTTTGTCACTTTTTCCCCCCACTTTATTTAAACACCATGGTTTACAAAGTTATTCATGGTGATTTCTCACAGGCATTCAATATTCCAACCCGAATCCCACCAGCACTGTCACCTTCTGCCCACCACCGTCTCCATCTTCCCAGTTACCACTCAAGCCTGCCCCCGGAGCAGGCCCACGATAACTTATTTTATATCGCCACTGAATGGCTAATGAAATGATTAAAAAATATTTCTGTAGAAACTGTTGTATCTCACCATGGTGGGACACTGAATCCTTGTCTAAGGGTTTACATTAAATCCTTATCTGAGCTGTTCTTGCAAGTTAAGCCTTTTGTGTTCGTGGAGATTGGTTGGTTTCTACATTACACCCCATCCAATCTGGTGTGCTACTACTGTGCCATAAACATGTCGATGTTTGTCCGATTTTGGAGATGTCCAGAATATCCCGATATTTAACTAGCCAGTCCAGCTAGAGGCTTGGCAGCAGCTTGGAGGTGTGGGCGGGGCTACCAGGGCTTCCAGAAATACAGGGAGAGGGTTGGTGTCACCCATCCCAACTTTGAAAAGGCCTGGATTTTTCAGCCAAAAAAACCCCATGTACCTGAAATTTCCGGCAGATTTGGTTCCCTGTGGAGCTCAGGCCTGAGACTGTGGAGTCTGGCTGTAGGCAAAGCATTTTCAATCAAAGCATCTATCTTTTTTTTTCTTTTTTTATTAGTGAAACACCATGAGGTACAGTTATAGACTTACAAATTTTGTGCTTGGGTTTCAGTTATACAATGATCAAGTGCCCATCCCTCCACCAGTGCCCATCATCCATCACCACAGGTCCCAGCATCCCCCCCCCCATCCCCCCCGTCCCATCCTGCCTCTGTGGCAGGGTATTCCCCCTTGTTCTCTCTCTCTTCTTTTGGGTACTGTGTTTTGCAAGAGAGGCATTGAGTGGCAATCAAGTTTGGTCTATAGACTAAAGCATCTATTTTCTTTTCTTTTGTTTTAAATTTTTGGGCCACCCCGCTATGGTCAGGCCTTATTCCTGGCTCTGTGCGCGCCGATCACTCGTGGCAGTGCTCGAGGAACCACGTGGGATGCTGGGGGATCAAACCTGAGTCAGCCTAGTGCAAGGCAAGTGACTCACCCACTATTCTACTGCTCCAGTCCTCACAGCATCTATTTTCAAGAAGAAAAATGTCTCGAGAGAAAAAAAAAAAATGATCACTGACAAAACACAGTTCCCTCGAATACTGATGAAGAAACACAGAGACGGGCCGTGGCTTTCATCTTACTCCATCCGAGAGAAGGAATGCAGGGGAAAGGTGGGGGTGGTCTGAAGAGCACGTCACCTTCCTGGGACGAAAACAAAATAGCTCATCAAGGTGAGAAAAACATTCTGGGCTTTAAAGTTGTGGGGTCGCCACCCATTCCCAGTGGTAGTATAAAGTGCATCAAGTTGAAAGGATTCTGAGGACGTTTCTCGTGCAGCAGGACAGAGTGTTTGGTCGCACTCATGTCTCTCTCTGGGACTGGGTCAGCGTTTCCCCGGGTGGGAGAACTAAGGGGGTTGGGGGTGCTGGTACAGGGGGGTGGGAGGGGCAGTAGTTGCTCCTGCCATTATTCCCACCCCCCCCCCCCCCAGGCCAAACTACCCTCTTCAAAATGAAAAAAAAAAACAGAAATTAAAATAAATTAAAATGCCCTCCCCCCCGCTGCACCTCAAGCGACTACTGCCTTTTCCCACCCCCTCCCCTGTCCCGGTACTGATGCTTAAGACTGCTATTTTTTAATACCTTTCCCTTTTTTTGAAATTGCAGAGCAAGCCAGATGGAATTTACTTTTCATTTACCTAAAACATTACCATCCTTTCCAACTCAAAGACAAGGAGTTTTATGCCAAGTGATTACTAAAATGGGACATCAGAGGGAACACGTTCTCCGGGGTTTTTAATTTTTCAAAAAGGCTTACTTAGACCACTGCCACTCAAAACGGTGGTTCTAGGGCCAGCATCCCTGAGGAGAGAAGCTCAGGAAATACGGGCGTTTAGAAATTCATTTAGCAATGCAACGTTCCACTGAAAAATACCACTGAAATGGTATTTTATGAAAGTTCTCAGTTTGCAATGAACATGTTTTTGGGTCTTGGTCCACAGTTTTCAAAAAGAAACAATTTAGGGGGCTGGAGCGATAGCACAGTGTGTAGGGAGTTTGCCTTGCATGTGGCCGACCCGGGTTCTATTCCCAGCATCCTATATGGTCCCCTGAGCACCACCAGGAGTAATTCCTGAGTGTAGAACCAGGAGTTACCCCTGTGCATTGCTGGGTGTGCCCCCCCAAAAAAAAGAAAGAAACAATTTAGGGGGAAAAAATCACTTTATCAGCCATTGACATCCCATTAAGAGCAAGGGTTTAAAACAGAAAACTTTTATTTATTTATTGAATCACTATGGGAAAAGTTACAAAGCTTTCAGGTTTAAGTCTCAGTCATGTAATGATCAAACACATCTCCCTTCACCAGTACATATTTTTCACCAAGAACCCCAATATACCCTCCTCCCACCCCTCCCAATGCCTGTGAGGCTGATGAATTCTAATTAGCACTCTATCTACTTTGATTAGATTCACTGTTTCGACAAAAGATGCACCATTATTGTTTAGAGCTTACACCCCAAAATCAGACCTGTTGAAAATGCGTTGTGAAATAATTTGTTTTCTACAGCTGGTTACAAGAACCAAATGATGTCGCACGGCTGCGATAGCGCGATTTTGGATTTCCGATATTTTACTTATTAAGCCTGGAAATATTTCTGCCGAGAGCCAGATAATTATGAGATTGGCTCTGTGGCTCTGGAGGCAAGGTGCCGTGGATTAACGCATAGTCCATTCACTTTTCTGCCGCAAGCTGCCGGGCTCTGCATTAAGTCCTTGTGCTTCTGGAGCCATGGCCCTGCCGGAGAGCTGCTGGTGGGTGGCAACCCGTGACCTCGGTAGGGCGTGAAGGACGAGTAAAAAAGAAAACTTTTAGTCCAGGAAGGAGCTGAAAGTCAGGGAGGACTATCTATGAGCATATTAATCTGCCCTCCAAGGGCCTTTAAACCCCGGTCCTGCACCGCTGCTGATTAGAATACAAATGCTATGATCTCGCTCAGAGTTCAATGAGATCCGAGAGGGGCCCCAATTATTTTTCTAGGGAAAACCCTGAGGGTCCAGAGAGGTCAACTTCGACATCTTCACAGCAGTCTCACTCTCCTCCCCACACGTTTCCACCCACTCCAGCCCTGGCCCTGGCCCACCCGCTCCTCCCTCCCGGCTAGTAAATGTCTCGGAAAGTGCTCTTAAACCGAGACAGGGTGACTCTCACAAACGAAGGAGAAGGACGAGACTCCAAGAAACCCCACCCTTTGCTGCAGCAAACGTTTTGCAGTTGTTGAGCAAAGCCTGTCTTCCGGAAAAATGAAAGGTTTACAAATGGTGCTATGGAAATGTTCGGTTTTCCTTTTCACTTTATTTACATACCGGGGTTTACAAAGTTGTTCGTGGTACCACGGTAGTAGCCTGAAAGGGTTTCGGATGTTCCAACACCAATCGCCGCACCTGAATGATTCCCAAACCTTCCCTCTGCCACTGTTCCCATTTCCCCAACCACCCGACAGCCAGCCCTGTTAGCAGGCACATAATAATTTGGTTTCAATTGCTTGTTATAACCAAATAGCTAAAGGAATTATAAAAATGCTTGTGTAAAATGAAATTTCTGAAAATTGTTCCATCTCACCCCGGGGTTGTCAAAGTCTTTGTCTGAGGATTATTAAGCTATTTGTCACTAGATCCGCAATCTAAGTTCTAAGTCCCCTTGCATCTAAGAAAGGATTTTATTTTAAAAAAGAAAAAAAAAGAAAAGAAAAAAACTTTAATTTTAAAAAATCAGGGCACGGATCCCTGGTACCCCAATATGGTTGATGGAGCCCACCTGAAGAAGTGCTCCCTGAGTCTATAGCTAGGACAAATCTCTGAGCACTGCTGGATGTGAGCCAAAAACCAAATAAACAAAAAGCAAACAAAAATAAGATAGTACAGTGGATAAGGCAACTTCTTGCAAGCAGCTAATCTGGGTTTGATCTATATTTCATATGGTCCCTTGAGCACCTCCACAAGTCATCCCTGAGCACAGAGCCAGGAGTAGGTCATGAGCACTGCTGGGTGTGGCCCCAAAACCAAGAAATAAAAGTACAATCGTGGACACTGTAGAGATTTTGCTTCTGTAAGTTATTTGCAATTAAGAATCTCTAATTTATAATCTCAGTACTCTGAATGTCAGATTATGATTATGAACACCGTAAATACTCAGAAATGATTGCCATTCGTGCAATAAACAGTTTATATTTTAAATGATACAACTGAACACAGGTCATTAAGAAATACACAAGAAAAGAGGAAAACAAAACTAATCCAAGAGTCTTACCTTGGACCCTGACAACATACTGGTCAACATTTTTGTTCCCCTTCCAATTCCAACCACTACAAATCAAAAAAAGAAAAATTATGACACTCTGGTCTAAAAAATTGGGTTTTCAAAACATCCACATATTTTGGTTTTCATTCCCTTGCGCAAAGCTGGAAGGAGTATATAGTTAGGACTTACTTCTCCAGTCAGAACTTCATGTAGCTGAGGAATTCATCAGTCATGTAACTAAGGAAATCTTAAAAGGGGATGGGAGAAAAACATTTTCCCCCCCATCTCAAAGTGTTAAATATGGAAAAGAGTTTTTTTTTTCTGTTTGTTTACAGAACAGTTGGTGTGTGTGTGTGTGTGTGTGTGTGTGTGTGTGTGTGTGTGTGTGTGTTTGCTTTTTGGGTCACACCCAGAGATGTTCAGGGGTCATTCCTGGCTCTGCACTCAGGAATCACTCCTGATGGTGCTTGGGGGACCATATGGGATGCCGGGGATCGAACCCAGGTCAGCCGCGTGCAAGGCAAATGCCCTATCAGCTATGCTATCGCTCTGGCCCCTAGTTGGGGTTTTTTTGTTGACTTGTTTTAGGGTCACACCCAGCAATGTTCAAGGGTACCTCCTGACTCTGCATTCAGGATTTACTTCTGGCAGTGCTTGGGCAAAACCCACATGGGATGCTGGGTACTAACATCGGGTTGGCAGCATGCCAGGTAAGCACCGACCCCAACTATTCTGTATCTCCAGCCCCAAATATGAGAGAAATCTTAATCCAACAATTAGATGATGAGAAGTTTTAAAAATTTTTCGAACAACTCACAAGAATTTTACACGGGCATCAGTGAAAAATGCATAACACAATTAACCATGAGCTGATCAAGTCTTTTGACAGAATGTATTATTAAAGAGAACAAAAGCTATCATCATAGCTAATGAACCATTCAAAGATGATTAGTGCCCCACAGTATCAATCTAGAAAATAGAAACATAACAAGTCAACCTAACCCAAAGACGACTACGGCGAAATGAGAGCTTGGGAATGTATGTTCCAGGGATCGGGAATGTCCAGCCAGTGCAACTGTGGAGCCCTGCCATGGACCATGAAGGGACAGAGGTCAGTGCTCCTACTGGCTGCCCTCAGCCCACTGGTCATATGAAAAGGCCCGCAAATGTTGTTATAAATATTCAGGTGGCCTTTTGCAGAAAAAAAGGTTCCCATCCCCTGACACAGCTCACGTATAAAGGACAACAGACCACCGGACTCTTCAATTTCAAATATTTCTTATTTTTATGAGAACACGTGTAACAAGTGAGAATGATGAACACAATTTTTTCTTCATTTACAGGCAGAAATTTTTCTGAGAACAGCAGAATTTCTCACTAACGGACACAGTTTTGTGTAAGAGCACAAGAGAATCACAATATAGCATTATAAGAAATGAGAAGCCTGGGGGGAAGGATGGCGGCCGCATGGGAGCCTTGTGGACGGCGGGTATGGGCCGGGGGAGTGGGGGCGACTAAGACCTCATGGGTCGGGGGGCGTTCCGGTCCGTCCTTCGCGCCCTACCGAGGTCACCAGTCGCCCCCCGCAAGCGGCTCTCCGGCACGGCCATGGCCCCAGAGGCACGGGGACTTGATGCAGAACCCAGCAGCTTGGAGCAGAAAGGTGAACGGACTATGCGTTGATCCAGCCCATCAAGTCTGCCGGAGGGGAAAGGGTGTTGCCCCATTCGCCCTCTCCTCTCTGGAAAGAAAGATGGCGGCCACATGGGAGCCTTGTGGACAGCAGGTATGAGCCGGGAGTGTGGGGGTGACTAAAACCTCATGGGAAGAGGGGCGTTTCGCTCCGCCCTTCATGCCCTACCGAGGCCACCGGTTGCCCCCCGCGAGCGGCTCTCCAGCACGGCCACGACTCCAGAACACAGAAACCAATTTCTTAACTATCTAACTTTCAGTAGAAATACTTCCAGGGTCAATAGGTAAAATAGCAGAAATCCAAAACCAACATTTAATTCTTGAACCCAGCTGTAGAAAGCAAATCACTTCACAATGCTTTTTCAGCATGTCTGATTTGGGGGGTGGGGGGTAAACTCTAAATAATAGTGGTGAATCTTATTGAAACAATGAATCTAATCAAAGCAGATAGAGTGTTAACTAGAATGCATCTGCCCCACAGGGACTAGGAGGGGTGGGGGGTGGGGTTTTATTGGGGTTCTTCAGGGTAAAAAATAAGTATTGGTAAAGGGAAATGTGTTTGATATTTGCATGACTGAGACATAAACCTGAAAGCTTTGTAACCTTTCCCACAGTGATTCAATAAATAAATTAAAAAAAAAAAAAGAAATGAGAAGCAATTACTAAGCTGGAAGCATGGCCAATGTTAATAGCAGATGTCATTCTCTGGGCTGCCTACGTACTAAAGTCCACTCTAAATGTGCTCCAATGATTAGCTGTTCCATATAAACATCCTGAAAGATAATATCATGATCCTTACTCTATAGATGAGGCCTCGAGGCACCGAGACCCTGTGAGCTGTGCCTGGCATCTCATGACTTGCACACAGTTGGTTCAAACTCAAGGCACACCTGTAACAGCATTTCTGCTTCTCGGTCATCCCACCCGCCCCAGCATCCTGCTCATTCTAGGTTTTCTCCCCATTGCTAATAAGCTCATGTAGTTTAAACACCACAAACTGTTCTACACCTAACCCTTCTTCCAATTATTGCCAATTAACAATCATTTATGAAATTGCCCGATGTATACAAAGACCCACTGCCATGGGCCCCCATGCCTACATGCAAGCATAAAAGTATTTCAAATCGATTTTCCGAAACCCAAATCAAATCCTTCAAGTCTATCCCAAAACTCTAAACTTCTAGGGGCCAGAATGATAGTATAGTGGGTAGGGTGCTTGCCTTGCACGTGACCTACCCGAGTTTGATCCCTGGCATCCCATAAGGTTCTCTGAGCACGGCCAGGAGTGACTCTTGAGTGCAGAGCAAGAAATAAGCCCTGAGAACTGGCGGGTGTGACCACAACACCTCCCCACTGCCCCTACCCCGGGAAAAAAATAAATAACCCTCTAAACTTCTGTAACGTTCATCTGAACATTTCTCTCTAAGTAGAATCACTTTAGTTCAAGGACTGAGACTGGTTGGCTTGGTCTGGAAGGAAGAGGCGGATACAAAGCAGTGCTCAGGACTCCTAACTCAGTGCTCGGGGGTCTAACGGGAAGTGCTTGGGGATCAAACCCAGGCTTCCTGTGCAGTGCTGTGCTCTAAGCTCTCCTTGGTGCCAAGAACTGAGATTTTTACTTGTGTGTTTGTCTGAGATGTCTACGGGCCTGGAGATGCGGCCAGTGGGGCAGTGCCTGGCTCCCAGGATGGAAGGCCCGAGTTCCATTCCACATGCCAAATGCGATTCTTGGCGCCACTCTGCAGCATGCTAGTACCAAGCATATGTGACCCCTACAACTAAAGTGAACCATCCCTTTCACTGCTGCAACAGCAAAGGGCAAGGATGGGCAAGAAAAACAAAGGGCAAAGAAAAACCAAAAAAAAAAAAAGAGCAAGAAAAAGAACGAGTGCCTTTGGTATTGCCACCGTGCACAGTCCTCTTCAGATGGCAGAACCACAGCTGCGACAAACGCACGGTTAACACCAACAGATTCGGTGCAATCTCATCCCATTCAAATGAATGGAGTCCCCAAAGATATATCTACACACACGCACACGCACACCCATTCTTAGCAGCTACTTTCTGCACAGTCTCCAGAATCCGTGTAGTGAGAAGCACACTTCTGGCTCCGGAAGTGCTTCTCATCTCAGAGGAAGAGAACTCATAAGCCATCAGCCAAGTGGCCTCCCAGGCTGCGCTTGCTTCACACATCAATACCATGACGCTAACACTGCTGGGAAGGCCGTACCTCGGCTGAAACCCCCCAGATGTTGCCTAAACTCAGGAGTGGCTAATTCACCACATTATATGATTCCATAAAAAAAAAACAAAAACAAAAACAAAAAGGAACAGAGAGAATGACAGTTGGAGGGAGGGGACAGGAGGAGACCCTCTACCGGGCATTAGGAGGCCAGAGAATGGCATCCAAGACTTTCAAGCTGGGTGTGAGCGAGCCCCAAGGAGGCAGCGCCTGTGAGCCAACGCAGGAGCGCATGTTCCGGGAAGGAAGATCCACACAGACCCCCCAGCCCTGAGCCAGCAGGCTCCGACGGGAGAGCGAGCGGGGTCTGAGGGGCAGGGGGCGGGCTCCATCCCAGCCCTGCTGCAATCCCCAGCTGATGATTTCTCAGCTAGGGAAGTGATCCAGAACAACCTTTGTTTTCTCCTTTTTTAAAAGGCACCCGAGAGTTTCAAGGGTTTTTCAGTTCCTAGCCAAGAAAACAAGGCCCACCAAAATTAGGTGGTGAGTGTCAGTCACCAGGATTCCAGCCAAACGAATACAGAAATCGTATGTAGACAAATTATCTGGAGTCGATCAGCAGCTTTCCATTCAAGGGCCAGTTTACAAGCACGAATTTTTAAGCATCTTTCCCCAATAGTCATACCAGTTTTTGTTCAGCACTTACTGTATACTAAAGTACTAAAATAATTAAAACCTGACTCCAGTCCTCAAGGAGTTAGCAAAAAAATCAAGACAAAGAAGGCGTGCACATTACATAATCCATATAAAAGAGGAAGAGGGGCTCTTCCTAGGGAGTAGACGGCTTTCAGCTGAAAAGCTGGAAATCCAGGATAAGAAAATTTCCACAATGGCCAAAGACAGAGAAGACATGAAAAGCAGGAGCAAACCCACAATGGCCTGAAGAAGGAGAGAATCTGAATGCTCTCTCGGCACTGTCTGTCACATTACTACTCTTAGTAGCTCCCAGATGTTCTTTGGTCCATTATTTTCTCTGCAAAAAAGTCCCAGGGTCTCTAAACCAATCTAAGTGAGCCAGCATTTTATTCTCAAGTCATAAAGACATGGGAAGGGTATTAGACAAATGTCGCTTTTTGCAGTAGGAAATTTCGACTGTCCTAATGTTTAATTAATTCTGTAACATCCCTGCAATTTATCTTGGGGGGGGGGGGGGGGGAACTGTCTCTTTTCACTTCCAGAAATCAACCTTAACAATCCACAACAAGTACTTAAGTTGTATTTAGAAAGATGTTCCTCAAGGACAAGTTGTACGTGGTAGTGTTTATACATAGGCTGTAAAAAAGTCAAATCTGCTTTTTAAAGAAGGGCTGAAAGGTGGTCACTCCAGGAGAGGAAGCGACGATAAGATCAATGGTGTGGAAGGTACAAACTTGTAATAAGCAGCAAATGTGCTGGGAGCTCCAACCTACAGTGCAGTCAACTTGGACTAAAAGATACTTCTTTTACCTTTTTGAGGGTCACTGGGAGAATCTCAGACCATTAACCTCTTACTAAAGCCCTTCTAAGGGGTGTTTCTTTCCCCTTTCCAACTTCCTGGAAAGGCCGCTCGCTTTCCTTGGGTGGAGACCCCCACCACCCTCGACTTATTCAAAGTCAGGAGCGGCCCTCGGCCTCTGCTCCCACTCTCACCCGTGCTCATCCTCTCTTCTGCCCCTGCTTCTTTCCCTCTGTTGCCAAGACTGGGGTCACTTATCTGACTGTGTCCTTTGGGGGGAGCTGGGGGAGGGGGAGGTTACACAAGTATTAATTAGTGGCACTGGGGAACCTCAGAAAGCAGTGCCTGGGGATGGTTGGATTCTAGAGGGTTTCGGCTGCCTGGGCCGGGTCCCTTGGAGTCAGGAGGGCTCTGACCTGCCCCCCTCTGGAACGCTCCGAGTGAAACCCCATGCTCAAGGCCACTTCCCCACACGCTTGGGCTGAGCCTCACGCATGAATGAACATATTCTTGGACCAAGAGGCCTCATTTGCATGTGCGTCTTACATTATAAAACATTCCTTACCCATTCTCCATAAGTACCACACACCACATCTGATGGGGTTCAGATAGAAGGCAACAAATCATAGAGAGAAATATATATATGTTCATATATATATGTATATATATATATATATATATATATATACGAAAGCACGCATCACTCAATCTTTAACAACATCTTAGCTATATCCTAAAGAATATCTTAATGGCCCCTGCCAAAATAGAACAATCTTCATACTGTTTTCTATATGAATACTTTTTGTAAGCATTTTCAGCGTTCTTCATAACAGGCAATACAAAATATTTTATTTTGGTTTTGCTTCGGGATAGGGATTGGGGCTTGAAATGGAAACATTCCAAATTTGGTGGTGGAAATGTGTAACGGTGTTGGGATTGGTGTTTGAATATTAAATGTAATCAAATATTGTGAACTACCTTGTAAAATAAAAAAAAATTAAAAAGAATGGGAATAAAGGAAGGAAGGAAGGAAGGAAGGAAGGAAGGAAGGAAGGAAGAAAGAAAGAAAGAAAGAAAGAAAGAAAGAAAGAAAGAAAGCAAACAAGCAAGCAAGCAAGCAAGCAAGCAGTGCTGGGGAATCCTATAGCAGCATGTGAGGAGGCGTCAGGGATCAAACCTTCAGCCTCCTGTGGACAAGGCAGGCAGTCTAGCACTGAGTCCCAGCTCAGGCCTCTGCGTCTTCCACCTTTATGACCCTGGTTTCACACGGGGTCCACCTGAGCAGTCCAGGGTAACCTAAAGTCAGCTGATTAGGGGGGCTGGAAAGATAGTGCAAAGATTAAGAAGGAGCTTGCCATGTCAACTCATGGCCCAATGAAATACTCTGGAGTTTCCGGAGTGCTTGGCCACAGATGTGGTCATGCAACACCTCCAATTTCTACGACCGACATCCCAGGAGGAGCACAACAAATTAGATGGGGAAGTAACACAGCAGCCAACCAGGCGCAGCAAACAAAAGAAACATTAACACAGAAGGCACAACTAGCAACCAACAACTTTTAGTAGGCTCTCAGACAGGGACTTAACCCCATGATGAGATATAACCATAAATTTTCTTTTACTGGACTATTTTTTTTATAATACCATAAGCATCTCATATGGTCCCCCGAGCATCGCCAGGAGTAATTTCTCAGTGCAGAGCCAGGAGTAACCCCCGAGTATCACCGAGCATGACCCCAAAAGCCGAAAAGAAAAAGAAAAAAAAAAGATGGAGGAAGGAGCTTGGGGAGTGGGAGTGGGGGTTGGGAGGTATAAGTCAGGATAATGAAGATGCTCATATTTTCAAAAATGCATACATGAAGTCTATAAATTACAATGACTATTTCACAGTAAATAACACTTTGTGTCAAAACTCAAAGCCAAGGAAAAAAGTATCTTTTCACATGGGGCCAATATTTTGTTATGAATTAAAAAAAAAAGATAAAAACAATTAAAAAAAAAACCTTCCCAGGGTTCAAAATGTGTGATTATATTATCGATACTCCTTAAGTCTTTTGAAAATTATGGTTGCTATTATCCCTTTTATTATAATCACCATTATCACCATCATGGGGGGAGGGGGTTCAGGCAAATCCAGCAGTGCTCGGAGGTTACTCTAGGCTCTGGGCTCATGGATCACTCCCAGTGCTCAGGGAACCAAGGTCAGCCTCATTCTAGGCAGGCACTTTAACCCCTGTCCCATCTCTCAGGCCTACTATTAAACCCTTTGGAACAACTTCAAAGAGAACACTAAGATTCAAAGAGGTTTTAAAATGTATGCAGGTTATATGTCATCAGTAAATAAAGCAACCAGTATGTAAACTCATAAATAATTAAATATAGTTTTACACAATAAAACATTGCAACTTTCCTTAATAGTCTCCAGGACAGGGGCTGGAGCGATAACACAGCAGGCAGGGCATTTGCCTTGCATGCAGCCAACCCGAATTCGATTCCCAGCATCCCATATGGTCCCCTGAGCACCGCCAGTGGTAATTCCTGAGTGCAGAGCCAAGAGTGACCCCTGTGTATCACCAGGTGTGACCCAAAAAGTGAATAAAATAAAAAAAGTCTCCAGGACAGCTAACTTGAACCCTAGTTGACCCCACATGGGGATGCATAATCCTTTAGAATTTTATTTTAAAATAAATATATGATCTATTATTAGCAACAATGCAATCTGTATACCTATTTTATATACTTATATACCTGGGGTCCTGTAAAACTTTCTTGGGTGAAATAGGGGCACAAATAGAAATATGTTTAAAATATCCTTAGACACAAATATCTCTTTAGGTGACTAAATGCCATCTTTCTTTACTTTAGCCCTCACTGGAAACTGTATTCCTTGTTGGTAGCATAAGAAAAATTAATAAATTTTATGCAGTAATCTATTTTATCATTAAAGTCCCTTGTGATCAAATATAAATTAAGCCTCTAATAATAAAAATGACTTCAAATGTGATTGCTTCCACACATACAAATCTCGGCTAAATGTCGCCCTTTTAGAGTACTAAAATAGTACTATCAAGAAGATGACTTAGGTTTAAGGAAACAAACTGATTTTGTTCACTCCATTCAATATCACTAGTTTTTGCAAATCAGGAAGTAACAACCACAAGAATGGTAATCTAACAGCAAAATAAATGAGCCATTCATTACTAACTAGCAGCCTCTCCTGTTTATAGTGCTCCATCTTAGAAAACAAATGATTATGACACAGTAAGTTTCATCTCAGTGATTGGTGAACTGATGAGGACCATGAAGCCACTTCTATGACCCCTGGCAATGGACATGGGTGGGTAATTCCTGGTGGGCACTGAGGAGGGAAAAACAAAGACAGGAGCACGGGTTCCTGCCGTCCCAGCTGAGGGCAAAGGGGGGCTCCAATGCTGACTGCCACTCGCAACAATCACAATGGCCAGGCTATTTTCTCACTCGGGGTCTTCACTTCTGTATATGGGGTTAACAGTAGCTACCTTATAGGTTTGTAAAGGATGAAAGCAATGACCATTAGTCCTCAAATTGGTGTAAAAAAGGTTAACAGCCACTGAATTCAAGTACAGGGGCTGGAGAAAAAGTACAGGGGTTAAGCAAATTGTCCTCCCCACCGTCCACCGCGGTTCCATCCCTGGAACACATGCATACGATCCCCCAAGCACAACCAGGAGTGATCCAGGAGCACAGAGCTAGGAGCTCAGCCCCGAGCACCACCGCGTGCGGCCCCCAAACAAAAACAAAATGGAATCTTGAAGTCACTTAGGCTGTCAAGAGTTGCCGATTCAAGTTCTCTAATTCAGGAAAATTAACTTCCTTGTGATTTGGGAGGGGTCTTCCCAAACCAGTGCTCGGGAGGCCCAGGGTCTCCCTAGAAATTCTCAAACATCTGGTATTTTGGTGCAAGGATGCAGGACACGTTAGTACTCCAGCCGGGGGTCGCCCAAGCACTTGGGCAGGAGCCAGTGGCGCCAGGGGCAGCCAAGGGCAGCAGCAAGCAAGGTTTTACCCCCGAACTGGCCCTTTGGGCACTTTATTTTAATTTTAACTTTAAGTAAAGTTCTTTCCAACATGAATTAAACGAGATCTATAATTTTGTTGTTGTTGTTGTTGTTGTTGTTTTGGGTCATACCCAGTGATGCCCAGGGATTACCTCCTGGCTCTGTACTCGGGAATTACTCCTGGCAGTGCTGAGCATATGGGGACCATATGGGATGCTGGAACTCGAACCCAGGTTGGCCGCGTGCAAGGCAAATGCCCTACCCTCTGTACTATCATTCCAGCCCCAAGATCTATAATCTTATCAAATACAAGACTGTACCTTGCTGCCAATTTTCTTGAAAACTAGGAATTTTTTTCATTAATTTTAGCCCTTCTAAAGCTTTTATTTTCTAATCTGACATCTAGATCAAATTTATTGCTTATTCTTTGTATCTAATTTCAACTTAATAAAATAAACTAACTACTGTAGCACAGTATTTTACAAACCAGAAATCAGAGCCCATTAGGGCCTCATTAAATCAGCCTGGGCAATTATGATTGACATTTAAAATAACAACTTAACAGGGAGCCAGAGATAAGGAGGGAGGGTAAAGTTCTTACTTCGCATATCGCTGACCCAGGTTCAGACCCCAGCACCACATGGATGTCCCCTAAGCATCACCAGGAGTGATTCCTGAGCTCAGAGGCAGGAGTAAGCCCTGAGCACAGCCAGGTGGACCCCAAAACAAAAACAAACATAAACAGTTAAGCAGAACAGGACTGGGGAGACAGCGCACAAGCTCTGCTGGGAGAAACTGCGTCACCTGATCCCCTGAGCACTGACAGAAGTGAGCACTGAGCTGGAAGCAGTCCCATAATAGCACCGTAGCACTGTCTTCCCGTGGTTCATCTATTTGCTTGAGCGGGCACCAGAAATGTCTCCATTGTGAGACTTGCTGTTACTGCTTTTGGCATATCAGATACACCACGGGGAGCTTGCCAGGCTCTGCCGTGCGACATAAGTATAGCACTGTTCAATCATCAACAGGGAGATCCTGCCTGTTGTGAGAACATGGAGGAACCTGGAGAGCATTAGACTCAATGAAATCAGCAAGAGAAAAATTATATTGCATAACACCACTTCTAAGTGGAATCTGAACAGACAGAAGTAGACCTCTGAGAATATAGTGGTTAGCTGTCAGGAGGTGGGGCAGGGATAGGGGATACGGAAGGTTGGCAAAAGTGTCTACACTTTTTACGTATCCAATAAATAGTTTGGGTACCTAACGTAAATATGGTGACCAGAACTGATTACGCTGTATTGTATAATTAAAATTTGCTAAGAATAGAACTATCTGGAATTCTTTTTTCTTTTCTTTTTCAATTTTTGGGCCATACCTGGCAGTGCTCAGGAGTTACTCCTAGCTCTGTGCTCAGTAACTACACCTGGTAATTTGGGGACCATATGGGGTGCCAGGGATCAAACCCAGCTGGTCACATGCAAGGCCAAGTGCTCTACTAATTGTACTTTGGCCCCCTAAATATCTGAGAATTCTATTTGCCAATTATACTCAAATAAACTAGAAAAATGAAAATATCATGTGCCAGAGGGAATTGCTACTACTCTAACACGAATAAGGTAGTTGAACACCAAAAAATTTTAGAAAGTATTACAGCAAACACTGAAGAACATTGCTCTGTGAACTAAAATGAATTAAGTAAAATGAGAAGTGAGAAGTTTTCAAGTTAATAAGTGCTCTAAACAGAGAATCTTTCTTTCTTTCTTTCTCTTTCTTTTTCTTTCTTTCTTTCTTACAAAGTTGTTCATGACTGGATTTCAGTCATACAGTGTTCCAACACCCATCCCTCCACCAGTATACATTTCCCAGCACCAGTGTCCCCAGGTTCCCTCCCATCACCCCCCACCCTTCACTCCCTGCCTGCCTCTATGGCAAGTGTTTTTCTTCTTTTTTTCTTCCTCCTCTTCTCTCCTCCTCCTCTTCTCTCCTCCTCCTCCTCTCTCTCTCTCTCTCTCACTCTCTCTCCCCCACCCCATTCTTCCCTCTCTCCCCCCCTCCATCCCTCCATTCTCTCCTTCTCTCTCTCTCCCCCATCCCTCCCTCCCCTCCTTCTGGGCACTCTGCAATACTGATACTCAAAGCTTCTCCGTCTTACCTACCCTCAGCCCCACACACATTTGTGGCTAGTTCCAACCACTGACCAGTCCTCCTAACCCCTGGCCATAGATATTATTCTTCTGCTACATATATTTTTTATATACCACAACTGAATGCAGTCATTCTATATCTGTCCCTCTCCTTCTGACTCATTTCACTCAGCATTATACTCTCCATGTCCATCCATTTATAGGCAAATTTCATGACTTCATTTTCAGAGAATATTTCTTGAGAAACATACTGTATGTGGACCAGATCCATGCAGCAGTTTGTGTTTGTTGCTGGAAAAGAGATGTGATATGTGGGGAGAGCACATATCACATGGCCGGAGCAATAGTACAGCAGATAGAGCATTTGCCTTGCACGAGGCCAACCTGGGTTTGATTCCTCCGCCCCTCTCCGAGAGCCCGGCAAACTACCGAGAGTATCCCACCCACATGGCAAAGCCTGGCAAGCTACCATGATGTATTCGATATGCCAAAAACAGTAACAAGTCTCACAATGGAGACATAACTGGTGCCCGGCCCAGTTCCCATAATAAAAAGTACAATTACAAAAGAAGCAGGAGGTTCGCATGCCATTTCGTGCATCCTGTTTCAGAAACTTAAGGAATCAGAAAATGCAGATGAGAAAGCCAGTGAATATTAAAAACATGAATGTGAAGCCTGTCTAGCCTGATAGGTAGTTGGGGCGGGGGGAGGGGCATATATAAAACATCGAAGACAAAATCAATGTGGGATTCCTTTTTATTTTTTTTTTTGGACCTATCCAAATGCTGTCCAAAACTTAAGTTCTTGCCGCTATTTATAAAAGCAAAAGGTAGAAAAAGTTTAAATTCGAAACCGTGCAAGTTTGAGACCCAACTTGTCAAACTTTCAGAAAAGAAGGCGTGAACCTGCTCTTTAGGTCTGAGAGGGTTAGCCGGGACTCCAAGAGGAAAAGAGAGAGAGGCCCTGAGGCAGATGGTGAGCAGTGAGCTGGGAGCAGGCCCATAATAAAGTATAAAACACCTGCAAACGTTAAGTAGGGGTCCAAAAGAGTTTGTTTCTAGTAAGTAGGGAAAGGCAGATGGAAATTGGCAGGGGTGGGGGGGGGGGGTGTCAGGCAGGGGAAAACCCAACCTATGTATTTCTGTGACTTTAGATGCAATTAGAAAGAAATTTTGTAAAATAAAGGCTATGGATACACACTTTAGAAATCTACAAAGAAACAATTCAGAACCTCTATTACAGAGCTACAGAGAGAGAGAGAGAGAGAGAGAGAGAGAGAGAGGGGAATAGGGTAAGTGATGTCACTAATTTTCCTCCACAAGCAATAAAATGCTCAGTGCTCAATTTCCGTGTCTTCCAAAGGCAATGAAGCCCCCCACCCACTTCCCCAGGACCATAAAAGCCCCCTTCCCTTCTCAGGGGAGCTGATCTCAGAGATTAGCTTCTAAGCCTGTGGGGGAGAAAGACTCTCTTCATGGGGCACTTTCTAAGACAACCAAGCGCTCGAGGACTCCTCTATGGCTGCGACAAAAACCCAGAACTGGCACCGCTGGGTCGCAAGGGCCAAGGATGCTGGGGTATCCAGCCACACGTGCTTTATTCTCACTCCCTCCTCTGGGGGTGCAGGAACCAGGGGATGGTTCCCGCAAGTGAAACAGGCAGAAATGCCACAGTTCTGACTGGGGGCAGAGCGAGAGCCAGGAGAAGGGGGGTCCCCAGACTCACTCTACATGCATGGTGGAATAGAACACAGAAGATAGAGGCCTGGAAGGAAAGCCAGTGTGTGCGTGTGTATGTGTGTGTGTGCATGTGTGCATGTGTGTGCATGTGTGTGTGTGTGTGTGTGTGTGTGTGTGTGTGTTGGGGGTGTGGAGAAGGGCCTCCAGACTGAAGGTCATATACCTCCCATCAACAGCCAGGGCACAGCAAATGGGAAGAAGGAAATGCCCCAATTCCACGTTCCCAGACGCCAGGCAAGGGGCCGAGCCTTGCGGACAGGCCCCTCCAGGGATACCCTTTCCAGGCCTGCTGGCTTCACCCTTTCCTGCACACACGAGACCTTTCTCCAAGCCTGACGCGTGCAGACACATGACTGCTTCTTTATACCCAAGTATCCACCCACTTCCTGACCAGGGCCCCTCCAAACCTTGTTTCCTTCCCACATACTCCCCCACCCCACCCCCCACTGGACCTGAGTCTCAGGCCATGGGCCCCGAGTCAACACATCTTTCCTCCATGGCCCGCTTGGCCTATCCTGGGAAAACCATGGGAGAATGCTGCTTCAGAAGAGAATTCTAGAAATTCAGCAAATTGAAAAAATTACAGAATATACTGAAAACGGCCGGCATGGCCTGCCTTTGGTTAATCTTATCCGCTCTCACTCATTGTTTCTTTCTCACAGTGAGTCACGTTTCATTCCATTTTCATTCATCACTTACCCAGAACTCCTCGAGCTGCGCTGTCTAGGGTCCCGCCATGGCCAATTTTCAGGGCCTGCTTTTTCCTTTTAGTCCATTCCGGAGATGGCATTCCAGCTTCTGTGAAAGCAATCAGGATTGGGGGGGGGGGGGGGGGGGGGGGGAGAGTGATTACCAAAACAGTCAACTGGAATTTTCAGCTAACTGTACATCTAGCCCCAAAATTGCAAAGGAAGAATAACCCAAAACAAGTTGTCCAGAAACAGAGAAAAAAAAACCACATTAAAAAAAAAATGACAACTATATATGGTAAGTTTATAGGCTAACCTACAAAGAACTAGCAAAATCCTGGAAACACAAATACTTGATGGTAACAAGTAGTTTTTATATAGATGGCTGGTTTTAAAAGTCCTCCATTCCGGGGCCAGAGCGTCAGTACAGTGGGTAGGACCCAGGTTGGATCCTTGGCATCCTTTATGTCCCCTGGGCACCATGAGGAGTAATTTCTGAGTGCAGAGCCAAGAGTAACCCCTGAGCATCGCCGGATGTGGTGCAAGAAAAGACACAAATAAATAAATAGGTAAATAAATGCCCTCAATTCCATGTCTTAAGTTCGGGTTTCTGGGGCCGGAGGGATGGTACAGAGGTTTGCCTAGTATCATGCATCTCAACCGTGAGCCTGGTTCCAATCCCAGCTCCACGGATGGTCTCTTTCACACCCCACAGCACTGGCAGGGGGCTCCGGGCAACCTCTGGGTGCGGGAGATCGCTGGGGTTTTCGGATGCCCCCGCTAACCTGAGCAGAGCACAACTAACAAAGGTCCACTTCAGGTCCCCAGCTACTCTTATTTGCTGTCCTACCAGAGCAAACTGTAACAAAATGTTCCCTGAGAAACAGTAACAATTCACTGCCTCTTAGTAGCAGAAGAATTTAGAGGAAAAGGAAAGGGGGGCGGGGGTGAGATGTGGGTCTGTGGGGGTTACATGATTCCCATGTGTGAGACCCCAGCACCACACACACACACACACACACACACACACACACACACAAAATGATGCAACCAGACCTAGCTCATATTCCTATTGTAAAGACAACAACGAAATAAAGTTCTCTAAAAATGCTTAGAGGGGGCTGGAGAGATAGCATAGCGGGTAGGGCGTTTAGCTAGCGGGTAAGGCGTTTGCCTTGCACACGGCCGACCCAGGTTCAATTCCCAGCATCCCATATGGTCCCCTGAGCACTGCCAGGAGTAACTTCTGAGTATAGAGCCAGGAGTAACCCCTGTGCATCGCTGGGTGTGACCCAAAAAGCAAATAAATAAATAAATATAAATAAAAATGCTTAGAAACTACCAAGCACTAGAACAGTTAAGTTGTTGCTAGTGTAGACAGAATACATCCAGAGAATATTAGCTGCAGGAATTCAAATGAGAAAAAAGAGGAACTCAAACACTGCGTTGACCTACCTGTAACCTCAACACCCGCTTCCTTCGCCCCACTGACACCAGGAAGACAGAAAAGAGAGCACAAGAAGACGAAAGTGGAGAGTGGAGAGAGGGAGGGGGCCAAGGAAAATCATGGTGAAACAGACAAATGGCCAAAAGGAACCCCAGGGTTGAGCAGCGCCAGGTGATGACCCCCTGTGCCCCAGGCCGTGATGTCTGAGCTGATCAGGCCACTCTGTGACCACAGGACCCTCATCCTCCGAAGGGCAGAGCTGCTGCTTCAACAGAATCTTCTGAGGCCGGACCCATACTTCAGGCCAGACCCCACTGTGGCTCTCACCCAGGAGTCAACAGAAACCTTTGGGGACTCTCTTTGTATGTTCAAATCGACACTCCTTGGACTGTGAGCTTACTTTTAAGCTAATTTACTTAAAAGTTTTCACTTTCTTTCGTGTCCAAACTACCTTCCTTCAGATTGAAGACATATCATCGCTCCTGGATGGGCTCACCCCAGTGCTACCATGCATGGAGGAATCTGTAATCAGGCCTTGTGGAGACTCCTCAGAGAAAGGACAGTGGGTAAGGTGCTTGCTGTGCACGTGGCCAACCCATGTTACATTCCCTGGAGCCCCATCTATTCCCCTGAACCCCACCAGGAGTGATCCCTGAACAGAGAGCCAGGAGTAAGCTGTGAGCGCCGTGGGGTGTAGCCGAACCCCCTTACCCGCACATTTTTTGAAATAAGGTCTTGCAAAAAAAAAAAAATCTTATGTGTTAGGATTTGAAATTCAAAGAGTGCAGAAATTTCTATACATGAATCCATGCAAAATAAAACAAAGGGCATTAATAGCAGCCACAGTCAAAGACTCGTGACTGTAATCTGTGGTTGTCAAACCAGAAACATTCGAATGGGGTGTCCTGGAGTTTGGACCTTTAAGAACCTTCCAAGATCATTCTGGCAGTCCAAATGGCATTTGGTAAACTCCACTCCAAGATAAGTATAGAACAGGCCAATCGCAAGCAACATGAAATAAAAAGTCGTAAGAAAGTCTACACATCTGAATCAGCGATTTCCAGCAAATAGCCTGGAAATCATCCGTTTTAATCCATCTCAACAATAAACCAGTTATTGGAGGGAAATTAACCAGCAACCTCAGATACTCCTTGGATCCTCCCAGGAACCCCCCAGAGAAAGAATGGCTTGACCTCCTGGCACAAACAAAACCCCCAGAACTTTAGTTAACAAAGAAGGCCAAACAAAAACAGCAATTCTGTAAAGGAAGGTGACAGGTGACAGGTGATGGGCAGCCCCTGGAGTAATTCAATCCTTCAAAAGTCTCTGACACATCCTTATAGCAACAAAGTCAAAGGAAAGTATAAAATGGGAATGAGATTTTTTTAAATGCCATAAAACATCTGGATCAACATTGTGTCCATTCTTTTTCAGAACTGTTCAGTTTTGGTTTTGCTTTGGGGGTCATACCCAGTGGTTTTCAGGTTACTCCTGGCTCTGTGCTCAGGGATCACTTCTGTGGATGCTCAGGCTATGAGATGATGCGCCAGGAATTGAATCCGGGTCAGCGAACTGCAAGGTAAACATGCTACCCACTGTACTATCATTCTGGCCCCTCAGAACTAATTTTTGCACTCAAAAAAAAAAAGTGCTAAATAACTGTAGGACACTCTGGAGTAGATTTAATGGCAAGAGCAAACTCAGGGGGACCTAGAAGAGCCTAACATATCATTCTGTCCAGGATGGGCAGAGTGATAGTAGCAGGAAGGACACTTGCCTGCACAATCCTTAGCATCTCATTTAGTGCCCCTTACTCCCCAGGTAAGATCCCAGAGCACAGAGCCAGGAGTAAAGCCCTGAGTACCACTGGGTGTGCACCAAAACCAAACCAAAGTATCATTCTCTCCTTGAAGGGGGCTGAGATCACAGTGTGCTCTGAGCTCAGTTTCACTCTGTGGCTCCTAGGACACCACAGGTGGGTTTGTTTTCAGTGTCCAATAACCCCAAGGTTTCTCCACCCTTGCCTGAAAGCATCTACTGGGCTGAATAACTGGGAAATCTTTCGGGGCGTTTCTAACATTTTCCCAGGGCACAGGAAGAAACAAACTGGATGAACTTCGCGACCAACTTGTATTTCTAGTTCCCAGAAACGGGCCTACCTACAGCACCATCGCCTGAGGCAGCAAACTTAAAAAACAAGGTTGCCTCGGGGAGGGGGGGGGGGGGAGGCACAGAAAGATGCTACAGGGGTTTCCCTGCTGGCCTGGGGTGCAGAGTCCTCAGTTTGACCCTGAGCACCGAATAGGGCCCCTGGGCACCTCCAGGTGTAACCCCTGGACAAAAGACCTACATGTGCTCTGAAACTAGGTTACTTAAAAATAGCCCAGACTCAGAGCAGTGGGTAGGGCGTTTGCCTTACACGCGGTCGACCCGGGGTTCAATCCCAGGCATCCCAAGTGGTCCTCCAAGCACCGCCAGGACTATTTCCTGAGTGCAGAGCCAGGAGGAACCCCTGAGCATCGCTGGGTGTGACTCAAAAAGAAAAAAAAAAAAACAGTAGCCCAGACTCTCTGAATCAATCACCCAGAATGATCTGTCCCCGCCTCCAGAGGAAACCCAGCGCCCGAAGTCTTGCTCAAGGAACACCTGCATCTTCACCCTACTCTCATACCCTCAAGGAAGGCCACTCGATGGGGGATGTGGGGGATGGGGAGGAGGAGCTCCCTTCGGGTGGGCGTGCATCTGCGTGAACCCAAAGGTCCCCCCAGAGCGCAGACTGCAGAGAAACCGGGGTGCGCGTCCGGAGAGTGGCGGTGGCTTTGCCTAGGTCGGCTCGCGGCTCTCCCTCCCTGCCCCCACCCCGGGCAGCAGCGTCCACTACCCACCAGCCCGGGGGAGCCCCCCGGTGGGCTCCCCTCCGGGCGCGCACAGGAGATGACAGCTCCCGGGCGGGCTCCGCGGGGCCCCGGCCGTACCTGCCAGCAGCTTCTCCTTCAGCCGGTTCAGCAGCTCGGCCGACGTGGGCCCTTTGGGCTTGTGCACGGCGAACACGCCGCTCAGGGACAGCAGCTTGGTCGCCAGGGCGGCCTTGGACACGCGGCCCTCGGCTCCCGGCCGGGCCGCAGCCTGCGCAGACGCGTCGGGGGCCGTGGCTGCAGCCGCGGCTGCCGTGTCAAGGTCAGGAGCCGGGTCGCTGGGCAGAGACGACGATGACGACGACACCAGCGCCGCCGCCTCGGCCTCTGCCATGCTTCTACGGTCCGGGCCAGTGGAGGGGGCGGTTCCTGGAGGCGCACGCTGATGACGCCACCGGAGAGCGCCCGGACTATTCCGCTCTTCTTTCCCACGGTTAGAAGCGGGGGAGACCAAGCTGCGGGTCGCAAGGCATTGTGGGGATTGTAGTCCTTAAGCTTCCCGACAAGCCGAGAGCTGAGACTTTTTTAAATTTATTTTATTAGGTAAAGGTAAAGGCCCTCCCGTTGATCGTCGATTTGCTCGAGCGGGCCCAGTAACGTCTCCATTGGAGACTTTGTTGTTACTTTTTGCTTTTTGGGTCATACCCAGCGATGCACAGGGGTTACTCCTGGCTCGTGCACTCAGGAATTACTCCCAGCGGTGCTCGGGGAACCAGATGGGATGCTCGGAATCAAACCGGGACGTCTGCATGCAAGGCAAACTGTGCTATCGCTCCAGCCTATTTTTTTTTTAATTAAAAATAATTTTATAGAATTGTTCGCAATAATTTATTACATTTAATCTTCCAACACCAAACCCACCACTATTATACCTTTCCACCACCACAAGTTTTCCCAACTACCACCCAAGTCTGCCCCAATAGCAGGTCTTAATTTAAATTGTATTGCTTTTAATCAATAATTTGTTAAAAATGATCCAAAAAGGTTTCCTTACAAGAAAGTGAGTGATTAGTGTTGTACCTCACCTAGGAGCCATTGAGCCCTTTTGTAAGAGATTACTAACATGTTCTTATAGGTTGAGTCTTGTGTGCTATATTTTTAAAATTGAGATTAGATGCCTTCTACTTTACATCTTATCCGATGGGTGTGCTATGCTACTCCTGGTACATCAGTGGTATAGAGTATGAGATGTTGCTCCAGGAATTCTAAAATTTTAACCAAGGTGATACACCTGGAGTTAAATTTTTAACTGGATAGTGACTGGGGTCTGGAGGCATCTCTGCTGGTTGTTGATCTCTTGCGAGATTTATTTGTGTCTCTCAGACTGAGACTTCTGACTTGCAATAGTTTTTCTCCTATAACACATCTGATTTAAGTGAGGTGAGTTCAGTGCTTCTGCTTCTGAAATTTGCAACTTCAATCCTGAACTGCCAAACCCAAACACCAAGTTTATATATATTTTTGAAGGGAAAGCTCTTGCACCCCTCCAGCTGCCCCCCCCCCCATACTAGAACTTTGAAGGACTCCGTTTTCCAGCAAAGAAAACTTCAAATACAGGTTTCTGCTCTGGCTCTATTGGTTCACTAATGCATTCAAGGCTCATGCTTTTGGATTCAAGATTTAGAACTTAGTTCTAGCTTGGATGAACTCTGTTGCAGTAAGGAACCCACTTCCTGTGTTCTTGGTGTACTCTGAGCTCATATAAATAAAACACTAATGGGTTGCCAGGGTTTGCAGGGGCTGCTGAGGGGAGCCCGAGAGAGATTGTACAGCGGGTAGTCGGGGGTGCTTGCATTGCATGGGCAGAACTGGGTTCAATCCCCACCATCTCATTACTCCTGAGCACCTCCAGGAGTAATTCCTGAGTGCAGAGTCAGAAGTTATTCCTGACCATTGCCAAGTGTGGCCCCAAATCAAGACAAAATAAAATAAAACACCAAGAAATAAGAAATGGAAATGTTGCCTCTCATTCCCAAAAGAAACCTTTAGGATAAGACAATGCCAAATCACTTGGATTCATTTCGCTGCATTTCTGTCCAGCCTCCACCCTGTCTTTCTACTGTAATTCTTAACAATTCTAAGATTTTCTTCTTGTTTTTGTGTGTTGGGGAAAGTAGGAGAGGTTTAAGGCTGCATCTGGCTCAGTGCTTGGGGCTCATAAGGGAACCAGGAATGGTAAAAGACTTGCCTTGTATGAGTGAGGACCTGTGTTTGAAACACAGCATGAAAACGGGGGGAGAGGGGAAGATAAAGGAGAATCATCAAAGTTGTATTCTTTTCAGCAATAATATGAGTTTAAGAAAATAAGTTGGGGATAGAAAGTAAAGCTGTTGTTAGGAAAAACGAAGTCATGAAATTTGCTTATAGATGGATGGATATGGAGAGTATCATGCTGAGTGAAATGAGTCAGATGGAGAGGGAAAAAGAGAGACAGATATAGAAGGATTGCACTCATTTGTGGTATATTATATATATACATATATATGACTAATATCCATGGCCAGGGATAAAGGGGGTTAGGAAGATTACTGGTCAATGCTTGGAATCAACCACAAGTACAGGGGCGAGGGTGGGGGACACCGGGCAGAGGTTAGGTAAGATAGAGAAGGGACCAGTATGACAATAATAGCTGGGAATGATCATACTGGACAAGAACTTAGTGTTAAAAGTAGGTAAAGGGATATACCTCATGACCTTTCAGTATCTGTATTATAAACCGCAATGCGAGAGAGAGAGAGAGAGAGAGAGAGAGAGAGAGAGAGAGAGAGAGAGAGAGAGAGCCTGACATTGAGGCAGGCTGAGGTTTGAGGTCAGGAGGTGATGGGAGGAAACCTGGGGACAAGGGTGCTGGGAAGCGTACCCCGGTGGAGGGATGGGTGTTGGAACACTGTATGACTGAAACCTAACCATGAACAGCTTTGTAACGCTCTATCTCACCTTGTTTCAATTGAAAAAAAAAATCTTTAAAAAAAAAGAAAGAAAGTAAAGCTGAATTTAAATGAATTTTTCCAGGGATGAGGATAAAGGGGCTGGAGTGATAGCACAGCGGGTAGGGCGTTTGCCTTACAAGCGGCCAATATGGCCGACCCGAGTTCGATTCCTCCGCCCCTCTCGGAGAGCCCGGCAAGCTACCGAGAGTATTCGATATGCCAGACACAGTAACAACAAAGTCTCCAATGGAGACGTTACTGGGCCCGCTCGAGCAAATCGACGATCAACGGGAGGGCCTTTACCTTTACCTTTAAAATATAGATGCCAAAAAATAAATTTTAGGAAAATCATAGAAAACACGTACTGGGCTGGAGCGATAGCACAGCGGGTAGGGCATCTGCCTTGCACGCAGCCAACATGGCCGACCCGAGTTCGATTCCTCCTCCCCTCTCGGAGAGCCCGGCAAGCTACCGAGAGTATTCGATATGCCAGACACAGTAACAACAAAGTCTCCAATGGAGACGTTACTGGGCCCGCTCGAGCAAATCGATGATCAACGGGAGGACCTTTACTTTTTACTTTTTTATAGAAAACACAGCTTGGAATTGACATCAGTGAAGGATGCCCAAGGGAGATCAGAATCAGCAAAGCTCCCAGCAGCCCAGTTAAAGGCATCTGTCAAACCACGCCTGAGTGCCCTGAGATCTGTTAGACTAGGAGGTTCATCCCTGGACCCCCAGATTTGATTTGTAGGCGAGGGCCACATTATGTCCTGGGCAGAAATAGGAAAACAGAAAGAATTCAAAGAAGATCTTCCCAAAGGATCATAGGACCGTAGATATTGAAATATTATTTCAATATTTAAAAAAAATCAAATGATTGGGTAAAATTTAACTTTTTATTCATATACTTATTTTTATTATTACAGGTAACATGATGGCAATAGTATCAGCATTTATGATTTTGAAGTTCACAGTTACTCTACCTGACCACCACCAGAGCACAGTTCTTGGTATTTTAAAGGGTGTCTGTAAGTTCCAGGGCACATTAGCAAGGAGAACTTGCCCAAGCGAGGCTGCCCATTGGGTGGAGATTTTTCAGCTTTGGAAACGAGTCATGAGGAATGCATGGAGCTGTCATGGCATCAGCTGTGTGAGGGGAGGCAGAGTAATGGTGAGTTTATCACAATCACATCACAATGGAGTAAATGTGCAGGTTGCAGGCCAGTCTCTGTTGGCTTTAGTCTTTTCCAGTTCCAACCAGATTATTCGCCTGACTTCTGTATTGCGGGGCCAAGGGTGGGGGTCACATCCAGCAATACTCAAGGATTACTCCTGGCTCTGCACTCTGGAATTATTCCTGGTGATGCTCAGAAGACCATATGGGATGTTGGGGTCAAACCTAGGTCAGCCATGTGCAAGGCAAATGCCCTCCCCACTGTATTATCTCTCCAGCCCGCTTCTGTGGTTTTGTGGCAGGCGAATGGTGCCAGAGACATGGTCCAAGGACGGCGTGAGAGGAGCCAGGTGGCAGCGACTAACCTCACGCGCCACCTCAGAATCCACCTGGAGCATAAAGCTGGCCCGATTTCAACTTTGAACCACAGGTGCAGGCATCCATAGCTTATGTAAATATGAAATGGTAGCAAAACAGTGAATTCTATCTTGGCAGCAATCATTGGATGACCAGGTCTAGAGAATATGGGAGGTGTCACTGGCAACTGGTAACACGGTTACTTCTAGGTATTATTTCACATGGCAGAAGTTTGTCCTGTGTCAAAGATGTCTTGTTCTCAAAAAAGAAAGAAAGAGGGAAAGAGAGAAAGGAAGGAAGGAAAGAAGGAGAAAGAAAAGAAAAGAAAAGAAAAGAAAAGAAAAGAAAAGAAAAGAGAAAAGAAAAGATTATCTTGTTCTCTCCTTCCCATAAGAAGGTAATTTGAGAACAAACTTCAGGAAGACATAAGGTTGAACCAAATAAAACTACTACTTTGTAGGTCCAAACATTTAAATATCCACCATTTCCATCTGTATTCCCACGTGATTGGCAGTTTAAAGCGTTGTTTCTCTCTTGGTACTTGCATGTAAACCCAGAAATCCAACAGACAGCAGCACAGATTGGGAAAGAGAGATGCTCAGAACATGAAAACATTCTGAGCTTGCCAAATCACCCCAAACCCGACCTGCATTTTCTTGATGATTTGTTCCATTAAGCTCTACTGATTCCTCTTAATATCATAGTCAGCCCAGGTCCATTCAAATAAATTAATGTTCTTATCTGGAATTTCTCACTTGGCGGTAAGAGCAAGCTGACCTGCCTGTGCCTGCACTGGCTCATATGAGCTCTCCAGAAAAATAAAAAAAAAACAAAAACTATTTTCACAATTCTGAGCAAAAGCAGCATGTGTTTTCTTCTTTGGTGGAGTACAGGTTAAATAAATGTAAAAATTTAAAGGGCAAAGAGGAGGAAAGCTTGGGCGTGAGGCAGAATACCTTGGATGATAAAGATGTTTTGCAATGTATAAAAAAATAATATTTTACATATTTTGGATTATTTTGGTCCTTGGAAAGATCCTTGAAATTATTCCTCTCAGTTCATACAAGGGACTTAATTAACATTTATACATAGGTAGACATAGTTATGGAGACAAACAATTGTACAAAATTATAGCTATCAAATTTCATTAAATGGAAATTTTAATATAAATATTTACAAATAAATATGAGTTCATATGTGAGCATATACGTTATGTAACATTGTAAATATAGTAGAATAGACCACTGCAGTAATCAATACTAACAAAATTAACAGTAAACGGATTGTGTTTTATGTTGTTTCAATTTCATTTTTTCACTTGTACAGCAAATGCTTACTATGCAGTGCTCTTCAATGAGCACATGAATAACTTTTGCATTGACCACACCGTAAGCTAAGTCCTTTGATGCAGCTTTGAGAAAGTGTTATCCGCGTCAGTTTTTAAGTAGACTCTGAGGATTTGGAATATTTAGAGCCATTCTACGTTCACATCCCAGAGATAATGTATAAATTGTCTTCATTGATTAATCTGTGCTATCATAAGCTGGGGAAATGTGGTCCTGTGACTTCAGTTTGCTTTAAACGTTGAATAATGTTCTCCACTTGAGAAAGGGTTTAGGGCTGCACACAGACAAAGGTGATGGATGTTCGCCATTACCAGGTTGAATGAAAAGACTCTTATTTAGCATGGACCGTGGCTCCAGGCTAGGAGAGGCAGAAGGCTCTGCCCCCTCTGTCATCTTTTATCTCAGAATTCCTCAAGGCTTCAACCTACCCTATTACCACTTAATTGAATTTAGAAAATCATGATCTTTCTTTTAAATATTTTACAGGTTTTTAAATGTAAGATTGACTTTTTTTTTTTTTTTTTTTGCTGGAAGGAGGTTTAGTGCCATTTTTCCTAATCTGTAGTTTGGCCTCTATTTCGCGATTTCAGAAACATCTGAATTTTTGGCCAAGTTAGAAAATAAAAATTTGTTTTCATTATTGATGTTAAAGCATAGTAGCATAAGTTTCTTGATTGTGGAGATATTTTGAAAAGCTTGTGAAGGGCTGGAGCAATAGCACAGCGGGTAGGGCATTTGCCTTGCACACGGCTGACCCAGGTTTGATTCCCAGAATCCCATATGGTCCCCCGAGCACCACCAGTAATTCTTGAGGGCAGAGCTAGGAGTAATCCCTGTGCATCGCCGGGTGTGACCCAAAAAGCAAGCTCGTGAATCCTGCCATCAGTCTTAAGTATGGAAAGCATTTCAGAAAAAGCAAAGCTTAAGCATTAAATCCTAAAATCGTTTTTATCTATCTGATGTCAAACTACCTACAATGTATGTATTATATGATTATTACTTTATAGACCTTCCCCCAATTTTATTTTATTTTTATAAAGTTGTTCACAATAATTTATTACATTCAATATTCCAATCCCATCACCATAACACCTTCCCACCACCATTCACTGTCACTGTCCTCCTGTTGTTCATGGAATTTGCTCCAGCAGGCCCAGTAACGTCTCCATTGTGACACTTGTTACTGTGTTTGGCAAATCAAATACATCACGGGTACCTTGCCAGGCTTTGCTGTGTGGGCAAGATACTCTCAGTAGCTTGCCCGGCTCTTTGAGAGGGGCAGAGGAATCGAATCTAGGTTGGCTAGGTCGACCAGGTACAAGGTAAACACCTTACCCACTGTGCTATCGCTCCAGCCGTTATTTTGAATTTTTCCCACCACCACCAAGCCTGCCCCCAAAGCAGGTCCTAAGTAATTTATACTTTATAGGCCTTTAACATAGGAATTATAGGATAGAGAAACAGTTACAGGAGGTAAGGCACTTGCCTTGCATGATGCTGACCCCTTCCCCCAAGTTCAATCCCTGGCATCATATATGGTCCCTTGAACACTGCTGGGTGTATCTCAAGGGTCACTCCTGAGCACAGAGTCAGGAATAGCCCCTGATCAACACTGGTTGTAGGTCCACTCCCTGCATTATTAACTTGAGGGAGTGAAGATTATTCAACACTTAAAGTGGTTCTTGACTGCAAAACAAGAAGGGGGAGATGTTGGGGATGAAAACCCAGAATGCTAGGGCCGTCCAGATGGAGTGCCACCCCTGCCTGGACCTTCTAGAAGAATTTCCCCGAAGGAAGAGCTGGATGTTCAACCAAACCCATGTTTATATTTATTCAACCAAACCCATGTTCAGTCAATTCCTATCCCCCAACTCTTATGCTTTTCCTATCTAAGCCCTGTCTGATCTCAATCAAAATGTTGCCAGCCATCAGCCTGTGACCCATTCTTCCGTCAATCACCCAGGGGAATGTATATCAGCACAGAACACACCAGGGGACCCACTCACCGCCAGGATGGTGACAAAGACAACTGGCCTGAACAGGGACGCCCCAGAACTCAGACACACCTCCTGCTAAATCACAAAATAAGTAATAGGAATTGTTAAGAAGAAGTGTGATCCATACCTCACATCTTATACCCACAATGTTCTGGGCCTTTTTTTTTTTTTTTCGGTTAACCATGTACTTGGAACAAAAGTTTCCAGAAAACCAATTTCAGGTCAGAGGAGTTAAACGAGATTAAAGTGAGCTTCTGCTTATTGTGGGCCACTTACCCTGCCAGACCCACAGAAACAGCTGCCAGGCTCCAGCTGTCCTTCTGATGCTCAGTCCTGTCAGTCTCAGCTGCACGGGAGCCTTGGAACTTGAGTCTGGATGAGATTTTTATTCTTTTTTTTTCTTCTTCTTTTGGGGTCACGTCCAGTGATGCACAGGGATTACCCCTGGCTCATGCACTCAGGAACTACTCCTGCTGGTCCTCAGAGGACCATATGGGATGCCGGGAATCAAACCCAGGTCGGCCAATGCAAGGCAAATGCCCTAACCTACCCGCTCCAGTCCCGAGATTTTCATTCTTTTGGATTGCAGCAAAAGGAAGTGACTGGCTTCAATTTAGAGGCTAAGTTCTTGTCACAAGAAGAAATTTGGGGATAAGAGAGCATAGACAGAAGGGAAGAGGAATTATTGAGGTCAAAGGACACACACACCCAGGGCGGAGGAGTAGGAGCTCCCGGGAGAGATGTGATTGCTAGACTTTTGGAAAGGGACTTTATCGGGTGAGTTCAATTAAGACACTCAGTATTCATGAAAAGGTTGGATTAATACAGCATGGTCTGGGCAGTGCTGTTTGCCCCTTAGTTAAAAGAAGACTAAGGTCAAGATCTGGTGTCTCCTCATTGCATATGTACAAGTAACTGATAAGAATTGCTTCTGAATTCATTTAATATGGTGAATATGATAACCAGAAAAATCATAAGACACTTGATTGTGGGTATTCCTCTCCTCTCTTGGTGCATTTCTTTTTAAAGTTTTATTTGGGGGGGTGGGGATGGTGGGTTTGTGCCTCACTCAGTAATGCTCAAAGGTACTTCTGGCTCTGCACTCAGGAATCACACCAATACTCTTGGCAATGCTTGGGGACTTATGTGGTATCAGGGAGCAAACCCAGATTCACTGCATGTAAAGCAATAACCTTACCTCTGAAATGATGTGTCTGACCCTCTTGATGCATTTCTTTTTTTTTTTAATATTTTTTCTTTTTTATTAGTGAAACACCATGAGGTATTGATGCATTTCTATCTCAGCAATTTGCTACACTCATTCTCCTGTCTTACAAGTACTAATTCACCAAACATACCCACTTCTCCCTCAGAAATAAAGTTAACTTCTACTTGTGGAGTTTCTGAAGGAAAAGAAAATAATGTTCTTCTAGAGTTAAGTTCAAAAACAAACTCAGTGTTGCTGGGTCTTAGTCTTAAACTCTAAGAACTTTTGAAAGTTTAAATCTTGTCTGAAAATTGACCGCAGTGCCTACATCAAAGACTGAACTGACTTATTTTAGCTTATCTTGCTCAAAGGTTAGCTCCTGCCTGTAAGGGAAGGGAAAAAAAAAAACCGTGTCCCTTAATCCTCTTAGGACCCCTGCCTGGATCTGAAAATCAAAATGACAAAGACTGATTCATTGAAGAAAAACTTGAATGAATGAACTTTTGCATGGAGATGGGAACAATGAAGATGTTACTGATGAACAAAGGGAGGACAGTGGACAGTGGGAATCTTCCAGGAAAAGAACCCTTCCCCCCTCCAAGAAGTAATGCAAGCAGGAAAATTTACATCTTTGAGATCAAGGAACAATGAAGTTTTTTGTTTGAGTTTGGGCCACACCTGGCAGTTCTCAGGAAACATTACTCCTGGCTCTGCATTGAGGAATCATTATTCCTGGCGGTACTCAGGGGACCATATGGGATGCCAGGGATCGAACCCAGGTTGGCCATATGCAAGGTAAGCACCTTACTACTGTACTATCTCTCCGACCCCCAAGAAACAATACATTTGTAGCAAATTCACAAGATAGGAGGATTTGGGCTGGAGGGAGTAAACGATCAGGAAGTTAATTAGGAAGACAGAGGCTAGTTTAATAAGGCACAGATTTCTCATCTTGGCTGATTCCAGTATCTGTCATTGCTGAGTGCAAAGTCTCTCTTCACCCTGGTGCATAGATGGGTGCCCTAACAAGGGAGCTTTATCTTCTGCTTCCAGGAAAGCAGGGCAGAGTACGGAGGAATAGCAGAACGACCTTCCTGTTTCTGTAATTCAAATTCCATCAGCATAAGATCATTAATATACCATATTTTGGGATAACACGTTCCAAACCCATCACAACCAAGAACTTTATCTTTAGTGATAAATAAGTCTTCCAGAGAGATCATATCCACCCCCACCTTTCTCCACAAAGGCATGAAAAACATTGATATTGAGAGCCTGCTATTTATATTACAAAATAAAAATCATATAGTTTGTCAGAAATCTGGGGTCATTAGATATTCATAAGCTGCCAGTTTGTGTAAATTCATCACATGGAGGTACAAACCCACATATGAAATGTTAGTCTTGACTCATTTCAGAATCTCAAATGAGCCAGCTTGTTTTATTAAACATATGCAGCTAATATTTACCTAATTCGTGTGTACACATTCTATCTTCCGGTTTGCATGATGGAACAGTTAGTTCTTATTCCAGCAGTGGACATTTGCAGACCTGCCATCGTTCTCATGAAAGACACTCTCTTTCCTGACCAAGGGCTCTGAAGACACAGCCGTCCCCTTTCCTCCTTCTCCCATGCGTAGACTTTGTCAGGGCACCTTTGGAACCTGCCAGGAGAGAATTATAATCTGCAGTGGGACTTTGCCTGTTATTAATCTTCCTCCCACTCTCTGGCTCTGAACGAAAAAAAAAAATCCCTTGGTCGTGTTTTTCCCTCAGCCTCTGAGACATCCTGTTAGCTGCCTTAGTCACAGCTAAGAGAGCTGAATTGAGCTCTCACTGCTGCTCTCTGGGGACAGGAAAGCCACAGCACTCAGCTTTTTCCATGAAGGATTCATACTCGTCACGGCCAGCAGAAAATCAAGCCTATCAACTTCAGCTAACAGGCTGCTTGGATGCTGCTGGTGCTCTTGTGGCCCGGACACCGTCGTTCAGAAATCAGGAAATGATACGTGCAATGAAATCTTCAGTGTATTATCTTTTGGGGTTTGGGAAAGAGTTCTTTTCACACATTTCTTAGAAGAACACTTTCTGCTCGTGGCAGCATTTCCTCACCAGTTGCAAAGACTCATTCCTTAAAGGCATAACTTCCTTCAAGTATCATGAGCTAGCCCATACTGACTCCTGGGTCCATAAATTGTCCTGCATGCTTTTCCCAAATATCAAGTTATAAGTCCATATTCTCTCCATAGAAGATCCCAGAGATACACTGACAGCTTTGTATGATGCCCTAAAATACCCCACCAGGTAGGACAAAGAATCCGCATAGTCAATGACACTGTCTTAAAAAATATCTTCAGCTGCGAGAGACAATACAGGGGTTAAGGTGCTTGCCTTGTAAGCAGCTGGTACTGGTTTGAGTCCTGGCATTGCATATGATGCTCTGAGCATCATGGGGTTCACTTCTGAAAGCACCATCAGTGGCACAAACCTCCCCCTATATATAGGTGAAGGAAGGAAAGAAGGAAGAAAGAAAGGAAGGGAGGGAGGGAGGGAGGAAGAAAGGAAGGGAGGGAGGGAGGGAGGGAGGCAGGGAGAAAGAAAGAAAGATCTTCAGGGTTTTCTACTAAATCCTAAGATCAAAATTACTGAAAGAGGGGCTGGAATGATAGCACAGCAGGTAGGGCATTTGCCTTGCACACGGCCAACACGGCTTTGATTCCCAGCATCACATATGGTCCCCTGAGCACTGCCAGGAGTAATTTCTGAGTGCAGAGTCAGGAGTAACCCCTGTGCATCACCAGTGTGACCCAAAAAGAAAAAAAAATAACTGAAAGATTCACCACATGTCCACACATTCACAAATGTGTTCATTTAATTTTTTTTCACCAACGCATATCAGTGAAAACTCAGAAGATACTTTCACCCTGTGAGTTATGGCCACTAATTGTTTCATTCAACATTCATTAATCACTTCCTGAATAGTCCAGAGCACTGGGATCTGAGCCCAGGCTAGAGGCGCTGTGGAACAGCTGGCAGGACTCCAAGCTCACTGCTCCCACACTCGCAGGCCCAGTAATCAGTTGGTGTCATATCAGTGCTCAAAAGAAACAAGATCTAGACTGGGAATTCTCGTGGTGTCCTGAAAAATCATGCTGCTAGCTCGCTCACATGTTATAAATTTGACTGTTTATATTTAAGACAACCTAACCCACTGCTTCTCAAAGAATTTGTGGATGAGCAGTTGTAGAAAATGCCCAGATTGTGTGGATGAATACAATAATAAACCATAACCAAAAAAATACTAAACAAATTAAATTAAAAAAATTCCCCCAATAGAATGCCTCATGGGTGGAGAGAGTACTGGGGATCAAACCCAGGACCTCAGGTATGTGAAGTAGAAACTCTATCACCCAGCCACCTCCTTGCCCCCCCCCCCCACATCCTTGTGAGTGGTTGCGTCCTAGTTGTTGTTGTGTCTGTTTTCTGTCAGTTTGCTATGCAAGTGCTTAAATTCTTACTCTCCTTTTCTGTATTTCTCCCATCACTGACTGATACTACACAGTTCATTGATCGACACTGATCTGAGATTAAACTTTAAGTAGCCCTAAGCTAAACCACAGTCTTTTGTGCCTTATTACCTCCCCACTTTCCGTGTGTGCCTTTAGGAATTGTAATCAAACAGAGGCACAAACATTCTCAGAGAAACCTTGCATTAAAAACGGACCACTCCTCCGTTTCAGTACAGTAAATAGCCCCAAGCCTGAAGCTCTCTATTCTTGTCCGGGAACTGAATACTGTGGACCAGACACTGGCTTTAGATTCGGCAGATCCAAATTCCTCATTGGGTCATTGATGAGCTGTGTTGGTACGCGATGAGTTAATGAACCACTCGGAGCCCTTTTCCCATCTGTAAAATGAGGTGATCAAACAACTTCCTCTCAAGGAGGTGATGCAGCTGGAATATAACCATGTGTGAAACATATCTCGATGGAATTAAGTGTGGAAGTAAAAAATGGTTTCTCCCTAATGCAGGGACCTTTTTTTTTTTTTTTTTTTTTTTTGCTTTTTGGGTCACCCGGTGATGCACAGGCGTTACTCCTGGCTTTGCTCTCAGGAATTACTCCTAGTGGTACTCAAGGGACCATATGGGATGCTGGGAATCAAACCCAGGTCGGCCAGGGGCAAGGCAAATGCCCTACCCGCTGTACTGCAGCCCTTGCAGGGACTCTTTTGAAGCAGATTCTTGAGGAAGGAAAAACCTAGTTTTCTCTGTGTGTGTGTGTGTGTGTGTGTGTGTGTGTGTGTGTGTGTGGTCTTAGTTCCTATCTCAGCACTGACAGTAAATGCTTAAGGGTGTTAACAGAAAGAAAAGGAAAGGGGACGTGAAAGAAGGGGGGAAGGAAGAAAAAATAAAAGGAGAAACTAGCAGTATAAATCAAGGTGTTTCTCCCTTTAACAAGCTTCAGAAAGCGCCTCATTATAACTTGCAGAAATCGAAAAGGATAAGAGGTGAGCTGCCAATGAGGGTTCAAAGTAGGGTCACCATCTCACATTTGGCAGTGGACACCCATGCTGGCTAATCCATGCTGCAGTCGTGGAATAATTTATCTACAGAGCTGTGTCCCCACTATGGCACTAGTTATGCAGAGCGAGGTCACGACTTTGGACTTTGGGACCCACCGATTTAACTGCAGAGAAAAAGGAGGACCTAACATGATACCATCTTGAAAACTAGACACTGTCCATGGCTTCAAAAAGAGATATACTTAGCAGTTGCACAGAGCTATTTCTTTTCAAGGGCGGATTATAAGAAAGCATGTCAGTGGCTTCTAATGTGTGTGCCAAGTTGGGGATCATTATTCAGAGGGTCACTCTAGCAAAGCAGAGCTTGCTTTGCAGACAGAAGTGGCCGGGAGGACTGCATGAGTTTATTTATAACCTGCCACAGGGTAGGAGTGCTGGTGGAGACGGCAGGGTACCATTATTTCTTTTGCAGAGGAGATCGGTCATTTTGGTGTATGTTCTTGCACTGTGGTCTTTCCAGAAAGATATTGGTCTGCAATTACATTAATAAAACCTGTATGTGATAGCAGTGAGCCAATGATTCATTTTAAGACTTTGATCTTTTCTTTGCTTTTCTTTTTTTGTAGGGAAAAATTGCCATTGGAGAAATGACATTTCATTCATTCAAATAACCACATTTTACCATTTATTAATAATCCATAGAAATATATAAAATTATGCTATTTTTTCTTCCATAAACCAGAACAACTACAACATTTTTTAAAAATTGTTTTGGTAACTGGTACATCCAGCATCCAGTCTTCTTTTTCTTTTTTTTTTTCTTTGCTTTTTGGGTCACACCTGGCAAAGCACAGGGGTTACTCCTGGCTCTGCATTCAGGAGTTACTCCTGGCAGTGCTCAGGGGACCATATGGGATGCTGGGAATCGAACCCAGGTTGGCCACGTGCAAGGCAAATGCCCTACTCGCTGTGCTATCTCTCCAACCCCCAGTCTTCTTTTTCTAAGTTAATATAAAATATTCATCTATCGGTGATAAGGCAATGCACTACACAATGAGAATAACTTGGTATGGTAATTACATCTCCAGATAGAATTGATAATGGCTGCTTTTTTTTTTCTTGAAATAATTCTCCTTTTTTTTCTAGGGATGAGGAAAGAAAAATATGCAGTCTCCCCAGATGCAAAGAAATGAGTCTCAACTCCTAGAATGTCTCTTTTTCCTCACTTTGACCTCAGGAAGGAAGTTCTATCATGTTGATTTTTTTTTCCAGAATTAATTCTTTCACAGGCTGGGATTATGGCTTAGTAGTAAGATTTATTCTTCTTATGCATAAGGTCCTGGTTCAGTTCCCAGCACCACAAAGCAAAAAAGTCTTCCTTTGAATAAACCTTTCCAAAATTGATCCAATGAGACATTTAGTCTTAGAGGTTGACAAATGAAAAATATTTAATAAAGGCCTTTCCACTCTCTGATACATTAGATGTGTGTCGGCATCAGGATTCACTGTGTATAATTAGTAATGTGAAATGTACTGCCTCATCTGGAATATCTTCATTGTTCAGTCCGTGATGATGAGAGAGTCTGGCAGAGTCTGACATCAGAAGAATCAGACGACCCAGGGGAAAATGAATGAAATACATTTTACGGTCCTTTGATTTTCTCCAAACTCAGTGGGGCTTTGGTTCCTGGTTTAAATTTCTAAGATTTATTATCATTCTCCTTGTAATAAAAATATGCTCGTTTTTCAAGCCACAACACTCTAATTAAGAGTGGAGGGAGAAATGACAGGAATACACTGGAATGCAGGGCTTCAAAAAATTACTAACATAAACAACTGGTTCTTCAGGGCCGATGATGGAGCTTCTTTTGTTCTGGCAAGATATGAGAGAGAAAAATGTTTCCTAGAGCTATCTTCTTCCGTCAGCGATAAACAAAAGATGGAGATTAGAACCAATCTTGACACATGCACACATCATTTCTAAGAGAGAGTCATTTATGAAAACTGTGGACAGAGTTTGGCTCCGCATTGAAACCATGGTGAGCACCAGCTGGCTTCTTTCCATCACCTGAGGAAGCAGAACCCCTCAGGTCTTGTGTTGAACACCATCTCCCAGTTCCACTGGGTTTTATTGCAGGGTGCTGGTGGTGGTGGGGTGCATTTGGGGGTCATATCCAGCAGTACTCAGAGCGGCTATCCTCCACTCAGGATTTGGGAGGTCACTTTGAGAAATGCTTGGGGACTGTGTGATGTCAGGAACCTGACATGCAGAGCTTTAAGTCATCGCCCTGGCTTCCATCTCCCGGCTTTTAAAATCTGATCCGGGGGCTGGAGCGATAATATAGCAGTTAGGGCATTTACCTTGCACGAGACCAACCGGGGTTCCATCCCCAGCATCCCGTATGGTCCCCTGAGCACCGCCAGGAGTAATTCCTGAGTGCAGAGCCAGAAGTAAACCCTGTGCATCGCCAGGTGTGACCCCCATGCCCCACCCCCCAAAAAATCTGATCTGGAAACAGCCAGATCACTCCCTCTGAATGTGCCTCTGCGGGTCCTCTCCTGTCCTTTGGGTCTGATTTAAGACTTCAAAGCTGAGACACTTAGAGTTGAATGATCTTGACCATCAGTACAGCTCATTCTCTTCAATAGATTCTGCCCCTGAGACCTGGTCTCACTGCTTCATTGCCCCAGTAAGAGGAACTACGGCAAACGAGGTCTGGAAGGAGAGTTTGCATTGCATGCCACTGACCTTAGTCTAACCCCTAGCACCACATATGATCCCCTGAGCACCATAGTGTACAGCTCTGGTTCCCCCTGTTCCCCAAAAGGAAATACCATAAAGGTGGGTGCCTTTTCATGCTTTTTATTCTCTATTCATCTGTACAAGATTTGGGGAGGGAGTGAAGCTGTGAGCTTTGGAGGACGTCCGATTGATGGGGGGTGGGGTGACTGCCCCTCGAGGTGGCCCCGCCCTGCAGGTCCCCTCATTCTCCTCTCAGCTTTGATGTGATCGTCACTTATCTGGAGGTGCAGGTGACTGGTCCAGCCATCAGTGCGGGTCCTCTGCCCGGCCCTGCAGGAGTCCAGCCTCGCGCGATTTGCTTCTGTCTGACACTGTGTGAATCTCAATCACTAAAAACAGAATTTTAATTTTTAAAAGTCCACGAGCATCTCTGATTAAGCATTACCACCTTCCATGGGCTCTGCATTTTAATACGTTCAAAACCTGCAACAAAAGCCACTTCAGATCCCACTGAAGAATTTTAAGCAGCTTTGGAAGGGAACTACAGAAAGCAGAGAATTCCCAGGATATAAAGGGCAGAAAGCTTTGTCTCCAAATATCTTGCCTGTAACAATGATTTTTTCGACAACCCATTTTTATAATTTTTTTTCTGATTAAAAACAACCTAATCCTTATATAATCTTTATGGAAACCATGAAAAAATATGAAAAATAAAATGAAAATTATGTTTGCAAGACAGAAGTATATGTGGTCTGGCTTTATTCCTTCCATTCTTTGTAACTATTTGTAGGTTTAATTTTGTTGTTTTACAAAATTGGCCTTATCCTTTTCACATTCTTTTCTATCAGTAAACATCTATTTTGTTGTATGACTGTTGGTTCTGTATCTCCCCCTAATACACACACACACAAACACACACACACACACACACGCAAACACCATAATGCCTAACATGGTGTTTCTGGTGTCCTGTATTATTTTCTCAATCAATATGTGCAGACTGAATGCATTTGGGGAACCAGTTTTGAACTTCATCTGCAGGCACAGAAACAGAGTAACAATGTAATAATTTCTACTCCCTCTCTCAATCAGCTTTTAAAGACGTTTTTAGGACAACTGTGTAAAAAACATGTAATCACTTAATCACTTAACTTCCTGTTAGTCGTCGATTTGCTCTAGCGGGCGCCAGTAACGTCTCCATTTGTCCCTGTCGCGTGCTAGTGTAGCCCAATGGCATCTGTTCGCTCAAGGAACATGAAGAGCCTCAAACCGATCGTTCATGATCTTGACGAAGAAGTCTGACCATCTGGTAGGTGGGCGGCCACGCGGTCTTTTGACATCCCGTGGAATCCAGTCGGTAACAGTTCTAGTCCAGCGGTCATCTTTAAATCTCATTACGTGACCAGCCCATCTGATTTTCGACACCTTGGCAAATGAGACAGCGTCCCTGATCCTTGATCGTCGACGGATGTCAGAACTCCGGATTCTTTCTCTCACTTGAGTGAAACGTGATATTCCAAGCATAGCTCTTTCTATTCTTCTTTGGGAGACCTGAATAGCGTTCTCATCATCAAAAAACATGTAATGGAAAGAATAAATATCATTAGAGTAGCATTTTACAGATAACTGAGTGTCAATTTTGTAATTTGAAAAAACAGGCGATAGCGTTGGGTGTTTGCCTTACATGCAACTGACGGGGTTTGATTCCCTGTGCCCCATATGGTTCCCTGAGCCCACCAGGAATGATTACTGTGCAGAGCCAGGTATAAGACACAAGCACCACAAGGTGTGCCCCCCCCCAATGAAGAAGAGGAGGAGAAGAGGAAGAAGATGAAAAAGACAAAAGAACTTGTCTTGTTTATTTATCTTGGGGGCACACTGGTAGCCCCAATGCTCAGGGGTTACTTCTGACTCTGCACTCAGAAATCACTCCTGAAGGTGCTCAGGGAACCATTTGGGATGCTGGGGAGCAAACCTAGGAGGGCTTTGTGCTAGGCGAATGCCCTACCCACTACACTACTGCTCATGCCCCAAAACTTCTAATTTTCTTCCCAAAAGCATCAGTTTTGGGAATTCAGTGACTGCAACCATCAGAATTGGGTTTGGTGGATTTTTCTCAAGGGTTTGGTGGAATAGATCTATAATCCAAATATGAGTAGATTAAACAAGATAGTCTGACGGGACTATAGAAGATGCATGGCCAGTCAGAGGTTGGGAAGGCCTCAGCCTTGCTGTCTCTGTGTGCGTGACTATCTTTCATAAAGTCCACTCAGCACAGATATGGCTGCCAGAGTCCCACCCCACACATCTGTATTCCAGGTAGGAAAGAGAGATGAGAAAGGAGAGAGCATCTGAGCTGAGTCAGGCTCTTCCAGGAGCAATGCCAAAAGACATGCCCATCAGGATTTATATTTCTCATTTTGGGCAGCTGTAAGATGTGATCAGCTGCTCCTAAGAACTTAATCAGGGTTCTGTTCACGACGAATCACGATCATCCTGTTATTCGTCGATTGCCTCGAGCAGGCCCCAGTAACATCTCCTTCATCCTAGCCCTGAGATTTTTTTAAAAAGTGCCATATTCAAGGCTCTTTCAGAGTTTGGAGAATGAGACCCATCATTGTTACTGGTATTTGGCATATTGGGTACGCCACGGGGAGTTTGCCAGACTCTGCCGTGTGGGCAGGCTACATTCGGTAGCCTGCCAGTTTGTCCAAAGTAGGAATGAAATAATAACATGTCACAATAAGAGGTCGCGCGGGAAGGAAACTCAACCGGCTCCCCTCCAAGGGGCCCCAGGTGCGGGGGCAGGAGACTCTGAGCTGTTCGCTTTCGGGAGCTGGGTTTTATAGTCTCTGAGTCTTGGCTGTTGATGGGATTACACGGCGCCAGGGGGCCAGTTGGTGGGTGTGACCCCCGCCTACTGGAATTTGGAGGATCTGGGTGGAGGATGCTCAGCCCCGATTCGAGTAGGCTTGGAGATCTCAGCCCCGGGACCCTCAACCCTGTGGGTCCCAGGGTTCTGTTATTACAGCAAAAATGGACCACAAATATCATATAAACAGTCAGCATACTATTCTTCCAAAATCTCTTTTTGGAGGGGAGGAAAAAGGGGGTCCAGATCTGGTGGTGTTAGGGATCACTCCTGGCTCTCACTCAAGGGACCAAAGGTGGTGCTGGGGATTGAGCCAGGGTAGGCTTCGTGCAGAGTAAATGCCTTATCTCCTGTACCATCTCTCTGACGCATCCAAAGTCTCTTATGACACTTAACAGTTAAAATGCTTTTGGCTACTGCCAGATGCTTGGCTTACTTCCAGGAGTTTGCCCTTCTGAGATGTCTGCTTCATATCTGAGATGCAGAAGCAGCACCTTGGGGCCTTTGTTTTGTGACTCCTACTGGACATTATCACTTCATTTATTTAAAAAATTGAATTAAATTAAGAAATAAGGATGCTGTTAGTTGGTAGAGCCCAAAAGTGTTAAAGCTCTAGCTTTGTATTATGAGAATTTGAGTTTGACCCAACCTTGTAAAAACAAACAGAATCGTTAAGATACTTTTGGGTGCAAATAACAAAATACTTAATAACAAGTTGATAAACTGAATTTGATTTTACAAATGAAATTAGGCTGGTTCAGAGTTGATTTGGAAGTTCAAGAATGTTGTGAAGACACAGACACAGACACCTTCCATCTTCCTGTCCCACTTGACTTGATCACTTGACTTCCTGTTAATCGTCGATTTGCTTGAGCGAGCGCCAGTGATGTCTCCATTTGTCCCTGTCGCGTGCTAGTGTAGCCCAATGGCGTCTGTTCGCTCAAGGAACATGAAGAGCCTCAAACCGATCGTTCATGATCTTGATGAAGAAGTCTGACCATCTGGTAGGTGGGCGGCCACACGGTCTTTAGACATCCCCTGGAATCCAGTCGGTAACAGCTCTAGTCCAGCGGTCATCTTTAAATCTCATTACATGACCAGCCCATCTGATTTTTGACACCTTGGCAAACGAGACAGCATCCCTGATTCTTGATCAACGACGGATGTCGGAACTCCGGATTCTTTCTCTCATTTGAGTGAAACGTGATATTCCAAGCATAGCTTTCAATTCCTCTTTGGGATACCTGAATAGCATTCTCATCCTGTTTGCATAGGGCCCAGGTCTCTGAGGCATATGTTAATGCAGGAAGAACAGTGGAATCAAAGAGATGTGCCCAGAGCCAGAGGTTCTTCGTCCTCTTAGCTATTTCTTCAACGCTCTTGAAGGCGTTCCAAGCCGCTCTCTTCCTCCTGCGCAGCTCGGGTGCCAGGTCATTTGTCATGTTGACCTCTCGACCTAGGTACACATAGCTGTTGCATTTGGAGATGGTCATTCCATTGAGAGCGAATGGGGTGTCAGGAATGAGGCTGTTTCTCATAAACATTGTCTTCATAAGATTCAGCTGTAGACCGACCTTTCCACACTCACGGTCAAAGTCGGCCAGCATTTGTGCCGCTTGGCTGATGTTTGGTGTTATTAAAACAATGTCATCAGCAAAGCGGAGGTGGCGTAGTTGCCGACCATCTATCTTCACTCCCATTCCTTCCCATTCCAGTCGTCGCATGATGTTCTCGAGGGTGGCACTGAAGAGTTTCGGTGAAATGGTATCACCCTGCTGCACCCCTCTCTTGACATTGATGATTACCTCTTTGTAGAATGGTGAGATTCTGGTAGTGAATCTGCAATACAGCTCACGGAGGATCTTGATGTATTGAGCTTGAATGCCCTGATTGGCTAGGGCTTCAATGACCACTTCCATCTCAACAGAATCAAAGGCCTTCTTTAAATCAATGAACGTTAAACAGAGCGGCATCTTGAACTCCCGAGAAACCTCAATGAGCTTGGTTATCGTGTGGATATGGTCCATGGTGCTGAATCCTTTGCGGAACCCGGCTTGCTCGCATGGTTGACCTTCATCTAGCGTTCTGCCAATCCTATTTAGGATGACTCGAGTGAACAACTTGTAGATGACAGACAATAGGCAGATTGGGCTATAGTCGCCAATGTCATGGATGTCTCCCTTCTTGAACAGTAGTATGGTCCTGCTGGTTTTCCATTGGGACGGAACCTTGCATTCAGACAGGTAGCGAGTGAAGAGCCGAGCCAGTGTATTGATGAGTACTGACGGCAGGTTCTTCAGGTGTTCAGGTCTGACCTTGTCTGGGCCGGGTGCTGTTCGTTTCTTTACTGACGAAATGGCGTGTCAGATTTTGGACACGCCTATCCCACTAGACACCAACATTATCTTGCTTCATGGTCTTAGGATACCTACATTATGCCCTCATATTACATCATACAAACATTGGAAGGGGCAAGTTCTTACACATGCTCCTTCTTTTTTTCTGAGGTTCTTCCAGCTGACTTATTAATATCATCTGTCCCTGCTGAAGTCATTCACTAACAGAGTAAAGGAATTTCAGCATTTGGTTGAGAGAAACTCATTGGTGATTTTTTTTCCCCTTGGTGCTGAGTGAGAAGAAGATAAATAACTTGGGTCAAAATAGGACTCTGAGCCACGGAGATGCTCAAAGAATTGACGTGTCTGCTTTCATGCATAGGCTCCAGTTTCATCCCTGACCTCACATGGTCTGCCCACTCCCCAGTACCAGTGGGAGCGACTCTCAAGTACCACCAGATGTGATCCGAAAACAAACAATGTGGCTCCAGAGGAGGGGACAATGATTCTCAGAGACATAATTCAGTGTCTCTATGACCACCCTTTCTATGTCACAAAGAGATATCTAATTTTCTCTCAAGTACATTTTTAAGAAACTTTTTTGTTGAATCACTGTAAGATAGGCCCTTACAAAGCTGTTCATGATGATTGGATTTCAGTCATAATGAAATGGATGTTCCAACATCCATCCCTCCACCAGTGTACATTTCCCAGCACCAGTGTCCTCAGGTTCCCGGTTCCCTCCCATCACCGCTGACCCCACCCCCTGCCTGCCTCTATGTCAGGTGCTTTTCTTCTCTCTCTCTCTCTCTCTCTCTCTCTCTCTCTCTCTCTCTCTCTCTCTCTCTCTCTCTCTCTCTCTCTCCCCCCCCCCTTTGGGCATTGTAGTATGCAATAGTTATACTGAAAGTTTATCCAGAATATCCCTTTGCCTACTTTGAAGCCTCAGATCTTGTCCAGCATGATCATTCCCAGCTAATATTGTCACAGTGGTCTTTTCTCTGTCTTACCTACCTTCATCACTGACCAGTCCTCCTAACTCCTGTTTTCCCTGACCATGAACATTCGTTTTGTACTATATAATATTTTAATATTTTTACTTTTCTTTTTGGCTTTTGGAGTTCACACTCAGCGATGCTCAGAAGTTATTCCTGCTCTGCGCTCAGGAATACTCCTGGCGGTACTCAGGTGATCATATGAGATGCCAAGGATAGAACTCTGGTGACCCATGTGTTAGGAAAATGCCTTACCCACAGTACTATCGCTCCAGCCCCTCAAATAGTAAATTCTTAAAGAATTCCATGATACTCATTATTTAAACAGGATTTTCTGGGGTCAGAGATAGTACGGAGGATAGAATACTTGTCTTGCATGTAGCCAATCATGTTTCAATCCCTGGAGTCCCATATGGTCCCCTGAGCCCTGCCAGGAATGATCCCTGAGCACAGAGCTAGGAGTGAGTCCTGAGCACCGCCAAGTGTGGCTCAAAACAAAACAAAAGACCAACCAATTTCTTCCAAAAGGGCACAATACAATCCTGAGATTAGGTGGTGCAATAGTAGACATTAATAAGCAGGCACTTGGGGGCTAGAGCGATAGCACAGCGGGTAGGGCGTTTGCCTTGCACACTGCCAACCCAGGTTCGATTCCCAGCATCCCATATCGTCCCCCAAGCACCGCCAGGAGTAATTCCTGAGTGCATGAGCCAGGAATAACCTCTGTGCATTGCCAGGTGTGACCCAAAAAGCAATAAATAAATAAATAAATAAAATAAGCAGGCACAGATTTCTCTTTCTATAGCTGCAGAAACATAAAACAAAAGCTGTCTTTTGATGTACAGTTTCAGTCCTCTTTATGTTTTAGACTTTTAGCATCGTGAAAGCATTGAGTAGAAAAAAAATAACAATCCCTCTAAGATTCAAATAATCATCCAGGAATTTGAATTTTCCCCACTTAGATGAAAATATGGTTTTGTTTGTTTAAGGAGCCACACGGAACAGTCTGGGCAGGGAGGATGGAGAAGAACACGAGATGGAAACGCCCTGTATTGTTTGCCCAGCGAGGCAAGCCTGACAGTTCTTTGCTCTGTTCATAGTGTGGACAGTAACAGCTGTACCCAGGGCCGCACAGTGAAATTTGGAATTGAACTCAGGGCCTCACATATGCCAAGGCATATTCTACTTGAGCCATATCCAGGTCTGAAAATACATTTCTTCGGGATGTTAAATCTAACTGGTCACCAGAATTAATGAATCATTCTAAAACCATCTTCTCGGGGCTGGAGCAATAGCACAGCAAGTAGGGCATTTGCCTTGCATGCGGCTGACCTGGGTTTGATTCCCAGCATTCCATATGGTCCCCCAAGCACTGCCAAGAGTAATTCCTGAGTGCAGAGCCAGGAGTAACCCTTGTGCATTGCTGGGTGTGACTCAAAAAGAAAAATAAAACCATCCTCTCTTTGTTTTCTCCACAATAATATTGCCCAGGGACAATGCTATGGCATGTTGACCCTCCTTTCTTGCTCTGAAATAAAGAGCAGATCGACCTGGTGAATTTGCAGATCCATGGGCACTTCAGACCTAGATTATCCTGGACCGGGAAAAGGAGAGATTTTTGAGGAGAGGGAAGAAAGGAGTGAAATCTTGAGGGAGAGAGCAATCCCTCGAAGCTGGGTGGGAAAAAGGAGGGTAGAACAGGAAGTTTAGAGGATGTGAGAGCCTCCCAGCCAGCATTCTGGGAGTGACGGGTCATGTGATGGAATAACCACGTGGTTGTCTCTGGGAAGAGCAGATCTCTGGGACCAGTCTGGAGAGCAGTCTGTGGTCAAGGGATTTCCCTGCAGGCATTCACTGGGGCTGGAGGAGTGGAGCAGGGGATAGAAATGACATCAGGATAGTGTAGTCATCGTGAAATCAGGGCCCTTTGGATTTTCCTAAGGTGGAGAAATTCTGGATTCTTAGGATCCCATGGAGACAGGGATAAAGCCTAAAAGTGAAAAGGATTGCAAGTGTCTATCCAACATTCCTATTTGTCTTGACTAACGGGAGTGTTGGGTTACAGGAGCAACATCTGCCTTAAAAACTACTTTCCCTTAGTCTCTCTACATGAGGCCAATGAGAATAAAAGGAAACCACCAAGAAGCATTTTCCGGTCTGGAGCGATACTGCAGTGGGTAGCGCATTTGCCTTGCAAGCAGCCAACCCGAGTTTGACCCCTGGCTTCCCTGGGGCCTGTCAGGAGTGATCTCTGAGTGCAGAGTCAGGAGTAATCCCTGAGCACCCCTGGGTGTGACCTCAGCGTCCATCTCCCCCCCAAAAACCAGAAGCATTTTTCAAAATCAGGTCCTTTACTTTTTGCATTTTCCTTTATTCTGCTGGGAATGAGGAAATCTTGTCCAGAAACTAATCATCATCTTGGAAGCCAGAGGATGAAAAGCACTTACGAACTGGTGCAGTGTGGGCCAAAAATTATGGCTCAATTTGTAGAGTACTTGCCTTGCTGAAGACCACGTAGTATGGCCCTAATGGTCCCAGCAGCACCAGCCTGAACACCACAGCATCTACCCCCCCCCCCCAACCCCGCACTGTCCCCACCCCCTCTCCTTGACTATTGAAAAGCAGAAGTATAAAAATTGCCTTCATTCCTGGAGACTTCCTGAGAACAGTCCTGCATGCTCCTCCACCAGTATTGGGTCTCTGTTGTTGGCAAAGCATAATTCTTCTAATTTGCATAATTTTCACAGTCTTGGTTGTCTGTTATGACTGATCCCATTTTCCTCCCCAGGATGAGGGACTGATAAATCCTGAAGTCAAAATTCAAACACATTTTGTCTCATTCTAAGTACATACTTTAGATTGTTAAGCAATCTGGTAAGTCAAGCTGGGACAGGCAAGCGTAAGGAGGGGTAGTACTCCTGTGGAAGGAACAGTGCAGATATCAGAGCGAGAAATAGGTAGAAGAAACCAGTAGGTTGTTGGAACATTGTATGACTGAAACCAAATTGTGAACAACTTTGTAACTGTGTATCTCATTGTGATTCAATTTAAAAAAAAAAACACCTGAAAAAAGAAAGAGAAACCAGCAAGAAGAATTCTCAAAGGAACACACACACACACACACACACACACACACACACACACACACACAGAGTAATGAGGCCTGAGGGTTATAATCATGCTGATGAATGCTGCTCCATCTGCTTCTAAGTGCTGTTCATCACACTTGATGTATTTCTGAGCGGAAAACCTGAAGTCAAAATGTATAAAAAAAAAAAAGTGTTTAGCAGTTAGTCCACTAATTGAGTTAATGTAGATGCCAATCCCGATAAGTCGGACCCTGAAGAAGAAATTTTGATCTGAATTAACTAGTTTAATTGTCTGCGAAATCCAAATTGACCAAATAATTGCAAGTTAATCCTCTCATTTAATGCTGGGTGGGTCCTCCTATTCAGATTGGAAATGTGCTATTAGTATTCCTGGAGGTCTCCGCCTCTCTGGAACAGGTATGCCTCCTTGCAAGAGGGTGGGAAACATATGTCACAGGACACTTGGGGTTGTCACAACCGGGCTATGTTACAGGGCATCTAGCGAGCAGAAGTCGAAGATCCAGCCGAACATCCTGCCTTGTACACAATAGCTCCTTACAAAAAAGAATGATCCCGGCCAAATGTCAATAGTGTTGCTATTGAAAACCTGCTCTGGCCAAGCAGTACTTAGTGATGGGAGAATTGGACACTTCCACCTGTTAATGACAATCCAATCGGTTATTTCAGGCTTCAAAGTCATATTGAAGCCCGGCCTCTGGTGTCATCAAACGAAGTGGGTAATGGATCATATTCATTTTCACTTTTTCATTGGAGAGATGGCCAAAAAGTAGAGCTGGGGAGAGCGTCAAAAATCCTTCATCCTTGGTGAGTCTTTGTATTTACTGGAAGGTCATTAAGTTGCTTTGCTTTTGAAGTCCATTTATTACTTCTAAATCTAGTGCAGCCTATTTAGTCTCCCTTAATGCTGTCTAGTGAAACATTAATGAGAAGCTCACGCATCGTCATAGAATTTGTCTGATTACCTCATTAATTATTAATAAACTTGCCACTTACTCTTCAAGATAACATAACAGAAGTTGGGTAATGTAATTCTTTCTGGGTGGAGTGCCCCTAAATTTGACTCTAAATAATTAATCATGTCGGCTGAGGTCATTCAAAAGTCTTTTTTGCCCATAAATGTACCTAAATGTTTGACTACATAATTTCTATCAATATATTCCCTTCCCAGAAATGTCTTTTAATCAATTATTGTGGCTGCAGACATCCGACTGTTTTTTTCAATGTTCTCTGAATCCAAAGTCTGATAAATTGAGATCCATCATAAGATTAATTTTTTTTGAGCCTCCTCATTCACTTTATTATTTTTAAATAGAGGTCACATTGGTTTACAACACAGTGTGTTCTTCATGCGTGCTTTTCCAAACCTCTTCAAAAGCAAATTATCATTCCACACCCACACCAAAGTGCCCATATCACTCTCCCACTCTGTCAATTATGTCAGACCCCCACCATCCTGGATGGCTCCTAGACACTACCCCTGGCAACCTGAGATCTGCAGTTTAAATCTCAGAGTTGTTCCTTCCCTCACTTCGCTTCTTTATAACCCACCAGAAGATTGAAGTCGAGCCTAGTGTAGGAAGCATTACATCAGTTTCAAGAAAAGGTGAGGAGCCAGGGAGATAGCTCAAAAGTTGGAGTATGTATGGGGACCTGAAGTCTATTCCTGGCACTACAAAGTCACTCTGAGCACCTTAGCCTGCTGGGGATCTCCCCAACAGAGACAAAAGGTGAATCATGTATGTAGAGTCAATATGTGATTTCTACAACCAAGGTAAGGGCTTTAATCTATTTAAGTAGTTGGATCACTTAAACCTACATCACAATTGTTTTTATTTTATTGGGGGCCTGGGGCTCCCACATAGTGCTCAAAAGACCTGGGGACCTCTCTCAGAAATAGTGGCCCACCAGGTCAGGGGTTCAATGCCATGACTCAGGAAGGTGGTTCTGTTCAGGCCTTGCAATGCCAGTAACCACGAGGATTACTCTGGAGGCTTGGAGACCTCCAAGGTGATACCCAGTGAAGCTCAAAAGGCCGTTTGGTGCCAGAAATCAAATTTTGAGTGGCATGTACCTCTGTCTTATCTCCCCAGCCCTTTATAAACTTGTCTTTCTTTTTTTTTTTTAATGTAGGAGTACTGCTATTTATTCAGCCACTGATTAGCTGATTGAATTGGGCATGAACTCCACCTTACCTTTTTTTTTTCATTGAGCGATAGCACAGCGGGTAGGGCGTTTGCCTTGCACCCAGCCAACATGGCTGACCCGAGTTCCATTCCTCCACCCCTCTCGGAGAGCCTGGCAAGCTACCGAGAGTATCTCACCTGCACGGCAAAGCCTGGCAAGCTCTCCGTGATGTATTCAATATGCCAAACACAGTAACAAGTCTCACAATGTTACTGGGCCTGCTCAAGCAAATCGATGAACAATGGGAGGACTGTGACCATGATTTTGTTTTTATAATTCTATTTATTGAATCACCGTGAGAGCAATTACAAAGCTTTCAGGTTTAAGTATTAGTCATACAATGAAACACCTGTACCTTCACCAGTGCCCATTCTCCACCACCAAAAACCCCCAGTATACCCCCATACCACACCCTCCCCCTACCTGTGGGGCAGATGAATTCCACATTACTCTCTCTACTTTGATCACATTCAATATTTTGACACCAGACCCACCATTATTATTTGGGATTTTACCCCAATACTCAGATCTGATGAAAAGGCAACAGCAGACAATTTGTTTTCTATTGCTGGTTAAAAATAACATATGATGTCGCGTGGCTGCAGTAGTGGCCACGCAATTTTGAAATTCTGAAATTTTAACACTTAAATTTGGAGAGATTTCTGCCAAAACCTGCTGGGTTCTGAGATTTGTTCCCGAGTCTCTGGGATCATGGCCATTAAGCAGCTTGAGCAGGAGCCAGAAAGGCCATTATTGGGCAGCGACTCAGGGTCTTGTTGGGATGAGGAGGAAAAGTTCGGTTCCACCCCCATCCCATGAGGCCCTGCGTGTCTCGTCACAGAAGGCCTAAACCTGATTGTCCAGTGGCCTCTGGAGGATGACGGCCACTGAGCCGCCTAGGGGGAGCAGGCGGAGGGACAACACCCTTTCCCCCCTGGGGTGGCCCGGTGACAGTAACCTACTGTGTGGTCCAGAGGCATTTCTGCCAAAAGCCTGGATTCTGAGATTTGTTTCTGAGTCTCTTTGATTATGGCCGTTAAGCAGCTGATCAGGAGCCAGAGAGGCCGTTCATAGGCGACGACTTGGGATCTCGTTGGGGTGGGGAGGAAAGGGCTTTATAGACTTTTAAATTCCCATCTTGCATTTTCATCAATATTCCATGGGGTTTATAGCTATTAAATGGTCTAAGTCCTATGGCAGCAATGATTATAGCATTCCTTACCCAGTACACGTTTATTTTACAACTGGAAACAGCTCAGTACAAAAAAAAGATTAAATTCATTGTTCCCTCTCATAAATCTTAAACAGGTACCCAGTCCTTTTCAAGTAGAATAGTAACCAGTGTTTTTCAATAGAGCAAGACTAAAGATGAAAGTCAGACCATAAAGGTTATGAAGACTCCTTTGTAATCCTGACTCTATCCATGAGAGATGATAACTTCCTCGTGCACAAACTACAACAAACCGATTTCTGTCAATGTATGGGAGCTATCAATCAATCCTGGCTGTGTGCTTGTGTCTAGCCTAGCACCATTATAAAACATTACAAAAGCAGCATTCAGCGGAATTAATGAGCCTCCCTCAAGCCCTCTGAAGTAAATGAGGGTGACCAATACTTCCCAGCCTCTGGGCGCCCAGCTTTCATTTCTCTCAGTCAGAACCAATTGGATTGATGAAAACAAGGTGACTTTGGATAGCCAGAGAGTATTCTAGAGCATGGCTTTAGTGGGCCTGCAAGTAAAACAGACAAATATCACTCTGGCCCTGGGGAGCCGATCATGGGCAGGAATGTCTACTCAAGGCTTTCTTCTAAGGGAATAGAAGTTCCTGCTTCCTGAGCCATACACATAGAGATCAACACATAGAGAAAATACAGACAGACAGACAGACAGACACACACACACACATGCACACACACATGTACACACACACCACCGCATATCCTCAAACCTCATTGTTTTGCAAAACAAGGAAGCATAATCTTGAGTTTTCAGCAGTCAACCGTTAGGCATGGGAATAAAAATGGTCTTTATCTGTGCAAAGAGACTTTGCTCTTAAATTCACTTTAACTAGACTTTGAATTGATGGTTCAGACACAATTGGATAAATGAACTTCATAAGCCTGTGTGTGCATGTGCATGTGCATGCGTGCCTGCATGTGTGTTTGTGTGTGTATGTGTGTGTGTGTGTGTGTGTGTATGCAGGAGGGGGCAATGATAATCAAATGATACTGATTTCAATCACTGAGTAACTCTCCCAGGTCTTCTGCCTTTGATGACAATGTTAAGATTAGACATTTAAATAACAGTGAAGGAAAGGAAACTGGGAAATCATTTCAACAATGATTCTCCCTTCTTTCTGACTGCATGAGAGAATCATTTGATGAGATTTATATATATATAAAGTTTTTGATTTAATCAGTTTACATTAATGGCTCTGACATTGGTGTTTGAAGATTCCTGAACAGAACCTCTAATCTTGTCAAAGCATCTCTTCCTTCAACAGAGGAGCTCTGTCCCCTACTTCTTTCTGATCAGCACAAAACTGCCCAGCCCCCAAAGCCTACTCGACAGATGCTGGAAGCCCGAGGTGATGACTTTGTGTGGATATAGAAAGGGAGTTGAATCAAGTAGAGCCACAAAAACTCTGAAGGAGAAGCAGTAAACCTGGGCGTAAGACTGAGGACTCATGCTTCACATCTTGAAATGTCACACTCTGACATTTCTCTCTAGATCTTCGTGCCCTGGGTTAAAAGGTGTCTCTGAAATAGGACAGTGCTGTTTCAGATCTAGTGTTGTTTGTATTTTTTAAAATTAATGAACTTAGTTTTTCCAATTTTCCCCTTACACTTTATATAAACACTGTGGTTTACAAAGTTGTTCATGATGATTTGTAACAGTCATTCAATATTCCAACACCAATCCCACCACCATTACATTTCCCTCCATCTGGCACTGTTTTTTATTGAATCCAATGCCAGCACTAATAGGGGGGAGTGGATGAAATAATTTTCTTGTGTAGGTGGGTAGGTGTTGGGAGAGGAAGAAATGAACTAGAGGTGACATGGGGACATTGTCAGAGGGTCTTGGTCACTTTGAGGGAGCGGTTGCAGTAATTTTATACAATACCAAAAAATTTAGCTCAATTGTAATCATGTTAGTGAAACTAGAATTGAAAAAATAATTCAAAATTTTAAGAAAAATAAGAAAGAAAAAAAGTATCTCTCCTAAGAAATATGTGATCTTTGAGGCAAAGACACCAATGAGCAGAAAAGGGATAAGTAAAGCAAGGTTAAGATAGATTCTCAGGACAGTCCACAATCACTGCCATGCTCCGGATCATACTCCACTACTCAGGTAAAGCCTCATCCAGAAATTAATCTTTTGAAAAACTCAGGGATGCAGGTTTGTGACTGAAATCTCCAGGCTTCCATGGAGTCGTGGATGGGCTCCCTCCCCCATCTCCTTGTGCTCCAGGAAGTCCCAGCAGTCATGCACACACCCCAAAGCCACCACTCAGTTAAAGATTTAACTCCAGCTGTATCATGCTATTAAAACTTTTGGACTTCCTGGAGCTCTACAACACCGATAAACCAGGAGTAGCATACCAGATTGGATGGGATGCAGTGTAGAAGTCAACCAATTTCAATTAACAAAGTATTAACACAGAGGCTTAACCTGTAACAACATCTTAGGAATCTCTTACACAAGGGCTTAATGCCTCCATAGTGAAATATAGCAATCTTCACTAAACTTCTTCTTAGGAAACATTTGTGATTATTCTTTAAGCAAATTATTTATAACAAACAATATCACTGTCACTGTTCTCCCGTGGTTCATCGATTTGCTTGATTGGGCCCAGTAACATCTCCCTTTTGAGACTTGTTACTGTGTTTGGCATATCAAATATGTCACAGGCAGCTTGCCAGGCTTTGCCATGCAGGCGAGATACTCTCGGTAACTTGCTGGCCTCTCCGAGAGGGGCAGAGGAATCGAACTCGGGTCGGCCATGTTGGCTGCGTGCAAGGCAAACGCCCTACCGCTGTGCTATAGCTCCAGCCCAACAAACAATATAAAATAAATTATTGAGAGTCTACTATGGGGACAGGTTTACGGTGTGGTTGGGAAAATTGGAGATAATGGTGGTGGGAAGGGGTAATGGTGGTGGGATTGGTGTTGCTATACTGAATGTCTATAACAAATCATCATGAACAACTTTGTAAAAAGAAAAAAGATAGATTCTCAGCCTCTGCAGATCTGGGAGATGGAGGAAAGGCTCTTGGGTAAGAACAGAGGTTTAAGGGGGGCTGAACACCATGATTCCTGGCAGGAGTGGGAATGAAGGGGGTCACAGCAGAAAGATGGGCTTAGACTGTCTGACTTATGCAGGATTCACAAGGTGACAGGCGCCCTCTCTGCCGAACTAAGAACCAAACTCAGCACAGAATTTAGTTCCCTTTGGTGGCCAGGGAGATAGTGCATCAGGTAGGGTGCTTGCCTTGCATGCAGTTGACCTGATTTGATTTCCACCACACCCTGCCCCAAAGCCCCACCAACAGTGATCTCTGAGCACAGAGCCAGGAGTAAGCCATGAGCAATGGCGAGTGTGGCCCCCAAACATAAATAAATTAATTAATTTTAAAAAGATGAACTTGGCTCCCTTGATATATCTTCATAACATAGACCAGGTGGTTGGATTGTTGCTTAAACTTAAACTTAAGCTTGTGCAGAATGACTTTGAAGGAATGGTCAATCCAGCCTGCTCCCCCACATCCTATCCCCAGCCCCTACCTCCAGCATTCTGCTTCTGTAGGTCTCACGAGGGACCTGTGGATTTCCTGTTTCTGCTGGTCTGGGGCCCCCACACTGGGAAGCACCTGCTTTGAGCTGTTTTAGAAGACCCCATGGATTCCTCCTCTTCTGAGGCCATGGCCGTTCTTCTGCATCAACCCCCCCCCAACCCCGCCTCCCAGAATCTGGGAATCCACTTGTATCTCTTATGAAATGTATTTCCACACTTTGGGTTCCATCAGGATTTTCAAACAAGATTTTGTTCACCAAAGATAAATGTGTTCATTCTGTTAAACTACAAATAAGCACTCCTTCTAAAATGTGCCCTTTCACTGGACAGATTAATATCGCAGATAAAGATCACATTGAGATCTGTTTCTACATATCTTCTTTGATAGTTTTAAAAGTTCCAGATGTGACTGTTGGGAAATCTGCCCTTTCCCCCCTTCGTAGTCCAGAGACTAGTTTAGTGGCGCTTTTTTTTTCTATTATAAATAATGAACATACTTAAGTGTCATATTTTCCCCAGAATTTGGATTACAAATATAGCTAATGCCAGATTGAGGGAACGCTTCCTTCCTGTACTGTGTTCTCCAGAGAAATGAGCCAATCAGATATAAAAGGAGATTTATGATCAGGAACAGGCTTATGCAGTGATGGATGCTGAGAGCCAGGGGTTGGGGTTGGAGCCAGCTCACAAAGGGCAGGTTGGGAATTCAAGGCTGTTGGCTCCAGCATCCGGGGGTGGGGGGGCTGATGGCTCAAATCCTCGCTGAGGGTGGGATAAGATGAGATAATCCAGCTCAAGCAATGAGGTAGGAAAAAAATTCTTTCTTCTGGGCCAGAGCGATAGGGAATGGCATTTGCCTTGCACGCAGCTGACCTGGGATCAATTCTCAGCATCCCATATGGTCCCCTGAGCAATGCCAGGAGTGATTCCTGAATGCAGAGCCAGGAGTAAGCCCTATGCACAGCTGGGTATGGACCCCTTTCCCCAAAAAAACTTCTTCCTTCTTCCACCTTTTGTCTCTCAGGTCCTTCATAAGACTGAACAATGTCCAGTCACTCTGGGGAAAGCCATCCACTTCATCTGGTCTACTGAGTCAATATTAGCATGAACTAGAAGCATCACAGATAAACCCAGAAATAAGATTAACCAGAGAGATGAACATTCCATGATGTTCTCACATTGTTATACACATTCCACTTTACACACACATTTAAGAATTATCTTTCCAGTGAATAACTCTAACCATATCCTCAACATCCAGCCCTCTGGTCTTCTTTGGCTATGTCTATACTACATATATATTTATCAAAGCATTGTTTATTGAGCACCTATTATAGTTCTGTGTAATATACAGGGGACTGAGGCAGGGGAAATCATGCACCCTCATTTTTCGGAGCTTTTTGAGAGCAACAAGTGGGGGCAGCAGAGAGACCAAGCCATTGCAAGTTGTGTTACCTATTACGACTGAAAAATGGATGTGGTTGTCCACAGTGGAAGTCCTGTCCCCAGAGTTATTTAAGCCGAAATTTAAATTTAGCTGAAATGTATCTAGAGAGCAGTTAGCCATGATGTGGTGGGAAGAATAATAGGGAGAGGAATGGAAAGAAGAATAGTGCTGCTAAAGGCTAAGAGAAAGTGGAGACACAAGGAAATAAACAGTTGACACTTCACTTTCACTCTTAAGCAATTCATGGCTTAGGAATGGTAAATTCTGTCTCCCCACAAACTTGGAGCGATAGCACAGCGGGTAGGGCGTTTGCCTTGCACACAGCCAACATGGCCAACCCGAGTTCGATTCCTCCGCCCCTCTCAGAGAGCCCGGCAAGCTACCGAGAGTATCTCACCCGCACGGCAGAGCCTGGCAAGCTACCCGTGACGTATTCAATATGCCAAACACAGTAACAAGTCTCACAAAGGAGACGTTACTGGACCCGCTCGAGCAAATCCATGAACAACGGGACCGTGACCCCAAACTTAGTTACTATTGTCTTTTGGTATCTAAGAGGGGTTGTTTTCAAGACCAGGTCCACTCCCAGGGAATATAAAATCAAAAAATACTAAAGTCCCTTATAAAGAACACTCTTATGCATAGGTTTTGCTTTAGTGCAAAACTCAATTTCAGATGAGTTGGGTGTGTGAAGCAGAACCCTCGGGTAGAAATATTTGCACATAGAGTGACTGAGAAAGCTCGGAGGTCAGAGGTCAGGGGCGCATGCCTAGCATGTACAAGGAACTCAGGTTGAATCCTAGGCACTCCCTAATCACCCAACACTGCTAGGTGGACCCCAGTGAACCACAGGGTCCAAGCAGCACTCATCACTGTGCCAGAGCATTGAACCATCTGGCACAGCTGGTAAGTATCACTGGGCATGACCCCAGTATTGAGTGTTGCTTGGGTACTCCCCACCAGCAAGAAAGAAAATACCTACTTAGGGGGCTGGAGCAATAGCACAGCAAGTAGGGCATTTGCCTTGCATGCAGCTGACCTGGGTTCAATTCCCAGCATCCCATATCGTCCCCTGAGCACTGCCAGGAGTAATTCCTGAGTGCAAAGTCAGGAGTAGCCCCTGTGCATAGCCAGGTGTGACCCAAAAAGAAAAAAGAAAAGAAAAGAAAAAAAATTGCCAACTGCCAAATTACAGAAATTCAGTTTACCTAATAATAGCTTCCCAAGTGAACAAATCTCTCAATTTATCAAATTTTCTGATTAATTAATTAATTTATTTTTTGCTTTTTGGGTCACACCCAGTGATGCATAGGGGTTACTCCCGGCTCTTGACTCAAGAATCACTCCTGGCGGTGCTCGGGAGACCATATGGGATGCTGGGAATTGAACCTGGGTTGGCCGCATGCAAGCCAAACACCCTACCCGCTGTGATATCGCTCCAGCCCCATGCTGATTTATTTTTCAAAAAAATATTTTAACCAATTAATCTTGGCAGAATTACTCACTTTTCAAAATCCAAGACTATCCCCAATAAATGAGAAGTAATTGCATAATCCTATCATGGATTAAATGCTAAAATCAAATGCTTACCTGGGAGAAGTGTATACATAGACGTAGCACTTTACAGAAATACAGTATGGAACAAAGTTATTCAACCTGCAAGACTTCTTGCTCTAGATGGTTAATACTTCATACCTGAGTTAGGTTAACTTATTAGAGAAGAATTCTGAAAGAGCTAAATCAAGAAATGAGCCTAAAACTATCAAAACAGTTATGTTACATATTAAGTTTGAGCAGCAAATAGCTAAATCAAATAAACTTTGGGGCTGGGGAGACAGCCCAAGTGGTAGAACTCACATCTACTATATGCGAGGCCCCGAGTTCAATCCTCAGGACCATGTGCACCCATCCTAACTTGGCTGTATATAGCACTAGTGGCCCTTGTGGGTCCAGCACACTACAGTGTGGCCTGGTGGCACCATGCCAAGATCTTCAGGAAGAGGGCCCTACAAAAATGATAAACTTTGATTTTTTTACCTAAAAAAATGGAGACATTAATCTAAGATGTGTTAAAATGTCAGAAAAAAAAATCTTTAAAATGACATTAAAGGAACACAGATGTAGCTCAATAGTAGCCCACTTGCCTTATATATGTGAGGTCCTGGGTTCAATCTCCTGCACTAAAAAAAAAAATCAATCAAAAATAAGATATCCTTAAGAAAAACCAGCAATTTGTGCCGATATAAAACTCAGAAATTAAATGTTAAGATGTAACTTTCAGTGGATTTTTAAAATACTAAACATATCTGTAGAATGTTAAATCATTCTCTGATCTGCAGTGGTTGACTATTTGATCATTCCCTAATAGACTACTGTGGAGACATAACAGTCAACTAAAACTTCATAGGAATATCCAAAAATCTGGGGCTGGAGCAATAGCATAGTGGGTAGGTAGAGCATTTGCCTACCATGTGGCCAACCTGGGTTCGATCCCTGGCACCTCATATGGTCCGCTGAGTCATTCAGGAGTGATTCCTGAGTACAGAACCAGAAGTAAGCCCTAGCACCACCAATGTGGCCTTTCCCCAAAATGTACTAACAAAAACCCCAAAACTAAAAGCTATGAAAAAAATTGTTTCCAGTTTGAGAACACAATGCACTCAAAGCATGGCTGGTAATGTCCACTCATATTGTTCTGAACTTGATTCATAGAAAAATAACAAGGTCCAGACGGTGGGGAAATTTACCAAGGTCACATTTCAGTTCAACCGTATGACTTGCATTGGAGCCAAACAAGGACCTGCAGCTTTAGTGATCACCAAAAAGTCAAACATGGTGATACCACCTTTGTAATAAAGTCTTCATAGCACTGGAAGTGCAAGAAGGTCAGACCGTGCTGAGATCTCTCCCCTATCCCTCTGTTTGAGAGTTTTCCTATAGGTAGAATGAGGGGATTGAAACTTCTGTCCTGGGGAGATGGGAGACAGCAGAAGGGGCTGGAGTGCACACTTGCAGATGGGAACACCAGGTTTCACCCCAAACTCCGTATGTTCCTTTGAGCACTGCCAGGAGTAGGCCCCAAGCACTGCAATGGAATAGACTTGAGAACAGAACATTTCTTTTTTTTTTTTTTTAATTTATTTATTGAATCACTGTGGGAAAGGTTACAAAGCTTTCAGGTTTATGTCTCAGTCATGCAAATATCAAACACATTTCCCTTTACCAATACTTATTTTTTCCCATGAAGAACCCCAATAAAACCCCACCCCCCACCCCTCCCCGTCCCTGTGAGGCAGATGAATTCTAGTTAACACTCTATCCGCTTTGATTAGATTGTTTCAATAAAAGATTCGCCACTATTATTTAGAGTTTACCACCCCCCCCCAAATCAGACATGCTGAAAAAGCATTGTGAAGTGATTTGCTTTCTACAGCTGGGTTCAAGAATTAAATGTTGGTTTTGGATTTCTGCTATTTTACCTATTGACCCTGGAAGTATTTCTACTGAAAGTCAGATAGTTAAGAAATTGGTTTCTGTGTTCTGGAGTCGTGGCCGTGCTGGAGAGCCGCTCGTGGGGGGCAACTGGTGGTCTCGGTAGGGCGTGAAGGGTGGAGCGAAACGCCCCCCTTCCCATGAGGTTTTAGTCGCCCCCACACTCCCGGCTCATACCTGCTGTCCACAAGGCTCCCATGTGGCCGCCATCTTTCTTTCCAGAGAGGAGAGGGCGAATGGGGCAACACCCTTTCCCCTCCGGCAGACTTGATGGGCTGGATCAACGCATAGTCCATTCACTTTTCTGCTCCAAGCTGCTGGGTTCTGCATTAAGTCCTTGTGCTTCTGGGGCCATGGCCGTGCTGGAGAGCCGCTCGCGGGGGGCGACTGGTGACCTCGGTAGGGCGTGAAGGACGGACCGGAACGCCCCCCGACCCATGAGGTTTTAGTCGCCCCCACTCCCCCGGCTCATACCTGCTGTCCACAAGGCTCCCATGTGGCCGCCATCTTTCTTTCCAGAGAGGAGAGGGCGAATGGGGCAACACCCTTTCCCCTCCGGCAGACTTGATGGCCTGGATCAATGCATAGTCCGTTCACTTTTCTGCTCCAAGCTGCTGGGAGAACAGAACATTTCTATCTTGTGTGTTTTTTTGAAAAACTGGAAGGTGATTTTTGTGATAATAGGATGAGGATTTGAGGATATCATGTGATATGACTACTCATTTATTTAGGATTCTAGGCTACACTCAGCTGTGCTCAGGCCTTACTCCTGTCTCTGCATTCAGAGATCAATGGTAAAGCTGAGCGGATCGTATGGGTTGCTGGGGATTGAACTAGGGTCAGCCACATGCAAGGCAAGCACCCTATTCACTGTGTTACCTCTCTGACCACTCCTCCCCCAATTTCTTTCTATTTTTAAAAAATCACTTGACTATCATCTTTTTTTTTTCTTTTTGGGTCACCCTGGCGTTGCACAGGGGTTACTCTTGGCTCTGCACTCAGAAATCATTCCTGGCTGTGCTCAGGGGACCATATGGGATGCTAGGAATCAAATCTGGGTTGGCTGTGTGCAAGGCAAACGCCCTACCCGCTGTGCTATCGCTCCAGCCCACTTGACTATATCTTTTTGCAATATAAAAATATACAGTATATATGACAAGATGTTCTTTTGAAATAGAGGTGTGTGTGTGTGTGTGTGTGTGTGTGCGCGCGCGCGCGTGTGTGTGTGTGTGGTGGGAGGGTGGTGGAAGTACATCCAACTATGCTCAGGACTTACTCCTGGCTCTGTTTTTAGGGATCACTCCTGGCAGGGCTCAGTGGACCATATGGGATGCTGGGGATTGAACCCAGCTTGGACGCGTGCAAGGCAAGTGCCCCACCAGCTGTACTATCACTTTGGTCCTGGTATAGAGCAATTTTTAGATAAAGCATTCGGCAAGACATCCTTACCCGTGTCCAAATGAAAAAAAGATTCCCTTGCCATTTGAGAAATGTTTCCCCACCTCGTGTAGAAGCACTTGACTTAACGCACTCACTGTGGGAGTTTGGAAGGATCTCTACTAGGTGGAGCTAAAGAAGTCCATGTAAAGATGACTCATCTCAGAAGAGTTGTCACTGAAGACAAATCTCTGAGCAAGCCCAGGATGCATGGACCAGCACAAATCAACCCACGGCCCATCTGGGAATTGTGTCTTCTTGTGTACATCAATACCTTCTTTGGGAATCTTGGTTATGAAGTCAACTCTAAAGAAAAAATATATTAATCCCTGGAATTGATTCCAAGCAAGAGATAAAAGGAGTCCCATTACTTTTGTAACCTGTGTGCCCCGGGCAACCTCTTGACTCTTTTCCACTTTCCACCGAACACTGGTTTCTGAAGAAAAGCTAATTAGAAGTTCGAAGTAGGTGAAAGTTTTCCCCCCAAGACAGAATTTCAAACAGAAGCTTGAGAAAAGTTTTCCAGGCTTGACAATAAGAGGATCTTCGGTGCTATTAAGGTGACCTCAAGTTCACCTTCAAGTAAAAATTTGAGGAAACTGCTATAAGCCTCAATCTATTTTTTTACTCAATGATCTGAAAGAAAAAGGGAACGAATGCAGACACTGTGTTTCTGGTCCTGGGCAAATCAATAAGCAACTCTTTTGTCTTTTTGTTTTTGAAGACTTGTGTGGGCTTAATGAATCCCAGATCCTGAGTGCAGACTTCAAAACACGTTCGTATGTAATCCCTGCCCGTCACACTCACAAGTGCAAGTTTAAAATAAAAGTCTCCATGAAAATGCATGTGGAATGCTGACTACAAATCATCATCCATATCATCATCTATTCAAATATTTATCTTTTCTGGGGACTGGAGGCCCACGGGGATTGAGTTAATGAGTTATTGAGCTTTTTGCCATTAATTGTCTGTCTCAAATGGACTCCAGTTTCATGAGTGAAAAAAAAAAAAGCCCTTCATTGTCATTTCAGTTTTCACTGGCTGCTCTTGGTCCAGAGGTAGGAGAATATTGTTGAAATGGGCTCTGGGAGGGAGCCGGCTTTCCTTCTCATTTCCTGGAGGGGGTGTTCTTCTTTTTTTTTAAACTTTTTTATTTAAGGGGGGGTGTTCTTTTATAGGGGGTGTTCTTCCCCTACAAAGCCATCCCCAAGGCTTTGTACTGGACAGCCCCGACAAGATACCCCTTTGTGGAACCGTTTGCTTTCCTTGCGTCCGATCCAGCAGAATTAGCTCTCTGTTCTCTTGAAGCCAAGCAATGGATGAAGCAAAACAACAACCTCTTCTGTGGTACTGTCACACTGTCCCTTAAAACCTCGGGAATGAAGTTACCCCTTGAGAGTCAAACTCAGAGTGAATCCCTTTTGGGTCAGAGCAGAGATAAGTAAGTATTGTATGGAGACGCCATGGTCCACAAGGCTACGGGAATGGGCCTGATCAGGTTGGAAGTCAGGATGTGCCTCTGAAGAACATAAGGCTGGGAAGGGCTTGATGAGTCAAGAAGCTAGAAATCACTGGCCAGAAACACACTGGCTGCTGTCGTCGAAGCCCTGATGCAGATGGGACCCTCGAATTCCTTTTATAAATTTTTTAAAATTAAGTTTTATTTTATTTTTATAAAGTTGTTCACAATAATTGATTACATTTAATATTCAAATACCAATTCCACCACCATTACACCTTCCCACCATCATATTTTGAATGTTTCCATACCGAGCCCCAATCCTTGCCCCCAAAGCAGAACTAGAGTAATTTATTTTGTATCGCTTGTTATGAATAATCCAATAAAAATGACCAAAAAAAGTTTTCTTAGAGGAAAATGTGTGAGGATTGTTTTACTTCACCCAGGAGCTATTAAGCCCATGTTACTAAGAGATTAGTAACATGATGTTAAAGGCTGAACCTTGAGTGCACATATATGTGGATATATATGTGTGTGTGTATATATATATGCATACATTCATACATATACACCATAGCACTGTTGTCCCACTGTTCATCGACTTGCTCGAGCAGGCACCAGTAACACCTCCATTTATCCCAGCCCTGAGATTTTAGCAGCCTCTCCTTACTTGTCTTTCCCAACACTGCCATATTGGAGGCTCTTTCAGGGTCAGGGGAATGAGGCCCGTTATTGTTACTGTTTTTGGAATATTGAATACATCATAGGTAGCTTGCCAGGCTCTTCCATGATGTAAATACTGTGTCACTCTCTTCCGGGAGCTTTGTTTTATATATACATACATATATATGTATGTATATTTGTGTGTGTGTATATGTACAGATATATATGTAAATATATATATATATATATATATATATTGCCCCAAGATAGGTTGCCTTCTACTTTAAACCTCATCGAATGTGCTGTGCTACTCTTGGTATATCAGTGGTAAAGTATCAGATTCGCGTGGCCACAAATGCAACCGCGCAGTCCCTAGAATTTCTAATCACTTCTCACTGTGGTTCCAGAGGACCTCTAGGACCAAAATGTCTCTTACTTCCCACCTCCACATCTCCAGTGGATTCCTTTCTGTGGGCACTTTTTGTTTGTGGGTGCTGCTGAAAATGCTCAGGGAACCACATATGACAGGGATAGGACCCAGGCCTCCTGTATGCAAAACATGTACTTAATTCATTGAATTATCTTTCTGTCCCACCCTCCCAAGCTGACTCCCCCTCCCTTGTTTCAAAAGCAAGTACTCTGGATCCCCATGATATTCCTGAGGCTACCTGGATGTATGGATGGAAAGTCCCAAAGGAACCAGCGCACCAGGAAAATTCTAAGGCTCGGTGGCACACTGTCGTTAATGAAACCAAATGTAAATTGCACCAGTGTGATCTGGGTCCCTCCAAAGATATGTTGAAACCTATCCCTGAAAGTGCGATTTTATTTGAGAACAGAGACACTGCAGACACAAGTTCAGTGATCCTTGAACTGCATGTTCTACTTTTAAGTGGGTATTTTCTTTTTTTCTTTTTGGGTCACACCTGGCTGTGCACAGGGGTTCCTGGCTCTGCACTCAGGAATTACTTCTGGCAGTGCTCAGGAGACCATATGGGATGCTGGGAATCGAACCCAGGTCAGCTGCATGCAAGGCAAATGCCCTACCCGCTGTGCTATTGCTCCAGCCCCCTAAGTGGGTATTTTCTTTCTTGTTGGTGGGGAGTACCCAAGCAACACTCAGTACTGGGGTCATGCCCAGTGATACCAGCTGTGCCAGATGGTTCAATGCTCAGGCACAATGATGCAGTGCTGCTTGGGCAAGGCAAATGCCCTACCCGCTGTACCTGCTGTACTATAGCTCCAGCCCCGGCAATTGATTTTCAGGTAATCCACCCAAAAGTCATACAAATTCCATGACTTCATAAAAAATAAAGAACACTGACTTACATGTGGAAAATACATATAGAACTCAAGACTCTTCCTTTTGAGAAGAACACAGTCTTCTTAGTGAAGTAAATTTGTACTTTTTTAAAGCATTCAATCATAAAAGTTACAGAAAAGCTGTCCGTTTGTTTGTGGGCCACACCTGGCTTACTCCTGTCTTTGCACTCAGAGATCACCCCTGGTGGGCTTCAGGGGACCATATGGAATGTTGGAGATCTAGCCCAGGTCAGCCACAAGCAATTCAAATGCTCTACCCAGTTACAGAAGACCTTGCAGTCTGCTTTTAGGCATCTCATTAAATGTGTGTGGCTTTATAACTTTATCAAACTTATAAAATATAAAATATTCTGCTGAACTTTCAGGGAAGACTCTCTAACTGCTCATCTTTAATAAATAAATAATATTTTTTAGTATTATAAATCACAGTACCTCAATAAAATTCTTAAATAATAATATTTTTTAGGATGAAAATTCAATTATTTAAAGAGGCAGGTTCAACACAATGGAGTCATGCATCTATTATTGCCTTTTATTGAATGTCTTCCTGAACTTTTTTCCTCCAACAAAGTTCCTGCTATACAGCCGGATGAGTAGCTAAAATGGTATTACAATTGTGGGATTTTATGATTTTAATGTAATTTAAAAATCAATCTCCTTTGCCATTTGTTCAAAGAGACACTCTTGCTTTATCTTGTTTTGAAATGTGGTAACTGAAAGAAGCTTTTCCTGACCCTCAGCCTCCTCCAAGTCAGACGTTAGACCTTCCTCTTACTCAAGATCTGTTGTATGAGTAGGGAAAATAATGTGGCCTTGTCCTTACTCTCCTCCACTTCCTGAGTGCTAAGAAGCTGTCCTGTGGGGCTGGAGTGGTAGCACAGCAGGTAGGGCATTTGCCTTGCATGCAGCCAACCCCGGGTTCGATTCCCAGTATCCCATATAGTCCCCCGAGCACCGCCAATAGTAATTTCTGAGTGTAGAGCCAGGAGTAACCCCTGAGCATTGCTGGGTATGATCCAAAAAGCCAAAGAAAGAGAAGCTGTCCTGAAAGTTTTCTCACCTTTGACTACATGTCTTTCTCAGATTGTTTGATCATTTCTTATTTTGGGTTTTATTTTTCTATCTGGCCCAGAGTACAGAAATTAAAATAAGGGCCAGCAGAAGAGCCAGAGAGATAGCCCAGGGGTTATGGCATGTGACTCAGGCTCGCCCATCAGTGCATTCCATTTCCTTGGCCACAGTCACTGGTGTGGGATTGGGCAGGATCTCTAAGGTCCAGACTTGTGTGCTGCTTGTTGAGAAAGATTGTCTCTGGTGCTCTTATAGCCGAGGAGGTTATGAAGATGTAGGAACTGCTGGAACCCATCCTCCACCATCAGGGAGAACTTTCCAGAACAAAGGAGGGAAGCGGGTCTGGAAATAGACCAGGTGGGGCTGCTAGTCCTTGATGTACCCTTCGAGCACCCAGTTGACTCCTAGATATTCCTTTTGCACAAACCAATATCCCTCCCCCCGCCTTTTTCCTCACATCATCAAGAGGGAGGGTCCAATCACGTACCACAGTTACTATCATTTTACTTTGCATCTGTGTATCTTGTCATTACCTGAGTTACAGATGTATTAGTTCTTTATTGTTGTGCAGCACTGTCGCACTGTAGCACTGTCCTCCCATTGTTCATCGATTTGCTCGAGCGGGCACCAGTAACATCTCCACCGTGAGACTTGTTGTTACTGTTTTTGGCGTATCGAATATGCCACGGGGAGCTTGCCAGGCTCTGCCACGCAGGTGGGATACTCTCAGTAGCTTGCCGGGCTCTCCAAGAGGGGCGGAGGAATCGAACTCGGGTCGATCACATGCTGATCTTTTGCCTCTATGATTCTTCTCCTAACTCCGGTGTTAGTCTTTTTCTTCTTGGTCCTCCAGCCTGCTTGCACATGCCTTGGAGGTGCCCGCACAGTCCCACAAGTGCTGCTGGGTAGCTGGTAGGGAACAACCTACAGGTCCTGGGTCACCAGCCGCAGCCTAGCAGCTGGGAACTAGCTCTTGTCCTGAGACAACTGCAAATGTCTCCACCCATCAATGGGACTGTGACACAGACAAACACACCGACAGACACAGAGACCCACAGACACACTCAAGAGGCTTGAATGCCACAGACCTCTAGGTCATCCTCCAGTTTTCTTTCATCTCCTAGTTCATAATTCCCTATGACCAGTTGGCAGGTTTTTTTTTAATCTGTCCCTTGACCTTAATCTGTGTGGAGGGTCAAGGGGAATGATAGCATTCTTCTGCCTCCAGCTAGACTCCTGGCTTGTCCAGGATAGAATACCAAAGGCTTTCCAGCCTCCTTTTTATTTTGGGTTTGCGGGTTGGTATCGGGGGAGGGAAACACCCAGCAATGCTCAAGGGTTACTCCTGGCTCTTCACTCAAAATTTACTCCTGGCGATGCTTGAGGGATCATACGGAATGCCTGGGATCGAATCCAGGTTGGTGATGTGCAAGGCAAGCACCTTACCCACTATACTATCACTCCAGAGTCCCTGCCTCTTTTCTTTGGCAACTGTCCCCAACTGTCTTTTGTTTTGCATCCTGGGCTGGAGAGATAGCACAGTGCGTAGGGTGTTTGCCTTGCATGTGGCCCAACCAGCCAACCTGAGTTTGATTCCTCCACCCCTCACGGAGAGCCCAGCAAGCTATGGAGAGTATTTTGCCCACATGGCAAAGCTTGGCAAGCTACCCGTCACGTATTCGATATGCCAAACACAGTAATAACAAGTCTTACAATGGAGACATTACTGGGCCCACTCGAGCAAATTGATGAACAACGGGAGTACAGTGCTAACAGTTGTTTTACTGGGGTTGAGGGAAGGGGTGCCCACACCAGTGGTGCTCAGAATTACTCCTGGCTCTGTGTTCAGGCATCACTTCTGGTGGTGCTCCGGCTCCACAGTTGATAGGTTTTTGTTTTTGTTTTTAGATTACATTATCCTGTTTACTTTTCTAGGATATTTCTGTCCCCTGATTAGACCCTGGCAGGTGCCAGTCTTGACTATTTTCATGACTGTTCTGGTGTTCAAATAAACAATTGTGCTTGCAAGTCATTTGAAATTTGTAAATAAGTTTGTTTTTGTTTGGGGGCCACACCTGGTGACGCTCACCTGGCTCAGGGATCATTCCTGGTGGACTCAGAGGACCACATGAGGTGGCAAGGATAGAAACTGGGTTGGTCATGTGCGAGGAAAGCACCTCACCTCCTGTACTATGTCTCTGGCCCTGAGATTTGTAAAGGAGTTTTGAAGAAGATTTGTAAAGGAGTTTTGAAGAAGATTTGATTGGGCACAAGAGTTTTGTGCATGGGATATGGGCGGGTCTTGGATAAGTAAGCACTTGTCTACTGGGGTTTTACCCTGGAACAGTGCTGTGAGGTGCCACGTGAAGACATATAATCTGGCCTCTTTGAGGATGGATAACCACATGAAGAGCAAAGCTCAGGACCAACCTGTAAAAGTGAGAAAATGCTCCCTTGTGACTCAAAACAAAGAGACACGTAGTCCCTAAAGTCATTGTGCCCATGGCCAGCTGTATTAATAACTCCAGGTCAGTCCCAGTCCTGATGACCATTCCATTATTTCAAGACTAAATAGCAAAGTTAACCTCCAGTGATTTATATATAAAATAATGATGAGGGGCTATGCTTGATCCCCTGCATTCACTGCATGACCCCCAAGAGCACTGCTGTGTGTAGCTCAAAAACTCAGCAATAATAATGGAATAATAATAATGGGAAGGAGAGAAAACATGTTTATCAAATATAAATAACTATATGCATAGGAAGAAAAGAGAAAATATGCCAAGTTCCTAGCAGCCTCCTTTCTGTAATGAGGCCCTTGCTGGTCATCATATAAATACTCTGCATTGAAAGTAGATAAAGGACCAAACAGGATAACCTCTCAGTGTCTGTACTGCAAAACATAATGCCTAAAAGTAGAGAGAGAGTAAGGGGAATATTGTCTGCCATGGGGCCAGGGGAAGGGTGGGAAAGGAGGGGATATTGGTGGTAGGGAATGTGCACTGGTGGAGAGATGGGTGCTTGATCATTGTGTGATTGTGATCCAAACATGAAAGCTTGTAACTATCTCACAGTGATTCAATAAAATTTAAAAAAATACTCTGCATTTTCTTTACCCCCGAATATCCAGAGTTCTTCACCTGATCACAACCATTTTTTTGTGTGTGCTGGGAGAAAAGGCAGGTGGGATGGAGAAGAGACCACTAAGCAAATGATGGCTGGAGGGATCACTCGGGATGGTAGATGCGTGCTGAAAGTAGACTCTAGACCAAACATGATTGCTACTTAGTGCCTATGTTGCAAACCATAACACCCAAAAGGAGACAGAGAGAGTAAGAGGGAATGTGTCTGCACAGAGGCAGGGGGTGGGAAGGGATGGGGGTGGTGGGAGGAACACTGGGAACATTGGTGGTGGAGAATGGTGGAGGGATGGGTACTTGAACATTGAAATGTAATCATGAAAGTGTGTAAGTCTGTAACTGCATCTCAGGATGATTCATTAAAATAGGTAAAGGTAAAGGTAAAGGCCCTCCCGTTGATCGTCGATTTGCTCGAGCGGGCCCAGTAACGTCTCCATTGGAGACTTTGTTGTTACTGTGTCTGGCATATCGAATACTCTCGGTAGCTTGCCGGGCTCTCGGAGAGGGGCAGAGGAATCGAACTCGGAGCATGTTGGCCGCGTGTAAGGCGAACGCCCTACTCTTGCCGGGCTCTCCGAGAGGGGCAGAGGAATCGAACTTGGAACATGTTGGCCGCGTGTAAGGCGAACGCCCTACTGCTGTGCTATCATTCATTAAAATAAAAAAAATTAATTTAAAAAAATAAAAATTTGAAAAAAACAACCCAAAAAAAACAATCTTGACCCCTGAAGGATCTGAGTCCTCAAGATCCTTTTCATTTATTGAGTTCTATGCCTTTCCCACTATCCTCTACTCTTCAGTATGAGGGACTAAGGACTAAGGACACGAGAGAACTGTCTGTGTGACCAACACACACCTTTCTACCACCGCTTCTTTTCCCCCTGGACCAATCAATCATTCCAGTCTGCAGAATGACATCTTTATCTGCTTATTGGCCTGACTGCATCCAAAATGCCAAGGTTGCTGCCTTGTCTTGCAGTCAAAGGCAGTATCCGGCATGCAATGACGGATGGAGGTGGCGCCAAGACATAATCATAAATTAATAGCTGACATGATGTCTCTGTGTTTCTAATGGGAAACTCTGGTTCAGAGAGTGTGATGGATGTGACTCATGGGACCGAATTGAAGGAGGGCCCGGAATGTATCCTCAGAGCTCAGACACAACGCCTCTTCCACAGGCAGTTCTGAGAAGCTGAGAGTGGGGGAATCAAGCAGCACCCAAGTTAGAATTCTGCTTCCTCACAGTGGGTGCCTAGGCAGTTCACAGAGGTGTTCCCAGTCTCCATCATCTCTGCTGTAAAGCCAGCATCCTCATTGCCAACTCAATGCCAAGATTAGAATGAGCAGTGAATGAGTTATGGAAGCATTATGTAAACCAGTGGATTGTCCCAGGTAAGGTGCCCATTAAGGAAAACATCAACTCTCCATTTACCCACCCCAAAATTAGATGAATTCCTTAGCATTTCATCGTTTAGAAGAAACAACCTCTGCTAAGAGCCGCTGTTAAAGTTACTGTCACCCAGAGAGCAAGTGGGGTTAATTCTAACAGCAGGAAATGCAGAGCAAGTGGGCCTGGTCTGACATGGAAGAAATTGATAGAGTTCTTTGTAGCAGTAATCTCTGAATCTCAATGATTCTTACCAAATATTTCTTTCAAGTCATTTTGGGAAATGGCTCACTGCCTTTTTCTATTTTATTAAATCGAAGAACCTCATTAAGTCAAACTATCAGTAAAGCATTGTCAGCAGGCAGAAAATGGGGGAAAATCCTCTTTCAGTGTTTGATCATGAGAAGCTTTCTAACAAACTCAAGACAAACACATTTCCCTCCTACCGCCTATTCAGACGGGATTAACCATTGTGCCCGCTCACAATATTCAATCATCATTTCTGACCCGTTTAAGAGCTGCCGGCGTGAATTAGGAAATAGGCAGTCGCGGACTCGACTGCATTTTCCCATGTTCTCAGCCTGAGAAATATGGGGTGATTAAATGCAATTCAGACACGGACACAGTTTTTATTAAGAAAAGAAGGCACAAACGTTCTCTCTTTCCAAGATAAGGAAAAAAGAGAGCAGGAGAAGTCAGTCTTTCCCCTCTCAAAGCCCACATGGAAGCTTCTAGTTTTCACTTTATATTTCATAGATCATTCTTCTTAGTCCTGCCTAGCAAAACTATCGACTTCATTCTTGCCTTTCCTTGCAAATTTTGTTTTCTTCCAGAAAGTTTTCCTCTATCATTATGAAAGTGGCCAATCATTTGGGTTCAAGCATCAAATAGATGGTTTGGAAAATAAAATTATAAAGAATATAAAAGTCACTGGCAGTTTCCCAGTCCATGGGTAATCAGTTTGAAACATTTCACTGAATTTTCCTTCCAGCTTCTCTTTTCTTTTTTTTAAACTTTTAAAGTTTATTCATAGATATTTTAATTGTTTTAAATTTTTTTTATTGAATCACAACGAGATACACAGTAACAAGGTTGTTCATGATTGGGTTTCAGTTATATTATGTTCACTGGTGTTCATCTAATAATCTTTATGAATTCTCTACTTATCTTTATTCTCTTGGTTCCATATACATAGATTAAATTATAAATGTATTTTTTAAAATTTTTTAAAAGGCTTGTTGCATTATAATTTACATTAGGTCTTTTTTTTATTAAAAATTTTTTTTAATAGTGAGACATCATGAGGTACAGTTGCAGACTTACACATTTTTGTGCTTGGGTTTCAATTATACAATGATCAAATACCATCCCTCCACCAGTGCCCACTTCCCACCACCACGCATCCCAGTATCCCTCCCACCCCCCATCCCCCCATCCCACCCTGACTCTGTGGCAGGGCATTCCCCTCTGTTCTCTCTCTCCTTTTGGGTGTTGTAGTTTGCAAAAGAAACATTGAGTGGCAATCATGTTTGGTCTATAGTCTACTTTCAGTATGCTTCTCCCATCCTGGGAGGGTCCTCCCAACACCTTTGTTTGGTGTTCCCCTCTTTATCTGAGCTCCCTTTTCCCCTAGTATGTGTGGTTGGCCTCCAAGTCATGGAGCAAAATTCCTGGTATTAATCTCGGCCATTCTTGGGTGTTAGTTTCCTATTTTGTTACTTTATGTTCCCCAGATGAATGCAGTCTTTCTGTGTCTATCCCTTTCTTTCTGAGTCATTTCGCTTAACATGATACTCTCCATGTAGTACCACTTGTATGTGAATTTCATGACTTCGTCTTTTCTAACACCAGCTTCTCTTTTCTTTCATCTGTCTCTCCTTTTTCCTCTATCCCAGTCCCTGTCTCTCTGACTCTGCCATCCCTTCTTCCTTCTTATTGGAATCATATAACATAATATTGTATTCAATTTTACACATTTTAAGCACCATTTCTTGTGATCTACTCTGATATGGAGTTCTTAATGAATGTGTTAATTTACATAATAAGTTTAGAGATGTGCTTGCTCCATATGCATCTGAAAAGACACAAACTTGTGTGTGCATGTACGCACACACACACACACACACACACACACCGAATTTGTGGCTTACAAGAAGCACGGTCAGGGACACAACTTGTTTGTCCTTTTCAGGGAGAAAGACATGAGTCAGAGCAACTTCCTGGACAGGACCCTCGATGACTAGACACAAGACTTCTGTGAAGTGTGGCATTCTGGGATTGGCAGCAGCCTTTCAGGGCAAAAGTCAATGGGCAGCAACTCTAGAATGATAGCTGTTCGAGCAAAGCTGATGAAAATTGGCCTTGTCAGCATATTTAATTAATTAACTCAGTTTATGACTGGTTGATTTGGGGACAAAAGTTTGCCCCTGACTGGTTGTTTTGCAAATGCATATTTACTGGAGTAAGTTTTGCTGATCAACAGAAGAATTTTTAACTGGTTCTTAGGGTACCTGCTACCATGGTTACAGAAAAACAGTATTGTCTTAGGAAGATGAGAAATATCTGCATTCTCAATGTCATAACTGATTTAATAATTTTCTTACTGTGGGGTAACTGGATCATGTGCACTTTCCCCACTGCTATAAATAATGCTGAAGTGATCATTCTAACTTGTCTTTAAGCACACCTCTGGTTCCTTTTCAGAGTACTAGAAGAGGATTGTGGATTCAAAAGAGAATTTTAAAAAATCTGTGAAGCTAATTCAAGCTCATTATAGAACCTTAGAACATATAGATGCATAAAAAGAAAATTGAAATCATCTATAAGGCACGTGCCTCCCCACCAAACACCTCCCCACTGTTCAATGTTTAGAGCTTATTCTTGCGTCCATCTGCTGAGCTTCTGTGGAGCTATACAAATAAATGCAAAAATCAAAAGCTGGCTAGTATTTCAGTTCGTTTTCTTCACCTAATTAGTTGTCACAGATGTCTTTCCCTGTCATCATACAGTATCATTTAACGGCTAAATAATAATGTGTGTATTGGCCCCAAAACAAAAAAAAAAGTATGCATTTGTATGTAATACAACTTAACTTTTATTGTTGGAAATTCAGGGTTCCTTTCCTCTCTTTTGTTCATGCCTGTCTATCCTCTTCCTTTATTTTGATATTCCTTTTTTTAATTTTATTAGCAATTTTATGTGTATATTATTCACAAGCTACCCGTGATGTATTCGATATGCCAAACACAGTAACAACAAAATCTCCAATGGAGACGTTACTGGGCCTGCTCGAGCAAATCGATGAACAACGGGAGGACAGTGACAGTGACAGTGACTACTAATAAATAAAAATATATGGGGAGGTCCCAGGCAGTGCCCTCAAGACCCCCAGGGCTCACCATAGTTCTTGACTGACCTGGATGGTGGTTCAATGCAAGAGCTGGAGTCTGAGTTGCTTCTCATGTCTTGAGATACTGGGGAGACTCGAATCAACTCGGAGTGCGGGAGGCAGGGAGGGGGGCTCTAATATCACATCTGGTGTCCACTTGGGGCCTCCAGGGCAAACTAGTGATGCTCAGGGAACCATGTAGTACCAGGAATTGACACCTACATAACTGCTGTACTGTCTCCTGCTCCCTTAATGCTGATATAAACAATGCTCAGCATTCACATTGAGTATTGAGTATTGGCTGAGTTTTGAGTATTGGCATGAGAATTGGCTGCTCCTCCTATTGTTGTTATTATTTTTTGGTTTGAAACACTAGAAGCGATACTAAGATATTGTATACAACATCACCGTTATCAAGAATATCACGGTCTTCCAAGAAACAGTAGGTGTTGGCCAGGATGAGAGATTAAGGAACACGGGGACACTGTTTTGATGATATATAAACTAGTGCAGCCACAAGGAAAACATGAGAGACATTCCACAAAAGAAAATATAGTAAGACTAGAACGATCATATAATCCAGCTATTCCACATCTGGATAAATACCCAGATGTGGACTGCAAAGCACACACACACACACACACACACACACACACACTCACACACTTGCACACACACTTGCACAGAGAATACAAAAAGTACTGATTACAAAGATATGTGCACCCCTAGGTTAATAATATTATTGTTTGCAATAGCCAAACTATAGAAATGACCTATATGTCCATTGTATTAATGTAGCAGATGATGTGATATATCATACTATATACATAGTATATTTAATATGGGCTGGAGCAATAGCACAGTGGTAGGGCGTTTGCCTTGCACGCAGCCAACATGGCCGACCCGAGTTCGAGTCCTCCGCCCCTCTCAGAGAGCCCAGCAAGCTACCGAGAGTATCTCGCCCGCACAGCAGAGCCTGGCAAGCTACCCGTGACGTATCAGATATGCCAAACACAGTAACAACAAAGGTGTCACACTGCAGACGTTGCTGGGCCCGCTCAAGAAAATCGGTGAACAACGGGAGGACAGTGACAGTGATTTAATATAATTTTATCATAAAAAAATAAAAATCTTGCATTTGAAATGACATGGGTGGACTTCAAGTCTGACATCATCAAAGGTCAGTTTCAGTGAAATAAGTCATCTAGGAAAAGGCAAAGTGCTGGAATACTTAATACATGTGGAATATAAAGCAAGCAAGTAAACTAACACACACAAAACCCTACGACGCACTTTTTTCTCTTTTATTTCAGTGTTTTTATTTATTTGGTTTTTACTCCAGACTCTGTGATCAAGGATTACTCCTGGTGAGCTCAGAGGACCATATGGGGTGTCAGAAATTGAACTCAGGAAGGCCACATGCAAGGCAAATGTCACTCCCTACTTGTTTCAGCCCCTCATGACACACTCTTAGATAACGAGGACAGATTAGTGGGTGGAGGAAGAGCATTAGTGGTGAGAGGGGTGAAAGGAATCAGTTGTGTGCTGATAAAAACATTGTATTAAGTCATCACAATGCAGCACATAGAGTCATCAAGGATTAATGAGACTTGCGGACTGTTATAAGGCAGTGTTTCTCAGCCTTTCTTCAACTGTGGCACCTTCTGACCTTGTTTCCTTCTTGTGACCTTCCTATTCTGCTATCCCTTCCTCCCCATCTCATGCTGTAAAACCCCACCATTTATGTGATTTCGCCTGGAATATCCTGGGGTCCCCTACTGGGGTGGGGCAAGTGGCATATGACCTCCAGTTGAGAAATGCTGTTATAAACCAATGACAACATCTTACTAAATATGCTTTATCTTAAATTTTTTAAAAATTTTATTTAGGCACCATAATTTGCAAGAGTGTTAATTGGAATGTTTTATTTTATTTTATTTTATTTGCTTTTTGGGTCACACCCGGCGATGCACAGGGGTTACTCCTGGCTTGTGCACTCAGGAATTACTCCTGGCGGTGCTCAGGGGAACATATGGGATGATGGGAATGGAACCCGGGTTGGCCGCGTGCAAGGCAAATGCCTTACCCGCTGTGCTATCAACTCCAGCCCCAATTGGAATGTTTTAGGGATATAATATGGCTATACCGGATCAGCTACCAGAGTGCCAGCAAGCAATTTAAAATTTTTTTCTTAAATATAATAGCACTATAGCACTGTCCTCCCATTGTACATTGATTTTCCTGAGCAGGCACCAGTAACGTCTCCATTGTGAGACTTGTTACTGTTTTTGGCATATTGAATACGTCACAGGGAACTTACCAAGCTCTGCCATGTGGGCGGAATACTCTCGGTAGCTTGCTGGGCTCTCCAAGAGGGATGGAGGAATCGAACCCAGCTTGGCTGCATGCAAGGCAAAAGCCCTACCTGCTGTGCTATCATTCCAGCCCCCTAAAACATAATAAATAAATAAATAAATAAATGTAGCCTTTAACCTGGTTCCTTTCTTTTTAAAATTTTTATTAGTGAAACACCATGAGGTACAGTTGTAGACTTACAAATCTTTGTGCTTGGGTTTCAGTTATACAATAATCGAGTACCCATCCCTCCACACCAGTGCGAGTGGGAGGGATACTGGGATTAACCTGAACTCCTTTAATGGAACTAGGTTTATACTTTTATGTCATTGGGAACTGTGCTTTTGGAAACTGGTAATGAGAGGTGAGCTCTCCAGATAAGACGCCCTGAGCTGTCTACACCACAGGTAGCAAAGCTTGTACTTTCTCTTCACCTCTTGCCATAAATGATGCTTCATCCCTAGCTGGAAAGAGAGCGTTTTGCTAATCTAGTCACAGAGGAGAATCTAGTCACAGAAGAGAAAAAATGAGGAAGGCTCACTCCTGAAGGGGCTTCCAAAGACGCATCAATACAGTCAGTGTGAAGGCAACAAAAGTGGACTAATTAGGGAGCAAGCCGAGCAGAGGGAATAGGAACAAAGCGAGTACTGATAACATCAGAGATGAGATTGCAGCACATCGGCTTAACTTTACCTGGCCTTTGTGGACAGAAAAAGTTTCCGTGTCAAAGAGCTGGCATGCCAACACAAACATCATTAATTACTATTGACTAAGTGTCCCGAGTTGGCCGGACCCTGAAGAATAAGCACCATTCCGAACACTGAAGAAAGGAAAGAGAAGAAAGATGGCTTATCTTTTCATGGTCTTTCCCCCAGGAAGGGCAGCAGCATGAGACTTTTGGACTCAAGCCAACGGTATCCTTACAAAGAGATGTAAACAATGGTTAAGAATGATGGCAACCAACTACATCGAGGCAGCTTGTGCATGAAAAAGGGGGCCATTCCAAGTGCTTTACACATCCGGGGTCATTCCATACAGGTGTTTTCTAATGAAGAAAAAGGAACGGAACTAACATTTATGAAGTACTTGGCAATCTGTCTCTGGTACTGTGCTATGTTCTTTCTTACAGATTCTCAGTTAAATTCCTAACTGGGCCTGGGCATATAGTTCAAAGGGCTGGAGTGCACTGCATGCATGCAGGAGGGTTGACTTCTATCCCCAGATGGACCTCTGAGTGCTGAGATCAGAGTAGCCCTCACCAAAACTATCAAACAAAAAACTCCCTAAGTGGAACATTGGTGCTGGGAAACATACACAGGTGAAGGGATGGATGTTGGAACATGGTATGACTGAAACCCAATCATGAACAACTTTGTAATTGTGTATCTCATAATGATTCAATAAAAAAAAAAACAAAAAAACCCCCAAAATCCCTCCCTAAATGGTCTTCTTTAATCTCACTTAAAAAAAAAAAAAACAAGTTCAAAGAGCCTAACTTATTTATTAAGGTCTCAGAACGAATAAATTGCATATTTGAGGTTGAAACTCAATTTTGCTTGACCTCCGAAAGTTATGCTTATGTAAAACAAACACATTGTGGGCCCACATCCCACGCAGCTGCCATGTAAGCTCATCTCCAGGCCTTGTTCCAGAGACTCATAAATAAATCTCAAAAGAGATCAACTAGCTGCAAAAATTTCTCAGACACCCTTTCCTGGCTGGGACCTCCTGGCAATCTCGGGAAGGGGGTGGACCAGCTTCTGCACCAACAAGGCCCCAGTAGCCGATACTACACCACTAGGCCTCTGGCTAGACTGTTCTGACTATTCTAGATTTTCTGGATTTTCTGGACACCTCCAAACTCTACAACACTGACATCCCAGTAGCAGCTCACCAGATTGGATGGGATGTGTCATAGAATCCAACCAATCTCGACTAACAAAACCATGAACACAGAAGGCTTAACTTGCAACAACCGCTTAGTGAACCCTCAGACAAATACAATATCTCCAGGGTGAGATACAACAATTTTCACCAATTTTCTTCTATGGAAATATTTTTTTGATCATTCCATTAGACATTTACTGGTAACAAACAATATAAAGGTAAAGGTAAAGGTAAAGGCCCTCCCGTTGATCGTCGATTTGCTCGAGTGGGCCCAGTAACGTCTCCATTGGAGACTTTGTTGTTACTGTGTCTGGCATATCGAATACTCTCGGTAGCTTGCCGGGCTCTCCGAGAGGGGCGGAGGAATCGAACTCGCGTCGGCCATGTTGGCCGCGTGTAAGGCGAACGCCCTACCCGCTGTGCTATGGCTCCGGCCCGACAAACAATATAAAACCAATTATTTTGTGTCTGCTACGGAGGCAGGCTTGAGGGGTGGTTGGAAAAATGGAGACAATGGTGGAAGGAAGGTGACAGTGATGGTAGGATTGGTGTTGGAATATTGAATGCCTGTAACAAATCATCATGAACAACTTTGTAAACTATGGTGTTTAAAGTAAGTGAGGAAAAATTTTTAAGTAGTAAAAAATATTATGGTTTTCCATTGTTGTTTTCATGCTGGGGGACCAAATGTAATGCCAGGGGTCAACTAAGGTTGGCCAAAAGCAATACAAGCAAGCACCTGAACTGTTCTGTATCTCTGGCCCCAAGTTTTCTGACATGCTATAGAACAAGCCTCAAAGCTTAAACAGTAGATGCCTTAAGGAGATTAACTTTTAATCCAAAGCAGAGCACCTTTCTCCTGGGAAAGGTTCTTTCTAACAGTGGGGCAGTTATCCTTTTCATTTGATGCCTGCCTCATTGGTCCTTAAGGCAAGAATCTTCCCATAAGTGAACTTTTTTCTTAAGCTCTTACAGGTTGAGTGTTTTTCACTTACAGCCTAGTGCATCCAGATCAACGTTCACTGCAGCAACTTTAATGACAGGGCAGGGTGTTCATTCATTCACGACATGTCACAAACTGAGATGGGTATATTATCAGTACACGGTACAGCCAAAATTAGATGCATATTTGTGTGCGAAGGATGTTAACTAATTCTTTACTGTCTAGTTCTACCTTTACTAAGAGAAGCATGATTTAATTTCTGCTAACAGAAAATCTTGGGTAGCAGGTTAATTAAGGGTGGAATATTGCTTTTCATCCAGGACAAACTAATCAGATGCTCTATCTTTACCCTTAAATAGATTCAATAAACAAAAATGCTTCCTCTGATTATAAATAGGGATGTAAGGGAAAATTCTGTGGGAGGATATTTTAGAAGTACAAAGTTAGGGCAGAGAGATCGTATAGGAAGAAAAGCAGTGGCTTTGCATGCAACTGATCCCAGTTTACACCTCAGGGATCACTCCTGAGCACAGAGTCAGGAATTGCTCTTAAGCAACACTGGATGTTACCCCCAAACCTCCAAAATAGAAATAAAAGCACACATAAGGAAGGGGTAGGGGGAAAGAATAATGCTGACATAAAATTCACCAATGAATATAAACAATATAGATGAGAAGATGAGCTCTACCATATCATGTCTTATGATAAAACCACAACCACTAGAGATCAGCACATCTGATCTGATTTACAAAAGTGAAGAATCAGATACATCTGTAACGTGTCATTGAAGAAATGTAGTCACAGACCATGCTACACTGTACATCTTAGAGTGACAGCAGAAAGTGGGTGGCAGGTGCCTTCTTTGTATGAAACAACACATGTATCAAAACCCATGTCACCTCAATCCCATTTTAATATCTCCTATCACTAATAATTTTTTGAAAATGTGGCCTATTAAAATTTGTTAGAAAATATTAAACATAGAAGCACAAGATCATTCAACTCAAGGAATTTACAACACGGACAAGAAAAGATACATAGATATGAAAAGACGAGAATAAATCACACCATCAATTGGTTGGTTGTGTTCCTAAGAAAATTGATGGTGTGAAACAGAATATGTCCTCGTACAAAGAATGCCAAATAAGGTCCTGGAATCCTAGGTATGATTTATAAAAACATAACCTGGAATATTCCAAATGACTCCAATTCTTAGCCTCCCAGGCCTTTTGCCACTAGCATGTCACCGTTCCATCTGATGGTGCCACCTCACCTGCAGAGCTTGGGCAGGAAGGATAGAGGAGATTTCAAGACTCCCTAGACAAACAGTTCAGACTTCTTATGTCGTAGAAATTTCTCCAAAATAGCTTAAAGCAGGGAGGGAAATTGGTGAATCCCAGGAGCTTGGAGATCCTGAATAAAGGCTCATGACAAAGTCTCCACTGGCCAGCAGATAGATCTGGTGGATAAAGGGAAGACAAGAGGGGACGGCTTGGTTAAGATGGTGGGACAAAGGGCCAGATAGATGGAGAATAGGGTAAGGAACTTACTTTGCTTGTAGCTGATCTGTGTTTCATCCATAACATATGATCTCCCGCTCTACCAAGAGTGATCGCAGAGCCAGGAGTAGGCCCCGAGTACCGCCAGGTGTAACCCAAAAAAGAAAAAAATAGACTGTAAGATTAGAGGTGGACACGTAGAAGACTAAGTCACACTGGCCTTCAAATGCCTCTACTATGCCCCTGGCCCATCCTTTCCCAGTGAGCAAACCCTGTCTATGAAGGACAAGAGGGTGGAGAAGCTGTACAGCAGGTAAGGCACTTGCCTTGTATGCTGTCAACCTGGATTTGATCCCCAGCATCCCATGTAGTCCCCAGGAGTGATCCCTGAGCACAAAGCCAGGACTAAGCCCTGAGCACAGACACGTGTGGCTTATACTCCCTCTCTCCCATCACCACCCCACAAAATAAAGGAAAGGACAGGAGTACTAGGGGTCAGGTTTTTCTGCTTCTCACTCAGAGTCCAGGCCACACCGGGATGCCTGCTGATACTCCCTGGCTACTAGGAAATGAATGTTTTCAAGCATGTCCTCACAGGCGAGCAGACTTGTAGACAAAGCTGCACACAGCACCCTCTGGGGTCCACAAGCTCTAGCTCACAGTTCAGCATCAGGTCCAAGATGCTTGAGAAACCGAAGCCATCATGCAGAAGGCGTTAGCCAGCAAAGGGCACACACAGGGACAGGCCTCTGTGCTCAGGAACAGGAGGGATCAGATCTTTGTTTTTATTTCATTTTATTTTGGGGTCCCAGCAGAGATGGTCAGGGGTTCCTCCTGGCTCCGCACTCAGGAATTACTCCTGGTGGTGATTGGGGGACCATGTGGGATGCTGGGGATTGAACCTGGGTTGGCTGCGTGCAAGGCAAACGCCCAACCCACTCTTCTATCACTATAGTCCCAAATCTTTGTTTTTAATTGGTCAAAAAAGTTGTCCAAATTATAAACATCAAACATCATATAGAAATTACATGACCAGTTTTATATCATAAATTTTTTTTTAATTTTACTTTTTGGGTCACACCTGGCAGTGCTCAGAGGCTACTCTTGGCTGTGTACACAGGAATTACTCCTGGCGATGCTCAGGAGACCATATGGGATGCAGGGAATCGAACCCAGGTTAGTTGCATGCAAGGGAAACGACCTCCCTGGTGTACTATTGCTCCAGTCCCACATCATAAAATGTTTAACCAGATGGGGCCAATACAGTGGACAGGGCATTTGTCTTGCATGCAACTAAACTGGGTTCGATACTGGCACCCCATATGGTCCCCTGAACATAGCTAAGAGTGATCCCTGAATACCAGAGCCAGGAATAAGCCCTGAGCACAGCTGTGTGTAACCCCAAAACCGAAAGCATAAAACATATATATAAGAAGGAGGCATCCCAAGATCTTGAATGTCTTGGGAATGGACCAGACACTTGAGCTTCTAAACAAACCTCTTAATAAATCAGGTCATACCCGAGAGAGAGAAAATCTGAGTGTGAGTGTGCAAGTGTGTGCACACGACATCTTTTTGTTTTTGGGACTGGCAGCGCTCAGGGGTGTTACTCCTGGCTTGGGGGACCATTTGGGATGCCGGGGATCGAACCCAGGTCAGCTGCGTGCAGGCAAGGGCCCTACCCACTATACTATTGCTCTGACTCCATATTTCTATGTGTCTATGAGTGTGTTGAAGAGCCCCAAGATGCCCTCAAGTGGACACAGGGGAGAGCCGCAGGGCCAGTCACCTTGGAAATGTGCATCTTTCCCTCCTGTCTGCTGAGCCTGCAGATGAGGCGGTGCTGTCAGATTGAATTAGTGCTAAGGAAATGCAGCCTCAACGGCTAAATGACTGGGACCCAAATCTTAGAGCTTTCTGACATCCAGGCAGGCAGCAATCAAATATTGATGGGCGGGAGCCATGTGGAATGCCCAGGGAGCTGGGCAGTCAGGGAGGAAAAGCTACCACTGGCCACTGGGGTCACTGCGGGCAACCTCTTGGTCTCTTTGAGTCTCTTCTCTTTATTGGCAAAAAAAAAAAAAGTTTGCTCACAAAACCCTAAGCAAACCCTCAGACAAGGACTTCAGGTCCCCGTGGTGAGATACAACAATTTTCACAAATTTTCTTTTACTGAAATATTGTTTGATCATTCCATTAGCCATTTAGTGGAAATAGACAATATAAAATAAACCATGTTTGGCCTGCTATAGGGGTAAGCTTTTATTTATTTATTTTTATTTATTTTTGCTTTTTTGGGTCACACCCTGCGATGTTCAGGGGTTACTCCTGGTTCATGCACTCAGGAACTACTCCTGGCTGTGCTCAGGGGACCATATGGGATGCTGGGGATTGAACTAGGGTCAGGCCACGTGCAATACAAATGCCCTACCCACTGTGCTATCACCCCAGGCCCTATAGGGGTAAGCTTGAGGGGTGTTTGGGGAAATAGAGACAATGGTGGAGGGAAGGGGATGGTGGTGGTGGGGTTGGCATTGGAATATTGACAGTGTTCTGTAAGAAATCATCACAAACAACTTTGTACACCACAGTGTTTAAAACGGTGGGAGGTGGGGGTGCGGGGAAGGTTGCTGAAACACTGTGTTCGCCTCGGAGGTGATGATGAGAATCCAGGATATAACCAGTATCTCAGCCCCGGATGAAGTCATAGACAAACAGCAGAGAATATTTTTCAAATAGTGTTCCAGTTTATCTTCCTTACCCTTGAAGGCTTTCTGGAAAAAGCCCTCCCAGGGCTGTGACCCAGTAATCAACTTATCAACTTGTTTTTATTTGTTGGGAAGCTTCTGTAAATCAGCAGCATCCAAAGGGATGCAGCTAAAGAGAGCAGCTCCCTTCACTGTGAAAACCACTCTCAGAGCCAGAAGGAGAACAGTTAGAGAAATATCTGGTATCTTTACCTCACTGAGCCCTCTTGGGATTCAGTGACTCTGATTGAAGGCCTCAGTTTCCTCTACCACATCAGGCCTCTCCACTAGTCAGCAATGTTGCAATTATTCTCGGGGGGGGGGGTGGTTGTTGATTGATTGATTTTTGTTTTGAGGTCATGCCAACTGTGCTCAGAGCTTACTCCTGGCTCTGCACTTAGGTATCACTCCTGGCAGTGTTTGGGGGACAATATGAGATGCCAGGGATTGAACCCAGGGCAGCATGACAAATGCCTTGTCCATTATTCTCTCTCTCTCCTCTCTCTCTCTCTCTCTCTCTCTCTCTCTCTCTCTCTCTCTCTCTCTCTCTCTCTCTCTCTCTTCTCAGCTCTATTCTTTTTGTAGCTCAAAGTTTCCCCTAGTCCCTTCAAGAATGGAATTCCTGGGACTGGAGTGATAGCATAGTGGGTAGGGTGTTTTGCCTTGCATGTGGCCGACCTGGTTTCGATTCCTAGCATCCCATTCGGTCCCTGAGCATTGTCAGAGTAATTTCTGAGTGTATGAGCCAGGAGTAAACCCTGTGCATTGCTGGGTGTGACCCAAAAAGCAAAAAAAAAAAAAAGCAGAATCTCTGTGTAATCAAGGAGCAAAGTTCATATCTGCAGACTCTGCCAAGAAAGGAGGATGGATTCCAGGCAAGGAAGCTTTGGCCTTGTCTCTGAAACAATTATCTGTGGCGGTGTGGTGCTCTATTTACTTGCTTTTTTTCTCTCTTCCTTTTTATTTTCTTATGTTCCAATACTCATCCCACCACCACTGTGATCTTCCCTCCACCAAGTCCCCAGGTACCTTCCCACCCCATGAGTGTAAACTACCCCCTTGGCAGTCATACAGAAAATTTATTTCCAACTGCTTATTCCAACACAACTTAAAAGAATGGCAAATGGAATTATCAGAAAATAAATCAGCAAAAGTCCATTTGTGATGATTGACTGCTATATAATTTTAGCCTCTGTAAATAAAGAAATGAAAATCTTTTAATAAAATATAACATCATGCTTGTTCTCGTTTACATAAGTAAATTTTCAACGCTGGCTTCTAAAATAAATAGCATTATATTTTACTTTATACTTGGTTCTCATTGCGGTAATTACCAGGTCTTCCCTATCATTAATAAAATGTTTTTTATTCTTTGCTAATATATTTTAGAGTTGGCATGAAATAAGAATTGCCAATGTAAAATTAGAAAGAGTGAGGAGAATTAAGAGAATTTAGAGGGAAAATCTGAATAGGCTTATACAAGAACAAACTGTGTTACCCTAAAGTCTACACACTTCCTTAAATCCAGATACCTGGACCTCACGGAAATGAGAGATTCGGTGGAGAGGGGCCAGGCAGGACCCAGCATTTTTAGCAAGACTTTGGGTGGTTCAGTTGCCTAGCTCAGCCCTTGAAAGAGGGAAGGGGAGCTTTTCCTTGGGTGTTCGATGTCCAAAGGGTCCTTGTGGTTGCTTGGTGAAACCCAGGGCCGGGCCTGTCGGGATTCTAGGAATACTGATGGTCTGGCCTCCTTGGAGCCAGTGTTCCTCGTGTGTCTTTTGTAGAAAAGACTTCCCTCCACTCTTATCCTATCAGACAAACTATGCTAGCAAGCACACTGCAACATTCCACTGATGGGAAGAATCCATGTGAGACAGGAAGCGGACAGGGGATTGTCCAGGACGGGGTAGGGATATTGGGAATGATGACTAAGGAAGCAAGGTTTCCTTTTGGAGTAAAGAGAAAATGTGGTAGGGGCTGTACAGTGCTGCAAAGTGCTTGCCTTGCATGCAGCTGACCTGGGTTCAATCCCTGACACCCCATACGGTCCCCCAAGCCCAACTGAAGTGATCCTTGAGGGCAGATCCAGGAGTAAAACCTGAGCACTACCAGGTGTGGCCCATAAACATAATTATAAAAACGGGGAAATATCCTAGGACAGATGGTACAGATGGAAGCACAGCTCTGCCAATAAACGGAAAGCCATCAGAAGCATGAAATGGGTGGTATGTGAATTGCATCACAAAACAGTTAAAAGAAAAACCAACAGCTTTACTCTGAAAACCAAACCCTTCAGTTACTGATCGCCTGGCTCCAACAAGGCAACTTAATAACCCTCTGCTGATACTGGGGTAGAGAGAAGAACCCTTCCCAAGAGAGTCTCCACATGTGTTTTTCTTTTTGGGGAGGAGGGGGGTGTTGGTGTAAGGGTTTGGTCCTTATGTAGCAGTGCTCAGGAGTTACTGCTGGCTCTGCTCGGGGACCGTTTGTGGTATAAGGGACTGAAACAGGGTCGGCTACATTACAAGTGCCTTAACCTTTACTTGTACAATGTCTCCAGACCTCCTCCTCACCACAATTATTTAAAAAAAAATTCTTTCTAAAATCATATTTATTGAATTTGGGGGCCGGAGCGATAGCACAGCAGGTAGGGCATTTGCCTTGTTTGCAGCCAACATGGCCGATCCGAGTTCGATTCCTCTGTCCCTCTCGGAGAGCCCGGTAAGCTACTGAGAGTATCTTGCCCACACGGCAAAGCCTGGCAAGCTACCTGTGATGTATTCAATATGCCAAACACAGTAACAATTGTTACAATGGAGACGTTACTGGACCCGCTCAAGCAAATCGATGAACAACGGGAGGACAGTGACAGTGACAGTGATTGAATTTGGGGGCGAGACTCTGCAGTGCCCTGGGACTATTCCTAGCACTCTGCTCAGGAGTTGTCCCTGCTAGTGCTTGGGGGACCATATGCAGTGTTAAACCGGCTGAGATCTCCCCAAAGGAATCACATGGAGACAAGTTGCAATGCAATAAGCAAAGGGTCTTTATTGGTTAGCTTGGCTAGCTTGAGTTAGGACCCTTGTCTGGCTCATCAACACAGTGACAGCCTTCTCAGAACGAATGGTCCCCAATCTCAAAAGTGAGGGGCTTTTATACCAACATTATATAACAGGGCCTTTCTGTGGACCACCCTTTTGGCTGAAGTCTGAGAGGCTTTCCACTACTTGTACTTAACTAACTGGGTATAAGTTGGAGTTACGTAAGGGTTGCATAAGAATTACATAAGGGTTATATAATGGGGGTGGGGGTGGGACTTCCTCGCCTGCATCTGATTGGTGACCCTTAGTTGACCTCACCATGGCTATCTCACTTCAGGGAAATCAGGACTTAATTTCAGATACCTGTGCTCAATTCCAGACATTCTGGAACCGAAACCTAGGCCTAACTTCTGGCTTCTTTCTTTGCTTCTCTATCTCTCAGCATAACTTGGGGTTGAAACAAGGTCAATTGTATGTCAAACAAATGCCTTACCTCATGTTCTATCTCTCTGGTTCAAGATTCATGAAATTGTGAGGAGGTCCCAGATATCTCTATTTTAGGGAAATGCCTCCATTGATTTTGATGTAGGAAATGAGTGAGCAGGTATTTGGTAACCCTTCTAGAATGTTCTATTGCAAAGACAAGTTTTCATTGATCAGATCCCATGGTCAAATAAATATATAAAATGTCAACGCTGGGGGCTGGAGTGATAATACAGCAGGTAGGGCATTTTCCTTGCATGCACCCAACCTGGGTTCAATGCCAGGCATCCCATATGGTTCTCCGAGCACCACCAGGAGTAACTCCTGAGTGCAGAGCCAGGAGTAACACCTGAGCATTGCTGGATGTGACCAAAAAAAGCAAAATAAATAAATTTTTATAAATAAAATGTCCACGCCCCACCAACGTGTGTGTGTGTGTGTGTGTGTGTGTGTGTGTGTGTTTATGTGCATTCAGAGTGGATTTAGTCACCTGAATTTTAGTCTCTCTGTTCTGGAACTTCATTTTATAGATGAGATCTGCTTCTCTCACCTAATTTGAGGACTGATCCAAGCCAAGTCTGGGCGAAATGGGGTAGAAGACCTTACTGGGGCTCAGGACTGTGGCTTTTAGAGCTCTCCAATAGCTCACCCTACATTACAACCAGGTAAACCTATAATAATGGGCGACCTGAGAGTGCCTGGTTTTAGGCTAGGGTGAGGTTCGCCTGTCTGATCTCATGTTCAACCTCCAGTAACTGGCTTTACCTCTCTCAGCCTGTAGACTTGGGATATGGGGCCTTTTCTCCTAGAGTGATTGAGAGTGAAGTGATAAACGTATGAAAGTTGGCATGTAAAATCTGCTCAGCACAAAGCATCAAACATCACTGAGCATCTCGCTTCGGGGAAGCCACTTCTCATTTGGATTCGTAGCTCCATGGACGACAGTCCTTGAGTTCTCACAGCACTCCTAAAATAGTGTCTCATGTGCAAAAGCCGAAAGAACTAAAGAAGGTTGGGATTTGCAGGATACCCCTGAGCTCCCTGTCCAGCACCTTTTCTGACCCCACCAGCCATCCACAAGATTCTAGAAGAGGTCTTCCAGAAGCTTGAGGGGGAGGGCAACCTCACCCCCTTGAACCCTATTCCAAAGCACAATTGGTTGAGCAGTGAGGCCCTTCACTTCACACATGACCAATTAGCCCCCTTTTGGGGAATTTTAATTGGATTCACGTGATTCCTGTCCAGGCCTCCAGGCCCTTGGAAAGAGAGATGTAAACCTAACAGGAAAGAGCTGGTAAGGAGACCATATAACCATGAGTGACCCTGGTTTTGCCTCAACAGTGCATGGTCTCCTGGGTACATTTGGATATACCCCCACCCCACAAAAAAGCAAAAAAAAAGGCAAGAGTGGGGTGTTCAGATGCCTTCACGTTCCATGTACTTGTGTGATTTGAAGTGTATCAAAGTGTTCATCTGGTATGGTTCTAGGCAATCATTCAAAATTATTCTAAAGAATATATTACTTTATATTAAACTTATATTATATATTATTATATTATATATTATGCACAGCGGTAGGGCATTTGCCTTACAAGCGGCCAATGTGGCCGACCTGAGTTCGATTCCTCTGCCCCTCTTGGGAAGCCCGGCAAGCTACAGAGAGTATCTCACCCGCACGGCAGAGCCTGGCAAGCTACCCATGACGTATTCAATTGCCAAACACAGTAACAACAAGTCTCATGATGGAGACGTTACTGGGCCCGCTCGAGCAAATCAATGAACAGCGGGAGGACCGTGACCGTGATTATATATTATACTTATACTTTATATTATACTTAGGGAGGAGGGTTTGGGCCATACCTGGCAGTGCTTGGGGCTACTTCTGGTTCTGTGCTCAGGGTTGCTCCCAGATGTACGTGGGGGAACCAGGAGGTGTCAGAGATCAAACACGGGCCTCCTGTAAGTAAAACATGCATGTCTGCCTGTTGTACTCTCTCTGTCCCCTCTCTCAAATTTATTTAAAAATAGTTTTTTTTTTAATTTCTCTGTGGGTCTGGAGAGATAGTATAATGGTAAGGTGTAGCCTCCAAACCTTGCACGTGGCCAAATTGGATTCAATTCCCAGCACCCAATATAGGCCCGCAGACACTGCCGGAGTGATCCCGGAGTGCAGAGCCAGGAGAAAGGCCCAAGCCCCACCAGGTGTGGCCCTAAAACAAAACAAAAACATTCAAAAGTTTTTTTCCAGTACTGGAATCAAATCCAGGACCTTGTACATGCAAGGCAAGTAAGAGTGCTAGGTTGAATTCCAGCTCTCCTAAACAATTTTAAAGCCTGAGGAGATGTTCATGGTATAATGTCAAGGTAATAAAGATAAAACCAATTCTATGGGCCCCATAGACTTTTAGAATATACATATATACATAAAATGCCAGGAATACATTGAAATGTCAATAGCGATGGAGGAGTAGAAGATGGTCTTGTTTCTTCATTATCTCTGACCTTTCAAGGAAAGTCTCTATTACGGAAGGGGCGGGGGTGGGGGGCACCAGGAGAGAGCAGAAATAAAGGTGAATTTTCTTCGTCTTAAAGGGAAATGCAGCTCTTCTTCATTTTTTCAGAACCAGAGCTATTCCGAAATCTGAGGAACGCTTTTGCACACAGGTGTTAATGATTTGTTCATTTTTGGAGGGTGTTGTGATTTGCTTATTGCTTTGGTTTGGAGTGCTCAGGGCTTACTCCTTCCTGCCTCTAACTCAGAGCTCACTCCTGGAGATGCTCAGGGGACCCTCTGGGGTGCCACAGATGGAACTCAAGTTGTCCCCGCACAAGGCAGATGCCTTCCCCACCACACTCTCTCTCTGTCCCCATTACGGGTGTTGAGATTGGAAATGGGCTTCCAGGAACAGAATGATGCCAGCCACGTTCACCACCGAGTCCTTCCAGGGCTGGGCTAGCAGCTCAACCTCAAAAAGCAACAATCAACGGTGATTTTCCACTTTGCAGGAAACACACACACATACTAGAATTTCTTAAAATGAAATTCTCTCCTTGAGGCACTGGGAGAGACCTTAAGTCTCCGAGTTAAGGAGTTCAGTCCCCAGGGTAGCAAGTCTGCCCCTGTCCCCCCACCCCTTCCTTGCACCCGCGTGGGGGAGGGGCAAGAGGGGCAGGGCTGATGACCCCAGTACTGGAGCCCCCCATCGCTGGAGGGTCTCTCAGCACCCTTTCTCCAACAAACAGCACCGTAAGTATTGGCACTGGAAACCACGTGACCTCAATATAATAAGAATCACTGTCACTGTACTTCCATTGCTCATTGATTTGCTGGAGCAGACCCAGTAACATTGTGAGACTTGTTACTGTGTTTGGCATATCCAATACGTCACAGGGAGCTTGCCAGGCTTTGCCAGGCAGGTGAGATACTCTGGGTAGCTTGCTGGGCTCTCCGAGATGGGCGGAGGAATTGAACTCAGGTCAACCGGGTGGGCCGCATGCAAGGCACACGCCCTACCCGCTGTGCTATCGCTCCAGCCCATAATAAGAATAACCCCAATAATAAGAAGGAAAAGAATTTCTTGTAACAGCTTCTGGGTGTGGGAAGGAGAGGGTTAGGAGATTCCACTGGGTGCTTTCTCTAGTGCCAACCTCTGCTGGGGGTGCAGAAACAGGGGCTGGGCAGGGAGGCAGGACCCAGAGGGCAGCAGGAGACCCGGTGGGAAGTGGGGTGGGGGCTGAGGCCAAGCTTGGGTCAGGTGGGATGGGAGGTGTAGGGGTGTGGGTTCTCCCCTGCATCCTCCTGCTGTCTTTTCTCCCGGGGCTTTCCTCTTTTTTGAATGTTTTCAAGGTCTTCTCTCCTGTATTCTTTATTCTGTTTCATCATATTTACTCGGGGTTGGGGGTGGGGAAGCAGAAGAGAGACAGGAGTGATAATAAAATGGGTAGGGCGTTTGCCTTGCCTGTGGCCAGCCCAGGTTCCATCTCCAGCAGCCCGTATAGTTCCCTGAACACTGCCAGGAGTGATCCCTGAGCACCATCAGGTGTGCCCCGAAACAAACCACTCCCTCCAACCCAAAAAAATGAAAGAAAAAAAAAGACAAGAAGAAAGAATTGAGAAGGGAAGAAGGGAAGTACAATGAAAAAAAAATACTCAGATTTTTGTTGTTGTTGTTGTTGTCCTCCCGTTGTTCATCGATTTGCTCGAGCGGGCCCAGTAACGTCTCCATTGTGAGACTTCTTGTTACTGTGTTTGGCATATTGAATGCTCTCAGTAGCTTGCCGGGCTCTCCAAGAGGGGCAGAGGAATCGAACCCGGCTCGGCCGGGCTGGCTGTGCGCAAGGCAAATGTCCTACCGCTGTGCTGATTTATTTGGTCACACCCGGCGTTGCACCGGGGTTACTCCTCGTTCATGCACTCAGGAATTACTCCTGGTGGTGTTCAGGGGGCCATGTGGGATGCTGGAAATTGAACCTGGGTTGGCCACATGCAGGGCAAACACCCTACCCGCTGTGCTATTGCTCCAGCCCCTCAGATATTTTTTTTTTTAAAAAGCTCAAAAAGAATAATTTTTCCTTGCAGATCACAGGCATACTCTTCAAGCAAGGCACGTTCTCCTCACAGGAACTTGAGGCAGAGGCCCGAGAGTGAAGAGAAACTGAGACGCAGGTGTGTAGTCCCTGCCTGCAGGCCTGAGGCTCCCCTCGGCAGCCCGGCCCCTCCCACAGCACTCTGGGCATCTCCAGTTTTCTGCACACACGCTTCTGAGACTGGAACGCTTTCAAGCTACAGCTGAAGAAACATGAACGCTGCCCTTTGCAGAGCAAACAGAAGTCTACCAAGGCAGTGTGGGGTTTTCTCTTTTTACAATAATTGTGTTCTCATCTGTACTGATTTAAGCAAACCATGTCTGTCAGGAGGAAAGACCGTCTCTATACAAGGGGCCTCCATGGCTTAGCAAGACCTCAGCCATCTCTTTTGTAGTCTTTTGGCGATTTTACCACGAAGAAAACACCCAAATCAGACTGGTAAACTATGCGTGCTTGAAAACGCTTTCTCCTGAGCAAGTGAATCATTTTAACACAGACAGCTGAGAGAGGACAGGGGTGACGGCGCCGTCCTTGCATGCGACCAACCCTGGTTCAAGCCCTGGCACCATATGGGCTGCCTGGCATTGAGGGGAGCAGCCCTGAGGCCCGGGGACAGTCAGGCTGGTGCAGGCAATCCCTGGCTCTGCGGGATCCCAGGGACCCTCACATCCAGGCCCTTCACTCAGCTTCCAGTCCAGTTGGATGAGAGTCACCTGCAGGGCCCAGGACCCCTTGGGAGGTGCGACTCCCCTCCCCAACCACCACCAAATAATGTTAACACAAAAAGCTCAGCCAAATTTAATTTCATGGACGTTGAATCAATAGACTTGCTGTGACTCCAGAGTGGAAATGTATTGATGGGAAAAAGGGGGTCAGGAGTTCTCAGCAAGGCCACGACCATCAGATGGAGCCCGAGCTGCGAGGGTTGAGTCTAGCCCCTTGGCCAGTGGCAGCGTGGTGCCTGGACATGGAAATCAGAGTCAAACTTCAGTAGACAGTGGGGGGCATGCAGGACACCCAGCAAAGCCTCCCCTTGAAGGTCAGGAGCACACTCCAAAAGAATCGCAGAAATCTGGGTGGTGAATGTGGGCCTACTCGGATTGGGGCCGAGCATCCTCCACCCAGATCCTCCAAATTCCAGTAGGCGGGGTCACACCCACCAACTGGCCCCCTGCCGCAACGGCCAAGACTCAGAGACTATAAAAACCAGCTCCCGGAACCACGTGGCTGCATTCGCGGCTGCGCAACATCTTTTTATGACATCTTATTATCTCATTCCTACTTTGGACAAACTGGCAGGCTACCGAATGTAGCCTGCCCACACGGCAGAGTCTGGCAAACTCCCCATGGCGTACCCAATATGCCAAATACCAGTAACAATGATGGGTCTCATTCTCCTAAAGAGCCTTGAATATAATCTCAGGGCTAGGATGAAGGAGACGTTACTGGGGCCTGCTCGAGGCAATCGACGAATAACAGGATGATTTGTGATTTTGTGATTTGTGAATGTGGGCATGGAGCCAAAGGAAAATCAGATCTCACACTCTGGTCCCCGGGCCCAGCCTGGGGTGCCTGTCGGGGCCAGGAGAGAAGGCTGGGTTGGGATGTGGTATCCTCACTAGCAGACCCTCCCCTCCAGAACCTGACAGCAAAGGGTCCTGGGCTCACATAGAAATGTGGATTCCTGTGGGCTGCACAGCCCAGGGGTCCACATGGCCCTCTCTTCACCAAGGGGCTGAGTAGGAGCAGAGGGTGTGGATACAGCTAGGGAAGATTTTGTGGGAGCTGTTTTTTTGTTTGTTTGTTTGTTTGTTTTTAGGATATATGGCTCAATTCCTCTGCCCCTCTCGGGGAAGCTGGCAAGCTACCGAAAGAGTATCTCACCCGCACAGCAAAGCCTAGCAAGATCCCCGTGACGTATCCAATATGCCAAACACAGTAACAAGTCTCCAAATGGAGATGTTACTGGGCCCGCTCGAGCAAATTGATGAACAATTGATGACAGTGACAGTGACAGTCTGAACTCAAATTCCAGTCACCTGTGTTCCTAACAGTCTTTTCAGAGGAAGGTTTGTTAAGCTGTCTCATATTGGATACTTTAATGAATACAGTCCTTGTAAAATGGGACCCTTCAGTCGCCATGAGTCCAAAGTATGCAACCTATTGGGAAAATGATTTTTATATCCTACAAATAGATGTTTTAGTCTCGACTTCCTCCTTAGTTAAGGTCTGATACCAATACTGAGGCAATTGAATTTTTAAAAAGGGTTGTGTTGAAGTGACCAAAATACAAAGACAGTCTACAGAATGGGAAAGGATATTCACCGAATACACATCTGACAAGGGGTTGATATCCAGGATATACAAAATACTGGTTAAACTCCACAAGAAGAAAACATCCAACCCCATCCAAAAATGGGGCAATGAAATGAACAGAAACTTTCTCAAAGAAGAAATCCGAATGGCAAAAAAGCACATGAGAAAATGCTCTACATCATTAATCATCAGGGAGATGCAGATCAAAACCACAATGAGATACCATCTCACACCTCAGAGACTGGCCCACATTCAAAAGAACAAAAGCAACCGATGCTGGCGTGGATGTGGCGAGAAAGGGACACTCCTTCACTGTTGGTGGGAATGTCCACTGGTTCAGCCCTTCTGGAAAACAGTATGGACGATTCTCAAGAAATTAGAAATTGAGCTCCTATTTGACCCAGCAATACCACTCCTAGGAATATATCCCAGAGAGGCAAAAATGTATAGTCGAAGTGACATCTGCACTTGTTTGTTCATTGCAGCACTCTTTACAATAGCCAGAAACTGGAAGAAACCTGAGTGCCCAAGAACAGATGACTGGTTAAAGAAACTTTGGTACATCTACACAATGGAGTACTATGTAGCTCTTAGAAAAGATGAAGTCATGAAATTTACATACAAGTGGTACAATATGGAAAGTATCATGCTAAGCGAAATGAGTCAGAAAGAGAGGGATAGACATAGAAAGATTGCATTCATCTGGGGGATATAAAGTAACAAAGTATGAGATTAATACCCAAGAATAGTTGAGATCAGCACCAGGAGGATTACTCCATAACTTAGAGGCCAGCCGGGTATCCTAGAGGAAAGGGCAGTTCAGATAGAGAAGGGAGCACCAAATAAAGGATGTTTGGAGGATCCTCCCAGGAGGGGAGATGCATGTCGAAAGTAGACTATGGACTGAACATGTTTGCCACTCAATGCCTCTTTTGCAGACCACAACACCCAAAAGGAGAGAGAGAACACAGGGGATTGCCCTGCCACAGAGACAGGGGGGATGGGGGTGGGGGGGATATTATCCATGGTGGTGGAAAATGGGCACTGGTGGAGGGATGGGTATCTGATCATTGTATAATTGAAACCAAAGCACAAAAAACTGTAAATCTACAACTTTAAAAAAAAAAATAAAATAAAGGGGAAAAAAAGTGATAAAAAAAAAAAGGGTTGTGTTGAAATGTGTCTCTATGTTTGGACAGCGCAAAGTCTTGCATGTCTGAGGATTAGACCCCCAGCACTGAAAAAAAGAAACGTCTACTTTCTAATTATTTTTGAAACAGAACAAAAAATCACAGGACACTCAAATCTTGAAGCAGCTCACCAAGATTACAGAAGCAAAAAAAAAAAAAAAAACATGACTTGTCCCATTGTTGATAAAAGCCATGAGATACGATTAAGTAGAAAAGCATTCTTGAAACATGGAAGAATTATGTTTAAGAAATGGCTAATTTGTTTGCCACAACAAATCTTCACTACACGGTTCTCCTGGAAAGCCTAATCAATTAAAGCCCTCACACACTATTCTATTTGCGAGGGGAATGAGGAATATATTACTTGTGTTATTACACAAATGAATCTCATCTTTGGGGCTTTGAAATATAACTTTATCCAGACTACAGTGAATATGTGTCATCTCCTCTCTCTGCATTACAGTGAAATTGATTTTATGATTCCTTACTCATAAATTACAGGCCCGAGGCAGAAACTGTCTGAAGAGAAGCTTTTGTTTTGTCTTGCCAGCTTGCCAACTCTCACAGGCTAGGCATGTCACACTTGCTTTCATTGTATTTTTCTGAACCACTTCTAATTTCGCAAACCTAGTTTTACTTCTCAACCTAAAATGTGAGGATTATTTTTGTTTTCTTTCTTTTTTTTTTTTTTTTGATGTGTGTGTGGCAAAAAGGCTTCCCAAGAAGCTACGCTCAGGGCAATACCCAGTCAACTGGGCCAGACTTCAATGCCAGGATCTGGCAATGTGGGGCGCTCCTGCACATCAGTGCCTGGTACCTCCAGGGTCCCACCTAGTGATGCGTGGAGGACTCCAGGACTCCAGCTATTGATAAGCAGAGCTGGCGCTGGATCTGGAGTCCTGTGCTTGCAGGGCCTGCACCCCGGCGCCCCCAACTCTTAGTTAGGTTTTGATAAAGTGACCTGTTTGGTTTTCAAATTCTGTCTGTGGACCAGCACAGTCACAGGAAGGTTGACTACTGCCAGTATAAACTGTGGATTTGGCCTATTTTAGCAGTCGCTGGAATGAAGTCTGTTTTTAGACTGAAGAGAAAAATGAACGTGCAAATGACTGCACAGAACCACCTGGATATGATGAAGAAATAAATACAAAAATGAAAGGATATGGGTATTCCTTCTCCCAATATGCACCTCCTTGAATGAGAGTATGTGACACTTGGAACATTTGGCTCCGAGGGTCCTACTGGGTGGGGATTTGGTTATGGAGTCAGGAGAATCACTGCCTTAATGTCCCTTAAAAAAATTCCTTCTAACGAGATTCTGGGCTGGAACGATAGCACAGCGGGTGGGGCATTTGCCTTGCGCAGGCAGCCCGGACGAGCCGGGTTCGATTCCTCCGCTCCTCTCGGAGAGCCCGGCAAGCTACTGAGAGTATCTCGCCCGCAGGGCAAAGCCTGGCAAGCCACCGTGCCGTACTCAATATGCCAAACACAGTAACAAGTCTCAACAACAACAACAACAAAATGGAGACGTTACTGGGTCCGCTCGAGCAAATAGATGAACAACGGGAGACAGTGACAGTGACAGAAAAGAGAGTCTATTGGCTCCTTGGTATATTGACTAACTAGGCAAAAGAGAAAGGTCCTAATATAAATGATCAAGCAGGCTGACTTCCTTTAATTCTCCCCATCTCAAGTGCACGCAGGTGTCGCAACAGAGCCCAGACCCAAGGCAGAGATCTGGGAAAGCTGAAGACTGGTCTCCTGTGAGCAAGCCCAGGGGCAACAACTCTGCTAACTGGCATAAGCAAACAACTAAAACCGGTTCTTTTCCTTCCTTGGACAGCATTAAACAGCCATGCGTTGTTTCTCTTTGCTCTTTTATTTTCCTTTAAGAAAGGAGGGACAGCTTTCATTGGGCAGTTATTCTAACAAGATTTCAACCGTAACAGTTTTACATTAATGCGATTTCCTTGAGAGAACTCATTTCCTAAATGAAAAACTGCAATTTTTGTCAGTGACCATCTGCGGCAGGTCTTTGGGTATCTCATTACACATTCCTAAAATCCAGTTTTCTTTTGAAATAGCTCAAGGCAAGCAGGACAATGTCAACTTTCAATGCCGAAACCTGACGTTCCTGCATCCTTCAGACCTATTAGCCTCTTAGTTTCCTTCTAAGCCTATTTTGGATAACATGGACGGAAACGCATCATGGGTCGGTGGATTAAATAATTCAATTTCTCTTTTTTTGGTTGTGCCATTTATTATGTTCCTTTCAGTTTCCAATGAAGGATTTGTGGCAAGTACTCAAGTAAATGAAATAAGCCTGGAGTATAGCTGTCTTAAAATGTCAGAGAAAAAAAGATCTTATGTGCTATAAATATACTAGTAAATGCTTACCAAGATTTGTGTTTCTGAGGCTTGACTAAACAGTTCTTTCCTTTACTGAAGTGATATTTTTGTTTGGTTTTGGGGCCACACCTGCTTGTGCTCAGGGCGTAATCGTAATCCTGGTTCTGTGCTCAGGGACCTCGGCTGATAGGGTTCAGGGGACTGTACACAGTAGCTGGGGGTCGAACTTAGTTGGCTGTCTACAAGGCAAGCACCATCAGGCTGTATACTATCGTTCTGGCCCCTTGTGCATTGTGAATTAACTGTTTATTAGGGAACAAATAGTTGATTAGGCCTCTAACAAAAAATATTAGAAGACGTTGTTTAAATGACATTATTTATTTTGAGATTATCCTTCAGCATGCACTGCTAGCACAAAAAACTGAACTTGATCACAACCTCCTTGAAGACAGAGTAGGTATAACTGCCATCTGTAGATCAAGAGTGTCTTCCTAGATGGCCCAAGAGCCCAGGCCTTAATAACACTGTCAGTAAGCTACAGCACAGTCAATAGAAAAATTTACCAATACCCTTTGTTTAATGTAAACAAGGCAGGAGGCAAAACAGAATATTACAGAAACACTATTTTACAGGGCCCAGAAGTATGATGACCTATCAGGTTTCCACAGTGTTACAATGCCATGCATATTCTGATCAACTATATAACCCAAAACAGAATTACCGGATAATTTGTGGTTTCAGCACTTCATTGTACAGACAAAACACTCCTGTCAATATCCATCCACTTCATCATTAAATGGCAACTGTATCTGAATGCAATAATTTATGGAAATAGGCTGCCATGAATTATGAAGTAGTTCCATAATTTGTGCCCCGTAAAATTAGTGTCATAATCTTTACACTAGCAATAGTGTAAGCAAGCCAAGGATTTTGGTCCTTTTATAGATAGATATATATGTACATATGTACACATGTATACACACAATAATATACAATTGAACCAAAAAGCTATGAACCCCTTCATAGCTTCCATATTGCACAGCTACATTATGAGAACATTACACGGTGATGAGGTGAGTGCTACGGGACAGCTGGCCAAGGACAAATCTGAATTCTATCAAGTAAAGATCGTGGCTCATTACTAAAAAAAACAAAAACAAACAAACAAACAAATATGACTACATTGCTGGAGAAAAATGGGATTTTTTTGTTTGCTTGTTCTTTTTTTCTTTTTTAATTTTTTTAAAGCATACCTATTAACACCTATGTGAAGCAAAGCTAACATTCAGTTTGGAATTTGCTCTGGCAATCAAGTGATAAGGTGATACTTTCCACTGGGCCGTTAGTTGCTATTTTGTGAGCACTGAATATTCAAAAAAAAAAAAAAAGACTAGTAAAGTAGTACGATGTTTCCCTAACAAATTCAACTCCCCTGTGAGATAGGCCAGCTCTAGCTCTAAACTAAATATGAAAAAACAAAATCAAGAACTTCAAAAAGAAACAAATTATCCCTTAAATTTTTCTGATTGCAAACCAGAGTCATCACAATAACTTAGGAATATAATTATGTCTTAAGAAGCAGCATTCATACACACAAAATTAAAGCTTTTCTGAGCCTGTGGATTAGCTAGACGGTTCCATTGTGAAATTCAGGATAAACTTGTATTGGCTTGAGAGGTAACATCATTACTATCACATCTATTGAAGACAGAAGACATGAAGAAATGCCTACGCTCTCTTAATATCGTCTTCTCAGCAGAAATACAGAGGCCGGAGTGGTCCGTGCAGAGGGGATCAATAAATATGGTAAACTGAAGGCTCGGCCTCTCCCAGAGATCATTCCAGAAGAATGCACACATGAGCTCCCACTGGCTTCTCCCATCTTGCTGCTAAATGAATTTCCTAGAACACGCTAACAAAGACTTTCACAAAACTGAAATGTTTTAACGACAGTGGGGAGCATTCTAGAGACGGGGATGTTCACTGTCTAACTCTAACGTAAGTCAGGAAAGGGGTGCCACAGAGTCAGCGGCCCGCGGGGCAGCGCACACTCCTGCACGCATGCCCCACGGTGCAAACCAGGCAAACGTGCCATGGAAACCCACTTCTCCAAGGGCAGCCGACAGATGGAGCCTTTCAGGGTGGGAGACTCACTCCCACCCCGGCCGTCAGCAGGACAGAGGAAGAGTAAGATGTGGCAGGTGGAGATTTCAAGGAAGGAGGAGAGGGAAGAGAAGGGAGAGGGTGGGGGGGGGGGGTGACACAGGAGGGGAGACCTTTACAGCGGCGACCTGGAGAAAGGGGCCAGCGAGCCCTTACATGGTCTGGAAATCAAGTACACAGAGCTGGCCGTGGCTCCCAGCCACGGCACCCCCACACTGACCACTCCCACACGAACCCCGTGGATCCGAACGTGCTAATGTGTAAACCTGTTTGCTCTTTTTCTCTTCTTTAAATTGCTTTAAAATAATTTAAAATAAAGGACTGAGTAAAAACGAAACAGTCAACACTAAGAAGGGCATTGGCGGTGATCATTGCTCAGGAGTATTCCCCTGCAGATCAATTAAAAATCAATATTAAATTTAAAGCAATATTCAGAGGGAGCAGGGAGAGAAGGCTCTCAACCCAATGTGTCAATCAATCAGCTTTTTAAAAAAATATACTACTCCAGCCAACGCTATGATGAACACGATTCAACGTTGTTGCAAAAATGACAGTCTAAACCGACAGTCTAACTGAAACTTGATTTTCAGACAGGAAAATCAAGCACTAAGATGGCTGTGTGCAAAAGAGTGAAAGAAAAATGTTTCTTTTAAAAATATATATATATATAATCATATGAATCAAGAGTTTATCATATTAAATTGTTATTCTTAGAAAAGCTGAAGAATGTTAATGGTACTCTGTACATCCTACCCTATTATTCACACACTCGCTTGATGGTTCCTCAACATTTTTTTTCATTTGCACTTTTTTCATGTTGTTTGATAAGAATTCTAACCTTAAAAAGATATAAAATTAGTTTTGGATTTTTTTTTTTACAACTTATTCATCCAAAAGAATATAAGCCATTTGAGTCCCAAAGAATGTCAAATGCCTTGTTACCTAAAAGGATATTAAAATAACAGAAATAGCATCAAAGTCATGACATGAGGAATTTTGCAGCTTTTCGCACAGTCAACTAGAAATGCTTGTTTCCTGAAGTTCCTTTGATTGTATCCTGGATTCGAGGGCATTATGCAAGAGCCAGTGTAAACAGCACTGTACAACGCTCTACCAATGTGTCCGTTTGATGGATTCTGAACGATCCTGTCCCGTTTCCAGCAACACTCATTCGGAAGGCTTTGCTCCTCGCTGCCGGGTGGAGGAGTCCTTTCTGCGGCATGGACACAGCTACGTTCCACCAGAGTTTAGGGCGTGGAGGAAGAGTGATACTTCACAAACGCAATGGCGGCCAGCTCCTTACAAAACTCTTCGAGAACGATGACACCCTCCAGCAACGTGATGTGGTCGACACTGGGGAGAGAACACAGGCCGTGCATCAACCCAAAACGTTGGCAGGTCAGCAAAGTTTGGTGAAATATTTAGATCCCAAACATACGATGATGCTGACTTACATGGGGCCTTCAGGTTCCAAGCCAAGCAATCGCTTTCTGACTACCAAAAGTTTGGGCGTGAAATCTTGAATACGCTGGATTCGAACCACAAGGTCTCCAACCACCTGCCTCACAGACACAAAAGAAACTCAGTTCCTCAAACCAACTTCCAGGGGATTTTCAGAATTAAAAAAAAAGAAAGAACATTCTTGGTCTTCAACTGCTAAGGATGCACTCTTTCACTATTCACATCACCGTCTTTAATGGAAACCTCATAGAATTTAGTCCTTAAAATATAAAAGCCACACGTGTCATTTGAAAGAATAAATTCGGGGCCAGTTTGATGGTACAGCAGGTAGGGCATTTGCCTTGCCTGTGGCTGGCCCGGGTTTGATCCCCCGCATCCCATAGGGTCACCTGAGTCCCGCCAGGAGGGACCCCTGAACACACAGCCAGGAGTAAGTCCTGAGCACTGCTGGGTTTGACCCAATGAATCCTGGTCTGTGGGAGAGCAGTGGGAAGAACATATGCCCTGTGTGCCTTGGGGTTGCATGTTCAAACCCCACAATCCACAAGGCCATAGTGTGACTCAGGTCACATGACTTACCCCCGTCCCTAACCCAGGTCATGGTAACAATCATCTCAAAGAGCGAAAAGAAACTTTTCTTTTAAATAATAATAATAAAAAAAAATTCCCATTTCCCCCTTTACATTCTGCATTGCAGTAACTACTCATAAAAGTCGACACGTTACCATTTTTCATAACGTGCCCTAACACCATACAGCGGTCTCGGGAGAATAAATGTACAGGTTCCACAAATTCTAACCAACAACACCCATAACTCACCCGGACGGTCACGGAGAAGAGAGAACGGCAGCCGGAAGCAAGGTTCACGTAAGGATCCAGAAGGTACTCGTGCACGTGGGGGTGAGGGAAGAGGGAGAGTCTCGACAGCACCGAGGTCACTTGTAAGTTTACGTCATACGGCTACGGACAGATGAGACGGGAAGGCCTCTGCATTAATCATCACGTGTGTGACTGGGTATCTGACTGACTATTTTAGTGTGTCTTTTCAAAGCAGGAAATCTACCATCTTATTATTTCCTCCACAAGTTCTCCTATAATAAAAAGCCCTACAATAAAAAGAGTTCACTAAATTGGTTCTCACTGTATTAGTCAAATTTCACGGCGATATATATAACATACAGATGTATGTGTATACATAACAGTCCTAAAATCTAAAAGATGAATACAAATAGAAACAAACAACAGCAGAGTCCTAATGTCTCTCTTTTCTACAGACTGTTTAATGAAACAGTTCAAGACGTGGCTTAAAAAAGCACCAGTGGACCGAACATGATTGCCACTCAATGCCTCTTTTGCAGACCACAACACCCAGAAGGAGAGAGAGAACAAAAGGGAATGCACTGCCACAGAGGCAGGGTGGGATGGAGGGATGGGGGGTGGGAGGGACACTGGGATCCGTGGTGGTGGAAAATGGGCACTGGTGGAGGGGTGGGTATTTGATCATGGTATAATCGAAACCCAAGCACAAAAATTTGTAAGTCTACAACTGTACCTCATGGTGTTTCACTAATAAAAAATTAAAAAAAAAAAAGCACCAGTGTCAAATTAATTACAAACAGGAAAGATTAAGTCCAACAGCCCCTCCCCCACCAAGATCCCCAGAAAATCTCAAATCCTGTTAAAATATCACAGTCTGATGTTAGAAAGGATATTCAGCTCATTGAGTATTCAACTACTGCCTGTCACTCAAAGCATGAATATAAAGACAGAGTAAAACAGATTGCAGAGATTCACCAACCAGAATAAAATGCCTGGGCTAGAAACGTCTACCTCGTGCCTTGAGGCACATGAGAAAATTCAGGTGGCAATGAGAGACGGGCTCATCGCATTCCCCACAAGGGCACTGCCCCCCAACAGTTTTTCTGCCCTTCTCTAGGGCACACCACAGTCTGACATGAGTTCTAGGCTTGCATTTTCAATATGCACCTTCTGTTCACCCAATCGACCCAGAGCTGCTTTGCTGAGTGTGTTCGATCAAAGGAAAAGGCCCTCAACAGACACCGCTGCTAGGACTGCGCCTGGAACTGCATTGAGAACTCTCCGACCCCCTCCCTTCCTTCTCTCCTTCTCGGCCGCCAAAGGAAGCGGAGTGGGTGGACCCAAGTGACTTCTGGGAGAAGCTGCAAAGAAGCCGCGTGAGAGATGTACAGGGGCTCGGGCCCCAGGTTCCCGTCCACCAGGGAGTGTGCGTGGTTTTCTTCTCTCACTCAGAGAGAATCTTTTCAAACCCACATCCTAGTGAAGGCCAACTAGAAGTGAGTATGTGAGTGATGGACAAGCACCGTTTAAACAGAAGCCAAGAGATATGGGAGATGCTGTCCCAGGAACGGAGGCCCTACACGTTCGGTCTGACTTGAGCCATTTCTGAAGTTACCACCAGATCTGTGAACACAGATTTTTCTGGGGAAAAAAGGAAACTGCCCCTGCATCACTCATTTGAAATCTAGCCTCAAGCAAGATAAGGGAAAGGAGATGTGTCTTCCTATGAAAGTGCAACTGGAACAGAAAATTCTCCCACTTGATTATGGTATAATCGAAACCCAAGCACAAAAATTTGTAAGTCTACAACTGTACCTCATGGTGTTTCACTAATAAAAAATTAAAAAAAAAAAGCACCAGTGTCAAATTAATTACAAACAGGAAATATTAAGTCCTGAGTTAGAAAGGATCAGAATTGCCTTCTTCCAGACTCAACTGATAACAATGAATGCACATGAGATGTTTTTTAGGCACAAAGGAAACATATGGTTTGCTTAGAGAATGTGAAGAAAATCATTTACAACACAACTTAAGTGTGGTATTGTGTGTGTTCATAGTAGGTAATTTAGATTTTTAGCCGACTAAATCCAACACTTAAAAGTTTAAATACTGCACACAAACTTGACTAAGGATATACTGTCATTTAAACTTTGCAACACCCCCCCCTCCCCCGCACAGTATATGCTTTAGTCTCTAGCATTCTTTTTGCTTGTTTGGTTCTGGGGGGGTGGGGTCATACGTAAGCGGATTTAGAGACTGTCCCATTGGTGCTGGGCACCAGGCATTGCTAGGATCTGATCTCAGGTAAGCAAAGTGTGTGCACTGGGCCTTAGGGCCATCTCCAGCAAGAACTGAAGGAAAGAATGTCTTTAAGAATTTATAACTGATGGGGGCTGGAGCGACAGTACAGTGGGTAGGGTATTTGCCTTGTACGCAGCCGACCGGATTCGATTCCCAGCATCTCATACAGTCCCCTGAGCACACCAGGAGTAATTCCTGAGTGCAAAGCTAGAAGTAACTCCTGTGCATCACCGGGTGTGACCCCCCCCCAAAAAAAAGAATTTATAACTGAGGGGTCGGGCGGGGGCTGGAGACAGCGGGCAGGGCACTTGCCCTGCACGTGCCCTATCTGGGTTCCATCCCTGGCATCTCATATGGTCCGCAAGCCCCACTAGGGATGATCCGTGAGCACAGAGCCCTGAGAACTGCTGGGGGGACCTTCCCCATTCTCCTCCCCCCACCCCCCAAAAAAGAGGCAGGAGCACATGGCTCGCATGAGGGAGGCCCCTCTTCTCTCCCCAGCACCACACGGTCCCCCCGACCAGCAGCTGCAGCACATACGGTGCCGCCCCCGGGCACCGCCACATACGGCCATCCAGCAACCCCCAAACCACACACCAACACACACAACATCATGGTCGGTAACACTATTTCTTAATGTGAAAACAAAAGTGTTTCAGACAAGATTTTACTCCACCCGACTTTTGAAATGATCCCTAAGTTTTACTTGGCTGCACTTGAAAACAAATGTGCCTTTTTGGGAGATTATTAATAGTGCTTTTACATCTATTATTTTGGATGCCCTTATTGTAATCGCGGGGTGGTGGTGCTAAGAGGCCCAGGGTGTATGCCTGGGAATCCTCCGCTCACTGGGCCTGATGGCTGAATGCCAGGGCCTGGGCGGGTGGGGGCTGGAGCCGAGCAGACCCACCCTGCAGTGCTCAGGGCCTCTGGGCACACCCAAGGGTGCTCAGAGAGGCTTGGGGGCCCGTGCGTTGCCAAGGGTGGAACCAGAATGGGCGCGCCACGCCTGTGTCTGAATCCCTGTCCTCGTTCCCCACCCAGGTCCCTCTGTCACTTCACTCAGTGGAAGATAATGCAATGAAAGACATCTTCTGTGAAATGAAAGATAATCAGATTTTTTTCAGAGATGTTAAATGGACGTGGCCCACTTCTGACAGAGCCCACACTAAATTTTAGCCTGAATTTTAGGACAGTTAAACTTCGACTTTGAGGCTTACTGGCATCATCTTTCTCTAAAGACCTAATGTCTAGTAATACCGAACCTAACAACGTTTTGCAGTTTTTCGCTGGGGCTGTCGGTGCAGGTGTGAGTGCAGTGCTCAGGCATAAGGGTGCCTGGGCATCGGGGGGAGGGAGGGCGCTGGGACCCCAGCTGGTGGTGTGGGGGATGGGACCCCAGGCCCCACCACTTGGGATCTCTCCCAGTCCAATGCCGCATGTGTAATTTTCTTTAAACTGCTTGTCTAAGCGAGGAAGTTTGAATATCGACATCACTTTAGTGATACAAAAACGAGACAAATGGTTTCGTTAATTGGCCCAGGTCAAACTCTTCACCGAGAGGGTAAATATGAGAACTTAGAACAGCTGCCTTATATTTTTTTCTTATAATCTGCTCTGCATAGTCTCATTTTTGCCATCTTTTTAAAATGACTACAGTTATAATACTAAATAGCTACATTAAGAAGCATTTAAAACTTCGCCCTCCAACAATACAACCATGCCAGAAAGACTTGACACGGGCACTTGTTGATTATGTAAGCAGAAATTAGCTCACTGTATTAGCCACGGAGAATGTTTAATCTTGCCAGGTGATCCTCACCTTAGGAAAGATATATACATACTAAGAAAACATAAGCACGCATCAGCCTCAGCAGAACATTTTGAAAACTAAAGGAAACAAAACTAAATCAAGCACATAGAGCGTACCAGGACTGACGATTCTCCTTGGACCTGATCTGAAAATGCCCTCCCCGTGAAAGGGTTGGAGAATCCCGGGTTTTAGTGAGACAGAAGGCTGGAGGCTGGGCACCATGACTTAGCAGCTCTAAGTCCATTCACTGATGCTAAGGACCCTTGTTTACAAAACAGGAAAAAAAAATCAGTCCTGCCCACCAGCCGGGGTACCAGGAAGAAAGGCTGAGACTCTGGCTTTCAGCTGGGCTTACACTGCACGGTGCTGGTTGGGGAAGTAGAAAGAACTTTAAAAAGCATTTCCAACTCTCCTCTTCCTTTTACGGCTACAGGAAGAAAGTGATGAAGAAGAGGGAAGACTCGGGGGGAAATAATCTTTCAACTCGGAAAGATCCTGAAACCATTTTTAAAAATTTACATTCCTGTTCAGAGCTCTTGGGTCAAAACTTCTCAGGAGGGCTGACGTGACGTCCTGTACATGCGCTTCAACAGAGCCAAACTCGCCCTCGACTAACCGCACAAAGAGGCAGAATAAAGGGGCCGAGTGGCAGGACAGGGACCAGGCACTTGCCCCGCACGCGGCTGACCCCGGTTCAACCCCTGGCACCATGTGTTCCGGGAGCAATGCCAAGAGTTACTCCTGAGCACAGAGCCAAGAGTAGCTCCTGAGCACTGCCGGGGGCGGCCAGACTCGCAACCCCCCCCCCCCCCCACACACACAAGACACTGATGGACACACACACACACACAGACAGAAAAGACACCGATGGATTATGGCTATCTGGGAACTTTGCATATCCATGATTTATAGAACATTATTCAAAAAACCAACCAAAAAGCCGAGGCAGGGAGGGGACCTCCATGTCTGCAGCCCTTGGTTCACCCCCCAGCACTGCAGGTACATAAACGAACACGGAAAACTAAAATGCAAACCGGTACATGAACCAACAACCAAACGCTAGAAACATTAACGTTAATTATGTCTGAGGGAATGTACTCCACCCCTTTACTAATTACTATCAGAAACTACTGAAAGAAGTCTGGAAGCCAGTGAAATACTTCTTAAATTGTAATTTCTTTATCTGGCTTCCTGGTTATTAAAGACACTCCACTTACAATAGCAAATTTCTTTTATAACTCCCTATGCTTGCATAAATATTTAACTAAAATGCTAAAAAAGAACAAATACTTTAATATACAACTTAAAACTAATTCCAAACTGAGTAGCTCAATTTGTAGGTGGAAGTGAATACTACACGGAGTGTTTTTTCCCAGCGAGGAGGCCAATTCAAAACTCTGCCACTTTATTTATCCAGGCCAAGAGAAGAAAGGCAGGAGGCGACCACGAAGCCACGTTTCCTGACATCTCGCGGGATGGCAACACACCAGCAAAGGGCAATGTCTATCCACCGTGGAATAAGAAAATCATGTCCTTTAAAAAACTCATATCCCTTATATGAAAATGAATGTTACCGTTTCATGAGTGGAAATGAGTACAGAGGCTATTTTCCAGTTATTATTCTATTATTATTTCGGGGAGACGGACCTCCCAAATGGCGCTCGGGAAGCCTGGAGGGTCCCACCAGGACTTTGCAGCGCCTGGTTCAACGAAAGAGTCACAAAAGATAAGGAGCTGTTCAGGGGCCAAGGTGCTCGGGGCATCGAGGCTGGTACCCAGCAGTGCTCAGGGGGGACCAAGTAGTACCAGAGACCGAATCTCAGTCAGGTGCATGTAAGGCATGTGCCCTAACCACTGCACTACACTTCCAGGTCCCTACAGCCTTTTTGTTTGGTTTTTGGGCCATACCCAGTCATGCTCGGGACTTACTCCTGGCTCTGTGCTCAGGGGTCACTCCTGGCAGGGTTCGAGGGACCATATGTGATGCCGGGGATCGAAACCGCGTGCCAGGCAAGTGCCTTACTCACCATACTCTCTCACAGGACCCTGAACGAGATCACTGTGTTCAAATTTCAATTGGAAATGGCATTAAGGTCCCTGAATCGAACCCGACACATTTTGCTCCATGCCTGTGCTCACATGGCAGCTAAGGAGAAGCCATTCATGAAAGGAAAGCTCTAGAATCACTCCTCGAACAGGGACGGGATGCAGAGATGGGCCCTGACGCGGAAGGGAAATGCACAGTCCCTGACAGCTATCAGGACCAGGAAACGCCTTTGACGTGAGATGAACGAGCACTTCACGGAAAAAGTCACCTCACAGAAAAATAAAGACAACAAATCTCACAATCTAAACAAATGCTCACAATCTAAACTCAGGCTCGGGGCTAGAGCAACAGTACAGCGGGTAGGGTGTTTGCCTTGCAGGCGGCTGACCTGGGTTCGATTCCCAGCATCCCATATGGTCCCCCCGAGCACCGCCAGGAGTCATTCCTGAGTGCAGAGCCAGAAGTAACCCCTGTGCATTGCTGGGTATGACCCAAAAAGCAAAAACTAAAATAAAATAAAATAAACTCAGGCTCACTCTAAACCCAAAGCGAATGATGCCAAATAGTATGAAAATGGACAGACGAACGCTGATTACCTGGTCAAGAATTCTTCCCATTCGGTCAAACAAAACTTTCAAGAAGTGGCCTTCAAAGAACGAGGCTTCTAAATTGCACTTTTCCAAAGCTTTCGGCGCCCCGGGCCATTCCCACCGCAAACAGATAGCGCAGTAGTCCCGAAACTGGGGAGAGAGAGAGAGCACCGGCACCATTAAACAGGAACAACACAAACAACCTCTCCAGCGCCCCCCAAGCCCTAGGACCCTGAGCGCCTGCACTGGGAGAGGGAGGAAAGGGAAGACTCAGACCCTGCCCTGCGGGGGGTCTGAGGAGGATCACAGTCCCTGGAGACAGCAGCGCTTGGGAAAGAGTTGCCGACTCCAACGACTCCAACGCTGTAACTACGTTACACAGCACCCTGTAACTACACTCCTGCACATCACCGGACACTTCGCCCATTATTTTCACTGCAGATTTCGAGAATGCTTAAAAAGCAACATGCAGGGCCAGAGCGACAGCACAACAGGGAGGGCATTTGCTTGCACGTGGCCGACCTGGGTTCAAACCCCAGCATCCCATATGGTGCGTAGCAATGCAGGAGTAATTCCTGAGTGCAGAGCCAGGAGTAAACCCTGAGCATTGCCAGGAATGACCCAAATAAAAGCCAAAAAAAAAAAAAAAAAAAAAAGCAAAGTCCTAGGTTTTTAACTCTTGCCTCAAATGTCCATAGAGTGGATGATGAGATAGATACACAGTGTCTGAGGAGAGCTTGGCTCTCCCGGCTGTATTTATTAGTTAATGCGACTGGGCATGTTACTGTGAGAAGGGTGGCTGGTCACTGCCGCTGCCAGGCAGGGCACTGAGGCAACCATCAGACTGGACCACCATCCTTCACAGCAGGGCATGCTAGGAGGGAGCATGCAGAAACTTCCACTGCAATTTCACTGTGTATATTTTATGTCGAGTGGTCTTTTCTCTTCTTGGCAATCATTTTGGAGGGGGAAATGGGACCACATCTGGGACCATGAGGTTCTGGGGATCACATATGGAAAGTTCCGGGACTCACATATGTAAAGCGTCTGCTCCGGCCCGCTGAGCCGGCTCCCAGCCTTCCTGTAACGCATCTCTCAGGTTTACATACTAGAAAAGTCTGGGTCTGTGACACACAGTTGAACCTTTACTGCAAACGTAACATATATGTTCTCCTATAGTAATAAAAAGTAGCACTCTTGGGGGCTGGAGCAATAGCACAGCGGGTAGGGCATTTGCCTTGCACTCGGCCAACCTGGGTTCGATTCCCAGCATCCCATAGGGTCCCCTGAGCACCTCCAGGGGTAATTCCTGAGCGCAGAGCCAGGAGTAACCCCTGTGCATTGCCAGGTGTGACCTAAAAAGAAAAAAAAGTAGCACTCTTATCCAATATGTAATTTGCTTGAATTTAAAAAAGAAAAAGCTTTAGAACTTTCTATCAAATTCTTCCTCTTTTCAGATTCTCCTTATTCAGCAAAGTAAAATTAGTTTTGACTTCTCTAGTTTGGAAGGTAAAAATCAAAACATTTTTACCACAATACACCACTTACGACTCAAAGAAAAACACATGTATCTTTTTTAAAAAAAAAAACACACTTTTTTGGGGTGGAGTAATAGTACAGCGAAGAGGGCATTTGCCTTGCACGCAGCAGACCCGGGTTCGATTCCCAGCATCCCATATCGACCCCTGAGCACTGCCAGGAGTAATTCCAGAGTGCAGAGCCAGGAGTAACCCCCGAGCATCGCCGGGTATGACCCAAAAAGGGGAGGATTAAAAAAAAAAAAAAGCAAAACCACTTCTTCAATGTATTTTGAGCTTTAAACTATTTGGCTTTCGGGAAACAATTTTCTTTATGAAGCCTTATCTCATTTTTTTAGTATAGCAGTTTAACATTAAACTTTTGAAATGCTGACTTAGAAAATAAATAATGGTTTAAACAGAGTCAGGTTTTAATAGAGGGGAAAGATGTGGGGAACCATCCCTTCCAAAACAGAAGGAGAGAAGAGCGGAAGAGGGAGAGGTGGGAAGAGGGCAGGGGGGAGGGGAAAGGGAGAGGAAGGGGGAGGGGAGGAGGGGAGAGGCAGAGCTCACCTGTGGTGGTCAGGCTGGGGAGGGAAAAGGGACCAGTCTGAGAGATGAAGCAGGGCCCTGTGCCAAGGGCTGCATTTCTCTAACGGGGCCACACACAGTGATGGGGGGGGGGGGGGGACTCTCGGGGGCAGGGGCCACTCCGTGCAGGCTGCTAGAGCCCCACCCAGCAGAGATAGGGGGTGGAAGGGAGAGAAGTGAGGGGCCGGGACAGCGGGAAGGGCCGCGTGCAGGCTGAGGCTGGGAGATGCAGGGCCTTTCCTCACCTGCCTGTGCGCGTCTCGGAGGTAGGTATCGTAACCCGTGCCCTCGACGTGGTAAGAAGACTTGGCTTCGTCAGGTACCAGACAGAGGAAGCTTGAACGCAAAACAAAGCCCCAAACCAGTCACATATTTATTTGGCTTTACGTTTCGTATCCTTCTTTTTCTGAACTAAAAAAAAATCTAGCGAGAGCCTCAGTTTAGTCAAGTGGAAAGTTGAAAAATAGAATTGGGGCCAGAGCGACAGTCCAGTGGGTGAGGCAGTTGCCTGGCACGTGGCTGACCCAGGTTCGGCCCCCCAAAGAAAGCCCCACGGGGTCCCCCGAGCTGGCCAGGAGTGATCCCTGAGCGCTGGCTGAGCCAGGAGCAGGCCCTGAGCAGCGCTGGGTGTGGCCCCCAAAGCCAAAAACACAATACAAAGAAGTTGTTCTGAAGTACTTTTCCTCAATTAATTTTGCAACTCGTAACGTCTCTTTCAAAAGAGATGTTACTGGGGCCTGCTCGAGGCAATCGACAAATAACAGGATGATGAAATGAAAATGAAATGAAATTTTGCAATTCACTGATGAAAGATTCTTTCAGTTTGATTCTGAGGGTCTATGTAAAAGCCACTCAATCCTCAAAGCAGCTGGAAACGCAGGCCAGCCCTCCTTCCTATGTCACAGCACAGCTTGTTCATATCTGAAAACTGAGTTCAAGTCCCTGAACTTAGCTAAACCGAGATTCTGCTATGCTAAAAACTAAAAACTGTTACCCGAAGAGCAAAAAAAAAAAAAAAAAAAAGAAAGAAAAGAAAAGAAAAGAAAAAGACAAGGGTCACAGGGGTGCATTTAAAAAAAAATGTTTTTAAACATTTTAAAGTTCTACACCTTTGTGCTCACTGCAGAGTATATAGGTGTATAATCAATCTGTCCAAGCTGTCACTTGAGAATTACTCAAAATTTGCACATGAAAAGTAGGATATCTGGAGGCAAGGTGGCACCATGGAGAGCATTTTAATGTTTCCATTCAGGAGGGGTTTTGGTGCGAGTGCTGCCCCTGTGTGTCATAACAAAAGTGGACAATAATCGTTAAGGAAGGAAAATGGGGGGGGGGGCTGGAGCGACAGTACAATGGGGAAGGCACTGGCCTTGCAGGCAGCTGACCCAGGCTCGATCCCCAGCTCCCCTCAAGGTCCCCTGAGCCCTGCCAGGAGTGATTCCTGAGCGCAGAGCCAGGAGTAAGTCCTGAGCACTGCTGGGTGTGACCCCCCCAAAACCAAAATAATAATAATAATACAAAAGAAGGAAAAAATGGAACTCAGATCTTTTTATTGTAACAATCTAAGAGCAGACCAATACGTTATAAAGACAAAGGGAAAGTCAGTCAAAGTGGCACAGGGACTCACCTATTCACAATTTTGTGGACTTCCGTTTTCCCGTCACTTTTGGGGTGGTCTGGAGTAGCAGGGGGTGAAGAACTAAGCCATTCTTGGTTTGACAAAGTGTTATCTGGTGAAATGTCAGTAAATAATGGGTCTTCTTCCAGATCTCTAAGTTTAATTTAATGATGTATAAAAAAACCATTTTAATATATTTTCTAAACCAGAAATATCGCTGCTCTGTTCTTAGAAAACATTAGCATCACTTTTTCTAATACGAGAATTAAAGAATAGTGTATGTTTTATAAAGAAATTTAAAGAGAGGGACACTTCCGACTAACACCACGTTTTAAGAATACGGTGGTTTTGTCGGGCTTACTGAACAAACAGGTAATTCCGCTTGTAAAATTAAATGGATGGTAATATCAAGGCCTCTCAAATTTACTTTTTAAACCCTAAAAACTGGGGAGGCTGGAAAGACAGGACGGTGGGTAAGGCATGTGCCTTGCATGTTCGATTCCTGCCACTCCCTGTGGTCATATCACCAGGAGTGACCCCTGAGCACAGAGTAAGGAGCAACCCTGAGTTACCTGAGTAACCACCTCGTGTGCCCCACCACGCCACAAAATGAATAAAAAGTAAATAAAATCCTAAAAATTAAATACTGTTTTGTATTTTTTTTCCCCTTAACAATTAAGAGAGAGGCAACAGGAAAGAGAAGCAGGACTCCCCGCGACAGCCGAGCGCAGGGAGGTCCAGGGGAACTCACACTGCTCCGGCGATCAAGCCGTTCTCCACCACATCTTTGTCTTCCGGGCACATGGGTTTATACTCGGTGTAATTTCTTTCTTCAAGATTTCTTAGGACCAGGTTGTAAAGAATGTGCTCGTTGGGTTTTTGTAAAAGATGTTCAAACATTCTTAATGTCATTATGCTTATCTGAAACCAAAAATGGAAAAAAAAAAAAAAAGGCTAGGAACAGGGGGAAAAAAATTAAAATAAAGTATTCCTGCCACCCCCTGTCTATCACGTTTTGAATTTTTTTAAAGCCACATTAAAAAGAAGCTGTATCCAAAAACAGCACCAGCATGTTAAAATCCGTATTTCCTAGAGGCTCACTCCGAGTCTAAATCACCACAACAGAGCGTACCTCATCGGATATGTGATCGCAATGTTCGATTAACCTATGTCGCAAAGGATGTCTGCTAATTTCTGCCAGCGATTCCGGTTCTCTCTGCTCTCCGAGGATGAAAAACACCGTTTCCTGCAGCAGGACATCAGAGGTCACTTGTCGAACGATGCGGTGAAGCAGAGCGGTGGACGTCAGGATTCCCATCTCTGAACTGGGCACAGCAGAGAGGAATCAGTGGGCCTGACTCACACGGAGACCGCGAACGCTTTCTCAAGAAAAGGGGCCACTCACGTTTGCATTAACTGAGGCTCCATGACGCCGATAAAAAATCTTTCGTGAACGGCTTTGGCCAGGGCAACAGCGGTGGGCTGGGACAGAATATAAGCATCATTATCTTTTCTTTTTGAAATGGGGAAAAGACCATCTGTGACCCTGGTAAACCAACACGCATGCGAATCAGCATGGAGAAGCAGCCTGGCACGTCTTGCCCACCTTGTTGAGGGCAGACAAACCTAGACTGGATGTCAGCTATGAGGCCCGTCAGATACGGGAGACGGAGAGAGTTATCTCCCTCGCCGGACGGCATCCAGGCCTCCCAAAGAGGAGAAATGGGAGAGGGGGTGTCACTGCGTAAGGCTTGTGCTACCGTATTTAAAAATCTAAACCCAGGCCTAGAAACCTTTCTCTTTTATACTCGAGTTGTCACTGATCAGTTTTAATTCATAAATTTGGGAACCCAGACCAAGGATTCCGGTTTTCTTAAATGGACAGTCGTCATTTCAAATCACACACATGCTCCAGCTAGTGACAGCAACCTCGGGGACAGTGTCTGAGCCGGATGCCGGATGTGCCACCCTACAGGACGGAGACAGCACCCCCGGCACGTGTCCCGATCTGCCCTCACGCTGTCCCCAGTCTTACACAGGTACATGGGGAGAATTTGGAAAACGCCAGCACGTGGCGGCCAGGGTCCACGCCGGCCACATCACCATGAGAACCAGCCGTACCCCCGGGCAGCACCGCCTACTCTCGGCGTTGCTCCTTCCACGCCCACCAACGAATCTCGCTTCCACTAGACAGCTGCATATATACTTATCAATCATCCCAAAGAAGAATAAAATGAGCCACACCTTTTGTGCTTCCTTGATGAGCTGATCGCAATAATCAAACCAAGAGAGAAAGGAAATTAAGGCTCGTTTCCCGGGGAACGCGGAAGCATCTTCTTTGTGGCTGTAGGAGTCCAAGCTGCGGGACACAGAAGGCGCGAGTTATCCAGAAGCACGCGCCCGCCTCGGTGCCGAGGGAGAGCCGCGAGAGCCAGAGCCGACAGTCGGGGAGGGCTTCACAAAAGGAAAAAAAGAAAAACCCAGCCCCCAACAAGCAAAAGCTCTGAAAGGAAAGGTGTCCTATGGAAAGAGAGGCCAGAAAGGAGCGAGGCGTGGGAGAAGAGGCGCAAACGGGGTTAGAGGGAGCCGACTCCCCTTCCCGTCTCAGACCACAGCAGGCGAGATGAAGGGCGCGGCCAGGTTTCGGAGTGGAAACGTTAGGTGCAAAGCACACAGCAAGGAGCCGGGGAGAGAGCTCAGAGCGTGCCACGCAAAAGTCTCACACGCGGCAGTCCCGAGTTCAAGCCCCTGTCCCCTCTGGCCCCAGATGTGCTCCTGGTGGCCTCCAGCCCAGCCTGGATGCAGGGGACATGCACTGGACTGTCAAGCCCAGCAGAGCCAGGGAAATATCTCCAAGGGTGGGCCCCGGCCTCCTCTGTCCAGTCAGGGAGGCCTCCATCAAAAACAAGATCAAATCAAACCTCAGAAGAAAAAAAAAAAATGACAGACCACCGTGTCAAAACAGCAGCGAGCTTCTTAGCAATGGGGTGACGGGTAACTTTCTTTATGCTACTCTGTGTTTCTGTAGCAAGAGAAGTGCTCTGCAATAGTATCATCCTCACAAAGCAGGTGATCACCTCCCCCTACGCCCACCCCAGCCTGCCCCTTTCTGGGTGTCAAAAATAATCACACACAGTCATTGGCTTTGGGGCTGGAGACATAGTACGGCAGCTAGGGAGCTTGCACCGCACACAGCAGACCTGGCTTTGATCTACAGTACCCACAGGGTCCCCTGAGCACGGCAGGGAGGGATCCCTGAGCATGGAGCCGGGAGTAAGTCCTGAGCACTGCAGGGGGTGGCCCAAACTGAGAGATAAAATGATTGGCCTGAACGTAAACCCCTTGAAAAAGAACACTCTAGAGGCCAGCGGGAAACAGCGTCCAAGCCAGACTGTCCCTAGTGCCTTCCTCCCGCAGGATGGAGGTTCAAACACCCATCTCACGACCACTCACCACGTGCCCGCTGTCAGGCAGGAGGGTCTTACTGGGGCGGAACAGGCTTGAGATGTGTGGGCTGCGGGTGTGGGGAGATGCCCCAAGTCCCATCCTGGCCCGGGGGGATCCCAGCCCCGGTGCAAGGCTGGACGCGGCAGCTTACCCCCAGTTGATGGCTTCCACGGTCTCGATGTCCAGTGGGTCGATGGCTGGCGGCAGGGCCCGGTAGAGGGTGGCCAGACGGTCGGTGAGCAGCTCACACAGGCAGGTGCTCTGGGTCAGGCACCTGGCGGCCGCCGGCTCGGGCAGGCTCACCAGCAGCATCAGGCCCTCGCAGGCCTTCACGGCGATGCGGCCGTCCTGGAGGAGCGTCCTGGGGTCAGCCCCGATCCCCACCCAGCCCCGCCCCCCCACCCTCTCCCGGGCAGAGACTCACGGGGCTCCTGGTAAGGTTGAGCAGAGAATTCACTAGGTTGTAGTCCTGGCTGGGCCGTACCACTGAGGCCTCGGGCAGCGAGAGGACGTGCAGCTGCTCCAGGCTGTCCGACAGCTCCTCCGGCGTCTCCTCGGCCTCCGGCTGCGGGGTGCCGGCCGGCTCCTCAGCCGGGCAGTCAGGGCCCTGCCCCGGGGCTTCTGGAACGATGCCCGGTGCGCCCCGGGACGCCGAGGACCTCAGCTTACTCTGGAAAGGAATTCGGGTTCTCTGAGTCTCCCCGTTTTCACAGGTTCTTCTAGAACTAAAGGGCCCGTGTGGCAGCGGGAACACCAGCACCGCCGTGTGGCGTCTTTCTGGGAGGACGCTTTCTCAGAGACCCTTCCCTGCGTTTCCTCCTGCAGCGGCTCTGGAACAAGTGGCCACTACTCTGCGGTGCTTTTTAACTGCTTCCCAGGATAAATCCCAAGGTGCTGGGAACACCAGCCCCGCCCCAGCCCGCCTGCCCCACAAAGAACAGAGATGCTAAGAGGACCATAGTCCAAGGAAGGCACAAAAGTCTTATTTTCCATTTGAATGAAAGAGTGGAAGTCAAATCTGGGGGCTAAAGAGAGAGCGGCAAGGCCAGCAAGGCCCCCCTCCCCGCACCTGGATCAAGCCCTGAGCACAGTGGGGGGAGGGGGGAGAGGTGTTAGGGAGTCCAGGGAACAAAGGACAGCCAGACTGCACCCCAAGTCAGGATGTGTGGGAGGGAGCCCAGCCCCTCCCCAGTGCACTCCATCACAGGAGATCCTTAAATCTCAGAGCCCAAGGCAGCTCTTAAATAAAAAAGCACGCACCGCTGCTCACGGGACTCTCCCCTGGGCCCCATGAATCACTTATTGCTGATATAGACCGCTTAGACCAGCCTTCGTCAACCAAGGGACATTACAGTTCCCTGTGATCCTCCAAGATACTCCATGGGGCCACAGGTGAAAATCTCCTATGTGGGGGGTGGAGGACAACCAGAAGGGCAGGGACAAGATGCAAAAGGGGACAGGGTCGGGAGACGGCTGACAAACACTGGTTTAGACCAATCTTTCCCAGGTTTCTGGGGAACTGTGCGAGCTTGAAGAGCTAGAGTTGGTGCCCAGCATGGGAAAGGCCGAGGGTCCGCCCCTGGCGCCGTGGGCACAACCACCAGCACTTAGCGGGAAGAGCCTAACAACATGACCCCTAAACAAAAACAAGCAGAAATCAGATTCCTTTCCCCCACCCCACCCCACCCCACCCCCAACACACACACACACACACACACACACACACACACACACACACACACACACTTCATCACACTGAATGAGAATATCTGGTGCAGGGTCAAGTGGTTCTCGTGTTGAAACATTCCATTGCAATAAGGAATCGCAACTTTCTCTGGTGTTTGCTGGGACAGCTCTGTGAGACACAGCACTCCCCAGATCTCTTCCACCCAGCCCCGTTCCCAAATCACAGATCCGCAATCCCAAGCACCGGCTCAGGACTCCTGGTAGGATGTCAGAAAGACTCCAACCGTCTGGAGCTGCTAAAAGCAACATCTCCGGGGGCGCCCTCCTCGCCGCCAGCAGTAAGCGCGCCCTTCAGAGATGGAGCACAATGCTTCTTTCTCCTGCGTTCCGCTCAGACCAGATGGGATGCACCCGTGTCCACGGCGCTCCCAGCCCTGCTCGCGCTGCCGGCTGCCCCTCTGGGCCACTCCATCCGCTCCCTGCTTGTCTTTCTACCCTCAAAGGAATCCACAAAACAAGACGCAGCCACCAGTTGAATTTCTGATGACACACAGACCATGACACACCGACTTCCTTGCTCAAAACTCTTCAAAGGCTCTGCAGGGGCTGTAAGGGAAACAGACTCTTGGCCAAAACTTGGCCGACTCCTGCTCTCACCTGCCCGGGCCCTTCTTGGCCCAGGCTCCCCAATGATGACCTTGAGCCACAACTCTTTCCGAGCTTCCTTCCTTTCTCACCCATTCTTAGGCAAATATGTGTCAAGGAACCTTCCCAAGAAAGCCTCTTCCGTGATGACCCACACAGCAGAGGCTGCCTCTTCATCCTCTGAACACTGTTCAGGCACGAACTTTGCACCTTGCCCTTCTTCATCGCCCATATCTGAGCATTCCTCATAACCTCATCTCCAGAGTACAGACTCCTGGAAGGGCAAAGACAAGGTGCTAACTCACTCACCACGTGTTACTTCCCTCACAGCTCATACAGGAATGAATGGATCTAAGAGAACGACCCCATAGAACTGCAAGGGATCTGTGTCACACTTGTACTTAGGAGACATAGATGCGCTGAACGAAGATGCGTTCATTCACTCTGTACGTGTTAACTGAGCAGTTATTATGCACTCTGCCGGATAACAGAGATACTGCAGGGACCCAAAGATTAATGAGCTAGAGTCTTTGCCCTTGAGACGTTCGTGAAAAGCAGGAGAAAATAAAATGTGTTGAAATATCGGGCCTGAAACATAATTCGGCGTGTTGGGTTCGATCCCCAGCATCCCATATGGTTTCCAGAGCCCAGCAGGAGGGACCCCTGAGTGAGGAGATAGGAGTAAGCCCAGAGAACTACTTTATAAAATAAAATTAAAAAAAAAAATAGAAGTCCCCTGAGCTTATTGGGAGTGAGGCCTGACAGCGCAGGGCCAGGAGTAAACCATGAGCACAGCTGGGCGTGGTACAAAAGCAAACAAATGACACAGAAAACAAAGGCACCTATGAAATAACTAAGAAACAATTTTAAAACAAAACACAACAAAATCCTGTCAACAAGACCAACAATGACGAGGACCGGGAACAATGGGGAACTTCCCCACAGTGCCAGAGGGAGCCAGACGGATGAGCCCATCTCGGCTGTTTCTCAGGAAAAGAAATACACGCAGGACCCGGCAATCACACACCCAGCCCCGTACCCAAGTGAACTAGAAACCCGCGTCCACCCGAGCGGGATTCACAGCGGGTCCTTTCACCGCTTGGGATCCAAACCGGAAGTGGCCCTCAACATCCCAGACTGGCCAAGAGATGAAGCCCCTGGGACACCACCCAGGACAGGGCTCCTCACCAACCCAGGGCCCGACCCAAAAGGCAAGGGACACGGTAAGTGACGGGGCACTGGACATGTTGAATGTGGGCAATGGGGACACACTGGTGCTTGTCAAACTCAGAAGAGCAGACCCCAAAGAATGAACCAACTACAATGGACCCTAGGCAGCTCTGTGTGTGTGTGTGTGTGTGTGTGTGTGTGTGTGTGTGGTTTTGAGCACACCAGTGGCGCTTTAAGGGCTATTTCTGGCTCTGCACTAAGGGATGATTCCCGCAGTGCTCAGGGACCATGTGAGTTACCAGGAATCAAACTACAAGTGACTTATCCCCTGAACCATCTCTCTGGTCCCAAAACAAAAAGATTTTTTTTTTTAAATAAAACCGGAAAATAACACGATGAAGTTATTATTATTTTTTAAACATTCCTTCATTGCTATGGAGTGAAGAGTGTACAACAATGATGGAGGGAGAAGGAAGAACTGGGAGGAAGGAAGGGATGGGATGAGGGGGAGGGACGAGGAGGAGACCATGAAGCAGACACCAAGTTGGCTTGGGGGCTTGGGACGGTTAACTAGTGGAGCTCAGGGATCACTACTGGTGGTACCGGGGGTCGGACCCAGGTCTCCTTTGTGCATGGAGATGTTCTTACATATCATACTATTTTCAGTCCCCAAATACTACTTAAACTGGAAGTCAAGTCTAAACTGTCAACGGGTTCAGATAACTCATGGCTGGTGGCAATGGCTGAACTACATCAACTGCCCCTGAAGATGCAGAGGCAGACTGCGCTCGACCTCCCTCCTGCAGGAGAGGCTCAGCTCCATGCTGTGAGAATCATTCTCTCGGGACAGTTCAACTTAAAAGACAACAGGGAACAACAGCTGCTGCTGGCATTGTGTACCTGAAGCGCACAGGGTCTACATAAAAATTCAATTAAAAGGAAAACGAGCTCTCTGATATATACCGTACATAGACGTAATTCATGCCTTCCAACACGACTCACAGAATTAGTTTCCGTGATATTTTTAACATCAGTGTAACGCTGGAAGCTGACAGACATGTACCGTACCTCCAGAAAAAAATTAACCAGGTAGGGATCTTGCTTCAGCTTCGCACACACGATACAGAGAAACTGAATTTCTTCATTTTCCGTTGGTGTTGCAAGGACTTCACCGCAGAGCCGAATCAATTTCTGTACAAAAAAAAAGTCTTTAATTTTAAACTTAACTAACAGTACGCATATAATAGCCAATCCTCTACCTTAAAGATATTTAAATTTTCAAGTAATGCAAATACTTTTTATCCAGACAGAACACGATAATGGCCTATACAAAAATTAAATGACTAGAAATACATTTTTCAAATATGTTGCCTTAAAATGCTTAGAAGTTGCCTAAGACCCCCTCCTTTAGAAAGTCCCAAAGATAAAGGAAAACCTCATGTCTTAGCATTTTTAAAGAGAACTATAGAGATAAGAAGAGCACAGAGCATAGTGCCACGCCGAGAGGAAGCTGAAGTACTTGCTCATGTGCATGAGAAAGTTTAGGATCACTTCCTTTACGGTCTTCACTCTCGGGACAGCGTGTGACCGCATTTCCACCCCGAAACAAAAGCCTGAGCGCACAGAGGGCGACCCCACACACCTGCACGGGCCGGTGCACGTTGATGTGCGGGAGCAGCGGCTGCCGGATGCGTCCCAGGAGCTTCGTGTAGAAGACCAGCACCTGCTGCTTCATCCCCGGGGGACACTGCGGGCACAACAACACGGAGGCTGAGTCAGTGTGTGAAAAGGGCACATGCTGCATGAGGGAGTGCTCCCCCCAACCCTGCATGAAGGAGTGCTCCCCGCTAACCCTGCATGAGGGAGTGCTCCCCTCTAACCCTACATGAGGGAGTGCTCCCCCTAACTCTGCATGAGGACGTGCTCCCCCCAACCCTACATGAGGAAGTGCTCCCCTCTAACCCTACACGAGGGAGTGCTCCCCCAACCCTGCATGAGGGCATGCTCCTCTCTAACCCTGCATGAGTGCTCCTGCCTGGCCATGCAGGGAGTGCTCCCACCTAACCCTGCATGAGGGAGTGCTCCCACCTAACCCTGCATGAGGGAGTGCTCCCCCTCTAACCCTGCATGAGGGAGTGCTCCCATCCAACCCTGCATGAATGCATGTTTCCCCCTAACCCTGCATGAGGGCGTGTTCCCCCTCTAACCCTACATAAGGGATTGCTCCCACCTAGCCCTGCACGAGGGAGTGCTCCCACCGAACCCTGCATGAGGGGGTGGGTGCTCCTACCTAGCCCTGCATGAGGGGGTTCTCCCCCAACCGTGCGTGAGGGAGTGCTCCCCTCTACACTCTGTCCGAACGAGATTTTTCTTTGCGCTGGGCACACCCGGCACTGCCAAGAGCTCTTTTCAGCTCTATGCCTGGGTTTCGAAACTGGGTCTCTGGCATGAAAAGTATGTGCTCAGCCCATGGAGTTATCTCCACGGCTCATCATAAATTTTTATTTACTTTACTTTACTTTTTATTAAATCACCATGCTTTGTCCATCACAAAGCGAATTATTCATGATCAGGTTTCAGTCATATAGTGTTCCAACACGCATCCCTCCACCAGTGTCATTTCCCAGCACCAGTGTCCCCAAGTTCCCTCCCACCAGCTCCCAACTCCCCGTCTCCTCTCCCCCAGCCTGCCTCTATGGCAGCGCTTTTCTTGGCCCCTCCCTCCCTCCTTCTCTTTTCTCCTTTTCCTTCCCTCCTTTTGGGCACTGTAGTCTGTAATACAGATACTGGAAGGTTATCGCGCATATCCCTTTACCTACTTTCAATACCCATTTCTTATCCAGCATGGTCATTTCCAAATATTATTGTCATACCGGTCCCTTCTCTGTCTTACCTACCCTCTGCCCCAAATGAACTTGAGGTAGATTCCAGCCACTGACCATTCCTCCTGGTTCTTGGTTTCCTTGGCCTTGGATATTAGTCTATTACTATTTACACACACACACACACACACACACACACACACACACACACACACATACACATACACACACACACACTCTCTACACAAATCAATGCGGTCAAAATGAAATTCTTAACTAAGTATTAATGACCGGCACTAGAGAAATAAAGTCACATCTGAAAAGAAACGTGGTTTGAGGGATTCAAGTGACATCAAGCTGCTTCTGTTCTAAATGCCTGGGTAACAGGAAATGATTACAGCTAACACTGCTCAGGTCAAAGGCAGAACTTTCTTTCTTAGCCTAAAGGCACGTAGTCAGTAATATAGTATCACCTGTGAAAATAAATGAAGGCTTCTAACATGTATGCACATTTTTAAAAAGCAATCTTATGGTATAAACTGATGCCACTGACTTCAATGATACTGTTTTCAATTACTTGCAAAATCATTTACATTATTATAGGCAAAGAATATGTTTCCATGGCATGCTTATTGTTTTCAGTATTTTCTGAAAATACATGGTTTATATAGATATATGGTTACTCACATGAGTGAGTGGATAAAAGAATATGAATTAGAAGGAATAAAAGGAAGTATGAATTAGCAAGGTTAAAGCTCTATAATTAATCTGTTTATACTGCCTCACACTTAAAATAGTCATGAAATGAATACTCCAAAGCATCATCGTAGATATGCTATCTGGCAATGTATAACAATAATTAAAAGCACAGTGCTGCTAAGATAGCAAATATTTTCCATTACTCAGATAAATTAATATTTATAATCATTCATTTCAAAATGGATACAATTTTGATATTGTGCTAGTACGATTATAAAGTAAAAAAGTCAAATTATCAAGTTCAAAAGCCAGTTTGTATTCAATTTAGTGATGTATTAAACCCTTTCTCCAAAGGAAAGGAAAAGGAAGAAGGAACCACAGGGTATTAAGATATGTTGCCTAGGAAATAAAAAAGGAATTAATTTTATTTAAAAATAAATCAGAGCCTTACAGATTTAAGTAGAAGAAAATTCTCTTCAAGATTCACTATTCAGGGGCCAAGAATGTAACCCAGTGGTGGGATAAATATGCTCTGCACAGTGAGGTTCTGGTTCAAGCCCAACACCACACACAACACACACACACACACACACACACACACACACACACACACACACACACACACTCCCCTGTTCCTGAGGCTGATATTCAAACATATCTATTCATTCCGGTCTTTTCTAAATTGTACAACGCATGTCGCTCGCTCGAGTAAATCGATGAACAATAGGGTGACAGTGATGACAGTGTTGCATACTATATATATTTTGCAAAAGTTTCTCAAGACTCCTTAGGCCTACAAATTTCCTTTTTCCTCCATGTTTCAATAGAGCTAATAATATTAAAATAGTCAATGAGATGCACTTTAAAATTAAGACAAATAATTCCTATCTTCATCACCCAGTTTTCAGTGGGCTCCTTCTTGTTTCCTTGGAATCTGGGCCCAGGTACCTGGTGCTCCTTTTCACACATGCTTCCTGGGTACTTTAAAGCAGCCTAGCAGGGCTGGGAGCTCCGCTCTCTCTGCAGAGGCTCACTGGGATAGGCGACCCGTCTTTCTTTCCCAGCTCAGACTCAAACCCTGCACGTTGAAGACCCCCCGCTATGACTCAACATAGTGCCCGGAAACTGCTTTACCTTCTGACGTGACCACATATGTGACAAACAGAGGGGACATGACATGACACAGGTGGGAAACTTACATCAGCCTTCCCCAAGGTATATAACGTTTCCAAGATCTTGTGATGAAGCAGATACTCCATACACGGCCCCGTCTCTCCAGACTCCCGTTCATTTTCTTCTTGTACCAATATATCTAACATCTGTTCCAGATGAGATGGGATATTTGTGTCGGTCACTGGGGCTTTATCATCTAAACAATAAAAATAAAAAATTATCAAACCAACATTCAAACATTTTCATTTTTAATAAGTCATTTTTTGTTTTGAAGGCTACCCCCGGAAGTGTTCAGGGGTTACTCCTGGCTCTGCACTCAGAAATTACTCCTGGTATGCAGGGGACGATATGGGATGCCAGGGATGGAACGCGTGCAAGGCAAATGCACTACCTGTTATACTACTGCTCTGGCCCCAAAACAACAGCCTACAGCCCCCAGTACTCCCAGGTGGTCTCCTATCCAAGTATTATCCAGGTCCAACCCAGCTTAGCTTCCGAGATCAGACAAGATTCGTTGCTTCACAGAGGTACAGCCGTAGACTTATTTATAAATGGTGTATTTGTACCCGCTGTACACTCTACCTATTCAGACTGCAATGAACTTAACCCTCAGGACCTAATTATACTTGCTAGAATTCAGATGATGCTTTTTGCCATATTCTTATTTTAAAAAGTCCATTAATGTCCTGAAATAAATTCATTAAGTGGATATTTATGTATGACAATTCAGAAGTCACTTCCATGGGGAATGGAAACATTATCAGGAAAATATATTAAAAATATCAGAATGTTGCACGGAATTCTTTTTAAGTTATTTTTTATCAGGAGGCAGAGAGAGAAGAGTTGCAGGGCATTTACCAAGCATGAGGCCAACCAGGGTACAAACATCATATTTGCTCCACCCCCCAACTCCAGCCCTTCTCAATCATTTAATCCATCAATCCTTACAGCGCAGGGTTAAACTGATCTTTAAACATGTAAACATTTATGGAACGTTTAAATACAAGACAAATTCAGCAACCCAAGTTCTTACATCTCTGTTGCCATTACCTTGGTTTGCCTATGTCTCTACAACACTATCCCAGTTGCTCTGGACCCGAGATGTCACAGCGTACATAAGGGTACACTATGGATGCAGAGAGTAAACTGAACTACTTATAGAGAAAGCCAGAGAAAGAGAAGGGACATTCTAAAAGCCTCAATTAAAAAAGGGTCCCACTCATTTCCCAGACAACGGTAGCACGGTCGAATGGTCCTCCCGTTGTTCATCGATTTGCTCGAGCGGGCCCAGTAACATCTCCAATGTGAGACTTGTTTTTACTGTGTTTGGCATATCGAATACGTCACGGGCAGCTTGCCAGGCTTTGCCGTGCAGGCAAGATACTCTCTCGGTAGCTTGCTGGGCTCTCCAAGAGGGGCGGAGCAATCGAACCCAGGTCGGCCAAGTAGGTCGTGTACAAGGCAAACACCCTACCCACTGTGCTATCACTCAGAGAACATACAGGTTAAATTGAGTATACGTGGCAGGTGTGAAGCACCTGGGAACTGAAATGAGAAACCTGGATTCAAATCTCCACCCACGCACTTTGTCTGGACAGGCGAGAGCATCCAGCCTCAGTGCCCCCTCACCAGGAAATGCAGCGATTCAACCCCTGCCTGTGACACGTGACTTCAATGAAACCACAAGTCAAAGCCCAGTGTCGTGGTTGGATGAACAGTTAACGTGACAGTTCATTTCGCAGTCTTCTGAAATGACTAGCCTGGTGTTAATAAAAGGCCATTTGTAAGATCGCTTGAAATTTAATTTTGAAATATTTTCCCCCTGTAATTGCAGGCTCGGTATCTACGTTCATTGTTGAGCGTGCTGTGATGACAGTAACTAAAGAAATGATCAGAAAGGCTTATTAAACTGAGAAATAAACTATAGGGATTTAACATACTAGCTCCCTAGACAACAAGACCCATTTCTCCAGTCCACGCTCCTGGCTCCTAAGCCATGTCTAGGTCCCTGCGCCTCTGCCAGTGCTCCTTTTCTATTCAGTACATTTCTCTCTCCTCTTTCTCACCCTCTCCAGTCTTTAAAGTCAAGGTCAGGGCCCGCCGCTGCCCGCAGCTCCAAGGGCTGTAGGGGATGTTTTGCACACAGAAGCCCTGGGTTTGGGCCCCTGGCCGCGCCCGAAGGGGCCTCCCAGCACTAAGCCCAGAGAGGCAGCAGGGTTCCTCCTCAGCCGACCACTGCCTCCTCGAGGCTTTTCTTTCTATCTGTGTCATCACTAGGTCCCCAAAGAGCCTTGAAGCAAGAACTGGATCCTGCCCTGCAGGGGAAGACTCAAAATATTCATCTGAAAAGGCAGCGCCTCTCAAAAATTATTTCTGTCCAGCTGCTACCTAAATACCCAAATACAGTGAGAAATGATGTTACACATTTAAAGAGACATATTATTCTTGAAATATATAAATTTCAGTGTGTGGCAGGGTGATGTATTTATCACTGCACGTGTATCATATATGTGTATGTGCATACATAAGTGTGCATATATGTGTATATAAACATGCATATGTGTGTATATGTATATATATGCACATATATGCAGTCTGATTCTGACTTACTGAATTAGCAATTATATTTTAAAAAATACAATCCAGGGCCAGAGACAGTGACAAGAGCAAACGTGTGTGCGTGCAGTGGGACCCGGTTCAATCTCTAGCCCCACAAGGTCCCCCGAAGACTGCCTGAGTGACCCCAAACACAGGGTCCAGAGAAGCCCCTGAGCACAGCTAGGAGTAGGCCCCAAATCCCAATAAAAATAAGAATTTAAAAATAAAATCCCGAGGGGCTGGAGAGATAGCACAGCAGGTAGGGCGTTTGCCTTGCACGTGGCCAACCCTGGTTCAATTCCCAGCATCCCATATGGTCCCCTGAGCACCGCCAGGGGTAATTCCTGAGTGCAAAGCCAGGAGTAAACTCTGTGCTTTGCCGGGTATGGCCCAAAAAACAAAAACAAAACAAACAAACAAAAAAATCCCAAGACCGATTGATTCCCTGGCCCCATTCCGTGTGCTGTGCCTTCTGGTATACAGCTAGGGTCTCCGTCGCACCCCCACCCTGACCCCCACTATTCTAGCCCCCATTCACAGCGGCCAACCCAGCTCTGCCATCTGCTTTCTAAATAAAGTTGCACTGAAAAAAAATTAATTCTGGTTCTCTTTCAGGTGTTGATGACCGTTCACGGGTTATAAGGAGAACGGGGAAGCCGCAAAGGGGCTGCAGGGCTGAGCCCCTGGAATAGCCACAGCCTGGCCCTTTCCTGCCTCATTCATTCACAGACTCTGCCTGGAGGTTGTCCCCAGCGGTGCTCAGGGGACCAGGTGGAGGCAGGGATCTCCCGGCCCTAGGCGCTGCTCTTTCGTCAAGTCTGCCTCGCCTTCTTCCACTTCACAAGAGTCCTTCTGCATGAGCACTGCTCAAGGAGGCAACTCGGCCGCAAGTGGGGCTCGGCAGGAGACTATCCGCCCCACGTGTGGGAGGCCCTGGGTTCGATCCCCAGCACTGTCCACGGGAAGACTGAGTGACGCCTATCCCCAACGCCCATTCAGGGCCTCTGCTTGCTTCCTCCTAGAGCTATTCCAAGCAGGGCCTCAGACGGTGTCACAGGCTGAGGATTTTGCATGTGAGAGGCCTCGGTTCATCCCCAGTACCACCCGGGACCCTGAGCACTGCCAGGAGCAACCCTCTGGTCCAGAGCTATGCTTGACTGCGTTCCGTTGAGAGCAACCACAGAAAGCCATTCCAATCAGCTCTCCTCTCACTGCCTGGCCATTGCTGTGACCCTCGACAAAAAGGACTAACCCAGCTACGTCCAGCAACCCACACCAATCACTGCGCATCTGACGGCAGCAGCACCGAGCCCCTCTCCTGGCTCCTGGGACACGGTTCCCTCACGGCTGCTTTCGACCTCACTGGGAACAAGCTGTGTTGCCTTTGCCTTCCACAGATTTCATTTTCCCAATCTCTGAACGTTCACTGAACATCAAAGCCGGAGTTCCAAAGTCCAATCTCTCCGCAGCAGCCCGAGTTCAGTGCCCGGACACGTCTCTCTCTGACTGCCCTTATTCCCGAGCTGAACTCATCAGCCTCACAGCCTTAAATCCCATTACATGGGGCCGACTCTCAATTCCACAGGTCTTATTTCAACCCGGACTTCAATATTCGACTGTATATCTGAGATATCCAATTGGAGTGGACATTTCAAACTTAACACGCCCCAATAATATCCTTTTTTTGGGTGGTGGCTGGGGACGGGGAGGGGGGGGGAGAGGGAATGACACACCCAGCAGTGCTCAAGGGCAAGTCCTGGCAGTACCAGGGACTGACCCGGGGTCAGCTCCATGCAAGGCAGGGCACCTTATCCTAGGCTATCTCTCCAACTGCCCAAAGGCTTTTACAGTCTCTTCCGTAAGTGACCTTTTAAATTTTCCCAACTATCTAAACTCAAAGCTTCAGATAGGTCTTTAGCTCATATTCTTTAAAAAAAAAAATTTTTTTTTTGCTTTATTCTGGGGGGGTAGGGGGGAGATGGAGGGAGAGTCACACCCAACAATGCAGAGATTATTCCTGGCTCTGCTCTCAGGAATCACTCCTGGCGGTGCTCAGGGGACCATATGGGATGCTGGGAATCGAACCCGGGTCGGCCACGTGCAAGGCAAATACCCTCCCTGCTGTGCTATCACTCCAACCCCTTTAGTTCATGTTCTCACTGTACTAAGGAATCACTCCTGGCGGAGTCACACATGGGAGGCGGGGACCGAACTCAGGTCGGCCACGTGCAAAGCAAATTACTTACCCAACGTACTTGGCCGTCTTGTCTCATACCCAGCCCATCATCAAAGCTCCCTTCAAAACAAACCAGCGAGCAATCCCTCCCTGCCCCCCTAGCCCTGTCCTGAACTTTCCCACTGGCTTCAGCTGGGCTCCCTTCCATCTAACCTCTGCCCACTGGAGCCAGAGGGACTCCGGTTACAAGAGATCACGTGACGCTTCCTAAGGCTCCCTGGCCAGGCCCCGGGAGTGAGCCACTGCGCGCTGGCCCGGGTCACCCACCCTGATTCTGGGTCACCGAGCTCCCGCCAGGCCCTGGAACAGGGGTCACCGCCTCAGGGCCTGGCACAGGGTCCACTTCCTGAGACACTCAGGCCCCGAAAGTGCGCTTCCTCTCTCTGAGAGCTGCGACCCAGAAGTCACTGGGTCGGTGAGGCCTTGTCTGACCTGAAAGGTCACAGCCCTGCGGGCTCCAAGCCCATGTGCTCCGTCTAAGCAGCATTTCACACACAAAGATTTGTCCGCCCCCCTCCCCCACACACCCAGTAGGACAGGAATTTGGCCTGTGTGACAGCTCTGTCCCCAGTGCCCCCGAGCAATGCCTACACATGACAGGTGTTTGGGATTGAGGGGGCCGAAGGTGACCTGGGTCACTCCCAGTGGTGCTCAGGCCTAACGCCTGGCTCTGTTCTGTGCCCAGGGATCACATCTGGTGGGGCTGGAACCCGGGTCCGTTAAGTGCCCGACCCCCCTGTACTAGCCCTCTGGCCCACAGCGGTGGTTTTGATGACTCTCAAAGAGGAGCTCAAAGTAAAACTGTTTATGAATGCAAGTGAAAATGACTACAAACTATCAGGAACACTTTTTAGGATGTCAGAGATTCTGCTGACTCGGCGCCAGCGTGGCTCTCACCTGAAGTCTCGATGTAGTAATGGGTGATCGCCTTCCAGTGGTAAACAAAATCTTCTTGTAAAGGAAGAGAAGGCGCAAGCTACAAAGACACAAAAAAGACAGGACACAAAAAAATTAAGAAAATGGCATTTTCTTAAACAGTGTCCCCCCTCACCCCAGCCCCCAAGTCTTAATTGGTGTTTGTCCACTAATGAATGATACAGAAACGGACAGAAAATATGGTGACTTTCAAGCTGATTCCACGCGTCAGATTATCAAAGAGAAACAAAATGAGTGAAATCCCAGAGAGCAAACAGGATTTATTGACAGGGCAAACAATATTGACAAAAAAATTGTCTGTCAGCAATGCTTATTAAACCACCATATTAGCTTCTTCCTCCTCCCCTGAAACTTGTTTTCAAACATAAGAGCATTAAAAATGCAACACCCTATTACTAAAGGATCAGTAAAATGAAATTATCAATAACCAGGGATCTTTGTACCTAGGAGTTTGAAATGCTACAGGGTGCCGCTCTGTAATTAGTTACACATCACCAGCACGGGTTCAGACACCAAAGTCAACCTATAATCAGATGAAAACTGTCCCTTACTTTCAGTACCATACAGCTATAGAAAACTATATTTTTTTTAAAGACTAGGTAAGGGAGAGCATTTTTTTTTCTGGAACAACTACATGACTGAGAAACTACCAATTTAAATTCCACAGTCAAAAATGTCCTAGAGGGGCTGGAGCGATAGCACAGCAGGTAGGGCATTTGCCTTGCACGCGGCCAACCTGGGTTCGATTCCCAATATCCCATATGGTCCCCCGAGCACTGCCAGGAGTAATTCCTGAGTGCATGAGCCAGGAGTAATCCCTGTGCATTGCCAGGTGTGACACCCCCCCCCAAAAAAAGTCCTAGGGTTCAGCCCGGTCTCTGCCCAGTGAGGGGGTCTGGGAGTGGTAGGGATGGGTCAGCGGTGCAGGGGACCGAGCAAAGCCAGGCCTGTCCCCAGCCCTTCCAGCCAACTTCAGGGCGTGCTGCCCGCCTCAACCCCCAAACCCTCTTCCAAATTTTAAGACCAAAGCGACATCTTTTCAAGTCTTCGCCTCACAACCGGGAAACTTACAAGGGTTTCAGATGTGTATTAAAAGGTCTGAAAACACCTGGCTGTACCTTTCTGGACGCATTCTTTTCCTCGACAATGAGTGAGGAGGAGAGAAGGCGCCCCCTGGTCCCCTCCGCCAGCTCAGAATGCGCAGGGCTGCCCCAGCTAACTTCAGAACAAACAGGCTTCTATTCCGGCAACCCAAGCCGTGGCGGGCTCTGTCACCTTCCATGCTCACCAAGAGGTCGGGGCACCCCTTGACTTCTGGGTGTCCCCAACAGGGACCTCAACGTTCAAACCCAAACAGCGTCAAACTAGCGAGCTGATTTCAGGAACATGGGCCCCTGACATCCAAAGCGTTTTTCAACCCAGCTGAAAGACACGGAGAGAAAACGTGGGTTGTGATGCCCGCTGGCTGGCTCTTGCCAATCACCCCACTCCGCAGAGCACAGCACGGGATGAAGAGCACCTACGAAGCCGTCTCCTTCACAAACAGAATGGGAGTTGACTTTTTAAATGACTTTCATGAGCTTTGTCAAAGATCTTTAAAAACAACCACAGACCTCTGGATGGTTCCTCTTCAGGGAGAACCCGGAGTAGAAACCAGGGAGAGAGCATCCGCTGTCTCTGCAGCGGGATCCTCAGGTTTAATTTACCAGCACTGACAGGAGCGAGCCCCCACCTGGGGGTATGTATGTATCCTCTTAAGCCACAGAACTAAAGTTAAGGAAAAAGAAAACTGAGCTTGGGAGGACAGAACCATCTTCCGGACAGCTTCAATTTATTCAGGGGTCACACCTGACAACACCCAGGACTTACTGTGGGCTCTACGCTAGGAATCTCCCCAGGCTGTGCTTAAGAGACCATATGGGATGCGGGGGATCAAACCCAGGGTGGTTGTGTTCGAGGCCAATGCCCGACCAGCTGTACTATCTCTCCAGTCCCAGACCTGACAATTTTAGATTTAAAAAACGTTTTAGTCAGCTAAGCTAGCTGTCTTTAGAATCCATTTCATCTTAGGTGTGTAGGTGTGTATGTTTGTGTGTATATGCATGTGTGTGTGTGTGTGTGTGTGTGTATATGTATATATATCTGCATATATATACATATATATGTGCATATACATTTTCTGTGCTGGTGTTTATAAGTCAACCTTATTCACATGCCAAGTAAAGAGAGCTCAGAGGGTTAAGAGCCCAAGTTTGACCCCAGGTACCGCCTGGCCCCAGAGCACCAGAGCAGCCTGGGGGGCCGCTGTCCTCCCTGCCAGCACTCCTCAGAGTAGCCCTCAGCACAACAACAGGTGGCCGGAGCACCTCACCGCCAGGCTGCCATCGCCTGGTCAAGGATCACTGGGAGTGGCCCCTGGCTCGAAAGCGCTGCTGTGCAGGTCCACGCAAAAGAAAAATTTAAAGATGGAAAAAAAAAAAAAAGAAGCACCCTGGTTTCTGAAATGCAAATACGGCACTTGGTTACAAGTCCCCGGGGCAGTCTCTGGGCCTCCAAGGAAGGACAGCACCTGGCAGGGCACAGCAGTAACTCAGAAGTCTTGGGGGGGTGGGGGGTGGGGTCCTACAGCCAGTTCACAGCAGGAGCTGGTGCTGGGGGGTGGGGCACATCTCTTCCCAGGTGACAGCCTTGAGCAAGAAACCTATTTTAGTTGACAAGGAAACATTTCTAAATTGCTAATAACTTGGTTTAGCAACAATCTTGCTCAAACAGGAATAAATTTCCTTATTTATGTAAAACTTCCTAATAAATGAGCTTCTTTTATTACTAATTCTAACATGCAAATCAACCTATTTTATCACTGCATAAAAAATGATTACGCTCTGGTAACCCCCCTCCAAAAAAAAAAAAAGAGAAAGGAAAGATCTGTGAATCGGCAGGAGGGGATTCAAATTGGTGATAACTTTTTTTAAATTTTTTTTGCACTGGATTTACGATTCCGTTGCTTACACATCTCGTACCTACATCATGCCAACAGCACACTCACTCACTGCCACAGTGCCCGCTTCTCTCTACCAGTGTCCGGCAGGCCCCTCCCATGTGAGCTCAGTTCCAGACAAAATTAGCATCGACTTTTTATTTATTTTCTTTCTTTTTGGCTTTTGGGCCACACCCGACTGTGCTCAGTTAGGACTTACTCCCGGCTCTGCAGTGGTGCTGTGTGTGTGTGTGTGTGTGTGTGTGTGTGTGTGTGTGTGTGTGTGAGAACAATTGGTGCCAGCTTATTGTAATACAGAAAATATGAAATTTTTGAAAACCCAGGCAAGTGGCCACCTCCGCCCAAACTGGCCCCCGAGCTGAGCACTGCTGGGTGGTGCTTTCTCAGGAAGGTCCCTGGGTTCTGCCCAGAACAGTCTCCCTCCCACCCCTGGTCCCCTCCATGAGGGCGAGGCTGCCATCTTCTTGCTCTGGAAGCCCCTGTCTCCCACTCAGTGGGCATATAGCTAGTGGGCATATAGTGTCACCAACGCTGAGGGGGTGCCTGGGGCCACGCTCCGCAGCTTGGCTGCCCTGCGCCAAGCCAGCCCGATTTTCCGCAACAAGCCGCGCCTAAGGACACCTCAGCAGTAACCACAACCCTGGAATGTCTCTCCAAAACCACCACCAGGCCGGAGGCCCGACACTGGCCATTTCCGACAAGCGCTGCCTTGCACAAGGCACACAACGACGACTTGGTCCGGCTGCATTTGCCTGAACCCTGCCCCGGGGCCCCAGATCTTTGAAAAAGCTTCTTCATCCGGTAACTCTGCTGCTGCCCTGCTTCCCGCAAGTCCACCTGAGGCCTCCTCCCAACCACCAACAGCTGTAAACATCTGCCCCCCGCCCCGAGAGAGCCCACCGTCCTCTGCCACACAAAAATTATGCTGGCTGACGACCACCGAGCATGAAACCCCGTACAGAGGGGCTCATCTCCAGTTCTTGTTTTGTCTTGGGGCACATGTGGCCGTGCTCAGGGGAGCAGAATGGGGTGCCAGGGAGAGAAGTCAGGTCCCCTGTGTGCAAGGCCAGGGCCCTGACCACTGGGCGGTCTCTCCTGCTCCCCAAGCTCATCTTAAGTTTTACAACAACCCCTGAGACAAGTATAAGTTTCCAATTTACAAAGAGGAAATGGAAACTGAACAAAGATTAAGTAACTCGCCCAGAGCAGAAGTCAGGGGCGGAGGCCGGGGCTGGGGCCCTCGATCCTTCCACCTTGGGCTGGCTCTCACCCCGGTCAGTGAGCGCCCCGTGAGCAAGGACCCAGAAGGCCTGTGGCAGGCACGCAAGGCGTTCATAAAACATCTGCTGGATGAAGGGCTGAAGGTCTCTAGACAGCAGCAGTGGAAAAAAAGAACACACTTAAGGAAACACTATATATGTATGTTTGGAGGTTTTGATTCCATTGGCGGAGTGGATTTAAAAAAAAAAATCCTGGAGGGATATAACTGGCAGAGCACTGCTTTGCCGCAGGGTCAATCGCCAGCACCCCAGAGCCAGGAATTACCCCTGAGCATTGCCACTGTGGTCCCCAAACCAAAAATAAATAAAAACTGCAGGTCCTGGGGGCTAAGGATATGGTTCAAAGGGCCTCGCATACAAAGACCGGGAGCTTGATCCCTGGCATAAAATGATCAATTTTTATGCCACCCCAATTCCCCCACCGAGCACTACCCAGGGGCCAGGAGCACTGGAAGAACTTTCAGGTCTACACCGCTGAGACTGTATTGCTGAAGTGTGTGTCCCCTCCCCCCACCCCTTGGGAAGCCCAAGGCAGAACAAGACACAACACCAAGAATTTCAGGCCTTCACAATTACCATCACCTATTAACAGCAGTTTTGAAAGAAAACATTGCCCTGCATTCAAACTGCCAAAAACAAGTTCTGCTGAAACTGAGTGGAAGGGGAAAGACTTTCTTCCTGAGCGTGACCCGTCATCGTCATGCTCCTGGAAGAGCTCAGCTCCAAACTGCGCCACCGCCAGGGCAGCCCCAAACCATGATGAATCCATTCCAAAAAATCAAAACCAAAGCAAGAAGAGTTTGGTGTGGAGGACAACAGACACACAGTCATTATAATGGCCTGTGTTCCAGGCTTTGGGATCCGGGAACAGGGGCTAATCTCAGAAGAGATGTCGGGAGAGAGAGGCGACTCACTGGTTGCCTGGTCTTTGGGATTAAAACTCGTGGTTGCCCTTGTGTGGCAGGCTGAGGATCACACCAATTCTCCAGACCGAGGAGTTCCTGGGACACATGACCACAAATGCAGCCACAAGAGACCTCCACATGCCACAATACTGACAGCCCTCAACAAATACTAACTATAACAACCGGCTCTTAACCAATATTGAACTGCAATACCTAGAAGATAATTTTTTTATCCGCTGGAATATCTGTGCTAAAAGGAAGACTGGCTTTTTTTTTTAAGAGGCAGAAATTATTTTACAATATCTGGTTTTGACCACAGTATGAATTTAAACTAGTCTGCTTAAGACTTTAAAATCTTAAAAAAAAAAAAAAGAAGCAGCAAATGTGACCCAAAAAACAAAGGAAAACAGTAAACCTTATTTAAATGAATCAAATGATTTATTTCAATTAAATTAAAAATTATTTGAAGGTTGATCCAATTTGATCCAATTTGAAAAAAGAAACCTAAAAAGTTGGGGCTGGGAAATTGCTGAAAAGGCATGAGGGTACCCCAGGATGCATCTCTAGCACCTCCTATGACCTCTGGCTGGATGCTTCCAAGAACTCAGCCAGGGGTAGACCCAGAGTACCCCCAGGTATAATCCCCAAGCCAACACAGAATTATACTATCAAATATGGCTTGAAAAATGGTTCAAAGACAGGCTCCCATAAGTTTACAAATGAAAAAAGTCCCATCAGCATTCACATCCCAGTGAAGTACCAGAGCAGGCTCCCTAAGCAGAGAAATCAAAAGGACCGAAGGAAAAAAAAAACAACATAGAGCCAGGTAGAGGCTGAGCCACCACCAACCTGCATTTAATCCCTGGTTCTGCATATGGATATGTGAGCACAGAGCCAGGAGGAAGCCCTTCATGCTGCCAGATGTGCTCCCCCCAAAACTAAAATTAAAAATCACTAGTGAAACCACCAGAGAACTGCCAAAATTAGTTTCAGAAGAATATGCAAGCAAATAAGCCGAAGTGAACCAATGGGAACCAATCTTGAGCTAGAACAACAACAACAAAAAAAACCCAGCCCCTACCAAAGGCTGGTTTATTGATCATGATGATTTACCAAGGGAGAATGCTAAAATGGGTTAAAAAAAAAAAAGTCTTCATAAGATTGAACCACCAATCAAGACAAACTGGGAGGTAGCTCAGCTAAAAACTAACCATAAACAAATAAAAACACTATTCCTAAATACAATTCATGAGTTGATGGATCGGGCAAATATAATCCACTGAGCCTTTTCTCACTAACCTCAGAACGTGGATATCAGAGAGCAGGTTCAAACAATTCAGATGGATTACACAAGAAAGAAGGCCAAAACACAAAAAACACATACAAAAAAAAAAAAACCCACAGGCTTCAGGACAAAAATGAGCTTCCTCAGGCAAGCTTGAAAGCCATCTGTCTTTTTCCTAAGTACTTATTTCTGTAACTATCAGCCTGCCACAGAATGCATACAAATAATGTAACAAATTTCCATTCCCAATTATCCCAATTCCCTGCCAAAACTTAAAGACTCTTGGTGTAAGTGAAAGAATAAACACCTTCACGGCACTGCTTTTTACAAATCTAAATCTTTTCCAAATGGGCTGTAGATGGGCTATGTCTAAGGCAAACAGTCAAAGCTTCCTTAAGGTCTAAAACGTTGTCTCCCTGGGACTTACTACCTTCAATGATTAAAACTCTGTCCCCACCCACACCCCCAGAACCTGCAGCACAGCTCAATTTACTAGTAAACACTTGTCACCTAGCTTTGAAACTAAGCCTTAACCAAACTTCTCATTGTTAAGACAATATTTATATCCACTGTGTCCTGTAACCTATCTGACCATAAAAAACTGCTCCCACTGCCAGGGACCAACAGGGACCAAAAAAAAAAAAAAAAAAAAAGAAAAGCCGTGTGGCTTTTAAAGCTGTTCCAATACATGCCCGGAACGTCCAAAGAGAATGACATTTAAAAAACAAAAAAAACACCAAAATTAGCCCAGCAGCCGTTTCTACCCCGGATGCACTTTCCGAGGGGGGCCTGGGGTGGGGGCGGGGTTCTTCTCCAGGAGGGCGGGAGAGCCGAGCCCAGATGCGTGCCCCCCACCCCACCCCGCGCCCCTTCTTTCTTTCGCTCCTGGGGGTCCCCGGGCTGGATCCGGCCCCTGCCCCGGGAGCACAATCGCAGGACGAGCCGAGCCGGTGCAGGAAGCGCGGCCCGGACGGAAACAGATGGTCGCGGGCCCGGCCACCCTGGCCACCCTCGGGAGCTGTCGCGCCCCCGCCCGCCCTCCCGATGAGACCCCTCCCCCCCAAAACAAAACAAAACAGATTCTGCCTTTCACCCCGATTCCGAAAGGTGCAGCTGAATTTGGCCACCGGCGGCCTTAGAAGGGGTCCCAGCGGGCCGGGGCACACCTTTCCTGCATCCCACCCTCCCCAAGCCCTTGAGACCCCCGGCGACGCTTCTTTTGTCTTGCACCACTTCCCCCCCCACCCAAGAGCAGGTTAACGGTCAGGGCGTCCGGGCGAGCCCCCAGGGACCCCCGCCAGGTGCTCCCCGGCGTCCCGGCCGGGTCGGGAGGGTTGGGGGTCCCCGTGCGGGGAGGGCGAGGGTCCCCGGGTCAAGAGGGTGGGGGGTCCCCGTGCGGGTAGGGCGAGGGTCCCAGGGTCAAGAGGGTTGGGGGGTCCCCGAGCGGGGAGGGCGAGGGTTCCCGAGTCAAGAGGGTTGGGGGGTCTCCGTGCGGGGAGAGCGAGGGTCCCCGGGTCAAGAGGGTTGGGGGGAGTCCCCGGGTCGGGAGGGTTGGGGGTCCCCGGGTCAGGAGGGTTGGGGGTCCCCGCTTGGGGCGAGCGAGGATCCCCGGGTCGGGAGGGCTGGGGGTCCCCGGCGGCGGCCGAGAGCGGGGGTGCGGGGTGGGAGGGGGCAGTGGACCCGCATAGTGGCCTCGCTCGGAGGCCGGGCTGGACTGGGCCGGGCCGAGGTCCCCGGGACTAGGGCCCTGCTCGGCGGCCGGGCCGGACCGAGGCTCCCGGGGCAGGGGTGTCCCTGCTCGGGGCCGGGCCGGGCCGGGCCGAGGCTCCCGGGGCGGGGATCGCCCTGCGCGGAACCGGGCCGAGGCTCCCGGGTGTCCCCGCTCGTAGGCCGAGCCGGGCCGGGCCGGGCCGGGCCGAGGCTCCCCGGGGGCCCCGCTCCCAGGCCCGCGCCGCAGGCCCGCGTAGGCCGCGCCGTCCCCGGGCTGGCGTGCGCGCGCGCCCCGGGCCTCACCGCCTCCACGGCGTGCTGCAGGATGGACGTGAACTTGGAGAACATCCTGTCCCGGGACTGCAGCAGCCGCTCCCGGGACGACCTGGAGAGCTCCTCGATGCGCCGCCGCCGCCCCTGCTGCGGCTGCCGGGGCCGCTCCAGAGTGAAGGCCGGTGCGGGCCGCGGGCGGCGCGCGCGGGGCCGGGCGGGCGCGGACGGACGGGCGGACGGGCGGGCGGGCGCGGGCGGCGGGACGTGGCGGCCGCGGCGGGACGGGCGCTCGGCGCGGGCGGGCCGGCGGGCGGGCGGGCGCGGGCTCCGCTCGGACACGGTGGCAGTCGCGCTCTCGGGCCGCTTCCGCCCGCCCTGCCCGCCGCCGCCTGCAGGGGGCGCCCGCGGGGAGCCAGCCGGGAGCGGCCGCGGGAGGCGGGGCTGGCCGCGGGCCCCGCCCTCGCGCCGCTCGCTGCCCGCCCCGGGCGCCGTCCCGCGGACTCTGGGCCAGGAACTCGGCCCGCAGCCAGGAATCCCGACGGAAGTCATTTGGAGGTAAGCAAGTTTAAAGAAATAAATAAATAAAACAATTTAGGGCTAGCTGGAGCGATAGCACAGTGGGCAGGGCGGCGTTTGCCTTGCACGCGGCCGACCCGGGTTCGATTCCCAGCATCCCCTATGGTCCCCCGAGCACCGCCAGGAGTGATTCCTGAGTGCACGAGCCAGGAGTAACCCCAATTCCTGGATGCATAAGCCAGGAGTGACCCCTGTGCATCGCCGCGTGTGATGCAAAAAGCTAAAAAAATAAATAGAAATAAATAGAATTCAGCCTTTCTCCGCTAGTTTTGCTTTCTCCCATGCAAGCACCCAGACGATCTGGGAGGGAAGCCCAGCCGTAGATATATGTATTTATTGATGTCTGTGATCATATGTACATATTTACTATGTTTAATAATATACCAATACTGTCTATTCACAGCCAGTGACACATCATCACCAGCCTTCTACTGGGACAAGTGGGACCTGCTTCTACAAACTTGGGTTTGAGAAAGTATGACTAAGGCGTCCCAAATACGTACATGTATATATTTTATATATAAGCCAGCCATATATATACTTACATATAAGCCCAGTCATATATATAGGGCCAGCCATATATATACTTATAATAAGCCCAGTCACATATATTTTATATATTTATGTAAATGTACATTTATAAATGTATAAGGTAAAGGTAAATGTATAAATATATATTTATGTCTGCGATAAAAGGTAAAGGCCCTCCCGTTGATCGTCAATTTGCTCAAGCGGGCCCAGTAACGTCTCCATTGGAGACTTTGTTGTTACTGTGTTTGGCATATCGAATACTCTCGGTAGCTTGCCAGGCTCTCCGAGAGGGGTGGAGGAATCGAACTCGGGTCGACCATGTCTGCGATCTTATATATATAAGCCCAGCCTTTATATTTATAGAAGCTTAATCATATATATATGGGCTGGAGTGATAGCACAGTGGTAGGGCATTTGCCTTGCATGCAGCCAATGTGGCCGACCCGAGTTCAATTCCTCTGCCCCTCTCAGAGAGCCTGGCAAGCTACCAAGAATATCTCGCCCACACGGCAGAGCCTGGCAAGCTACCCGTGACGTATTCGATATGCCAAACACAGTAACAACAAAGTCTCCAATGGATATGTTACTGGGCCCGCTCGAGCAAATCGATGAACAACGGGAGGACAGTTTCTTTCAATTTCTTTCATATATATTTATAGAAATATGCATTTATAAATACAAATATATGTATGTGTATATATACACATATACATATATATATAAAATGTCTGTGCGTCTTGGCAGGGTAGATTCAAAACACGCAGTTCCTAAGGCTCCGTGGACCTAGGTAGGGCTTGAATGCTAAGAATTAGAACAAATCAAGTTACGAAGGTAGAATGGCTTTGCTCGGTCTAAAATGTGTTATGGGAGCAGGGAGCAATAACACAGCGGGTAGAGTGTTTGCCTTGCACTCGGCACGACCTGGGTTCAATCCCTGGCATCCCATATGGTCCCTCAAGCACCGCCAGGAGTAATTCCTGAGTGCAGAGCCAGGAGTCACCCCTGAGCATTGCTGGGTGTGACCCAAAAAAAGAAAAAAAAATGGTTACAATCGTGTTTTAAGTACCCAGTGGACCAATAGGTAGGTGGTTCCAGAGATCTGGTTGCATGATTGATAGCTGAGACTGGAAAACCTGTGATTGGGCAAAACCAAAGAGTTCTCCTAAACCAGCAGGCGAGACTTGGCACGAAAAGGAGAGGCCTGTAAGAAGGAATTCTGTGGCCATCTGGTTAGGTCCTGGAGAAACCCCAAGGTGCTACAGAGTGTCTGGTCAGGTTGAGGCAGATGACGCAGGTGTCTGAGCTCCAGAGAGCCATTTCTGCTCCTGGTGGGATCTCATCCAAAGGGCCTTTAGGGTCTTGATAAGAGGAGGGTGGAGTAAGTTTGCACCACCCCAAGGATGACAACGTACATTTAGAATTGAGTCTGTTAAGCCAAAAAAAAGGCAGAAAAGGTGCTGTGGGGATGTGGGGTTTGGTTGTTCTGGAGGTGGGTGCTCTGAATTTAGACCCTCCCAACTTTGCCAATTTATCAAAGCAACTTGTTACACCTTGGGGGAGGGGGGCTCTCAGTTTGTTCCCTACAAGACTTGGGGCGGGGCAGCGAATACCCACCTCATGAGGTTGTGTGGGACTTTGTTGACATCTGTGAAACACTTTAACTGTTCCCAGTGCAGAGTAAGTGATGCCTAAGCCTTTGTTATTATCAATATTGTGACTGTTGGCGATATCGGTATTTAACAGAATTAGAGCCAGAAATCAAGGTTTCAGAAGGGAACTTGAAGTTCATTCAGAAAAAGAGTCCAATAAATTCATTAAGCCGAAGGTGTAATGAATGATAGAATTAAATGATAGAATTTAATGTGTTAAAATTTTAGCATAATATCCTCTCTGTCTCTGTCTCTCTGTCTCTCTCTCTCTCTGTCTCTCTCTCTCTCTCTCTCTCTCTCTCTCACCACCTGTTTCTTGTTGCTTATATGCCCCTCATCCGTTTTTTGTTGCTGATATTCTAGCACACAGATAAATTTGACCCTTGAAGTGCTGTAAGCTTCCTTTCTGTTGTTCTGTTTTGGCTTTTATTTCTGCATCTTGGGGAGCACCAGGAAGTCGTGAAGCTGCTCCCAGCTCTGGGGCCAGCAGCGTCCCATGATATCTCTCCTGCCTGCCGGAACTTCCCTTGTTTTTTGCTACAAATTGAAACATACACCATGATTAGTCGAGTCTGCTTCCATCAAGTGTGTGTTCATTACATTTGTTATCCTTGTTATTATTTATAGTTTAAGATGCTTACTCATGTTGTTAAGCTTGATTATTCTCTTGACCTAATTGTCATGCCTTTATATGGTGGCATTTTGTGCATTCACGATGCCTTCTAACCATCAATTGTATGCGACTGTCTGCTTGAAAGTGGCTTACTCAAACAGTTGTTTGCATTTGCTGATGCCTGTCTTTATATATTTCTTATAAGTATAATAAAATACAGGTCTTGCTCGAGATTAAGATCAATATTGAGGCTGCTGACTCACTGATATCTAGGTTCTAAAACATCCAAGACTAGAATTACACTTGAACCGATACTATTACTATCTATTCACAACTTGGAACTCCTGTAAGTGACATATGATCACCAGCCTTCTATTGGGACAAGTGGGACCTGCTTCTACTAAGTTTGATTTGAGAAAGTATGATTTGATTAAGGCATCCCAAATACTTAGATATGACTGCCTGAAATTCCTCAATTAGAACTTTATTTCTTTTGCATAGGCAAATTAGTAACTTAACCCCTGCTAAAATTTAAATACTCTGGGGAGAGATAACACATTGAATTCTGTCATTCATTACTCCTTCAGGTTAATGAATTTATTGAACTCTTTTTCTGAATGAACTTCAGTAAGAGAAGACACAGAAATGTACATGAGACTGACACTCGGTTGAGTTAAAGTTTAAAAAAAAAAGAGGAAATAAAAGCTGATGATGCTCATTTTCAAAATTTGGCAGACATCTAGATAAATACGTGGATTGAATAGAGCAAAATTCCCTTCCCACTCATTAAAGGGGTACTTCAGGGCCTGGAACTATAGTACAGCAGATTGGATGTTTGCCTTGTATGTGGCCAACTTGATTTGATCCATGGCACTCCATGTGGTCCCCCAAACCCCTCCAAGAGTGATTCCTGAGAGCACAGCCAGGACTAAGTGCTGAACATCACTGGGTGTGGTCCCAAAACAACAACAGCAAAACAAAGATGAGACTGAGAGGTGAACTATCTGTGTTTGAACAGGTTTTCAAAAGGAAAGGGTGGCATTGAGTTAGTGATAAATACGAAGATAACAGCAAAACAAATAAGGGCCTGATTCTTATTAACAGCAAACATCAAATTCAGGCTAGAATGAGTAATCACAGTTTGAATATTTCAATGGAAAATTGCATTTTCATAACCATCATCGTGTAAACTCTGATAGAATTTAAAAATAGGGGATTGGGCTATATATTATTAATACCTAGGGAAGCACCTCTTTTCTAAAAATGTATCAAGAAGTATGAATAATATTAAAAGACGAGATGTAAATTGTAAAAGTTCAAGTCTACTCAAAGCATTGAAAGCTTTGAAAGTAGACTGAGATGCAGGAAATTGGGAGTTCTGAAGGAAGCACCTTTCATAACAAACTCTGTAAAACCTTCTGACAAAACTGCACAGTGGTGTAACTGATAAAACCAAAGTTGGGCTTGGTAAAGGGAGAAACCTGAAGCCAGAGACAGGTTTTTTTTTTTTTTAATGTTCAGACAGAAATTCTAAGAGTTCAGAAGTGCTGCAATAGGTTAGAAATGGTATCCTAGAACCATGAGCTAAGATTAGCCAGATTTTGCAAGTGATTGACATAAAGGGGAAGGAAAAGTCAAAGATATGACAGGAGTTTCTCGTTTGGGTGAGGTTAGTGAAAGTGTCGACGATTGAGATAGGGACTCTGGAGCCACAGGGAGTGGATGACACGGCCTGGTGACATGTTGGGCTTGATTGCCTGTGTCGTGGGTTAGGAATCTGGATCAGAAACATATGGGCTAGGAGTAAAGATTTTGACAATTTACCTCCAAGATAGTAATGGGCATGTAGGAGGAAATAAGAGTTCAAGGAAATGGTGTGGTGAAAGATAATACAAGATAGATACAAACCCAAGTACCTCCTAAAATTAAGGGCCAGGATGTATAGAGGAATTTTTTTTTTTTTGGGTGATGATGGTGGGGGGGAACAATCAAGTTGGATATGGCCAAATATTAGGACTTTAATTAAAATTTCAGATGGAAAATGAAATGTATTGGGGCCAGAGTTATAGTACAGGTAGGAGGGCATTTGCCTTGCATGCGGCCAATCTGGGCTTGATCCCCTGCATCCTTTATGGTCCACCAGGAATAATTCTTGAGTACAGAGCCAAGAGAAACCCCTGAGCTTTGCCAGGTATGTTTAAAACTAAATAAATAGAATAAAGAAAAGAAATGTGTTATCATATAAGATATGCGTGCTGTGTGCATGCGTGAGCAAGCACACACACACACACACACACACACACACACACACTCACACACCATGTCTTCAAGAAGAGTTTGAGCAAGAGCAAGCTCTGGATGTTCAATGTTTGTTTAATGAGCATCTTTCAACTGGTCTTTCTGAGCTTTGAACATGAAAGTAACACTCTTTGCACCCATTCTCACTTCTTTTTGCTTTTTGGGTCACACCTGGGGATGCAAGGAGTCACTCCAGGCTCTGCACTCAGGAATCACCCCTGGCGGTGCTCGGGGGACCATATGGGATGCTGGGAATTGAACCCCGGGTCGGTCGCGTGCAAGGCAAACACCCTACCCGCTGTGCTACCGCTCCAGCCCCCCATTCTCACTTTTTCGACAAAAACTATTCCAGACTTACCTTGTACTCTCAGGCTAGGGTAGAGGCTAGGGAGGGGCTGGGGCAGTGGCTGAGGCAGGTCTGAGGCAGGTCTGAGGGAGGGTCTGAAGGAGGGGCTAAGGGAGGGTATGAGGGTGGGACTGGTGCAGGAGTGAGGCAGGTCCGAGGGTGGGGCAGAGGGCGGGACTAGGGGAGGGGTAGAGGGCGGGGCTAAGGGAGGGGCTGAGGGAGGGGCATATCTCAACTGGTCTTTCTGAGCTTTGAACATGACACTAACACTCTGCACCCATTCTCACTCTTTTTTTTTTTTATAATTTATTTCTTTATTGAATCACTGTGGGAAAAGTTACAGAGCTTTCGGGTTTAGGTCTCAGTCATGTAAATATCAAACACATTTCCCTTTACCAATACTTATTTTTAACCGAGAACCCCAATAGAACCCCACCTCCCACCCCTCCCAATTCCTGTGAGGCAGATGAGTTCTAGTTAATACTCTATCTACTTTGACTAGATACATTGTTTCGATAGAAGATGCACAATTATTGTTTAGAGTTTACGACCCCCCAATCAGACATGCTGAAACAGCGTTGTGAAATGATTTGCTTTCTACAACTTGGTTTAAGAATAAAATGATGTCTTGCGGCCACGATAGCGGCTGCGTGGTTTTGGATTTCTGCTATTTTACTTATTGACCCTGGAAGAATTTCTATTAAAAGTTAGATAGTTAAGAGATTGGTTTCTGTGCCCTGGAGTCGCGGCCGTGCCGGAGAGCCGCTCGTGGGGGGCAGCTGGCGACCTCGGTCGGGCGGGCGTGAAGGACGGACCGGAACGCCCCCCTTCCCATGAGGTCCCTGCCGCTCCCACCACCCCCGGCTCAAACCTGCTGTCCACAAGGCTCCCGTGCGGCCGCCATCTTTCTTTCCAGAGCCATTCTCACTCTTTTGACATAAACTATTCCAGACTTACCTTGTATTCTCCTTGCCCCTGGAATCCAGCATTTTATCCCTCTTTCTTTTATTGCCCAGTCATTGTTAAAAGCCAAGACAATAGGGCGCAATTACTTTGTACCTTAAGACAGACACTCAGAATGTCTCCCAATATCATTTTGGCCACCCATATATATTAAAACTTAAATATTTTCCTGGAAAATCCTCACTTTCTAGCAAAAACAGTCAATATCTTTGACTCCTACAGTGCTGACATCTGAGAAAAAAAAGTTATAGCCTTTGTGTATATGACAGAAATGTGGGAAAAAAAATGTTATTATTGCATCTTAAACAAATGGACTCAGTGTGTCATTTTGTGGCATTTGGAGCAATACTTGTGTATTTGCTTGTTCTTATTGTTTCTATAAATCTCCTTGGCAGGCCTCTGTGCAGGTCATTTTTCAGGTCTCCATTCTTTTTTCTTGTCTTCTTGCTTCTGCTTTTAGCTGCTGGTGTAACCACATCATCAGCAGGCCACAGCATTACTTTACCGGATCCGGTGTGCTGCACTTTGGAGTCTCGTGTTAAGGCCCCTGTTATCTGTGGCTATGAACCTGTGGCCAGACTTCTTTGCCTGTCCATTCCTTGGTCAGGTACAATGACAGGGCAGAGCCCAAAAGAGCAAGACAGTTGTCACCCAGGAGAGTGACGCCGGCCCATGCCTGCCAGGGAGGAAAAGCCACACCCTGAATACGAATGTCCATCAAAATGAGGACAACTCGTTGCCCTGGGCAGGATAGCAGAGCCCAGCAGCCCACGGCCACGGCCTCTGTGAGGACTTCGGCCTGGCTTCCCACGAGTCCCCACTCAGTTGCTGAGCTGTGTCAGGGCCAGGCAAGCCTGATGAGACGGAGCAGCGGTTATTAGAACCCTGACTGTGTGTTTACTGCTCCCCGCCCCCCCCCCCATGATCCCTCTATGAAACCCACCAACGAAACCCAGAAACGACCTCAGGAGAGGCTGAAGGAGCCACAAAAATGTTTCACCGTTTCCATGCGTGCGCTTACAAGATAGTGCCCTTGAGTGACAGTCACAGGGATGCTGCTTCTTCACACTCCCACCTTCTTCACACTTCACGTCTGGTGCCCCCAGGTGTCCAGCCACCTCCCTCTCCACCCCACTCCCCGACACCAGTGTCGTTCCTCTACTTGCTGTTGGAATGGATGTGGGACCTCTCCCCAACAGTGCGAGGGCCGAGGGCAGCAGGCTGACCAGCCACAGGAGGGAGGACGGCGAGGCCAGCACGCAGATGCCAAGGGAGTATGTGGCAACACATGGGCTTAGCTGGAAACCAGAGACGGGTCTCCTAGGATGCCACCATCTAGAAGATTCTCACGGAGGATAAGGCCAGGGGAGTGAAGAAGTCACAGGCCAAGGTGGTCAGGTGGGCTCAGCCAAGGGAAAGTGGGGGTGTCGCACTTTGGCGAGTCCTCTTAACAGGAAAATGCTGCTTTTGTTTGGTTTCCGGAAAATGGAGGCAGCTTGGCCCAGTCTGGAGCTTTGCTTCAGTTTCAAGAAGATTCCCGCGGCTCTAATTTGAAACCTTCCTGTTGGGTCAGCTTCTCATAGGCCATGAGGGCAGAACCATCTAGAACGGGGGTGGTGCTTTTATTTATTTATTTATTTATTTATTTATTTATTTTTGCTTTTTGGGTCACACCCGGCAATGCACAGGGGTTATTCCTGGCTCTGCACTCAGGAATTACTCCTGGAGGCCCTCAGGGGACCATATTGGATGCTGGGAATCGAACTCAGGTAGGCCGCGTGCAAGGCAAACGCCTTACCCGCTGTGCTATTGCTCCAGCCCCGGGTGGTGCTTTTATAAATGAGATGATAGTAGGTTGGACGCTTGCCTTGCACGTGGCTTACCTGGGTTTGATCCCCGGCATCCCATATGCTCCCCCAAGCACCACCAGAAGTAACTCCTGAGTGCAGAGCCAGGAAGAACCCCTGAGCATCACCAGAGGTGACCCAAAAAACCAAAGAGGTATGTGTGTGGTGGGAGGAGTTTCCTTCCCCTTCTCCTGGGGAAGGGCCTGGTGTGAAGATGGCCTCCTACAATGTGGACACTCCCTGGGAACCTTGACCTTGCCCCTCCCAGCCTTCAGTACTGCATGAAAATTCATGTCTGATATTGCAGTCTTCCGGTCTCTAGGGGCCCACTGTAGAGCCATCGTCTTTGGGAATCAGTCGAGACTCAGGTCTTTGAGGTGACTCTTGGCGCAGGGGAAGTGGACAGGCCACTGGGCTGCTGGAGCTTCTGCCTCCCCTTGCCGGGGTACTCCTTATGGAGTGGGAGTATGGGCACGGTCCACATCAGGTGGTTAGCCTCTGAGCACTGAACCCAAGCGTTTTCTTTCTCACTGGCAGAAGAAAATTCTCCAGGAGACCACAGACATGCTTCAGGAGAGGGGACGAGGCATCCAGAGAAAGTGCTCGAAGGCACTGCGCTGATTCCATCCGCACCTTGTACATTGGGAAACTCCTGAGCCTAATTTCCTTTCTTTTCTTTTCTTTTCTTTTTATTTATTTATTCAAATATCCATCCCTCCCACCCCCCATCCCCCCCATCCCACCCTTCCTCTGTGGCAGGGCATTCCCCTTTGTTCTCTCTCTCCTTTTGGGTGTTATGGTTTACAAAAGAGTTAAGCCTGATTTTCAGGGAGAAATGTTGGATGATTTACTTTCCATTGATCACTTTGTATATAAGGAGATGTCACGCGGCCACTTATGCGGCTGTGTGGTTCAGAAAAAATGTCCTGGTACCCGTATGCCAGAGCTATGCTTGTAGGAGCTCATGGTCACCGGGGTTCCATCTGGAGAAGGCAGGACGGCAGCACCTACCCCATCTGGTACTTCCCAGTGATATCGGCTCTGTTTGGGACCTGGAGCATTCTCCGGGAGCTAGCTCCTACAAGCATAGCTCTGGCGTACGGGTACCAGTATATTCTTTTCTTTTCTTTTCTTTTCTTTTTCTTTTCTTTTCTTTTTTTTTCCCTGTGCCGGAAGTCAAACCTGAGGCTCACACACGCAAGACAGGCTCCATGGCTGAGCCCCATCCCCGCCCTGTGCCCCACTTCTTCAAAGCCCTTCAGAGCTGAAGATGAGCTTTCTTACTGATGGGTTGGGTGACGCTTCATTCAAGACGGAAGCTCAGGTCACGGGGTCACTCTGCACCCCGCAGACCACTCCCCTCTTGTCCCCCAGGGACCTTTTCTCCGAAGGAGAATTCTTACTAGTAGAAGATGGAAGATTGGCTGCCACCGCCCTGCAGATTCCCTAGTCAGGGCTTGCCAGGGACACCAGCCTTATGTGCCACACACACTTTGGGCATCACAAACTGGACCACTGAGTCATGAAGCAAACGCAAAGCAGCTGGCATTGCACTTAGACCTCTGTGAGGGTCTGAGACCTCACCCAGCACAGACAGAGGGGCAGACGGGTAAAATGAAGAAACAGGAGTTTACTGCGGGGGGGGGGGGGGGGGGGATGCTCCTGGGAAGACCCTACCCTGCCCCAGGTGAGGCTGGAATAGAGCCTGGGAGGGCACAGCAGGACTTCAAATTGGCCCGGGCAGGAAGGAAACAGAGACCAGTGGGAGCGGAACCCTTGGTAAGCATGGGATATGTCCCGGGGCTAGCAGCCTGCAAATGGGCCCAAGCCCTGTCCTCGTGCATGCCAGAGGGGACACACAGGGTGATCTTTGATTCCCGAATGTGTGGAGACTTCCTCAGCTGGCCGCCACTGGGTCCCAAGCAAGCCTTCCACTCTGCAGAGGCTTCCTTTGCTCTAGGCTTCAGTCCCAACCGGTAGCCGCGGGAAGAACAGTGGGGAAAGGTTTCAGAGCAACCTAGTTCTGTGGAGCACTTTCCGCAACCCCGAATCAATGCAGAGTCTTTGTCCTGACAAGGTTCGGAGCTTCTTCACCTTGCACGCTCTGCCCCAGGCCGCTAGCCCCCTACCCAGGTAAAGGAGGGAGTGGGGCCTCGATTATTCAGGGTATTTTTTGTTTTGTTTTATTTTGTTTCTGGGTTTTTTTTTTTTTTTTTTTTTTTTTGCTTTTTGGGTCACACCTGGCGATGCACAGGGGTTACTCCTGGATCTGCACTCAGGAATTACTCTTGGCGGTGCTCGGGGGACCATATGGGATGCCAGAGATGGAGCCCGGGTCAGCCATGTGCAAGGCAAACACCCTACCCTCTGCTATCGCTCCAGCTCCAATATGCAGGCTTTGAAAACTCCACGTACTTGTGCCTTAATGAAGCATTTAAGGATCTTGCTACTTCCTGCCTATTAGGTCAAATCAGAATAACATAATCGTTATGTTTATTAGATCAAATTAGCATAATGCAGCAGCTCCATTGCGACAGTCTGTATGGAGATAATCAACGTTTCTGCAGACAAGTTGGAAGAAGGGATCAGGAAGGTTGACATAACCCTTCCGATAAAACCAACAGTGTCCTTTAGAGCCAGGGAGATTGCTCAAGGGGTTGAGCACATGCTAGGTTGTGTGGGGCCTGAATTCTATCCCTGGCCTGAATGCAAGCACCCAGACCCACAATCCAACACCACGGGTCTGGCCTGCGGGTTCCTGAGCACTTCCTGCCTGAGTACCACCATGGTGCTCCCATTAAAAAAAAACAACTCCAGCAACCGTTTGATCTGTCTTACGCTAGATCTAAACTAATTTAATACTGCTTTACTTATACCCGCTGGAGCAAATCGATGAACAACGGGAGGACAGTGCTACAGTGCTACTTATATCACTCTTTTGGTTTTGTTTTGTTTTATTTGGTGGGGATTAAGAGGGTACCCTAGCAGTGCTCAGGGTTTACTCCTGGCTCTGCACTCAGAGATCACTCCTGGCTGGCTCAGAGGACCATACAGGGTACCAAAGACCCAACCTAGGTCAGCCACATGCAAGGCAAATGCCCTGCCTGCTGTATGATTTTCCTGGCCTATACCACTATTTAAAAAAAAAATTGAAAAAAAAGGGGACCAGAGAGATAGCTCAGGCAGTAAGGCACTTGCCTTGCACGTAGCTGTGGTGGCCAGAGCCCTGTTTCAATCCTTGGCATCTTATATGGTCCCTTACCCATCACCAAGGGGCATGCCTCCTGAACACAGAGCTGGAAATTGTCCCTGAGCACCAGTGGGTGTGACCCAATCCCAACCTTCCCACTCCCTGCCAAAAAAAAAAAAGAAAAAAAAACCAAGAGAAGCAGTGAAGGATATGTTTCTTACAGTGGTGCTCACACACTGGTCAGAGGGAAAGAAGCACTTAGGGTTCTTTGGGGTTTTTCTATTGTGATTTTTTGGGTCACACCCAGCAATGCACAGGGGTTACTCCTGGCTCTGCACTCAGGAATTAATCCTGGCCGTGCTCTGGGGACCATATGGGATGCCAGAGATGGAACCCGGGTTGGTGCGTGCAAGGCAAACGCCCTCCCCACTGTACTATCACTCCAAACCAAGAAGCACTTTGCAGAGTCAGCTGCACTGGTGCGGATTTGAGCCAATTAAGAAAACCCTGTAGCACAGCAGCTGCATTCAAAGTTCCCACCTGGTTCACTGTGATTAGCCACAGTCGTTTTCTGATATCCAGTTGCCTTCTGCATCCTGCAGTGAAATAAATAGGGACAGAATAGGAATCGCCAACCTTAAGATTTTCACTGCTTCATTTGTTTGTTTGTTCATAGTTTGGGCCACGCCCAGCAGTGCTCAAGACTTACCCAGGCAAGCACCTCACCCGTTGTACTATCTCTCCAGCCCACATTTCTTCAGTCTTTGCCTGGATCTCCACAGGCCTCCCCAGAGATGTAATACTGTTTTCAGGTCTCTGTTTTGATAAGAAGAAAACGGTTCTGCGGACTTCCCCTGGCCCCTCTCCCAGGGGCCACCTTGGCTCTGTAGGTCCCATCTTGGCTCTGTAGGACCCATCTCAGCAATTCCACCTGCTGCCAAGCTTGTCTCATGTTCAGAAACTTGGGATGGGGCCATCGGACGCACATGTGGGCAATTTGGCTCATGGTATCGTGTATTGGGGCTGGAATGTAGCTCTGTGACTGGACACGTATGGTCTCCTCTATACACAGGAGACCCTGGGCCTGATCCTCAGCACCAGACAAATAAGCAAACAGACCCCCAAGATGTCATTTATTACACAACCACCATTAAGCCTTTGGTCGCTGGTATGCACAGCACAATGGGTCCTCAGGAAATGTTGTAATCTAAGAGTGTCTGTCATTTCTCAGAAGACGAGCTCTTGTTTTTTTTCTATAGTGTATAGTCACTTTAGAAAGTGTTTGGGTAATGGGATCGGTGCTTGAATATTAAATGTAATCAAATATGGTGAGCTACTTTCACGATCACGACCACCCTGTTGTTCGTCGATTGCCTCGAGCAGGTGCCAGTAACGTCTTCTTCGTCCTAGCCCTGAGATTTTTTTTTTTTAAAGTGCCGTATCCAAGGCTTTTTCAGGGTTAGGAGAATGAGACCGACCATTGTTACTGGTATTTGGCATATTGGGTATACCACGGGGAGTTTGCCAGACTCTGCCGTGTGGGCAGGTTACATTTGGTGAGCTACTTTATAAAATAAAATAAAATTTTACAAAAAGAAAGTGTTTGTGGTCTCTCTGTAGGAGGACTTGGCAGAAGAGTTAAGACATACTATTTTTTTTTGTCTGTTTGTTTTGGGAGTGTGTGTTGCGGGGGTCATACCTGGAGCTGTTCAGGGCTTACTCCTGGTACTGTGCCCGGGAATTACTCCCGGCAGGGTTCAGGGAACCATACAGGGTGCTGGGGATCGAACCCAGGTCTACTGCATGCAAGGCAAGTGCTCTTTCCACTGTTCTATTTCTCGAAACCTAAAGTCTCTTTCTGTGGATTCTGATAGTCTGGGAGTTAAGGAGAGAGCTAGGACAGGCGTTAAGGGGTGGCCAACCCAGGTTGCATCCCCAGCACCACACATGGCCCCCCCAAGCACTGCCTGACATCACTCCCGACCACAGAGCCAGGAATCGCCTCTGAGCAATGCGAGTGCTGCTCACCTTCTTGCCCTCAATACATGAAAATAGTTATAGTCTTGCGGACTTACAGGATCTTTCTTAGGTGACTGGCCTCCCCGTGGATCTAAGAGTCTCTCAAGACTTGATTCCATTAGAAGCCTGAAGGACCAGTCTGTACCATCTCAATAACAGAAGAAAATGTGGGAGACCACAAAGAGAGAAATTTTTCTGAACCTTCTGAAAATCCCCAGAGGAAAACCACAGAGGGGGTTATTCTGAGCCGTGCGCCGAGGACCGTGCGGGCAGGGCCCGAGCTCGGGTTCCTGCATGCGAAGCCTGAGTCCTGTCAGCTCTCTCTCCACCTCTAGATCTTCTTTATATTTTTGTGTTGCTGGGGATCCAACCCAGGTGTCTTGCATGGAGGCCGTAAAAGTGACCACTGCACCACATCCCTGCCCCTCAAGTGGTTAGTGGTAGTTAGCCTTTACAGTCTGATCTGAACTGGAACAGAGGGTGAGCGGGTGTGCGCGTGTATAGGAAAAGTACAGGGGACAATTCCCCGTAGGTTCCCCAAAGGTATGGGCTCGGGGGGCGGGGGTCCCTCTAGAACACTGTGGGTAAGAGAGCGAGAAAAGGGGAAGTGACAGTGAGAAAGGATTAAGTCTGTTCTTTCCCAAGCTGAACAATTGCAGGCATGACAAATTCAGGGTGTGGGTATGATCTGGCTTCTGAAACAGAATGGCTGGGCGTGAGGTCCCAGGGCAAGGAATGCAAAGGCCAGTGGAGAGCGTGTTCCCTCGGGGAGTGGCCATCCAGGAGGATGGCCAGACATGGAAGGACTCGTGTATGTCAGGTGCCCCGTGACAGTGATGCTGGGGAGGATGGTGACGGGAAGTGTAAACATGACAGTCACCCAGAGGGCGGAAGTTGTCTGACATTCTGGCTTAAGCTAAAGGGAGAAGAGAGAGGGGCTGGAGCGATGGCGGGTAGGGCATTTGCCTTGCACGCAGCCAACCCAGGTTCAATTCCCAGCATCGTATATGGTCCCCTGAGCACCGCCAGGAGTAATTCCTGATTGCAGAGCCAGGAGTAACCCCTGTGCATTGCTGGGTATAACCCTAAAAACAAAACAAATAAACAAATAAATAATTATACAAATAAATAGCGGGAGAAAAGATTCCACAGGAGAGTGGGAAGCAAGGTCTGGGAGCATCCAGAGGCATCGTTGAGACGAGAGGTTGCAATCGTACACTTCACCTGGCTCAAACATTTCTCCCCAGAGAGGAAGAAACTGAAGTCACAGAGTATGGTGGCCAGTGTCCCGGGTGATCACCAGCGAGACCCCCCTCTGGGGATTCACCCTCGTGCGGATGTCCCCCCCTACTCTAGGCTCTGTCCATAGAAATAATCAAGGGGAATGGCATAGTTGGGGCTAGGGAGATAGCACAGCGGGTAGGGTATTTATCTTGCATGAGGCCGACCTGGGTTCGATTCCCAGCGTCCCATATGGTCCCCCGAGCACCACCAGGAGTAATTCCTGAGTGCGGAGCCAGGAGTAACCCCTGAGCATCACCACGTGTGACCCAACAAGCAAAAAAGCCCACAAAAAACCCACAAAAAAACAGCGTAGTAGGGCCCAAAGGAGCATGCAGAGGGCTTAGAGAGGCGCCCTGCAAGCATGTGGGCACAAACCCAATTCCCTGGTGCCCCACATGCGCCAGGCGCAATCCTGAAGACTCTGCTGTTGGCCCTGGCAGCTCCTTGGGCAGTTCCTGCTACCACAAACCATTTCCAGCCCCACCACAGCCAGGAGTGCGTCCATCCCACGGGAGAGGGCCACCCCCAGCAAGCACCTCAGCTAAAAGGCTGTGCATCTCTAGAGCCAGGAGATACAAAAGGGGGCAGCAGGCGGGAGTCCCCAGGGAGCCCCTGACCCTAATTTGCATCGGGGCAAGCATGCTCAACTCCGGGTGGGCACCAGGAGGGCAAAGGAGGACAAAGCACTGCAGCAGTGCCTCGACACGACGGGCGGCCCACGCCACTGCTCATGATCTGCAGGCGGTTCCCATGGGCACAACACGGTCGTCTACACCTCGAGGAAGGGAAGGGAGAGGGAGGAGCCAAGCTTCCTTTCCAGCCAAGCTCGGCTGGGAAGCACAGTGCAGTGCCCACCCAGCCGGTCCTCACGCTTGGGCCAAACGCTGCGGGAACTGCCTCGTAACATGAGCGGCATATGAAGCAGCCTGTGCGTGAGGGGCCGAGACCTTTGTGCCAACAGCCGTTGAATCAGTGGAGAAGTAGCAGCGGTTCAGCGCCAGCCACAGGTGAGTGGGGTCCCTCTGCAGCGTTGGCTGTGGCTGTCAGCGGCTGCCTCCTGAGCCTCCCGGAGCCAGAACCAGTCACGCCACTCCGAGTCCTTAACCCACAGGCACACTCAGAGTGGCAGTTTTTTTTTTTGTTTAAGTCACTGTGTTGGGGGTAATTTGTGAGCACGATGGTGAATAAGATGGAGAGTTTTTGTGAATTAACTCAAAGCCTCCAAGATAATTAGTGGCACCTTTAAACCAAGGCTGTGAACTCAGTTCAGTCTATTAGTGTCTTGGTTCTTCTGGTATTTATTTATTTCCTTTGCGGGTGTCACACCCAGAGGTGCACAGGGCTTGCTCCTGGCTCTTTGCTCTACACCATGTACTCCTGGCAAGGTTCGGGTGCCAGGGATCAAACCAGAGTCGGTCGTGAGCAGGCCACACATGTTCCCCAAGCTGCATTGTCTCCCCAGACCCTGGCCTTTTTTGCCCACACACATGCTTTCTGGAAGTGTCAGGACCTGCATAAAAGAATGTTTCATGGGTCACGGGTCCCCTTTGACACAGGCAAACAACAAAGCAAATGAAGTCGTGTTTTCTTGGGGATGCGGATGCTTTTTCTGCCAACTCTGTGCATCAAGATCATTCTTTCCTTTACCAACTGTGATATATATATGCATTGCTAACATAGGCTGACAGAGTTCTGTCACAACTCTGGAAGGAGTAAGAAGACTCATTCGGGTCCATGCAGTAGCTTAGTAGTAAAGCCAGAAATGTAACTGCTACTTGATTTCTTTTCACAATCGGGCAAGAATGCCATCAGCTGCCGGGAACAGTTCTGTCCTTAAGTAGCTGAGTGATTCTGACTTCCTATGCAGGGAAGTCTGGAGTCTGTCCTTCCCATCTGCCATCTCTGCCGACTCGAAAGGGAACATTGCAAGCAGGGAGGTTTGCCCAAGAGGCTGTCTGGGTCTCCAGCTCTGTGCCAAGGAGGTGCCATTCGTGTGCACATGACTGAGTGTCAGAGAAAACATGTGACCTTTTGATTGACACTTTTGACTTCTGTTTCTTAGAAAACCTGATTGTTTTGGGGTTTTTCCCCCCTCTGATTTTAAGAAAATGTGTTGAATGACTATGAGATACAAAGTTACAAAGTTGTTCATGATTGAGTTTCATTCATACAGTGTTCCATCCATCCCTTCACTGGTACCCACTTTCCTCCACCAATGTACCCAGTTTCTCTCCACCTTCAACCTGCCTGTATGCCAGACACTTTTCTTTCTTTCTTTCTTTCTTTCTTTCTTTCTTTCTTTCTTTCAATGGCAGACACTTTTCTTTTTCACTTTTAGACATTCTGGTTTGCAATATTGTTACTGAAAGGGTAGCGTACATATCACTTTACCTCCTTAGAAAATGTGATTTTAAAATATTTTCATTTTAGTCTTTCCCTCATTAAAAATATAATCCGAGCAGTCACGGGTTGATGGTGGGGCGGGGGGTGGCGGTTAGAAAAGTAGGTTTGGATTTTATTTTATTAGAATTTAATCTCATGTGTGTTCAGGCTCTAATTCTACCAGATCTCATAAAAAATATATCAGCTACAGTCACCATTACTCCTCATTACAGTTGGTAAGTTCAATTGCTGTCATGTATTTCCGGCTCTAGGGAGATTCTTGAATATTTTCCTGTAATTCTTTTCTCTCACTGTGTTTGGGAATAAAAATAGATTGCTACCTCTTCCCTAGTACCGTTTATTCCCGAGAGTCTTAAAGAGCAATTTTCACTCTCTTGACATTTTTGCACTTTCCTGGTTATAACTCAGCTAATTAAGCATGGCTTGAGCCTTCTGGATATAAAATACCATTTCATATCTTATGTTAAAGAGGTTAGTGATTACCACATAGCTTAACTTTTTAAAAAAAAAATATTGCTTTTTGCAACCAGCAAAAAATAAAAGAGAAAGAAACAAAGTGTGCCTAATTATTGATACTGATTTTTCCAGTTAGGGCCTCATACTAGAAAATTTAGATGTGTCTTATTAAATGATGCTGTGTCTTATCAAACAATGCCTATAAATTATTTTACTTTAATGCTTTAATAGTCCAGTCATAGATTTTGGTAGGAATTTTTTTTTTAATTTTGCCTATGGCCATACGACCCTGAACACGCCCGATCTTGTCTGATCTCAGAAGCTAACCAGGGTCGGACCTGGTTAGTACAGGCCGAGCTAGAGCGATAGCACAGCGGTAGGGCGTTTGCCTTGCACGCAGCCAACATGGCCGACCCGAGTTCGATTCCTCCGCCCCTCTCGGAGAGCCCGGCAAGCTACTGACAGTATCTCGCCCGCACGGCAGGGCCTGGCAAGCTCCCCGTGATGTATTCGATATGCCAGACACAGTAACAACAAAGTCTCCAATGGAGACGTTACTGGGCCCGCTCGAGCAAATCGATGATCAACGGGAGGGCCTATAGAAATTTTGTTTTGCTTTTTGGGCCACACCCGGCAATGCTCAGGGGGTTACTCCTGGTTCTGCACTCAGAAATTACTCCAGGCGGTGCTTGGGGGACCATATGGGATGCTTAGGATTGAACCGGGTCGGTCATGTGCAAGGCAAATGCCCTATCGACTGTACTATCTCTCCAGCCCCAGTGAGAATTTTTTTGTTTGACAGCATTTCTTGAGTACTTTCAAGGTGTGAAATAATTGCTTTTATTTTATTTATTTGTTTATTTATTTATTTATTTTTGCTTTTTGGGTCACACCTGGCGATGCACAGGGGTTACTCCTGTCTCTGCATTCAGGAGTTACTCCTGGCGGTGCTCAGGGGACCATATGGGTTGCTGGGACTCGAACCCGGGTCGGCCACGTGCAAGGCAAACGCCCTACCCACTGTGCTATCTCTCCAGTCCCTGAGATAATTGCTTTTATAGTTCTTGAGGATTTGCAAAAGAATAGGACATAGAATGTCTTTATTTTCATGATACTTGTCTGGTAGTGGGGAGGAGAAATCAATTAGCAAATAGATCACAAAGAATAGAAAAGGATATAGGGGCGGAGCAATAGCACAGCAGGTAAGGCACTTGTCTTGGGTAGATCCCCGGCATCCCATATGTTCCCCTGAGCACTGCCGGGAGTAATTCCTGAGCGCAGAGGCAGAAGTAACCCCTGAGCACCATGGGGTGTGGCAAACAAACAAACAACAACAAACCCACACAAAACAGAATAGGAATGAATATAGAAAACGTCAGCTGTTACAAGGAAATGAATGAAGCCAAGTAAGAGAACAAATCTGGGATGAGGACAAGGACCAACGGATGTCTGCATTGGAGGTCAAAGCATTCCAGAGGGAAAGGCAAGTCAAGCTAACCATCTGCAGGGGCCCGGGAAACAGCCTGGAGGCTTGTGTGGCGCCAGCAGAGCCAACCTCAGGGAACTGAGCCCCCCGAGAAGCAGGATGGGATCTTGGGGAGCCCCAAGGAGGGCTGAATCTGGTGCTGTGTCATCACTCCTGGAGAGAGAGAGAGAGGGAGAGAGAGAGAGGGAGGGAGAGAGAGAGGAAGGGAGAGAGAGACAGAGAGAGAGAGGGAGAGAGAGAGAGAAAGAGGAAGAGAGACAGAGACAGACACAGAGACACAGAGACAGAGACACAGAGAGACACAGAAAGAGACTCTAGTCGTTCATGCAGGAAGCAGGAAGCCCAATCAGAGAGCTTGTACCAGGGGTTGGGGGGTGATAGTTCAACGGGGAGGGTGTCTGCTGGCACCCTATATGGTCTCCCATGCAAGTCCAGAGTGCAGACCTGGAGTAACCCCCAAGCATAGCTGGGTGTGACCCCAAATCCCCAAAAAATAAAGAAAAAAGGAAAGAGCTTGTTCCGGCCCAAGTCCTGTGAAAAGCCAGGTTGGTCTTCGGCAGGTGAAAGATGAGTGAGGAGGAACTGGCGTGGGGAGGAGGAAGTGACTCAGGGAGAGGGACCCGAGGTCTTGCGTGCGGCTGGCCCTGGGAGTGAACCCCAGTGCCTCCAAAGAGGGGGGCACTGTGGAAGAGATGGGGGGTGCTTCGAGAGTGCAGTCTGCAGGGCAGCCCTGCCCTGGTGAAGGGCCAGAGGAAGGTGAGGGGCTCCCTGGAAGGGTGTGGAACTGCTCAGAGGCTTTACAAACAGGCAGGCCCAGTGAGGACCCCTTGAACATGCTCACCCCCACAGAAGCCCCCCATCTGTCCAGCCGTGTGTCTGCTCGGAGTGGTGCTTGGGAACAGCCTTGGAGGGACATAGCGCGGCCAGCTACAGGAGATGGACAGGTTTCTCTGCAAGGTCAGGGCGGGCTGCTGGCTCCGTAGTCACCTGGGCCCATATTCACCAATAAACTTGCAGAAGGAGATCATTTCAGTGTTTTTGGGTTCTGAGCACCGTAAGAAGGCCCTTACCCTGTGCAGACACACGAGGACCAGACTTTTTTTTTTTTTAAATGTGCAAGTAGACTTTAACGTAACAGAGTACAAAATGCTTAATGTTTTCAATTTCTGCATTTTCACTATATTTATTTACTCTCATGCTCTACTGACTGAGCTAGCCAGGCTGCTCTGCTGGGCTAGGGTGATAGCACAGCGGGTAAGGTGTTTGCCTTGCACGCGCCGACCTGGTCGTCCCAGGTTCGATTCCTTCGCCCCTCTCGGAGAGCTCGGCAAGCTACCGAGAGTATCTCGCCCACACCACAAAGCCTGGCAAGCTCCCCGTGACGTATTCAATCTGCCAAACACAGTAACAAGTCTCACAATGTTACTGGGCTCACTGGAACAAATGGATGAACAATGGGGAGGACAGTGCTACAGTGCTTATTTACTCTATTTTTTTTATTGAGCAGCCGTGAGATAGAATTACAAGCTTTCATGTTTTTCAGTCATACAATGATCAAACACCCATCCCTCCAGGAGTGCACATTCTCCACCACCAATGTCCCTAGTATCTCTCCCTTCCTAACACCCCCCCAACACACACCTCTCTGGCAGACAATTTCCCCCATACTCTCTCTCTCCTTTTGGGCATTATGGTTTGCAATGCAGATACTGAGAGGTTATCATATTTGGTCCTTTCAGCACACATCTCCCATCCCGACCGATTCCTCCAACCATCATTGACTTAGTGATGCCTTCTCGAATCCAGTTTCCTTCTCCCCCAGGTCATGAGACAGGCTTCCTTCCAACTGTGCTGTATATAGGAAGACTAGACTTTTGAAGACCCAAAGGAGGGAACTAGGTTTACCTGTAGCGGGAAAGGCTGATAGCGCCCCCACGTGGAGACACTGAGAAGGCCGGCGAGGCGGGTCCCTAGCCAGCGCTCGTCTGCAGCTGAAGCTGCTAGGTGGAGAACCATTCACATAGAAACAGCCACGGTTTAGCTGGAAGGGACCAGGAACAGAAACACCCCCTTGCTGCCTGCCTTTGGCCTTCATTCAGGACGACCAGCAGAGCCAGCTGGGAAGTCGACTCAAACGACTTGGCACTCAGATGCTCCAGGACCCACCCGGTGCACGTCTGGGAGTCTCCATCCCCCCGCCCCCACCCCCCCCACTCTCCCCAACCTAAAGACCAAAACTGCACAGCCAGGAGAATCCAAGGCGCAAGTTATACTTGGGGGGAAAGAACAGAAAACACATCATCCAGTTTAGCCCAGGATCCCTGTCTTTTCTCACCATCTCAGCTCGTTAGCCTGTCTCCTGACTTTCAAGAGACAGACACGAGGAATTGCTAAATGCATGCTGCTATGTGGGGGGCAGCCCAGGTTTGAATCCCCGCATGGCCAGTTCCTCTGAGCACTGCCAAGAGTGACCCTCCACCAGAAGTGGGAGGGAGCCCCTGAGCATCACTGGGTGTGCCGCTCCCCCACCCCCATTAATAATAATTTTTTTAAAAAAGATGAGACAGGAGCGTCTATCTACAGCTCTTGCACCTGTGCAGACAGTCTCTAAAACAGACGGGGAGGTGGAGGCAGGCTGGCACCGTGTCTGACTTCCCCATGCACCGGGCAGGCAGTTGAGCCTTTGTTTAGCATCATGTATAGATGCAAGAAAGAAAAGGCTTGAAGCCTGACAGGGTGAGGGAAGGAATCTCACAGAAAGACCACAGAGAAGCAGCCAGAGCGTGGGGGAGGAAATGCACACCAGACAGGTGTTCCAGAAGCCGAGAGAACCGCCAGAAAGCTGTTTTTATTTATTTATTTATTTATTTGATTGATTTCTCCCTTCCTCTTGGAGAGCCCAGCAAGCTACCAAGAGTATCTCACCTGCACGGCAAAGCCTGGCAAGCTACTCGTGACGTATTTGATATGCCAAACACAGTAACAAGAAGTCTCACAATGTTACTGGGCCCGCTCGAACAAATCCATGAACAACGGGAGGATAGTGACAGTGATTTATTTGAAGGATGGATTTTTTATTTACTTCTTTCATTGGCAACCTATCAAATAAAAGTTCACAAGATGTTGGCATTGTAGTAAGTGAACGTGCAGTACTTATAAGAATACTAACCCGGGACCAACTCGAGTCTGAATCATTCACTGAACCTTGAGCAAGTCTCTTATTTATTTATTTATTTATTTATTTATTATTTTGGTTCTGCACTCAGAAATTGCCGCGTCCGGCGCTGCGGGGCCGAGCCAGGGGAGGGCCGTCAGGGTGAAATCAGCACTCGAGTCACCCAGGGTTCCGTCATTCAGGAGATGGCATGAATGCGTGCGTGCGTTTATTCAGAGCACAGGTACAGACTTAAGTATGTTTCCACAGCCCACCCAAAAGAAAGGAAAAGGGGATGGGACGTGGGAAAGTGGATGGGACGATGAATAGAGCCATGCACCGTTGGTCAGTCACAGTGGGCAGAGCCATGCACCGTTGGTCAACCACCTGGTGACCCTTTCGACCTAACGCTACCGGTCGGAGCGGCCTGCTTTGTTACAGTTTTGACATATCCATAGAGACTGTGCTGTTCCTCGTACATCATTTACAAATCATTTACGAGGGTGCATTTTCCCCAAACTGAAACGTCCTGTACTGGGAAGTTGCCCAGCTTTGAGCAGGACAAAGGGGGAATGAAAAATCAAGCATTCTTTTACTTGGTCAGTAGGCAACAAGAAATTGCTCCTGGTGATGCTCAGGGAACCATATGGGGTGCTGAGGATTGAACCCCCTCTGCTGCTTTTAAGGCAGACACCCTCCCCGCTGTGCTATCACTCTGACCCGTTGAGCCTTAACCTTTTTGCTTCTGATCCCTTATCTCCTCAAAGGATAAGGAAGTTAAAGGGCCCATTGAGTTTATCTTTGGGATTATTGGGATGGGCCAACCGGGTTCGATTCCTCCCTCCCTCTCGGAAAGCCCAGCAAGTTACTGAGAGTATCTTGCTAGCACAGCAAAGTCTGGCAAACTCCCCGTGACGTATTCAATCTATCAAACACAGTAACAACAAGTCTCACAATGGAGACGTTACTGGGCCTGTGCGAGCAAAATCGATGAACAACAGGAAGATAGTGGGCAGTGGACCAAACTTCTATACATACTTAGTACATGTGGCAGATGGACATATTCAAAACATTGCACCTTGGGGCCTGAGAGACAGGACACCAGAGCTTGCCTTGTACTCAGCTGACCTGGGTTTGATCCCTGACACCCCATATGGTCCTGCTAGCACCACACAAATGGTCCCTGAGCACAGAGCTGGGAGTAAGCCTTGAGCACAGCCAGGGGTGGCGCAAAAACAGAAAAGAAAAGAAAACAAATGTGATGAAAAAGCAATGTTGTTATCTTTCAAGTTTTCTTTCTATATAATGTATCATTCTCCCTCTGCTCCCTCTTCCCTTGCAGGGGGAAGCAGGTTGCGCTCATGCCCGGCTGGGGTGCTCCCCAATTTCCAGTGGTGGTCCTCACTGGAGGCTGCATTTCATGGTGCAGGTGGTCCCTCGCACACCCGGCTGAGGCCAGGGCTGCAGTCTGTAGCGATGTAACTTATGACTCGAGGTATTTTCGGGTGAAGGGCTTGCTAGATCCCTGATGATACTCACACATGCTCACTGGGGGTTGTACTTTCCGGCTCGGGTGCTGGCCTGAGGTCACCCTCCTTTTGGGTGCTTCCACATATTTGTCTTTAGTGGGGCTGGACATGGCTAGTGCCAGGATCATGCTCGGGGCACGTGGACCCCTGGGGTGTTTGAACTTGTGGTTGGACACTTAATTACTCAATCACTTAACTTCCCGTTAGTCATCGATTTGCTCGAGCGGGCGCCAGTAACGTCTCCATTTGTCCCTGTCGCGTGCTAGTGTAGCCCAATGGCATCTGTACACTCCAGGAACATGAAGAGCCTCAAACCGATCGTTCATGATCTTGACAAAGAAGTCTAACCATCTGGTAGGTGGGCGGCCACGCGGTCTTTTGACATCCCGTGGAATCCAGTTGGTAACAGCTCTAGTCCAGCGGTCGTCTTTAAATCTCATTACGTGACCAGCCCATCTGATTTTACGTGACCAGCCCATCTGATTTTTGACACCTTGGCAAATGAGACAGCGTCCCTGATTCTTGATCGTCGACGGATGTCAGAACTCCGGATTCTTTCTCTCATTTGAGTGAAACGTGATATTCCAATCATAGCTCTTTCTATTCTTCGTTGGGAAACCTGAATAGCGTTCTCATCTTGTTTGCGTAGGGCCCAGGTCTCTGAGGCATATGTTAATGCAGGAAGAACAGTGGAATCAAAGAGATGTGCCTGGAACCGGAGGTTCTTCGTCCTCTTAGCTATTTCTTCGACGTTCTTGAAGGCGTTCCAAGCTGCTCTCTTCCTCCTGCGCAGCTCGGGTGCCAGGTCATTTGTCATGCTGACTTCTCGACCTAGGTACACATAGCTGTTGCATTCGGAGATGGTCGTTCCGTTGAGAGCGAATGGGGCATCAGGAACGAGGCTGTTTCTCATAAACATTGTCTTCGTAAGATTCAGCTGTAGTCCTACCTTTCCATACTCACGGTCAAAGTCGGCCAGCATTTGTGCCGCTTGGCTGATGTTTGGTGTTATTAAAACAATGTCATCAGCAAAGCGGAGGTGGTGTAATTGCCGACCATCTATCTTCACTCCCATTCCTTCCCATTCCAGTCGTCTCATGATGTTCTCGAGGGTGGCACTTAAGAGTTTCGGTGAAATGGTATCACCCTGCTGCACCCCTCTCTTGACATCAACGATCACTTCTTTGTAGAATGGTGAGATACTGGTAGTGAATCCGCAATACAGTTCACGGAGGATCCTGACGTATTGGGCTTGAATGCCCTGATTGGCTAGGGCTTCCATGACCGCTTCCGTCTCAACAGAATCAAAAGCCTTCTTTAAATCAATGAACGTTAGACAGAGCGGCATCTTGAACTCCCGAGATACCTCAATGAGCTTGGTTATCGTGTGGATATGGTCGATGGTGCTGAATCCTTTGTGGAACCCGGCTTGCTCGCATGGTTGTCCTTCATCTAGTGTTCTGCCAATCCTATTTAGGATGACTCGAGTGAACAACTTGTAGATGACAGACAATAGGCAGATCGGGCGATAGTTGCCAATGTCATGGATGTCTCCCTTCTTGAACAGTAGTACGGTCCTGCTGGTTTTCCATTGGGACGGAACCTTGTATTCAGACAGGTAGTGAGTGAAGAGCCGAGCCAGTGTATTGATGAGTACTGACGGCAGGTTCTTCAGGTGTTCAGGTCTGACCTTGTCTGGGCCGGGTGCTGTTTGTTTCTTTACCGATGAAATGGCCTGTCGGATTTCGGAAGGGAGAACATTGGGAACGACATATCCATCCTGTGGAATTTGATATGTCGGCAAGTGGACATGGCTATCGAGGAAATTTGAGTAGAAGTCATGGATAATGTTCTCCATTGCCGTTCTGGAGGATGTGATGGATCCATCAGGACGTCGGAGGGCAGTCATCTTGGTCTTGTAGTTGGCGAAGGACAGGCGGGCGTTACGAATACTTTTCCCAGCTTCTGCTGCATCTACCAGTACTTCTGCTCTTCTGTCTTTGAGGTCTTCCTTGATCGCATCTCTGCACTGCTTTGCGAGCTCGGACGTTAGCTTGCGGTTGCCTGAGGCATGCGCCAAACCACGCTGGCGAATTAGCTCAAGAGTTTTCGAAGATAGGTGATTTTTTGTGGCTATCTCTCTCTTGGCGTTCCTCGCACATTCATGGAGGTGCTGAACCAGTCGATCGTATTCCTTGTCAATGTTGTCAACAATGGCATCTTCCCATGTTGCCGCAATAGTACCAAAGAGTTCCCAGTTGGTGGTCATTCTGGGAGTTCTCTTTTTGAACTTTGCAGCCCTTTCTTCCCACTCTGTGAAGTAGAATTTTGCACGAAGGAGACGGTGGTCCGATCCCATTCAAAATTTTGGGACAACAGCGACATCAGTCAGGCAAAACCGTCGATTGAATATGATGTGGTCTATTTCGTTGTGGAATCGTCCACCGGGAGACTCCCATGTCCATCGTTTAGATTCTGCCTTCTGGAACTGTGAGTTACCATGAATGGTGTTGGTCGACATGATGAACTCAGACAGTCTCTCACCCTGTTCGTTCCATTCTAGGCCATGGGTCCCGATGTGAAGTTCTTCAGCTGATCTTCTCGGTCCTATCTTGGCATTAAAATCACCCACAATGATCTTGTAGAAGGTGTGGTCTTCTTTATAGAACTTCTCTAGCTCCATGTAGAACTTCTCGATTTCTCTTTCATCATAATGAGATGTTGGTGCGTAGACAACGAAGATAGAAACTGCAGGCAGTGAGCCACATCTATTCAAATGTAAACGTCCGATTCAGGTTGTTAGGCATTCGAATGAATCAATGCTCTTGGCCAAGTTTGTGTTGACAAGGACACCAACGCCTCCAACACCTCTTTTATCGCATGTTCCGAGGAACAATTCTTCTCCAGTGTTGAAAACGGCATGGTGAGATTCGTGCCTTCTTGTCTCGGTCAGACCAATGGTGTCGTATTTGATCATTTGCGCTTGTACCATCAGGTCCTCGATGGATGCATCTGATGCTAGTGTACGTGCATTGAAAGTACAGACGATCATTTTTGTCTTCCTTTGTTGTGGCAGCCTAGGTCGGCCTTGAGATTTTGTCGGCCTCTCCTTTCTCATCCTTCTCAGTGCTGCCATGTCGGTGAAGCCTTCAGGGTCAGGTGAATGAGACCAGTTGTAGTTACTGGTTTTGGCATATCGAATACACAGCGGATAGCTTGCCAGGCTCTTCCGTGCGGGTGGAATACTCTCGGTAGCTTGCCAGTCTTTCTGAGAGGGATAGAGGCTTTTGGGGCGACCTCTAATCACCCTTGTAGGTGTTACCATATTTGAACCCTATAAAATATGGTACGACAATTCCGGAAGATGGAAATGGAATGCCTAACAACCCGAATCGGACGTTTACATTTGAATAGATGTGGCTCACTGCCTGCAGTTTCCACTACCCAGCCTTGGACTCCAGGCTCGGCGGACCCAGGGACAGAGCTTCTCTGCTTGCTCCCACCAACCACAGCCGTCACCACACTCCAGGACACTTTCCAGACCCGCGTGGCAGCTCCGGCCGAGACCCACGCACGACTGAAGACCCACAGAACAAGATAAGCGGAACTCTCTGAGACCTTGGACTCCAGGCTCCAGGTTGGACACTGCGAGGCAGATATTCTAAGCCCCTCAGGATTTCTCTGGACCTTGTCTCAGCTTTCTGATGGCAGCAGGCAGCCTATAAAGAGTTAATGTAGACCCTTTCACATTTCCTTTCTCTGAGGAGGATCCTGATGTACTTGTTTATTTGTTATAATCCTTTCTTGGTGAAAAATAAAAACTGTTCTAAAATATGTATAATTCATTACTATATTTTGAGTTTGAAAATCAGGGGGCCAGAGAGATAGTCCAGTAGGTAGGACACTTGCCTTGCACACATCTGATCTGGGTTCAATTGCCGACACCAGGAGTGAACACTGAGCACAGCGTCCAGAGTAAGCACTGAGCTCTGCCAGGTGTGGTGCTCAGACCCCTCCACTCTAAAAGTTAATATATATGTATATATATTTGCTTTTTGGGTCACACCTGGTGATGCACAGGGGTTACTCCTGGCTCTGCACTCAGGTGTTACTCCTGGCGGTGCTCAGGGATGCTGGGAATCGAACCCGGGTCAGCCGCGTGCAAGACAAACACCCTACCCGCTGTGCTATCTCTCCCGCCCCCTAAAAGTTAATATTTTAAAATCAGTTGTAGGCTTCTGTAAGCAGATCATGACTGACCAGATAAATAAAGTCAAAATAAAGACACGTAATTTCACAGAACAATAGTTCCTAAGCCTCTTAGGGATGTTGATCCCTTTGAGGATCATCTGAAAGTCTTCCCTCGACAGATACGCACGCAATTATCGAGCCTACCAGAGAGGGGCTTTAGGAACCCCTAAGGACAATCCCTCAGGCCTCCAGGCAGCCATGAAACAAGACTTCAAACTGGTCCACATTGCTGTAGCTGTGGTTCCTTTCTTGGTTGTCTACTAGGTTTATCTAGGTGTTGTTCACTAGGTGCATCTATACCTAGATATAGTTGAGGTTAATATTAACCAATAAATCGTATTTTCAGTATATACATAGACTACAAAAGTCACGGTCACGGTCCTCCCGTTGTTCATCGATTTGCTCGAGCGGGCCCAGTAACGTCTCCATTGTGACACTTGTTACTGTGTTTGGCATATCGAATACATCACCGGGAGCTTACCAGGCTTTGCTGTGCAGAGGAGATACTCTCAGTAGCTTGCCAGGCTCTCCGAGAGGGGTGGAGGAATCGAACTCGGGTCGGCCATGTTGGCTGTGTGCAAGGCAAACGCCCTACCGCTGTGCTATCGCTCCAGCCCATAGACTACAAAAGTATTGATTATAAAATGAAATATTTGGCAGCCCTCCCTCCTGCCCTCTCCTTCCTCCCTCCCTCCCTCCCTTCCTTCCTTCCTTCCTTCCTTCCTTCCTTCCTTCCTTCCTTCCTTCCTTCCTTCCTTCCTTTCTCCCTTCCTCCCTCCCTCCCTCCCTCCCTCCCTCCATACAGGGAGTTAAACTCAGCAAGCAATGTATCTTCCCACTTGGCCTCTTCAGCCCCTTTTCAGTACAATGCCTGTGGCAAACCCGTTTTAGCACTGTGCTGCGCTCCTTGCCACCTCTAGGTGGCAGTCTGATCAAATAATTTCAGGGGAGCAACTGGTCAATACCTGGTTTAGTAACACGTCATGTATCTGTCTATTAGTAATACTGATTTTTTTGTTCTATAAATTAACATTAAAAAATAAACAAATTTTATAGATGCTTAAAATTATAATTCCTTATTCTCCCCCACAACTCATTATCAAACAGACTTTATATGGGAACCCAACAGGTTTTTATGCTTCTAAGAATATTTAGAGAATTTTGTAGTTTCCCTTATGTTTTCAGGGAGATAAGGATTTTTTTCCTTCTTTTTTTTTTTGGCTTTTTTTGGGTCAAACCTGGCCATGCTCAGGGGTTATTCCTGGCTTTGCACTCAGGAATTACTCCTGGCGGTGCTCGGGGTCCATGTGGGATTCTGGGAATCGAACCTGGGTCGGCCGCGTGCAAGGCAAGCACTCTACCCGCTGAACTATCGCTCCAGCCCTCCTTCTGTTTTATATCAAACTCCTTCTAATTTGTAGGCTAGCTACTAACTTTAGTATGTTTGTTAAAGTTTCCTTAATTCACATCGTATTCATTGTAACACTTTTAGATTTTCTGATAAACAATTAGATTTTCTGCCAGCCGTGACTTTTCTCTCCTTCAAAATAGCAGCGGGGATGGGGAGATTGAGCCTACCGCAGGGAGGGTCTGAGGGAGGGTCTTTGGGAGGGGCCAAGGGTGGGGCTGAGTCGGGCCTGAGGGAGGGAAGGGAACTGGGAAGGGAAGAAGGGAGAAACCAAGAAAGAGAAAAGGGAGGGAGGGTAGGGAGAGGAGTAAGAAAGGAGGGAAAGAGGAAGGAGGGAGGAAGGGAGGAAAGGAAGAAAGGAGGGAGGGCCCAAAGGGAGTCCTTTATGCTGGGCCACCAAGTCTAATTGCCCTTTCAGCCTCAGCCAGGTGGAACTCGATAGACTATCTGCCTGGAGTTTTCTGGCTAGCACCGGTGAGTTTGTCTTTCTAAGAAGCCCCACCCCCGACCCCCCCAGGGGAAAGGTGACTTTGTCTGTAGTCTTTCTCTTGCTACTAACCGGGCCCTGCCCTATTTCTGATTCAAAACACCCTTGGTTTGGGTGTGCTTGACTCGCTGCGTCCTGATTCAGAGACCTTCAATAAAGCCGATGATGGAGTGGCTGAATTTATTCAGAGGGGTTTCGTTTCTTAACGGAGGAAATTAGATGATACATGTCAAGTGCTTGGCACTTCATAGAAACTATGTAAATATTGGCTAGTGTTATTGATTAGGAGAAGAACAAGTCATTGGAGAGTCTACTTTAGTCTAAGAAGAATTATCATTTTCTACATATTTTGACACGAGAGAGAGAGAAATGTGCTTTTAAAAAATCAATGTCGAGTGTCCCCGGAGACGAGGCTCCTAATGGCCCTGCACTTAGCGACTCTCTCTGGACCAGGATAGAGAACAGAGCAATCAACGTTCAGGCTGAACGTGGCCCCCGGAGCTGGACGCAGGACCAAGGGGGTTATTTCTGCTGTGGGAAGCCATTTTGCTGGATGAGGGTGAGGTGGGGAGAGGAACCAAGTCTGTGAGCAGATCATTCCAGCATCGTGTGTTTCAGAGGTCGTGGGGGGAGGGCACTTGCCTTGCTGTGACTGGCCTTGGGCCGATCTTTGGCACTACATATGGCCTCCCGAGTACCTCTAGGAGTTATTATCTAGTTACTATCTAGCATAGAGACAGGTATATCCCCTAACACTAGCTTCCCCCCCCCCAAAGAAATAATAACCCTCAAACGCATTTAATGTTCTATTCAAATAAGATTCCCAAATGATGAATAGCATCGGAGAAGATAGGAGTGGGTTGAAACACGAAAAAGCTGCAGGATAGTGCAGTGTATAGGTGCTGGCTTGATCCCTGGCACAGTCCATGTCCTCTCCAGCTCTTCTAGGGCATCACTCTTGAGCACAGAACCAAGAGTAGCACCTGAGCACAGTCGATCTGGCCTTTGACCGTAATATATATCAGACACATCATCATTTATTTGAGGAAACTGTAACTGTTGGTTTGGGTTGGTTTTTATTTGTCAATGTTGGGCCACACCTGAGAGTGCTTAGGGCTCACTGCTGACTCTGCATTCAGGGGTCACTCCTGGTAGGGACCATATGGGATGCTGGGGATCGGACCCAGGTTGGCTGCGTGTGAGACAAGTGCCCTACCTGCTGTACTATTGCTCTGGCCACGAGACTGTGATAGTTAAACTTAGTAGGTGAATTTTTTTATAAGGGTGTGTATGATATGAGGAATTGAGTGATTGAATGTGTGTGTGTGTGTGTGTGTGTGTGTGTGTGTGTGTGTGTGTGTATGCGAGTGTCTGGGTGGTAGATGGGAGGGAGACGGGAAAGGAGAGCAACAGTTTGGAGAGAGAATGGCAGTCAAAGGGGCCGTAATTCTGTTGTCTCCGCATCGCACTGGAAAAGTTCTCAGAGCTGCCCTGCCATCTGGATGTCCAGGATCCCGTGTAAGTGCTCCCAGCTCAGAGAGCATTCTGCTTTGCAAAACATGACAGCACAGTTTTGAGCTTCTGCTTCCAGGTGGGCTGAGGAGGTGACGGCAGGCCAACTCCTACTGCAATATGCACTCCTACTGGGTGGCGGGGGAGGGGGCACGGACAAACCAACCCATGGTTGGAAGAGAGGTGTGGGCACAATGGGGACCACCTGAACTCCGGTTCCAGAGTAGTGGGGACCCCTTTGATCATTCTCTGCCATGAGAAGATAAGTCAGTTCTGGGCAAAACCCCAGACTCAGACGTTGCCTATTTGAGACCCCTCTAGAGAAAAGAGAAGCGAGGAGCAGCACTTTGGTGACTGTGTGGGACCAACTTGAGAGTGTCACCAGGGTCACTAGTTTAGAAGTGAACACGGCAGCGCACACTGGCTCGCGGGTGAGTCAGGATTCTGGAGAACTCGCCTGGGCATCTAAAAGGCGGGGCAACTTGTCTTCATTTCTCAGAACTTAGAAGACAAAGGTCCCAGAAGGGCTCATGCCACAAGTACAAAACCAGTTACTCCATCCAGACCTTTGCGAAGTATTAGTAGTGCATGGGTTGGAGGGCAAAAGCTAAATTCTAAACCTCTGATGGGAAGAGGGAACTCTGCAGAGTAGGAAGGGACAAGCACTGGAGCACTGGAGCACTGTCCTCCCATTGTTCATCGATTTGCTCGAGCGGGCCCAATAATGTCTCCATTGTGAGACTTGTTACTGTGTTTGGCATATCCAATACCTCACAGGGAGCTTGCCAGGCTTTGCCCTGTGGGCGAGATACTCTCGATAGCTTGCCGGGCTCTCCGAGAGGGGCAGAGGAATTGAACTCGGGTCAGCCGGGTCGGCCGCGTGCAAGGCAAACACCCTACTGCTGTGCTATCACTCCAGCCCAAGAAGGGAGAAAGACCCAGAAAATCGGAACCCAGAGCCTACCCCTGAAAGACAGGGGCACTATGGGGATCTTCCCACTGGAAAGAGGACGACATCTTCACTAGCCCCCGGGTGCATTTCTACTCACATCATTAAGAGCACAGATTTCATGCAGCCAGTCACCATACACACAAAATACAAGCCAAGCTACAGACAATTCTGTATTAGAGGTAATGGGCAAGAACTGTGAAAACGCGATTTTCTTCTTGCTTAATGGCAGAGACCACTCTCAGAAAAGCGTTGGCAGGCAATTTCCTCTTGGTGTGAATGTCCTGAGTGTAATAACGCAAACTTAGATGCTATTGCCTGCAACACGCCTTGTGTCTATGAGATAGCCTGCTGGGAGCCCCCTGCACAGGAGGGGCTGCCATTGCCTGAAATGTCCTTTAATGCAGGATGGTTATGATGATGATCAAGACACTCCCGGAGATAAGGAAAACCAATGAGCAGAGTCCACAGAGACATACAACCTACAAAGCAAACAGACTCTGGCGCACATGCTAGAAATAAAAATATACGCTCTCTGAAAGAATAACTGGATGTTTTTCAACAGATACATCTTGTTCCAACAACAGGACAAGCTGATGGAAAGACAGCCAAGTTTGAATCCTTTAAGGGGGAAAAAAAGCCTATGTGTCACCAAAAGAAAAATCTTTAAGGGAATTGAATGGATTATACCCAACAAAGATGTAAATTTGAGGGCAGGTCAACAGAAATGAGAAAGTTGAAAGGGGGAGGGGAATGAAAAAGAGTAGAGCAAAGAGACAAGTGGAACAATGATCTAGTAACAGCTTACTATTTACAACCTGAGGAGGAGTGTGTGTGTGTGTGTGTGTGGGGTGGGGGTGGGGGGGCCGAGGGAGAGGCAGAAGAAGGGAAGGGAGAGAAAAGAATGGAGCAGAAGAAATAGATAGACACGAACCCAAGAATTTTATTTTTTTAATTAAAAAATTAATTTTATTGAATCGCTGTGAGATAGAGTTACAAGCTTTCATGTTCGAGTTACAATCACACAATGATCAAACACCCATCCCAACACCAGTGCACATTCCCCACCACCAATCTCTCTGGTATACCTCCCCTGCCCTTTCCTACCCTCCCCCTGCCTCCATGGAAGGCAATTTCCCCCATACTCTCTACTTTTGTAATAGAACCCAAGAATTTTCGATCGTCTTTAGGGCTGAAGCAAGAGCACAGTGGGTAGGGCGTTTGCCTTGCATGTGGCCGACATGGCGACCTGGGTTCAATTCCTCTGCCCCTCTCAGAGAGCCCAGCAAGCTACCAAGCATATCTCGCCCGCACGGCAAAGCCTGGCAAGCTACCCGTGATGTATTCGATATGCCAAACACAGTAACAAGTCTCACAATGGAGATGTTACTGGGCCTGCTCGAGCAAATTGATGAACAACGGGAGGACAGTGCTACAGTGCTTCTGAACCCCAGGCAGGGGCAAGATAAGTGTACCTAAATGCACATTGGTATCATACTGATGGAGAGTAAAGAGATTGAGAAAAGTTAAACATTTTGCCTCCAAAGGAGCTGCAGGAAGAAGAACTGCATTTCCCCCCCAACAGATACATCTTGTTCCAATTATGGGACAAGCTGATGTGGTAATAGCCAAGTTTGAATTGCTGTAAAGAAAAACAAGTGTTACAAGTGATTTTACCCAAAATGAGCCATATTCTACCTCCTCCTCCTAGTCATCTGGAGCTTCAAAACACTCTGGTTTTCTGAGCTCTTTGACCTTCTGCTTTCTCAATATTAAATGATTCAGTTTTGCAATGAAGTGGCCAAAAGATCACCTGTGCCAGGTTATGTAATGACACTCCTCTACGGTGACGTTTAGTTTTTCTTCCGTGGACTTGCAGAGGCAGTACCTCATAGCATCAGTTCCATCTTCCTGTCAAGAGTTGACTTCACGTTGGCCTAATTAGCAAGCATTCTCTGCCAGACTATTAGGATTCGTACCTGTATTTAAACCTTTTGCTCTAATTTTTGTTTTGTTTTATTTTGTATTTTGGGTCACACCTGGTAATGCACAGGGGTTACTCCTGGCTCATGCACTCAGGAATTACTCCTGGCAGTGCTCGGGGGATGCTGGGAATTGAACCTGAGTTGGTCACGTGCAAGGCAAACGCCCTACCCACTGTGCTATTGCTCCAGCCCCCTGCTCTAATTCTTGTAATAGACAATACTGTGTCTCAGTAATTAAGAATGTTTCCTAGACCAGATCTGGAGTTTAGACAACAACTATTGACCCAGTAAATTTTCTTTGTGAATCTTAAGAACTGACCACATCCATAGCAGACATGACAATTCAGTGATCCAAGCCTTGGTACCATCCTTGGGCTGATGGCTCCTTTGGGTGGCATTGGTTGCCTTTAGGCTCTCACCAAGAGGAACTGTGAAATGTATCTTCAATATTCCCATTGGCTCATCAGAAGTGGAGCAGAACAACGAGAACTTCCTGCAGCCAACGTGCCCTTTCTGGGTGTCTGGAATGGTCAGTTATGGATTGCTTAGTGGCCTCACCTCACTCTGGGAACTCCAGACACCCCAGCCAACAGCCAATGAGTCAACTGTCTTTGCTGAGCAACATTCCCCCGTGGCCACTTTCCAACCTTGAAATGCTGCTTGGAGCTCCCAGATCTCTCCTTCCATGCTGCATAAAGAGCTTGTGCTTATTGCTGTTGTTTTTAGGTCACTGCTTCCGGGTGGACAGCTTTGGTCAGTTAGTGCTTTTATGCCAGTGTTCTGTAAATGACCAAAATCTGTTCTTGCCTGTTTTCATCCATTCACTGATGTCATCTATACTGAAACATCCCACGTCTTCACTTACCAACTCCTGCCACTGGGCATTCTCTCCCAATTGGAGGCCTATCCCATCCAGTTCCACATTGTGGCTTAGTTCTGGACTAGGAGACTCATTCTCTTGCTTTCTCTGGTGTTCAGCTTTTCTTTGACTCTTACTGCCAACTCTGTAAATTTTCCAGTCAGCTGCATGAACAGTCTAACACTCTGCTGCAAAGAAATATTTCATTATGGTAAGGCTCCCACATAATAATAAGGAAAGCGTTTACTATTTACGAAAGGGTAGAATAGAAGCCATTCAAAACGAAATTCCCAAGAAGCTGACTAATATCAAACACAGCAGCATGTGCCACCTCCAACAGCCACTTAAAGCATGAGATCACTTACGCCCTACGATAGGGGACCCGGTGAGGAGCCTGTGATGAATTGAGCGCAAGCTTCAGGGTGGAAGTGAAGGATATTTAGGTCGGTGCCTTTCTGCATTTATTCATAGGTTCCCCAGAAGAAAGAGATACTAAGATATAGAGAAGGGAGAATCTACAAAATACACATTTTATTAGCCAGGTGAATGATTTCCATTGGTTGAAGGATCTATATTTAAGAGTTTTTCTAATGTACATTATTGTATATGCAGGCCAACACGACCTTGTAAGATGGGTATTAATTATCTTTATTATGTGCATTTTTTGCATGGAGACAGAGGCAGATAAGAGGAAAGAGGGGAACAAGAAAAAGTGAGAGACATACACAGAGAGAGGGGTGAAAGAGAGTTAGGGGGAGAAAAGGAAAGAGGGAAGGAGAGAGAGATTTCTGGTAATTTCTGGTAATCAATTTCTGGTAATTGATTTCAGAAAGGCACCCATCTGTGACCTCATCTACCCCCAGTTATTTCCCAAAGGCTCCTTCTCCAACTATCACCACTTTCAGGGCTCGACCCCATGTAAATTTGCAGTGAGGGGGCAGAGGAGTCTTTGCACAACTCATTCCACACTACCTCACTTCCCACGTCAAAGGTCTCCATGGCTAATAAGTACACAGTGTGCCAATCCAAATTCCCCGGAGAGAAAACTGGATTCAATTTTCACTCTAGGTGAGTTCGCTGTAAACATAGCAGAGGCTGCGTCAGAGAGTTATATGCCATCTGGTGTTAAACAAACTGTCACAATAGTGGAGGGGTGAAGGTGTTTGCCTGGCATCCCACATATTCTATTTGGAATCCCCAGCACCACACATGGTCCCATGAGCACTGCTAGGGGTCACTTCTGAGCACAAAGCCAGGAATTAGCCCCTGAACACCACTGGGCATGACCCGAAAACCAAAACCAAACAAGTAAGCTGAGAAATAACAACAACAAACCAAGCTAACTCTTAGCACTGTGGCACTGTTCTCCTGTTGTTCATCAATTTCCTCGAGCAGGCACCAGTAACGTCTCCATTATGAGATTTGTTGATACTGTTTTTAGCATATCTCACTGAAAATGATGGTGTTTATTTAGGCAGATTCTGGGAGGAGTGGAGACTGGGAGGGGTCTTTCTGGTGGTGGGAGAGCATGGGAACTCTGGTGATGAGTGACATCATACACATATAGAGGTGTGTGGATAACGCCCTAAAGTCCCAGAATATTGTATAGGAATGAACAAAGGAACAAACAAAGGCCCTCCCGTTGATCGTCGATTTGCTCGAGCGGGCCCAGTAACGTCTCCATTGGAGACTTTGTTGTTACTGTGTCTGGCATATCGAATACTCTCGGTAGCTTGCCGGGCTCTCCGAGAGGGGCGAAGGAATCGAACTCGGGTCGGCCATGTTGGCCGCGTGTAAGGCGAACGCCCTACCCGCTGTGCTATCGCTCCAGCCCATAGGAATGATAACTTTTTAATTTTTAAAATTTTTTTTATTATTAAAAATTTTTTTAATAGTGAGACATCATGAGGTACAGTTGCAGACTTACACATTTTTGTGCTTGGGTTTCAATTATACAATGATCAAATACCAGCCCTTCACCAGTGCCCACTTCCCACCACCACGGATCCCAGTATCCCTCCCACCCCCCATCCCCCTCATCCCACCCTCTCTCTGTGGCAGGGCAAGGAATGATAACTTTTTAAAAAAGAACTCTCTTGCTTTAAAAACAAATTATAAATCAGACTGGAAAGACAAGTTAATAGGTTGAAATGTATGTTTTGCAGGCAAGAGGCCCAGTTTTGATTTCCAGAGCACTGATATGGGAGTAATCCCAAATGATTGCTGGATGTGGTTCAAAAACATTTTATTCTTATTCTTCTTATTATTATTTATTGAATTACCATGAGATAGAACATTACAAAGTTGTTCATGATTGGGTCTCAGTCATACAATGTTTCAACATCTATCTCTCTACCAGTATAATAAAATTTTTTTTCCCTAAGTACATATCACCAAGGACCGGAGAGATTGCATAGCTGGTAGGGCGTTTGCCTTGCACGCGGCCGACCCGGGTTTGATTCCTCTGTCCCTCTCGAAGAGCCCGGCAAGCTACTGAGAGTTTCCCACCCACACGGCAAACCCTGGCAAGCTACCCGTGGCATATTTGATATGCCAAAAACAGTAACAACAAGTCTCACAATGGAGATGTTACTGGTGCCTGCTCGAGCAAATCAATGAACAATGGGAGGACAGTGTTACATATCACCAAATGATATCTTTTCCAGTCATAGATTTTAAAATAAAAATTGGGGGGAGTTTTAGGCTACATCCAGATGTGCTCAGGGTCTGCTCCTGGTTCTAATGCTCCATATTCCTTTCTGGTGGGGCTTAGAGGACCATTTGGGGTATCAAGAATTCAACCCAGGTCAGTCACATACAAAGCAAGTTTCTTACCAACTGTACTCTGTCTTTGGTCCCATACTATAGTTTCACGGTCACGGTCCTCCCGTTGTTCATCGATTTGCTCGAGCGGGTCCAGTAACGTCTCCATCATGAGACTTTTTGTTACTGTGTTTGGCATACCGAATACGTCACAGGTAGCTTGCCAGGCTCTGCCCTGCGGGTAATATACTCCAGGTAGCTTGCCGGGCTCTCCGAGAGGGGCGGAGGAATCGAACTCGGGTCGGCCATGTTGGCCGCTTGTAAGGTAAACGCCCTACTGCTGTGCTATTGCTCCAGCCCATACTATAGTTTATTTTTGAAAAAATAGTATTATGATTTAATGTTTAACTATTGTGCATGGCTGTGCCATATTGATTAGCACAAATGTGTACTATACTTGTAAGTTGACTAGATCATGCTTTGTTTTATTTAACTTTAAATTTTCTCATGCTTTCTTTACATGATGAGCTCCTTTGGAGATATTTCATCCTGATGTAATTATTTTAACTATACTTAAAAAATTATGTCCATCTTTTTCCAAAATATCTCATCTCTTTGCACATGTTGTCTTTTATTTTCCACCAGATCCTGATTCATAGGTATTTTTATTTTTATTTTATTTATTTATTTTTTTCTTCTTTTTTTTCTTTTCTTTTTCCTCTCCTTCATAGGTATTTTTAAATCCTTGTATGACCATTCTCAAAACTCTGTAAAACAATCTGAGTCAAGTTCAATCAATTCTATTTGCTGTCATATTATTTTCTGCTAAAAAGAAACTTTATTTAGAATTCTTATAATACAGGTATGCTGGTGAAGCATGTTTTTCTTAGCTTTTATTTGTTGGAGAAAAATATAGAAAAAAGTTTTTAACATTATTGAATAATCGTTTTGCTGAATACAGAATTATAGTTTGACAACTTTTTCCTTTTAGCACTTTAAGCGTTTTTCTGTTGTTTTCTGGACTGATCAGTTTTTGTGAAAAAGTGCTTTTTTTTTGTTAACTTTGTTGCACTGAATGCAATCTATATTTTTTACCCGGGAAAAATATAAGTTTTTTCTTTATCACAGTTTTTCAGTAGTTTGCTTATGATATATCAATGTATATTTATTTCAATATATATAAAAAAAAACTTTCCCTTTTCTTTCCCTGGTATTTTTCTGCACTTAGCAGAGCCACATGTGTGGTTGTGTTGCATTGGAGATTGTATACTTGGCGTAGTGCTGGAAATTTCAAGCAGCAGAGCTACCGGGACTGGACTTGGTCACAGGGGGCTGCGTCTGGTTCAACCTTGAGGCCTCAGCAGCTGTGTGTTTGCAAGTGGGTTCTTTTACAAATGCCCAGCTCTCTGCAGGCCCCTGTTTTGATTACTATGTGGGTCTATGTTGATCTTATTGGGAGTTACTGAATTCCTTTGCATGTGGGTTTCTTGTTTATTTCAAAAATGAAATGTTTTTTCATCGCGTTCTTTCTCTGCCCCTCTCTTACGATTTTTGACTATTATGTCCTGTTGGTGACTGAAACTATAATTCCCACCCCCACCCCCCAGTTTAAGAAACTCTCCGTTTGTCACGTTGAATGGATTTTATTGATTACTTTAAGTTCGCTGATTCTTCTAAAGGCTCTAATCTTTTATTTATACCATTTGGTGAGTTTTTTTTTCTCATAAGATAGGGTATTTTCAAAGCCTCGAGGCCAGAGAGATAATACACCTTGCATTGCACACAGCCAACCTGGGTTTGACCACCAGCACACATCAAGTCCTTCAGCTTTTCTAAGTGATCCTTGTGCACAGAGCCAGGAGTAAGCCTTGAGCACAGCCGGATGTGGCCCCCCAAACCAAATAATATTAAATACAATCCTGCAGCTTTTTCAGGGAAAACGACGTGTTCATCTGAACCGCACCCCACCTGCTGCAAAATAACCACTTCGTTTTAGGCCTTTGTTCTGGCTTCTCCATTGCTTGCCTAGTTTCCGTACCTTGAATTCAATGTGTGTGGGAAACTCATTAACTGACACTTAGACTGTTTACTCTAGTTGCAAAGGGTTTATTGTGAAATGCCTTCCTCAAACAAAGAACCTATGTTTTGGGGGCTTTATAAACAAAGTGCATTGAATACCTCTGGGCACTGACCAGGGAAGGAGAAAAAGATGCTGTGTTTTCATTTCTGAAACCTTTACTTGGGTGACCTCTCCCTTACTCGTTCATGCCCCCGCCTATGTTCATGTCTTTCTTTAAATACTGAACATAGTTGATAGGTATATAGACACTGGAACACCTTTGTCTGCCATTTGGCCCTGTTATTTAAGTCTTCCCGTGATTTAAAAAAAGATGATGACCTTATTCTTCTGCAACTTGATATTTTTAGTCATTTTTACCTGAGTGCTTAACATCATGGTTATTACTTTGTTTACTGTGCGATTCTTTTGTCTTCCCTTCAGCTTGTTGTTCTCTGTCAATTATGCTACTTAAGGTCAGTTGGATGCCTTCCAGGGTTGTTCTAAAGAGTTTTGTTAAGGTAGGGGAGTAGCTTTCATTCTGCCTGTATTTTTGCTTTCTACCCTGATGTGACCTATAGGCACCTAATGACTTAAATTGTCACCAGTGAATCGTCACTGTTCTTCCCTAGCCAGAACCCAAATCTCTGCCAAGCCCCTGTGACCCCTACACATGGTCCAACTTTTTTTTTTGCTTTTTGGGTCACACCTGGCGGTGCACAGGGGTTACTCCTGGCTCTGCACCCAGGAATTCCTCCTGGCAATGCTTAGGGGACCATATGGGATGCTGGGAATCGAACCCGGGTCGGGTGCGAGGCAAACTCCCTACCCGATCTGCTATCACTCCAGCCCCACATGGTCCAACTTTTAACTGCATGTGTAGCCTCCTCTCTGGAACTTCTCCCCATCCTTGCATAGGCTCATACTCCCACAAACTCTCAAGAAGGACTTTCTTGAGAGATTCCCAGCACACTTTCTTTCACCGGGCGCTTTGTCCTAAGCCTCAGTCTAGACTCCTTCGCCTCCAGGACTGTGATTTTTCTCTCCTAAAAGAAGGAGTCCTGGGACTGGAGCAATAGCACAGCGGGTAGTCCGTTTGCCTTGCACGCGGCCAACCGGGGTTCGATTCCCAGCATCCCATATGGTCCCTTGAGCACCGCCAGGAGTAACTCCTGAGTGCAGAGCCAGGAGTCACTCCTAATCATCGCCGGGTGTGACCCAAAAAGAAAAAAAAAAATAGAGTCCTCCAGACTTACTTGAGTTTCTTCTGCCTTCGCCTGCGGTATGCAAGCCTCTAAATACAGACCAGATGTTCGTGGGACTCACCTTCTTTGCTTCCCCATTTGAGGGACGGGCCGTTGCATCGTACCCAGCTGCGCTTGGGAATCATATGCAGTGGTGGGGATCCAACCAGGTCCTCACGTTTGCAAAGCAAGAGCCTCACCTGCGACGCAACCCTCCATCGTAGCTCACGCCCTCCCCCAGCCCCAACCCTCTGGTTCCTCCCACGCAGCCCCTGCCCGCCCCCACCTCTGCATCCTCGCAGGCGGCCACGCACTGGACCCTAACGTGGCAGCAGAACTGTCTCGGCCCACAGTATGACTTTGTGTGTGTTTGGGGGGAGGGGGGGCGAGGGCTGGGGGACGGGTTGGGGGTCACTTCCCTTGATGCTCAGGGGCTGTGCCTGGCTCAGGAGTGACCCTAGCGATGCTGCGGTCAGCTGCGTGCAAGAGCCTTGCTTTAAGGCTTCTACTGGGGGCCGTTTTTCTAACGGTTTTTTTTTTTAGATGTCACACCAGTGCTCAGGGATCGCTCCTGGAGGGACTCGGGGGTCCTTTTGGGGTGCTGAGTTGTTGGAAGCCAGGTAGGCCAAGTGCAAAGCAAACGCCCTGCCTGCGGTGCTGTCTCTAGGGTCCGAGGGTCATTCCCGAACAGGGGCAGCGGGGCTTGTCCGTGTCAGGGCAGCTGGGAGAACAAGGGCAGATTCTGGGGGCGGAGGATGGGGGCGGGGCAGGGGGGGCAGGTAAAGGCTACTAATCGGGTCACGCTTGCTGAAGTTCCAAGGAGACACTGGTAGCGCCAGTGTCCTGCCGCAGAAATGAACCCACTGCCTCCAGTGGCTGTGGGGGGAGGGGGGAGGGGTCACTGCTGTGTAACCCTCACTTCCCGGGTCGGATCCTACTAGCCCCGGGGAATCACCGCTTCCTTCCAGAGCACTTCCAGAACCTGCAGGACCAGCCTGCACCAGGCCTTCAGGTAATCTAGAACCAGGCTCACGGGTGTGGTTACCCCACTGATGATCAGGTGGTCCCTACACCACTGACACTCCTGGCCTAGGTGTGTGCAGGTCCCTTGCCCTGCTGGCTCCGGAGAGACTGTCACGGTTGTAGGAAACTGCAGTCGGGCATGACCAGCTACCTGGGACTCGCACGTGACACACTTCTCTGTCCAGATAACTGGGGATAGCCCCTGACAGGCAGGTTGGGGGGGGGAGGGGGACACGGGCTTTGCTGGATACCCTACCCCCATTTCCTCTGGGTCTGACCCATGTGCTGACTTGTTCAGAGACCGTTGGTTCATGTCAGCTGCATCCAGGGTGGCACCCCTCCCTCCTCGTCCCCCAAACCACACTCCACCCAAACCCTAAGCTCTCTGGGTCCCCGCCTCAGCACTTGGGTTCTCTGACCAGGCCTGGTACCCCCAAGTGAGAGGGACTGGGGGGCCAGGATAGGGCAGCAAGGTTGATGATTTGGTGCTCCTGGGCTAAGGAGGAGTATGGGAGGAAGGTCCTGGAGTGAGGGTGCAGGCCGTGATGCCCAGGACAGGAGCATCCAGGCGGGGACATCCATTGGGGACCAGTGTTGCCCTGGGCTGCCCGCCTCATGCTACTCACTTTTAGACTCTTCTTTTTTTGTTGCTTTTTAGATTTCTTTTTAAGCTTTAGTGTTGTTTTAGTACAATACATACCCGTCTGGATTTCAAAAAATTATTTGTTTGATATGTGCTCAACTTCCTTTCTATATGGAGTTATGACTATTCATAAAAATGTTCTCAGAGAATGTATGATCCTTCCCTTGATGCTCAGGGGCTGTGTCTGGCTCAGGAGTGACCCTAGGGGTGCTGCGGTCTGCTGCGTGCAAGAGCCTTGCTTTAAGGCTTCTACTGGGCACCGTTTTTCTAACTTTTTTTTTAGATGGCACACCGGTGCTCAGGGATCGCTTTTGGAGGGACTTGGGGGTCATTTTGGGGTGCTGAGGTTGGAACCCAGGTAGGCCATGGTGGTGGTGTGTCATGTGCAAGTCCTAGGTAGCTGGTCATCACGCCCGCTGACTGCAGTTTCTTACAACCATGACAGTCTCTCCCGTGGCCAGCAGGGTGAGGGACCTGCACACCCCCATGCGGTCCTCCCAAGCGCATCATAGGTAATTTGAGTGCAGAGCCAGGAGTAATCTCTGAGCATCCCCAGGGGTTCCCAGCTGTGATGGCCTCAGATGTTGTCTTTCCTCCATGTTTCTCTCTCCAAGTGGTCCTAGTTGTTCTATATTAGACCTTTTCATTCCATCGCTGGAGCGATAGCACAGCGGGTAGGGCGTTCGCCTTACAAGCGGCCAACATGGCCGACCCGAGTTCGATTCCTCCGCCCCTCTCGGAGAGCCCGGCAAGCTACCGAGAGTATTGGATATGCCAGACACAGTAACAACAAAGTCTCCAATGGAGACGTTACTGGGCCCGCTCGAGCAAATCGACGATCAACGGGAGGGCCTTTACCTTTTACCTTTCATTCCATTGTTCACATATTTTAAACTTCTGTCTTCAAATATTTAAGAGCTGTATTTGGAGTAGTTCCTTGACATCTATCTTCCATTGTACAATTTTTTTCTTTGGATCCACTAAATTTTTTGGTTATCCACTAAGTAAATTTTCAGTTGATATTTTAAGTTTCTATTTGGTTCTTTTTGAAATGTATTTTCTCACATTTCTCACATTTGGGGGGTTCTTTCTCTCCAGCTGAACTTGGGAGCCCAGGGTCCATCCCTTGCAGGACTGTCTGAATAGAGTAAGCTAAATGTCCACATACTCCTTTGAAAATATGGTGCTGATCAGGTCTTAGCGGGACTGGGGTTGACCAGAGCTACCTCTGAGGTCACCAGGACTATACCTAGAAGTGTCTGAGGTCAGCAGGCATTAACTTACACTCCTTCATGTGGACTCAAGCCTTTTGAGCTATCTCTTGACTGCCTACTTGCTTGGTTAGTTTGCATAGTCTCTTGACTCATTTTTGCCTTGTGTATCTTTGATTTATTTATTTATAATTTATGTCTTATTTTACATGCCTTTGTCTGGTGTTTTGTTTGGGGTCACACCTGGCAGCACTTGGTAGTTACTTTGTGCTGAGGGGTCATTCCCAGTGCTGCCTGGGGACTAGGAAGGGCTAGGGATGGAATTCAGGCCCCCTGCATGCAAAGCATGAGTTAAGCCCATTGAGCTATCTTGCCAACCCATATATTTCTTTTCTTTTTGCTTTTTGGGTCACACCCAGCGATGCTCAGGGGTTACTCCTGGCTCATGCACTCAGGAATTGCTCCTGGCGGTGCTCGGGGGATCGTATAGGATGCTGGGAATCGAACCTGTGTCGGCCATGTTGGCTGCATGCAAGGCAAATGCCCTACCCGCTGTGCTATCTATCACTCCAGCCTCAACCCATATATTTCTTTAAAATTTTTAAAAATTTTATTTTATTTAAAAAATTTGTTCACAATAATTTGTTACATTTAATATTCCAACACCAATCCAACCACCATTACACCTATTGAAACACATACCACTGTGTTTCAAATGTTTCCACCCTGACTCCCAAACCCTGCCCCCAAAGCAGGATCTAAATAATTTATTTTGTATTGCTTGTTATGAATAATCCACTAAAAGTGATCCAAAATAGTTTCCTTAGAGGAAAGTATGTGAAGATTATTGTATCTCACCCTGGAGCAGGTAAGCCCTTGTATAAGAGATCACTAACATACAAAATGTTGCACAGATGCAAATGCAGTCATGTGCTCCAGGAATTCTAAAATTTTAAATACAGTTATACAGCTAAAGTTAATTTTTTTAACTGGATGGTGAGTGATAACACAGTGAGTAGGGCGTTTGCCTTGCACGCGGCCGACCCAGCAACCTACCGAGATTATCTCACTCGTAAGGCAAAGCCTGGCAAGCTCCCTATGGCATATTCTATATGCCAAAGACAGTAACAACAAGTCTCACAATGGAGACATTACTGGTGCCCACTTGAGCAAATCAATGAACAATGGGAGGACAGTGCTACAGACAGTGCTAACTGGATGGTTATATGAGTTCACAAAAATAAATGTGTGAGGCGGCAGCATGGTCTCTCATGCCTGCCACATGTGTTCAATGAGCTGCTTCCCTACCTGGGCCTGCAGCCACTGCCAACAGCTGCCAGGTCGGTTGGTGATCAGTTGCCATTTATTCCATTCTCCCCACATGCCCGTTCCAGTCTCACTAAGTGCCCCATCCCAGTCTCACACTGCCCCTCATTACTGTCTTCTCCTGTCCCCCATGGTAGTCTTCCCAGGCTCCTTCTCACACAGCCTTAGTCTTGCACCCAATCTCCAAGCATTCCAGGTAGCAACTACACCTTGGTCAGGTAGCACAGTCAACATATATAAAAGCCCTTCCTTCCAAGGGAAGCTCTTTTAAGATAAGACAAAGATCTCCTGCAGCTAGGAGATCTGCTCAAGGGCGAAATACCATCTAGACGTGTGTTTCTCCTTTCCTTAGTCCAACAACCATTTAAACATTCATCTTAATTCTACTTCTTAATAATATTAGTCATTTTGTATGGACACAGTAAGAGATATATTAAGCTTGCAGGGTGGCTCTCCTGGGGACATCTCACTATAGATCCCAGACTACAGTGTTCAGGCCAGATTAATTTTTCCTAATCCTAGCAGGGTCCTAATCCAGGTGTTACTCTTTGGATCATGACAGAATTTGTCCATGACCATGCTCTTAATTTATAGTTAAATATTATGGAGTTTGGCCTAGCCCGTTTAGATGCCAGGGTAGCTCACAGCTTACGGTGGGTCCATCCAGTCCTTTGTAAGACCTTGCTTTAGGGGTGCTAGGAACTAAGGGCAATTGAGGATTAAGTCGAGAAAACAGATGCCTAGAAGTGAATATTATTTGGAGTTAATTCCCTCTTAAGCTACAAAAGCACTACATTAACTGTCTTCCCATGTCTATACAAAAAGTACGTTCCTCTGAAGTAAACTATGCAAAAAACATAAAGGAAGAAGAAAAGCAGTATTTCACTTACAAATACAAAATCAGAGATTTCTGAGAAATTGACTTTACAAGTCAAAGGTACTGCTTAGGGAAAATGAGTAATTAACCGCTAGAGAAAGCAGAGTACAGAGAAGTTAAAGATGAATACCAGTGTTATCCTACAGATGGTGACTTAGGGGTCCAGAGTCATCTTTGTGGCATATAGTTCTGTTGCTCTCTTTTGAGAGCTTAATTTGTGTGTCTCTGGATCATGGACATTAATGAGCTTAGATAACGCCAGAGGCAGTTCTAGTGAGACTGCCAGGCTACTGGAAACACCAGGAGATGAGAGAAAGTTGCCTATTCCTGACTCTATGTGAGCAAGGAGATTTCAGTCACAAGTTCTGAATAACTGTTTTTTTTCAGCAGATTCACTCATGGATGAGACTGTCCGAGCCTGAGGAGAGCGGCTGTGAGCATGTTGGTGCTTGAGTTCTGGAGGTTTTCAGCTGCTGGGGCTCGGTTGGGGTGGGGAGGGGAAACTCACCCTTTCCAGGTTGCCCCAGGATTAGACATCCTGGTGTGGGGTTTAGTAGCATCTCTATGGCGTGTCGTTCTGTATCGCACTCTTCTGAGAGAACCAGCCTGTATATTTCTTATCTGAGAATTGATGGTACCTCCAATACTTGCTATCTCTGTCTGCTACTGACTATCTCTGCTGTTATGCAGAATAGCTTTTTGCTTTGTATATTTGGAATCCTTTGATGATGACTTCATCTTTGATTGATCATCTGTGGACTTCAGGAGTTATAAATTAAGAATGCTTTTATCATAATCAATTTTTTGTTTTCTTCTCTTGGAAGCTAGGGATGTCACTGATCTGGGATCATTGGAACCTGCTTTAGTGGCCTGACTTAATCAAGAGTGTCAGGTTTAGCTTCTTCACCTTGGATATTGTTGACTTTCATACCCAAATATAAATGTCACAAAGATGTTCACTCTATCTACTTTGTTTGCCATGCTTTCCTGTTGCCTGATACATGGTGGGAAAAGTATAAAATTATTTGCTGGGAAATTGAGTAGCTAAGTCTGCTTTTTTTAAAAAAAAACAAACTTATATAGAAAGCAAATTATTTCTCATACTACTCATGAGAAATTTAGTGATAGAAAAAAGTGATAGAGGTTTTAAAGCTATTGGAACATGGATTTAATTAACAAATCATTAACTCAATAAAGAATAGAAAACACTAATAATGCATACTAGTTTTTCTTCCATTATAAGTTGAAAGCGTATTTTTTGGGTAAGATTCAAATAGTAGCTTATCTTTTTTTCAAGACTAGTTTAGAATGTTTCTTTGGTAAATAGTTCTTCTTTGTATTGTAATTTCTACCAGTATACTATACTTAATTTTCTGAATTTAAAAGGTAGCACTTACCATTTGTTTGAAAATTCCTTGCACCTTACAATTTGTCCTCACATGGAGTTCTAAAATATTTTAGTTTATTTTACATGAGAATAAGATTTTTTTTAGAATGGTCAAGAGAAGAGAACATGGGTGTTCAGTGGCTGGAAGAATTAGTTTCTGGTTTCTAATATTAAAAGAACAGATTCTAGGATGATGTGTTGAAGAATAGAAATGATTCATACATTGAGGTAGAGCATTTGCCTTGCATATAGTCAACCCTACTTTGATCCCTGATATTCCATGTGGTCCCCCAAGTCTGCCAGACATGATCCCTGAGCACAGAGCCAGGAGTAAGTCCTGCTGGGTGAGGTCCAAAATTTTTTTAAAAAGAAAAAAGAAATTAACATATTTTAAAATTCAAAGTGATAGAAATCTGAGAAAGATTAAAGCTATACTCATAGGAAGTCTTTACTTAGCCAAAGATGATCTTTGATAATAAACCAGTTTCCAACCTGTCTGTTAATTGGGTACTGAACATGATTGGATTGTGTAAACTGTTTTATTTTAGACTTATAATTATGTAGAAGAATATTTATACACATCAGTGTAATTCATTCTAAGTATGTAAGGATAAGAGTAAAATCTGTTTGTTCTGAGGCTTTTACACCGAACCTGTATTTATGATGTGAGGTTGTCAGAATGGAATTGTTATGGCACCTAGAAAAGATAACTAAATATTAATTCCAAGGCTCACAGTAGAAGGGCACACAGCTTTGCAGCTTCCCCTTTTAGTATGCATTGGATAATATATATTTTGTAATGCGCTTCCAAAACAAATGCAGTTCAACAAGACTCTCCAAGTCTCTAATTTCATTATTTTAACAATCACTGGGGAAGATAGGGAACATATCAGCAAAAGCTATTAAATAGAAACACAAAGCAGTATATTAAGTGGGGCTGGGAGGAAGTAGGTGACTTCAAAGTTACAGACTGCAGTTTGAGCAGGCTGGGAGAAGGATCGATGTGAGTTGGGTAGTTGGAAATCATTTTCATGCAAGTTCATTTGGATGAGGAGTTGGGTATTTGGAAAGAGCGTGAGCAATGGGAATGAGAGAGACTGACTATTCTGATAGTGCTAAAAATGGAGGGGAAAGCAATCTGGCTACCACAGTGTTCACTTAGGGAAGAAGTTAGAGATGACAGAGAGGTAGGAGTCTCAGTAGGGAAAACCTTCAACTCTGCATCCCTGGACCTCCATGGACCTCCATATAGAACAAGGACCATCTCATCTAGGTTATAACTCTTAACACCCACTGAACAGACTGGTACCCTGTACTTCTTCAGTATAATTCTGCAGAATGGGCTAGTTGGGTAGAGGAACACTGATATACTTTAATTGGAAAGTAGTAGGCATTTACTTGGAGCTTTGTGGTACGAAGATCCTGGGTTAAAAGATCTTGAGTGTTTTAGGAAATGAGTTTTGTAGGCAATACACTGAATAAACTGGGTCCAGGAAGGTGGATGGGCCATTCCTGCCAGTATTCTTTGGTGAGTGAGTCAATAGCGAATTGAAGTTAAGAGGGGAGGAAGAGAGACTTTCAGCCCGAGGTGACACAGTTGTGGCGTGTGCAAATTTTCTGCCAAGAAATCAGGGAAAGAGATGTTGTTAAGATGTATAGGGGCCAGGGAGATAGTAGAGCATGTGATGTGCTTATATGCTGCTGACCCTGGTTCAATCCCTGGCACCACATATGTTTCCCCCAGGCACCGCCAGGAGTGATCCCTGAGCCCCAAGCATAGTCTGGTGTGGCTCTTGCCTTGCAAGATGGACACATAAGTTGAATTTTGTAGTTGATTTTTTGAACTCGAGAACTTATCTTGTTATCATTTATGCTGTTTCTACTCTTTTCTTTCCCCAAATGATCATTTATGTGGGTTTTGCTCAGCGAGGCTCCATTAACCTCCAATAACATTTTTTTTGCCCCCTAAGAGTCATTATTCTGCTCATCTGTTCCTGAATCTTTTCTAAACTACCCCACCTATTAAACTAACAACTTCCATCAGAAATTGTGTGTAGAGATAGACTTGGAAAGTGCCTCCATAGGAAAGTACTAGTATTTCTATTGTGTGTGAGTATGGAGGAACTGACAAAGAGAATGGACTAAGACTGAGAATTTTTTTTTTTTAGCCAGTCTTAGATAAGGTTAAAGAAAACAAAAACCCAATGCCACTCAGGGCCGGGTCAGATTCCTACCCCTTGAGTTTAGAGCTTCTAATCTGTGCTTTTTTTTTTGTTGTTCCATTGCTCACCTAATTCCAAGGTCTGGTCGATACATGTCCAGAGCAGGAGACTTCTCTTATATTTTCTTGTTTCCACCGAGATATATAGAAAAAAAGTGCATTTCTGGAGCGTTTCAGCCTAGGCTAGCCCAACCCAGCCCTGCTGATCCAAGTGAATAGGATGTGTCGGCAGGGGCGCTTTGGGTGTGACTCAAGGGACCACACGGTGGCCATCCCTGCTCTCCAGGGCTGACCTGCAGGGTCACTGAAGTCCCCCCAACCTCACCCCACGCTAATTGTGCGGGTGTGCACACGGCTCTACCACCCAGGATGGGACACCAACGGGGAGCTCGCCAGCCCGCTTCCCCGCTAGCTCGCTTTCTCTCGCAGGTGGCTGCAAAACCGTTCCCCACAGCTGCAAAATTATTATGCCTTATTAAATTTAATCAAGAACCTAGGTGGGAGGAGGGGAAGACGCGGACCCTATCGCGCCCCCCCTCGCCCCCCACCGCCTCCCTTCCCATCACGAGGGGACAAAAGCGCCTCCTGGGCGTCCCCGGCGGCCCCGGCCGGGTGGGCCCGCGGCGGGGCGGGGCGGGGCGGGGCGGGCCGCGGGGCTGTCAGCGTGGCCGCTGCGTCCAGCCCGCCGGCTGCGCCGCGCTGCGCCCAGCCGTGCCCAGCCGTGCCCAGCCGTGCCCGGCGCTGGCCAGGTGTCCTGCGGGAGGCGCCGCCGCGCCGCCAGCCGCCTCCCCTCGGGCCCGGTGGGCGCAGGGGGGCGCGGGGGCGCGTTTTGGGGAGTTGGGGGGGCGGCAGATCGGCCTCCCCCACGCCCTGCCCCGGGATCCCGCTCTGCGCTCGCAGCATCGGCTCCAGCTGGCCTGAACCATGTCCACCAGGGGTGAGTGTTGGCCGGGCGGGCACGGAGCTCGGACCCGGACCCCCAGCGCCGGGCCCGGCTGGCTGGGCAGGGCGCAGAGCCGGGCGCGCCGGGCAGGTGCCTCCGAGGGCGAAGGGGTTGGCGAGCACCGCGCCGGCCGCGATCCGGGCCTGAAACTTCTGCGGCCCGAGCCCAGCCTGGTTCCGAGCGCCTGGGGGGGCACGGGTGGGAGGTGGCGAGGGGGGAGGAAGCCCTCGTCCTTGACCTTGAGCCCCGGGCGCGGGCCAAGCCCCAGGGCCCAGGTTGGTGCCAGCTCACCTGTCCCAGCCGCACGTCCGAGGGGGAGGGCGTGGGCGCTGGGCCAGCCGCGGTCAGTCCCGGGGAGCGGCCTGACAGGCCGGCCAGCAGAAAGGAAGAGGTATTTTTTTTTTTCCTCCTTTCTTGTTACCATTTTGCAGCTCAGTTATGGAAGGAATCCAGGGCTCGATGCAGCGAGATTTAAAGCTGCAGCGCTTATACCCATGACCCGAAGTAAATTTCCTACCTGTACTCTGCGTGATTGCACACACACGCACTCATACACACACGCACACATACACACACCCTGCACACACACCTACACACACACAGACACACACACCCGTACCCCTGCATGCACCCCGCCCGTTTTCTTTCTGGAGTGCAACAGTTACTGCAGGTGAAACGGGGCAAAAGAGAAATTAGAATCTTTTTTTTTTTAATTTCTTTTTTATTTTTTTTAAGGCAAGAGTAGAGGGAATTGTATTTCGTGCCATCTGGAGCCAGTGGTGATGCCGGAGAGAGCAGGTTACTCATAGCTTGGTGGCTGCTACTATGAGTGAAATATTAAAGACTCCCAGTCTTTGTGCAGCTTGCCGGCTCCCGAAATGAAGGGACCTGGTTGCTTTCCCACACAATGTGAGGGAAATATGAAGGGCCGCGGTGGTGACTTGGGTGGTGGCATGTGTGCGCCTTGCCTGTGTGTAGTCCTAGATTGGATTCCACGCGTTTCAAAAACAGGAGGAAAAAAAAAAAAGAACCGATTGACAACATTGATTATTTTTAGAAAGTGAATTAGCACTGAAGTGCCACCACTTTTAATTCCCTGACATTTGTAAGAGGAACTGCAGTTATTTCTGCTAAATCTGCAATTAACCCTGATTTCATGTGTGTATGTGTGTTGGGGTGGGGGGAGGGAGATTAGGAATTTAACAGCATGTGTTGGATAATTAAGTGCTGTTTTTACATGGTTCATTTCAGGGCATATAATGAACAGAATGAGTTCTACCGTTTGAAATACAACCTTTGTTGTTGTTGTTGTGTTGTTGTTGTTGTTGTTGATTCAGTTTTCTGTTTGAACTGGTAGTATGATGAATTGGTTCTACGCCTGAAAATTGGGTGGTAAAATAAACTGGTAGTTTCATGGATTGGTTCTTTACCTGAAAATGGGGTGGTAAGGGCCAGGTGGGGTGACAGAATGTACATTTGTGGATACTGGGTTGTACCTGCCTAATAGTACCTAATAATTTGTGCCGGTTAGAAAAAGAAAACGAGAGGGTGACAGATCTGAGCAGGAGTTGGGTGTGGATCTTCCCCAGGAACGCAGCGGTACAAGCTCTGAACCATGTTCTAACACCTGGACTTTCTTTTGGTCCTGATTTCCGGCCGGAGTTCTACAGAGATCATGGAGGGAAGAGGTTCCCCTAGGTTGTGAAACTCTGTGTCAAAATCCATTTCCGATTGGTTTTACTCCACCCGAACCCTTAGTACAGAGCTTTGTGTGCTAGAGAACCAGAGAGCCAGTGAAGCTGAATGAGTCGGAGGAAGCTTGTCCATCCATTCGAAGTGCTCTCTGGCCCCTCCAGTGTATTCAGGGGCCCTGGGTTTTATCTGAGCGGAGATGCTCCCAGCTATTCAGAGGGTGATGGCTGCAACTTGGAGCTGAGCTTTCAAACGTTTCTTCTGAACCTGATCTCAGGCAGAACAACATCAGCATCTCACTCTACTGTCTAGTTTTTCCCTTCAAACTTGAACTTGGTAATCTTGCATTTGATTAGGCACTGGAGTGCTTAGTAGAATAGCTGTTGAGTTGAGTTTTTGTTGGAAAACGTTCTGGGTGTCATTTTTTTAAAGGAACGATGTCAGAACCATGAGCTTCTCTAGTGGTTTCTAATTCAGTAGGTGCTTTCGCTGTGCTTCTGAAAATAGAGATAATAAACCATTATTAGGAACAAACAGTAAATGGGGGATCTTTTTAAGGAACTGATCAATGGGAAGGTCTTTAGACACTTGAAAAGATCATTTTTAGTTTTTAAATGGTCTTTTTAACATCTGGGCTTGCAGGTTATGGTAGGAGTCACTGTCACTGTCACTGTCCTCCCGTTGTTCATTGATTTGCTTGAGCGGGCCCAGTAACGTCTCCATTGTGATACTTGTTACTGTGTTTGGCATAGCGAATAAGTCACAGGTAGCTTGCCAGGCTTTTGTGGTGCGGGCGAGATACTCTCAGTATTTTTTAAAAAGTGGAAAATATTGAAATCAGTTACGTGATAAGAACTTTATGAAAATTTTTAGAGACAGAGCTGGAGGGATGTTTCAGGAGAAAAGGCACCTGGCATTCAGTTACGGTGGCTGCTGTGACCCTAGTTTGAATCTCCACACTATAAACCGTGAGAACTCCCAGGGTCCCCAATCACAGAGCCAGGAATAGTGCCAGAAAATTTCTCTGTGTATGCCCCTAGCGCCCCTCTCATGCCAGTTTTGTTTTAGAGATAAAAATGTTGGTTTTTGGTTTTGAAAATTAGTTTTATTTAAATAAAATGTAACTAGAGAAATGTGAAGAGGGATTTTTTTGTTTGATTGTTTGTTTGGGGGCCACACCCAGAAGTGCTCAGGGCTTACTCCTGGCCCTCTGGTAAGTGGTGGGCTCAGGAGACCATATGCGATGCCAGGGATGAACTTGGGTTGGCCACATAAAGGGTAAGAGCCCCACCCCATCTGGCCCTGGGAGAGATTTTTTTTCTTTTTGGGTCATACTCAGTGATGCTCAGGGGTTGCTACTGTCTCTACACTCAGGAATGACTCCTGGAGGTGCTTGGGGGACCATGTAGGATGCCAGGGTTTGAACCCGGGTTGGCCGCACGCAAGGCAAATGCCCTACCTGCTATGCTATCACTCCAGCCCACCCAGAATGGAAAAAAAACAAAAATAACTTTTCTCTTTTGCTTTAGTTGTAAGTTTGTTTTGGGGACAGTGCTTGGAACTTGCTTACTCCTGATTCTGTGCTTAGGGATCACTCCTGGCGGTGCTTGGGTGACCACGTGGGGTGTCAGGGATTGAACCCAGGTCAGTTGCATGCTAGACAAACTTCTTGCCTGCTGTACCATTTCTTTGCCACCTACCCCCCCACACCCCAATTTGCTCATGTGCTATCTCTCTGCTCACCTACATTTGCTTTTAAGATGTAAGTTAAACACTAAAATCCAATGTACTATTCAAACTAAACAATAAAAAGTAGTCTTTAATTCCAAGGTAGGGCCAGCTGTAGCATTCTGATCTGTGGTCCTTTACAGTAGTCTCAGCAGAGATGTTTTATTTTTATTCATGGACCACATGTGGTGGCACTCAGGGACCACTTCCACCTTAATGCTCAGAGGATCTCGTAGTGCTTGATGGATCATGTGGTCCCAGGGATCGAATCCAGGGCACTGCATGCAGAGTGTGAGCTCCAGTCTATTGAGTCGTAGCTCTAGCCCCTCATCAAAGACTTGGTGTGGTGTTTAGCTTGGTCTTGCAGTTCTACAACTAGAGGCCAACATGGGACTATCAGATCTTGATCGTTTGCATTGCTAACCAGAGGAAATTGTAGCACTTAGCATAGTATTTCCAAAGCTGGGAAGAATTGTCTTGGTAGCCTTTAACAAATGTAGATATCCAGACCTCATTCCAAACCTTATGGCTTCTGCCCTTAGACATAAAGTCTAAGGGCAGAACCCTATCTTTCATAGGTATGAAAACTTGCCCCCTTTTCGAGGGCTCTGTGAATCAGCTTGAGTATTTATGAAGCATCCTCGTAAAAGGGCCCTGTCTCAGAGTGACTGAAGGCGGGTCTTCAGGAGTTGCCAGGAATCTGAATGTTTAATAAACACAAGTTGATTCCATTAGAGCAGGAGAAACTTGCCTGTTCGTCTACTAGGGGATTATCCACAGATTATGGTACATCAGTACCGTGAAAGAATGAACCAGGGTGCAACATGCTGGTCTGGAGGGGTGGCCATGACTCAGTTTAATCAGTTTGCTGGAAAGACAGTGAGTGCATACAGAATCTCAGTGTAGTCAGAGGAGAAAACCCCTCTGCATGCCTAGGTGTGTGTGCCCTGAGCACAGAGACTCTCAGAACAGTTCACACCCAGCATTTAACTGTGATCACCTAAGAGGCAGAAGTGGCAAAAGGGGGTAGTCAGGTTTTCTTGGAGTTCATTTTTTTTTCTGTGACTTTGCAAACAAATAGAAATAGCTTTAATTGAGAGAAAAATCTAATGAAGAAAGATACATTCACTTCATCACCTCTCATTATTTATATCAGTAATTCTAGCCAGGACATAGATTTTCATTCATTAATTCAGCCCATGAGTCATGGAACAGATGTTACGTGCTAGTAATTGGGGACCAGGACCTAGATATATTCCTTCGAGGAGCTCACAGTTTGTGGGGAGACAAATAAATATTTATGGACGGATAAGTGCGGAAGGGGGGTGGGAACGATGGCGACACAAATATAGCCTTGCAGGATGTGGAGCATCGAGTCAGGTGAGGCTCTTGAAGGGGGCAGGGATATTTCCTTGGAGGATGAGTTGGATTTGGAGAGATAAAAATGAGATGGAATGTAAGAGCTTTCTGGAGAGAAGGCAGCGAGGAAAGAGACGCCTGGTCTTGGGAAGCATTCTGGCGGAGGGTGCCATGCCTGCTTTGGAGAGAGACAGACTGCAGCCAGGTCAGAATTCTGGGGAAAGTTACTGAGGATGGAGGAAGGTGCTTCATTTCAGGGATGAGCACAGCGGAAGGTTGTCAGTGGTATGGGTGTGCCCCAGGGTAGAAGTGGGTGAGGAGGAAAAAGAGAAGGTGAGGGGTGGGGATTTTCTGCCCTTCCCATGGTAGAGACCCTGGGTGGGCAGGTGGGCGGAGAGAGACATTTGGGCAGGACTGATCTCTCAGCCTCTAATTTGGGTGCGAGGAGTTGTGGGTGCAGACTGAAGACACGGGGTGAGGACTGTGTCTCTGTACCAGAGCAGTAGAGCCTGGTGCTAGGCAATGATCTTTGTAGAGTTGGGGCACTGGGTAGGATGCTGGGGTGAGGGATAGTGGGGATCCGAGCTGGGCTCTTTTTTATGACTTAACTGAGCTTCCATGCTTCCTTAGACCAGGTCTGGGGAAACACGGCGCTATCTCTGAAGCTCTGTTTCTTCCCTCTCGCGTTCTGTAGGTCTTATACCAGAGGTTCCTCATCACTTCACCTCATTGGTCTCTTTCATGGTGATGCTGAAACTATGAATGTGCTGAGTTCTGAGTTGAAACTATGAATGTGCTGAGTTCTCATCTGGACTTTATATATATTTTTTGTTTTTTAATTTATTGCATGGTCGTTTGCTGCAGGTTGACTTTAGGTTGACCTTGCGACCACTCACTACTTTCGGACTAGCAAGGCTACATCAAGTTATTCACGACTGAGTTTCAGTCCTACAGTGTTTGAGCACCTGCCCCTTCCCTAGTGTTGATTTCCCTTCACCAGTGTTCTCAGTTTCCCTCCTGGTCCTCAGTCTGCTTCTAAGGCAGGCACTTTTCTTTTTCCTATTTTCTGTTAGGCGCTATGGTTTGCTGTTACTGTTACTGAAAGGTACAGTGCATATCACTTTACCTCCTTGGGATGCTGTTTTCTGACTGGAATCAGCAACGGTGTTTCTGCTTGTTGAGTTTTAGATTCCTCGGGCAGATTCTCAACCGAGGAAAGGAGAAAGTCCTCATGAAAGCCAAGTTGATCTGCTATTAGTTTGGGTATTAAAACCAGAACAGCGACACAAGTACGTTTCCTGGGAGACCTTTTACTTTTTGTGTTTAAAGTAAATGTGTTCCAGTTCAATAATAGATTTTTTTTTGTTTACATGCGAGAAATAATTTTTGACAACAGAATCTCACAAGTGGGAGAATCATGTTTTTGGAAAAAATTTTGAGTAGGTTGAATTGCTCCCATGGTGTATCTGTGAAGAGCATGAGAAGCTTGTTGGATTTTTTTCTTGTTTTTCTAATTTTGAGACTTGTAGACAAGAGTAAGCTCGTCAGATTCCTTAGGTAATGGTTCTCTGTCCCCAGCTCGCCAGGTCCCTTGGCTGACTTATTTAGTGATATGTTTATCTCCCTACCCCACCCCCAGTCCTATTCTTATTTCCTCATAGGCCAATACTTCAGTGCATTTGATAGATATGTCTTTGAATTTGCAGTTTTATATATATATATATATATATATATATATATATATATATAATCTCATAGTAGAGCTCATCATAGCTGCTAGGGGTGGGCAGGAAGGTGGGCAGGAAGGCAGGAAGGAATGTGATAAACATATTAAATAGGTTCACAATCATAAAGGCCAAGGTAAAACAAAACTGCCAAAAACAGTAACAACAAGTTTCACAATGGAGAAGTTACTGGTGCCCACTCGAGCAAATCAATGAACAACAGGAGGACAGTTCTACAGTGCTGCATATGTATATGTATATATATACATACATATATATACATATACATATATTCTTCCCGGGGCTGAGATCTCCAAGCCTGCTCGGATTGGGGCTGAGCATCCTCCACCCAGATCCTCCATATTCCAGTAGGCAGGGGTCACACCCACCAACTGGCCCCCTGATGCTCTGTAATCACATCAACGGCCAAGTCCCAGAGACTATAAAACCCAGCTCCCGGAAGCGAATGCGGCCCCACCACATCTTATTATCTTATTCTTACTTTGGACAACCTGGCAGGCTACCGAATGTAACCTGCCCACAAGCAGAGTCTGGCAAACTCCCCGTGGCGTACCCAATATGCCAAATACCAGTAACAATGATGGGTCTCATTCTCCTAACCCTGAAAGAGCCTTGAATATGGCACTTTAAATCTCAGGGCTAGGACGAAGGAGACATTACTGGGGCCTGCTCGAGGCAATCTACGAACAACAGGATGATCATGATTGTGATCGTGTGATTTTAGAGATTAATACATTCTTTTAGTTGGGAAGTTGATTTTGTGAATACATACATATTTCTGCTCATATCTGGAAGTTTATATCACTTAATGCAGTAATGTAGGTGGTTCTGTTAGGGATGATTAGGTATGCAAAGTGAAGACAGCCGAGCCTCCTTTTTCCCTCCCGAAGGGTGAGAGGGGTGTGTGTTTGTGTGTGGCAGCTTAGCTGGCCAGCCTAGGTTGTGATGAAGGCTGTCATGCAGAGAGGCTCAGACCGGCATGGAAAATGGCAGGGCCAGCTAACTGCTCACCATACGGATGGTGTCTCTTCAGTGGGGACCTGAAACTGAAGGGGAATCTTAAGGATGAATTAGAATTTGCAGGCAGAAATCCGAAGGCTGTACTTTCCTTGCAGAAGGAACTTCTCAGGTGAAAACACTGTGGAATGAGATGTCGGGGAGGTCCGAGTGTGTGTGAGGGGTCGGTGCCACTAAGAGAAGGCTCTTCCCAGAGAGGGGAATCCTGGCAGATGGAAGAAGGGCCGTGAGAGTCCCTGCTATACCGGGACACGGTTGCTCACAAAACCAGATACGGGATTTTATTGCCAAGCTCTGCTTCCTGGAGTTCACAGTCTGGCCGGGCCTCAGTTCTTGCCTCAAGCCTCTTTTTTTGCTTTCCTTTCCCTATGCGCATTAATCTCTGAGTATGCTTTTATTTTCCACCTGCCACCAGAGCTTTCAGGTTTCAGAAGGTTGGTCCCCTGGGGGGCCACATGTAGAAGAGTCAAGCAGAGAGATGGGTCCCTAGAAAGAGGCTGCACTTAAAAAAAAAAAAACGAAATCATCGTGAGTTACACAGTTAACAAAATTGTTTGTGATTGGGTATCAGTCATACAATGTTCAATCACCTGTCCCTTCACCAGTGTACATTCCCACCACCAATGTCCTCAGTTTCCTCCTATTCCACCCACCCCCACCCCAGCCTATCTCTGTGGCAGAGACTTTTCTTCTCTCTGTCTCTCTGTATCTCTCTCTGTTTCTATGTCTGTCTGTCTGTCTGCCTGTCTGTCTTTCTCTCTTTCTCCCTCTTTCCTTTTGGGCATTAAGGTTTACAAAACAGGTACTTAAAGGTTACCATGTATATCCCTTCGCCTCCTTTCAGCACTCAGTTCTTGTCCAGAGTGATCATTTCCAACTATTATTGTCATAGTGGTCCCTTCTCTATCCTACCTGCATTCACCCCATTCCCATTTGTGGCTGGCTTCCAACAGTGGACCAGTCCTCCTGGCTGTAGTTTCTACTGTCCTTGGGTATTATTCTCATACTCTATGTTTTCTTTTTTCTTTTTTCTTTTTTTTGTAGGAGTACTGCTATTTAGTCAGCCACTGATTAGCTGGTTGAATTATGCATGAACTCCACCTTACTTTTTTTTTTTTCCATTTTTTATCGTTTTATTTATTGACTCACCGTGAAAGCAGTTACAAAGCTTTTGGGTCTAAGTCTCAGTCATACAATGAAACACCCGTACCTTCACCAGTGCCCATTCTCCACCACCAAAAATCCCAGTATACCCCCATCCCACACCCTCCCCCTGCCTGTGGGGCAGATGATTTCCACATTACTCTCTCTCTACTTTGATCACATTCACTATTTCGACACCAGACCCATCATTATTTGAGATTTTATCCCAACACTCAGATCTGCTGAAAAGGCAACAATAGACAATTTGTGTTCTATTGCTGGTTATGAATAACATATGATGTCGTGTGGCTGCAATAGGGGCATGTGGTTTTGAAATTCTGAAATTTTAACACTTAAATATGAAGAGATTTCTGCCAAAAGCCACTGGGTTTAGAGATCTGCTCCTGAGTCTCTGGGATCATGGCCGTTGAGCAGCTTGATCAGGAGCCAGAGAGGCCGTTCGTGGGCGATGACTTCGTCACTGCGGGCCCAAGCCTGACTGTCCAATGGCCTCTGGAGGATGACAGCCACCAAGTCACCAAGAGGGAGCAGGCAGAGGGACAGCACCCATTCCCCCCTGGGGTGGCCCGGCGACAGTAACCTACTGCGGGGTCCGGACACATTTCTGCCAAAAGCCGCTGGGTTTCGAGATTTGTTTCTGAGTCTCTGGGATCAAGGCCATTGAGCAACTTGATGAGGAGCCAGAGAGGCCGTTCGTGGGCGATGACTTGGGGTCTCGTTGGGGTGGGGAGGACAGGCCCGGCTCCACCTCCCCCCCACTCCGCCATCCCGTGAGGCCCAACAAGTTTCGTCACTGCGGGCCCAAGCCTGACTGTCCAATGGCCTCTGGAGGATGACAGCCACCAAGTCGCCAAGAGGGAGCAGGCGGAGGGACAACACCCTTTCCTCCCTGGGGTGGCCCGGCGACAGTAACGTACTGTGGAGTCCGGATGCATTTCTGCCAAATGCCACTGGGTTTTGAGATTTGTTTCTGAGTCTCTGGGATCATGGCCGTTAAGCAGCTTGATCAGGAGCCAGAGAGGCCATTTGTAGGTGATGACTTGAGGTCTCGTTGGGGTGGGGAGGTCAAGCCCGGCTCCACCCCCATCCCGTGAGGCCCTGTGTGTCTCGTCACTGGGGGCCCAAATGTGACTATCCAGTGGCCTCAGATGGATGGCGGCCACTGGGCCGCCAGGGGGAACAGGCCAAGGCACGAAACCTATTCCCACCTGGGTTGGCCCAGCACCAGTAGCCTACTGCAGAGACCAGATGTATTTCTACCTAAAGCCACTGGGTTCTGAGATTCGTTTCTGAGTCTCTGGGATCATGTCCATTAAGCAGTTCAATCAGGAACCAGAGAGGCCAGGCCTCCAATTATATAGCTGAGCCGGAGGTGGCTTGTGGGTGTGTCTCCCACATACCTAACTTTTGGCCGTTCACTTTCTTGGTAAACTTTGCCCTAAGTTTTTGGGGTCTGGCCAAAGGCACAGCAGCAATTTTGGGGTATCTGGAAGTCTGACAGCACCATGAGGCTGCTGATGCACTCGCCTCACAGGTACAGATTGACCTGCTGGTGGCACCATACCCCCAGATACTCTATGTTTTCATATCCCACAAATGAGTGCAGTCATTCTATGTCTGTCCCTCTCTTTCTGACTCATTTCACTCAGCATGATACTTTCCGTGCCCATCCATTTATAAGCAAATTTTATGACTTCAATTTTCCTGGCAACTGTGCAGTATACCATTGTGTAGACGTACCGTAGTTTCTTTATCCAGTCATCTGTTCTCGGGCACTTCAAATTGTGGCTATTGTGAATAATGCTGCAATGAACAGAGGAGTGCAGATGGCTTTTCTGCATTGTGTTTGGGTTTCTAGGGTATATTCCCAGGAGTGGTATTGCTGGGTCATATGGAAGCTCAATTTTAGTTTTTGAGAAATGCCCATATAGTTTTAAAAAAATGTTAGACCAGTCGGCATTCCCGCCAAGAATGAATTAGAAACCCTTTCTCCCCACTTCCGCACCAGCATTGGTTGTTCTTGTTTCTTTTGATGTATGCCAATCTCCTTGGCATGAGATGGTATCTCATTGTTGTTCTGACTTGCATCTCCCTGATGATTAGCGATGTAGAGCATTTTTTTCCATTTGCCTTTTGGCCATTTGTATTTCTTCTCTGAGGAAGTTTCTATTCATTTTTTCCTCCCCATTTTTTGTTTTGGTGGGGTTGGATGTTTTTTTCTTGTAAAGTTCTACCAGTGCCTTATATATCTTTGATATTAACCCCTTATCAGATGGGTATTGGGTAAATGATTTTTCCAATTCCATGGGCTGTCTTTATTTCCTGGTCAGCATTTCCTTTGAGTTGCAGAAGCTTCTTATTTTAATGTAGTCCTGTTTGTTTATCTTGCTTTCACTTGCTTGGTCCATGGTGTTTCATCTTTGAAGATGTCTTTAGATTTTATGTCATGGAGAGCTCTGCCAACATTTTCTTCTGTGTACCTTATGGATTCAGGTCTGGTATTGAATTTTTTTTTTTTTTGCTTTTTGGGTCACACCTGGCGATGCTCAGGGGTCACTCCTGGCTTTGCACTCAAGAATCACTCCTGGCGGTGCTCGGGGGACCATATGGGATGCTGGGAATCGAACCCGGGTCAGTCACGTGCAAGGCAAACGCCCTACCTGCTGTGCTATTGCTCCAGCCCCTGGTATTGAGATTTTTAATCCATGTTGATCTGATTTTTGTGTATAGTGTTAGAAAAAAGGTCTGTGTTCTATTGTTTTGCACGTAGAGGCTGTACTTTGAATTGAGCTTGCTTTCACGCACACATGACTGGTTCTCTCAGCTCTACAGAGGCTAACCAGCACAAATTAATAGGCCCTCTAAATAAAAAAAATGCCCATTTGCAAAATCCATGGAGCATTTTCTTTGAAATGGTAGATTAGTCTTTATTATCTTTTATAAGTGAAATGTTTCTTTTTCATGAACCCCTGGTTTCAGATTCTTTTCTACCAATCTATATTAGTATTATGATTTTGACATAAGTGGTAGGAATGTGATACAATTTGATGTTCTGTTGCTCCATTAAGAGATTCTCCTTACTGACTTGAACTGAACCTCATGTGTGCAGAGCTTGCCATTTTGTGGCTATTGTTATCTGTGTAATCACTGGTTTCAGTATACTTGGGTAGAGGAAGGAAAAAGAGGCTAGGTATTTAGCATTTCAAGCTGGTGAGAGTGGAGGTTATTAGGACTTCCTTCCTTCCTTCCTTCCTTCCTTCCTTCCTTCCTTCCTTCCTTCCTTCCTTCTTTCCTTCCTTCTTTCTATACATGCATGCATCCATTCATTTATTCATCTAACCCTGCTTTGTGTCCGTACCTCACTGAATTTTGCCATGTCACAGGGAATCGACAGAAGTACCCTCCTCACTATACTGGTGCAGTTGGGGGTGTCAGCTCTCAGAACATGCAGCTCTAGCCATGGTATAACAGCTTGTGTCAGAAGGAACCATTGGTACTAGTTCCTTGAGGACACTCTGAGAGGCATTTTTATTTTTATATTTCTTTTATCTTTATTTATTTATTTTACAATGTTTGAGCACCCATCCCTCCACCAGTGCCCATTCTTCACCACCAATATTCCCAGTATCCCTCCCACCACCCCCATCCCTTCCCACCCCCTGCCTCTGTGGTAGGCACATTCTCCCTCTCTCTCTCTCTCTCTCTCTCTCTCTCTCTCTCTCTCTCTTTCACTTTCTCTCTCTCTCTCAGTTGTTATGGTTTGCAATACAGATACTAAGCGGCCATCATGTTTGGTCCATAGCCTACTTTCAGCATGCATCTCCCACCCCGAGCGAGCCCTCCAACTATCATTTACTTAGTGGTCCATTCTCTATCCCAGCTGCCTTTTCCCCCAGCACGTGAGGTCGGCTACCAAGCTGTGGAGCAATCCTCCTGGCCCTTATCTCGACTATCCTTAGGTGTTAGTCTCCTGTTATGTTACTTTATATTCCACGACTGAGTGCAGTCCTTCTATGTCTGTCCCTAAGAGGCGTTTTGCTGTACTCCCTCCCTCCATCCCTCCTTTCCTCTTTATCTTTTCTTTCTTTTGTGTGCCAGGAATCAAACTCAAGGATTCACACAGATGAGGTCAAGGCTCTGTCACTGAATGACGCCCCAACCTCCAGTGTCCAATTCTTTGGATCTCTCATTCTCATTGATAGTCACCTGACATTTTTTTTATTTATACTTTTACTTCGGAAGCATTTTATTAAATTATAAAAATCCATTATTGTGGTACTGTGGTTTACAATACTGTTATTTATGGTTTCATGTATATAGAGCCTCTTTCCTAGAATAGTCATTGTTCGTCCAATTACATTCCTGGATGTCTTATATAAATATTCATTAATGAAGTGATTTCACCAATATTTAGTAAACACTGGGTGAGGATGACCATGATTTGAGGGGTGGAGAATGTTTTGTTGTTTTTGATATTTGGGTCATACTCAGCAGCGCTCAGGGCTTACTCCTGGCTCTGTGCTCAGGAATCACCCTGGGTGGGTTTGGGGGGACCATACGGGGCATTGGAATGAAATTTGGGTCAGCCTTGTGCAAAGTAAGCACCTTACCTGCTGTACGACCTCGCTGGCCCCTGGGGGTGGAAAAATTTTAGAGTGTGTTAAATTTCTGATAAAACAAGACTGAGGTAAATAGGAACTGGTGAACATTTATTACACTTAAACATTAATAATGTGTTTTACATGGACCATATAGCTTACCACTCAGACAGGGTGCTTCCATCTAGGATAGACAGGGAGGGGCCCTGTTAGGATCCAGAGACAGCTGGTAGAGAAGGGGATTCCCTGAGGCATATTGGGCCTGTGGTCTTTCTGACTGGTAGAATTTCTAGCCAGCATAGGGTTTGGTGGCATCATATTCCTTGATTTCCAATTATAGAAGTTAACTATCTGCCAGTAGTGTTTACTGCTTTGTGTATTTGCCATCTCAAAAGTTAACAGAGGGGGCCGGAGCGATAGTACAGCAGGTATGGCGTTTGCCTTGTATGCGGCCAACCTGGGTTCAATCCCTGGCATCCCATATGGTCCCCCGAGCATGGCCAGGAGTAATTTCTGAGTGTAGAGCCAGGAGCAACCCCTGAGCACTGCTGGTGTGACCCCAAGCCCCACCTCCCCCCAACAAAAACGGTTAACAGAAATTCTGTGTTGGCTTGTTCTTCCTCTTCAGTTCAACACTATAAAGGGCTCTTTCCTTTCAGGGGAAGCTGGCATGCTCAGGTGTGATTATTATTATAATTTTACAGTGACATATATTTCAGAGTCAAATATAAAAGGATATTTTGGATCAGTAATTCACATGATAGTTTTCTTCAATTGGTGTCAGTGGGCTGGAGAAAAATGATTGTGGGAAGGAAATGTTTAGAATCTTGGTCCTTGTAGTCATTAAAATGAGTGGCTGTTTAACTCTTATTTAAATCTTGTTTAAATCATTTCAATCTCCCACTTCACATAGTCTCTAAGCAGCTTTAAAACATGTAGTTCCATTTACATCTGGTTATTTTTGTCTTCATTGCCTTCTTGATGACTTTCTGTCCATGTTGTGGGAACTCATTTTCCCCAGGACATTGCATTACTCTATTGGCAAAATTCTCAAATATGCATTTATCACCATAAGACAGTTGTTTATGCTTTAATTCATAATTATGAAATGGGCAAGTCCTCAAAAGATGCACCTATAAAAATCCTTTGCAATCTGGAGCACTGATTAAATAAAAATGAAAACAAGAGCTGTGGTCAGCCTCTCAAAAATTTCTCACTGGTTCATTGGAGGACATTAGATTTTTGGTCCTTTGCTAAAGAATTTTTTTTTGTTCATAAGAGGAAAACTCTACATGCATAGTAATTGTTATTTGTAATTTAATATTTTTAGGACCTTTAATTCTGTACAGTGTGTTCTTTCCTGGCTCTTCAACAATATTACAGGGTTGAATAATAGTTACTATACCTGTGTATTTATAAATAGTCTTTTCCTGAAGACATTGGCCTATAATATGTTTTACTTACAACCATGTCCAAGGTCTTTTCTGGGGCTTTTCTTTCTCAATTTGCTGAGAATCCATTTGAAAAACCCATCTACTACAGGGATCGCTGAACGGTAACAATGAAAGGAAGTGGGGACAATGAGGTGAATAACTATTCCTGGCCTTCAGCTCCAAATAGGAATGAACAGAAGGAGGGGAGCCCCAGAGTCTGGGGGAAGGAGGGAGGGAAGGAAGAAAGTCATAATTTTTCAATGTTTCAAAAAATGTAGAAAGGAGGTTTAGGTTGGCAGTCTCTAATGGGTTCTGGGGAGATTTTTTGTCGCTGCCTTTCTGTGTGAAACAAGGCAACCTTTATTTTGATTCAGTGCAGCAGTTGGGTGACTCATGAAAGCGAGCATCACTGGGGGTCCGGGTTGCTCGCCAGCGCCTTAGCGATTCTGTGTTTTCGGAGAATGCAGCCAGACACCGTAAATCACAGACTCCTGGCTATAAAAAGCACCACGATGTGGTCATGCAGGATTCATCCATTCATTTAGCAAGTGCTGGGGAAGAGCGACTCCACGAAGACCTGTAAAGCGATGGTGGTGATCTGAGTTTGGAAGACGAAGAGCGAGATGCAGAGAGTGGCAGGGGGAGGAGAGGGCAGGGAGGGTGCAGTTCCGTGTGGGTGGCCAGGGACGGTCTCTGAGAAAGTGACTCCTGAGCAGAGCTGTGAAGCCTGGAGTGGCTCAGGCAGGCTCTGGGCCAGGTGAGATCAGTCATGCAGCTATGTGGCCCTGTTAGGACCATCCTGTTTGTGTGTCCTCAGACCAGCAGGGAGGTGGATGCGGCCAATGAGAGAGGACGGGGGACCAAGATGGAGATGAAGCCAGGGAGATAGTGGGGGGGGGGAGTGCGAGGGTTAAAGAGGTGTGATGTTGTTTCATGTAGCGTACCAGGGAGGCCCAGATCTTATTATTATTATTATTATTATTATTATTATTATTATATTTTATTGAATCACTATGAGATATAGTTACAAGCTTTCATGTTTGAGTTACAATTACACAATGATCAAACACCCATCCCTCCACCAGTGCACATTCCCCACCACCAATCTCCCCAGTATACCCCCCTTTCCCACCCTCCCACTGCCTCCATGGCAGACAATATTCCCCATACTCTCTCTGTCTACTTTTGGAACCCGGAGCTTTTTGCTGAGATTTCATGAAATGGGAGGGCCTTGGACCGTTTGGGGTGGAATCATGACCTGATTCAGTGTCATTTAAAAGGAGCACAGGGTCAGCCATGTGGCGATTGTCATATGCAAGGGAGGGGGGAATTGCAGGAAGGACAGTCAGGAGGCTTGTGGTCATGGTCCAGGCAAGGTGGGGGCCGAGAGCAGATGGCAGGAGCATAGCCAGTGGGAAGTCATGGGCTTTGCGAGCAGAAATGCTGGTGGAACTGGCTGTTGGGGAGGAAGTGAGGGGAAAGCAACGGGAAGGGCGTTGGGGGCAGGACTCGGTGGTAGGACGCACACTTCATATGTGCGGAGCCCTGGGTTTGAGGCAGACAGACACAGGTATGCACACAGGAGAATTATTGAGCAGCCCTTTTTGTTTATTTATTTTTCTCAGAAGCTGGGAATTGCACTGCATTTCATGGGATGAGGAGAACAGTGGAGCAAGTTTTCAGGGTGGGGAATCAGCCATTTTGGACACTTCCCTGGAAGTTGCTTAGATTTCTGACTAAGAAGATACTTATTATGCCCACTTTGTAGCTAGAAAGAGGAAGAGCTGTGCTCAGTGGTGGTTGATCCAGGATTTAATTGGGTCATGGTAATGCCAGACTCTCTCTCTCTCTCTCTCTCTCTCTCTCTCTCTCTCTCTCTCTGTCTCTCTGGCATTCCTCCTGGCAGGGTTCAGGGACCATATGTGGTACCGAGGATTGAAGCTGAGGTGGCTACAGCAAGGATAATGCCTTACCTGCTATCTGGTCTCTCTAGCCCAGTTTTCTGTGTTTTTAAAACACATCTGTTTTTAAAGAAAATAACTCCAAGTCTGTCGTTGCATGATTCCAGCTTCTGTTTATTCATGTTGTGATGGTGAGCACTGCAGAAATGCCCCTGAAGCACGAAGAAGCATATTCTGGGATCATAGCATTCCTTCCTTCCCTGCTGAGTGCCAGGCTGGGGCAACTAGAGCCCCCAGGCTGACAAACGTCCCCAAACAAAGAAACAGATGAGCAATGTAGTATTGAAGGAGAGAGAACTGGAATAGAAGTTGTAATCCAATGAGACGGAGTTCTAAGGTGACACATAACAGGGGTCCAGAAGCTGATAGGAAGGACAGGGGTCCTTCCGGGTTGGCTGCAGGTGTGTGTGTGTGTGTGTGTGTGTGTGTGTGTGTGTGTGTGTGTGTGTGTGGGGGGGGCGGGGTTGTTCCCAGGATGACTTTGCAAAGCAAGTGAGGCTGGAGTGGGGCCTTGGAGAATAAATGGAATTTGCCATTAATGTTAAACATGAAGAATAAGATATTTAAAATGATCGCAACATGAAATATGTAATGTTTCCCAAAGGGGGTGACACTCACTTCCCCGAGGGTGCTGCAGTGTTGCGGTGGGGGCACTTGTAACCTTAGGTGCAGTTGGGGAAGGGGATCTTTGAGTTTTTCTTTAGAGAATGTAAATTTTTAGAGGACACTGGGTGATTTTTCTTCTAACAAGAAGGCAGCAGGCAAACGCTATTATAATACAAAATCGAGTGGTGGGAGCGATGGAGAGAGGGTGGTGGAGGCTTGTGGGCCATTTGGTGGGGGTGCGCAGGTGGAGTAATTCTTGTTTATTGAGACCATAAATTTCAACACCATTATAATCTCCTAAACTCTAGTAAAAATCATGATCACGATCATCCTGTTGTTCGTTGATTGCCTCGAGCAGGCCCTGGTCTCCTTCATTGTAGCCCCAAGATTTTAAAAAGTGCCATATTCAAGGCTCTTTCAGGGTTAGGAGAATGAGACCCATCATTGTTACTGGTATTTGGCATATTGGGTACGCCACGGGGAGTTTGCCAGACTCTGCTGTGTGGGTAGGTTACATTCGGTAGGCTGCCAGGTTGTTCAAAGTAAGAATGACATAATAAGATGTGGCGCGACCGCATTTGCTTCCGGGAGCTGGGTTTTATAGTCTCTGGGTCTTGGCCGTTGATGGGATTAAACGGTGCCAGGGGGCCAGTTGGTGGGTGTGACCCCTGCCTACTGGAAGATGGAGGATCTGGGTGGAGGATGCTCAGGCCCGATCCGAGCAGGCTTGGAGATCTCAGTCTCGGGACCCGCATGCCTTTGTTCCTCTGCCGGTACCTTCATGTGTGTGGAGTGTGGTCTCAGCATGGTAGTGACTGGTTCTGGAGGTCTTCGGCTGCAGGAGTTCTGCTCGGGGGCGGGGAGGGAAACTCAACCCCTCCAAGGGGCCCCGGCGAGGACAGCCAGGTGCGGTGGCAGGAGACTCTAGTTAAAATAATTCTAAATAAATTTCCTTGGTGGGAGCATACCTGGTGGTGCTCAGGGGACCACTTGGGGCTGGGGATTGAACCCGGGGCCTCTGGCATGCAAAGCAGGTGTTGGCTCCGGACCTTTGAGCTTTCTCCCCAGTCACAGCATTTTACTTTTTAGGGACATGACCAAATGATCATTTATTTTGCACAAGAAAATTCTAAAAATGTGTAATTATGGGAGCTTCTTCTTACTGGATAGTAAGGCCTGCTCTAAGACTTATAACATAGGTATTTTAATGTTAGAAAAATGAAAATATAGTGAACATATGTACTTGGAATTGAGTGATAATACAATGACATTCGAAAAAACAGCAAGAAGAGAGATGATTTAATAAATCACTTTGAATACCTGGCTATTTAGAGAAATCAATCTGGACCTCTTTTTAAATTTCTGAAACAAATACAAAAATCCCTCATGTATTAAGTAATTCAATGTGAGATTAAGGGAGCCTCAAAGTGCCAGAAATTTAGGTGACTAGGGATCCCGAGATGGGTGGAAGGTTCCTGACCTTTTAATTGGTTTGCCTAAACCATAACACCCAAAAGGAGAGAGAGAGAGAGAGAGAGAGAGAGAGAGAGAGAGAGAGAGAGAGAGAGAGAGAGAGAGAGAGAGAGAAAGAGGGAATGTGCCTGCCATGGAGGCAGAAGGTGGGAGGGGTTGGGAGTGGGGGAAGGATACTGGGAACATTGATGGTGGAGAATGGGCACTGGTAGAGGGATGGGTACTCAAATATTGTTTGACTGAAATGAAATCATGACAGTTCATAAATCTGTAACTGTATCTCATAGTGACTCATTAAATATAAAATAAACAAGAAGTCAACATAAAAAATAATAAATAAATGGGTTGCAAAGTGTCCAAGTCATGAAAACAAAGACTGATATCTCTAGTGCCATCCAAACAAGATTTCTGCACTTTGGCTTAGAGTTCTCACAAGTCCTCCTGCCCTCCCAGAGCTAACTTTGCACCCGCACTGGGTGAGTCAGCCAGCTGATAGCAGGGAAAGCCACAGGCATGGGGGCCAGGTTCTTGAACCCATACCCAGAGCTTTGACAGCCAAGACTTAGGGCTCACTGAGGATTTCAGTTAGTGTTTGCTCTTGGCCCCAAACAACCTCGATGTACTCAGAGGTGGTCATTCACTCACTTAGGCCATGGATTTGTCGTGACAGTCTCCAATGCCAAACACAAGTGAGAAAGGAATTGGGGGGGGAGGGCCTCAACCTTGGGTGGAGAGAACTCGGGAGACCAAGTGCACGGCCAGGGTCACTCTCCTTTCTTCCTGCCTTCCTGAGCACTGAGCTGGCTATGGCCCCTGAGCGAAGACAAACAAACGAACAAACAAACAAGCAAACAAAATCCTTGTCAAGGGAACTTCCTGGGAAGCTTCTATTTCAAATTGTGATTTTTCTGTGTAAGCACCGTGTTTAGGAAATAGCAGTCAGTAAGGCCAGCGCTGAGTGCTCTGAGAAATGAAGCCTGGACCCAGGGGACGAAAAGTGCGGGACGCAGGCTGTCAGGAAAGGCTTGTTTGAAGACGTTGACTCTGGAAAAGGCAGGCCCTGTGTACATCTGCCCAAAGAGATGCCCGGGGTGGTGGTGGTGCAGGTGTTACAGTCAGCCCAGGGAAGCTGCATGTGGTGGGCACTGGGGGCATTTGGGCCCACTTGGAAGGTCTGAGAGATGGTGGGCCACGGGGAAACCATTCATGTTCTCTCTGGCCCAGGAGGCCAGGGCCAAGGGCCTAGGGCACTTCTTTTTAATTTTTTAAATTAAAAAAAATTTTTAATGGAATCGAGATAGATGCTTACAAAGTTGTTCAGGATTAGGTTTCAGCCGTATAGTGTTCCAACACCCATCCCTCCACCATTGTACATTTCCCAGCACCAGTGGCCCCAGGTTCAGGGAACCTTCCTGAGCTCATCAACACACTCAGTTAAATGCTAACATGAGCAAAATTATGCTATAAATAGCTGAGGCATACCTTTAAATCCTTGGTGTGGTCCTTTAGGCTTGTTTCCATATGAATATGGTTATGTGTGTGTGCGCGTGCGTGCGTGTGTGTGTGTGTGTGTGTGTGTGTGTAGACACTTGGTGCCAGAACTATGGAGAGAGTAAAATCGTGTTGCCTCCTTGCTTTTAGCACCTAAACCCACCACCTCAGCCCCTTCCTCCTTGGCCGTGTGTGTCTCTTGTTTTAATTTGCGAGTATCTTGGTAAACCGGACCTTGCTCTCATGGCGGTCCCAATAGTCACTAGCAAACACATTACGTATCCTGTGCCAGAGATGACTGCTAAACACACCTGAAGCAGGGGATCCACCTGCAGGCTCTGTGCAGCCCTTGGTGCAGTGAGTAACGGATGGGGGAAGGCAAAAAAATGATAGCTTAAAAAAAAAAAGGAGCTAGCTTAGCTCTCCCAATTGAACTCATGATTCTTGTTCCAGGGAGACTCATTCTAGCGCTGGTCTCCACAGAGTGGTTTCCTTTCCTCCCTGGTTTCATTAAGGAAAAGCTGGGAAGCGAGATAACCTCCCGAGAAGGGGGCAGCTGAGCTGAGAAATCAAGAGGGCTGGTGATAAACCCGGTATTTCCAGGAATTTCGGGATTGCAATGAAATGATGAAGTGGCCTTAATCCTGGCATTTTATTTGAGCGAAAGATAAACCCCCAGAGACAGAGAGTGTGTGCAGGTGTGACCACTGTCAAATATCTCAGCTGCCACCCTTGCCTTTTGTGATTGGCACTGGGGTGTTTGCATTTCTTCCCGGGGAAGATAAAAAGGGAGGGGAGAGATGGATTTATCAGTGTCGAGCACAACACAGGGGCTGGCGCGCAGAAGCAGAGAGGGCCCGGAGCTGTGCTGAAGCGGGCACAGATAACATTTTCATGATTGTTTTTTGCCTCTGTCTCTGCGTGTCTGCTTCTAAAAGCGTCGTTTCAGCACCAAATTGCGTTCCTCCTCCTGGATTGCTTTTGTGTAGATGGCACTTGGTAAGCAGGCCAGAGATAGTATCTAATTTTGTTTCTGTTTACTATGATATATGTATACTCTTGAAGAACTGGAAAATAAATAGAAAGAAATGATAGCTTTAAAAAAAAAGGAGCTAGCTTAGTTCTCCTAATTGAGCTCATGATTCTTCTTCCAGGGAGACTCATTCTAGCGCTGGACTCCACAAGGCTGGCATTTTCCCCCCTCTGTTTTTGTGATTCAGCAGTTTAAGATGATCGTGTCCGAGTGGTCAATGTTTACTAAAGTCTTTTAAGTCATTAATTGCAGTTAATGCTCATCCTAAATCTAGCAAATATAGGAAGGAAGCAATTCAAACAGTAAACTGGGTCGTTTTTATGGACATTGCTTATTAATATCACTCATTTCCCTTTTTCTACTCTGTTCTGTGGTCACTGCTCAAATCGTTTTCTTCAGCTTGTCCTAGATGGAATGACTCCCCAGTTAAAAGCCTCCCTCTGTCGGTCTGTGATGTGACTCAGTAGTAGAACAGGTGCATCAAATATGTTGAGGTCCTGGGTTCATTTTCTGGCAACACACACACACACACACACACACACACACACACACACACAGAGTTACCATGATTCCCACTTCCCTCATGGCATTCACATAATTTTTTTCTTTATTTTCATTTGGGGGACACATCTAACAGTGCTCTGGGCTCACTCCTGGCTCTGCATTCAGGAATAACTCCTGGCAGTGCTTGAGAGACCATATGGGGTACCGGGCTTTGAACCTTGGCCCACCTCATGCCAGGCAAACACCTACCTGCTGTACTGTCATCCCAGCCCTGACATTCACAGCTTTCAGAACTCTTCATGCCCACGGCACCCACTTTACTACTGTACCCATAAAACCTTTGCTAAGATCCAGCTATTCTGTTTCGCTTCCAAGTACAGTTCTGCTTTTGGCTCTACCTTCAATACTCTTTCTTCACAATTTTCTGACAAGGTGGTGTCTGTTTTATAAGGTCCTTCTCATTTGACAAGGTGTGTGTGTGTGTGTGTGTGTGTGTGTGTGTGTGTGTGTGTTTACAAGAGAGAACAGTGTCTGCTTTTTCGGAATCTCTGTCTTGAGAAACTGTCCTTTTTGCATCTTGAAGATTCCATGAACCAACGTGAAAAACAGTTCAAGTCCCAGCTATCTGGATTCTGTCCCTGGAACCACACAGTCCCTTGAGTACTGCCAGGCACAGCCCTGGGTGTCCTGGGCGCTAGTGGGTATGACTTTTACAAACATGGACTCACAGCACCACCTCCTCAGACCCTTGCATTAACCCACTAGAGCACTTGGCTCAGAATCTTCGGCAGGGTCCCTGGACCTCCCGAGCAGTGTTTGGGAGATGCCTTCCCCACCAGTTCCAGATCTGACACTTGGAACTGGGTAACCCCTGACAGAGGACCTCCCTCTAAACTGTTTCTTCATTTTATTTATTGTTTTGGGGGCCACTCCCAGTCATGCTCAGGGGCGACTCCTGGGTCTGTGTTCAGAAACCACTCCTGGCTGTGCTTGAGGGACCATACGGGGTGCCGGGGATTGAAACCTGGGTTAGCCTCATGCCAGGTGAGTGCCCTACCTTCTCTCCCATCTCTTTGGCTCTGTTTCCTCACTTAAAGTCTGTGTCCCATAGGGTCATTAAGAAAATGATGTAAGAAATATAGAAAAAAAGGCTTAGGGTCAGAGTTTGCTTGGCACATGTGAACAGAGCATTACTGATACTATTTGGCAAACATCTACACTTTCTGTGCTCACAAAAGCTCTGTAGTGCACAGCATACTCCTTTGGGAGTTTTGTTTTGGTTCGGGTCCACACACAATTGTTCTCAGGGCTTACTCCTAGCTCTGTGCTCAGGGAACACTACTGGTAGTGCTTGGGGGACCATATCATATGGAATGCTGGGTATTGTACCAGGGTTTGTTGAGTGCAAGACAAGTAAACTGCTTACTGTACTATCACTCTAGATCACTGACCCTGTTTGAAAGACGGGGAGGATGAGACTCGGAAAGTTCAGCCCTTTCCCTGCTTCCCCCCAGCTGGGATGCAGATCTCGGTTTGGGACCTGGCTTGGTTTTTCTACTCCAGCATCTTCCTTCTTAAGAAGTGGTTAACACCTGCCATCCCTGGAAGGTGTGCAGTGAATATTTAATTGAAAGGACCATGGCAACTCCATTTGGGAAAGCCATTGGAGAAAGACTCCATTCTGGGCCTCAGAGGCATGAGTTTAGAACTTAGTAAGGAAAACATACCAGGCCTCAAGGGCATGGACTTAAACCCCAGACATCTGACTACAGATATCAAGGATGGTCCAAGCAGTTGTAACAAGATGTGTTAAGGGCGCTGTTCCACTTCTGTGCCCTCCGCTTGCTTGCTCAAGGTTGGGAGAATGCACCTGGCAGGGGGCACGCAGGCAGGAAGACAGGAGGACAGAGGGCTTAAAAACCTCTCCTGAAGAGCTATCCAGGTTCCAAGCCTCTTAAGCTTGTGAACCCTCAGCGCTGAGTCCCTTGTATGAGTGTGTTTTGATATGTGAACAAAACATTGAAAATTCTGTCCTGTCTCTGTGTATTTCAGTTGGTGGGTGAGCTCAGACTTGTGGCCACTTAACATTTGGAGGTTCCACTGAGTTCTCTGGCCACTTAACACTATGAGTTGAAATTGCCAGACAACGGAGCATGGAGATATTGTTAATTCTTCGAACTCTGGGCCCGCCTTTGTCTGAGGTTTTAGGAAAGGAAAGGTCCTAATCAGTGAGCTCATGGTGTCACCAGCCGTTTGGAGGGAAAAGCTGGGTGGGTGTGAGCTCTGCTTGTCTTCTCATTATTATCAACAGCATTTAATTTAGTCACTGAGATATTGAGGCTTGTTAACACTGGTTTCGTGCAGGCATCATGCCAGCCCTGCCCCTGCTGCCACAGGCCTGCTTCCCCTCCATCGAGGGCCTGGTCAGCCCCTGCCACTCTCAGCTGCAGCTGTGCACTCACTCTCCAGCCTTCTTGCCATTGACCGTTAGTTGCTCCCTGACTGTTCATCCTTAAATCCCACAGGCAAGACAGACACATACAAGACAGATCATTCTGTATCTAGCCCTTTGCTTCTGACTCGCTTCTCCCAGCATGATACCCTCGGCTTCCATCCATGGAGCAGCAAGTTGCATGCTTTTGTCCATTTATTTATTTATTTTTAGTATCACACCCGGTGATGCACAGGGGTTACTCCTGGCTCATGCACTCAGGAATTATTCCTGGTGGTGCTCAGGGGACCAAATGGGATGCTGGGAATTGAACCCAGGTTGGCCGCGTGCAAGACTAATGCCCTACCCGCTGTGCTATCACTCCAGTCCTGCTTTTGTCCTTTCTTATAGGTGCATTGGTATGCCACAGTGTGGAATAGAGTATACCACAACTTTTACTCATTCATCCCTAGTCGGGCATTTGAATTGTTTTCATATCTTGGCTATTGAACGAAGTACTCCAATGCACATAGGCGTGTGTATCTTCTTTCAAATGTTTCTTTTTTTTAGTGATCAGGATTGTGTTAGTCAAGCTAAAATACAGTGAGAGACTCAATGCTGATTAGAGCTGTCATGTCAAGCTCGGTGGAAAAAGCCCTAGAACATTATGGGAGCCTCCCAAGGTTTTAAAATATCCATCTTCCTTTCCCCGCTTGCTGTGTTGCTTGAGCTATAGTGGTCAGAACGGTTTGGTTGCCCTAACCAATACTCTTCTTCCAAGTGCAGTGTCACGGAAAGGGCTTCTGAATGGGGTGGTTTAATCTGACTGTTTTTCTTTGGGCTTAGCTGAAGTCAGCCAACATCTAAGAGAAAGGAGCTTTCGTTACAAGGAGGAAGCTGGAGAGAGAAGTTGTTTTTGAAGCTCTGAGCTCTGCCTGAGGAAGAGCTAAGGTGTAGACCGGCCCCTGGGTAGCTGGGAACCTAGGGGAGGCTGAAGATAATTGAGTCAGAACAAGCCCCAGCTTGGATAATTAATCCTTTAATAATATTTAACAGTTGCACTGAGTTCGCCCCCCCCCCCCCTTATCTCATGGGACAGATTCATCTGGCAGAATATTTCCTTCCTCTAGTGTAATGGAGCCATAAAGTGATGGGAACGTGCTTTCTAACAGCTCATAAGGCGGATTCAGTGGGAAATGGAGGTCTGGGTCTAGATTTGGTGGGAGTTCAGGAAACTGATGGTAGTACCTGAGAAGATGGAATCTTCTCTTCATCCACCTCGAAATCCATCCTTTTGGTCAGAAGTTTGCTCTGTTTGACTCAAATTTGATGACCGTTTTTCTGACTTGGTGTGACGAGTGCTGACCTTTTAGGGGGAGTCTGTGTTTCCTGTTTGATGTGTCTGGCTCTTCTGAGATCTGGAGCTAGTTGAAAGGATCATGCTTTAACACAATCTGGGTCTGTAGGACCAAAAGTGGGCTAATACATTTTGTTAAAACCATAAACCCTGCAGTATCCGGTTTTACAAATGCTCATTTTTGACCCTCCTCTTATCTTTTTCAGGGTTTGTTTTTCTTCTTCTTCCTCCTCTCGTAGCATTAAAAATAATAAATCAACCGGGGCGTGAGAGATTGTATAGGGCACGGCACTTGCCTTACCTACAGCTGACCCCGTTTCTATCCCAGCATTGTACAAGGTTCCCTCAAGCATAGCCACTGTGCTCAGGGGTCACTTCTGAGCATAGAGCCAAGAATAGTCCCTGAGTATCCCTGGGTGTGACCAAATTTACCTCCACACCCTGGTGCTACTCCAGCCGCAAATCAACCAGCTGGCGCAAAGCTGGTCTATTCTTTGCATGCTTTTGTGTCAAATTCCTTATCTGTCCCACAAAGGGTCAGATGGAGTGGGTAGGATCAGCCCTTTGGGGAAGTTCTGAACTCTGCTTGTCCGCCCTTCTCCAGTATCCTTCATGTATTCTTAGGAACTGTGTTAGCTAGGGATTTCTAATCTGGTTGAATTCCCTATTCACACAAGCATAGTGATAAACACAGATTTACAGGAGCATAGTAAAAATACATCAGTACTGAAAACCACAGTGCCACACACACATACTGTAGCACTGTAACACTGTCCTCCTGTTGTTCATCGATTTGCTCAAGTGGGCATCAGTAATGTCTCCATTGTGAGACTTGTTGTTACTGTTTTTGGCATTTCGAATATGCCATGGGGAGCTTGCCAGGCTCTGCCGTACGGGCAGGATACTCTCGGTAGCTTGCCGGTTTCTCCAAGAAGGACAGAGGAATTGAACCCAGACTGACCACGTGCAAGGCAAATGCCCTACCCACTGTGCTATGGCTCCGACCCCAGTTACATTGCATTACATAAAAATATTTCAGTATTAAGGGCCAGAGATATAGTAAAACAGGTAGAGTGTTTGCCTTGCATATTACTGACCTGGGTTCGATCTCTGGCATCCCATATTGGTCCCTTGAGCACCATCAGGAGTAATTTCTGAATGCAGAGCCAGGAATAATCCCTGATCATTGCCAGGCATGACTCCAAAAGCAAAAAAAAAAAAAGAGAAATTCAGTATTGGGCCAGAGATATGGGTACAAGGGTGCAAGATGGTAAAAGGAGATGCATTGCAGGCACATTTATGTGTTTGTGTGTGTGTGTGTGTGTGTGTGTGTGTACCTCTCATAGAGGCAGTTGGTGGATGGTAGGCCTAGGACGGGGAATATGGGGGGCATTGGTGAAGGAAGTGGACACTGGTATAGGTATTGGTGTGGAGGCGTTGCCTGCTTGAAACCAAATCATGAATAACTTTGTAACCCACAGCAATAAATTAAAAAAAAAATACATGGAAGTATGACAAAAAGATAGCCATTTTATGCCACAGAATCAAGTAAGCTGGACCCTGGTCAGATATATGTTTATATCAAGGATGTGACTCAGCAATAAAGCACACCCCTGGCATGCAGGAGACCTAGGTTCGATCCCCAGCATTGCAAAAGACAAGACTGGAAAATCCGTCTCCCCCCCCACCCCCCAGATAAATCTTTAAAGGTGGGCAGGATCAGGTGTGGGGAGGCAGGAAAGAGGGTTAATGATTGCACTAGAGAGAGTTTCTCACTCCTTCCTAATCTTGTGCGGGCAATATTATGTCAGAGCTGTGTGAAAGGCTTCCGTGGAAGGATGACCTTAGGAGTGGACACATAGTGTTTTCCCTCCTGCTCTGCTTATGATCTGGGTGTGACACAGAGGAGCCTGGGCGTTTAGCACTCCTCTCCTGCAACTGGACTCCTGTTTCCGTGGAAGGGCGCTTGAGCAAAATGATGGGTTGTTCTGTAGCCGTCCTTCTAGATTGAGAAAGAAACGAGATTTCCAAGTTCCATCCCAACGTATGAGAATTCAGGTTGGCATTTTAGTGTGGAAGATTTACAAATAAATGCAAATGCCTCCCAAGTGCTCCAGGGGCTGCAGCCAAGGAAGAGGTATTTGAAAACGTGCCTGAATTCTGCTGCCTCAGTGGTCTTTACCTGAAGGATAGGAAGAACTCAGCATTTTTTTCTTTTCTGTTTTTTAATTGAATCACTACAATTCAATTAAAATATTACATAATATTTTAATTATGTAATATTTAGATCTTTACAAAACTGTTCATGATTAAATTTCAGTCATAGTGTTCCAACACCCATCCCTCCACCAGTGCACATTTCCCATTCTCTCTCTCTCTCTCTCTCTCTCTCTCTCTCTCTCTCTCGCATTGAGGTTTGCAATAAAGATACTGAAAGGTTGTTGTGTATATCCCTTTACCTACTTTTAACGCCCAGTTCTTGCAGTTGGAATCTACAAGTGTGTGCGGAGTGGAGAGTAGGTAAGATAGAGAAGGGACCAGTGTGATCATGCTGGACTCAGCATTTTTCACCCGGGGAGTTTCTGCCTGCATTTTCTGGGCGAGCAAGGAGGCATCTCTCTATGCTGTGAAGGAAAGGCTTACCTCTTGTTATGATGAATGACTGTCACCCCACTCGATGGAGCAGGCATTAACATTTGTATTTTACACTTGGAAACACAGAGGCACTGTGATGACTCACTTTGGTGTTTTGTTTTGTTTTGTTTTGTTTTGGGATCACACCCAGTGATGCTCAGGAGTTACCCCTGGCTCTTCTAGTGGTGCTTGGGGGACCGTATAGGAGGCTGAGTTACTGTGTGCAGGGCAAGCACACTATCAGCTGTACTACCTCTCTGGCCCCTGAAAGACTCACTGTTTAAAAAAAAAAACATTGCTTTGCTGTGGACTCACATTATTTTCTTTTAAAAGTTGCAATTGTTTAGGAAGTTACAATAGTGTTCAAATTTATGGAAGTAATATACAAAATTATCCTTCCCCCCCTAACCAACCAAGGTGCTCTCCATCACTCGTCCTCTGTCTCTACTAGTCTGCTCTTCTCTCCCCTTCCTGTCCCTCCCCACCCCCATTGTTTGGTAATTGGTGATTGTGTACCAAAGTCAATGGTCCATTTTGTTGTAGACTGCAGGGCTGCTCTTTCTCACAGCTGACTAGTATTCCATTGTGTATCTGGACCACAGCTTCTTGGTCATTCACCTGTAATGATTGGACATTTTCATTGTTTCTTTTTTTATTTTAATTTAATTTTTATAAGATAGTTCACAATATTTGGTTACATTTAATATTCAAATACCAATACCACCACCATTACACCTTCCCACTACCATATATTTCCATCCCGAACCCCAAGCCCTTCCTCAAAGCAGAACCAAACTAATTTACTTTGTATTGTTTTGTTATGAATAAACAGCTGAAAAAATCCAAAAAACTTTCCTTAGAGGAGAGGGTGTGAAGATTGTTGTATTTCACCCAGCAGCCATTAAGCCCTTTTATAAGAGATTACTGATATGTTGTTAAAGGTTGAGCCTTGTGTGCATATATATATATACATATATATATATAAACATATTTCCTTCTAAGATTGGTTGTCTTCCACTTTAAACCCTGTCAAATGTGGTGTGCTACTCTTGGAGTATGAATGGTGTGAGGTATGAGATGGCCAGGAATAGGTTCACTCATGGGTCAGGCTATGCCCGAGCTTGTGGAAAGTGGCCATGAGCATGATGGTGGTTGGATTCTGGAGGTTTTCAGCTGCCAGGGCTGTGTCCCTTGGGGTGGGGAGGGGCCTCACTCACCCCCCAACCCTCTGGGGCGTTCCGAATGAAACAGTCTGGCAAGGGGTCTAGCGGCATGGCTATGGTGAGGAGGCGTTTTATGCTCTCTTGGTTGTTTCTTTATCCTATTTACTAAGTGCTTCCCTGAACATGGGTGTGCGTATGTCCTTTGAAATGAGTATGTTTATGTTTGGGGATAGATGCTGAGATGTGGAATTGCCAGGTCATATGGGGTTCTATTCCTACGTTTTGGAGAATTCTCCATATTGCTTTTCACAGCGTTTGAACCAGACAACATTCTCTCCATCAGTGGAAGAGGATTCCTTTCCCACCAACTCTGCTTCTTTCTAAACTTTTTGGTATGTACTCTCTGGTGTGAGGTGGTACTGTTTTGATTTGTGTTTCCCTAATCACGACTGAGCACTTTTTCATGTGCCTGCTAGCAATCTGCATGTCTTCTTTGAGGAAGTGTCTATTCATCTCCTCTCCTCATTTCTTTGAGAGGGAGAGATAGGCTCTCCCGATAGTGCTTAGGGCTTACTCTTGGCTCTGTGGTCAGGGATCACACTTGGTAATACCTGGGGGTGGAGGGCACAAGTCGTGCGGGGGGTCAAACCTGGCTTGGCCATATGCAAGGCAAGGGCTGTTCTTCCCCTTGTACTCTCTTTCCGCACCCTCCACATTGTGTGATGGCATTATTGGATGGTCTGTTGTTGACCTTTGTGAATGCTTTCTAAATCTTGGATATTTGCCCGTTGAGGTTGTGTTGTATGCAAAGCTTTACTCCCTTTCAGTAGGGTGTCCTTTTAATTTCAGCTTGAGTTTCTTTTGCCATGTCCCAAGCTTTGAAATTTGATCTAATCCCATTTGGTTTCGTTTCTGTTGTCTTTGTCTCTGAAGGCCTTGGGGTTATTAAGTGGCATTTCTTAGAATCATTTCTCAATTGACTGGGACCCTCCCCCTCCCAGCTATATTCCAGACACTGTTCATGTGCTAGGTAGCTATGAGCAGCACTGGGGAGGAGGGTGCAGGTGGCAGGGAGGGGTGGCAAGAGCCATATCCTCATCCCTATACAACTTTGCTTTTTCTGTTTTATGGATTGTCCCTTAGAGGTTGGTGAGAGAGGAAGCAGGAAAGAAACAGGGATACCTTTCCTGGCTCTGGGGGAAAAGGTGGTCTTGGAGGAGAATGGAAAAGGAATGGTCCTTGAATATTTTATTTATTTGTTTATTGGTTTTGGGGTCACATCCAGTGGTGCTCAGGACCTTCTCCTGACTGCATTCAGGGATCACTCCTGGTGGGGCTCAGGGGACCCTGTGGGATGTTGGGGATCCAACCTAGGTTGGGTATGTGCAAGGCAAGCTCCCTACCTGCTGTACTATGGCTCTGGCCCCATCCTTGAATATTTTATTTATTTACTCATTGAATCACCATGAGATACAGTTACAAAGCTCTCATGTTTGAGTTAATGTTTGAGTTTCAGTCATACGATGATCAAACACCCATCCCTCCACCAGTGCACATTCTCCACCATCAATGTCTCCATTATCCCCATCCACCCATCCCAACCCTCCACCTGCCTCTATGGTGACAATTTTCTCCATACTCTCTCTCTACTTTCATCCTTGAATATTTTAAAAGGAAAAGTGGGCAGGGTCTCTGATGGAGAGGAGGTGGTTGGACAGGGAGAACCCTGGCAGAGAAGAAGGAAGGGCATGGCGGGGGCGATGGGGAAGTAGACCAGGGGTTGCACGAGGTCTGTTATCTGTGGCAGGTTGCAATGCTGAGTCAATGAGTCAGGTGGGCAGCCAGTTTCATCTCTGTGCCAGCCTCTCATGTGTGGGTTCATCCACGTGAACTTGGGGTATTATCTGGAAAGAGTGCAGGAGATGCCTGGAGTCCTAGTGCCATTCAAAGGAGTTTGGTCACCATGGCCTCTGCCCCATGATTGGTCCCCTATGGGGCAAAACACTTTGAAGACACTTGGAACAAATGCTTGATATGTGGCTTGTTTTCTGGATGCCTTATGATTGTATCAATGCATTTATTATTATTATTATTATTATTATTATTATTATTATTATTATTGGGCTGGAGTGATAGCACAGTGGGTAGGATGTTTGTCTTACATGCTGCCAACCGGGCCAACTCGGGTTTGATTCCTCCGCCACTCTTGGAGAGCCCGGCAAGCTACCGAGAGTATCTCGCCTGCATGGCAAAGCCTGGAAAGCTCCCCGTGACGTATTCAATATGCCAAAAACAGTAACAACAACTCTCACAATTTGTTGTGAGACCATAATGGTGCCCACTCGAGCAAATTGATGAACAACGGGAGGACAGTCCTACTATTATTATTATTATTATTATTATTATTAATATTATTGGGCTGGAGCGATTACACAGTGGGTAGGATGTTTGTCTTAGGAGCTGCCAACCGGGCCAACTCAGGTTTGATTCCTCTGTCCCTCTTGGAGAGCCAGCAAGCTACTGAGAGTATCTTACCTGCATGGGAAAGCCTGAAAGCTCCCCATGATGTATTGGATATGCCAAACATAGTAACAACAAGTCTCACAATGGAGACATTACTGGGCCCACTCGAGCAAATCAATGAACAATGGAAGGACAGTGGGACAGTGCTATTATTATTATTATCATCATCATCATCATCATCATCCAGCATCCCTGTGCAATAAATGGGAACTCAAACCCAAACCCCTGGCCCTTCTCCACAGACAGACGAGGCACACAATTCTGGCATGTAGAGGCCGAGAGAGGAGAGCTAGACACAGACTCAAAGGTGACGTGGCCATGGAGGTAGAGAGAAAATTGATGTTTTGTGTGGGTTTTTTCTTTCCTGCTTTGACCCCCCCCATTGATCTGACTACATGCATGGGTGTGTCCCTGTGACTTTCTACTGCTGCTTCCCTGAGGAGAAGCCTGGGCTTTGCTGGAGAGATGCAGCCTTCAGGACACTTGGCCCCTTGGCATCTGTCAGGAGCCAGCAGAGAGAAAGACTTCTCTGGGGCCGGGCAGATGGCACAGTGGGCTGAGGCACAGGCTTTGCATGTAGGAGTTCTAGGTCCCAGCCCTGGCACTGCATGGTCTCTTAATCCTTGCCAATCACAAAGCAAACCCCCCTAGTCACAGAACTGGCCAAATTCATTAAAAAATGGGGAAAACTTCTCCCCAGAGCCTGTCTCAATTTCTCATGTGGGAACCCAGAAAAACCTTTCGTATACTTGCATCTTTTCATGGTGTTTAGTGCCCCTCGGAAAGCCGCCTTTCCTTCACACAGCAGCCTCCTTCGGCCAGCTCAGACCCTGTTCGGGGGACCTGGCTGAGAAGCAAGACCACCCTGTATCAGCCTGTCCACTCAGGGTATGTGCGGGGAATGGGAGGTTGAGGTGGCTGACAGTGGCCAGCGACCTCGACTTGAGGCTGTGTTCTTGAAGTGCTGGTGACTGACACAGTTACTTCCCTGGAATGGTTCTGAAAAAGGCCTGATCTGGTGTTTAGAAGTTTGAGAACTTATGCTTGGAGGGGTGGGGGCGAAGATAAGATAAAAGAGAAGTAAGAAATAGATGATCTCACCGTTTGGACCAATTTCGAATTAGGTTTAAAAAACACTATTATTTTACAGACAGAGACAGGATGGTTATAGCTGATTTATGCAGGACATCTGGTGGGCGGTGTGTCTGAGTTTGGTGATTTGAACTATAATAGCAGACTATGGAAGCTGAGTGACAGTACAGTGGCGAGGGCGTTTGCCTTGCACACGGCTAACCCGGGTTCCATCCCCTGCATCCCATATGGTCCTCCAAGCAATGCCAGGAGTAATTCCTGAGTGCAGAGCCAGGAGCCACAGACCTCGAGCCATGTCTCCTGAGCATCACTGGATGTGACCCAACTCCCCCCCCCCCATTTTGCCCCCAAAGGTTAAAAAATTAGCAGACCATGATTCTTTTATTTACCTTTTGTTTTCCTGAGCATTGAACTATAAGACGCCTTTAGTAGCTCCTTGAGTCAAGGGTTCTTAGAGCGTGTCCAAGCAAACACACAGCTTACATTCTCTGTGTCTCCAATACTGCCTGGGTTTTCTTGCCCATAAATCACCAATAGAATATAAGCTCTTCATTCTAAAATCCATTTGAAATCATCATTTTTTAGGCAAAACCCTCTTGAATTTGCTTTGGGTAGCTACTTTGATCACATGAGACCAACAATTTATAGATCCTGGTACATAATTATAATAATTTTAAAAGTGTATTCTTCTTCGAAGGTGGCACTAATGATAAAACCTGGTGTATTTTAGATCCTATTAATGCTAAGCATGTTTTAAAGTCTTTCTACAGGTGAGTGAGAGCACAGTCCTTGAGCTATGTCTCCATCTGTTTGGGTTACTATGACAGATAGAGATGGGGTGGTTATAGAACAGAGATGCCCTGTTCATAGTTCTGGAGGCAAAGTTCAAGACAAGATGGCGGCATGGATGTGTGGGGCAAGGGCCTTCTGTCAGGTGTAGCACACTGCCTTCTCCCCGCGTCCTCACCTGGTTGAAGGTTCCAGGGGATTCTGCAAAATCTTCAGTTCCACCCATGAGGACCTCACCACTGTCATCCAGCCCCTTCCAAAGACCTCATCCCTGAATTCCATCACCTTTAATGGCAGGTTTTCAATATACAAAAGGGCTGATAGGGTTGGACATAGACATTCTGACCTTACAAGGGAAGCATTATTATTTAATTTTCAGATGAGGAGGCTGAGGCACAGGAAAATTAAATAACTGACTCTCAGATACGCTGAATCAAGAAGACTTTTTTTCTTGTGTTCAACTTGCTGCTTGGATGTTTTGCATGTGGGAGCAATGGCTCAGAGGAACACAGATATTGATACATAGGTTTTGTTTTGTTTATAAATGGTTGAGCGTAAACAGTAGTATGAAGAGACAAAGATGAGTTGGTTCTGTTCTCATTGTGTTTTATTGAACCAAAGTCTGTTTGTGACAGTCATTAGAGATACTTAAATGATAATTCACTGGTTTTTATGGTATTTAAAATAAACACAGCAGTCAAAAATATTCAGGAAGGCCGTGGGTTCAATCTCTGGCATTGCCAAAAAAGTTAGGGACTTTTGAAGAATACTTAGAAGAGCTTTGTTTTATAACACACCATCTAAAAATAGAGTAGTTTAAAATTGTGTCTTAAAACATTCATATTTCATAAGAAGGGAAAGAACTTAAATAAGCTGGCTTTCTTTCAAAGTTAGAAAAATCTATGAGAATTCAGAAGAGAAGCAATCTGCTTTCCCCTGATAGTAACCCTAAAATTCTTACTAAGATGGAAACAACACACGTACTAGGATTAGGTTATATTTTATGAGTTTGGCAAGGAAGTAGTTATAAGGTTATGTTTTGCTGTTGTTTTCCATAAACAGCTATCCACATCTACAAAAAAATGACTACAGATTTTTTTTTTGTGGTTACCATGTTGCAGTGAATAAACGTACCAGTTTAAGAAGTCTTGCCAATTTGTTGTCTTGAAGGGCTGTACCAACTTTCACTAACTACGGTATTATGTTCAAAACAATCTCTCAGTTACTTGCAGAGAACAGTATTCAGTTGGCACCTGATTTCAATCAAAATCACATGATTTTGATTGGTATTGATTCTGTTCGTTCCCTATATCCTTCCCTTTTGTGAGTAGCCTTATCTTTTAGCTTGTTGGGGGCAGAGAGAGATGGGAATAGGAGAATGTCCCTTTTCTTTTCCTTAGTATTAACACATTTTGATGTATGTTGCAAATGTTTCTTCCCTGTTATTGGCAGCTCTTTTTATGTTGTTTGTTTTGGGGGCCACACCTGGCAGTGCTCAGGGAATACTCCTGGTGAGGATCATGGAACCATAAGGGTTGCTGAGATTGAAGTGGGTTGGCCGTGTGCAAGACAAGTGCCCTACTCACTGTGCTATTGCTCTGGCCCCTGCCCTTTTTAAAAAAAAATATATTGTATTTTCAGAAAAGTAGTTCATAATAGTTTATTACAGATAATTAACCACCAGTCCCACCACCGAGCATCTTCCCACCATTATAATAGGTAAGTGTGTGAGGGTTGTTGTGTTTCATTCTGGAGCCATTTAAGCCCAAATATAAGAGAATACAAGCAAGCATGTTAGAAACCAAACAAATGTGTGATATTTTTGATAAGTGAGGTAGAGTATAAGCACCGGAAATTCTGCAGTGCTCTCTTCCGGGAGCTTTAGTCTATAGTCTCTGGGTCTTGGCCATTGATGAGATGACATGGCACTGGGGGCAGTTTGTGGGTGTGACTGCCAAGCTACTAGAAAACTGGGGAGATGGGAGGAGGAGGCCCAGTCCAGATCCGAGCAGGCTTGGAGATCTCAGTCACAGGTTCCCGCATACCTGGTTTTCCTGCCAGTCCACTCTCCAGTGAAATTCATTCCTTCTTGAGTGAGGCTCGTCCTCTCTTGGCTAGGTCGTCTGAGCATGTGAAGAGTTGGCCCCTACTCTTTTGATTTTAAAGTGTGTTCTTCTTAAAATTACTTTGAAGGATTGATATTACTATTAAGACTAAGTCCTTCGTGGGTTTTTCTAGTATAATTCACTGGGGGTGCCTTCCAAAGAAAGTAGTGTATTGCTGGTATTAAGCAGCTTCCAAAGTGCCTAAGATACGTTACTCCCTATTTGAAATCTATGTTACAATCTATCACCTCCGAAAAACAGAACCTCTTTTTACCAAGGCCCGTTTCCCAGTGGACTCTGTCTGTTTCTGGTTAGTATAGTACTAATTTTCTTTGTAAATTGAAACTCAAGACTACAGCCCCTTCCTTTCCATACCCACGGCCTTCCTCGGATGAGCCCCCTGGAGGATGTGCCGGAGTTAGGCTGTAGTAAAATTCCACATTTCCAACTTGGTGGAGTAAGAAAGCTATCCAGTGGAAATCCCCGAGGATAATTTATTTCTCCCCAGCCCTAAACATGGAACCAAGCATTTTCCTTAGGAGAAGGTGGAGAAGAGGGAAACTTCTGCTGAAACCTAACATCTTCTCTTGTGTCCATGTTTCTGCTTTCTTTAACCTGCAGGATAAGCTGCAGGTATGAAAACCTTAAGATGGCTCATCTTCAAAGACATTCTTAGGGTGGATTTCCCAGGAGATGCTTCGAGGACTCAGGGACCTCTGGTGATGATACTTTTATTTATTTATTTATTTATTTGGATCACCATGAGATACAGTTACAAATTTTTCATGTTTGAGTTGGGTATTGTTTCCCCCTTTTTGGGTCACACCCAGCAATGCTCAGGGGTTACTCCTGGCTTTACACTGAGGAATTACTCCTGGCAGTGCTCAGGGGACCAGATGGGATGCTGGGATCGAACCCAGGTCGGCCGCAGGCAAGGCAAACACCTTACCCGCTGTTCTATTGGTCCGGCCCCACATGTTTGAGTTTCAGTTATACAATGATGAAACACCCATCCCTCTACCAGTGCACATTCTCTACCGCCAATGTTCCCAGTATAACCTCCCCCCCCGCCCCTTTCCAATTCTCTCCCTGCCTCTATGGCAGACAATTTCCCCCATGTTCTTTCTCTACTTTTGGGCATGATAGTTTGCAATATAGATGCTGAAAGTCTATCACTTTTGGTCCTTTATCTACTTTCAGCACACATCTCCCATCCCGGACTATTCCTCCAACCATCATTGACTTAGTGATCCCTTCTCTATTCCAAGCCCCTCATGAGACAGGCTTCCAACTATGGAGCAGTATTTCTGGCCTTTGGGTCTTACTGTCCTTCTGTATCAGTCTCACATTATGTTATTTTATATTTCTGGTGCTGATATTTGACCAGCCAGGCCACACAGTCCGATGCTTGCTCAGGCCCAAGGATGCAATGCCGCTTAGGTCACATGGTGTTGGGGACTTCCAGGGTTACCCTGGTGGTGCTCGGAGACTACCTTGGCTCTACCCAGTGGAGCTTATGGCTTCAGGGGTGCTCTGGGGGCCCTGCTGTGCCCAGGATAGAATTGGTGTCCCAAGCATGCCAAGCATGTGTGTCTGGCCTCGGTGCCATCTCTCTTAGCCTCTAGTCAGATTTGAGGTACATCTAATATCTGCCAGACTTAGTGTAGTAAGCTACCCAGTGGCGGTGTGCCACATTCCAATCATAGCCTAAGAACACTGTTCAGTCACTTTCCTGGCAGTAATCTGGGCTCTCTAATGGCATGTGGTTTTAGCAGGTGAAGACTTTAAAATATTGGTACTCACAAGTTTGCCATTGTTTGGTGGAGGGAGGGGGGTATTTGGGTCTCACCCAGCTGTGCTCAGGGCCTGTTCCTTGCTCTGTGCTCAGAAGCGAGCACTGGTGGTACTTGGGGACTACATGCAGTACCAGACAACAAACCAGTATCAATAGGATGCAAGGCAAAGATCATAGTGTCTATACTCTCTCTGAAGCCCTGCTGGCTATCTCAAAAAATGGGGCTGGGGGGTGAACCAGAGGCTACTACCAAAACACAATATTGCTTTTCTTTCATTTATTCACTTTAGGCTAGGAATTATAAAGTTCCCGTGTGCTTACTACTATATGATTCTTTCTTACCTTTCTTGGTATTCTGTTATTTTTATTGGAATATAACTTTTTTTGGGGGGGAGGGGGCATGCCAAATAGTGCTCAGGAGGCCTGGGGCCTTACGATTTTCCACCAATCAGGTCTGCAGTTCTGCACGAGGGCCTGAAGGTTCAATGGTATTTAGGGATTTCTTTGGCTACCCTTTTATGCTCAGGGCATCATGTGAGGCCAGGGATGGAACTGGGGTCAGCTGTGGGCAGGTAGGAAATGCCTTAATCCCTGTCTTCTTCCTGACCCCTAGGACATTAACTTTCTATAAAGGAGTGTACCTTTATTCCTCCTGTTGGTTCTAGCAATGCTAGATCCTCTAGACTCATGAAGATATGAGTTGAAGAATGAACATCTCCGATTGTTCTCAACTTCTTCTCTAACGCCTGAACTCTGTCACCAACTCCGTTAGTTTTGCACTGTTAATATTGGACATTTGCTTCTTGAGATTATAATTGGACTTGCCCTCTCGTGCTCATCAGCTCATTCCAGAGATCGGAAACTGCTGTGAGAAGTGTGTGGAGCTCTGTGGCACCGTGTCCTATTTGGGTTTGTACAAATGACTTTGTTTTTCCAAATGTCTCAAATTTCTCCCACCCTTGAAAGCATACAGATTTAAAATTTCTCCTCATTGACATACAATTTTCAGACCATAAAATTCATCCATTTACATGTTGCAATTTAGTGATTTTTTAAAAGCAGAAGCACAAAATTAAAAAATATAAATTTTATTTTATTTTACCTTGAGGGGGTTAGGGTTTTGGCAGAGCTCAAGGTTACTCCTGGCTCTGTACCTCTCCTAGAGGTACTTGGGAAACCATGTGGTGCTGGGACTTGAACTGGGGTCAGCCACATGTACGCCAAGTGCCTTATTATCTCTTTGGCTCAATATAATATTTTTGCTAAAATATTTGAGTAGCCAGTAAAGGGGATAACAGAGCACACAGCCACCTGCCCATTTTCCGAAATGATCAACTCTGTAAGTATCTTTTTGATCTGCATGTTTGGAGACTACTCCTGGGAAAGCTAGATTTGGAAAGGCGAGCTATCTGATGACCTGCAGATGCACGTGTGAAAGCTCTGCTTGGAGCTGTCGTATCTCCTATGTCTCTCTTCTGTGTTGCCGTCACTTTAGACATTTCCTCATTAGGTGATGTGGAACTCTGCTCTGTCAATATTACACAATCCTGATGGAGAGAAAGGCTTTGGCAATATTTCTGGCACTTGCCATTGTCAAAAGTAAACCACAGTGAGGCCGGGATCCCCCTTTAACCTAGGGTCAAGCTCATTACCAGGATCTGAACAGGCCCATTGACAGGGTTGGGATTGGGGTCACGGGAGAATACAGTTCAGAGTGGTGGAATTTGGAATCAGAGCTAAAAAGTTGTGAAGCTCTGGAAGTGATGCGAGTCTCAAAGGTCCAGGTAGGGGAGTATCTACTGCTCAGCCAGCCAGAATATTGAAAAATGTGCTTCTCCCAGACTCAGACCAAAGACTGTGTATTTTCTGCCTTCTTTTAATTTCCTTAGCTTCTAACTGCCACAGTCCCACATAAAAATCTGGAACATTTTTCAGATTAACCCCCATCCCCACCCACCCTGAACCCCTTTACCAAGTGAATAACTGGGAAACTGAGCTCGCCCGCCACTTGCCAATCTTACCACCCTGTGTGCATCTCTGGGAGAGAATAACCTCCAGTGTGCCTCTTTCTTTGAAAGTTCTAGAATTATAGCAACTTAGGGTTTCAGATAATTTCAGAGAGAACGTATGAAACATCATTACATTAAATTGTCTTTAAATTAGTGGCAGGGATCGAACCCAAAGCCTCTTCCAATGAGAACATGTGCTCTGTACTAAGACTCCTGGCCCTTTCATTGGCTTTGTTCGGGAGGGGTGTGGTGGTTGGTACTTAAAGGATATTCCTGGTCCCTACACAGGAATGACCCCTGCCCATATTCTAGGGCCCATATGTGGTGCTGGGGATCTAAATTGGGTTGACTGCATGCGAGACAAGTGCCTCACTGCCTGAACTATCTCAGGCCCTTAAGCTGGTTTTCTAAAAGTGTAAAGCTGCAGGACCACGGCATGGTTCAGAGGTCAAATGCTCCTACCTTGCTGGTATGAGATCACCAGTTGGATCACAGACATGCTGCAGGTGCTGTCCAGGTGACCGCTCTCTGGGACTCTGTGTCCACCCCCTGCATCACAGGAACAGTGAAGGGAAGGAGAAGTGTCTCTGCTCTCATGATGTGGACCTTTGATATTTTTATAGGTAGCCCTGCTGCTTGTTCATCTGAATGGTTCCTGTTAGCTTCTGTTTAGGTAACTGTCATAGAATATACCACTGATCTTTTTCCTAACACAGACATCTTCTTATCATATGTGTGTGTGTGTGTGTGTGTGTGTGTGTGTGTGAGAGAGAGAGAGAGAGAGAGAGAGAGAGAGAGAGAGAGAGAGAGAGAGAGAGTGATGCCCAGGATTGAACCTCCATTGCCATGCCTCACGCATTTACACTTGCAAGACTAGTGCTCCATGCAAGTTATACAGCAATGCCCCTCCTTTGAAACAATGGTGAATGCATACGTCTCATTTTCAGTTTCATGGTTTTTAAGAGACTATGATGGTGCCTTTTGTGATCGTTTTTTATCGTATTAGCCAATTCATTGTGTTCTTTGTCTCTGTGTAGCTGGGTTTGCTCATCAAACCCCAGATGGCACTTTAAGGATTCAGTGACTGTTCCCCACACATCATATCCTGGTTAGTTTTGTCACATAAGCAGTATCTGTGCTTTCATTCCTGTCCCAAGACCGGGCCTTTCCTCCCTCATGATGGATAGGGGAATAGTGGACTTCAAAACCAGTGCCTGCCAGTTGTTGAGGGGCCAGGGGTGGGGGAGGGCACCTTAAGAAGAAGGAACTGGTGTTAGAAAAATGCTTCATCTGCATCCACTTGCCGTCACGCGGTCTCCTTGGGGGCCCAGGCACGTGTGCTCTGTCGTAATGTTTACTATCGGATTCCTCACCCAGATCTGCAAACACAGCGTCAGCATGGCCATCGCGATGATTTTGCTGCAATAGTTTGTGTTCTAAGCCTGAATATTTTAATTTCTTTAATGAAAATTCAAATTTACCAGATTCCACTTTACACCCAAATCCTTGGAACATAGGAGAGTGAAACTGGAGAAGTTTTCATGTGTGTCTAGAAGACAGGAAGGACAGAACGGGTTGGACTGTAAGTCAGCATGATGTGTTGTCTCAGTTGGGGCGGGAAGAAGACCCACAGATATCTGGCTCTTGCCTCATATGTGCACGGACCTGAATTTGACCCCTGGAAGTGCGTGGTTCCCTGGGCTCCGTTGAGTATAGCCTTGAGAGCTCCTGGGCACTGCTGGGTGTGACCCTGAGAGCCCCAGGCATTGCCAGGTTTGGCCCTGGTGCCGCTGAACCCTGCTGGCCCAAGAATTCAGTGGTTTAGTCCAGTTGTCTAAGCATCACCAGGAGTGACTGGGAGACCCCTGGGGCACTGTGTGGGAGGCTCCCCCACCCCCAAATCCTCTTAGACATCCAGAAAAGCCACTGTCCAGACTGAGCCCTTAGGGTGACAGGGTGAGCCTGCCCTCCTCCTAACCCCCATCCCCACCCACCCTGAACCCCATTACCAAGTGAATAACTGGGAAACTGAGCTCACCCGCCAGCCGCCAATTTTACCACCCTGTGTCATCTCTGGGAGAGAATAACCTCCAAAGCGTTTTCTGGGAACTTGCTGCATTTGGGGGGAGCCCTCCCAAGCAGCACTCGCGGGGGGGGCGCTCAGGGGCCACTTTTAAGGCTAGTATAGCAACTGAGCCAGCAGGTCAATGAAAGAGCCCGAGGATACAGTGCTGGGGACCAGCAGGACCACCCCAGCAATGCACAGGAAGCATGTTCAGAAGGTCCAGGGGTACAAGGAATCAAAGCCAGGTTGGCAACTGCTGGGCAGCATCCTAACGGCTGTTCTATCACCTGGCCCCTCATGGTGACTCTGTAGGCTTGTGAGCAATCGCAACTCCTTCCCGGAGCCTGGAGAAGGAACTTGACTTTCCTTCCCAATCCCAGCCAAGAGTTTCTTAAACTTCAGGATATAGTTTCCACTTTCACTAGATGAAAGGCGTGTGGGTGGGCACTGTGGGTGACCACAAAACCCTCACCCTAGAAGCTCCATTTAGTTGTGATGATGAGTTCAAACCCTTTGAGGACGTAAAGGATCCAAGTCGCCTGTCTTGGGGGTGGATGCCTGGGGAAGTGCTGGATGTCCCAGAACAGGGAAGCGTCCCGAGGGTCAGCAAAGCCCCCTCCCTTCAGAGGTGCTGGAGTGGGTCTCCAGGGATGCCCATCCACAGGGTTCGGAAAGTCGCGACTTCCAATGAAGGAGGCCACGGGGAGTGCGTGTGGTATTTGGGGAGAGAGGGGGCAGTGTCGGGAGACAGAAGACAAACGCGGTTAGAATGGGGAGTGAGTCACTGGAGATAAGGTCGGAAGAGAGGGTAGGAGCCGCTTGTGGAGCACCGTGCGTTGAAGAGTGTGGAGTGTGGTCTTGGCTGTGTCACCAGAAAACTATTTGGAAGGTGTTTGAGTCAGGGAGTGATAATCTAAGTGGTATTTTTAGGAAGCTTTGGTGGGGAGCCAGGTACAGGGTGGATTAAATTAGGTGGCCGGGGGGCTGGGACAGGGAGCTGGGACGGGAGGGACAGCTAGACTTACTGACTGTACCTGGATAAGTCCCAAGCCCCCAAATGGGGACTTGCCAGTGGAAGCCAGAAACATTGTCTGGCCTGAGGCAGTGCAGGAAGGGCGTTGTTCACACAGGTGGCATTTGGTACCAGTACCTGGCCTGTGGCATCCCGGAAGCTGGCAAGTCCTTCCTTTTATTATAAGAAGTCTAAATTTGGATGTTATAAATCAGTCTCCCCCTGCGCCGCTTGTGTTCCTGGGGGAGACTAAAGAAAACGGGGTGTAACATCTCTAAGGGTTTATCTCGGTAGGTTCCAGTTCGGCACATAAATAAATAACTTCAGCTCAGCATGCTGCCAGAAGGCTGACTTTTAAATTGTTTAGTATGGCTGATTAAATTAATTCCAGAAGCTAAACTTTAGCTCCTGAAAGAGCCTGCTTCTCATAGGCATTGGAGTGGCTGAATTACATGTATTAAGTCATCAAGCATATTGTTGTTCAAACAGGCAGGGGGGTTTTGGGTTTTGTTTTTGTTTTTTACCTGCTTTGTGTGGCTAAGTCATTTATTAAAGGGTTCAGAATAGTTGCGGCTTGCCTGGAACCTGCATTTAGAATTCTGTTTCTCTCATCCCCACCTTAGTCACTCTGTCTCTGACACCCTACCCCCTCTCTCCCCAAATACCACTGGTATTGTGTCACTCTCTTGCTCAGAAACCTGGTCAGTGGTTTGCGTACACAGCAAAGTCCAAACACGATAACCTACTGTGGTGGCCTCCCATAATACTGCTCAAACCTACATTAGAATTTTTGATGTGGAATCAATTTGGGGCCAGCACATTCCTTATTATCTTTACCTTGATGAACCCACTAATGTAGGCTAGAGAATTAATGACATGAAACTGGGTGTGTAAAACCCAGAATTTGATTGCAGCACCTGAGTCTGTGTAAAAAAATCCACTCACTCTGAGTTTAAAATTTTTCAGATCTTTGCTTAAGTTATTTGTCAGATATTTCCATGTCTTTAAGCAGAGATGTTAGTGACTATAAGTTATAGTCACTAAAAGAAATAAAGAAATTTACTTATTTCTTGCTTCCCCCCTAGAAATATTGAAGGGAATTTTAATGAGGTGTAAAAAGTACTAATGTAAAGTTACTTAAGTAGGTGAGATAGAAAAAAAAAAGATAGGTATAAATCTTTGTGATCTTGACTTAGGGAAGGATTTCTTAAATAAGGCCTTCAAAGCATAAGAAATTAAGGAAAAATAAATAAAATGGACTTCTTCAAAATTATAGTCTAATATGTCTCAACAACATAATCAAAACTGAAAAGAACGGAAGAAAATTTATATAGTTTAAAAATTTGTTGAGGGGCTGGGGTGATAGCACAGTGGGTAGGGTGTTTGGCTTGCATGCAGCTGACCCAGGTTCGATTCCCAGCATCCCATATGGTCCCCCGAGCACCACCAGAAGTAATTCCTGAGTGCATGAGCCAGGAATAACCCCTGTGCATCACCAGGTGTGACCCAAATAGAAAAAAAATTTTCGTGATAATAAAGAATGTGCTGGCACCAAAATGATTCCACATGGGCTGGAGTGATAGCATAGCAAGTAGGGTGTTTGCCTTGCACACAGCTGACCCAGATTTGATTCCGCCACCTCTCTCAGAGAGCCCCGCAAGCTACCAAGAGTATCTCGCCCACACGGCAAAGCCTGGCAAACTACCCATGATGTATTTGATATGTTAAAAACAGTAACAAGTCTCACAATGGAGACATTACTGGTGCCCACTTGAGCAAAGTGATGAACAATGGGAGGACAGTGCTCTCTCTCTCTCTATATATATATATATATATTATATAATATATATTAGCATACATAAACAACAGCTCCGTCCAAAACAGCAAATAACCTAATGTTAAAATATGCAAAGGATTTGAATAGATCTTTCTCCAAAAAAGATTCAGAAATGGCAATAAAATGCACAATATCTTTAGTCATTAGGGAAATACTAATCAGAAGTGATACCACTTCATAGCACTGTAGCACTGTCCTCCTGTTATTCATCCATTTGCTCAAAGTGGGCCCAGTAACATTGTGAGACTTGTTACTGTTTTTGACATAGCGAATACATCACGGGGAGCTTGCCAGGCTTTGTTGTGCAGGCGAGATACTCTCAGTAGCTTGCCAGGCTCTCCGAGAGGGGCAGAGGAATTGAACTAGGGTTGGCCCCATTGGTGGAGTGCAAGGCAAACACCCTACCTGCTGTGTTATCGCTCCAGCCCACTTCATATCCACTGGTATTGTTATAATAGGAAAGGGCATAATGCTTGTTGGTTAGAATATGGAAAAACTGTAATTCTGATACATTGGGAATATAAAATGGTATAGCAACTCTTGGGAACAGTTTGTCCTACCCTCTAAAATACAGAATTACTATAGAATCTAGCAATTCTATTATAAATTACATAATCAAGAAGGTTGAAAACATAACAGCAGAAAAACTTACACATGAATGTCTTTAGAAGCATCATCGAGAAAAGAAAGTGCAAGGAACTTGTACTAGAGAACTACAAAAAGTTTCTAGAACTACAAAGTAATCAGACTTCAAAAAGCAAGGAACTGTAAAATTGATGAGCAGGTAAGAAAAGTGTGGCAAAGCCATATAACGGAATATTACTCAGGAATAAAAAGTAGCTAATGATGAATATTACATCATGGATGGATCTTGAAAACATGCTAAGGGAAAGTCACAAAAGTTCATGTATGATTCCATTTATGTAAGAGATCCAGTGAAGGTTATTTTATGGACAGTAAGCAGGCAAGAGGTTTCCAGGGCCTGGGAGAAAATGTAAATCATTCTTACAGATAATTTCTTCTGAGGTGTTGAAAAAGTTCTGAAATTAGTCGAGATGGGTATGTAATGGTGAATTTACTAAAAAAAACAACAAACCGAATTTGTACTATAAAAGGTTGAATGATGGTATTCATATTAGATCTCAGAAACAAAGAAGATGGTGAAATAGAAACAGAGATAGAAAATGGATGCAAAAATAAAGCTAGTATTTCATCTAAAAGTTGTTAGGATTTTTCCTGATTGGCTTTTAGCTTAGCTCTAATGTGTGTAATGTGTGGATCAGTCACATAATCCGCAGTGTCATTAGTCTACTTATTGGTTGGGGGCTTGGTCATGGTGACTGATCACAGCTCGCTCAGCCGTTTCACTCTGGGTGGAATTTAGTACTTCAATAGAGGAAACAGCACTCCAGCTATTTATAGTCCTCATTTTCCTTCAAGGAATGCATTCTTTGTATACACATTAATTTAGAAAAGAAACATAACCCAGCTGTATGAATAGTGAAGCAGTTTTTGGATGAAGAATGAAAAGCCATTGAATTAAGCTGGTTTATTTGGACGAAATGAAAGGTTCCTGATATAATAATATCTGCTCTAAAAATGTTTATATTCTGGTACAGTGGCTCAAGGACTGAGGAAATGATTGTGTTTTAATTGACTTATGGTGTTACCCAATAATTATGTAGACCACTCCGGACAGACTGGCTTTTTGCTAGCAGAGCAACCAGCCCTAAAGCCAGAGGTTCAGAAAGGAGTTTTGCAGATCCAAGTTCTTTGTGCACTGGAATGCCATTTTTTTCTCCATCTCCCCACTGAGGGCCACTCACTCAAATTTGGGGTTCAGGCATCCCCTGGTTAGGTAGGGCCAGTGGTGGAGAGTGGCAGTATACTGCCTTGCATGTGTGGGACTCTGGGGTAGAGAGAAAAGGAGTAGAGAGAAAGAAGAATAAAAATATGTATTAAGAGAGTGAGAGAAAGGGGCTGGAGTGATAACACAACAGGTAGGGTGTTTGCCTTGCACGCGGCTGACCCAGGTTCAATTCCCAGCATCCCATATGGTCCCCCAAACACTGCCAGGAGCAGCTCCTGAGTGCATGAGCCAGGAGTAACCCCAGTTCATTGCCAGGTATGACCCAAAAAGAAAAAAAAAGAGTGAGAGAAAGGATTTGGGCAGACTCCATTCTTAGCCCTGCTTACAGACTTTGCTCAGCGTGAACTTAACAGCCCATGTGAGAATCAGACTCTGCAAGGTGCTTTGAGATTTGTCCTTTGGGGTAGTTTGATACCATAGTCACAACCGACCTGAAGTCCTTCATCTTTTTAAAAGGGCTCTCATTTCCCTGGGGCCCTGAGCTCTCCCTGTAGAGTGTGATGGTGAGTCAGGCCAGGGTCTGGGCTGGTGACATCGTGTGGAATGAAAACTGGGGCACATATGGGAGCTTTGAACGGCTCTATGCCTTCAGGCACGGGCACCTCTGGAACCCGACAGATTGTTCTTTCATGAACAGCACTGACTGTGGTCACCACTCTACCATTTGCCTGCTGTGAATGCATGGCCTGAGAACATTGGTCAGCGTTCGTTTCCTCATTGACACAGTGAAATAATAAGTGATCAAATTGAAGGGAGGACTTAAGGAGCTCAAACAGTAAAGGTGCTAAGACAGGGCATGGCCACAGGAACCTGGGGCTCGTGCGGCTGTCGCATGTGGTACCTAGCCCAGTGTGCACATGTGCCGATGCACACAGCAAATAGCTGTGTAGTTGCTGCTGCTGCTGCTGTTTGGGGGGCTGGGGAGTGAACTGGGGTCTCATTCATGTAAGTATGCACTTTAACATTGAGCCACATCCCGACTGGAATGAATGAGTGAATGAATGAATGAATGTGCTCTTAACTATAGGCTGGACAACATTACTTTATGAGGATCTTCGAACAAATATTTGGAACATACAGAAAAAGTCAAGAATTTGTACATTGATATATAGAATGCTACAATTTTCCCAAACTTGCTTCAGATATCATTATTATTATTACTATTACTATTATTATTATTATTATTGTGTGTGTTGCTGGGGATGGAGCCCAGGGTCTCACACAGACAACGCATGCTCTCACCCAATGGGCCACATCTCTAGCCCCTTCCGATTTTTCAAAGAAATAAAATGTTTCGACAGCTGAATTTCCCAAATCTCTTTAATTTCCCCCGATAGAAGTAATTGCAATATCATAATTGGCATTATCACTATCTTGCTTTTAGAATGTTCCTACATATATATGTAAATGAGTAAGATACAGCATGGCTTTGCATATTTTCACTCTATATTAAATAATTATGCCGTATTCTGTAGCTTGCTTCTTTTGGCTTCACCATTTTATTTTTGACATTGATTCATGGTGTGATATATGTTAATATAGTTTACTGACTTAAAAATACCTGCTTTGTAGTATTTTTGACTATATTAGAGTAAAAAATTTTACCTGCCATCTCCTTTTCAGAAAAATGTTATATAGAAACTCTCCCCCTACACACACACCCTGCAAATGTTCCTTCTTTTAGTGGATAGAGAGAAATCCCTCCTCTAATTGCTCTAGAGGCTACTACTAACCAGCCCTGGTCATTCCAGCACCCACTTGGGGCTGTTATTGTCCACTTTGGGAAGCACTGACCTGTATCAGAATTTGGTACATCTGGTGTTGATGGAGACTCAGATCCCTCACCCCTCACCCCCACATTTCCTGATATTTCAGCAGTTCAGTGGCGATGCTATTACTGTTTTGTGTCTCTCTGTGTTGGGCTCATCCCAATAGGTGAGGAGCCACTGGGGCTTTGGGCTTGAGCATCTCAATTTGAGCATGTCAAAGATTTGCTGTGAGCCGGGGATGTAGCTCAAAGGACAGAGCATCTGCCATGCATGTGTCTGTCCCATCTGGAGCCACACAGTCCCCTGAACCCTGCTGGGTGTGGCCCTGGAGGTTCCCTGGTATTCCCTGGTGCCAGTGGCAAAGCCCTGGCAGGTGCTGGTGTGGCTTCACACTCTGACACAGTTGTCAGGTCGGGCTATGAAGTGAGGGCTCACTTTAGTTCAGTTTTAATTTGCATCTTCCTGAATAATACCTTTCCTTCCATTTATTGATTGGCCGATTTGTCTCTTTCCTTTTCTTTTTTTTTTTTTTTTTTACTTTTTGGGTCATACCCAGCGATGCTCAGGGGTTGCTCCTGGCTCTGCACTCAGGAATCACTCCTGGGGGGTGCTTGGGGGACCATATGGGATGCTGGGGATCAAACCCGGGTCAGCCAAGTGCAAGGCAAACACCCTACCCACTGTGCTATCACTCCGGCCCCTGATGCTCTGTCCTTTGAGCTACAGCCCCGGCTCACAGCAAATCTTTGACATGCTCAAATTGAGATGCTCAAGCCCAAAGCCCCAGTGGCTCCTCACCTGATTTGCCTGTTTCTCGTGTGTCATGGGGGTGCTCTGGGACTCAGAGGCCATGCGGGCTTCCATGTGCTTTCCCTCTCCTCCCTTTCCCTGTTTCTGAAAGGACACTTGTCTTTTCCCTCAATTGTGAATTGCCTGTCAATATCTTTTTCCAGTGGATTACTGGCTCTGTGTGTGAGTATTGTTAATCAATTCTGAATACTAATTTTTTTCATATATATTACAGATAACACTATTAATTCAAATTATGGAGGCTGTTTTGGGGCAGAAATAGAAAATCTTAGTGTAGCCCATTTTACCATATTTTTCCTTAATGACCGGTGCTCTTTGATCCCTACTGAAGAAAACTTTACTTCATCTGAGACTGTTAAAGTAGTCTGTATTCTCTACCAAAATTGCTTATCATTTTGCTTTATTTAAGCTTTTTAAAAATTCATTGAGAATATATTTATATGCATCTATTTTTTTTTCTCTCTTCATGAGCAATCAGATGACAGAAACCACTTTTTTTTTTAATAGTCTGTCTCTATCTTTGGATATTGTCATGGAATATAACCTGCCCTAGAGTTTTTCTAGTTGTGTTTATTTTTTGCTGAGACCCTTCTGGCCTCTAGGATTTCAGTGCCTATATTCTTCAACTGTGAGAAATTCTCATCAATGATTTATTGTTCCTTCTTTTTTTTAAAATTTATTTATTTATTTATTTTTCTTTTTTTATTAGTGAAACACCATGAGGTACAGTTATAGGCTTACAAATTTTGTGCTGACAGAAACCACTTTAACATGGGGTAGGTTCTCAATTTGTGGACAACAGAAAGAAATGCTGTTCTGGGCCCAGAGAGCTAGCTCAGCGGGCTGAATGCAAGCTTCACATGTAGGAGTCCCAAGCTCCATCTCTAAGCATTGCAGTCTCTTTCTTTTTTTTTTTCTTTTTTTTTATTAGTGAAACACCATGAGGTAGAGTTATAGACTTACAATTTTTTGTGCTTGGGTTTCAGTTATACAATGATCAAGTACCCATCCCTCCACCAGCGCCCATCCTCCACCACCATGGGTCCCAGCATCCCTCCCACCCCCATCCCCCCCATCCTACCCTGCCTCTGTGGCAGGGCATTCCCCCTTGTTCTTTCTCTCTCCTTTTGGGTCCTGTGTTTTGCAAGAGAGGCATTGAGTGGCAATCATGTTTGGTCTATAGTCTACTTTCAGCATGCTTCTCCCACCCTGGGAGGATCCTCCCAACACCCTTTATTTGGTGCTCTCCTCTCTATCTGAGTTTCCTTTTCCCCTAGCACGTGTGGCTGGCCTCCAAGTCATGGAGCAAAATTCCTGGTACTAATCTCGGCCACTCCTGGGTGTTAGTCTCCCATTTTGTTGCTTTATGTTCCCCAGATGAATGCAATCTTTCTGTGTCTATCCCGCTCTTTCTGACTCATTTCGCTTAACATGATACTTTCCATGTAGTACCACTTGTATGTAAATTTCATGACTTCATCTTTTCTAACAGCTACATAGTACTCCATTGAGGAAATGTACCAAAGTTTCTTTAACCAGTCATCTGTTCTCGGGCACTCAGGTTTTTTCCAGATTCTGGCTATTGTAAAGAGTGCTTGCAATGAACAAACAATTGCAGATTGCTTCTCTGGGGTATATTCCCAGGAGTGGTATTGCTGGGTCAAATGCAGTCTCTTTCTTGAGCAGCACTAGAAACAATTCCTGGGCATTGCTGGGTGCAGCGTTCAAATGAAACAAAGCAAAAAAAGAAACACCCTCCCCTGCCCAAAAAACAAAGATAAAGCCTGTTTTACATTCATATAGGATATTTTATGAGTTTCAATTCATGGTGAATATGGCACTTTGACATGTGCCATATTCAAATATTTCAGGCTGAAGGAATTTAGAAATTTAAGGGCGAAGGAAGAAGTTTCTGATATTTTTTGCAGCCTTTCTGTGAGAGGTACTCTCCCTTTGCCAGGAGGATAGTGGTACTCTTATTTCCAAGATGATGGGTATTGAGCAGAATTTGAATGAATAGGCCTCGTTTGGCCCAATTCTATCCCTTGCTCACACACCGTTGCCTTTGTGCTGTTTATCAAACCTGGCATAACTCTTGCCCCCAGGTCTGGTCATGTCTTTGGTGTTTTATGGGCTTCAGAAGTTGTGAGAAAGTTGTCTCCTGAAAAAAATGTGTCTCTGTATACACTGTGGAATACAACTGAGCTCGCAGATGAAATTGCGCCCTTTGCTGCTACATGTGTAGAATTGGAGGGTGTCAGGCTGAGGGGAGTCAGAGGGAGAAAGGCCAGCTGATGTCTGTTGTGTGCAATGCAGAGAAACGTAGTAAGGGAATAACAACTGGCGAATGGTAATAGACCCTCAGAAACACCTGACGGGTGGGCCAGGGGTGGGCAGGAATCTTGAGACATGGATGGAGGAACACCAACCCTGTCTGTGGTTGTGGGTGACAAGGTGGGACATTGTGTGTCTGAAACTTATTATTAACAGCATTGTAAGTCACAGTGCCTAGGTAAAAGTTGCAGAGAAAGGAAAAACTTGGGTCCTTGCCTGTTGTTGAGTAGTCCCAAGAATTTAAGGTGGGTAGAGGATGTTTCCCTCCTCTAAATATTCTGCAAGTCCAGATTCTACTTTTCTGATATTGCATCAAAACAAAAAGATGTTCCTTGTCACTTGAAATTTTATCTTATTCCTAAGGTGAAACTGTTCTTTCTTGTAAATGCGTTAAAACTTTTTGTGTTTCTTTTGGAAGGTAACCCCATACATTTGTCTTGTGTTTTCCCATTAGAAAAAGATGGGCAGGAAAAAAAATGGGCACTTGACTTATATTTGTCTCGAGTCATGCCAGCCTCCCTACCAGAGGTAAATATCTTTGTCAATGACACTGGAGATTCTGGAGAGTTCTTTGGGTTGCTTTATTACTATTATTTACACAGTTCATATTTAACACGGCTTCTGCAAGATAGATGAAGTTGAATTGCTACGCTCACAGAAAAAAATTTCCCCACAGGTAAAATGAATCATTTTTGTGAAAATAGCAGAAAATAGATTTCTCATTATACATAACAGCTGTTTTGTAATAACAGATCTCTAGTCCAATTCTCCCAACTCCGTACAAACAAGTCATATGCTTTAGGGGCCAAAATATAACAAAAATTAGAAATGCATCAAAAGGAAAATAAACTCACCTCATTTGATCTTATGCTTTAGACATTGAGACACAGCAAGAGCTGGGCATGCAGCTCAATGAAGAGCACTTTACCCTGCGTGTGTGGGGCCTCAGGATGTGATTCCTGGAACTGTGGAGGAAATTCAAAACAGCAACAATAACAACAAAAATGTAGCTTGTTTATACCGGGCTTCTAGCTGGACACCCTTTATAGCAGCTGCTTTGGTTCCTGACAGCAAATGCATCTCTCCCAAATTTCTCTATATTCTTCTAGAAGATCTAGCTGCATTTCCTTTTTCAGATGGGATATCAGTCTCCCCACCTTTCAGTATGAGTTTTGAATTGAATTGAATTTTATTCCGGGAGTGAGGCATACTTGGTTTTGTGCTTGGGAGTCACTACAGGTCGTGTGGAGGAACTTGCAGCCCTGGAGATTCAGCTGACGTTGGCCACATGCAAGATAAGCACTTCACCTCTGTGACTATCTTGCTGGCTTCTTACTCTATTTTTATGGGGGTTTTGGGTGCCATACTAGGTAGTACTCAGGGCTCTCTGCTCATAGATCACTTCTGGAAATGCTCTGGAGACGTTACGTGGTTCCAGGGATCAAACCTGGGTCAGCTGGGTGCAAGACAAGCACCTTACTTCTGTACTATCTGCCAGCCCTCCTTTAGAAACAAAAAAATGAATGAATGAACCTTGAGACTCCATCTGGCTTTGTCTCAGAAGCATGAATAGATAAGCCAGCCCCTGACATTTGGCAGTGCCATACTGACACACTTTGGATGGTCTGCATTAAAAATCAGTCCATCCCCAAGTACCTGATCATGGCTACTTAGGTGCTTTGGGGATGGTTTTAAACTTTCTGTTTGGATTTGGATTTTTACCTGCTACGTGGCAGTCAACACACTGCACCATCGTCTTCAGCTTGTTTTGGATAGACCGCCTGTAGGGTTAATCGCGAGTGGTGGGATTTGTTAGATCGCAGATTATGTGCTTTTTATAAAATCATTCCATTTGAATCCTGGAGATTTTAAAAATACATCCCCAACTGCTAATTTTGGAGTGAAGGCCGATGCTTGTGGGCGAAACTTTCTTTTCTCCTTTTATAAAAATAGCACCGAGTTATTTTTTGTGCGACCGGAGGTGGAGAAGAGAAACAGTTTTACTCTGGAGCATCTAAATATGTGCGAAACGAGGCCTGCTCTCCCCTGCTGTGCCATGCCCATTGACTGCAGCCCTCCAGCTCTGCTGGCTGGTGGCTAGCACCAGGCTCCTTCATGTGTGCAGGTCACAGATGTTGTGTTGCTGTGTGCCGGTGCCCTGCGCTGGGTGTTTGTGGCAGCAGGGAGCAAGCATGTGGTCTGAGATTACAGCCTCTAGAGACCCATTTCAGGACAGTGCTCAGTGATGTCACCCAGGCCCTCGGTACCTGGAACAAGGATTCTAGAGAGGGAGGAAGGGTCTGAAGCATGAGTGGGACTCGCTCCGTTAGCAGAATGGGGTAGGCTGAGCTCAGGTGCTGAACTGCTGCTTTGACCATCAGTGTTGGCTGCACACTGCTGCCTGGACTCTTAGCAGTGCAGGCCTCCCCCCACCCCCTCTGTCCCCTTCCCTCCCTGCCCCCCACCCCTGCAGCTGATTCTGGGGAGCAAAATGACTTGCAGCCAGAGAAGTGCCCAGAAGATAGGTTTTATTTCTCTCCTCACCTTAAAATATGTTCATATGGGCCAGAGCGATAGTACAGCAGATTAGGTTTTTGCCTTGCACGCAGCTGACCCGGATTCAATTCCCGGCATCCTATATGGTCCCCCAAGCACCATCAGGAGTAATTCCTGAGTATAGAGCCAGGAGGAATTCCTGAGCATCGCCAGGTGTAACACCAAAAGCCATGCATATATCTACATCTCTATCTCTATCTCTATCTCTATCTCTATCTCTATCTCTATCTCTATATCTATCTATATATATATGGGGGTGCATATATATGGTATGTGTGTATGTGTGGGGGGGTTATGAATATGGATGGGATGGAAACCTAATAAATGATTTAGATCTCTGAAAGTTTTTGTTCTTTTTGTTTTTCCTTCCAGGTGATATTTGTAGGGATATGGAGACTCAGGGCTAGGGATTCAGGCGCTGCTGTGGCACCCAGGGACTTATACCAGCATTGCTTGAAGTCACCCAGGTCTGCCCAGTGATGCCCAGGGGACCCATGATGCACTGTGGTGCAGGTCGTGGACAGAGTCAGTTGCTTGCAAAGACATGTGCCTAGACCTTTGTACTCTCTCTCCACCCCCAGATCTCCAGTTTTAATCACAGTCACGGTCCTCCCGTTTGCATAAAGAAGGGATATAGCCCTTGGGTACCTCCTTTGATATCTGTGTCCTAGGCTGAGTCCATCAGCCATCATCCCAGGAAGGCTACAGGTACTAAGTCCAGGACCTGGAGCCCCTGGTTACCCCCCGCAAAAAACTGCTTCCCCCAGAGCTGAGGAAGCTGTCTGTCTACAGAAGAATCCAGGAGATGGACTTGGAAAAAAAACACTGAGTCCCCGTGGCCCCCCACACCAGACCCTGCAGAGACCCCACCTCTCCTGAACAGCATAGCTGCCCTCTGCTCACCGCCAACAGTTTACAGCCATCGAGTGATTGGCATTGACCAAGCTATGGACAGTTGGAAGTAGCAGGTCTTGAGGTTCAATATATCAAGAGTGGTTTAAGGTTCCACTGAGATCCTTTGTGTAAACTTCCCAGTACAGTATCCTGGGCAGAGTAGGTAGTCAAGAAATAGTTATTACACTTCCTATAGAGAGAGCCTGGCTGTTTTATCTTGGGACACTGAACCAACACTGACATCAACATCACCCTTGAAAATGGAGAGATCACTGTGGCCTTTGGCATGTGTTTGAAAACTGCAGGTGTTACGTGATCTTCCCTACTTTTCCCTCCACTCCAGACCATCCTTCCTGGGTTGGGCCCCTGGTGCTTGGTCACTATTCTCTAATAGTATACCCACCTGGACAAAAGTCTGGGTGGCACTAAAGGCTTTGTGCTAGCTGGGATCCCACTTATAGACCTCAGTGGAAGCTGGGTTCACAGTTCCTTTTGTTTTGATCTGGAAATTTCTCCTGCATGTCTGCTTATAGGTACCTTCCTGACACAAATAACAATGGCCCAGATACTCTCTCAGACCTTGTTTTTTTTTTTCGAATTTACCTGACATCAGTGTAGAGCGAGGCCAAGGCTACGTGATTTGAAGAAGTGTGGGCCATCGTGGGAGGAGGCCTGGTGGAGGAAGGAAAGGAATGAACCTGGTCCCCCATCTAGGACTGGAAACCCTTTCAAACAGCGAGGGATTCAATTATGTTCCTTTGGCTTGCAGTTCTGATTCCCCCTGGAAGGCTGGCTGGGTTAATTACGGGTCCTGGGGACACTTGGCAGAGGCGCTGCTGCCTCGCTGCTCCGTAGAGGTAATTAATCATCCGGCCTGACTCCGGGGAGAGTGCCTCACCCTCTGCCCTCATTCCCGATACCTGAACATTTCCTTCCCAAAACGAAGTCGCATGTCAAAACGAAGTCGTGTGTCAAGTCTCTGAGCACTCGATGGCAGGGGTCAGCAAAGGCACTTCCAGACTTGGCTTCTAGGCATCACATGCAGGAAAAGCAAAGTGTGTGTGGTGGGGGAGAGGGGCAGCAGATCACTTACCTCTCGGGGTCATTGGATCATAATTTGGAAGTGGTGAGCAGAGGTGTACGCCATGCACTGCTTCTCTCTCTCTCTCTCTCTCTCTCTCTCTCTCTCTCTCTCTCTCTCTCTCTCTCTCTCTCTCTCTCTCCCCCCTCCCAGCTTCCTGCCTCTGTTTTGTTGTCGTCGTTGTTGGGGGTGGAGTCGAGGGCTTCACAGATATGGAGCAGGTGCTTTACCGTTGAATTACACCCATAACCCACTTCTCGCCAATTTCAATACCACAAAACCCTAGTTTGACAAGACAGACGCTTCATGGGCACCTGGAGGCACTATCACCCTCTAGGGTGATGTTTGGCCACATTGAAACTCATTTCTAGTTATCATGCCTAGGAAAGGCAGAAATGCTAAGTCAAAGCTTAACATCCTATGATGTACAGCCACCACCCCCAGCCCCCAAAACGGTAGCAACAGCAGCAACAACAGCAAAAATCCAGTACTGGTTTTGTCCCAAAAGTCCAGGCCACTGAAAATGAGGAGTCCCAGTAGACTGGTCACGTTCTGTTTGCCCCCTTCTTGCCTTAGTTTGGGCTCCTTTTGTAGGCTCTCAAACAGCTCTTCCAGGTTCCCAGAATCCCCTCAGATCAGACGGATCTGAAGCTTCAGCTCAGAGTAGTTAATGTGCTTCTAATAGACACTGGTGGAGATGGTCACTCCCAGTGGAGACTGCTCAGGTGTGAGGCAGTGTCCCCAGTGCTGGGGTCTCCAGGGACCCATGTAGGTCCCAGGGAATGAGTGAGTGAGATACTACTGAACTGCATTGGCACTGCTGGTGAGCTTGAAGCCACCATCTGAACAAGAACTCGGTGCCAATGCTGAGGGGACTGTGATGCCCACGAGAGCTCTTTCTCCATGTGGAAGCTCCCACTTTTTGTGCGTACTGCTCCTTTGGGTGAACAGTTCTGGGGAGTGCACGCGGGTGTCGAAGGGATCTCGCCGGCATCTGCAGAAGCAGCTAGTCTGGAATGAGCTCCTTATGGAAGCTCTACATGGAAACTGTTCGGGCAGAGAGCATTTGTTCTCAGAGCTTTGAACTTGCTGTTCCTTTGGCTTCCCCATTAATGATTTAGACAAGAGGATTCTCACTTGGAAAGTTCATATGATCCGAACAGTTGACATACACCTACATTCAGGACGAAGTCCAGCAATAAGGAGAAACGCAATTATCCTTAAGCTGATCTCCCTCGGGCTGGAGACAGAGCTCTCCTAGCTGGAGACAGAGCTCAGGAGGGAATGTATCTGCAGGTGCAGCTACTCTTTGAGCCTGGTTCGAATCCCCAGCACTGCATCTAGTGCCCTCCACACTGTCAGGACACACTCCTGAGCAAAGAGCCAGGGATAACTCCTGAGCACTGCCAGGTATGCTGCAACCTCTCCCCCCACCCCCGAAAGAAAGCATTCTTTATAATGCCAGAAGATTGCATTATAAAATAGGAAAATCTGAGTGAATCACCTTGATATCTTATGGGGGCTTCATTTTGGAGGGAGGAAGATGGGGTTGAGCTGAATTTTTCTTCTTGCTTTATCGCTAACTGTTCTTAGACGCCTGCCTTCATCAGAACTAGCTCAGTTCTTGCAGCTGAAGAGTGGGGAGCAGCACCCGAGAAAGAGTCTTCACATTGGCTCTAATGGAGGGAAGGATCCATTTCTCCTTGTGGAGAGGGACATAGCAGAGGTGGTGCGAGCTTCCTGGTCTCCTCTTTTTACTGGCTGGCTATAGCCCCATCCATCCTGGAGCTTTCCAGGAGAAGGTCTGTTGTAGACTGAGGGACTTGGGGTGGTTGGGGAACGTACTTCTAATTGCACCAGAGAGATTTTGTGCTGCTTCTGCTTAATATCCATTCATGGAAATTCTTGACTGATTTGCTGGTGCCTAGATGAGGTTTTATATTTAAGCGGTGTGGAATCTGATCTCCCCTCTGTTTGGGGGTGTGCTTTGGGCCACACTTGGTGGTGCTCAGGGCTTATTCCTAGCTCTTGGCTCAGGGATCACACTTGGTGGTCAGGAGACCATCTGCGGTGTTGGAGATGGAACCAGGGTCAGCTGCATGCAAAGTAGATGCCTTAACTTTTGCACTCTGGGGCTGGAGCAATAGTACAGCAGGTAGGGCGTTTGCCTTGCATGCGGCAGACCTGAGTTCAATCCCCAGCATCCCATATGACCCCCCAAGCACCACCAGGAGTAATTCCTGAGTGTAGTGCTAGGAGTAACACCTGAACATTTCTGGGTATGACACAAAATGCAAAAAAAAAAAAGTTAAAAAAAAACCCTTTTGCACTCTACCTCTGACCCCTTTGAGGCTTGGTTTCAAGGACAGCTTATGACATGTTGATTATCTGTGTTGCCCTCCGTGGTGCACTTCTGTTAACATTCTCTTTCTTCGTGGTATGCACAGGGAAGAATTCAGATGTACAATATTAGGGGAGAAACAAGATTCGTGTTCAGAAGACATGTGTTTTGACTGTGTACTTCAAGCATCAAGAGCCCCAAGGCTCCAAGGCTTGAATCCGAGGCTGTTTCTTACACAGGGGACAGCCCGTGGTGGCGGCCTCGATCAGGATGCCTCTGGGTCCTGGGGCAAGAGCTCGCCCGTCTCCCCCATGCCTCCTCGTGCCGGGAGAGCAACCCTCGGCTTAGCTGGTGGTGCTGAGTGAGGCTGGTCCACAGCACCAGAGCCTGAATCGCTTATCAGGGAGGAGGCATTGTCAGGAAATACGTGTCTTTAAGGAATGTGATTTGGATTTTGTTTTGTATCGCTAAATATGTTTTTACTAGCCAAGAGAGCAGACGAGTCCCAAATTCCCAGGCTGGTCCTTCCCTAGCAAGCTCTTTTACTTGGAAAGAATTGAAGGAAGAGGGCTGGCTACTAATCCGAGGTGTGTTTGTAAAAAATTAATGGCATTTGGCGAGCTCATTAGGAGAAAAGGGCACCGCTCCACTAGGAGAGCGACTAAGTGGCCTGGAATTTTCAGTCTTGGCTCTCTTGTCTAATTCCCTTGGCCCTCAGCCTTTCTGGGAAATCTTTTTGCTTTTTCTCCCGCCCTGTAGCAAATACCAAAGTCTGCACTTATCGGAAAGTGCGTTTATTAAGCACACTGCGGTGGTCAATACCGGCAGCTTTTTCAAGTCTTGAGAATTTTGATGTGGCTCAGCTATGGTTGAGATTTCCTTTTTTTTTTTCCTTTCAGATGAATACTGAAAATTCCCAACTCAGGAATCTGTTCCACCTTCGTGGATTTCTAGGGCTTGAGGGAGGGAAGGAGAAAGAGGCGTGGAGAGAGAAAAATCTGAACTTGTTGTTCTTTTACTCTATTAGCGATCCTCTCTCTCAGAATATATGTCAGGGTCCAAGTGCGTCTTCCTATCCTCAATGCTTAATTCTCTTGTTAAAACTTTCCTTTAGACTTCCAAGTCTGTGGATAATTGACCTAGCCTGATGTACCCTTGACTTGCATACAGGCCAGAGCAAACCAACCTGCCAGCCCCCAAGCTTGGAGTGTGATCCTAATCCCCGAATAAACAAACGGAGCATTTGACATTCCTATGTCATTCCTGCTCTTGTGCCAGACCCGCCAGCCCTGTCTCTCACTGGCTGTATCACACCTCTGGCTCCGAGTAGCAGATCTTTCAGTCACTTTTTTTAATCACAAGGACATCCAAGCCTCTATCACTGTCACTGTCACTGTCCTCCCGTTGTTCATCAGTTTGCTCGAGCGGGCAGCAGTAACATCTCCATTGTGAGACTTGTTACTGTTTTTGGCATATTGAATACACCACGGGGAGCTTGCCAGGCTCTGCCATGAGGGCGGGATACTCTCAGTAGCTTGCTGGGCTCTCCGAGAGGGACAGAGGAATCGAACCCAGGTTGGCCGTGTGCAAGGCAAATGTCCTACCTGCTGTGCTATTGCTCCAGCCAAGCCTCAGAGTTCCCCAATATTTCTCATGTGCAACTTTTGAGTGACAATCTCGTGACGATGCCAGGCTCTCTGGCTTTTCTCAGTGCTCAGCCTTGGTTCTTGGTTCCGCTTGGATGGTGTTTGCTGGGGAGCCAGAAGTGCTCAAGTAAAAAAAAAAAAAGTGAGATGCCCTCACCCAGACCCATACCCTGGACTTCTATCTCGTAACCTTTTTTTTTTTTTGCTTTTTGGGGTCACACCTGGCAATGCTCAGGGGTCACTCCCAGCTTTGCACTCAGGAATCACTCCTGGCAGTGCTCGGGGGACCATATGGGATGCTGGGAATCGAACCCGAGTCGGCCACGTGCAAGGCAAACGCCCTACCCGCTGTGCTATTGCTCCAGCCCCTATCTCGTAACCTTTTTGAACTCTAGTTTCCTCATCTGTAAAGGAGATGCGAAGTCTGGCATTCCACCTGCATGATTTCATGGTCTAAATGAGGTTAATTCAAAAACCAGCTCCCACCCTGCCATGCGTCAACAGGAAGAGAAGGCGCGCACCTGCAGGCTCAGAGAACGCTCGCTGGAAAGAGTGTTCTGGAGAGGAGAGTATCTGTGAGGCTCTTTCGGTTGCCGTTCTTCTCTGGGTGTTGCTGGGAGATGCTTTTCGAGTCCAACTTGATGACTAGACCTGTCAGTGTCTTTGCAGTCCAAAATGCACATCACGCTGCGTAGGGCAGAGTCAGCGTCCCTTTGTGGTCTCATCGGAGCCCCCTTTGTGACTCAGCCAAGTTCATTATGCCAGCAGAGAGACACAAGTGTCTGCACGTCGGTGATATTTTTCAGTAACTGCCATTTGCATTCAGAGAGGGAGGTGTGAGTTGCCCCCCCTCCCCAACCCCGGTCTGTATTATTCTTTTACTGGAAGGGTTGAAGTTTCCTTAAAAGCTGCCCCTTGAAGGGAAACATGTTAAATGAAGTTGGCTGATGAGACAGGAAGAAAATTCACACTGCCTGGAAATTCTTTCACGTCACTTAAGGGAAAAAAATAAAGAATAATAAAAGCAAACACAAATGAAAGAGATTTACTTGCCCTGCGTAAATACAGAGGTAGGAAATGTGGAATCAGAGCCTTCTAATTCCTTTCACTGGGTTAGGAAACCCCTGTGGGTTGGCTTCTGGACAATCCTGGCTTTTGGTTGTCCAGATCCCTTCATTTCACATTTGGTTTGGATTTCCCTGGCATGTGGCATTTATTGCCAGATCTTATTATTTTATACTTAAAAACCACTGTCCCTTGGGGACATGCCTGTCTTGCCCCTTCTTGATGGAGTAACATTTATTATAATAACACACTCCCCTTTCCCCAAACTTAAGGACTTTAGTGGGGTCTCAGGAAATCTGTGTGAAAGTGATTATGCAGGGTCTAGAGGAGACACACCCTCCCATTTCACTGCTGCGGGTCTTGGCACATGGTACCTGTGTCAGGAGAAGGCCAACAGGAGAAGCTGGCTGCCTCTTCCCCAGGCATTCTCTTTTCTAACAAAGCACAATGCTACCAGCATTTAATGCAAAAGCATAAAAATATTATATCAAATAGTATGAAAAATCACATCTCTTTATATATATATATATATAAAGACCACACCATCATCAACAAGCAAAATAGTACATTTCTATTAGGAAGATAACAAAAAAATAAAGCCTAGAATAAACAATTTATAGACAAAAAATAGTTGGACCAGAGGGATAGTATAGCAGACAGGCATTTGCCTCACATGTGACCAACAGGAGTACTATCTGGTACCCCACCTGGTTCCCTGAGCCCCACCAGGTATGATCCTCGAACGCAGAGCCAGAAGTAAGCCCTGAGCAGTGCCAGGCATGGCCCCCAAGTAAAAAGAAAAAAAACACAAATGATTTTATTTAAATGAAAAAATATTTAATATCATTATAGTCAATGAAATTCAAACCAAAGTAGAAAAAAGATTTTTTTTTTTTGTGCTAAGACACTCTCCCCTTGACTACTGTCTCTTCCTTACTGAATCCTGAACCAGATATTATCACTCTCTGCCCAAATATGTCATGGAAATAGCTGAGTGACAGAGGATTGTTTCACTAATAGATGTAACTCGTGTGTGTGTGTGTATGTGTGTTGGGGAGGGGGACGTGGGGGCAATGCTTTGCTCTGGAGACTGGTTTGTAAGAGGTGACAAATCATCCACACTGTGGTTGAATCAGCTCTCTGAAAGCAAAGTCCTAACTAGTCTAAGCTCTGGCATAAACCAACATGACACAAGAGTTGTTCTCCCTGACACCGAAAGAGTAGACAGCACTCAGGGTGTCTGAGTAGAGCTATTATCTCCTTAGTTTCATTTGCAAGTATGTCTCCCAATATAGTGGCTGTTATCTCCTTAGTGTCTATTCATTTGCACCTGTGTCTCCCAATATAGTGGATCAAGTGAAACACCCAAACTTAAGAACGCCAGCATGGCATCGAGGAGCCTGGAAAATGAAAAGGGAGTGTCCTTGGTTAAGTGTGGTCAAGGTCAATCAGTGTGTAGTTCCTGATGGGCTGCAGTCTCTCTCTTTTTTTTTTTTCCTTCTAATTTCCTGTCTCAAGCATTTATTATGTTGCTTTGGAAACCATTACTCTACATGGTAATCTTTAGATCTCAGGGAAGGACTATGATTGCTTTCAATTACAGCATTAATACACTTGGTAATGAAAACATTTTGAAGACACCGATATATTCTCACTTGCGCTTCCAACTCTGCCCTCTCCACCACCCTGCCCTGTGCTCCAGGAGGCTGACTCCTTCCTCTCAGAGCTCTATGGCTACTGCTTTCAGCTGGCTATAGCTACTGGGGCAAGGGTGGGGGACTGCGGGAAGTCTGCAAGAAATAGGAGAATGGGGCTGGGTGATATATTCCTTGGACTTTTTTTTTTTTTTTTGCTTTTTGGGTCACACCCAGAGATGCACAGAGGTTACTCCTGGCTCTGCACTCAGGAATCACCCCTGGCAGTGCTCAGGGGACCATATGGGATGCTGGGAATTGAACCCGGGTTGGCCACATGCAATGCAAACGCCCTACCCGCTGTGCTATTGCTCCAATCCCTATTCCTTGGACTTTTCTCCGCGAGGTCACCACCAGGCCGCCAGTACCTCTATAAAAGGCCGCGGCATCCTCTCTCTTCAGCTACCGGCCTCAGAGGCTGGCTTCTCATCTCACCCCCTGCCTCCCAGTAATAATAGTGCTGCCCTGATAGAGTGCATGTTCCTGGCGGGTCTGCAGAACTCCTTGCCACACTTGCATGGATGGCCCTATAGCAGCACTTTCAGATGACCCCGTTGGGATGATTGAACTGTTTCCGTCCAAGACCCCGATGGAGATATGAGTAGTGTAAGAGTTGGCCATTCCTGCTCGGCCTGACTGTCAGGTGTGGCGGTGTCACAAACTTGACACTTGGTAGTTCCAACGGTCTCAATATTCTACTGCTACACACACACACACACACACACACACACACACACACACACACACACACTTGGCATCAAATGTCAAGGGGCATTGCTGAAGTCTTTCTGTTGCAACAGAAGAGCTTGTGGCAAGTTGGATTGGGTGACCACAGTTCAGACATTCCACACAGGAAAATCATGTAAAAGCCAATGAGACCAAAATTCTGGGGGAGACTGCCGGATCCATTAAGTGGCCCACACCAACCAGAAGGTTTTTTTTTTTTTAGCGTCTTCTTTCATCGGACAGGTGCAAAGATGGACAAGTTCTAGACAGGGGTGCCATAAGAGATTGCAAATAGACTGTAACTGCCCCATTTATGACCACAGTTTGGGGTCCCCACTCAAATTTTGCCAGCACAGAGCTGGGAGTAGCTTCTGAGCACCACTAAGTCTGGTGTGAAAACAAAACTTATTGGGAAGTGAAAAGAGGTCACCAAAAAAGTCAACACAACAATTACCAAGTATCATAGAGAGCAGAAGAATAACAGGTGGTTAATGACTGAACATATGGCATTCCTTTGCAGAACTTCTGTGGCATACTGATTGCTTCTTTACGTGATAAATTTTCAGTAATTTGTACATAAAGAGAAAAGTACCTTAATCTTTCCTCTTGCAGTTTGTTGGGGGGAAAATGTTTTTGTTTTTATTCCCTGGAATCCAGATAGCAATTTCACATGCAGTTTTACTCACTGCCACGGTTTTGGTTCTATACTGGGACTTCGATAATTTCTAGTTCACATTTGAGCCTGCTCTTCAAGTGTATGCTATTTTTACTACATTTACTTCATTAGCATATTTGTGATGGAAAGAACTTCTGTTTTGACTAGATGTTGATGAGGATTGAATTTGCTGCTTTTGATTTTGTGTGTCTGCTGGTTGGGAGATTTTTCTCCTAGACCAGCTCTTTGGTACTATCTCTGCTGTTGCCCCATAATCTGTGTGCTGTGTGTGTGGTGCACACTCTCATTCTCATTTGCCCCTGGCCTCCTGTCTTCATGTCTGGACACTGGATGTTTTTCTCTTTCTTTCCTATGTCTTTCTCTATCCCTCCCTCTCCTTTTTCCCTCTTTCTGCCCCTCCCCCCTCAAGTGTAAAGAAGAGTCAGGTTTTTAAAACTTAATCTCACTATTTATTCATGTTTTTGTTGTTTGGGGGCTGCACTTGGAGATACTCAGGAGTTATGCCTGGCTCTGCACTCAGGAATTAATTATGATGGTGCTCAGGGAACCACATGGGGTACCAGGGATTGAACCTAAGTAGCTCTACCTACTATACTAATGCTCTGGCTTCACATCTGTGACTGTCACTGTCCTCCCATTGTTCATCAATTTGCTTCGAGCGGGCCCAGTAATGTCTCCATTGTGAGACTTGTTGTTGCTGTGTTTGGCGGGCGAGATACTCTTGGTAGCTTGCCGGGCTCTCTGAGAGGGGCGGGGGAGTTGAACCTGGGTTGGTCGGGTCGGCTGCATGCAAGACAAATGCCCTACCGCTGTGCTATATAATGCTCTGGCTTTAAAAAATGTATACTCTTTCCTAATTTTTTATTTCACTAGAAACACACCCTTTATTTTCATGTGTCTGCTGATTCCAGTGATTAGCCAGTGTGGTTTTGGCGTCGTGTTAGGCCTTGCAAGACTACATTGATATCTTGGAGAGACCTTGACAGGTAGCAGAAATATTGTCAGGGAAATGTCGTTTTGTGTAGGGTGTAACTGAGTAGCGATCCCTACAGTGGCAGTGCTGGATAGGTGCCCGGAGAGGTCATTTTGTTTCTCCATGTGCATGGTTTTCTCCAGAAGGAGCTGAGAGGTCGCTTAGCTTGAGTTTTCCCCTGGCCACCTCCTCTTCCTACTTCCTTTGTGACATGTCTTTCCTGTCGACAAAGGACAGTTTATTAAGATCCCCCTCACCAAGGTGATTAAGCTATACTGTCTCCCCCTCATGGGAACAGACACAAGTTTGCCACCAAAACAAGCTTTGAAACCCCACCATCAGCGAAAGAGCAAATGAGTGTGGGGAGAACTGCTGGGAATTAGTTCCCAGTGGAACTAATTCTGGAGGGCAGCAGGATTGAGGGTTTAATTCATTTGTCACCAAAAACCAAATGAAGCTTGGCCCTGGAGAATATGAGGGTGGTTTGGGCCTCCAATGCACTGTGTCCCCACAGGAGCGGGGGAGAGAAGGCAATGGGGAGAACCGTGTCCGGATAGGCAAGGTTAAATAACAAGAGGAAACACGAGGCTATTTTTCTTATTAATGTTTTTATTGTGGTGAGTCCACATCCCGCTGTTCTTTCAGCAGCCACGCAGGGCCGAGGATGGAAGCCCGGCCCGAGCCTGTGTGCTGCGAGTCTCCGGCCTGCTCTGGAGAACATGGTGGATGTCGTTCGCTGGGAAATGGAACTGCCATCCTGGCTCGCTCCGGGCTGCTCCTGTGCCCGTGATCTGGCACGAGTTCTTCTGTGGGTCTAAAAAAAAAAAAAAGATCTTGTGAGGCCTTCCAGACTCTCTGGAAGTGTCGGGCATGGTGGGTTGGGTCTTTCACAGGCCCAGGCAGTTGTTTCATTAAAAAAATACAAAAAATATATTATTTTTTTTAATTGGAAGACAAGTCAGTGAACTAATGCATCAGAGTAACAAGCCATTCTCTATGGAGAGAGTGGGAGTCGGGTTAAGGAAGTCCCTGGGGTGACTTACCAAGATAAACAGCTGCTCTTGTTCTCTGCTTTTAGGAAAATGATTCCAGGGAAGGGTATCTCCCATAATCTGACTTGAGGGGTTGAAGGGTGAGGGAGGTTACCTGTGTGCTGTTGGTGGGAAGACAATTGGGCTGAGTGGCACAAACTAAATATTCAGGGACTGAGGCCCACCCGGGAGGAGCCCAGGACCCTTGCAGTACTGGACAGAGTTGCCGTTGGGGTCTGTGTGCGGGGACTGGATCAACCCAACCTGGGTAGGACAGACTGGGCGCAAGTCCCGAGGGGCCGACATAGCCGGAGACTCACCTCAGAGTGAAGATGTTCTCTGCCCGGGCCACCACAGGCCAGGCATCGCCAGGGAGTGGAGCAAGGCCGGCCGCTCCCCCGAGGACACCCCCTCCAGAAGCGCACTGGCAGGAGCCGTCTGGCCGGGGGAGGCTGAGCGCTGGCCACAGCCGCGTCCTTCCCGTCGGCGATCCCAAGGACAACGCTCGGGTGACAGATGACAACGACGACAACGACGACGAAGCCCTGGGTGTTATAAGTCACCTGGGGCGGCGGGATGGCCTCGGTGGTCATCGCAGTGCTCTTCCTGGTCCTCTCTGGGGCCTCCCCATCATGGAGACGCTGCCAGGAGACTGAGCAGGGACTTCGGGGGCGAGCTGAGGGCGGCTGGGATGGAGATGGGAGCAGCCGGTCATGTGGAGGCAGCTCTCCTGTGCGCGGGGCAGAGCCCGTTAGGGACGGGGACGGGGGCAGGAGGACAGAGACACAGACACATAAGGGCACCCCGGCTTAGGGGCAGAGACATGAGGAGGCTAGGATGGAGGAGCAAGGGAGGGCACAGGGCAAGGGGAGACAGGGACGGGGACACAGTGGCGGGCAGGGACCACAGGGGCCGCAAGGGCCACAGGGGCCACAGGGACCGCAGGGGCCGCAGGGACCACAGGGGCCACAAGGGCTACAAGGACCACAGGGGCCGCAGGGGCCACAAGGCGCACATATAGGTAAGCAACAGGGAAGACAGGGGTACAAGGAGGATGTCACCGTGTAGTAGGAGCGCCTACTCGTAGACACCGAGACTTTGTAGGGGTAACGGATACAAGGGGTGCACAACATGAGGGCGGAGACACAGGGAGGGGGACAGGGAGAGAGGGAGAGGAGAGCACAGGGCGAGGAGCAGGTCAGGACTGAGGGCTGCTCTGTGGGGCTCTGGGTAACCACTGCGTGGACCACGCCCCAAGGCACTGTGAGGTAGCCGGTGGCCATTGTGATGCTCCAGTTGGCATGGCAACAGCCAATGGCATGGCCGGGTGGGCCCCATGACCCGTGCTCCTCTGTTCACCCAGCCCAGGGTGGGGTCTGTGTTTTCCTGACCTTAGTCATGGCCCAAGGACTCCAGCCTTGGGTGTCGTGTGGCCAGTCCCATCTAGGCAGTGGACACAGGGATGCCCCTTCCCTCCCCAGCCAGGGCCTCACTTACAGTGAGGGCCCCAGTGAAAGCAGTTCAGTGATCAATAGAGCAGGACAACTGTCCTCGACAGGATGCCACAGGCCTTTGAGATTTGGGCTTCCAGACCATCAGAACATGCCCGGACATATGGGCTTTGGTCTCCTGTGAACACGTGTGACACTGACTACAGCGTAGGGGTCACTGATGCAGGGGCGTGTCTCAGGCACGGCTGCTGTGAATCCCACACCGTTGACTCAGAATGAGCCTCAGGTCGAAAGAATCTAGCTTCTGTCCTAGAAAGCACCCAAAGGCGGTTCACTCCTTAGGTGCCCTCATTCGCAGACGGTTGCCTGCTTCTACATGGCAGAATCTCCCACCAGACTGAGACAGACTTGTCTGATTCCCAGGGTGAGACCGGGAAGGAGTGGATGGAGTCTTGTACTTGAGAGTCAGGGCTTGAGTGGGAGTTTGGTTTGTGGGTCTAGTTGGGTCGTTTCGGGCCAGAAGAATGACTGCCTGAGCTGTTGGCTGTTTGGTCTGGGGGAAGTAAGCCACGAAATGGATTAATAAGCAGTTTGATCTCCATACTCATGTCCCCTTACCCTCGGCCCTTTCCCATCTTCTGAACATAAAACAAGCTGTTTAGTGATTTTTTTTTGCCCTGACTTTCAGTATTTGGGCTACCTGATAAATTAAAATATAATCTTAAACTTTTGTTGTTGGTGGTGGAGGAGCCTCCCAAGTACTGCCCAGGGGGACATAAGGGTGAGTCCTAGTGAGACTTGGCCAGCTGGACCCTCTAGTGCCTGGGCACTAAGGCCAGGCCAGCAGTCATGGGGGACATGCAGTGATAGTGATGAAACGAGGGACCTCATGCGTGCCCAGCTTGAGCTCCGGCCCTTGGACTGTCTCTCTAACCCATAAACAGCTTTCTTGGTGAGATCCAGCAGCTCCGTTTCCATGACCGTGTCTACTGTGGTATTATCGGAAGTATACAGGGTTTTTGCTGTTGTTTTCTTGCCTTTCATGGTGCCTTCCTTTCTCATCAAGGGCCTGAGTCTCTTTAATAGTGACAAATAGCCCCTGACATTTCCTATCCTCCTCCTGGGTTTGCTTACACTTCACCATCTTGTTTCCCTGTCTTCTGCCCTGATTCATCCAGCTTGACCAGAGCAAGGGGTACAGCTTAGCCGCCCCCCCCCGCCCCACTGTCTACATCCTCGACATGGTACCCTCGCCGAGACCATGGCAGCATCCGCCAGCCTGCCTCTATTCGACTTGGGGCAGGGGATGCGGTTTGGCCAGATACCAGATTCCAGACCCGAATCTCCAACCTTCAAAGAGGAAAGCCACATTTGAGTAAGGGCCTTAAAACACAGCGCACACTGGCTGGTCCCAGTGCCTTCTGTGTTCGGCCGGCTCTTCTGTCTCAGCAGTGAAAAGATTCCTGTGCTCTCACCCCGACATCCCCACTGTGAGTACAAATACCCTTTATCAGGGAGGGTTCCCGTGTGTCTCTCCCCAGAGGCCACAGCAGCCGTTGTGTGGGCAGACGCTTCTCAGCCCTTTCCGATTCCACAGATTAAGAGTTCTGTCTGATGATAATGAAAAAGGAGACTTCACACTTAGATTCCTTTATTTATTTGAGGGGGAGGATCTTAAGTGGTGCTCAGGAGACCTGGTGGCTCTCTGGTGATTCCAGTGGGGCAGTGCCTCCGGGGCTGGGAGGTCCACTGAGTCTGGCCATGTGAGAGGCATGCTCCTTACCCACTTGTGCTCTCTCCTCCCCGCCCTACCCCCAAACTTGCGTTGCTTACTACTTCCGCATGCCGTCAAGGGTTCTTCAGTGAACTGGAAAAGGTTTGGCACAGTGACCCACTCTTTGAAAGTCTTCCAGCAGGGCTAAGGTAAAGTGGCCTTTCCTCTCAGGCTCAGGGACTATTCATGACTCTGTCTTGGAGCATCTGACTTCATTGAAGCCAGGATCCACTGGGGCTTGGCATCAGTCACCCTCTATAACCCGTCTTTAGACCATCTGTGGCTCGTCATCACGGAAGGAGCTAATAACAGGAGGGAGTTTCCATGATCCTAGGAATGCCAGAAGAGAGATATGGACGCCCCACCCCCCACCCCAAGTCACTCAGCAAGCGAGAGACAGATTTTCCCCACCCCTGAGCTCATCTGTCCTTCCCTCTGATTGACCCAAACAGCAGTTTTGCCCATGAGCCACTTAACTGAAAGGCTGTGAAGCACATTAATTAGAACTGATCAACTTGAGGGAAATTTGAATCCACGCCCTCCTGAGTCTTGGTCAAAGTTGGTTTGGAGCTAGATGATTCTCCTTGGTGAAAATATTCTGCTGAAAGGCTGTGTTTGCAGTTATTTTTTTCCCTAGATTGTCTTAGGTGGCACCATTTAAGGTACTGCCTCACAAATGTACATTTGGTGGCCGGGGTGGGTGTGGGGGATGATGGAACAAGTGCTTTGGGTCACTTGGGTAACCTGGAAGACCTGAGCACAGACTTTCCAGTCAGTTCTGGTGGCGGGGGACAGGGGGGCCTGAGCTCAAGCCGAGGGTGTTGCTGGTAGAACTTTACCTTGTGATCTGGAGTTGATCGTTGGTCATCTGCCCTCTCCCAAGAGGGGCTTGTGTTTCACAAGCACTGAAGTTCATGGTCTTCCTCTGGTATGCGTGCACGTGCGTGTGCGCGCACACATGTGTATGTATGTGTGTGTGTACTCTGTGTGTGTGTGTGTGTATGAGCGCGCATGTGCGCATGTTCTCCCTGCAGGCTCTCCCTTTGAGGAACCCGCAGAGACTGGGCGACTCCCAACAGCAGTCAAGCCCCTGCTCCTGAGAAGGGTGGAGCATTGCTGGTGAGAACCGGATTGTCCAGCAGAGGGGGGTGGTGGACCATGTCCCCGGCCCAGGTTTGGGTCCCGTGTAAGCTCTTCAAATAACCAACTGTCCTGTTCTCAAGTGAGCAGTGTGACAGATTCAACAAGCACTGACAGGGGGGTGGATTGATGGGCTGCTCAGATCCCCAGAGGGGAGAACGTGACTGGACTCTTTAAGTACTTCGTGGTCCTGAGGACAAGGTCAAGGGTGGTTGTTAAGAGCAGAGACTTGTTAGGCAGCTTGGTCGGGGATTCTGGTGCCGTTTCTGAGGGGATGGAACCCGGAGGGGAAGTTGGTTCATTTCCCCATACTGTTTGGTTTCTCATATGTGAAATGGATACAAGAAACCCTCCTGAAACTTCGACCCTCTGGGGGAAACACAGTGTCCCACAGATTCTGAGGGGTGCTTTTGGGTGAGGGCGGGCTGCTGAGAGGGAAGGAAGGAGACACTGAGTGCTGAAGGTGAATAAAATTCTTTCCACTGGTGGATAGAGAGTTTGTGAGAAGAGACAAAGGGCTTTCCAGAATAAAACCAAAGAACTGCATCTGCATCCTTTTATCCCTAAGGTTGTAAGCTCACAAAGGTGGTAAAGCTCACAAAGGCAGTTCTATGCCTCAGAGTCCTCCAACACCAAGATTCCGGCCAGGAGAATTTATAATTCTCAGCACAAATTACAGAGAGGAAAGTTTACCCCCTAGGGGAGTGAGATGTCTTGATTAGTTCATCTGGATCAGTTTTCCCAAACAGTACTGCTGCTTCCTGCCCTGGTGGGTGCTGGTCCACAGTAGCCTCATCACATGTGGGGTACCGGAAGGTCAATTTCCAGGGGGCACTCTGAGTCATTGTTTTCCGAAAAGGACTAGAGGGTCATAGACATTTGGAAACCTTGGATCTAACACCCCTGAAGTTCCTGGATTCCAAAGCGGTAATGGCAGGTAATAGAATTTTATTTAAAAAAACCATCAAAGGAGGCCCAGGGGGATGTGATTTAGTGGGAGGTATCTTGTAGCAGGTCTTGTAGGCATGAGGTCGTGCCCTGAACAGTCCTGAAAGGGAGCATTGGTGCTCTCTGGCACCCACAAGTGTGTAGTTATTGCACCTAGGTACAGGACCCTGGTATTGGGAATAACAAGGACAGACATGATGACATGTCTGTCTGTCTGTTTGTTTGTTTGTTTGTTTTTAATCACTGTGAGATACAGTCACAAAGTTGTTCATGATTGGGTTTCAGTCACACAATGTTCTATCACCCGTCCCTTCACCAGTGCACATTTCCCACCACCAAGGTTACCAGTTTCCCTCCCGTCCCCCTTCCCCCAGCCTGCCTCTATGGTAGGCACTTTTCTTCTTTTTCTCTCTTTCGCTCTCTCTCAATAGGTATTTTTTAAAGAACCAGTGGGTTTGAGGGTTTCCAAATGCCAAATGAGTGAAAGTGCATTTTAACTGTTAGTCGGATGACTTGTGTGGACTCTCCTTATGTGACTATTGAGGGGGATGCCAGCCAAAGTGTTTTCATCTCTACTCATACTATTCAGACAAAGGCTGTGACATCCTTGGTGGAAGAGAAACACACTGGTGCTCAAAAGTAAGTGAATAAATTTTTTTAATTAAAGCATTTATAATTTTTCAAATAGAGTTTGCAAGGAGTCTTCAGATTTGTAGAGTTCTCTCACCTAACATTTTCCTCTAAGCTACTGGAATGTTTATAACTTTCAGAAATCAGTGTCTTAATATAATATAAAACACTCAGCTTTGTAAATCATAATACATGAATAGTATATTTTATTTTAAAATGTTTATTTTAAAATAATTATTTTAAAATGATTTCCCTTTTTCTTAAAAGGGCCAACAGTGTCCCTTGGGGATCACCAGGGCTACTCCCAGCCGTGCTCTGGGGACAATGGCCCTTCGGGCCTCCCCACGCTAGGCATGTACACTGCCTCCTGAGCCGCCCCTGGAGTTTACCTTTGAATTTATCACGGACTCACTTATTCTATCCCTGTGAGTCAGCCACCGTGACTATGATGTAGATCTCGTTTTCCTTCAACATAGTAATATTTAAAATGACTTGGGGGTGAGGTAGGTGGAAAGAGAATAGAGGGGTTAAGGCTCTAGTCTTTTATAATGACAACTCTGGTATGCTCGCTGGCACTCCCAAGCACTGCCAGGATGTGTGACCAACTCCCCTTCCCCTTCCCGCCCCCCAAACTGACTTCGAAATCAGAGAGACAGGGGTTCAGGCAAGAAATCAGTTTCTTAGTAGTTTGTCAATTGTCTGTGATTTTGTCTTTTAATTCTTAACGGTAAGGACTTTCCACACAATATGGTATTAGAGTGAAGTATTAATATTTTAAAAATTCTACCTTTTAGAGAGAATAAAACTTGTAAGATCCAGACAGGGGACTTTTTTCTTTTAATTTTTTTTTTAACTGAGTCACCGTAAGATATACAGTTACAAAGCTGTTCATGATTGGGTTTCAGTCATACAATGATCCAACACCCATCCCTCCATCAGTGTACATCTCCCACCACCAATGTCCCTAGTTTCCCTCCTGCCACCCCCCCTCCCCCAGCCTGCCTCTATGACTCAATGGCAGCCACTCCCCGCCCCCCAGCCCCCCTCATCTCTCTCTCTCCTCTCTCTCTCTCTCTCTCTCTCTCTCTCTCTCTCTCTGTTCTCTCTCTCTCTCCTCACCCAGTTAACTTTTTAAAGCTGAAAATATTCGATGGATAAACATCTAATCGTGTGGCTGTTATACAAGGTTAGAATTTAGTGTATGTATTTTTTTCGCTCTGCGTGTTTGAGGATTTCTATAATAAAAAATGCATAAAATAGTATAATGTTGCTCACACATCTGTCACCCAGTTTCAACTGTTGTAAAACTGCCTTTCTTATTGTATCCAAACTTCCACCCCCTCTGTTGTTTTCTAACAGTCATTTTGTAAGGTAGGTTGTGACGCATCTGTTGGAATCCGAGGATCTTGGCTGCCCCGTTCCCGAATGAATCCCATGCTGCTGCCACGGCTTCGGTGCCTCTGACCCCCAGATGTTTTCCATGTCCCTGGTCACTGATGTCTCTGTCCTCTTAGTTTGTCGGACCTTTCCCAGAGCATCCTAGCAAAGGGCTCTTCCATCAGTGTGTCTGTGCGAGGTCATGTCTGCCAGGTCCATCCATGCTGCTTGCCTGTTCTTGGAGTCATCTGTTCCTTTGTTTTCTGAGTCTCCAGCCTGTCACTCCATCACCCTTTGTTCACACTGTGGGACTTGGTAACGTTTTGCTAAAAAGGCGGAAAGCAGGGCAAATGCCATGATCGGTTGGCAGTTGTCTGCGATTTTGCCTTTTAATTCTTAACAGTAAGGACTTTCTACACAAGATGACATTAGAGTGAAATCTTAAGTCTTTTTTTAAATATTACCATGTAGATAAAATAAAAATTGTAAAACTCCAAGAGTTGACTTCTGGGCAAAGCCTCTGTGGTTCCATCCCTCCTCGTGTCCTTGACGTGGCGTTGCTGGGCCAGAGGGGATGTTTCTGTTTCTCACCCAAGAAACGGTCCGACATGCCGTTCTCTTTCCTCTTGGGTTCCCCTGGTTTGTGCCTCTTGCTGATGCTGGTTTCCGCCTTGGCAGAGTGACCCAACTGTGGATATTTTATTTGTGGATGGGTCATGGGACAACTTCTGTATGTGTGACCATTTGCAACCTTTTTTTATGGAGGCCTTCTGGGACCAAGCACTTTAGGAAGTATTATTTTATGCAATAAACATGTGTTGTCCCAAGAAAATGTTCAAACATTGTTGAAGCATCAGGCCTCTAAGAACCTTTCCCAGAAATCTTTCTTTTCCCTGAAAATCGTGTTACATTTTAGTGGGGGGACTGTGTTTCATATTTGTGTTCTGAGTTGACATCAGGATGTAAGTCCCTTCACCTTGTGTCTGCTTAGCTGAAAAGGTGGGAGAGCCCCTGAACTACAACCTCGTGGTCATCCTTGCATGGAATCTGCCTTTGGGAGCACGCTCTTTGATAAAACTCAGGCTCTGTCCATCTCCGTCTGCTTCATTGTCATTGCACCGCCATTGTGACACTTTGCTCACTGTAACATCACTGTGATGTCTCAAACCTTTCCCCCATTTTAGTCTTAAATTCAACATCTCTTTTAGAGTCCATAGGCTTATGGACTAAAGAATCAAGTCTTTAAAAACTTTTAAATGTTTTTCATAGTTAATGTGTTTATAGTGGCGTTGACATTCACGGTCTCCTGGTACACAGTTACCATACCACAACCTACGTGACCCATGCACTCCTTTCTCTCCCCATGCATTTGGGTTCTATCATGTCCACCAGTACTCCCCACCTAATATGAAAGTCTCATTTTTTTTTATTCCAGTGCTCAGAGTTTGTTATCAATGGCTGTTGTCTATTTTCTTGTTTCCCTGTACACCATAGGTGAGATCATCCAGTGCATATCTTCCTCCCTCTGGCTAATTTCACTCCGCATCTTGTCTCCCAGCTCCATCCACACTGCAGCAAACTGAATGATTTTCCTTTCCCTAGAGCTGCATAGTATTCCATTGGGTCTATGTACCGCAGCTCTCTGTCATCAGACTTGGGTTGCTGCCATATCCTGGCTATTGTACTGCATGTGAACTTAGGTGTGCAGGAATCTTTTGGTATTAGAGATTTTGAATTTGGGGTCTGGATGCCAAGAAACAGAATTGCTGAATTGTAAGGAAGCTCTGTTGATTTTATCTTCTGCTTGAGTCGGTCTTCAAGTAAATTTTTCACCAGGGTACTGGGAGGTAAGTGGAATTCTCCCCTGTCTGAAAAGTCCTTTATTGTGTGTATGCAGGTGGAACGGGCCTACATGCTTTGACTTGGTGCTAACATCCATGCCCAATGTTGTATTTCCCTGAAAACATGACAGGTTTATTTCCCCATCCTCTGCCATCTGGAGCAGCTACCAAGGCTGCAGGAGGTTTGGGCCCCATTTTTGCCTCAGTCACCAGATCCCACATCTGAGAGATGCTCTGTGTCCCAAAATTATAGCTCCCATGAGGATAAGGCCTCGTGTGGCTCCTTGAATCCTCTGATCCAGAGCCCGCTTTGCCCTCTTCATGGGAGACGGCAGGTCTGGGGGGCAGAGGGCAGGGGGTGGGGGTGGGACGCTCCTAAAACCACTCGCTGTCTGCTCCTTCCCCTTGGGGTGATGTTCCACGTTTCCTTCTTCGTCCCTCTTTTCAGTCTCATATTTTGCAGGGGTCCACCTGGTGCTGCCTGGTGTGGGCTACTCCCAGGGAAGTATTTGCTCCCATCAGGGCTCTGGGGCCCCATGCAGTGTGTGTGTGTGTGGGGGGTCCTTCCTGTAGTGTGTGCACTGGGACCCCCACTCCTGATCTTGTTCCTGTGTTGCCTGCCTTTTGGGAGATTCCCTTGACATTTTCTGTTTGGCTTTTGAGATTTGTATCATCTCTCGTAGGAGAGGGTGTTGATCAAGCGTCTCGCTTCAACTGTGGGGAGCTCAGAATCATTTGGATGCTGGGAGGAAGGCTAGGACTGGCTGTGCCCAGAGGCTCTTCCTGACTCTGTTCCCAAGTGACCCCTGGCAGTGGTTTTGGGGTACCAACTGTGGCATAGGGTATTCGAGTCAGGTGTGTGTGATCTCTCCAGCCCTCATCAGTAGTTTTTCAGCTAAACCAATCTCCCCTTCCCTCTTATTCTTTTTTAGTAAGTACCTCGGAGACTGTGAATTAATTTGGAATCAAATCAAATGAAAACTATTCAACCACACCCTCAAATACAGGCCCCTTGAGATTGTTCAAAGGCTTCACATGCCTGAGGCTGTTTCATTCTGGTACCACAGGGACCCCTGGGCACCACCCCAAGTGACTCCTGAGAACTAAGATGGGATGTAGCCTCTGAGCACTGCTGGGTGTCACCCCAAATCCACCCTGCCCCCTCCCCCAAGCGAAATACAAATTCCATCCCAGCACAACTGCAGTAGCCCCAGGGCTCACTGGCCTCAACAGCAGAGGGACTCAGGTGTCCTGGGCTATTTGGAGGCATCTCCCTCCCCCACCCCCTCCCCACCTCAATTAAATTTACAACCAAATAGGGTTGATGGGAGTATGGCTTAACAGGGAGGCTATGTGTCTCGGATGTTCAAGACCCTGAACTCCAGCACCCTGTGGCTCTGAGCTCCAGGAGGTGGAACCCCTGGGGTCTCGCCTGGAGGTCACAGATAGTGTGGGATGCAGCCCTGGTGGCCTCCAGCACTGAGCCAGTGGCCCCACACCACTGTGTCTTGTGACACTGGGTGAGGTCCCTGAAAAAGAGCCAGTAAACTCAATCTCACTTCAAAGCAGACGCCCTAGGACATGGCCTCGGGAACGCCCCAGGAAGGTGGCATTCTTTTATCTGACTCTAGAGGGTTGGAGACTCAAGCTGACAGGCGGGTAAGAGAAAACTTATCAAGTCACAACATCAGAAATTGTGGCGACCTCCATGGCTCCATCAGTGTGTGCAGGCTGTTAGACCTTCCCCCTGTCCTGGGCGTGGCCTTCTAGGTAGTTCCCTGGGTGGGACCCAGACCAGCTGTTCCATACCTTTCCTCAGGGCTGGGGCACATATGTCCCTCCTCATACCCTTTTGTGCTCTGTGGTGAGGTCTCTGCCTCAGACCCTTTTTCATTTTTTAAATTGAATCACAGTGATAAAGACTTTCAATAAGTTGTTCATGATTGGATTTTAGTCATATAACATTCCAACACCCATGCCTTCACCAGTGTACATTTCCCACCACCGATGGTCCCAGTTTCCCTCCCCCCGCCCTGCTTGCCACTATGGCAGGCTCTCTCTCTCTCTCTCTCTCTCTCTCTCTCTCTCTCTCTCTCTCTCTTTCTCTCTCTCTCTCTTTCCTCTCCCCCGCTCCCCTTAGGGGACTTATGGATTGCAATACAGATAATGACAGGCTATCAGGTTCTATTCCTTTACCTACTTTCAACACTCAGTCACTCAGTTCCTGTCCAAATGATCATTTTTCAACTATTATTGACAAGTTGGTCCTTTTTATATAAGTGCCACCTCAGCGCTTCTGTGAGGAAGGAAACTCACTCTGGAGGCCCCCAGGGTGGGGTGTGGGGGGCACCCAACAATCAGGTCCTGATTGACTTTAGGGGTTGAGGGTGTCAGGCTGCTGGGGCCCAGTTGGGGGCCTCCAGGGTCACACCCAGAAGTACTGGGGACTCACAAGGTGCCAGGGATCCAGTCTGGGTCTGGCACATGCTAGCGTTCACCCTCAAGACTGGAGTGTCTCCTGGCCTGTCAGTGCATCTGTTTAAACCCAGCTTGGAGTGACGTCACAGAAGCTGGTGATGGATGAGAGGGGCAGGAGAGGTGCACTACAGGACTGGACCCTGAGGCCCCAAAGGGCATTCCTCACATTCCCTGGGGCTGAGAGTAAAAGTCTGACCTAGAACAACTATTCCTCCTCCTCCTCCTCCTCCTCCTCCCCCTCCTCCCCCTCCTCCCCCCCCCTCCTCCCCCTCCTCCCCTTTCTCCCCCTCCCTCCCCTCCCCCTTCCCCTCCCTGTCATGTGTCTGGGAAGGCAAGTGAGGCGAGTCTGTGTGCAGAGCAAACCTGGGGGCCTTGGAGGAGGCCTGGGACCTGGTGAGAATGGAGAGAAGGCACCGTTCAGCATCTGGAGCTGAAGGATGGCCCAGGTGCCTCAGAAAAGGAGAATATGAGAGAGCAAGAAGGAGAGAGAGAGAGAGAGAGAAATAGAGAGGGAGGAAGGGGGGAGAGAGAGAAAGAGGAGAGAGAGGGAGGAAGGGGGAGAGAGAACGAGAGAGGGAGAGAGGGAGAGAAAAGAGTGGGAGGAAGGGGGAGAGGGAGAAAGAAAGACAGAGAGGGAAAAAGAAAGAGGGAGAAAGAGAAAGAGAGAGAAAGAAGGAGGGTGAGAAAGAGGAAGAGAGAAAGAGGAGAGAGAAAGGGGGAGCAAGGGGGAGAGAGAGGGGGAGGAAGGGAGAGAGGGAGGGAGGGAGAGAGAGAGAGAGAGAGAGAGAGAGAGAGAGAGAGAGAGAGAGAGAGAGGGAGAGAGAACCTCCGAAGCCAAGCCTGCTGACCCTTTGACCCTGTCTTGCATGTGTGGCCCTTTTGGGCTGTCAGAGAATAAATTCCCGTTGTCTAAGCTGCCCCGCCTGTGGTGTTTTGCTGCGGTGGCCCTGGGTCGTGGGGGCAGAATCAGCAATTCCCGGCACTCATCTTGCTCCCTGCAGAACGGGCAAGGGCAGCTTCCCCGGGACCTGGGCCAGGATCCCTGACTCCAGCCCATGTCGACTCTCCGTCACGGGCGGATTTGGGCTCACGCTGCTGCATCTTGGACGTTTTGGGTATGGAGCTTGGGCCGAGGACGGGGCGCCTGGCAGGAGGAGAACTCGCAAGGGTGTGCCGGCCATGCTGTGTGGGATGTGCACAAAGATGGGCTGATAAGGACCAGTTTCCACATGCGACAGTAATCATCTGGAAGTTCCGGTTCGAAGAAGAATCGCACAGCCCAGCATACGCATGGCTCGATGTTTAAAACTCCGGTCTCCCTGGGACCAGAGAGATAGGACAGTGGGTAAGCACTTGCCTGATGTCCCCAGCTTTTCTCCCCGACTGCCAGCTTGCCTCTCTGGTGACCTGTGGTGAGTGCCGAGAGTGGCTGCACCCCATGCCCCAGGTTGAACCCCCACTGAAGGCTGCAAGGAAGCAGTGGACCAGGGATGTTCACCTAAGTGTGATTCTTTTCAACTAAATACTGTTCTCTGTTTCTTCTTATGAAATTTCGGCGTGTTTGTCTTTTTCATCTCAGATTGGCAGGTTCTTTCTTCCTTTGCACTCCTGCATCTCTGTGTTTAAGATACTGGTGCCAGGGGACTTGAAGATGGCACTTTGATTGTGGGCATGCCCGGTGTGCACCTAACCTTGTTTGGGTTCCCAGCACTGAGAGGTTTCCCTGAGCATCCCCAGAGCAGACTTGGAGACCCGTTGAGCACTGTAGGATGTGGCCCAATGTTTGATTTAAAAAAAAAAACACAGCAAAAATCTTTTGATTCTCTCAAGTGTAAGAGGGCAATCTAATTGACACTCTTAATGAAAACAAACAAACAACATGTATTTATTAAACTTTTCAAAAACAAGTCATCACTTGGCGCCAGAGCGATAGTACAGAAGGCAGGGAAACTTGCTATGCACACGGCCTATCTGGATTTTGATCCCTGGCACCCCCAAGCACCTCCAGGAGTGATCCCTGGGCGCAGTGCCAGGAATGAGCCTGTGAGCACTGATAGGTATGACCCAAAGACCAATAAAGAGATTTTTAAATTAGAAAAGAAAACAAGTCAACGTTAAAGATATCCTGAGGACACCTTTCAGAACCTATTAACCAAAATTGGGGTCAAGGCCAAATGCCCTTCAGCAGCCAGAGATGTCTGAGACTGGCCCTCTGACCCCCACACTTTCTCTCAGCTCCGGGCACAGATGGCAGCAGTGAGCGGGCATCTTTAGATGAACAAGGCTGGTTGCTTTCAAACTCCTAAGCAGAATAACGAGGCCTCCTGGGGACTGGTGAGGAATCGGGGGCAGGAAGGGTGATCTTGGGCTGCACCCCAACTTCCACCAGGGAAATTTCAGTTTCACCTGCTTCAGCTTCTGGGTCTCTGCAACCTATCCTATTTAGAGCAAGGAATCCATCACTAAACACACACACACACACACACACACACACACACACACACACTGATAAGAACCCACCCGATCTGGTCATTTCATGGGACAAAGAAGGAAAGCAATGGCCAGGAAGAGCAAGGGCTGGATCCTGAGTCCCAGAATGAGGGAATGGTCATAGCCACGGTTTGGTGTAGACCCAAATGCCACACACATAGCCCCTCACGACCACCCCTACCCCAGTCCTCATCCACGTACTCAGGTCTATCCAGTAAGAGGAGGGTTTGGTTTGCTCTTGAGTTGGGGGAAGGGGGTGGAGCCACATCCTACAGTGCTCATAGGCTAGTTCTGGCTCTGTGCTCAGGAGTGACCCCTGTTTGTGCTGAAGGGACCCTTATGCAGTGCCAGGGGCCAAACCAGGATGGGTTGCATGCAAGGCAAGTCCCTTAAGCCCTGTACCATCTCTCTGGCCCATTAGTAGTAGTAGTAGTACTGGGGGTGGGGCGGGGAGAGGCGGATACTTTCCCATGTACAGGAGGCTCTGGGGGCTCTGTGAGAAATTCTCAGCCAACTGGGCTGGCAATTCAATCAAGGCTTGTTGCTCTCATCTGTGCCCAGAGCTGAGAGAGAGAGAGTGGGGATCAGAAGGCCACTCTTGGACATCTTTGGCTACTGAAAGGCATTTGGCCTTGACCCCCCTCCCCTTACACTTGAGAGAATCGAAAGATTTTTGCTATGCTTTTTAAAAAAGTTATTTTATTTTTATAAAGTTGTTCACAATCATTTATTACCTTTAATATTCCAATACCAATTCCACCACCATTATACCTTTCCACCACCATACTTCAAATGTTTCCAACTCGACCCCGAGCCCTGCCCCCAAAGCAGGACATAAATAATTTATTTTGTATTGCTTGTTATGAATAATTCACTAAAAATAATCCAAAGATGTTTCCTTAGAGGAAAGTGTATGAAGATTGTTGTATTTCACCCTGGAGCCATTAAGCCCTTGTATGAGAGATTACTAAGATGTTGCTAGAGGTTGAACTTTGTGTGCTTATGTATATATATATATATATTTTTCTCACCAAGATTGGTTGCCTTCTACTTTACACCCCATTAAATATGGCGTGCTACTTTTGGTTTATCACTGGTATAGAGTATGAGATGTGGCGCGGTCACAAATGCGACCATGTGCTCCAGGAATTCTAGAATTTTAAATGATACAGCTGAGGTTAATTTGATTTTTTTTTTAACTGGATGGTGACTTTGAGCTCTGGAGGCATCTCTGTGGCGTGTCACTCTGTGTTGCTCTCTTCCTATGTTTTGTTTTGTGATTAGAAAGAAATTATTTTTAGGCACCAGGATTTATAACACTTTACCAGTAAGGTTACATGCATGAAACATCCCAGCACCAGAGTATTCCCTTCCCTTCATCATTGTCCCAGTATCCCGCCCCTCCAGGCACCCAGCCTCCACCCTCCTCCCCCTCAGTCAACTTCACAGTGAAAATCAGTTCCCAGTTTCTGTTGCCTTTGGGCATTTGTTATTCCCCGATTCTGATTCCTTCTATCCCTGTTTGTGACTTTCTAACTGGATAAAAGTCAGTCATCTTGGAAGACGCGCAAGTTGAAAGCAGGCCGAGACAACCCATGCATGTTTTCAAAAGCAAATTGGAAAGTCTTTGAAATAATTAGCTTGCATGAGATCATAAGTGGTTGCTTTTATTAAAGACTAGGTCTGAATGTTTTACTGCCAGTAAATTGTTAACAAGGTAGGGTTATTTAATAATGTAGGTTATTATATTCAAGTTGTCCCAATGAAAGTGGAGAGTGGAATCTGAATGAGAGAGACCCGGGGAAGACGAGTTGATGCAGTAACATTTCCAGGGCAGCTGTGGCCCCTCAGTGCTTTATCTGCTCTCCAGCTCTCCACAAAGTCTTACAAAGTAGCCCCCCACCAACCCATCAGTAAATGCCCTTCTTCATTCTCCAGAGCTCTGAGCTGTGTGTGAAGAGCTTCGCCATTGCTGGGTCCAGTGTCACTCAGGAGCTAGAGGGAACCCAACCTGAGAGTTAGAACTTGGTCCTCTTGGGCCAAAGGGATAGTTTCGTGGCAATGGCACTTGCTTCACACATGGCTGATCTAAGTTTGATTCCCAGAACCCCACATGGTTCCCCCCCATCCCACCCCGAGCCCTTCCAGGAGTGATTCCCTAAGTGCAGAGCCAGGAGTCAACCCTGAGCACTGCCCGATGAGGCCCAAAACAACAAAAGCAACAAAAAGAACTTAGTCCTCTCACAGAGAAGAAAGGTGGAATCTCGATGTTCTGAGATCTGTTTCCTTCTTTCGTACTTCATCACTGCAACTTTTTTTTTAAAGGCACAGAGACCATACCCCAAACATGGATTCAACAACACTGAAAACCTGAGCTCTTAGTGACAACCACTGACACTTTGTAGTGTGCTGTTTCAGTTGACAGTCAGGGATGGGGTGGGGTTTGGGGAGGGGAGGGGATATGGGCGCGCTGGTGGGGGGAAGCTGAAACTGCCAGTGGGATTGGTGTTGAGCTATTCTCTGACCAGGTGCCAGCTCAGGGTGGGACTCGTGAGGATGGCAGAGGCGTGGTGGTCAGCAGGCAGAGCTACTGCATTTCCTGGCCTCTTGGCACTATGGGTAGGTGCAGAATTTTAAAGTGACTTAATAGGGTTCATTGGGGCCAATTTGGCGCCACTGTGGAGTGCAGGTCCCGGAGCTGGGGTGAGGCACCCCGGGTTCCCACCATCAGGCCCCAGTGGTGAGTCACCAGTGGGTGGTCCTGCTGCCATTTCTTCCCGTGCCACCTGCAGCATGTCACAGAGGAAGACCTCCCTGAGCATCAACTTTCTGGAGTCTGAGGATGGGCTTGTGTGCCCCCTCGCCAGGTTCTGTCAGGACTGGTGGCTGCGGCCTCCCCAAAGTCCCCAAGCTGCAAACAGTAGCAGCCCTGACCCCAGTCCTGGTCCCTGCCAGGGCCGCTGCTGCCATTGCCACTGGGGCCCAGGGGGTGTGGTGTTACCTGCATGCCAGTCTGGACCCGCAGGGCGAGTGCATCGGCAGCCAGATGGTGCCCTAGGGCTTCCTGAGACTCCAAAACCTCTGCCATGATTCTGGCCAGACTCCAGCAACTCAGGACCAGGTTTTCCAAGAAATTAAACCACCAAAAGTTAGGTACATGGGAGTCACCCACTGAGCTTCCAGCTCAGCCATCTGCATTCTTGTATCGGCCTTGCTTCAGAGACTCAGAAATAAACCTCAAAGGAGATCAAAAGCCGCAGTTCACCTCAGACCAGTGTAAGGCTGAACAACCTGGGGCACATCAGAGGGGAGTTGGTTCGCCCAGTGTCCACCCGAGCAAATCTCTGGGCAGTTATTTACTTCTACAATCCAGAATCCCCACGAATCCTCCTGGCTGGATTCCACCATCTCAGGACAGACAAACATGATGATGATCTCTTAGTACCTATATTGCAGATTCTAAAAGAGACAGAGGGATAGACAGACAGACGGATAGACAGACAGAAAGAGACAGAGACAGAGAAGAGAGACGGAGACAGAAACAGAAACAGAGACAGAGAAATAAGAAAGGAGTTTGCCATAGAGGCAGGTAGGGGTTGTGGTAGAGGTTGGTGGGAGAGAAACGGGGGACGTTGGTGCTGGGAAATGTACATTGGTGGGGGAATGGGTGTTGGAGCATTGTATGACTGAAACCCAATCATGAATAGCTTTGTAATGGTCTATCTCACAGTGAGTCTCTCTCTCTCTCTTTCTCTATATGTTTGTATATATACATATATACCTAAAACTCAACTATCAATAACTCAATAAACTGTGACAGTTCTTTAATAAAACGGTCCTCCCGTTGTTCATCGATTTGCTCGAGCGGGCCCAGTAACATCTCCATCATGAGACTTGTTGTTACTGTGTTTGACATATCGAGTACGTCACAGGTAGCTTGCCAGGCTCTGCCGTGCATTCTTTAATAAAAATATAACTAAATGGGTGGCTGGAGCGATAGCACAGCGGGTAGGGCGTTCGCCTTACAAGCGGCCAACATGGCCGACCCGAGTTCGATTCCTCCGCCCCTCTCGGAGAGCCCGGCAAGCTACCGAGAGTATTCGCTATGCCAGACACAGTAACAACAAAGTCTCCAATGGAGACGTTACTGGGCCCGCTCGAGCAAATCGACGATCAACGGGAGGGCCTTTACCTTTACCTTTACCTTATAACTAAATAAAAATAAAGGCACAGAGATTGGAATCATCCCATTTCTCATTTGTACAGTTGGCTTGTATCGAATGAGTCTCTCCCAAGCCATGCCTGTCCCCTCGTGGGGAATACAGAATACCTTTTGATCCCCTCCAGTGGAGCCGAACTGACTTGGCAAGAGAGTCAGGGCAGACGGGGAGAGACCGGGAGGAGCAAAACAGAAGCCGTCAGTGCCCACCTCCCAGCAGCAGTGGTGAGAGGGAAAGTGCCTCCTGGAAACCCCCAAGTGGATTCTGCTCGAATCATCCCCTCTTCCTTTGAGAAGGTTCACACAGATGCCAGTCTTGACACCGGTCACTTGGTCATTGCATTCATTCAACAGAAGGACACAGAAGAGACTTAAGCATGGTAGGGCCTTTTGGCCACAGCTCAGGATGCTTGGAATTCAGACAGGGCAGAGCTGAAGTCAAACCCTGCCCCCTACTGTGAACTGTGGTTCTGGTTTTGAGGGAAAATGACACTCTCTCTCTCTCTCTCTCTCTCTCTCTCTCTCTCTCTCTCTCTCTCTCTCTCTTCAGCTTGGTTTTCTTCTCTTATAAAGAGGCTTGAGCCTCCAGCTGTGTATGGGGCACCACTGATTTTCCTATACTCTAAAGTGTGTGTTTTGGATCCCCCTGAAGTAAGTTCAAGCCTACAGTCAGCGTGGGCATCTTCTCTGCTTTAATGATCTCCTTGGACTTGAAGGACTTCCAGCCTGACGAGGATGATCTCTGATTCCCCTTGTTTGTGTCTAAAGCCCAGCTGTATCTCTCAGTTGGGTGACCTAGGAAGTCTCTTGAACTTCACTTTCATTTGTCTCTTCTTGAAAACTAGATGATGATGGTTGTGGTACCCAGCTCAGAGGACTGCAAGTAACGAGTAAGGGGGTCTCTGTTCCCTGCCCGCTGGATGAACCCTCGCAGAGGCCAGCCTTCCCCTTGCAGTTTATGAGATTCATATGCATGTGTACATATATATACACATTACCTAATAAGGTCCTCAAAATTGTGTTCTCAGAGTCACAGAACCAAGGATATGGGATGTGCTTGGGCACCTTAAGTAGAAATTGGACCCATCAGCCCAGAAGTGGCTGTGTACTCCATAGACCGTTTCTGTACCTACCAGCCCAGGAATGGTTGGGTACTCTGAAGACCATTTCTGGTTCAGCCTCCATCAAGATTTTTCTCCTGTGTAAAAGTGAATGAAAGTTCTAGAAATTTATCTTTCCCTTGGAGTCACACTGCTGGTCCAGTTTGGGGGGCTAATAACTGAGTAATATCGAAATGCAGGCTCAAGGGAAATGACAAACCCATACTTAACTTTTCCCCGATGCCTTTCTAGTGAGGCCCTAGAAGATTTTTCTTCCTAAATTGAGTCTGACCTTTTCAGAAATTTGCTTTTCATCTTTCCCAGTGGAATCGTTTTTCTTATGGAATTCAATTTGCTTGCTTTGTGTCTCTACTGCTTAGTTTCAAAGAGGAGGTCAGCACCCATGCCTCTCTGGTCATTTCTCCCTCCCAGCCCATCATAAATTTATCAGGAGAGGCTTTCTCTCCCGCCACTGCCAGGCAGGCCTGGGTCAGGTGTTTGACAGTCTGCTGTGAGAGCCACCATGTGCCTGAGATGATGCATCGTGTCTGTTATGTGGCACAGTGGCCTGGTGGCCTGGCTGGGTCACAGTGAGGTAGAAGGGTTCAGTGTATACATGTTACCCAGCTCTGTTCTGTGGGGAACTCGGGCAGGTCGCTGATGTATTTTTTCATTGACACTGTGAAGTGCTTGATCTCTAAAAGCTCTGCTCTTGGAGTGGCATTCCCAGCCAGTGCTCTTGCCTCATTCTTAAAGAGTTATAGGAACTCAGGGAAGTCTCTGAGAAGCTTGTTGAACTGTGAAGTCTCTGTTGAGAGTAGCTTCAGCAGCCAGGCAGATCCAACTAGGTCCATGTGCCTTTTGTGTCCAAGTAGCCCTCGCTTCTCTGAGGAGCATGTTTGGGGCAAATGGTCCTGCTCCTTCGGGGCCTGGGTGATGTCAAGGGAAGTTCAGCCAGCATTCAGCTCAGAGTTTCCAAAGCCTCATTGCCATTTCATTTAGAAGGCAGTCTTGTGTTCTGAGCAGTTTGTTTCTGGATCCTAAAAGAACTGCCAATCTGATCGTCTCTGGTTCAAGTAACAGGTCAAGTTCAGAGGACCCTGACTAAGAAGGGGCCATCTTATTGGTTAAGTTATGCAAAAAAAAAAAAAAAGTCCACGTTTCCATATTGGCTCCCCCACTCCAGCCTCCCTTGTCCTGCCTTGAGAAAGGCAAGGTATGGACTGAAGTTGCTTTTAAAGCAGAATCTGGCCAGGGCCTCTGGAAGAGAAGGCAACGCAGGCTATGGGGGAGCCCCTTCACCCCTTCCCCCAAGCCCAGATAGGTCCTCCTCTGAGCTGCCGAGTGCCTATCACATCAGAAAGAAAAGCTAACATGGATGAGAAGTGACCGCTCGGGAAGACGTCGGTCCCGATCATCAGGAGCCTGAGACCACCACGACCGTGAGGGCAAACACAGAGAACTCATGGTCCAGAGAATGTGTGGTGAGGCATTGGGCATGATCAGGAGCTTGCGAGAAACGCTGCTGTAAGCATATGACAGCCCTGCGCATGCCAGGCATTTTATCAACCAGCGGGCCAGTGGGGAGCCTTTGTCTGGCGCCGGGTACTTGAGCCAAGTCAGGAGGACTGTTATCAGGCAGAAAGTTCCAGGCCGGGGGCCTGTGCTGGGACAAGGAGGTGGGGCTGCTGTGTGAATGGGGATGGGGCAGAGCCGTCACAAAGACAAACGCAGCAGGGAGGCAGGGAAGAGAGGAGGCCGGGAAAGTTCCCTTCAGCAAACTCTGTATTAAAACGGTGCACTGCACCCGTTGCTGGTACCACCGTGGATCTCTCAGCACTCAACTCTCACGCTTCAGTTCCGCCCGTTTCCTGCCGCCCCCTCTCAGCCGTGGCATCTCCCAGGTGGGCACGTGGGGCCTCAGTGTCTCTCCCGCAGGGAAACTGTGTCTTCTTCACTTTTCCGTTCCCGTTGAGAACAGCCCTAGGGTTCAAAAATAACCGGGAGTCGGGGCTGGAGCAACAGCACAGCGGGTTGGGCGTTTGCCTTGCATGCAGCCAACCCGGGTTCGATTCCCAGCATCCCATATGGTCCCCTGAGCACTGCCAGGGGTGATTCCTGGGTCAGAATCAGGAGTAACCCCTGTGCATCGCTGGGTGTGACCCAAAAAAGCAAATAAATAAATAATTAATTAATTAAATAACCGGGAGTAAACTTGGACCGTGGCAGGTTTGCCCAGCATCGGGGCATGACTGACGAAAGAGGGAAAGGGGGTGGGAGGAAGCCTCTTTCCTGAGCCTTGCAGGATGAGGTCATTGTTCTCAGCTGCCCTGACCCTAGCATGCAAAGGCTCAAAGTCTGTGTGTGCCTCTGGCCAGCCAGCGACTAAAATCCTGATGAGCAGCCAGGCGGAGAGTAAAGGAAGCCTCCCCGAATTAGAGTAATTCTATTAAAGCCTAGTATTTAAAAAAAAAAAAAAAGTACCAAAAAAGCCCATCTGCTGAGACGATATAATTCATTAAGTGAAAAGAGGAGGCAGAAGGCTGCGGAATGGAGGGGGGAATGAATCAACCCTTTGCTGTCTTTTGTCTCGTGGATTTGAGTTACCGGGAAACAGCAGTGACCCAACTCTGGATTCTGGATCCTGCCGCGGGGAGGCACAGCTGAGGAACTCTCTGGGCGTGTCTTGCCTTGGCACTGAGGACGCTTTTCTGCAGGTGTGGCGTGGGGTGAGGGAAGGGGGGTGCTGGTGGCGGCCGCTGGTGTCCGAGGAGGGCCGGGCCTGGGGACCAGTAGGAGGCGGAGGGAGCACCGGGGGATGAGGAGTCCCCAGGGAAGGTGCTCCGCGGGTGCAGGAAGTGCCTCATTCTTCCTGCGCTGGCTGGGGCACACCCTCTGCGTGGCACTCCCCTCCTGGAGTCCGACTCAGCCCACAGACTTCTGGGCAGGCGGCCAGCGCCCGAGCCTGTCCCCCGACGAGCGCGCACGGTCGGTCCTGGCGAAGAGAAGCCTAGGTCCCGTGATCTGTCCCTGTCGTCACTGGCCTGGGAGCCCCGGAGCCCATGGACCCTCTTCAGGCTGAGGAAGACCACCAAGGTTTGGCTCTGTCCTAAGACCCCTCGTCCCCCTGCGGGGCTGTCTGGGTACCCGGGGTTTTCAGGGATGGGGAGAGACACCACAGGCTTTCCTTAGGGGTAAAACAAGTCTCTGTGCTTCTGCCACTCTGTTCGCTTGCTGATTTGCTGATGGGTGACCACGCTGGTATTTGGGATGTGGAGTTTCTCTAGGATAGCACAGCCGATGTGCATGTGGGGAGGATTTAAAAAAAAAAAAAAGACAACTGCTTTGTAGCAGAAGTAGCAGCTGAGTGCAATGAGATGGAGCCAGATTGGCGTGCGGGAGCACTTTAAAAGGAGTCCTTGGCGATGATGTCAAATCTCAGGAGTGCTCATCCTCTTCCATGGCCCCCTCCCACGACAGCACCTCTAGGATAGCGTGACTTTGACATACGTCCTTTCGTCCCTCTCACGTCTTTGAACTCTGGGGGAGGGGGGGGGCTGAAAGGGGGTGCAGAGTGTGACTGCTCTCCCTGCCCTTCTGGTTGGGGTTCATGGGGCAGTTGGTTCCTCGGGGGACAGCAGTTCTGGAGGGAGCAGCCCATCAACTCCGCTTCCCCCCCCCCCCCCCCGGGACTGACAGCTGGCACGATGACCTCAGAGGCACCTCAGCACCCGCGGCCCGTGTCACTCTGTGCGTTGGTCCTTCTGATCTCCCGATCGTTGACCTCTTTGGATAACAGTGTAACCAGGGCCCGGAGAAAGTGCAGGGGTTCACGGAAATTCCGTTCCAGATGGGCAGTCACCCTTCCCGGGCACGCAGGACCTCCGCGATCTCCCGTTTGCCTTTGGCCGGGGCTGGTGGGGAGGCTCCCCGGGGACGCGGCTACGCGTGTTTGCACCTGCCGGGAGGGCCGAGGCTCGCACGGTCTCTTGGCACCCATGTCACGGGCGCATGATTCACGGCGGCTCCTGGGGCCTTGAAGTCGCCTCCTGAAAGCGAACGCTCTTTGGAAAGAGAGTTGTCGATGGAAAATATCTGGAAATGTGATTTAGTATTCTTGATCGATCAGCCCAAGATATCTAGTGGGAAGACAAAAGTTGAGAAACAGCAGCATAATCCGTTTAATGCCGACAGCGACCCCAGGGATGCCAGAAGCCAAGAATCTGATCCAACCTTTCTTCCTCCCACACCTTTTTTTTTTTTTTTTTTTTAGTCTAGCATCACCCAATGACCAAGAAGGGCTCTAGTTTCTCTGCTACGCTGTGGGATTCAACGCTCCAAGATAGAACCTGAATCTGAATGACATCACACTTATTGTATCTGTGGATATACTATTTCTGATCTTTAGTGTTGGAAACTGATTCTGTGGCTCGTCCCGGTTGAAAGGGGTTGTCTTGGTGATAAAATTAGAATGTCCCCTCTGGTTTGGTGGTTCTGTTTAGAAACGGTGGAAGTCCTCTGGTATCCTTGCACTGTGAAAAGAGTGGGCTTTAGTTTTGATTCACAGGAAAGTGAGGGCACGTCTGGGAAAATCTCACATTGACAGAGAGACTCTTGCACAGAGTAAATCATGGTCTTGCAACCAGTTTTCTAGGCCAGCCCGGGGAGGACAATGTCTCGTGCCTTTTCTCTCTGCTGTTCAGCTAGCCTCTGTTCCATTCCATATGTACTTTTTTAGGTATTTTGGAGTCTTTCCGCTCGCTGCCAGCTGGATTCCGCAGAACTCATGTCCTTAGAACAGTTGAACAGTGAACTAAATTAAATCAGCCGTGCTGAAATTGGAAGTTGGCAAATGATTCTGAGACTCAAAAACAAGCTCACCTTATGTTTGGAACGTAGGGGCTTTCACGGCTTCGCATTGTTTTGAAACTACTCTCCCTAGGGAATGGCGGCCAGATATTTAGATTATCTGTGTTTTAAGAGCGAGAGAGAGCGAGAGAGAGCGAGCGAGCAAGCGAGAGAGAGAGAGAGAGAATGAGAGAGAGAGAGAGTAGCAGCAGAGTGAAGGCACTGTTACGCTCTGCTGGGTGTGGTCCAAGCTCTAAGCTACAGTACCTACTCAGCAACCCCACCTCCAAAAAAAAAAAAAAAGAATAGAAGGTCACTTGGGCCTTTGACCCACCCACCCCCCACCTCGCCATGTGCATGGACTTACCACTATGTACATCCCTGGGCCAAATAGAAGGGTCATGGACTTGTTTGACTGCATTTCGGTTTTGTCTCTGTTCTCACCGGGGGGGTGGGGAGGCTGATGAAACAGAGAGGCTTTGCCACGCCACCCTCTCATCCTTCCCTCTTCAGGAAGAGTCTTGTCCTCTTTGTCCCCGGCACTCCTGGAAAGCAGGAGCTCGTCAGATGCTATTGGTGGGAGACAGGGACACAGGGACTTACTTCCTGCTCTAAACAGTATGCCTAGAGCGAGTGTTTGCAGATGCACACACATCTCCTGGGAATGTGGGAGGGCCACATGCATAGGGAGCCTGCTGGAATGGGAAACCCCCACCTCCACCCCGAAGCTCCCAGGGCACTGCTGTCACCAGTACCCAATGCACAGTGGCTCCTCCCCGGGCTGCCCGGGGCCACGCACTCATGGCTCCCCACTGGCCACTGGCCTTGCCAAACTCCCAACGGAGGCCACTGTGAAGGCTTCTCAAGCAGAAAAACCTGTCCAGTACTCATCCCGGGTGAAACCACCTTGAGTGTTAGTCAGCAAGTTGCTTTTGCCCCTTTGGGGAAAGGAATGGCATTTAGGATCTCCCATATTCTGAATTATTAAGTCTATAGCCTCAACCTGTTTTTTTTTTCTTTTTGGGTCACACCTGGCAATGCACAGGGGTTATTCCTGGCTCTGCACTCCTGGCGGTGCTCGGGGAACCATATGGGATGCTGGGAATCGAACTCAGGTCGGCCGCGTGCAAAGCAAATGCCCTACCCGCTGTGCTATTGCTCCAGCCCCTATAGCCTCAACCTTTAGAGTAGGCTCTGATGGAGAAGTAGGTGGGGAGCTGGGGAGCCCCAAGGCATAACTTGCCACCGATTGTGTGCAAACAGACAGTTGTCAGCTCTAAGCAAGCCACTTAGAGCAGGAAGCAGGGCACTATCTATGTGGCGTCTACTGGTGCTCACCTTGGTCCCTCTTGACCCAGGAGCCCCCACCCTGCGGTGGTGGGGATTGACTGGAGGGGCTGCTCCTGGCCTGAGGGGCTGTGAGTGAGGAGTGGGGTAGGTAATCTCTGTGGCCAGCATATCTCTAGCTGTGTGTGATTTTCTTCGCCTTTCATTTTTATTAAAGCACCTTGATTCACAAAGCTGTTCACAATACAGTTCTTTCAGGCATCTAGTATTCCAACATCAATCCCACCCCCAGTGGGACCTTCCTTCCACTCCCGTCTCCCCAGTTTCCCTCCCTCCCCCAAAGCCTGTCCCCTTTAGCTGGCACTTAGCAGATCTGCTTTGTGCTTCTTGCTCCGTGGGTTACTTTGAAACGGTTCAAACGGTCTGTTCTCCTGGTTTCTATCTGGTTTCTATTGCTTTCCAAGCACTCACGGCACCCACAGACCCCTGAATTTCACTAGTCACTTCGCTTTGGCAGCTTTGGCCTCACCTGGGTGTTGACTTTCAGCCACCGTCACTCTACTCTTCCGGCTGCAGCTGGCAGCTTCACTGGGGAAGTCTGTTTGCAGGAGGGGCAGCACCTTCCCAGCACTTGGCCTTGAAGCAGCTCAGACACGTCCTGTGGGTTTTCATTTATGACTGAGTGGCTCCGAACAAGGCAGGTGCTGGGAGCTGTTTGGAACATGTCTCTGAAGGGTTGGAGAGATAGTACAAGGGAGAAGGTACTTGTCTTGCATGCGGCAGAAGGTGTGTCTATCTCTGGTACCACGTGGTCCTCAGAGCACTGCCAGGAGTGATCCCTGAACACAGAGTCTGGTGGAAGCCAGGAGCACTGCCAAGCGTGTCCCCCAAACAAAAACCAGCCAAACACCCCTCCATTTGGAATCGACTTTCAGAAGGACCTGTAGCACCTGACCTCGCTTCTAAAGATGTGCAAGGCAATTGCCCAACTGGAGAATTTGGATAGGGCCTGGGCAGGGCGCAGAATGCCAGAGGATACCGTCACCTAAGGAAGTTTGGGGTGCTGAGGCCAGGGAGATGGCTTAAAGGATTAGTGCACATGCTTTGAACTTGTATGCATCCTAAGTTTGACTCCTACCACCACATGATCCCCTGTGCATCACCAGGAAGAACACCCTGAGCACTGCTGGGTTCCACCCACCAAAAAAAAAAAAAGTGGGGAAAGAACTGAGGGTGCTGCCTGTGGAAGGCCTGGTGGCTTCTTGAGATGTAGATGACCTCCCACTTTCAAGGGCACAAGTTTGACCTCGGGTTACCTCTCACCCTGTCTCCAGTGGGGATTCGGATGCTCTGGTCCTCAAGACCCTCTTGGCCAGTCACAGTGACTGCTAAGTGACAATGCTTTTTTTTTGTTCTTCTGAAAGAAAGTTCACTTTCCTCCTATAAATGTGTTCCCCCGTTTCCTGTCTTCAGTTCTTGTGTTGTCACGGGTTACGCACTTGGCACCATAAGTGACACTGGTGGGGATCATAGCAGTAGTTTTGGGGATCACGCTGTGTGGTGTGGTTGGTGTCAGAGATACAATGCAAGGCCTCACACCTGCAAGGCAGGCAATCAAGTGCTGAGCCTCATTCTCAGGCCTTACAACTGTATAATTTGGGGGGTTGCAGGAGGAAAACATGTTCTTTTTGGACCCAACATATAGATTAAGCTCTTAATGGTTCACAAAACCTTTAGTTCACACAGAAACGTCTATACTCACTAGCATGTGAGACCTTGGATAGTGCCTTCATTCCCCAGAGCTCAGGTTCCACATCTATAAAAATGGAACTAGTCTTGCCTCCTGGTTTATAAGATTGATTATAAATGAGGATGATGGGGGTGGCTATAAAGCCTGACTTGCAATAGTGAATGGATTGTATCATTTGTAATTGTATTGCACCTGAGAAATTCAAACGTTTGCAAATCATGTATACTGTTCACTAGTGTTTGGGCCCTGTCCAAGGCCTGGATGCTAATTGGGGTATTTTAATTTTGTTTCTGTGTGTGCTTACTGATGTGTTTTTCACAGTGCAAAATGAGGCTGCCCTTGGCCTCTGTGCTGAGCCAGGCGTGCTTCCTCTCACGTACTTCACTTCCTTCCAGGGCCGGGGGTGGGGGTGAGGGGGGGTGGTCCCTGTCGCCAATCATTAGGCAGCGTCTTCTCCCACCCATGAGACAGGAGCCTGGAGCTGGTCAGCCTGACACCGGAGATGACCAACACAGTGGCATTTCTGTTCCCAAATGTGCCTTTCCTTCCCAACACTCTTTGCCTTTGTATTTTTTTAATGGCTGTATAAACTTACAATCTCTTAGAAGACTTCTAATTTGACCTGCTCAGGGAAGATGATTAATCGGTCCCAAGAGAAGTCTGCTCGGTCCCCGGAATAAAGGTAGCCAAGTCCTTCTGTGAAGAGTTGTCAGCAAGAATTTTCGGTTTTACAGAGGATGGCACAGCGGGTAGGGCGTTTGCCTTGCACGAAGCCAGCATGACCAACCCGAGTTCGATTCCTCCGCCCCTATCGGAGAGCCCAGCAAGCAACCGAGAGTATCTCGCTTGCACGACAAAGCCTGGCAAGCTCCCCATGACATATTCGATATGCCAAACACAGTAACAACAAGTCTCACAATGGAGACGTTACTGGGCCCACTCGAGCAAATCGATGAACAATGGGAGGACCATAACTGTGACCGTGACAGAGGATGTGAGCAGCATCAGTCTTCCCTCCTGCTCAGGGACTCAGGGTCCATCTCAGGGCTGAGTCATTATGTGCCCGCTGTGTGCAGGTGCAGGTGCTTGAGCAAGAACCTTCGGTTAGAAACAGTATATATATATATATATATATATACATATATATATATATTTATATATTTGCTTTTTGGGTCACACCTTGTGATGCTCAGGGGTTACTCCTGGCTCATGTACTCAGGAATTATTCCTGGCAGTGCTCAGGGGGACCATATGGGATGCTGGGTCGGCCTACGGTAAGGCAAATGCCCTACCTGCTGTGCTATCGCTCCAGCCCCAGATTAGAGACAGTCTTGACTTTTCGGCGAGTCTCACTGAAGCAGTGGGAGTCCAGCTCTGTCCACATGATCCCTGTGGACACTTATATGAACCCTTTTTCCTTCCTTCATTCCATCCTTTATTCTTCACATGCTCTTGAGTCTAACAGTGCTATCTGTAAGAAATAATCTTTCTGAACAATCCTTTAAAAGTTAAAAAGAAACTATAACCTTGGAGTTAGATGAAACCATTTGTTCCTTTGATTGCTGTCCGTAACCTGGGAGATGAGAGGAACAGTGAGCACGAGATGAGAAGCCACAGTAAAGTTGTTCAGATACGCAAGCTCACTGGGACTAGGGGCTCCTTGAAGGAAGAAACTGTCTCACTGCTCATCATCATTTCTCAGTATCTTTCTAGACACTGCCCCACCCAGAGCAGACACTTCATAAAAGCTTATGGAAGGGAAAGGCAATGGTATTGTTATCCTCAGTTCTGTACTCCATCCCTCTCTCTTCCTGAGTAAGGCTCTTGGTTCATGTCTTCTGATAGTTTCTTTTGATTCTTGATGCATTGTGATTTTAAAATGTTTAGAACGCAATATTTGGGGGTTTTGTTTGGGGCCATACCTAGCTGTGCTCAGGGCTTATTCCTGACTCACTACTCAGGGATCACTCTTGGTGGGGTTCAGGGAACCATATGTGGTGCCAGGGATCTAACTCGGGTTGGCCATCTGTAAGGCAAGTGCCCTACCTGCTGTACTATCATCTTTCTGGCCCCTCAAGTACCATTTCTTGACTTTGCATATTTGAGGTTATCTAAGAGTGTGGACAATGTGATCAGAGAGACAGTGCATGGAGTAAGGTACTTGCCTTGCCTGAACACCATGAAGCATGATCCCTGATCACAGAGTCCTCAGCACAGCCAGCTCCCAGCTGCACACACACACACACACACACACACACACACACGCACGCACGCACGCACGCACACACACACACACGCGTGCACGCGCGCATAGCTAATGTCTACTGTAAGAAACAAAAATGTGGAGATGGTTATCTAAGAATCTTACCATGGAGATGGAATTACATAAAGAAAGCCACCCCAACTCACTGCTCACACCCATATGTCCTGATCTCAGTGTGTTGGCTGGTGCCCGCGTCCCAGTTCTTTCTCCAATGCCCCTACTGACTGCACCCACCCCCACCCCAGACAGGCTCAAGTGTCGCCGTTTCCTTTCCTCACCTGTCATGCATTCCAGCTTTCAAAACCAGATTGATATCTTTGATGTGTAGTTGCTTGTCTCCTGTTCACTTTGGGGTAAAAGCATAGAGAGAAAAGTGTGTTTAAAGCTCCAGGTTTAACTGGAAGCTCAAGAATTCTGTAGATTTTGTGCTTAATTGCCACCTTAAACTCTGCGACACATTTGATCTCATTCCTACGACAGAATGGTAAATTCGTTGCTCCAGGGAACTACCATTTTTAGGGGGTGTCTCTAAAGCATGGTTATATTTGTTTATGGAACTGTATTTTTAGGGATGCAATTTCTCACCTCTTCAGAATGTGTCACCCAACCAAACCCACCACGAAGCACCCACTGTCCTCTGGACACCAGACCCCTTCCACTCTCCCACTCTCTTCTGCCCCACCTCCTTTCATAGTCTCACCCTGCAGTCAGAGGCCAGGAGCCTGTTTTTCTTTGGCTTTGTTCCCTTGCTTTGCTTCTTTATGTCCCAACCACGAATGAGATTATCTGGTAGTTTTCTTTCTTCTTATTTTGCTTAGTATGCCCTCCTCCTCCATCCATATTGTAGCAAAAGGCAGATTTTTATCTTCCAGCTGGAGTTCTGTTGTGTATCTAGGACCACATTTTATCTCTTCCTCTATCATTTAGCACTTGGGTTATCTCCAAATCTTGCCTATTGTAAAAAGTGCAGCAGTGCACATTGATCTATGTATGTACTTTTGTTGTTTTGTTTTGGGGGCTCTACCCAGTGGGGACTCGGGCCATTCATGTTGGTGTCCAGGGGACCGTATGGTGCGGGAGTCAAAACTGGGCCTCCCTGGCATCTGCTCTACTTATTGTGCTCTTTCTGGCCCTGATATAGATGCATCTCTTTCAGATTGGTGTCTTGTGTTCTTTGGCTAGAAAGAACACAAGGGAGTGGTATGGCTGAGTCATATGATAGTTCTACTTTGTTTTTCATGGGTTTGGAGCCACACCCAGTAAAATCCAGTGGACTCTCCCTGTATAGTGCTCAGGAATCCCTTCCAGAGATGCTCAGAGGACCACGTGGTGCCAGGGAGTTAGCCCCAGCCTCCTGCATGTATACTGGCCCTGGCCCTTGAATATTTTGCGAAGTCTCCCCACCTATTTCCATGGTGGCTGACTGAACCAGGTTATGTTCTCACCAACACAGACTGAAGGTTCCCTTGTCTCCACCTCCCTGCCCATGCTTGTTATTTCTGATCTTTTGGACACAGGCCATTGTCACAGGCGAGAGGAGATAGCTCATTATCATTTTGGTCTTTATGTTCTGATAATGAGCATTTTTTAAATGCACCTTTGTATGTATGTGCTTGTGTGTGTGTGTGTGTGTGTGTGTGTGTGTGTGTGTGGTATGTGTGTGTTGGTGAAGTTTCTGTTTAGCTCTTCTCCCCATTTTCGCCGGAGTGGTTGTTTTCTTGTTGCTGAGTTTTGTGAGTTCCTTATAAGTCTTGAATATTAGCCCTTTGCCAGAGGTAGAGTGTGCAAATATTTTCTCCCATTTGAGAGGGTTTCTTTTTGTTTAATCATAGCTCCAGAAACTTCCATTGATGTAGCCCCTGCGTTAATTTTGATTTTTGTTTTTCTTGCTTTTGGAACAGAATCCCTGAGCTAATATCATGGAGTGTTTGCCTATATTTTCCTCAGTGTAACTGGTGATCTGGGGCCTTATGATCTGGGATCTTGCATCAGGGTCTTTAATCCACTTCGAGTTCACTTTTGTGCAGCTTGAGAAAGCGATCCAAAGAAGCTGTGATTTTTTGTTTCTTGGGGACCACATCAGGCAATGCTCAGGTCTTATATCTGGCTCTGGGCTCAGAGGTCACTTCTACCCAGGAGTCATATGTGGTTCTGAATGTCAAACCAGAGTTGGCCACATGCAAGTGGGTCACTGAACTTACTATCTCTCGATGGCCCAAAGCTGATTTTTACCTTTTAGAAGTATAGTCATAAGAACATGGATTGAACTTACTAAAATAGTCCTTGTAAGTTGGTTTTTCAAAGTAGTTCACTACAAAAGACATTTATATGCATAAATGAGTATAGTCCCCAAAAGCTATGTCACTGAAAAATCCTGAAATTTTTCTTTTTCATTTTTGCTTTTAAGATTCCAAGAAAATGTGTTAGCTATAAGCATTTTCAGGCAAGATAACCCAGCTGGTACCATCTGCAAATTTAGAAATTCAAAGCAGCGGACGATTATCAATCTCTCCCGAGACTGCAGGCTTGACTGGGCATGAGCTGTCCAACTGACATGGAGAGCCTGATGAAGTTGCTCACCTTTGGGGACAGCTCTTGGATTGGTCCCTCTCAGCCTCCTCTGGGACTCCCAGGTTATCTTCCACGCTGTTCGTCATGGCAACCAGGGTAAAAGAGCAAGCAGCAAGCACAATGTCTCAAGGTCTTCTCCCAGAGCTGGTACACTGTCCCCGCTTCCTCCTTGTTCCATAGGCCGGAGTAAGTCACATGGTCAAGCCCAGTCCAAAGTGGGAAGACATTATGTAATGCAGATCTAATGAGAGGGACAGATTGAGGCCCCGTAGGGGAAGTCCACCCTGACTTCTATGCAGTGACTTGCATTGCACTGGTATGAATGAGAATTTACTGAGACTCACTGAAATGGAAGTCTTGTGCCCAGTTAATCTGAGAAAACTCATTTTTAATAAAAAAAAAAACCCGATTCTACCTCTCAGGAATCTTACCGTATTCAAAGAAGTGGTACATAGATGAAAGTAATGAATGTGTGTGGAGAAAAGTAAGGAATTGAAGGTTAGAACACTTTGTGTGACCAGCCTACAGAAGGCTTCTTATGTAAAGGGCATGACAGTAGATATTTTAGACTTTGTGAACCAAGCAATCCCTGTCATAACTATCACAGTGATTGCAACACAATCCACACAACACAAGGCATGGGTGATGCACAAATGAAAGGGCAGGACTGTATTCCAATGAAACTTTGACTCATAAAAACAGACTGCAGGTTTTTATAGATCACTGACCTAGAATTGTGAAAGAAATAAAGATCAGCTGTGAAAGACTTTTTGTGTGTTTGGGTTTTGTTGTTGTTATTGTTGTTGTTTGGGGGTCACACCCAGTGGTGCCCAGGGGTTGCTCCTGACCCTACACTCAGGAATCACTCCTGGTGGAGCGTGGGCTTCATAACGGACACGAGGGATCAAACCTGGGTAGGCCATGTGTGAGGCAAGTGCCCTCCCCATTGTACAATCGCTCTGACCCTGAAAGACAAAACAATCGTTTTGAAGGCAATGAGGATCAGTTTCACTCAACAGATGTATTTTATTTTAGTTTTTTTTATTTTATAAAGTAGTTTACAATATTTGATTACCTTTAATATCCAGATACCAATCCCACTACCATTACACCTTCCCACCATCATATTTCAGATGTTTCCATGCTGAATCCCAACCCCTGGCCCAAAGCAGAACCGAAATAATTTATTTTAGTGATCTCATAGAGGGGCTTAATGACCCCTGGGTGTAATACAACAATCTTCACATTCTTTCCTCTAAGAAAACTTTTTTGGAGCCTTTTCAGTGTTTTTTTTTAATAACAAAAAAACAAGATATATTTTAGATAGTCAAGAGAAATAATACAGTTAGTCAGCAGATGAATTTCCCCCAAGGTTCATGTGGTGCAGTCAAAATGAAGACTAATTACTCTTCAAAACAAACAAAGCATTATTTCTGCTTCTGAAAGCCAGCTTGAAAACATGTTTACTAAGAATGTTGAGTGTTTTTCCTTAGACAATAAGAAAGGGTTTAGACATAAAAGAATCAAAGTGATTCTGTTTTATGCCACTTAAGATGTTTTGATTGACATGGTGTCGATTAGTATGAAGAGAGGAAGAGAACTGAGGATGGTTGTTAAGAACTGTTGAGAACCAAGCCACAGGGAGCACGTGGGCTTTTGCCCTAACTCATTTGCATCTCACTTGATTCTATCTAGAATTCTTCATGATTTCCCCCCCCCCCCCATGGGAAAACCAAAAGTTAAAAATGCACTTAAAAAATAAAGGAATTGTCATGTTTTGGCTCGAAAAGTTGTTTGTTTGGGGCTCACCCACAGTGGTCCTCAGGGGCTGCTCACAGCTCAGTGCTCCGGACACTCCTGTCAGTGCTCATGGACCATGTGGTGCCCTGATGGAAATGCTCAGGGAACTGTGAGGTGCAGGGGATCAAACCAAACCTCCTGCATGCTCCCTCCTGCTAAGCCACCTCTCAGGTCCCCTGTTTGGAATTTTTGGGGGTGTTGGGGGTGGGGGGAGGAACACACCTGAAGCTGCTCAGTGTTATTCTTGGCTTCGTGCTTAAAGGCCACTCCTGGCAGTGCTCAGTGGGTTGAACCAGGCCACAAGCAAGACAAATGCCTAGACCCCTGCAGCTGTCCCTCCCCCGTGCCTGAAATTCTTAGTAGCTGTTTGCTTACTTGCCATCGGCTTGTCATCTGTAGCCTGCCATTGGGCAGAATTACATGGATTGACTCCAGACACCGAAGGTTCTGGAGTACAGATTTAGCGAAGGTAGAAAAGAGAACTGATGGGTCTGGGGAGACAGTATAGCGGTCGGGGTGCTGGCCTTGCAGGCAGCCAACCTGAGCTTAATCCCCTGCACCCCATATGGTCCCCTGAGCCCTGCCAAGAGTGATCCCTAAGCACCACCAGGTGTAGCAGAGAGAGAGAGAGAGAAACACACGTGCATGCGCGCGCGCGCACGCACACACACACACACACACACACACACACACTCTGTAGTACTGTAGCACTGTTCTCCCATTGTTCATTGATTTGTTCTAGCGGGCACCAGTAACGTCTCACAACAAATTGTGAGACTTTTTGTTACTGTTTTTGGCATATTGAATACGCCACGGGTAGCTTGCCAGACTTTGCCATGCGGATGAGATACTCTCGGTAGCTTGCCGGGCTCTCGGAGAGGGGCAGAGGAATCGAACCCAGGTCGGCCGCGTGCAAGGCAAACGCCATACCTGCTGAGCTATCACTCCAGCCCATGCTCGCGCTGGAGCTGCTCAGTGTTATTCTTGGCTTCGTGCTTAAAGGCCAAGAATAAGTTTTAGTTAACACACACACAAAGAAGAAAAAGCAAGAACTGCCTCTTGAATAAGAATCTTTTGTTGTTGTTGTTGTTGTTGGTTTTTTTTTTTTCTTTTTGGGTCACACCCAGCAATTGCTCAAGTCTTACTCCTGGCTCTGCACTCATGAATTATTATTCCTGGCGGTGCCCGGGGGAACATATGGAATGCTGGGAATCGAACCCAGGTCGGCTGCGTGCAAGGCAAATGCCCTACCCGCTGTGCTATCACTCCAGCCCCTTGTATGAGAATCTTAATTCCCTCCAATATTTCCCGTATCTTCATCTTTCTCTTGGTTGGTTTTTCTCTGCTGATGGAGTTGTCTCAGGATCCACGAAAGAAGGGATCTGAAAGCTGCTGTTTCCTTTCACTCATGTCACTACGACACCGTGATGAGTGCTCGGAGCCCTGTCTCTGTGGTACTAGGAGGCCAACCTCAGCCATGGCCAAGCAGAGGAGGAATAGAGCTCCAAGCTGCTGTGGGGTCAAAGGTGAGGGGCTCTGCAGCGCAGGAGCAGTGTGTGGGGGGCGCACCCGTCAGCTCGGTCAGAGGCACTTTCCCCGGGCGAGTAACTTCTCTCCTGATTCTCTGTGCACATGATGAGAATGAAACTGCACCACAAAGGCAGGGATCTGCTCAGTGGTTGGTGTGGGAAGGCACGGCATGCATGTGTGCTTGTGCATGATACAAAAAGCCCCAAAGAGGATCCTCCCAGGATGGGAGATGCACGCTAAAAGTAGACTCTAGACCAAACATGATGGCTTGCTTGGCTTCCTGGCATCACATATGGTCCTCTTTTGCAAACCACAGCACCCAAAAGGAGAGAGAGAACAAAAGGGAATGCCCTGCCACAGAGGCAGGGTGGGATGGGGGGAAGGGAGGTGGGAGGGATACTGGGATCAGTGTTGGTGGAGAATGGGCACTGGTGGAGGGATGAGTACTCGAACATTGTATAATTGAAACCCAAGCACAAAAATTTGTCAGTCTACAACTGTACTGTACCTCATGGTGTTTCACTAATAAAAATTAAAAAAAAAAAGCTCCAAACAAAACATTGAACCTTAAAAAGCACGGGGAATCCTCCATTCTGGCTCATGACACCTGCGGTTGGGAGGTGGGGAGGTTTTGAAAGCATAACAATTTGAAATCCCCTGAGTCTTTTATTTATGATTTTTATTGTGGCATACTTAAAGATGTATTGAGATTTGATATGTAAGACATAATATTTAAAATATTAAATATTTGACATCTAATATTGTTAAATTCTTGTTTAATAAAGAATGCTTAAATATTTTTAAATGATTAAAAACATTTTTAATCAAAATACTCTTACGCTAGATAAACGGCATTGCATAAATCCCCTCTCACTGTTCTTGATTATTTGCTTACATCTTCTTCGGTTTTCTTGGGACCTTCTTTTCTCTCTACTTCAGTTTCTTTTCTTTCTCCAGTCACATGTTCACATAGCGAGGGGTCCCCAGGGAGGCTGTGGGGAGGCTTAGGAAGAGACTGCCACGAAAGCATGCTGAGATTGAGTTTTTCTGCAAATCTGCAGATGTTCTAGCTCCCTAGGAAGAAGAATAAGTTATGCCTAGTCTCTTTAGGATCCTTACATTGCTCATACACATTTTCTGATGCTAAAAAGTTTAACTTTGTGCTTTGGGTCACACCTGTCAGTGTTCTGGGCTTACTCCCTGAAGGGTTTAAGGACCATATGGTTTGCTGGGGATCAAACCCGGGTTGGCCATGTGCAAAGCAAGTGCCCTACCCACTTTTGTTTATTTATTTTTTTATTGTCTTTTACTTATTGGGGTCTGGGTGGGCTACAACTGAGTGGTGCTCATGGGCTGCTACTGGCTTTGGTCCTAGGAGCGACCCTTGGCAGTGTTCTGGGGACCGTATGTGATGCCAGGAAGCCAAGCAAGGTTGATTGCATGCTAGACTAGTGTCTTATCACTGGGACTATCTTTGTCTGGGCCCTGGTTTTGAAAATGTAGTGGCCTGTTCCTCCCACAATAACATTTAGAATAAACAATAATTAAGTTAGCTAAAAGCCTTGTGTGGTGTTACGTGGTCTGCACTCTGCTAAGTCTTTAGCAGTCATATTATCTCAGCCCCACTGTTGCTATGATGCTTTTTTCCAGAGGTGGGGGCTGTCACTCACATTAGTGTCCTGCTCACTCACGGTTTGTTATTTCTCCATCAGAAAAGTTGGGCTGGAGCGATAGCACAGCGGTAGGACGTTCGCCTTACAAGCGGCCAACATGGCCGACCCGAGTTCGATTCCTCCGCCCCTCTCGGAGAGCCTGGCAAGCTACCGAGAGTATTCGATATGCCAGACACAGTAACAACAAAGTCTCCAATGGAGACATTACTGGGCCCGCTCGAGCAAATCGACGATCAACGGGAGGGCCTTTACCTTTACCTTTACCTTTACCAGAAAAGTTGAAATGAGAAAAAATTGTGGCTGACAAGGTAGTTGACATAACTTGATCCTCAATTATAAATGAAGTAGGAAAGTATTCTCAAGCCCCTTTATTTTCTCTTAAGTTTGGAATTGTAGGGGTGAGTTCAACCCATAGAGTTGTGGAGTTGGAGGAATTCCATCCGTCAGGAGCTGGGGCAGTGTGTCTGGCAGGATGGAGAGCAAGGCTAGAGCCTGCTCCTCCGATTCACACCAGACCCTCTCTGCCAGGGTTTCTCCACGCACATGGAGCTGCCCTGGTCCACCCCTTTAGGGAATTGATGGCCCTTTTCTTCAATGCTAAGGTAACGATCTTGTAAGCTGTTCACAATTTTTATTCTTAAAAAGCTCTTTCTTGTGCCTTTCACATATTTCCATCCTTACCATTTGCTCTATGCTTTATTTTGAGGCTGCCTTAAAACCCCCGGCTTCTCCATCTGCCAGCTGGGTTTAAAAAATTGTGCCAAGCTATTCTTGTCACGTCACAAATAAATAAATAAAAGAACCCTAGAAACACACACACACACACACTCACACACACACAGACACACACACACACATCCCTCCAAAGGACCCATCTGTCCTGCTGTAGACATCCACCACCCACTTCATCCTGGTGTGGGCTATTTTTGTTTGCTTTGTCTTGAGAGCTTCTATATGAGAGACCTTTAAAAGTACTTTTGGATCCATCAGAAAATGAAAAGCGAAGCACTTTGTTCTCCTCTTTTATATTTATTGCAGGGCTAATGTCAAAGAAATGCTTAATAATGCTGATTGAATTGCCTGTGCAATTGCTCTTGCTCCCTGCCCCATTTGGATTTTCCTGTGGCTCTTTCACTCATGGTGCACAGTTGCCACCATGAGGTGGATCCTTGGGAGGGGGCATCAGCTTTATTTTTTTATTATTATTATTATTAGCTTTTTGGGTCACACCTGGTGATGCACAGGGGTTACTCCTGGCTCTGCACTCAGGAGTTACTCCTGGCAGTGGTCAGGGGACCATATGGGATGCTGGGAATCGAACCTGGGTCAAATGCCCTACCCGCTGTGCTATCTCTTCAGCCCCAGGGGCATCCACCTTTAGATCCTAGGATTTTTCTGTATCTGTCCTCTGCACGCATAGATCCTCCTAGGAGAGTTTATGTATGGAAATTGGAAATATTCTGATTGCCCCACCCCCAACTGCTTCTCTCCTTTCCTTGGCAGGGTAAGTAATAGCATTGTGGCTGTTACTGGAAATTTTAATCAATAAAATGTATGTGTCTTTAATTAGAATGCTAGGAAATGCTGCTGAGTCGGATCACTTAGTTAATGCATTGAGCTGGGAGGTTCAAGTATCTATATACCAAGAGTCAGTTTGAATAAATTGAGTCTGGCAGCTTTAATACCCCTCCCCCCAACCCACCAGAAGACCTTCAGGAAGTCTTCGTTTTATGTCCAGTGCTCCCAAATGTTTGGGAAGCATCTCCCCTAAAGCAGATATAGGGTTATAGACTTTTGCTATGCAATGTCTATGCTCCTGAGATTTCGTTCTTTCGGGGAGAGAGGTGGGAGAGGGTGTGGGCCACATCCAGCTGTGTCCAAGATTTACTCCAGACTCTAGCTCATGGTCACACCTAGTGGGCTTGGAGGTCCATATGGGGTGCTGAGATCAAACCCAGGTTGGTTGCATGCAAGGCAAGCTATACTATACTACAGTGAATTATTTTCCCTTTACTTTTCTTTTTAAAGTTTTATTTATTTACTTGACTTTGGGGCCTCACCTAGCAATGCTCAGGGGTTACTTCTGACTGTGCACTCAGGAATTACTCTTGGCAGTGCTTGGGGATGCCAGGAATCAAAACCAGGTCAAAAGCACCCGAACTGCTATACCATCTTTCCAGCCTTTCTTTTCTCTTTCATCCAGAGCCTGGATCCAGCCCTCTCTTGGGGCTGAAGGGGCTCTACAAAGCTCCCTCTCCTGCTCCAGCAACTCGCCCATGACCTGTGCACTCCCACTGGCTCTGTGGAGATCCTGATGCATCTTGAACAGTCATAAGAGTGGAATTAGTTGGATATCACCCTTCTCCACCAAAGCTCATTCTTTTTTCCTCTCTTTTGTCTCAATGACTAATTTCTTAGTCAGATAGGTTCTAATCTTTGAGTTCTAAAAAAGTCTTTATTATCAGACTTTCTTCCCCACTTGAAAAATATCTACAAGGTTTTTATTCTGGCACAATTTTCATTGGCCCGTTCTAATAAACATTGCTGTCTTCTGTTGGTCTGGTCTTATGAATCCAAGCAGGAAATCGATGAGTCTGTATGGTATCAAGACTCTGTGGGAAGAGCTTGGGACTGTCTTGTTTTCCTCATCTGCTAATAATCTGTCTCATTTCACTCACCTGTTAGTTGTCAGTCTTAGGCAATTTTCTTCCTACCTCAATGAAGACCAGACGTTCTTCTTCTTACCCTTCCCCCAAATCCCAGTGTTGTAGCATATCAGACTATATCCCTCCTGCCAGGGATGGTTCTTCCCAAGGAGTCTCACACACTGCCCTGTGCTACAGTGGCTCCCTCTGAGTTTCTCTCATGCCTTCTGTGCAACCCCTCCAAGCGATGAGCCATGCCAGTCAATGACATGGTATCAAAACTGGTATTCTTTGGGATTCTGGAAGTAAGTATGCCACTTATTCACCTGTCTAACTGCTTCTGGAATAGCCCATGGGGATAGTAATACCCAGATTGTGACTTATGGTCTATCTGCGTGAAACTGTGTTTGTTTGCCATGGAGAAAGTGTGAGCAGTCCAACTTAATGGGGAAAAGTAACTGAATCTCAAGACCACGTTGAGTCAGAGAAGCTAGAGACAAGAGGTGGTTTGCTGACTAGTTGGATTTACTGAAATGTGGTGATATAAACCTCAGCAGTGGTTGTCCCTGGTGTGTGGGTTAGGTTTTGGCTAAGAAGGAACAAGGAACCCAGTGGAACTCCCTGAGGTAAATTAAGCATTCTTTTTTTTTTTTTAAATGAAGTATTCTTTATCTTGAGAGAAAAATAGCAAAAGCGTTTGTCAAAATTCACGGAATTGTATACTGAAGATCTGTCTTTTATTACTTAAAGCATTACGTACATTTATCAAAGAAGCAGGAAAAAAGTCAAGGGAAGAATTGCAGAATTATGTGCGTTCTGGCGTTCTACCAGTGAAGAGGAAAGATTGTATGTAACACCAGCTACAGCGGGGCAGGAAATGAGCCGCTCTTGGTTACAGCAGGGCAAAGGGGTCAGGTGTACTCTGCAAGTGCTAGACCACCCACTCCATCATTTGGGAGCCCACGACCACTTTCACAGTGACTCTTAGGAAAGATGTCGTCATTAAAATTTAAGTTTACAGATGAGATGGTACAGGGGTATGTGTGTGTGTGTGTGTGTGTGTGTGTGTGTGTGTGTACGGGTATGTGTTTTTTGGGTGCCCTACCTGGCAGTACTTAGGCTATTTCCAGCTTAGTGTTGGGAGGGTTTTGGGTTTTGTGATGCTGGGATCCAACTTTGGCTCCTATTTGCAAAGCATACTCACAGCCCATTGAGCTCTTTCCCCATCTAAAAAGGTTCAGGATTTGTATTATATTTTAGTGGAACTCTCCAGTGCTTCTAAAAGTCTTACGTCCTATCCATCTTTTTTTCAGTACCTGAAACAAATCACAGATTAAGCTTGGTGGGTGGGAGTGGGAGGTTTTAAATCACAGCTATGAAAAAACTAATAAGTTTCCCAGACTGGTAGCACCTAATGCCGTAGAGTTCTGTGAGCATGCTTTGTTTTGTTTCATTTGATTTTTTTTGGTGGAGAGGGCTATGGCTGTTTATTTCTCCTAATTTGTTAGAAATACCTGAAGCTTGGAAGATTTTTCAAAAAAAAATCAGAATATCTGTCTTTGATTTTCAAGTAGCTGATCTGATTGGTAACTCCTCTTGTAGGTTGGGACAAATGTGATATTTTCATGTACAATAAGTATCTTAGATCAACTCCTGCCTTCACTCGTCATACTCCTATGAGTATCTGAATTCTCAGCCTTTGAATTGTTATAGGACGCCTTCTAAATATGAGAGAGTACTCAAAAAATTAGAAATTAAGCTCCCATTTGACCCAGCAATACCACTCCTGGGAATATATCCCAGAGAGGCAACAAAGTATAGTCGAAGTGACATCTGCAATTGTTTGTTCATTGCAGCACTCTTTACAATAGCCAGAATCTGGAAAAAACCTGAGTGCCCGAGAACAGATGACTGGTTAAAGAAACTTTGGTACATTTACACAATGGAGTACTATGTAGCTGTTAGAAAAGACTAAGTTATGAAATTTACATACAAGTGGTACTACATGGAAAGTATCATGTTAAGTGAAATGACTCAGAAAGAAAGGGATAGACATAGAAAGGTTGCATTCATCTGGGGGAACATAAAGTAACAAAATAGGAGACTAACACCCAAGAATGGCTGAGATTAGTACCAGGAATTTCACTCCATGGCTTGGAGGCCAACCACACATGCTAGGGGGAAAGGGAGCTCAGAGAGAGAAGGGAGCACCAAATAAAGGGTGTTGGGAGGATCCTCCCAGGATGGAGAAGCATGCTGAAAGTAGACTATAGACCAAACATGATTGTCACCCATTGCCTCTTTTGCAAACCACAACACCCAATAAGAGAGAGAGAACAAAAGGGAATGCCCTGCCACAGAGGCAGGGTGATGGGGGGATGGGGGGTGGGAGGGATACTGGGATCTGTGGTGGTGGGAAATGGGCACTGGTGGAGGGATGGGTATTTGATCATTGTATAATTGAAACCCAAGCACAAAAATGTGTAAGTCTACAACTGTACCTCATGGTGTCTCACTAATAAAAATAAAAATAAATAAATAAATAAATATGAGAGAGTACTAAGTATGAAAAAAATACTGGGAGTCACCAGGGGATACTAGTACTGCATCCGTTGAGTGGGTAAGGTAACCGGGATTAAATGAGGAAAACTTGAGTGAGTGCAAAGCCAGGACTTGATCAAATGTTTTAGCTACAGAATTCCAGAGCTTTGCCCAATTCATCACTGCTCTTTGTATAAATTAGTTGAGTTCTCTGGTTGATTAACTTCTTGCCAGTTTTCTTATTTTGTAACTAATTTTGACAGACTAATTCTTGGTCTCCAAACTTGCCTGGTTTTTGCATTGCTTATAGAAAAACAGAAAACAACTGCATGCTTGTGCATATTATTTACTAACAAATAGCACTGTACCTTATTAATATATGTATATGTATTCTAAAGCATATGGATAATTTTGTATTCCTGAATTAACAAACCTATAATCTGAATGAGTTTTTCTACATAACTACAGGTTATCTTTTAGGTAGTACATACCCTGTTTTGGCCACCAGTGAGTAAAATAACCATCTGTACTACAAGTTTGCCAGAAAGCATCTTTTATATCGGAGATGACCAATTGCAGCAAATTGTCTCCTTGAGATTGAGAAGGGCCGTAAGAAGTCAGCATATCAGCCCTGACCTTTGAATGCGAGAGAATGTTCTCCTTTGTTAGAAAAAAGTGTTATGTCCCTGTTACCCAATTTCTGATTCCGTCTGGATCCCTGAGCTAGATGTAGCCAAGTCCATTACTTATGATTCCTTTGATTCCTGTTCAGGCCCTGGAGTAGCTGGGGGAATTTCACTCAAATCTTTTCAACCATTGAATTCTGTGTTTAATTCCTGGGCACAAAGTGTTCCTAGACCTTACTTTCTGAGTCTGAGATGTGGGGAGTAGGGAACTACATCATTTACCCCTTTCACCTCACAGGAACACCACTGTAAGGCTGGAGAGATAGTACAGTGGGTGGGGCACTTGCCTTGCACGTGGCCAACCCGAGTTCAATCCCTAGCATCCCATACAGTCCTCTGAGCACCGCCAGGAGTGATTCCTGGTGCCGAGCCAGGAGTAGCCCCTGAGCATCGCTGGGTGTAATGCACTTGCACACATACACACATATGTAAAAGCACTGTGATCAGTCGATATGCACATTGCTCAAGTTCTCAGACATGACAAGTTCTAAAGAGTCTGTCCTTAATTGGTGAGAAAGGAACTAGGGGGATGGGGGGTCCCGTGTACTGAGCATATGCCAGGTTCTGAGACTCTTCACAGTGGGAACATCAGAGAGCACTTTCTGCATGCTCAAATGGTCCATTAGTATGTGGTTGGAAGTCTCTTCCACCTGACCCACGTTTGCCACCTCCCACTAGGCTTGGGAGCAGAGGGAGCGTTTCTGTGCCCCGTCCTCTGTGGTCTTGGTTCTTCTTTTGCCTTCCCGGATCCCTCATTTCCCTGCAGCCTTTTCTTCCAGGTCCAGGGTGGACATCGTGTTCGCCTTCCTCCCACCAGCACCTGCTCGCCTCTCCTCATATCCTTAATACCAGAGCATGGCACTGCACACTGAGGCGCGGGAGGAAACGTGTCTGAACTCCCGTCCCCTCGGCCAACTCCTCTGCTAATTTGGAGGCTGGGGTGGGGTTGGGGCCACACCCAGCATTGCTGGGGGCCCCTGTACTTGGATGCTGCCCCTGTGGAAGCCAGAGAAAGCAGCTTTTTGTGTGTCACTAGTGAGATAAAAGAGAAGGACAGTGTTGCTCCCTTCTGCCTTTTTCCCTCTAGAAAGAAAGATGGCAGCCGCTTCAGAGCCTTATGGAAAGCCAGGTATGAGCCAGTCGTGATGGGGCGACTGAAACCTCATGGGAAGGGGGGCGTTCCTGGCTGGTCCTTCATGCCCTACCGAGGTCACCAGTTGCTCCCCACAAGCGGCTCTCTGGCACGGCCATGGCTCCAGAGCACAGAAACCAATCTCATAATTATCTGACTCTCAGCAGAAATATTCCCAGTCTTAATAAGTAAAATACCAGAAATCCAAAATCATGCGGGCGCTATTGCGGCCACGCAACATCATTTGATTCCTGTAACCAGCTGTAGAAAACAAATTATTTCACAATGCCTTTTCAGCATGTCTGATTTGGGGGTGTAAACTCTAGATATAATGGTGCATCTTTTGTCAAAACAATGAATCTAATCAAAGTAGATAGAGTGTTTACTAGAACTCATCTGCCTCACAGGCATTGGGAGGGTTGGGAGGGTGGGGGTTATTGGGGTTCTTGGTGGTGAATAATAAGTACTGGTCAAGGGAAATGTGTTTTGATAATTGCATGACCGAGACTTAAACCTGAAAGCTTTGTAACTTTTCCCACAGTGATTCAATAAATAAATAAATAAATAAGTTTTAAAAAAAAAAGAGAAGGACAGGGACTAGAGTGATAGCACAGCAGGAGAGCATTTGTCTTGCATGTGGCAGAGCCAGGTTCGATCCCTGCCATCCCAGATGGTCTCCCAAGCACCACCAGGAGTGATTCCTGAGTGCAGAGCCAGGAGTAACCCCTGAGCATTGGCAGGTGTGACCCAAAAAGACAAAGAGAGAGAAGTACATAAATCTCGTCATGTAACATGACATGCAAGCCACATTCCTTTCTAAAAATTCTTTCATTAAGACAGGAAAATCAAAGGTCCCATTAACCACAGCTAAAGTCTCTGAACTGCCCACCCCCAAACTTTGTTATCACTCTGCACAAGGGTGGAATTTACCAGATCACAGCCCTGTTTGGCATGTGCATGTCTGTCTCCTCTAATTTATGTGCTCCCCGAGGCCCCTGGTCTTATTCATCATGCCGGCAGCGAACACCTGGCTAATTGGAGACACTCAATAAATGTTTCCTGAGTGGAGGTGGGTCTGCTAAACAAAGGGGCGAAAAGCCTGACCGTGGATTTTAATCAGTCTCTGTCCTAGCCCTGACCCACCTTACATCTTCCTTGTCATCACAAACTCCAGCGGGTGCCTCTGCGAAGTCAACGCTGGAACCCCAAGGTGAAGGGTCTGCAGACCAAGTGAGCAGGAGGCGGGTGGTGGCTGAGTCGGGAGATAGATTCTTGGGCGAGTTGGACAGTTTCGGGTAAATTGACAGGGCAGCTTTGCCACACAGGGTCGGAGCTGTTGTTTGAGGGGAAAGAGAGAGAAAGAGAGAGAGAGAGAGAGAGAGAGAGAGACAGAGACAGACAGAGACAGAGACAGAGAAAGGAGACAGAGAGGAGAGAGAGAGAGAGGTAGGGGAAGATTGAGAGAGAGAGAGAAAAGAGAGAGAGGAGAGAGAGGAGAGGGAGGGGAGAAAGGAGAGAGAGAAGAGAGAAAGAGAGGAGGGGGGAGGAGAGGAGAGAGGAGGGGAGGGACTCTAAATATTTCTAGCGGTGCAACGGGGGAGGCTTCCCTCTGCTCTCTCCTCCAGGCTAGGATGTGCTGGTGGGGGGGTGTGGGGGGCGCCGGGGGTGTGGGGGCAGTCAGTGCACACCTGCACCAGGCCCAGCACCTCCACCCGCGGGGGTACCGAGAGGTGCTGACGCTGGGCTTCTGGGTCCCCAACTCAGCTATTCTTTGTTTCCGCCAGCGAGGGTGGCCTGTCTCCTCGTGACCCACCCGGGGACAGCCTCAGTGGCCGCAGCTGGCCTGGGCCTCCGGGTCTGCACTCAGCACTTGGAGTTTTCGGAAGAGCTCAGCAGGGCACATGAGCCGGGCAGTGGGGGAACTGATGAACCACAGTGACGCAACCCCCTTCCCCCGCCCCCACACCCCACCAGCAGGCGCTCTCAAATACGCATGTGCGCGCGGGTGCCCAACCTGGACGTTTCCTTCTGCTAAAGCATTTGGAGCAGTTACTCCCGGTCCCAGCCTGGTGCCCACCTGCAGAGGCCTCACACTGCACCAGGCCCTCTGACAGAGCATTTACAAGTCTCTGAGCACCCGCTATGTAGATTCTCTTGGGGGGTGGGGGGAGGGTAGCACATTCAGCAGTGCTCTGGGCTCCCTCCTGGCTCTGTGCTCAGAGATGATTCCTTCAGGGATCGGGGGACCACATGGAGTGCCAGGGATTGAACCCAGGTTGGCTATGTGCAGGACCTACCTGCTGTACTCTCACTCCGGCCAGAGCTGTGTGGATTCTTAGGTGAACAGGAAACAGGGGACCAGGGCAGGGGCCTTCTGTCCACTACTGAGCCAGCAGGGGAAGAAAAGACCGCCCACGGGTTGTGCTGTGGCTGTTTTGTAGGCAGGCGGGAAGAGCTCCCCAAGAGGGATGCTGTTTGGGGCCAAGTCTTAGTGGGTCTCTAAAGGTTTCTGTCTCAGGACAAAACCTTGATTCCAGCCAGTGGCCCTGGAAGTCTGGGCAGAGGCGGTGCCAGCTGAGCTGCCTTGTTAAGCACAGGTGTACATAGAATTTTTTTCTCAGTTTTCTTTTGGTGGGGGAGCTCCCAGTAGACGTCCAGGTGGTCTGGGGAGCACTTCTGGCAATTCTCAGTGGTACTCCTTGGACCCTGAGGGCTGGTGCCTCTAAGGCCGTCCTTAGAGCTCAAGAATATCTTTAGGGTCAGTGAGGAGGAGGTTGGGAGGTTTGGGGAAGGTTGGAGTGTTGGTGGACAGGACCACAGCTGTCTGGGCTGGGCTATCGGGTCAGAACTGACCCAGGGAACAGATTGGCAGGGCAGCTCTGTCCGGCTTGGGGACGTAGGTGACATGGTCCCTTCCATTGCCCCCAGGTGGTCCCTGTCTGCAGCGACCTTCCTGAAGGCAGACCAAGCCAGACTCTCATCAGGTTTGGAAAATCTTGCCTGTCCACAGACAGTGTTGTGAAGGAGTAACCCGAGACACTGGCTGGTCCGTTGACTAACTGTGCTCTAGTGCTTAGTGATCTCTTGCTCAGCACAGTTCATGCACGAGCTGAATTATTTATGGAGATAATAGGGGGCTTTGGCCTCTCGTGGTGTGGTGGCCTAGTTAGGAGGTCCGGAAGGATGGGCTTCTAGGTAAGAGACAGCAGCTGGAGAGGATGGAGCCAGCCTTGCAGAGGACCAAACCAGGGCGTGTGCCGGCGGCATACTCACAAACTGTCGGCCTGCTTTGGAGGGAGGGTAAGACCCTTTCACACCTGGCTGTGCAAAGGCAATGTCCAGGCTTGAGGATATACAGGATTGGATGACTCAGCTCAAGACTCACAGAGGGGCTGGAACAATAGCACAGCCAGTAGGGCGTTTGCCTTGCACGCGGCCAACCCGGGTTCTATTCCTAGCATCCCATATTGTCCCCCGAGCACCACCAGGAGTAATTCCTGAGTGCATGAGCCAGGAGTGTCCCCTGTGCATTGCCAGGTGTGCCCCCCCCCCAAAAAAAAAGAAAGACTCGCCGATGGCCGGGAACAGGGACGAGTTGCAGGAGCAAGAAGAACCTCCAGGGACTTGAGGATTATCTGGAAGATTCTCTTTGCCCCATTTGCTAGTCCTCCCACTTAAAGCACTGCTGCATGTCTGCTTTATTTGTCCTGCTTGGCAGAAAGGATTAGCTGATTAGTAAGAGCCTCTGCAGGTGCTGAGCCCTTTTGTTTGCTCATTTCTGATTAAAACAAAACCTGAAGATCCTGTCACCCCACTGATGAGCCACGGGTTGTAAATCCCTTCAGAAAAACAACATACCACCAAGATTTGCATTTTTTAAATTAGTGGTTTTCTGTTCAGAAAAAAGATTTTTTTTTTCTTAGCAAGAAATAGGTAGCTCTGAGATGATTTAAAGGAGCGGGAAATGGTCTGGTGTGTTGCAAAGACACCTAAATCATTACAAAGAATGACATGAGAGAAAAAAAAAACAGAATTTCTTTATGGAGAATGGGTGCAGGATTGACATGATGTTGAGTTCAGGGCAGGGGTGAAGCATCCATCCCAGAACACTCTACAGCCCCTGCAGGCCTGACTCAGGGGTGGGGGTGGGGGCCTCATTGCCAAGATCCTGCAAGATACAAAGGCGGAATGCTCAGGGCCTGTCAGCGCTGATGGCGCCCCGTGGTGAATCGGCCTTGCTGATTCGTTCCTGGCCAAGTTTCCCATGGAAGAGCTTATCTGGGGCCAGTGGCGCTGCTTGGGCAGGACTGGCCTGTCCTGTGTGATAAGATCTGCAAGTCAGCCATCCCTGAGTGGAAGTTAAGCGTTTGCCTTGAGCATGAGCTATAATGACTAGCTTTGTACATTGTGATGCCTTGTACAACCTCACCACTTTGTAAGCATTGAATATGTTACCCAGCTGATGTGGGGTGACTCTGGATGACATGGGTGCACTGCTCCCCCAGTTCCCGTGTCCTGCCCTTCCACAGAGGAGAGGCTGCTGAGGGCAGGCACCTCTGAAGGGATGTGTCAAGATCTGCGGGTTGGCCTTGTTGAGCCTGAGCTTTGTGGAGGTTACATCAATTCTGGCCACCCTGCTAAGTGGACCTTGGTCCTGGTTCCAGCCCCCCAGACCCTCTAGCAGTGCTTCCACACACGTGGCCAGGTCACCTTGGCAGGCAAACAGATGTCCATGTTCTCAGCCTTCACATCTCCTCTGGCTTCTATCCTGACCTAAAATTCGAACTTTTTACATAGAACCCTTCTATTCATGATTTTTGTTTTTAATTTGCCCAAACTCAATGGTTCTTTGCGTTGAGTGTGTTGAATAACAATTTTATTCCCCAGAGTACACTCACAGAGGCCTGAGTATGTTAATCTGATATGACAGCTAAATGCTCAGCAAGTTGAAGGGCCAAGAAGACAAAATAGTTATGTGAAGGAAGAGTTGGTCTTTATGGTGTCTAGGAAGATGGCGGGTTTGAAGCGCACCATCATCTGTCTAAAGTCTCTGCGTTGCTGGTGGGGAGCAGAGCCTTATTAGGAGTGGTTGTGTCCTTCCCTCTGTAAACACACATGCACACACATCTGTGTTCCACAAAGAGGCCGTGTCAACATAGTCAGCAGATAGACCTCTTCAGGTTCTCAGAGCTTGAGGAACAACCCCTAGGAAGAAGGACTTAGGGTGGAGAGCAGGGATACCCCACTCATTATATTTATGAGGAAAACGTTTCCCCAAAGCACTTACTAAATCTGAGCTGGGCCTCAGCTAAATGTGGTTTTTTTTAAATTAATTTTTTATTAGTGAAGCACCATTAGTGAAGCAGGGCATTCCCTTTTGTTCTCTCTCTCCTTTTGGGTGTTGTGATCAGCAAAAGAGGCATTGAGTGGCAAACATGTTCGGTCCAGTCTACTTTCAACCTGCATCTCCCCTCCTGGGAGGATCCTCCAAACACCCTCCATTTGGTGCTCCCTTCTCTATCTGAACTGTCCTTTCCCCTAGAATACCCGGCTGGCCTCTAAGCTATGGAGTAATCCTCCTGGTGCTGATCTCAGCTATTCTTGGGTATTAATATCATATTTTGTTATTTTATATCCCCCAGATGAATGCAATCTTTCTATGTCTATCCCTCTCTTCCTGACTCATTTCGCTTAGCATGATACTTTCCATATTGTACCACTTGCATGTAAAGTTCATGACTTCATCTTTTCTAAGAACTACATAGTACTCCATTGTGTAGATGTACCAAAGTTTCTTTAACCAGTCATCTGTTCTCAGGCACTCAGTTTTCTTCCAGTTTCTGGCTACTGTAAAGAGTGCTGCAATGAACAAACAAGTGCAGATGTCACTTCGGCTACACATTTTTGCCTCTCTGGGATATATTCCCAGGAGTGGTATCGCTGGGTCAAATGGGATCAGCTAAATGTGTTTTAAGTGCTTTGGTCCAGGAGTCACACCTGGGAAGAAAGTGATCAAGTTGTTTCCATCATTTTCTCCCAAGACTCTTCAAAGCAGACAAGTGAGAAACAGTTCACATACAGGTTGCTTTGCGTGTCTTGTAAACCATTCTTAGAGGAAGACCCTGGAAGAATACTTTTGGGTCCAAGGTTGGAATAGCACATAATTCCTAAAATTTGAGACCAGAAATTTTGTTCTGACTGCAGTAGCTGACAGCTCTCAGCATTCCACTGTCCCTGCAGCTACCCTCATTTGATCAGTCTCTGGGAAAAACTCTTTCTCTTCTCTTCCTCCTATACTTCCCTTTAGACTCGAATCTTTCTGGTGAATTTGGATTGTCTGGCTCTGAACTATTCTGTTAGATCCTATGTTTCAAGGGTTAGCTGGGCCTGAGAGATAGGTCAAAGGGCTGGCGTTGGAGATCCCAAGCTCTATCCCCTGAGCACCATCAAGACACACACATTTGGATCAATTATCAGTGGGAGTCATCCTTGGGCCCCTGATCACTGCTACGGAGACTGCATCTGTCCCCCACAGATGAAGAGCTAGCTCAAATAAGTGAAGATTCCCTTCTCTGCTTCTTCGTCTGGCTGTAGCAATGATACAGGCTGTGGTGGTGTCTGGGGTAGGAAGAGTCAGAGTTTTAGGGGCCAGGGGGTCTGGGATTCTGTGTGAAAAAGGCACTTTGCTTCTCTGAGACTTTAGTCTCATCTTAGAGTTAGGGGGCTGGAGTTGGGCCCTGCCAACTGTTGCTCCTGCTCTGAGAAATTCTGGGAAATAGAAGCTCCTGGGCCCCTCCCCCAAGAATCTCAGTTGGAATGTTGAACAAGTCCCCGACATTTTGCATTTCTGGAGAGCACTATAGTTTCTCTGTCCAAGCAAGATTTGGGGACCACTGGGCCAGATTCTCTTCGAAGGCCTTTCCAGTCATATTGTGTCCAAAGCGTTTCACAGAATATTGTCTGAATCACACGACCTCAGTGACTTTGCTCCTCTGATTGCTGCAAAGGTCTGACTGCACCCCACGTGCTCATTGAGGGATGTCAGATGATCCGTGCCCATCTCCAGGGATGTCTGCTGTAATATCTGCACCTAATCCCTGAGGGCTTCTGGGGGAAAGATTGCCTCTCCCTGTCTGTGAATTCAGTTGTCATCTTGGGATTCTACCTGAGATTTTGCAGTAGCAGGAAGCCCATGAAATGGCGAAAAGAAGAGTGTTAGCACTGGATTACTGGACCAAGATGGGAAGATGCTGGTGGCCCAAGGCAGAGAAGTTTCCCTCCAGACACTGAAAAGGACTATTGTTTTTCTGGGACTGGGGGCTGGATTTGCTGAAGAGCTTTTAGTGAGGTTCCCCTCTGTTGGGTCTGAAATGTTAGAACTCAGAGCTCACTATCCTGAGTTTGTTCCTGTTATGCAGCTTGAGATTATATACAACTTGTATCGATGTTCCTGGGCCTATTTAGTGTCTTACTAGGTGACACTGAGTATGCTGGGAAGAGTGGCAGAGGAATGCTTTGAGCTAATGCAGCTGCATCCTTTCTCTTATTCTGCATATTCCTCTGAATCTTGAATAGGCATTTGTGTCTCACGGGTTCCTGGTCGTGACTGTTTTTATCCCTCATCCTTTGAGTCTGTGGAGCCCTAAGCTCTTGAAGGTAATCACTTAACTGCATCCTCCCTAATCGCCTTTGCTGAGAAGTGAAAAGGAAAAAAAGAACAACACGGGGTCAGGATTGCTGCGGAGGACGACTCTGAGGGCTCTGGGTGTGCAGCTCTCGTTGCTTTGTAGTTAGAGCGAGGATGCCTTCTCTCCTTGGCTTGAAGTGTCTCGGGAAATTGTGCGACTCTCAGAAAAGCAGAGTCTCATCTAGGAGAGCCAGACCAGGGGGCTTACCCAGGAGGAGCCTGGGGGTCGAGGGGGTGACTGCAGCTGGACTCCCCTCCCCAAGTCACAGACGCGCCACTATCACCCATGTGATCCTATGGCCTGATGTCTCCTGCCTGCTGGAGCAGCCGCATCACAGCTTTGATCCTCTTGGTAAGTGAAAGAGCCCCCAAGACATGGTTTGTCTTTGCCACTGGCAATAAAGTCCTATCTAGCCCCATTCCCCCACAGACTTCAAAGGAAACCCTATCCTGAGTATTTAATTCCTGAGTATTTAATTGGGGAGAAGGGGAAGAAGAGAGAGAGAGAGAGAGAGAGAGAGAGAGAACAGGAAGATTGCTATAGAGCTGAATTCAGAAGGTATTTTTAGCCACAATGTTAGGATCTTATGTACCCCTTTTCAAATGTGGCACTAATAATGGTCTAAGACTGGAAGAGTGATAAGGGCAAGAGTTCTACTCGTGCAAGCTGGTTTTGTTTTTTTCTCATAAGGAATGGGTAGAAAATAAATGGTTTAGGCACTGGCAAATTGGCCCAGGAAAGAATGACCTAAGTAGCTTGAGGGCTGCCTTGTTCACTGCCTTGCGGGGATTCTCTTATGAAATAGTCTAATAGAAAAGGCAAGGGTTTCTTTTCTTTTTTTTTTTTTTTTTTTGCTTTTGGGTCACACCCGGTGATGCTCAGGGGTTACTCCTGGCTCATGCACTCAGGAATCACTCCTGGTGGTGCTCGGGGGACCATATGGGATGCTGGGAATCGAACCTGTGTTGGCCATGTTGGCTGCGTGCAAGGCAAACACCCTACCCGCTGTGCTATTGCTCCAGCCCCCAAGGCAAGGATTTCTAATATTGCAGGAACTTATTGGAAATGTTTTTTTTTTTCCAGAGAAGCTCATCAAAATTTGGTCACACATTTATTTGCATCGGGATGAGACAGAGAAAGGCCAATCTGAGGACAGAGATTTATAGGGGTGCTTTATTGATGGGGATGACACCTCCCCAACCACTCTTACTTATTATAAAAGCTAGAGCTACAATTAGTGTGGGAGACAAAGGGTTAGGAGGTAGACCCTTGGAACACAAAGTGAAGCTAATTAAGCCAGAAAGTGTTCCTGGAAGATTTGGACAACAGATAGAGGAGAGCGGACCTAGATTAAGGTTAGGTGACCAAAGGGAGTCAAGTGGTTTTGTTCTGTTTTAGTGGCATTACTGAGATGTAATTCATGTGATGCACAGTCTGTCACCCATGGAAAGTGTGCACGTCAGTGGTTTTGAGTATTTATTTGTGCTGACCCTTGTGACTGTTGGCACAGTGGATTGGGAGATTGTCTCAAAGAGAATCCTGGACCTATTATCCCCTCCCCCACCCACCATCCAATATTAAACTCTCCATTCCCACCTCTCAGCCTTAGGAAACTGTTAATCTACTTTCTGACTCTAGAGTTACTTGGAGCATTTCATACAAGTGGAATTATCTCATATATGGCCCTTTGTGTCTATCTATTTTCTTTGTCTTCTGGTATTGTAGCATGTACCAAACTTCATTCGCAATAATGGATAAATTTCTTTTTTTATACAAGGATAAATAGATCCTTGTTTATCCTTCATCAGTTGATGGACACTTGGGTTTTTCTTGCCTGTATTATGAGTAATGCTGCTCTCAACATCTGTGTACACATGTTTGCATGGACTTACACCAAGGTGTGGAATTTCTGGGTCACGTAGTCATTTATGTTTGACCTGATGAGGAACCACCCAGACTGTTTGTTTGCACAGTGGTTGTGCCATTTGATATTCCCATCACAGTGTCTGAAGGCCCCATTCCTCCACATCCTTGCCCACACTTGTCATGATCAGACTTTTGGGTTCCTGTCATCCAATTGGGTGAAAACGTGGTGCTTCATTGCGGCTGTTTTGAGATTGGAGAGGAGGGTCAGGCCCCCAGCAGCACAAAGGCAGGAAGTTTCACCTGCCAGATGCTGGCGGTGCCTGATGCTAATGGCTCCTTGGCCCTCTTCCCCTCCAAGTCCCTGCTTCACTCGCCTGAAAAGGATGACTCACCCTTTTCAGGCTAGCCAGGAGGGAAATCACAGCTTCTGCCCCCAGCTGCCTTCTATGCTGCCCTAGAAAAACTGTTCAGAACCAGCTGGTCATGACACTCCGGGTACCTCTCTCAAATACCAGCTTTGCATGCAGACAGACACCCAACATCCCTTTATTGCGGAATCAAGTTTTTTCCACAGTTAGGAAGGGAAGCTAAACATGTAGATTTCTGTTGGAGCTAACATTTTGTTGTGAATGAGTTTGGTGTGCCTAATGAATACTTCCACTGAAAGAGATTTGGATCAGTTGTTTTGGGAATGAGCACATGAAAGAGATATGCTCTGCCCATAGGAAAAGGCAGGAAATCAAGGGGAGACCAGCTTGAATGAGAACATGCTAGAGCAATGTCTTGTCGGTAGACTCAGTCACAAGGGAGCAAGAGAATGAATAGCATCAATGAGAGTTCTGGAAAGAGCACCGATGCTGGGGAGATGCATATCTCAGCAGAGACAGGTAAAGACACACTGGAGGCAGTTGAGATAGAGAAGGGACCACTAAGGATAATTGGAAATGATTGCTCTGGATAAGAACTGTGTGCTGAAAGCAGGTAAAGGAACAAGCATGATGACCTCTAGTATCTGTGTTGCAAACCATAATGCCCAAAAGAAGAGAGGAAGAGAGGGAGGGAGAAGGAGAGAGAGAGAGAGAGGGATAGGGGCAGAGAGAGAGGCAGAGAGAGAGAGTGTGCGTGAGAGAGCAAATGCCTGCCATGGAGGCAGGTGGAGGGAGGAGGTGGTGGTGTTAGGGAAACTGGGGACATTGGTGGTGGAAATGTACACTTGTGGAGGGTTGGTTGCTGGAGCATTGTATGACTGAAACCCGACCATGAACAGCTTTGTAACTGTGTATCTCAATAGTGATTATATGGAGCGATAGCACAGCGGTAGGGAGTTTGCCTTGCACGCAGCCAACATGGCCAACCTGAGTTCGATTCCTCTGCCCCTCTCGGAGAGCCCAGCAAGCTACCGAGAGTATCTCACCTGCACGGCAGAGCCTGGCAAGCTCCCCGTGACGTATTCGATATGCCAAACACAGTAACAACAAAGTCTCCAATGGAGACGTTACTGGGCCCGCTCGAGCAAATCGATGATCAACGGGAGGGCCTTTACCTTTTATCTTTATATATATATATATAATACTTGGAGGAGTAGTTCAATGTGTAGTTTTTGGATTAGACATTACAGACTTTGAGTCCCTGAACTTCTGGTTATGAGTGTTTGGGAAATTAGTCATCATTTCTTCATTTGTAAGATAGGCAGAAGAATGCCTGCCTGGTGTGATTATTATAGGTCCATATTCCTCTCTGGGATTACGTGGAGTCCTGGACAAATATTTTGCGGGTCCCTGAACATAAACCAATTTAGTTACCCAAAATCAGTGTGTTGGCAACTCAGTCTTGAAAATGGAATACCACTCCCTTTTTCCTTTGTTTGATTTGTTTGGGGGCCACATGCAACAGTGCTCAAGGGCTACTTCCAGTTCTGTGCTCAGGAGTGAAGCACTGTCCAGTACCTGGAATCCAACGCATGCCTCCAGCATGCAAAGCCTGTGCTCCAGCCCACTGAGTTATCTCTGGCCCTGATATACCACTCCATCATTTTTGCTTTGTTTTTAGGCCACACCTGGCTGTGCTCAGGACTTACTCCTGGCTCTGAGCTCAGGAGTCACTCCTCACAGGGCTTGGGGGAACCACATAAGATGTTGGGAGATTGAACCTGGGTTGGCCCTATACAAGGCAAGCACCTTACCCACTGTCCTATAACTCGGACCCATCCACTTCACCCTAGTGGAGTAATTTCTCACGTTCTGGGATTGAACCAACTCCAACCCCAGAAACAACCATGTAGGCAAAAATACTGAAACTATTCAGGACATCTGGTCAACCTCCTGCACAGCATGGGAGAGATATAAGGATCATCAGAGAGGAGGCTACAGTGCTCCACCTCAACAGACCTCACTGATAGCCCCAGCTAGTTTCACGCACCGGAAAGAGACAACCATTTTACAGGAAGGCATGTTTTAAGGTCATAGTTTTTGCTTGCTCATTTCTAAGCCTTGGTGATGATAGTTAAATGATAACATGGATTTCAGAAGTATCTGGTATAATGATAAGCACACTCTATGTTTTAGCAGTGATAATATGATAAAATTGTCGAATATTTAAAAGGTAATGATTTCTGTTACTTGTAACTGCTAGGAAACCACAGGAGCCAGTTTTGTGCTCTTCAGACCTAGCACAATACACAAGAGCCCAAGTAGTAGATTCCCAGAAAGCTGGCCTAGGTTTTCAGGGCATCCTGTTTAGAACAAGTGCTTGGAGCTAGGTTGCAACCTGCACACAGGCCTGCTTGGGCGCCCTAACAGCTCAGGAGAAGCTCCTGGAAGGACACTCAGGATGTTTAGCGAAAGCCTCCTGCAGCTGCCAGGAGACCGCAAGATGCAGTTTCCTGTTGTTGTCTGTTGTACAGCCCTGCTCTGAACTCTCAGGGCCCTGCTCTTTTCCAAGTGCCTCTGCTTGTTTCTCTCCTTTGTGAGCCTCAAAACAACACTGGGGAGCCAGCAGGGGAAGGCACTGCTTCCCCTTCTCAAGATCAGGAAAGGAATTAGCCAGAAGATGGGGGAAAAAGACAAGCAATGATAATCTGTGGATGTATAAAAATGTTGCTAGAGGAAGAAGAGATAGTACAGGGATGCCCTGTGGGCCACCAACTCAGTTCAGTCCCTGACACATATAAGGTCCCCCAGATACTGCCAAGACCCCTAAGTTTAGAGACAGGTTACTAAGTTTAGTAACCCCTGAGCACCTCAGGATGTGGACCTTTTAAATGAAGATCCCCAATTAAATAAATAAAATAGCTCCTTCCCGTGTGTCTGCCCTTTACTATGGCTAAAGTACTATTGCAGAACAGCTGTCATTCATTGAGGACCTGCTGTGTCTCAAACATTAGGCTAAGTGCTCTATAAGTTCTACTAATTTAATATTTCTGATAACTGCCACGATACTTTTATCCCTGTGTAAAGATAAGGAAGGGGAGGTATATTCAGTTTGGAACTCAGCTCAAAGCCCCACTGCAGGGAATGAAAGAGATCAATTTAGACCCGGGTTGGTTTGTGTTTTAACAATACTGCTTTGTGACCTCAGGCTGGAGCCATAGCACAGCGGGTAGGGCGTTTGCCTTGCAAGTGGCCGACCTGGGTTCAATTCCTTCATCCCTCTCAGAGAGCAAGCTACTGTGAGTATTCTGTCTGCATGGCAGAGCCTGGCAAGCTCCCCGTGGTGTATTCCATATGCCAAAAACGGTAACAACAAGTCTCACAATGGAGATGTTACTGGTTCCCACTTGAGCAAATTGATAAACAACAGGAGGACAGTGCTACAGTGCTCTGTGACTTCAGTTCTGTGACTTTATACTTACCAGATAAATGGTGATTATACTCACTGGATATCCACCATGGACAGGCCACCATGAGACCTGCTGAGCTTTGGCACACTTACCAATGGCAAACAGCCGTGCTAGTTAAATACTTGAACAACTCAAATTGGAAGAATATCATAAAATGAGTTCTTTGCCAGGAAAATTTGCAAACATTCCTTTTCCCCAATTGACAGATTCCAAGCTACCTCTCTGGCTCTCTTCCTTGTCTCTGTTGTAGATGCTCAGTGAGTCTTTGAACCTTTGTTTCTTTCCATCCTTCTGAGCTTCCTCACATAGTGCATGAGAAAGAACGTATCTGGGGCATTTACCTCTTGACCCACAAAAAAGCAGAGGTGACACCTTTACCTCAGGCTTATGAATGTCTGGAAAGAATTCCTGAACTGTGTCACTTGCTGAATACAAATACCAGGGCACAATGTTCTGGACTGGAGACCAGGAGCAAAGTAAACTTGGAATTCCCTTCCCTAGAGAAGCCAGGTGGCTGCTCTGCTTCAGGTATCTTCCTTATGCCCCTGGCTCAGTTTCCTCCAGACTCCAATACCAGAGAACATTGAGAACCTCATGTGGTATGTGTGTATGGGGGATGGTGGTGGTTATAAATGTTTGATTCTTGAGGCAGTATTAAGCTATTTCAAACTCACTAGAGTCCAACTCTCTCATTCTATAACTTTCATCTCCCCCCCTGCACCCAATTTGCCCCACTATGGTCCAAATGTCATAGGTCAGACATGTAAGTCAAAGTGGAAGGCCTTGGCCGTGTGCACTAAAGACCAGAAAGGACTTTGTTTTCCATGTATGAGGAGCCTGGAGTTTTTCCGTTACATTTTCATGGTAGCAGAGAGAACCACGTGGGGAAAATCAATCAGCAAACCTGAGACTCAGAGCTGGCGACTCCCCTTAGCTCCAAGAAGGACTGGTCTGGAAGGTAAGGCCAGGACGGCCATCTGGTTGCTCTGTCAGCCTCAGATCCTGACAGAGACTAGTGGCCGCTCTCCCATTCCTCCTGAACTCTGGGGCATTTGGCTTGTGGATGGGATGTGGGCCCTGCAAAAGAGCAGCCCCCTTAGAACCTACTGAGGATGGACACAATAGAGGTGGGGACAGTTTCTTCTAAGTCTTGGGAAAGCACAGGAGACAGAGAGATCTGGGGCTTGGGTTTCTGGTTGTAGCTTGAAGGGGCCTCCCAAGCCCAGTGGTGCTAAGGAGCGCCCATAGCCACCTCAGTAGTCCTGGGCTGGACTGGACAATGCTAGGGGGCTTTGAGGTGCCAGGGATGGAACCAGGGTTGGCTGGACTCAAGGTGTGTGAGCTGACCCCGGTCCTGCTCTCTGCTGCATTTTCCTTTGATCCCTAGGTCTGTCACCTGGTCTTGTGGCTTCCTGTTCCATTCCCAGAGTCATTTTTGTGGGCTCTTGCCTTCCGACCATTACCCCCCACACATATGTCTTCATATCAGATGTGTGAATGGGCCCATTCACTGCGGGCCTCTCTCCGGCCCAGCCATTCCGCAGCCTGGGGCAGCCTTCCTGGTCTGTGGGCAGCTTGACTCAGCCCAGGCCTCCACCGCCCCAACCTCTCCAGAGCTGGACATGGCTCTGTGAGAATGGCCTCCCTCTCTGAGAGGGAGAGAGGGAGCTGGAGTTTCTGTCTGAGGGAACGAAGAGAGATTCCTTCCCATTCTGTTCTGTCCCATGTAATTCCTGGCATGGGATAAGGATGTGAGGAGACAAGTCACTGCACAGAAATCAGGTCACTCGGGGAGAGAACAGCAGGCATGGGATTGCCTCCTTGCCTCAGGCCCGGGTGGTGTGGCGGGCGATCTCTGGCCTGTGGTGCTCTGCTGCCTGGAACCCAGCACGCCCCGTGTGGTTTAGAGGAAAGCCCTGGGCTAGGACTTAATTAACCCACAGCCTCAGTCTTAGCACTTGGCGCTGAATTGTGTCTGCACTAAAGGTATTAGCAGGACTAAATGAACTAGAAATGTCAAAGAAGAAAATATTCTTGCATCAGGAGACTTTCAAGGTTTATTCCCCCCCCCCCCTTCTCTTCCCAGCCCAAATATGTGAGAAGCAAAAAAAATAGTTTGGGAATAAATACAATTGGCTTTCAGAGGAAGGAGGGCTAAGCTGGGCCTGGGGTGGTCAGGGAAGATGAGGAATTTGAGCTGGAAGACAGGTAAGACTTATCCCAAAATCTGACTGAAAGAGAACTACCCCAGTGATAGGAGAGTAGAAAGAAAGAAACTCTCTCTCTCTCTCTCTCTCTCTCTCTCTCTCTCTCTCTCTCTTTTTCCTGTTTCATTCAGCCTGGGTTTGTTTCTCTGTTTTTATTTATTTTGGCTCAGAAAAGTGGACAAGTAACTATTTTCACAGGAAGTGATCCCATCTAATTTATTTCTTTGAGTAGCTAAATACGCCAAAATGCCCCATTAGTTTTAATCATGTGTACTTAAGAATGAATCTTAATTAAAGTCAGAAGGTAAGGTAGGCTGTTTAAGTGTACTGCTTAGCTTTGCGTTTGTTATCCTGGCTTTAAAATAATATGATTCTTACTGAAAGTGTCTGTGCAGAAACCCCAATTTAGCATCCCATGGTCCTTATGATTCTGGGGCCAGGGGTGGTGCTGTCATGGGTCGGTGCTGATCTGGACTAGCCCCGCGATGCAGAACGCAGGCTACTCATGGAGGTTGTAAGTGCACTGGGTGCTCATATAGCCAGCTGAGGAGAGGCTGTGTCCCCAGGAAGCCCATAGAGGCTTCCAGCAGGATTGACTGTGCCCTTAGCTGGGATGGGGAGGCACCACACCCAGAATTCAGTGAAGAAACCCTTTGCGTAGTCAGAACTGACTTGACACCAAATGTCAGTGTCAGAGTTCCAAATGGGCTGGACTGTGCCTCTGAATTCTAGCTGTCCAAAGGGACGTTAGGGAAGTCATTGTCATTAGTTTCTTGCTGAGAGTGGGTGGTCCAGAGAGGGAAGAGGATTCTTCTGAGGTCTGTAGTTTAATGAGAGGAGGGAGTAGGCGAAGTTAGCCTCCTTGCTGACCTGTGCAGAAGAGATGACCAATGTTAGCATGGTGGGACTGGGTTGGGGATCTGGGCAGTTGGACACTGGTGGAGAGTGAGGTGTTAGGACACTTTGCATGATACTATCAGTAACTATTGTAAACCACAGGCCTAAAATAAAGTTATTTAAAAAATGACCATGGGCCAGAGAATTAGTACAGTGGGTAAGATTTTTGCCTTGCACATGCCAACCTGACATCCCAAATGGTACCCTGAGCATTGCCCGAAGTGATTCCTGAATGCAGAGCCATTAGTAACCCCTGTGCTGGATGTAACCCAAAAACAATCAAAAAAGAGGGTAACCTTCACCTTTGGGTACCTTTGTCCTTGCTTCTAGCTACTTGTCTATATGTCTGTTACCAGGTTGTAAGGTTCTTATTGACAAGAAACTGATTTTAATGTTTTTTCTCAGGGGTATAACACAGTGCTTGGAAAATGAAGGTGCTCTATGCTTTTTTCCAACTGAAATATCATTCACATGCTTATCACAAAACTATAACACAAAATTATCATTCACATAAAACCACACCGCTCTAACATGTCCAGTTCCTTGTTTTAGTAAGGTCACAAAGTTGTGTAACCACCACTCTCTAATGCAGAGCATTTAAATTGCCCTCAAAAGCACCCTGTATCTCAGGATGATCTACCTCCCCTCACCTCCCTGTACTTCTGGATGCCTCAGCAGTTACATCCACACCATACAAAGCTGTCACCCAGTTAAAAAGCTACTCCAGCCTTACTGTCCTGAAAAAAAATACTGAATGCCCCGAACAAACATGATGACCTCTTAGTACCTATATTGAAAACCAAAATGCACAAAAGTAGAGGTATGCTTAGGATAGAGTTGGGATGGTCGGAGGGAAATGGGGAACATTGGTGGTGGGGAATGTACACTGATGGAGGGATGGATGTTGGATCATTGTATGACTGAAAATCAATCATGAACAGCTTTGTAATGGTCTATGTCATGAATATGCAATAAAATTTTTAAATAAAGTAATGTGGAATTCATGCCTGCTCAAGTAAGGTTAATCAGTAGCTGAATAAATATCAGTACTCCTACATTAAAAAAAAAAACACCCTGTGTCCATTAACAGTCGTTCCGGTTATTAACATTCTGCTGCCCCTGGCAACTATTGATTGTACTTAATTCCTGTCTCAGTAGATTTGACTGTCCTGGATATTTCATGTCATTGGAGTCACAGCAGAGGTGCTTTTTTGTGTGTCTGGTTTCCTTCACTTAGCATAATGTCTTCATGGTAGAAATGTTACAGCCTCCATTTACTTAAATTTTACCTCTTGGTCTCTTGGATTACCTTGGCGCCACCAGGGCTCTATGACCCCCAGTAGAGAAACACTGCTTTAAGGTCTACAGTCCTGCTGGGTAGAGAGAGGGACGGTCTTTACTTGAATGAATCAGCTGCCCTTTCTTCCTCCAGCAGGTCCTTACATTATGTGGCTGTCAAGTTTTGTTTGGTTGCTATTTTGTCATCTTTCCTCATCACCCAAGTTCTAGGGTCAGGGATAGCAAGTGAAATGAATCAGATCACGTCATCAGTGTTCTGACTCATTGTTTCTAGAAGCTTCCAGCTCACAGGCAGGCTCTCTTCTGGGCCAGGGGAGCAGAGAAGGGTGCTCATGACATAAAGAGCTCCCCAGGCAGAGTGGAAAGACAGAAATTGTTAGTGCCGCTACCAGAAGCCGGCCCACCCCGTTTCTGTCCACTGTCCCCTGGGTCATTTTGTAAGGTTATTTCTGACATCACATGATTATTTTGTGGTGTTTCACAAGGGCTCTCTGTTTGGTACAATTCCCAGTTCTGCTTCATATCACTCTTTCCCAAAGCTCACGCGAATGCTTCGAGTAGTAGCTGGATCCGTTCATCTGTTACCTTTTCCTTGGGCCAGACTCCTCTTTATTTATTTATTTATTTTTAAATTGAATTACTTTGAGACACACCCTTACAAAGCTATTCATAATTAGGTTTCAGTCTAACCGTGTTCCAACACCCATCCCTCCACCATTGTACATTTCCCAGCACCAGTGTCCCCAGTCTGCCTCTCATCACCCCCCACCCCCACCCCCACCCCCCTCTATGGCAGGTGCTTTTCTTCTCATCTCTTTCTCTGTCTCTCTCTGTCTATCTGTCTGTCTCTCTCTCTCCTCTCTTGGGCATTGTGGTTTGCAATACAGTTGCTGAAAGGTTATCAGTAATATCCCTTTGCCTACTTTGAACACTCAGTTCTTTTCCAGTGTGATCATTTCCAGCTATTATTGTCATACTGTTCCTGACTGCATTCATTTGTGGTATATAAATATATTTTATGAGATATATATATATATATATATATAAAGACTAATATCCATGCCCAGGGAAAACAGGAGCCAAAGTGTTGGGGGGGAAGGAGTGTGCAGGGTAGGTCAGACAGACTGATCTTTTTTTTTTAATTTATTTATTTGCTTTTTGGATCACACCCAGCAATGCACAGGGGTTACTCCTGGCTCTGTACTCAGGAATCACTACTGGCGGTGCTCAGGGGACCATATGGGATGCAGGGAATCGAACCTGGGTCAGCTGCGTGCAAGGCAAACGCCCTACCAGCAGTGCTATCACTCCAGCCCCAAGACAGACTGATCTTTAAAGGGAAGAGTCTGACTCACAGGTCACGTGGTAGCTAGCACTATTGTACTCAGGACTGGCCCTTCGGTCAGTAACTGGTTGTTGAGGCAGCAGCAGGGCTGATTCGATGGAAATACTGGGTGAGACTAATCTCTTTAGCAGTGCTTGAACAGAACAGGACTTCACATGGATCGTGGCTCATCTGGTCTGCTTGAAGAGCTCAGAGAGGACACAGGTAGTTACTCCCGGTCTGTATCTTTATTAGCTTCTTTAAGTACTGGGGGAGATGCAGTCCATTCTACTCCTGTAGCAGCTGGTGAAAAAAATGTTGCACCCAAACAACTTTCTATCACTCCTCCTGGGTTGGGGAGAGCCACATCCGATCCCTGTGTCCTTTGTGTCTTCTGAATGCCAACCAGCATCTCTTCTCTCAGGCATTTTCTCTGAATTCTATTCCTTCCTCCCTCTTTTTAGAATTGCTGATATTCTTTTAATTTTTTTCAGAGGTGGTATCCCTTCATTTACATTTTTTTATTAATTAACTAATTAATTTTTTAAATTAAATCTCCGTGATCATGAACGATCAAGATCATGAACGATCGGTTTGAGGCCCTTCATGTTCCCAGAGTGAACAGATGCCATTGGGCTACACTAGCACGCGACAGGGACAAATGGAGACGTTACTGGCACCAGCTCGAGCAAATCGAGGACTAACAGGAAGTTAAGTGATTAAGTGAAATCTCCGTGAGATGCAGTTGCAAAGCTTTCATGATCAGGTTTCAGTAATACAATGTTCCAACACCCATCCTTCCACCAGCGATAGCACAGCGGGTAAGGCGTTCGCCTTACACGCGGCCAACATGGCCGACCCGAGTTCGATTCCTCCGCCCCTCTCGGAGAGCCTGGCAAGCTACCGAGAGTATTCAATATGCCAGACACAGTAACAACAAAGTCTCCAATGGAGACGTTACTGGGCCCACTCGAGCAAATCGACGATCAACGGGAGGGCCTTTACCTTTACCTTTACCTAATATCTCCCATGTCTCTCCTGCCATCACCCCCACACCCCCAGACTGCCTCGATGGCAGGCACTTTTCTTCTTTGTCTCTTTCTATATATACATACTTTAGGGCTGGAGCGACAGCACAGTGGTAGGGTGCAAATGCCTTGCGTGCAGCCAGCCCGGCTGAGCCGGGTTCAATTCTTCCACCCCCTCTCGAAGAGCCCAGCAAGCTACCGAGAGTATCTCACCCGCATGGCAAAGCCTGGCAAGCTACCTGTGATGTGTTCAATATGCCAAACACAGTAACCACAACTCTCACAATGGAGACATTACTGGGCACGCTCAAGCAAAATCAATGAACAATGGGAGGACAGTGTTTGTTTGTTTGTTTTAGGGGCATTATGGTTTGTAGTGGGCTGGAGCGATAGCACAGCAGTAGGGTATTTGCCTTGCATGCAGCCCACCTGGCCAACCCAGGTTCGATTCCTCCACCCCTCTCGGAGAGTCTGGCAAGCTACCAAGAGTATCTCACCACCACGGCAAAGCATGGCAAGCTCCCTGTGACATATTCGATGTGCCAAACACAGTAACAAGTATCACAATGTTACTGGGCCCGCTTGAGCAAATCGATGAACAATGGCAGGACAGTGCAGTGCTATGGTTTGTAGTACAGATACTGATGTTCTTGCACAACTTGAGTGTAAGCTGCTGAGGGGCTTCCTGTAGATACTTTGGAGACTGGATGTCTGCCTTATTCAGCAAAAAAAATAAAATAAAATAAAATAATGAATGATTCAGCTGTGTTTTCATTCCTCGACTTCCCTGATTTTTGCTTTCAGTTGTGCAATGCTACATCTTTTTTCTGGTTTCGTGACTTTGCTTTTAACCGTGTGCAAATGTCATAGCCAATGGCACTTATTGATAAATGTTCAATACGGTTAGCACACTTCATTCAGAATGGGGGTGAGAGGATTGTAAGAATTATAGCCCAAACCAAGAAGAATTCAATGTCTAAATGTTTCCCTTCCTGTTCTCTCTCGAATCACCCCAAGCCCCAACACCCAGATCCAGTATTCATTAATGATGTTTTCCATTTTCCTGGAAAATGATGAGAGGGGAGGAAGAGAAGAAAGCTACCTCCTCTAACCTTCAGAAATACAGCCAGCGAGGCATATGGCATATGGGGAGGAAGAAAAAGTTACCTCCTATAACCTCTTTCAGAAATATAGCCTGTACGGCAGATGGCATATAGTAGGAAAGTTTGGGTAGAATTATAGCAGTAGGATGACATTTAACATTTTAAGAGCGCCCATGCACATATCTATGTAAACACAACAGAATATCACTATAAAAATGACTCACTTCTGAAGAGCTTGATTAATATCCCAAGTCCTACCTTTCACTCTAAAATATAATCGAAGGCTTAAAAGGCATTTGGAAATATTGGAATATTTGGAATATTTCTAAGTCGTTGTTCATTCTTACCCATTATCAGAGCTAATCAGTAGGAAACTCAAATTTATTTACATATTTTAAGAAAAAAAGTCACTGCACTGCAAAATGTGTGTAGCTTCTATTTTGTCTGTGCAATAAAATATCAAAGTAATTCTTGATTCTCTTGAGGTAAAGAACATTTCTTCTGATGACTCCATTTGATCTTTTCAAGGTATTTTATTTAGATTCTGTCTCTGGAATCTAAAGTAGAAGACTAAGTTAAAGGAATCAAGACAAATTTTTCTTTTCTCTTTGCTGGAATAAAAATGTGGGTAATTTGGGTTCCTCATTGTATTAAACTCCCTCTCCCCCCTACTTAAAAAAAAAAAAAAGCAGGTCCTGAGAGAAGTACTTGCGGACAAGTTTTTTGTTTTTTATTTGCCAGGTGCTCTAAGAAACACTAGTATAGCTGTGACACTAAATAACACATCCTTTTTCAAATGCTTCTTAAGGTGAATAAAATTCAGTTGATCAGGAACTTTAGGAGAAGATTCCAGAACACACCTCAGGCATAACCCAGGACAAACTAGGATATTACCCTATCACATGCCCTACTGGTATTGCTGAAAACTGCTTTCAGACACATTAAATCACTCACTGTCATGTTTCAGGAACCAGCATTGGCCTGGAGAAGAGAATGCCGGAAGTCAGGAGAGGGAAGAATGTGGGAGTGGTGGGGTAGCACAGGGGTTAAGGCTCTTGCCTTCTTGTGACCATCCCATTCATTTTCAGCACCACTGCGGTGCCCAGAGAATCACCAGACACTGTCCAGGAGGCCCGGGGCACTGTCAGATGTAGCCCCAGAGGCCTGGAGCATCACTGGAGTGGCCCTGTAGCCCCCGACATTCAGGGGAACTAAGCATCACCACATCCTCAGGCCATTGCATCCAACTGCAGGTCCAGCTGACTGAGAGAAGCCAGGCGGGCCCATCAGCTCCGAAGTATCTCTCAGGAAGCTCAAGAAAGAGGGTGCACTATGTATGAGGACCAGGACAGGGAGGTCTCCCAGTGACCCAGGAAACACTGGCCCGCCAGGCCCCAGGAGGCACCCAGTGCTGCGGGCTGCCGAGTAGAGGGCTGTGCCCTGCTTTCCTCCTGCCCACTTGGCTTCCTCTGCTGCTGAGTCTCTGCCAAGCCCGCCCGGGTCTGACCTTGATCTTTCCTGACAGTGACCTGCCACTGACTGTGACTTTTCAGAGTTCCAGTAGGGAAAATCTCACTGACAGGGTTCCTTTTTTATTCTCTTTCTTTCTTTCTTTCTTTCTTTCTTTCTTTCTTTCTTTCTTTCTTCCTTCCTTCCTTCCTTTCTTTCTTTCTTTCTTTCTTTCTTCCACTTTTTGTGTCACACCCAGCGTTGCTCAGGGGTTTCTCCAGGCTCTCCCTCAGGAATCACTCCTGACAGTGCTCGGGAGAAACCACATGGGATGCCGGGGACTGAACCCTGGTTGGCCACACTCAAAGCAAACGCCCTACCTGTGGTACTATCATTCCAGCCCCGAGTTTCTCTTTTTCATGAAAGAATATAGCATGAGTGCCTGGCCGAGGTGTACTGGTTTCCCTAAAACCCCATCCTGCATCTGCAGATGATTCAGCCAGCCAGGGCCAGGGTGAGACCACATTTAGCTCAGTGCCTGCTCCAAGGAATGCTAGATTGGGGAGAAAAGAGGGAGAGTTAGTTGGGAGGGAAGAGGACAGGCAAGATTAGGGGCATGCCATTGAATTCCCATTTCTTAAGAATCCCGGAGGTGCGTTTGCTCCATGGAACCATTGACCTTACCCAGTCCAGGAACTGGGGGGTCAGACAGGAGACCAGCAAGGAGACATTGCATAAATCTTGAAGTAAAGAGGAATTAACTAGGTGACTGTGCTTCCAGATGCTTCCATGAGAATCTTGAACTGGCTGGTGAAGGTATCCTTGACCTGCTGGGAAGACACAAGACAGTAAAACTCCATGCATCTCCCCTCGTCTTGTTTTGTTTGTTTGTTTGTTTGTTTTGCTTTTTGGGTCACACCCAGCCGACGCTCAGGGGTTACTCCTGGCTCTGCACTCAGGAATCACTCCTGGCGGTGCTTGAGAGACCATATGGGATGCTGGGAATTGAACCCGGGTCAGCCGTGTGCAAGGCAAATGCCCTACCCGCTGTACTATTGCTCCAGTCCCTCCCCTCGTCTTGTTTAGTTATAATAGTGTCTTTAGTTTGTTCTTTGCTTTCTTTGCTCAAAATATACCCGTGATTCAGTGCCTGGGGGAGGGTTTGACGTTTCCCGGCACTCACCACTGCTCCTTTGTCATGGGCTATGTGCTCCTGAGTTCTCCCTGACCCTTGTCTTCATTGGCTTCTTATTATTGTCAAACTGAGTTCCTAGTAAGGGTTCATGGTGCTGTGTCCAAGTCCTTTTGTGTTTCTGAGCTGTGCCTGTTGCCTTCCTGCATGAGTAGCACTGGCTGGGTGTAATATTCTCGGAAACACCCTTCCCTTGGAGACTTCCAGGTTTTACCCCACTGTCTTCTCTGCATCCACATGGCTGTGAAGAAGCCTGAGGTGTGCCTGCATCTTTCTATTTTGGTCAGTGTTAGGTTTCTTCTGTCCAGGTGTGTGAAGAATAGTGTCTTGAGAAGTTCGAAAGCTTAAACTAGGTCTTGGAGTTAGCATTTCTGCATCACATTTTTGCCCACCTTGTATCTAGACTCTTCAGAGCTGCAAGTTCAAACTTACCTTCACGATGAATCATGAATCACGACCATCCTGTTATTCGTTGATTACCTCGAGCAGGCCCCAGTAACGTCTCCTTCATCCTAGCCCTGAGATTATATTCAAGGCTCTTTAGGAGAATGAGACCCATCATTGTTACTGATATTTGGCATATTGGGTACGCCACGGGGAGTTTGCCAGACTCTGCCGTGTGGGCAGGTTACATTCGGTAGCCTGGCAGTTTGTCCAAAGTAGGAATGAGATAATAAGATGTCATAAAAAGATGTCGCGCGGCCACAAATGCGGCTGCGCAGTTCCGGGAGCTGGTTTTTATAGTCTCTGAGTCTTGGCCGTTGATGGGATTACACGGCGCCAGGGGGCCAGTTGGTGGGAGTGACCCCCGCCTACTGGAATTTGGAGGATCTGGGTGGAGGATGCTCAGCCCCCATCCGAGTAGGCTTGGAGATCTCAGCCCCGGGACCCGCATGCCTTTGTTCCTCTGCCGGTACCTTCAGGTGTGCAGAGAGTGGTCTCAGCATGGTGGTGGCTGGTCCTGGAGGTCTTCGGCTGCCGGAGCCCTGGTCAGGGTGGGGAGGAAAGCTCAATTTACCTTCAGTTCAGGGAAATTCTTAGATTACCTACTTCCAGGGCATACCTTTTTCCCCATTTTCTTTCTTTCTACTTCAGTTGGTTTACACTCATTGATTTAGGCTCTTTATTTTGGATTCACTGAGATCTTCTCAAATCCTTTCTGTGCTTGGAAGCTGTATTTTATCCACGTTTGTTTTGGTTGCTGCTTCATTTATTATCTGGGCTACTCTCTTAGTCCTCCTCTTTTCCTATAATCTTGCGTTTAATCATCCTGGAGCCCATTCCTTATTTTGCGGAATATTCAGCATCTGCGCCTGAGCCCACCTCACTCGGTTCACTCTACTCGCCACTCTTATCACCGGCCAGTAGGACCCGGGCAGATGGCAATCAGATGAAGGAAGTCTTTGGTGGCTTCCATCTCCCATGGACAAAGCCAGGGCCCTTGGAATGAAAGGCCAAGGCCACTTCTTTCTGGTTGAATTCCTTTGCATTTTATTTTATTGTTTTGCTTTTTGGGTCACACCTGGTGATACACAGGGGTTACTCCTGGCTCTGCCTCAGGAATCACCCCTGGCGGTACTTGGGGGACCATATGGGATGCTGGGAATCGAACCTGGGTAGGCTGTGTGCAAGGCAAACACCGTACCTGTTGTGTATCACTCCTTCCCCACTGGTTCAATTCCTGGCATCCTATATGGTCCCCTGAACCCACCCGGAGTTATCTCTGAGAACAGAGCCAGCAGTAATTCCTGAGCACTGCTGGGTGAATCTTCTACCCCCCCCCAAAAAAAAAAGAAAAAACAACAACTAGAACTTGCAGAATTCTGTCTTAGTTTGAGGTGTATTGCTTCAAGACAGCAAACAGGAACCAGAACTACTGTTCCTCATTACACCCTGTCTGGGGGCCAAGCACTCTCCTCCCCTCCCCACCTGTTCTTATGTGCAGGGCCTGGTACAAATGGAAGGTGTGGGGCTCCTTGTTCATTGTGCAAGTAGAGAAGAGGTCATAAAAGAACTGAAATATTAAACTTTTTTATTCCATGGGCTTTTTCTCAGCTTGTCCCAGTACTTGGGTTTGCTATTTAGCATTGTCCTAAATAAAGCAACATTAACAAGGATGAACGTGCATTGTCCCTTTCGTGTACATATTACGAAGTGCTGTTAGGAATGCAGGCAGGTGCCAGGGCATTGAACTCTCCTGCCAAGTCACCGGAATGCCACCATTCCTGTTTCTGAGATCTGAGAGTCTTGGTCTCACATCTCTTCCATGGGAGAGTGAATCCAGCACTCATTGGCTGGCTTTCCCAGAACACCAGAGCTGCCCTGGTCACCTCTCTGTACCCTGCTTTTGGCAGATGGGCCACACTTACCTGCCTGTGCCTTGAGTCCCGGAGACTCCCGTGACTCCCGGCTCCACTGGAATTCTGAGTCCATGGAGTGCCACAAACCCCATGTGGAGGGCCGGGCAATGGCAGACACACACATGGCCCAGACCTTTCTACTCCGTTCCGTTGCCCCATCAGGCTTCATGTATAAAGCTCACAGAGAGGGCTGGAGCTATAGCACAGCGGGGAGGGTGTATGCCTTGCACCCTGCTGACCTGGGTTCGATTCTCAGCATCCCATATGATCCCCCGAGCATCTCCAGGAGTAATTCCTGAGTGCAGAGCCAGGAGTAACTCCTGGGCATCTCCAGGTGTGACCCAAAAAGCAAAAGAAAGAAAAAAAGAAAGAAGGAAGGAAGGAAGGAGAGAGAAAGAAAAGAAAGAAAGAAAGAAAGAAAGAAAGAAAGAAAGGCAAGCAAGCTCACAGAGAAGATGGTTACAGTGTTGAATATGGCAGCAGTCAAGCATGAAACCAAATGGCATTCCCTTCTCACAGCCCGGGAACTAAAGGCCCCTTGTTACTATATAGAATCACAGAACCAGCCATATCCGTATTATTAGTCTCACCAATGAGACTGCTCAAACCCAGAGCAGGAAGTAATGTGCCAGGGCTCCTCAACCCGCATGGAGCTGGGCTTCACCTGCTGGCTGTGTTTTATCCAGTGAATATAAAAAGGTGGGGTAGAATGGAATCATCCCCACAGTCCATAGACCAGATCCCAGAACTTTCCACCCATTTCTAAATAAGTGTGTGACCTCGGGCCAGTGTACTTTCCACTTCAGCTTGGTCTGGAGGCATGCATGGAATGAATGCCTTGTGTTTTGTGCACGTTGTGTGTCTTTACAAACCATGGCATGAGCTGCCCGCGCCTTCTCCCTTCGTCCCAATAACTAGAGAAACTTGCCGAGACTTGTGTTGGGTGACAGTGACGTCTGTCTTGTGAAAGCAGATGCGGCAATGGCTTTATTTAGCCTCTCCCTCTGAGAACGACTGTACTGTCCAAGGAGAGTGAACAAGAGGTGGTTTTCTGGAGGGGTGGATCAGGGCATGATTAGAGCTGCAAGGCCAAATGCGGGAAGGCCCAGGTAAGATTTGAAAGCCTTTGCAAAATTCGGTGACTCCCACTTCCAGCGTTCTCTTCACCCTGTCTCGGTGTAAGCCACAGGAGTCCTGTTCCTGGAGCGTGACTAGAGGATGAATAACTGAGTCTGTTCTCCAGAGATGTGACCCACCATGTGGGTCTGTCTACACTGTGCTCCCTGTCTAGCGAAGGGTGAGCCCAGCAGGTCACGGTGATGATGCAGTTCACCTAGCAGGACCCATCCAAAGAACATTGTAACAAAAGCCAAAGGTGGTCAAGAACATTCTAATAAAAGCCAAAGTATTAGGGGAAAAGATCAGCTGACCCAGAAAGGGCCAGAGAGAACCTTGCGTTGTGCCAGGCCACCTGAAAAATGCCAAGGAAGTTGCCATTCATTTAGTGCAGCTTGGTGAGAAGCTGAGTGCGTGTGTGTGTGTGTGTGTGTGTGTGTGTGTGTGTGTGCACGCACGCGCACGTGTGCAGTGTAAGGAGCCTAGAACACTGCCTGGCATGTGTGAGCAATTGTGGAGGCATGGGTGGGCATAAAGAGGACTTTGAAGAGTGACCACCCTTCATTTCCTTCTCAACTGGCTTCTCTCCGCTAGCATGATTGGTTTGCATCTTGGCAAAACGTCTCAGTTTTCATTCAAATGGTTTGTATGTATTAATAGTTGGAATTCATGTGTAATTTATTTGAGTTGGAGTTTTCAAGCAGTCTAGTTGACTAGTAAAAAAAAAAGAGTATCTACCATCTTGACTTACTGTGGACTGGAGCGATAGCACAGTGGTAGGGCGTTTGCCTTGTGTGCAGCAGGCCCGGCCAAGCTGGGTTCGATTCTTCCGCCCCTCTCGGAGAGCCCAGCAAGCTCCCGAGAGTATCTCGCCCGCATGGCAAAGCCTGGCAAGCTACCCGTGACATATTTGATATGCCAAACACGGTAACAACGAGTCTCACAATGGAGACATTACTGGGCCCTCTCGAGCAAATCAATGAAAAAAGGGAGGGCAGCACTACAGTGCTTGACTTACTGTGGCAAGTTAGTGATATTTATTCTCTAGTATTTGTCAAATATTGTATTCTGACGTCATGCTTGTCACCAAGTAAAGACAGATAATCAAACATGATTCCTTCCCTCAGAGAGCCCACAGTATGTAACTAAAGCAAACATCTAAATCCTCTATTGTTACACACTCAAATGCAGAAGCCTTGGTGGCAGGAAGTCCCAGGGAAAAAGTTGGCATTGCCAGAGAAAGCATTAGAATCCTACATGTTAGAAAGTAGACTTTTCCCCCTAAATCCTCTTGACTGTGTTTATACTTAGAAAATATGAAGGATGAAGGTACAGTCCCTTTTGCAAATCCATGAACACTAGATCTATTGTCGCTATAGCCTAAACTACAACAAAATATTAAAAAGAAAATAAAAAGATAAAGCTAATAGCAACGGTTAAGAAATGACCTTTTCCAATATGATTCAAAGCTATTTCTGTACTTCTTTTGAATTTCTCATGTAACCTGAAATTGAGCTAAAAAATATTCATGAAACTCCCTTTATTACTAAAAGGTCCTTTGAAGGCCGGGGATGTGACTTGGTGATAAAGCACATGTCTTGCAGCCTGAGTTCAAGAACCAGCACCACACATAGAAAAAGTAAAAAGACCCCCTGATCTTCTCAGAGTTGGGGGGGAGGGAGGGGATTTCACCTACCTCCCATCTCTGTACTTTGAAGCCCTGAAGCCCTGACAGCTATGCCCACATCCCATAGTCACCGCCGCCATGTAAGCCCATCCATCGGCCCAACTTTACAGACTCATGATTAAATCTCAGAAGAGATCAAGCGAGCTGCGAAAATTCATGGGTACACCGGTCATGTGACTGAAAACTCTAGGGCACCCTTGAGGCCGGGGAAGGGCAGACACTCCACCTTGCAGAAGACCCAGCAGCCACTCTCACGTCCCACAACTGCCACCATGTAAACTTAAATATCCCGGGGTTTCTGTAGCACGTGACACCTCCAAATTCTATGATACTGACATGCCAGTCAGAGCATACCCAATTAGATGGGGTTGGATGAAGAAGTAATGTAGAAGCTTACGAAGCTCAGTAAAGAAAAGCAGTAAGGCAGAAGGCTCAACCAGCAACAACAGCTTAGCAAACCCCCAGACAAGGACTCAATGACCTTGACCTTGGTAAGATAAAACAATTTTCTCAGATTTTCTTTAATGAAGGATTTTTAATCATTCCACGAGCCATTTAGTTATAACAAGCACTAAAAAATAAATTACTTTGTGCCTTTTGCTAAGGGAGCAGGCTTGATGGGCAGGGAGGGAAGTGATGGGGGGCGTTGGCGAAGTTGGTTGGGGAATTGGGGACCGTGGTGGGGGCTTTGGTGTTGGAACATTGGGTGCTTGTGACAAATGTACTGTGAACAATTGTGTAAACCACTGTCTTTAAATGAAGCAGGGGGAAAAAAATCCCCTGAATAGAGGTTGTGATACACTTATAGAAAATAGCTTTTTTCATTCTCACTCCTAGTTTATATCTGCCGTGGGTTACTTATAGGAAGTTTCAACGATACATTATTATTTTTGTCACCTTCTTTCATTGGGGAGGGAAGGGCCCAGCAGTGCTGAGGGACTTTGTGGCTCCAGGGATTAAACCTGGTGCTCCCACATTCAAAGCATGTCCTTTAGTTCTTTGGGTTTTTACCCTGACTGTCACAGTCATGGTCACGGTCCTCCCGTTGTTCATCGATTTGCTCGAGCGGGCCCAGTAACATCTCCATCATGAGACTTGTTGTTACTGTGTTTGGCATTTTGAATATGTCACGGGTAGCTTGCCAGGCTTTGCTGTGCGGGCGAGATACTTTCAGTAGATTGCCGGGCTCTCTGAGAGGGGCAGAGGAATTGAACCTGGCTCGGTCGGGCCAGCTGCGTGCAAGGCAAATGCCCTACCACTGTGCTATTGCTCCAGCCCACCCTGAGTGTATGTCCATCATTTTCATAAACTGAAAGATTGCCCCTTGGTCCAAACTCAGAAATGACTTCTAAGCGGACTGTGGGGGGATGGTGGGGGAGTGGAGGGGCTTTGGGGTACATATGAGAAACGGTTCTACTTTACATGCAAACTTGGCTGGGCACCGATTCTCTGAGAGTCTGTGGAATAGACCCTAGAACTCCTCAGTGTATCTGTGAATTTGGTTCCAGGGGACTCTGACATTTAAGAAGTTGTCTCTGACTAGGGAACTTCTGAGCCCTTTTCAACAAGGCTACCTTGGAGGGGGCGTGAGGGGAGGCTGATGGCTACATGCACACCTAGAGAACAGGTTCTGCCATGGCATGTGGCCTCAGGCTGGGTTTGTGGATCTCTTGTTCTCTCACCTCCTAGCAGACAGGCCTCCCTGGTCCTCGGTCACTCACAGAACCAGCTAAGACTTGAGCCCCACCACCCCAGGGACCCTGAATCCACAGACTGAACAAAGTCGGGTCCAGGGAGCTGCACTGGAAACGGGCCCCTCCATGCAGTATTACTGCTGGAGGCCTACCCTCAGCTTTGGGGAATCAAGGAAACCTTAAAACAATCCTTGCTTTCATGACCCTCAGAGCCTTTTTGTGCTCATAAATCCATTTACTGTGGAAGGCACTTGTGTCCCAGCATTTAAATAAGCGAATAAACAGGTCTAAACAGGGGACTGGCGCACGCCAACACCCCCAGTTTTGAGAGAGGCAACTTGGTGAAAAAACAATCCATGGAAGGCTTTGGAAGCAGCACAAGTCTTTGGAATCTCATTTGGGAAAAGGTAGATCGGGAGCTGAGAGATTCTCTCAGAGGACATGGCACTTGACCTGCATGTGGCTGACCCCGTTTCTTTCTCTGGTACGACATATGATGCCCCCCACCCCAACCCCAGGACCGCTGGGTGTGGTCCACCACCTCACCCCACATCCCTACAACAACAGGAAAAAGAAGTTCAGGTGGGAAACTTTGACTATCTCACTTTTTTCTTTTCCTTTTTTTTTGTTGTTGTTTATTTGTTTTGTTTTGTTTGTGGACCACCCCCAGCAATGTTTAGGGCTTACTCCTGCTCTTGCATTCAGGGCTCACTTCTGGCAGAGCTTGGGGACCGTATGAGGTGCCAGGGGTCAAATCTGGGTTGGCCACAAGCAAGGCAAGTGTCCTCCCTACACTCACACATGTTGTACTATCTCTCCAGCTCTTTGATCACCCACCTTACGGCAGTATTCTGAGCCCTCCCCACCATGCACCACCCCCAGGTAGCTTGGACCTTGACCTGTTTGTTGCCTAGGGGCAAGTGAACTGCTTCCTGCCCCTCACACCTCCCAGACTCAGAATGATCTTTCCCGCCTCCTTCTTTGCACTTGTGCAATAGTAGGTAGTTCTTGCTTCTTCCTCTCTCCTCCCGCAGGAGGAAGCTTCTGTCTCCCATTCAGGCTCAGTCCTACCTGCACCCCTGCACCCTACTTCTGCCTCAGCACCTGCCTACCCTCATTGAGCATGTTAGTGTGCCTGCATCTGCATCCCCAGAGGACAAGTCATTCCAGAGCTGGGGTTTCTCACTCCCTGTTTTCACACCGTGCCTCACTAGCAGACATACGGTAGCTGCTCCAGACCCGGCTGCAGGGAGATGCAAAGATAGGAGTGTGGGAAGGCAAGAAAGAGGCCCGGGATGGAGCTCCGTGCTAGGGCCCACGGCTTGAATGATAAAGGTTTAGGTCTGATGCCCAGCACTGTCCACGCTACCCTGTCCGTCACCACCGAAGAAAAATAAGGAACCCATTCTTGAGTTTGCTTTCAGCTGAATTCCACTAAGAAGGATTTATTTTATTTTATTTTAATTGTTTTTTGGATCACTCCCGGTGATACTCAGAGGATACACCTGACTCTGCACTCAGGAATTACCCGTGGCGTTGCTCAGGGGACCATATGGGATGCTGGGAATCGAACCAGGGTCGGCCGCATGCAAGGCAAACGCCCTACCTGCTGTACTATTGCTTAAGTGGTTTATTTATTTATTTATTTATTTTTTTGTCCATAAGTCCCAAAGTGTTGGAGGAGGTGCGGTGATTCCCGGAAACCCATGTCACCAGGCTGGGGGGAGGGGTTGAGATCACTGTAACAGCTGCAGAGCCAATGAGTCTGCTGGAGTGCTCCTTCCCAGCTCTGCAGTTTTCTGTAACGTTCCCCTCTAAATTGTTGGGGCTTCTGCTGGAAGGATGCACACTGGAATTCCTGCCAGGATGGCTGTGTGCTCCCAAAACTTTCTCTCCCACCAAATGGTTTCTGTCCTTATTCATTTGCAGGCATTGAATAAGGCTTGCTATGCTAGCTTTTTTTCTTTTTCTTTTTTCTTTTTTAAGTAAATAAAGCTGCACTCAGTCTGTTTGGGTAAATAATACAAGTGAAACCATGGGCTGGTGCGTGTGTCATGGAAAGTCTTATCTCACTGGAGTGAAAAGAGACGGACATGAAGTCTTTGGCATTCATCTCTAGAAATAAGAATGAAAAGTCCTGTTGTTTTTGTGAGCAGTACTCTTTTTTTTTTTAGCATTTTTTTTTTGCCTGCCTTTAGCTCTTTATTAGAAAATACCTAGGATTTGCTTCTGCTCCCAAGCTCTTAACTATTTGACCCTGAGGCAAGGAGACAAAAATAATTTGGTTTTACTCGGCCACATTCCAAAAATAGCTTCAGTAATGCCCTCTTTGGTTATCTTAAAAGCGTAGAGGGGAAGCTTTTATCCCAAAGTAGCTGTGTCCAATTGTTGGGGGGGTACTGGGGACACATGACTGTTATTTAGCGACTCAGCACGGGTGACTCATTCACTCTGACTGTGGTACAGGAAAATTCTTTCCATGGAAAACAGGAGGTGGGGAAATCTCTCCGAACCGCTGCGTAGTATTTTCCTCTCCGAGCGGGTGTCTGCAAGGCCCAGGCAGCAGTTTCTGCGTTGGGAGAGAGCCACGCTAGAGCAGAATCTGCCCCCAAGCTCGGGGGCGGGTGGAGGCAGGGCTGGAAATGGGCACCCCACCCGGTTATTCCTCTCCAGCCTCAGGATCAAAGAACATGGTCCTCCCCAGCGAAAGACAAAGTCAAGGCCTTTCGTTTTAGTCTCCGGAAGGCTTAGATTCCAGAAGGGTCATGCTTAGGAATGAACGGTTGGGTCCGGTCTACACATCGAATGTTTTCTTAGTTGTATTTCCATGAAGAATGGAGAGAGAGCGAGGTGGGGGAGTGGCGGGTTCTCTTAGTTTGAACTGAATAATGTGAAAAGCTTGGTGAAGTGCTGATCTATTCTTGCAGCGTTGCAGTAACATGAATTCATCTGCTAGACCTACTAGCCCCAGATGGGGCGAGTGCTCTCTGTAAGCATCACCTTCAGCCTCCGGGGTGCTGAGGAGAGTAGACAGGCCTTCCCAGCCTTAATGCCCTGCTCCTGAGACCGCCCCCCCGCCCCCCCTTCACCCCACCCCCCACCCCCCATCCGGCTCCTGTTGGCAGTTAGGGAAGCCCATCACAGCCTCTGGAATGCATAGACTCCTGCTGGCTGCTGACTTAGGAAAAACCTGGTTAGGGGGGTGGGGGGTTGCAGGGAGCAGTGTGGGCGACGTGTGTCACGGAAGAGGCTAAGAGAGGAAGAGAGGGAGGCAGGGGCTGGAGGGGACTCAGCCCTGACTGCAGCCGCAGGCAGCCCGGCTATTAATAGGAAGGCCTGAGTCACAGCTGTAGGAGTGTCACAGCTGCTGGGCACCCGCTACTGTTCCCCTGAGAAAACCAGCCTGGCCCCACCAGACGCCCCGAGTCCCGGCGCCTTCCTCTCCATCCCGCTGGTGCACTTGGTCCCAACAGGTTGCAGCGTTTGCTGCAAACCCGGCAGGCTGGCTGGGCGCTGTGCACAGAGTGCCAGCCTCCCGGGCTGGGTGGCATCTGTCTTCTAGGTGCTGACCATGCTTCTACCATACGGCGGCTGGGTGGGACATGTCTTGGGGACCCCGTGGTCTGCATTTGGGAGATAGGTGCTGAATTGGCCCATGGGGTCAGGATGGGCTTTGTGAACCAGTCTGCCTTCTGCTCCCAGGAGCCAGACCTGGAGGCTTGGGTTAGAGGTCAAAGATCAGAGGTCAGATTCCTCCTCTGGAGTTGATGCATTAGGGTCAGGCTCGGGTCAGGCTCAGAGTGGCCTAGTGACTTCTGCTCCCTAAGCTGTGTCTCACGTACACAGATCTCTTGTTTAGAAAACTGTGGAGGGGCTGGAGTGACAGCACAGCGAATAGGGCGTTTGCCTTGCACGGGGCCGAACCGGTTCAATTCCCAGCATCCCATATGGGCCTCTGAGCACCGCCAGGAGTAATTCCTGAGTACAGAGCCAGGAGTAACCCCTGAGCATCGCCAGGTGTGACTCCCCCCCCCCCCCCCACACACACACACACACCCTGGGGAAAAAAAAAAACCCTGTAGGAAACAGGGAGAAAGTGGAAGGCAGTTCTACCTGACTGGATAAATTGGATTTTATTTTGATCCTGAATTTGGGCTGGGCTAATGCATTTGGCTCCTGAAAGTTCCCACTTTCCCTGGCAGGGTGAATCCGTTCCCTTGTCTGTCGTTGATCCGGTCCCTCTTCCCCCAGGCAGCATCAGCCTAATCCATGACTGACTTCTCGTTAGCGGAGTCTCCAGAAGCACTTGGCATTTCTCGGCCCGTTTTTTTTTTTTTTCCTCCTAAGACTGACGTTATTTAATTAGCCTGAAAGCAGCTGTAATAAGAATCGAGAGCCGCGGTCTAATAGGAAAGTAATAAGCGAGCGGTTGACTCCTTTACTTCCAGAAGTCCCCAGCTCATCCTGCCCCTCGCCGCCGCCCGCCCGCCCGCCCGCCCTTTTCCTGCCAGTGACCATCAGACCGCGGGAGGGGTCCCCTCAGCCCACCTCACCCCACCCCGGCCGGGACCCAGCCTCCGGGGGTCCGGGCGCAAGGAATGCGCGGTGGCGGTGGCGGTGCCCGGAGATTAGGAGCGCGGAATTCTGCATTTGTCGGGGCGGCGGCGGCAGCTGGAGCGCGCGCGGCGGGGCGCAGGGGCAGAGTCCCCCGGAGCGCGCTGGGCGCGGCGGCGGCGGCGGCGGCGGGGCGGGCACCGGCGGGCGTGCGGGCTCGCAGCTGGGGGCGGGCTTTTAGAAAAGCAGCCCGCGGCTGGACGAGTGGGTGCTGCCCCTGCCCCGCCGTGGAACCCCGGGGACTCAGCGCAGCCGAGCGCGCCGGACGGACGAGCGGGTTGCCATGGTGAAGGAGAAAGGTAATTGATGGATCGATCGCGGGCCAGCGCGCGGGCGCACGAGTTGGATGGGGCGGCCCGGCCCGGCCTCCAGCCGCGGGGACGCTCCCTGGCCGGCCGGCCGGCTGGCCCGGGGTTTGCATGCAGTGCCCAGGCTTGCCCGGGAAGCTGCCCGCGGCTCTTGGGGCGGTGCTGGCTTTTCGAGCGTGTGTTGCGGACACGTCCGCCCGCCCGGTGTCCCCCGCCTCCCTGCCTGCTCTTCTTCTCTGACTGACCCCCACCCGGCCCCCGAGTGGATGTGCAGTGCCAGGTGTGAGGAAGGGACCCCGGTGTCCCATACGGTGTCCCTTTTGGGCTGGCCCAAAGGGACAGTGGACCGTTGGAAAGGTGATTTGGCAAACGGGTCGTGGCTTTCAGGAGTCTCGCTAGCCAGCCAGCCTTCCAAATGCCTTCCTAACGCTTGGGGTACTGGAGAGATAACAGTCAGTCGGGCACCCCGGGCACCCCGTGTAGTTCCCGCGCCACCTCCAGGAGTGACCCCTGAGCACGGAGCCAGGAGGAAGCCCTGAGCGCTGCATGGTCCCCCTACCCCCACCACCCCCAACCATAGAAAAAGATGTGGCACCGGTAAGAAGTGGCAAATTCAGTCATAAGGAATGCTGGTGTGTGTGTGTGTGTGTGTGTGTGTGTGTGTGTGTGTGTGTGTGTTGTGATTGGCACAGGTATGCATTATGCATGCCTTGGGCGTGGTCCTGGAATGGAAGTTAAATCCTTGAGAATAGAATTACCCTTTAGATGACTAGTTTATGTGGGGAGTGCAAAAAAGCACTAGAATAATTCCAGGAAAGAATATATATATATGTATATATATACACACATATATATAATATAGTTTATGTTAAGGCTTGAGATGCTACTGGATAGAGTGGTGGATAAAAGCCTCTTTCCCCTGCCCCATCAGCCTGTATTCCCCATTTGTTCCAGAAGTAAAATCATTCCTGGTTCATGTTTGCGTTCCTAGATAGGAATCAGATAAATTGGAGCAGGCAGGGGTGTCCATTGGATTATTCTAGGATCATTTTTCTATAACCTGATGTTTTCCTCCTGAGACTAAATCCTGGCGATCTTGACCATATGATTCTAGAATGTGAGAAACCACCCTTGAGTTTTGCTCTTGGGGAGATTTGGGCTTCATCCTCCACCTTTCCTTCTTGGGGGACATGTGTTTCTGCATGGAAACTCTCTCTCGGGGGCTGTCGGACCGGCACCCTTTCATGGCTACTGAGAGCTGCTTTCTCGTAGCGCACCATGGAGAGTGTGTGTGCTGGAGGGGACCATGCTGAACTCACATTGATCCTGATGGCTGGATGCCCCCAGCTTTGTCATGTGCCGGGTGGATGGAGACACAATCCGGAGGGTTCATAGCAATCCTGTCGGAGACCTCGGGACAGAGGCCAGCCTACGACGTCAGCTCAGCCCATCCTGAAGAGTCACTGGCTTTAGGTGTGATCTCTCACTGAGCAAGGGATGATGAGTGGAGGGATTTGCCAAGGGAGGCACACCTAGGCGTGTTCTCTCTCTCTCTCTCTCTCTCTCTCTCTCTCTCTCTCTCTCTCTCTTCCCCCCCCCCCCGCTTCCTGGAGGGCTCCCTGGAACAATGACAGATGCTGACCTTGAGTAGAGGTCATTTCTGTTGTCCCTCTCAGCCTCCCTGAGTCACTACTGCCCTGAGCACTATTGCTAATGGATTTGAGTGGCTTAGCCCCGTAGGAGTCATTTGTGAGTGGTGGGAAAGAGGCTTCCAAAGGCCACTTGTCACTTCTCTGGCCCTGGCCTTGGTGGCTGGGTGGTCAGTAGGGGCCCAGCCGTGGCTCTCTCTAAGCCCTTGCACACTTCCCACGGTGCTGCCTGCCTGCGCATTGGCTCAGCTAGCCAGGAGCCACTTTCCTGCTGGGACACTTTGCTCAGGCCATCGAGAGGTCACATTCTAGTGTTATCTTCACCCTTAGCCACTGATTAGAGGCTGTTTCTTTTTTGAGGTCTGCCCTGCCCTCTGATTGCACCCGCCGCAGCCAACAGCAGAGGAAGGCAGAGGGTGTTTTGTTTTTGTTTTGTTTTGTTTTCTTTATTTGAGAGTTGGGCCAGCACACTAGAGCTCCCCTGGAAATAAAGGAAAAAAAAATTTTTTTTTTCTAAAGAGAGAAGGATACAGGGGAGCACATCACGTAGGTAGGTATTCATCCTGGAGAGGACACCCAGGTTCAGAAAGGGTGAGTGACTGGCTCAAGGTCACACAGCAGAAGAGTGGCTGGGCTTGTTAGTGAGGGTCCCTCCCGTGCCCCGTGTGCTGGTAGTCACAGACTCCTCAAGAGACTGTCGTGTGTCTCCAGCTGCAAATGCTAGTGGCCTTCCCAGCAGAGATTCTCCAGCAATTGAGATGGGTTGGCCTTGCCTGGGGGGCTGGCACCGGAACTGTGGGCCAGCTTGGTCCTTGGTGGATAAAGGGGGGTGGGGTGCCCATCCTGAGAGCAAGGAGACATTGGGGATGGACATGCTGAAATTCCCTGCTGTTCTTGCCCCTCCGATAGCCCTTAGGTGTGTGACAGCCCTTTCTCTCTGGGTTCCTGGCCGACTCTGGCTCGGGACTGACGCAGCAGGAAAGGAAGCCAACGGGATTCGGGATTCGCGGCTCCGAGGGGCTGCCCCCACACTCTTTGACCCTCCTTATCTTCTGTGCTCGGAACCAGGCGCCTGCCCGCTTCCAGCTGCAGACACTTATTGATCCGGGCGTTTCTGATGAAACGGGGTTCTTTCTCTGACGTGCTCAAGGGCGTCTCACCCTTGCCTGGCCCCAGGAGCAGGGAGCAAGAGAGATCTTTGCGGGTTTCTTTCTCAGCTGCCACCTTTCTGAAAATACTCTGTCCACATCCACTCCGGAAACTCGCTTCATTCCTGTTAAGATCTCTTCTTGTCCAGCTTCTTCGAATTTTTTTTTAAATGCATACAGAAGCGTGTATGTGCTGCTTTTTTTTTTTTTTGACTGGGAAAGCCAGACTAAGCCAATAGAGGAGATGAGGGTTATGCAAACGCTCATCTCATTTTAAGAGAGGAATGCTGGGGAAGCCGGTGAGAGCGGGGAATCTGGCAGAGGGAGACCTCTGCAGGTTACCGGGCTTGTCCGTTCTGGACGCATCACTTTCTGTTTTGTTTCCTGAAAGCTTTTTGGCCCCGTGCAGTGGACCAGCATGTTCTGTGGGGATGAGTGTGATCCAGCAAAACTCAGCCCAGTCCTTGCTCATTGGAGAGGTCTTCATCTCTACCTGATGCTCAGGTGCATGGAACTCTCTCTCTCACACACACACACACACACACACACACACACACACGCACGCTCACGCTCACACGCACACACATATTCACGCTCAACATACACACGCGCACACTCACACACATGCACACACACATTCACACTCACACACGTGCACACACTCACACTCACACACACACACACTCACACAGAAGTCTTGTTTGTGGTAGCTCACGAGAACAGTGGGGTCTTACTGCCCCAAGTCATCCTCTTAAGCCCCTGCTGCCCTCAGATCCTTCCCCTGATCAAAAATCTGAGTGTCTGGGGTCGGAGCGATAGCATAGCAGGTAGGGCGTTTGCCTTGCACACAGCCGACCTGGGTTCGATCCCCGACATCCCATATGATCTCCCAAGCACCACCAGGAGTAATTCCTGAGTTCAGAGCCAGGAGTAACGCCTGAGCATCGCTGGGTGTGACCCAAAAAGCAAAACAACAACAAAAAAATCTGAGTGTCAAGGACTAGTGCAAAGTTGCCTCCTCATCCTTAGGGCTCTCCCTCCCCAGGTCCTTAAAATGCTTGCCTCTCTCTCCACCCCATCCCCCCACCCCCGAAGCTCACATTGTTTTACTCTCTTTTCTTTTTAAAGATTTTATTATTGAACCATTGTGAGATAGACCCTTACAAAGCTGTTCATGATTAGGTTTCAATCATACAGTGTTCCAGTACCCAGCCCTCCACCAGTACACATTTCCTAGCACCAGTGTCCCCAGTTTCCCTGCCATCACACCCCCCGCCTGCCTCAATGGCATGTACTCTTCTTCTTTCTCTCTCCTTCTCCCTCTCCCTCTCCCTTTCTCTTTCCCTCTCTCTCTCCTTTTGGGCATTATGGTTTGCAATACAGATACTGAAAGGTTATCGTGCATGTCCCTTTACCTGCTTTTAACACTCAGTTCTTGTCCAGCATGATCAAGTCCAGCTATTATCGTCCTCCTGGTCCCTTCTCTATCTTACCCACCCTCCATCCCCCTCCACACTTGTGGGTGACGTCTACAGCCATAGCACCCTTCAGGGTACCCAATCTCTCTTCTTTCTAGTGGTGCTTTTTTTTTTTATTATTATTAGTGAAACACCTGGAGCGATAGCACAGTGGTAGGGCTGAAACACCTGGGCTGGAGCGATAGCACAGCGGTAGGGCGTTTGCCTTGCACACAGCCAACATGGCCGACCCGAGTTCGAGTCCTCCGCCCCTCTCGGAGAGCCCGGCAAGCTACCGAGAGTATCTCGCCCGCATGGCAGAGCCTGGCAAGCTACCCGTGATGTATTCAATATGCCAAACACAGTAACAACAAAAGTCTCCAATGGAGACGTTACTGGGCCCGCTCGAGCAATCGATGAACAACGGGAGGACAGTGACAGGACAGTGACAGTGAAACACCACGAGGTACAATTGTAGACTTACAAATTTTTGTGCTTGGGTTTCAGTTATACAATGATCGAGTACCCATCCCACTACCAGTACCCATTCTCCACCACCACTGATCCCAGTATCCCTCCCACCCCCCATCCTCCCCCACCATCCCACCCTGCCTCTGTGGAAAGGCATTCCTTTTTGTTCTCTCTCTCCTTTTAGGTGCTGTGGTTTATAAAAGAGGCATTGAGTGGCAATCATGATAGCAACAATCTAGTGTTGCTTTTAGATCTGCCTGCTCTGAACTTGACAGATCTGTGAGTAGGTCCTGTGGCAGTCCTGAGCTGAGAGCGTTAGAGACCCCGCGTCTCCATGGCCCTGGGCGGCACTGCTTCCCCCGCAGATGCCGAGGCCATAGGCTCTGCCTTTCCCCTCCGCTCTGCAGGAGTCTCCAACAGTTGCCACCACTGTCCCACCCCACCCCCAGACTTTTTCCCACCTGTGGCATCACAGTGGGTGTGACCCGTTCCTCGCCGGCCTTAGCCAGACCCTTCTTTCTCCCAGCTGGGTAAGAAAATAGTCTCGTCTGCAGCCTTTGCCCAGTAGGCAAGCCCAGGTCTGACTTCCCTCTAAAGCTCTACCAGAGCCGGCCCTTGTGCACGTTCCTCGTGCGCCCAGACCAGCCCCTGGGAAAGGGAACAGCAGCTAGCTCACCTGCGCCACTTCCGCCAGAGTCCTCGTGCCTCAATGTTGGCAGTCGCAGAGGCTGGCTTGTAAAGGAAGCTGTGCCACACGCAGTGGCCTTGGGGACATCTACCCCACTCCGCCCCTGACGCCACTCACCAGGGCTGATTGCTTCATGTCACCGCCACTGCCACCGGTGATCGTAGTCCTGGGGGAAGCCTGGGGACAGTGGCTCTCTGTCTAAAGTGTGTCGCTGCTCTTGTAGGTTGGCTTTTGTCACAGGCACGTGGCTGCGGGGAAGGCTTTGTGCCTCACCCTTTCCCCTCTCCACTCTCCACATTTCCGGGTTCTTCAACTTGTCCTTAACTTGAAGAGTCCCAAGCCCTTCAAGGGAACAGAGTGACCAGGATGTTTGCTAAGTGTTGTCTAACGGGAAGCTCCCATTAGAAGGGGTGCCTCGGCCACCCCTCCCCACCCCCATCCATATATGGTTCGAGTTTGGTGACCGATGCACACAGCTCCTGCCTCTTTGTTTTGCTCTGGGGCCATACCCAGCAGTGCTCAGGGATCACTCCCAGCAGGGCTCAGGGATGGAACCCAGGTTGGCAGCCTACAAGGACTTCCTGGTGGTACTGTTTCTCTGACCCTGGAGTTTGTTTCTTCGGGTGGCAGAACACAGGCCACTAGAGAGATGAAAGCGTTTGTGAGCCACTCTTGCTGCTCCTGCACCAAGAGGTGCTCCCCGCAGGGAATCCCCTCCTGCATCTTCACCCCATAGCCTGCTCTGGGGACCAAGGTCAGGGCGAGGAGCTCGCTGCACCCTTCACGCCCCGACCATCTGTCCTGCCCTCTGCCACCTACTCGCGGAAAATATTTCCCCAAAGCAGAAAAGACTTCCTGTCCAAAATTCTAGGGCAGGCCAGCTGAATGTGGAAACAAATCTCAAAGAAGGGCCCGGTGACTTCAGTGTACTCCTCAGAGCCGGGTCTAAAGTGGGCATGAACCCAGGACACAGACTTAGGGCAGAGGAGTGGGCGGAGACAGGGCCAGCCCTACTGTGGACCTCACCTAGGGCCTCGGACCTGTCCAGGTGATGACGAGGGAGAAACAACTTACCTGCATCTTGGAAACCTTCCATCAGAGCCCTGCACCCGAGTGGAGCCCGGTTTCTGCAGAAGCATCCTAAGGAAGGTGCATCTTCCCAAGATCATCCTGGCATCTGATGGGCTCTGACATGGGGACCCTTTTGTCTATGTCCTCATAGCCCTGAGGTGCAGGAGTAAGGTCCCATCCCGTTTGCCTTATCTGGTGCTGCAGTGAACCCAGGGACTCTGGGAAGGCCCAGGGATGGGACTTTTGTAGGATTCCATCCCCTGCTGGGGCTGAGTCCGATCTGGGTGCCCACAGCCGAAACCAGCTCTGCTTCCAACTTCCCGGTGCGAATCTGCTGGTGACTCACACCAGGGGTTTGGCGGTGGATCCCAGCTGGCAGGAGCAGCTGTGGAAGAGCAAAGTCGCGTGGGCACCCCAGTGTCTGCCGACACGCAGGCCCTTATTTCTCCGAAACATCCTAGTTGTGTTCACAGGACCGTGATTTGTATGGGGATGGTTTCGTGCAATCTGGGAGTGAGTTTCTGAGGATTTCCACCCCTCCCAGCTTGCTTTTGTTTGGGGACCATACCCCTTGCTGCTGAGTAAGTATCCAGCACATGCAAAGTAAGTGCTCTGTCCCTTTGAGCCATCTTTTCAGCCTCCCCGTCCCCAAATCTTCCTTTTTTTTTTTTTTTTTTTTGCAATACCAGAGATCTAGCCCAGGTCCCGCACACGCGAGGCCTGTGCTCTGCCACACACACCTAGTCACAGGGATGAGTTCCTGTGTCCTACTGGCTTGGAGGAACACTGGACTTGAGTGGGTAGATGCTGCATTTCTTAATATCCTCCGGGAAATCACCAAGCCGGTGGTTCTGAGAAGTCAGCCTGCAGCCGAAATTCCCCAGAGAGCTTGTTAACATTGAGAATTTGGTGCACTGCCCACTGAGTTTCTGAGTGGACGGGGGGGGGGGGGGGAGGGGGGGAATCGAGGGTGAGCTGGGGAGGTCGTATTCCTGAGAGTCCCAGGGATGTTGCTGCCCTGGTGTGGGCACATGCTGGCACAGGCAAATGGCGGTGATTCCTATAGGTACCCTGCAGACGGCCAGTGTGTGTGTGTGTGTGTGTGTGTGAGAGAGAGAGAGACAGAGAGAGAGAGAGAGACAGAGAGACAGAGAGAGAGACAGAGAGACAGAGATACAGAGACAGAGAGAGACAGAGAGAGAGAGAGCACTCTTCCCTGAGCCCTCCTGTGTGAGACCCCCGTGGCCACAAAAACAGCTTAAAGGGTGGGGTGAGCTAATTCACGAAGGTTCCTGGAGCTCTTTGAAATGCTCTGGTTAAGGAGTTGCATGAGCTGTTGACTCCCCAAGGCTACACAGTCCCCCCTTTTGCTGCTTGGTGCTCCCCAGCAGTGCTCAGAGGGGCCTAGCACATTCTGTGTGATGCTCAGCCAACCAGGCAAGATGGTTGAGTAAGCTCAAAAAAAGGAAATGAATGATGAGTAGGGATGGGGGAGAGGGTGATACTGACTTAGATGCTGATTCAGGACCTAACAAAAGGTGAGCCATCTAGGCGTTGGGACCAATAAAGTGCAGGTCTTTTCTGGTAAGGAGCACTGACACATCTAGGGAAGAAGCCGCGAAGCCAGCCTCAGACTCATCACACCAAGCCGAGAGCAGGAGCTCCCGTGCCACCGGGGGTGGCGGACCAGGACAGTGAGAGGGGGTGGTCCTGAAGCTGACTGGCCAGCTGCCAGCCTCTTCCCCAGAGCCTGTGCCAGCAGTAGCTGGGCCCGGGGCCGCTGGTCTGGTTAGCCACATCATACAGAGAATGAAGGAAGGAAGGAAGGAAGGAAGGAAGGAAGGAAGGAAGGAAGGAAGGAAGGAAGGAAGAGAAAAAGAAAAGAAACCCAGGCAAGGGGTCAGAGTGCAAAGGCTGGAGCCTGGCTAGAGCAGGTCCCATCCCCAGTGCCACGTGGCCCTCCAAGCACTGCTGGGTATGGCCCTAGCGGCCCCCAGCAAGTCTGGACCTGAGCAGCTTCATGTCTCCTGGCTGCTGGAGCATCAAGCCATCTGAGTCCTGCTAGAAGTGGCCCCTGACCACTGACAGGTGCCCCCAGCAGGGCCATGAAGACGCACTTGCGTTTCACTCCCAGAACTGAGTATCACACCGATATTTCCCCCCTCCCCTATTTGGCATCTCAGACATTAATGAAAACAGACACGTCCAGGAGAAGACAGTGCACGCCCTATTGACAGGATTCACTTAAGTGAGGCGTGTGAGCAGAAATGGCTCAGGCCCCAACAACAAGGGGCTCTCCGGAGCGGGGAGGTGGCAGGGGGTGGGCAGGCAGCAGAGAGGGTCCTTTTGGTCGTGAGATCCATTCGAGCTCTGGTGGCTGGTGCAGTGAAACGTACACCTCCAGAGATGCTGAACTGTACCCCTCAGATGTTGCAGTATTATGAACCAGTGGTAAATCAAGTAACAACTGATTTAAAGAGACTGAAAATGTTTTATGTGACACAGGACACCTGTAAAGACTTGGGGCGTGGCCACTGTCTGCAGTAGGTGTCCAGTAGGTGGGTGTTAATTGAAGCTGAGTGTAGAGTCTCTTTATTTAAGTTGCAGCGTAAATGCAAAGCCCGGAGCCTGAGGGAATGGCCCAAGATCCCTGGCAGGGAAAGTAGGACTAAGGTGTAAGTGGTGAGAAAAACTGAATTTATAATTTCTAATGGAGTTGAAAGTGCCATCAAGTGTTCCTTTCGGTTAAAACTAAGTTGGTGCTTGAACTCAGGATGTGCATTGCTGTGTTTATATCTACCTGTCCCTCGTTTTCCCTGGGGGGTGGATTGTCACTCACTTGACCCGGTGTCGTGGTAGGACTATCCCCTGAGCCTTTAGGATTTTAGAGGGTAGCCTGAAAAGCAGGTGATGTTTAAGGAGTGGAATTCAGCTTCAGGTCCCAGCTCCCCTGTTCGAAACGTGTGTGACCTTGGGCAAGTCACGCAACCACCAGAAAATAAGGATATTGACCACAGTGCCTTTGTTGGACGCTTGAGAGAATTTCATCAGTTAAACGCATGTAAAGCATTTAAGATGGTGCCTGGCAATTAGAGGGTCCCAGTGATTTCTTGGCCTTGCTGCCCTTTTGCTGTTTGGCTCTCGGCTGGGGAAAATCAGGGGCCCTGTGTTCACTGGCACAGACGTTAGTGACCACGTCAGTTTCAGGGCCCCAGTAGGTAGATTGAGCTGGGATAGGCTAGTCGATATCGCTGGAGTGATAGCACAGCAGGTAGGGTGTTTGCCTTGCACGCAACTGACCCGGGTTCGATTCCTCCTTCCCTCTCGGAGAGCCTGGCAAGCTACCGAGAGTATCCCGCCTGCACGGCAGAGCCTGGAAAGCTCCTCGAGGCGTATTCAATCTGCCAAACACAATAACAACAAGTCTCACAATGGAGATGTTACTGGTGCCCACTTAAACAAAGGAAGGACAGTGCCACAGTGCTGCAGGCTAGTCGAGGGGCCAGAGCAGGCCCAGCCTTGTCCACTGGGTCCTGTCTTCCCGGTTTACCTCCAGCAGAGCGAGACTGCAAACCCGGGGTGTTACCTGCTTCTCCAGGATCATGAGGCCTGTGGCCAGTCATCCCAAATGCCCTATATGAGAGAACTTCCCCCTGCAGGGTACTCCCTCCAGTTCATCTTTCAGGAATGGAAGGAGGTGACTGATGATGATGGTGATGTGGAAGAGGGGGTGTACCATGGGAGAACAATTGTTTGAAAGGGTTCAGGGCCAGAAGCCAGCTCTGCCCCACATCCTTCCTGGAGGAAGCTGACCACCCAACTGGCCCCCCAGCGTTTGCCTGCTGGGCAGCTGGGATAGGTCCTTGGAGGTGGGGCTCTCAGTCAGAGAGGACCCTGGCCTGCATGGCGGGGCCGGCGAACTTCCTAGAGTGTCAGAGGGAAAAGGGACGCAAGCCACAGGGGCCCACAGGGGCGGGCTGAGACAGGGGCTGTGGGCGGGGACCCCACTGGGGTGAGCCACCTCTAACTTTGGCTCTGTTTGCTGTGGCCTGGCGTGAACCCTGGCCCCATCCACTCCACTCCTCAGTCTGGAAACAAGTCCCTTCCCTCCCCCGGCCCCGTGTCCGCTTCCAAACAATGGGGGAAGCCCGACTTTGACACCTGGGAGGACAAACAACTCCACATCCACGGGGCCCGACACGGCTCCTGGCAGAGGCCCAGGCCGCTGTGGCAGGGACGGTGAGTCAGCGCTGGGGCCTTCAGCATGATGCCCAGCGAAACTCAATGGCCTCGCCTGCTCTGCTGTCGTATCTCACTGAGAACAGCTCGCCCACCCCTCTGCTCCCCCCTTGAACCCCAGGAATGCTCACTGCCATCCCCCACCCAGAGTCACCTAGCATCCGGCGTCACCCACGGAGAGAACAGTGGGATTTGTCTGAGTGGCTTACGGACGGCTCATCCGCCCACCCAGACGCTTACAGGGAGGTGCTCGCTGGGCTGAGCGCCAGCTTCCCACGGGGGAGACCTGGACTCGGTCCCCCGAGCACCACCAGGGGCAAACCCCAAGCTCCGAGCCAGGAGTCGCCCCCATCACTGCCAGATGAGGCCCAGAAACAAAATAACAAAATCAGATCAAATTTACCCCCTTCACATGTACAGTCAGTGGATTCCGTACTGAGCCGTAGGATCCTGACCGCAAGCTAAGTTTGAGACATATTCCCCACCCCACCTCTGCAGGGAACCCCCAGATCCAGACCCTGAGAGGAAGCTCAGTGAGCTAAGCACGCACAGGAGGCCTGGGTTCGACCCCCAACACCACGTGATCCCCCCAAGTATAGCTGCGAGCAATCCCCAAGCACAGAGCAAGTGCATCACTGGGTATGACCCCCCCAAAAATGTAAGAAGCCCCAAGCCCAGTAGTAGTCGCTGGCCCTGGCTGCCCTGGTGGTCCCAGGGAACCATTAGTCCATTCTCCATCTCCAGGGACTTTAAGGAGGAGGTCTGAGGAGTCTTGGTGTGTCACAGCGTCTCCAGATTCACAGAGCGAGCGGAGAGTGAGCAACAGGCATGATAGGAATCACCGGGGCCACACACACCCGCACCCTTACTCACCAGCAGACCCGCCCTGCCAAGCGGGGTGTTTGTTTTCTACCAGCCTGTCCCCACCCTGAACCACAAGCCTCATTCTGGTTTTATCTCTTCTCTTCTCTTCTCTTGGAAAAGAGCCCATTAAAACACACACACACACACACACACACACACACACACACACACACACACACGGAAGAGGTGAATGAGATACCATCAGATCCCATGGGAGTTTCCAGAACCTGACTTGTCTAGAAGAATGATCACACCGGACTAATGTCAGCCGGATTTGCCTGGAAGTTAGGAAGAAGAGCTAGGCCCCAAAGTCTTGGGCATGGGGGGGGAGGGGCGGGGATGTGGCCCAAGTAGAGAACTTGCCTGGCCATGTGTGAGGCCTTGGATGTGATCCCCAGACCACACATAATTATGACCACAAGTCATAATTATGTCCCGGACCACAATGATGCTAGTAGGTAACTGAGCTCTCACCAAGGTGTTGGGAAGGATGGAGGTACTGGGGCCACACATGGGGGCTGGGCAGTGCTGGGGGAGCGAGCTGGGGCTTCATACAGCCACAGTCACTATTGATAGAGACCACTCTGCTAACGAAGCCCTCCAGGAGTGCTCTGTGCCCCGCCCACCTCAGTCTCTCCTCTCAACCACCCCCTCAGTTCTCAGCTTCCGGCCCTGTGCACACACACACACACTCACACATACACACATACATACTCACATAAACACATACACAAATGCACACTCACACACATATACACTCACACATACTCACACACATATACACACTCACACACACATACACACACTCACACATACGCACACATGCATATACACTTACACGTACTCACGCACACTCACACACATACACACTCAAATACATACACACATACACACAAACACACACATACACACTCAAGCACACACACATACATACACACTCACACATACACTCACTCACATACACACACTCACTCACATACACATACTCACACACTCACACTCACACATACTCACACACACACACACACACATACCACATGCCCTGGGCTCTCCACACTGCAACGTGTCCTCAGAGCGAACCCTCCCCCGGGGCCCCTGTCAGAATGTGGGGTCAAGGGGGCCACTGGCCTGGCAGCTGCTGGCACTGGCCACCCTGACCCCACTCTGCGGGGGAACAAACCCCGCACACCCCATTGCAGCTTCTTTCATAGGTGGAACGAGGATCATCGAAGTGGATAGGGTGGAGGGGAGGGCCCATATTGGGGTGCCTTCTGCGGGCCGCCCCGTCCTTCAGCCCCAGGGTAGCCTTGCCCTGCCGCTTGCCTCAGATCCTGGTTTCTAACCAGTCAGCAATTCCCAGTGTGCCCTGGGCGGTGAGTGGGAGCCGCCCTAGCAGATAGGGTACCAGACTCAGGCGTCCCCTTTGCTCAGGACATTGGGGTGACCATCTCGGTGGGGTTCCACCTTGCCAAGCTGGGTTGCAGACAAAAGGCAGACTGCACCCGAGGTGACCCAGCTGACCTCAAGCTGACCTGAGCCCGGGTCCTGGGTTCTGACTGACTGACCCTCTGTCATTTTTTTGGGGGGGTCACACCCGGCGATGCCCAGGGGTCACTCCTGGCTCATGCACTCAGGAATTACTCCTGGCGGTGCTCAGGGGACCAGATGGGATGCTGGGAGTCAAACCCTGGTCAGCCTCATGCAAGACAAACACCCTACCTGCTGTGCTATTGCTCCAGCCCCTAACCCTCTGTCTTGACGGCTGGCCCAGACCTCCCAGTCTCAGGTCCAGCACACACAGGCCCTGCAGCGGTCCCCAAAGATGTGCCCCGCCAGCAGGATCAGACAGAAGCCACAGCGCGCCGGAGGGGCTGGAGCCACAGCTAAATGGATTTGCTGCTGCAGGGACAATTTGAGATCCCTGGGTGACCTTCACAGGGCAGCTCCAATTTCAGAGGAGATTTTTTTGTGGGACTTGAGGAATTTGCTCTTCCGAGTTAGCACAGGGCTGGCACTCAGCTGACATGGGCGTCCCTCGGGGAGATGACCTCATGTCTTCTACCCGCCCCCACCTCTGGGCCTGGCCTCAAGCTTGTCATCTCTGCAGAGTCTGGGGAGGGGAAATGCAGAGAGGGTCCCTTCTGGCCACTGTGGGGGACAGAGAGAGAGGGCTCTGGCTTTGGGGCATGAAGGCTAAGTCTGGCATAGGTTGCCAAGTCCACCCCAGCTGACCAGGGACACACTGCTCCCGTGGGAGGAGGAGACACGGGACTGAGTCTCGTTTCCTCTCTTGGACAAGCCTCCATAGATGGAAGTCGGGGGGTGGGGGGCTCACTGGGGATACGCACCTCATGGTTTCTGTGGGTGAAATCGTCCCCCTGAATGATTGTCATCCCAGCAACCGCCTGGTGTTGGGGGAATCAGATGAATCGGGCAGGAGTTGGGGCTTGTTTCTATAACCAGGAGCCCAGCTGACAACTTGGTGCTGACAGCAGCCCTGTTTCGGGGGAGAGCGAAGCCCTGGTGCACAGTTGCAGCATAGGGCAGGGAAGTGGCAGCGCGTCTTACAAGTGGGGGTCCGCAAGTGGCAGGAACACGCGGCCAGAGCTGTCCCCTTGGTGTCTGCAGCACCACTGCCCTGTGATTGGTGCCCATTCATGGTCCTGGCTCCCCGGCCGTCACGGTGTGGGAAAATGAGGTCGGGGGAAGCCAATTAAAGAGGAGGCTCGTTCTGGACGACTAATGACAGGGTGACAGTGGGTAGCTCCAAGGAACTACCACTTGCCACAGTTGGCCTCAAACGGACTTTGAGGTAAACTGCAAATTAAGTGCTCCACGCGATTCATTTCAATGAGTTTCTTGTGTCCTCAGTAACAGTACGCACAGAAGGGAAGGAGTGGGGAGGGGGTGGAGACATTTGAATCTGGAGGCGTGGAGACAAAGGCCTCTGGGATTGTATTTACAGTTGGGTGGGCACTCCTGGGCAAGACGTGCAAAAATATCCCAGGCAAGGAAGCAGCGCCTCGCTAGGGTGGGCTGTCTCTGGGCACGGGGTCCTGGGCCCCACCCTCCTGACCGGGTCTGCCTTGCTCTGCCCCTGTTCCCTTCCCATAAATGGCTGCAGCCCGGAAGGCGCATGTTCTTAATATTCGAAATGTTATTTCCCATCTGTGTACTTCCTAGTAGGTGTTGCCTTTGGCATGATCAGATTGCCGGGGCACTCACATCTTCCGAGGCGTGTAGCAGGATCTTGGCACTGACCCCTATTTCCTCCTCCTCTCCAGATAAGACTCTCCTGGGGACACTGACCCCCCCCCCCTCCCCCCCCCCCCGCCCAGGGCTTTGGGTGTGTTACTCCCAGCCATGTGACTCGGATAAGGCATTTCACTCTTTTCTTTTCTTTTTTTTTTTCTTTTTGGGTCACACCCAGCGATGCACAGGGGTTACTCCTAGCTCTGCACTCAGGAGTTACTCCTGGCAGTGCTCAGGGGACCATATGGGATGCTGGGAATCGAACCTGGGCCGACCGTGTGCAAGGCAAATGCCCTACCCGCTGTGCTATCTCTCCAGCCCTGGCATTTCACTCTTAACAGTGGGATCCCTGCGCGGCCGTGCAGGAATAATAAAATAGCACCCCCATCAGACATTGGTGGGTATTATCTGTGAGTATGGCCATCAATTGATGATTCCCCCATGCTTGGAGCCTAATGGGATCAAGACATAGTCCCTGTGACAATAGTATCAGGGTTCACGAACTTCTTTCTGTCTTTTTTCTTTTTTTGTTTTGTTGGGTCACACCTGGCGATGCACAGGGGCTATTCCTGCTCATGCACTCAGGAACTACTCCTGGTGGTGCTCGGGGGACCATATGGGATGCTGGGAATCAAACCCGGGTCGGCCGTGTGTGAGGCAAACGCCCTACTCGCTGTGCTATAGCTCCAACCCTAGTGGACTTCTTTCTCGAGGTACCAGAATTTTAGGACTCTGTGCTGTACTAGGAAAGGTCCCAGTAGTGGTTTGAGTTGACAGCCGCTTTATCCATGATCCAAAGATGAAACTGAGAAGTCTGCTGACGTCCACTGTCACTGTCCTCCCGTTGTTCATCCATTTGCTCGAGCGGGCTCAGTAACGCCTCCATTGTGACACTTGTTACTGTGTTTAGCATATCGAATACATCACGGGGAGCTTGCCAGGCTTTGCCATGCAGGCAAGATACTCTTGGTAGCTTGCCAGGCTCTCCGAGAGGGGCGGAGGAATCGAACCTGGGTCAGCCAGGTAGGCCACATGCAAGGCAAATGCCCTACCCGCTGTGCTATCACTCCAACCCTGCTGAAGTCCACGTGGGCTATTTGATATTTGCCATCAGACATAGCCCAGAATGGCAGAGGGATGATCATTGAGTTTTCAGCATGTGGCGCCGGGAGGGATGCCTTATGGAACAAAAGCAAGATAAACACAAAACATGAGGAAAGGACATGCCAGGTGCCAGGCCAGGCATTTGTTCCAAGGACTCAGAGGAGAGGAAATAGGTGATTAATGTTCAATCCCAAGGAAGCCTGTAGGGAAGATCCAGCCCCTGGGCTGGGCCAGGGCATCAGGTCTGACTAGGATTGAGGTGGGCGTGGGAAAGAGAAACACTTACAGGTGACCAGAGAGTGTGCGTGAGGGTATTTGGGGAGGGGACGTGCGGCCAATGGCAGGCAGAGTCTTTACATAAGTACACTGGAGGGTATTTGAGTGCAGCGTTTGGGATTGGCTCAAGTTCCGAACCACTTAGCACAGTGACAGGTACATGGCAAAGGTCCCATCTGAAGGAGCTGAGTAGCTGGTGTGGGTCCTAGGTTGGAGCTCTCAGAATCCACACGCTTATCCTCGATGGGTCGGGGCAGAGAAATGCCTTGGAAACCCTTTATGTGTGTGCTTCGGTACACTTGGACATTTAATTTTTGTGTTTTCCTCTTTTTCCCCCAACCCCCTCCCCTCCCTTTGTTGTTGTGGCTGTTGCTGTAATGACAAGGGGCCCCAGCACTTGATCATGGTCCTTGGATGCTTGTTTGGGAGGCCTGTGCATTTGGTTGGGGTGCTTGTGTGCTTGGTCCTGGTGCTGTACTAAGCATACTTAGTTTGGTGTTTGCACACTTGGTCTTGGTGCTTGCACACTTGGTCTTGGTGCTTGTGTACTTGGTCCTGGTGCTTTCCGAGGGGAATGAGGGTCCTGTCCTTGGTTGTGTCGCAGAGCACCCTAAGTAGCAGCGCTGCCGGCCTCGACCTCCCTTCCTCATACCTATAGGCATGTCCTCCACCGCTGGGCTTACCACTGGGCTGATACACTTATTTTTTTTGGCTTTTTTTTGGGGGGGGGCGTCACACCCGGTGATGCTCAGGGGTTATTCCTGGCTCCGCATTCAGGAATTACTCCTGGCAATGCTCTGGGAACAGTATCAAATGCCAGGGATTGAACCCAGGTCAGCTGTGTGCAAGGCACACACCCTGCCACTGTACTATTGCTCCAGTCCCAGCCGATACACTTTTTAAAGAGGGATTTTTAAATTTATATGAAACTCCTGAGAATAGTACAATCCTTTCATATGCACTTAACAGTTTCCCATAATAGGAACATTTTACATGAATAGACTAGTTACAGTCAATGGATGAATGTTGATACATATTAAATATATACATATATATACACATATATAGAGAGAGAGTGTGTGAACATGGTTCCTTAGTTTAGTTCTTTTAAGGGGGCCACTCTTGGCAGTGCTCAGGGCCCAAGCCCATTCTCAGGGGTGCTCGGGGATTCCCACAGCTATAGCTGGCAGTGTTGAGTGGGCAGGCCATGCCAGGCAGCAAATTCAGGACCTCACTTATGCATTGTAAGACGAAGAGTGAGCCTCCCAGAGATAAGGCTGGGAGGAAGATGACCACGCTGAAGGCCAGCTTACATCCTGTCTTACCAGAGGGTCCATATCTTATACTATCGACCCGTCTCTCATCACTGCCCTTGATCTCAGTCACCTCACTGGTAGTGATTTGCCCTGTTCCCCATCGTAAAATGACTCTGTGCCTCTCCTTTCCCTTCCCACTGTCACTCTCAGGCACATAAGGGTTGAGGACTGGGCTCCGCTGCTCGGAGTCTGAGATTGCACTGTGGTCAGAAGAGCTGGCAGCAGGAAGCCCTCACAGTCCCAGAAGGGTTTGGGGGATGAATTCCTGTGGCAAAGAAGGGATGGGGCCATGGTGAGCGGGGCTAAAACTGGGGGCGGGGTATGAAAGAGGGAAAGGGGGAGCTACATGACCCGAGGCACTGTGTGACTTGGTGATGGGGGCTACCCTCCTTCTCTGCCTGCCCTTTGTCTCTGGGCTGTGCCACCTTGGGTGCGACGCTCTTCTTCTGAGTTTGTGTGCCCGGATGTCACATGGGCTTGGCAGGCCCCTCACTCATCCTGGAGCTCCTGAATATGTGAAATGAGGAAATGCAGCTTAGAAACCACAGTCCACTTCAGAGGCTCATCTGGGGCTAAGGCAAAGCTCTTTCCTGGGCAAGAAACTAAATATTTCAGGCAACCCCAAATGATTTGTGATCCACACTGACTTCTCTTTGTGAGAGTCACCTGTGAAGGAGATTTTTATCTCAAATAAGCGTTCTTGGATGTTCCATTGTGTAATCTGCATAGAGGTTGTTTGGATGCATTAGTGGGCTCTGGCTTGGCGAGAAGGGCTTTTCCTAGTGAAAAGTTTCCCAACCACAGTTTCATTAAAAAAAAAAAGTAAGCCCCTGGGCATGGGGTACCTCGGAGCTGGGCGTGATGCTGTAATGATGTTCACATGGAACTGTCAGGAATAATCATGTGAATCACGGTGTCTTAGTAACAGCAAAACGTTTCTGAAAACCCAACAAAAGTCACTCCCTGGGCATGGTTTGGTTCCTGCCGTGCACTGCCCTTTCAGGAATGTGACTCTCCTTTACTGGGCCATCAGAGATGGGATGAAACTCCTTCCTGAGCCCAGAGTGGGCTCTTCCTGTAACCCTGTGCCTGGTCAGGGAGTTTGCAGCCGAGCTCTGGGTCGGTTATTGTACTGCTCTTGTTTCAAGCGCACGCCACAAGCCGCAGCAGATCTTAACCAGGTCTACCCAGGGCTCAGGATGAAGCCCGCTGTTCACATGAGCTCTCTGCTCCCCCGGCTACTCTCAGCAGACTCGGGAGGGGCTTCCTGGGGCAGGGAAGATGGAGCCATTCAGCGAGAATTGGCCCCCGAGCCAGCAGACCCAGGAGAGGGTGTGCAGCCGATGCGGGCGCTCTCTGGTGACTGACTCAGCATGGTTGGAAACGATTTATGGAAACAACCAGCCTACGCTTGGCCCCAGACACAGCCGCCCAGTGACCCTCTTCATCGGCCTTGTAAGGGGAGATGCATTCTTCTGCTTCCCTTGATTTTAGCCGGGAGGAAATGAACAGTCTCTCTTGGTCTTTGGATTTTACCATTCTCTGAGAAGAAAAGCCCCACTTCTCTTTCTTTTTGTTTATTTGGGTCTGGACCATATCTGGTGGTGCTCAGGGCTTACTCCTGGCTCTATACTCAGTGATCACATCCCGTGGGACCTTGGGGGTCTCAGACAGGGCACCAGGGATAGAACCCGGGTTGGCTACATGCAAGGAACTGGACTAGCTCTTCGGCCCAGAAAGCCCTACTTCTTTACAGGTACTGTTGACTGAGGCTGCCCATTGGTGGACAAGCCCATCAACATGATAGGATCTGGCCCATCTTGGGGGTGGAAACAAAGGTTTCCTCTGGGCTGGGAGCCCTTCACTGTGTGTTCTGCTTATTTCCAAAGGGAAATGCTTAGAAGAGTCAGGTGGTGCTGGGCTGAGCTCTGACCTTCATGCCTGGCTCCAGGGCTGGCAGCGGCACCTCTGTTCAGACAAAGGGAAGCTGAGAAGCGGAAAGATCCCTTGGTTCCCTCTCAGTGCTCTGCATGGCCGCCTGGCCTCATCTGTAGAACATCCAGGTGCCAAGGGAAAGAAGAGCCAGGCAGGTCCTTGGAATGCCCTCTCTCTGTGATCCAGGAGCCTCTGGGTGCTGGCCGGCCCTGGGACTGCTCCTGTCCTCTGGCTTCTGGGGGGAATTCGTGTCCAAACAGTCCTGTGTGAGATGATGCTCACTGATGCTCTCATTGCAGGATACCTTCATCCCCCAACCCGTCCCCAAACTCCCCCACCCCATCCCTTTGGGTTACAGCCTCTGGTGGACCAGACCATCATCACTAACAGTACTATGTTGCTATTAAGAATACTGTTAATGATGTTGGTTTTGCTTTGGGTGGGACCATGCCTGGTGGGGCCCTGGGGCTTCTTCCCCGTTTCCTGCTCAGGCATTGCTCCCAGAGGCGCTGGGCGCAGGGACCTTGCAATGCTGAGGCTGGAACCCAGGGCTCCTGTGTGTCAAGCAGGCACAGGGATGCCTTCAGAATCCGCTTACACCCGGCAAAATCAAGGCTGCTTTACTTCAGCTGCGGTGACCCGTTCTCGCCCAACCTAAATATGTCTGAATTAGACAAATCGCCTGACAGGAGTGTGAGCATGGGAGTGAGACGCACACCACTGTGCATCTTTGGGTGTTGGTGGTGAATATTTTTGTCGGGGGAGGGTAGAGCGTAAGGGAAAAAGTCCAAGCTACATCTGGTAGTGCTCAGGGACTACTCTTGACTCTGTGCTTGGAGTCGCTCCTGGTGGTGTTCAGGGGACCATGTGGTGCCAGGGATCAAATCTGGGTCAACCATGTGCAAGGCAAACACCTTTTTTTTCTTTAATTGAATCACTGTGAGATATAGTTACAAGCTTTCATGTTTGAGTTTCAGTCATACAGTGGTCAAACACCCATTCCTCCACCAGTGCACATTCCCCACCATCAATCTCCCCAGTATACCCCCCTTTCCAACCCTCCCCTTGCCTCCGTGGCAGACAATTTCCCCATACTCTCTCTCTTCTTTTGGGCATTATGGTTTACAATACAGATTCTGAAATCCATCATGTTTGGTCCTTTATCTACTTTTGGCACACATCTCCCATCCCTACTGATTCCTCTAACCATCGTTGTCTTAGTGATCCCTTCTCTATTCCAGCTGTCAAGGTGAACATCTTAACCCTCTCCCTTTTTTTGTTTGTTTTGAGCCATAAACCCATCAGTGCTCAGGGCTTACTCCTGGCTCTGTACTAAGAGATCACTCCTGTCCAGTCTCAGGACCATAGGGAATGTCTGGGGATCAAACCCAGGTTGGCTGCAGGCAACTCAGTTGCCCAACCTGCTGCATTATCACTCGGGCCCTGCTCATCTCCAGCCCTGGGAACTTGTTTTGTTTTTTGTTTTGAATTTTCATCTAGAAACTTTATTCTAATGTTTGTTTATTTTTCTTGTAGATTTTTAAAAATTTTCTTTTTATTGAATCACAGTGAGATATACAGTTACAAGGTTGTTCATGATTGGGTTTCAGTCATATAATAATCCAACACCCGTCCCTTCACCGGTGTACAATTCCCACCACCAATGTCATGTCCCCAGTTTCCCTTCCCTCACCTGCACCTCCCCCTACCCCGCCACACTGTGGCAGGTACCCCCCCCCGGTTGTGTGTCTATCTGTCTGCATGTCTCCTTTTGGGCATTATGACTTGCATACAGATACTGAAAGGTTATCATGTGTACCCCTTTACCTACTTTCAATACTCAGTACCTGTCCAGCGTGATCATCATTTCTCTTATTGTCATACTCAAGGAGCTTGTCTCATGACTCTTTAGTTGTTGGTGGTTGTTTAGAGATGATGAAAGTTCCTTAGTTCCCCTGAAGTTGAGGTGTGAATCAAGTTTCTGGGGGAAATCCCCATGGGTAGAGGACAGTCAGGAGTATCACAGTCATTGTGCCAACCTCTCCTGGGATCCACCTCAGATGATGGGGATCGGGTGTTGGACTAAGACTGCACCAGCACCTGGTCCAGCACTCACAAGAAAAGCACCTTGTTCCTTGGAATTTAGCTTGTAATGAATTACTTGGACAGTCCCATCCAGATGAAATGCGAGCATGTCTGTGGCCCAAGAGAAACAATGAGCAATTCTACTGGCGTTCCCGGAGCTGCTTGCGGTCAGTGCTGGCTAAACTGAGTTTCCGCAGGATCTGCCCTGTCCAACTCTGCATTAGCTCTGCAGGAAAAGCCCAGCTCTGTTCTTTGTCCCCTTTAGTGAACTGCAAGCTTGCGGTTCTTATTCTGTCTCACGCCCGAGGGGGTCCTCCTGTGATAGGCATTTACACATCATGTGGCTCTTCCTTCTTGGAAGCCCCAAGTCAGGAAAGGAATCTCAGAGCAGAAGGTGCCCACTTGCCTACCTGGCTAGATTGTTCAGTGACTCCTCCTCCTGCTGCCATCTCTCGGGGTCCTTTGTCAGGGGCTCAGACCCCAGCAGAGGGCAGAGCTGTTGCAGTAACATCTGTCCTCCGAAGGTCACACTCGGACCCAGCTGTCAGCATGGGTACAACATCCACCTCACAGCTGGACAAGACTGTCTTTTACTGGCCTGAGCCCTGGTACTTCCCACGAGAGCAAGCAGGCCCAGAGACTGCCTCTTGGCTATTCATTTATATCTGTGTATTCACAGGGACTTCGCTGGGCAGAGTTGGGGGTTCAGGGCCACCCTCAGCAAAGCTTGGGGGCCACCAGGACAGCTGTGACCTTAGTGCTGGGCATGTGGCATGTGGTGCCAGCAATTGAACTTGGGACTTTCCCATGTGAGACAGGTGCTCCGTCAATTGACTATTCCCTGGACCCCGGTTATGATGATTTTTTTTAGGGAAGGCACTGTGACTTACAAAGTCCAGCAGAAATGAGTCTTGAAATGACCGTCTGTGGGGTATGTCTAGGTGTTGGGGAACATTTTTTCCCCAATGTGCCCAGACACATTGTGCAACAGATCCGGGTGGACACGGGGTGAAAGATGACAGGTATGTGGAGAAACCTCTCCCGGAGACAGCTGATGGTCACTCGCTCTATTGCCAAATAAACACATTTTATAGAGGGTCTCGGCTTAAGAGGATGGTCCAATCACATAAAGTTTAGCGTTACTGACCTATCACCTTTCCAGTTCTGCTTTGCCCCGGCCCAATCCCAGTTAGGGCTAGATGCTAGAGTAAGGAAAGACTAGCTAAATTTAGGTGACAATGCTTGGGGGGTTGAGACTCAAGGCCAGATGATTGGTGCTTGTCAAATGTGCCAAGACACCCCCTACTGGGTCACCACGCCAGGACAGCTCTTATCTGCTATGCAGGGACAGATCTTATCAGCTCTGGTGCCTGCTGCCATGCTCCACAATCTGGAGACCGGGGCCCCGCTGGGAGTGATGGGCAAAGCCACTGAGGTAGCCCGTATCATCTATTCAGCGACACCTACCGAGCCCGGGGGTACAGAAGTATTTGGTCTGGCCCTAAGCAACTGGGCAGGGGAAGGATATGGACAAATAGGGAGGAAAAAAATTGAAACTGGATGAAATCGTCCTCATCGCTGAGGAACAGTCTGCATGAGCCATGCTGCGTGTACGGTCCTTTGTACATAAAGCAGAGGCGTGTGACCAACCCTGTGCATTAAACACGCTCGGGATCTGGTTAAGTAATCCAGGAGGAGCTGGGGAGGAAGATCAATGATGGCCAGTTCCCAGAGCAGAACCAGGCCGCGTCCCCCAACCCTACACCTCCCAGAGCGGGACCAAGCTGGGATCCTCCCAACCCTACATCTCCCAAATCACAATTTTCTTATTTTCCTTTTTATTTTTTTTAGTTGAATCACCCTGAGACACACAGTTACAAAACTGTTCATGGTTGGAGGGGTTTCAGTCATACAGTGTTCTAACACTCATCCACCAGTGTACATTTCCCACTACCTATGGCCCCTGCTACCCTCTGCCCAGCCTACCTCTACGGCAGGCACTTTCCTTCTCTCTCTCTCTCTCTCTCTCTCTCTCTGTTTCTCTTTCTCTCTCTCCTCTTTCCTCTCTCCCTATCTCTCTCTGTCTCTGTCTGTCTGTCTCTTTATTTCTCTGTCCCTATCTCTCTGTCTTTCTATCTCTCTGTCTCTATCTCTGTCTCTCTCTATCTCTGTCTCTCTTTTTATCTCTCTGTCTCTCTCTATCTCTCTGTCTCTGTCTCTGAATATCTGTCTCTGTCTCTCTTTCTCTCTGTCTCTCTGTCCCTGTCTCTCTTTCTCTGTATCTCTCTGTCTCTGTCTCTCTCTGCCTCTGTCTGTCTCTATCTGTTTCTCTGTCTCTGTCTCTGTCTGTCTCTGTCTCTCTCCCCCTCCGCCCTTTGGGGCATTGTGGTCTGCAGTACAGGCACTGAGTACAGTACAGGTCATCATGTTTGCTCCCTTTGTGTCCTTCTGAGAGCACTGGGACAGGGGTACCTTTTCCGCTTGGAGAACATGGTCCCCCTTCGAGCCTCAGCACCCGGCCCAAGGCCCCCCATGTCGATGCCTCTGCTCACCAGCTCTTCGCTCTGCTTTGTTTCAGTGGCCCACCCGCAGGACCCCCAGCACCCCGCCGAGAAGCCCATCATTCACTGCCACAAATGCGGGGAGCCGTGCAAGGGGGAGGTGCTCCGGGTGCAGACCAAGCACTTCCACATCAAATGCTTCACCTGCAAAGGTAAGGGGCGTCCTCCCAGCCTGGCGGCCGGCCACAGTCACAGCGGGCCTGGCGTCCTCTGCAGTCCTGGCTGCACACCTCGTCACCCAGAGGCCGGGTGGATGCGTGTGAAGACCTGGCTGGGGTCGCTGAGCAGTTCTAGTCCCTTGTCTGAGTCAGGCCCAAGGAGGAGCCCAACTGTCCCCCAGGGCCTCGGTACATGGGCTCAGAGTGGCCATCGAGTCTCCTGACCCTGGGAGGGTCGGGGAGGAGAGAATGGGATATTCTGGTTCATGTGTGTCCTTTGCCTAGAGGTGACCTCAGGCAGAATCTCTGGTCCTTGGTGGGCAGAAAGAGCCTACAAGGGGGAGATGGAAGTGAGGTGGGTAGACCTCCAAGCCGAAAGATGCTTCCCGTTCAAGGCGCTTAGTGTTGTATTTTTATCTTCATTTACCAACTCCCCCCCCGGGGGTGACAACCGTGGGCACCTTTGCATGACGAATGCTGACCTGCTGCTCTGGAACCCGGGCCTGGCAGAGCTGGGTTGAAGAGGATAGGAGGGTGTTTTGTGAGTTTATTTGAGACATGAGAGCAGAGCATGCCTGGATAGTCCTGACCGGGATGCAGGAGGCTGGAGAAAGCTCTGGAAGGAGCTGCCTGACCCCTGTCTGGGCATTCAAGTGCTCACCACCTTCCTGGCGGCCAGAGTGATCTGGTTCTGGGGGCCAGCGCTGCACTCGCCATCCTTTGTCCACATGCAGGGAGGAGCATGGGTAGATGCCAGGCTGCCGAGAGGAGCACAGGGGACAAGGGAGACTTGGCTGGAGGTGCCGCTGCGGCTCTGACAATGAACTGGCCTTGGGGGCGGGGGGAGCCGCAGCCCAGAAGGGTGGGAGGAAGGCTGGGTTGGGCTCCCCGGACAGGGCATGGGGTGTGAAAGGGTTGAGCGTGCATCTTCTCAAGAGACGCTCTTTAAGCAGCCTGAAAACCTGTATGTGCCAGCCCTGCCCTGTTCTCGGGTGGATCACATTGGTCATCAGGAAACATTCAGGTCCACCCGGGCTTCACCTGAGTGACACTGACTCAGTGAGATCTCAGCAAATGACCCGTCTCTGGTGGGTCCATGTCCTTCTCTGCGGCCAAGGGACTAGAGCAGATGCCGTTCCAGGCAGGACCGGTCTGGAGTTTGCCCATCCGTGGACATAAGCATGATATAAACCAGACCCTTACAGGGGATCAGGTCAGAGGAGGGCACTTTCTGGCTGTGGCCAGCTGGGCTCACTTGGGGGTAGGCATTGCACTTTGGTTTATATTTCTCGAGATGTGGCTCAGAGAGTAGACTGGGTTCTAGCCAGCACCAGCCTGCACACACCCGAAGTCCTGGGTGTTTGTGTGTGAACAGTCGGCGGTCTCGGGTTTGGAAATCTCAGCTCAATCTGTCTGGGTGTCAGTAGACAAGTTTATTTTCCCGCTTTCCTGCTGCCCCATGGGGCAGAATTGGCTTTTTGTCTCTTTTACTTTCAGACGTGAATGGAGGTTATTGGTGTTGGGAAGTTGGACCTGTGCTTTGTTTTAAGGGTGTATGTTCCTGAAAAGCTGAACGTCGCTGTAAGAGAAGCGTGTTTCACGACTACTTGCTAATTATGAAAATTCCTTTTCCCCCTTTGTTGCTTCTGATGGTGTGCACAGGTGCTTGCGGGGGGCTGTACACTCTGTTATGGCACTGGAGTCCTAAAGGACCGACCACCAGGGCCACACCTGGCCCCTGTAGGCTGCAGTGGGAGTGGAACTGAGAGCCCAAGCTTACGAGGCATATGCATTTAGCCACTATCCCCCCATGCCTCCATATGAATTATATTTTAATTTAACAGAATTTTCCTAAAATTAAAAAAAATTTGGGGGGTGTTTGGGTCACATCTGGCAATGCTCAGGGGTTTCTCCTGGCTCTGCACTCAGGAATCACCTCTCGTGGTGTGCAGGATACCATATGGGATGCTGAGGATCAAACCCAGGTCAGCCACGTGCAAAGCAAGCACCTTACCTGCTATACTATTTGCTGGCCTCGTTACTTAAGTAAATTCTTGCGAACGAATGTGTTTTCATTCTTAATCTGTCAGCATGTCTCATGTCCCCAACTTCCGGGCTCACCTTTTTTTTTTCCCTTATTGTCCAAGGGCAGTGTTCAAGTTTCCCCATCCTGACACTGTAGAAAGTTTAACCTTCCCCCCACCCCCATGTCTAGGGGAGTGTTTCCCACTAGAGACCTGAGGGGAACCCCCTACGTCAAGCTAACTTCTCCAGTAGCTTTTGAAGGGGTACTTAAAAAGGTTAAAAAGGGGCAGCAGCAATTAACTTCCATGATATGTTTTATTCATTCCTACAGACCCAAATATAATCACCTTATGGTAAGATCAATGTAAAAGTCATAGTGATTTTTTTACTTTGTTGTTTTTTTTTTTTATGCCAGCTGACGGGGACTGGAGCGATAGCACAGCAGTAGGGCGTTTGCCTTGCATGCAGCCAGCCTAGTCGAGCCCGGGTTCGATTCCTCCGCCCCTCTTGGAGAGCCCGGCAAGCTGCCGAGAGTATCTCACACTCACGGCAAAGCCTGGCAAGCTACCTGTGACATATTCAATATGCCAAACACAGTAACAAGTAGTCTCAAAATGGAGACGTTACTGGGCCTGCTTGAGCAAATCGATGAACAACGGGAAGACAGTGACCAGCTGACCAGCTCATCTCACATTGGACTAGCCACATTTCAAATGTTCAGTGGTCGTTGAAGCCAGTAGCCAAATGTGAGCTAGCACCATTCTAGAGAGTGCTTGAGAGGCTGGAGCGATAGCACAGCGGGTAGGGCATTTGCCTCGCACGCGGCCGACCCAGGTTTGATTCCCAGCATCCAATAAGGTCCCCTGAACACTGCCAGGAGTAATTCCTGAGTGCATGAGACAGGAGTAACCCCTGTGCTGTGCATCGCTGGGTGTGACCCAAAAAGCAGAGAGAGAGAGAGAGAGAGAGAGAGAGAGAGAGAGAGAGAGAGAGCGCTTGAGGTTTGCATTCTGTTGGTCCTCTCCCTCCAAATTCTTGCCAGGACCTTATTCTTGGCCTCTTTTTCCACATATAATGCCTTTTGCTGTCTTCACCCCACATTCATTTTCATTTCCCCCAGCACCACTAGCACAGACAGCTGTTTTCAGCCGATTGGACTCAAACTTGCTAGCAATGGAGGGAATTTTCAGCCCAGACTAAGCCACAGCCCCCCTGACATCTCAGACTGGCTCCGGATAAGAAATTTCTCCGGAACTGACCAGAGCCCTTTCTTTCCAATCCATGTATTTTAAGGGCTATAGCTCAGTGTTAAAGTTTAGGCTTTGCCTATAGAAGGCCCTGGGTTCTGTCCTCAGCACCACACAACAAATTAATATGCTTTCATTTTTTTTAAGAGCTATTTTTGGTCTATGGGGAAAAAAAACGGGGAAAAGCACACACCAGCCATTCATTCACCCCATCTGCCGCCATCTGGGCGTGACTTCTGTGTGACAGCTTCCTCCTTTCCAGCTCTGACATTGCTCCATACTCCCTCTCTGTCACTCAGAACTGAGTGACATTGCCTCCTTGTCTCTGCCTCCTCTAGGTTCCTTAGGATGCTTTCCCAGAAGAGACACAGGTCTTGTCCTGTGGGGAACTGGCTTTCAGGCCCACCCACATGTCCCAGTCCATTATGTCTTCAGATAACACTTCTGTTTTCTTCCGGTCACTTCTAAATTAGAGGTGTTGTGCTCAGGCTGTGAGTTCATGTCCCGGGACAGGACTGGTGGGAGAGAACACTGGCTAAAATAAGCCTCAGCTCTGGTCAAGAACTGGCTGAGGGCATCCAGGTCCTAATGACCTGCATCCAGCCAGAATTCCACCCCTGTCCTCAGGCCCTATTGCCAGAGTCTCCTAGGTCCTTCAGTGAGGTCAGAGGTTGCTTTCCACAGCTGGGAAGGCAGCCATAAAATGCAAATCTATGATAAAAAAAAAAAGAGGTGGTCTCTTGAGTTAAGGGCGGGTTGAGGGCACTTCCTATTCCCATCTTATGTAAGAATTAGAGAAGTATCATTAGAAGAATCAATGTTTAAATTAGTGCTATGTATCCTTTTTAATAATGAACCTTGTACTATGTCTTATTATCCATAGCAGATGTTAAGAATTGGAACAATTTTGCTCTTAAAAAAAAAGAAAAATAACAAAAGAATTAGAGAATTTCAGACTTGCCTTTCAATCCTGTGTCCCCCTAGAACATGTCTCTTTTCCTTGTCTTTATGTCATTTTGTTTTCTCACACCCTGGAAAAGTCATGTTCTCTGGTGAACATGGACTTCCTCTCATTCTTTTCCTTCACATCTTTCTAAGTGTTTCAATAATTTTGAAAACTTTATTTTTTTATTGCTTTGCATGGGAAAAAAAAAGGAAAGAGTTAAATGACAACAAAGGTGAAAGGGATGGCCTTGGATTGGAGTTCATAGTACAAAGTCAAACCAGTGACCAGTCTACAGAGTGTCAGACTGGGCAGTAGCATTTAGAAATGGAGTTGGGAGCAGGAATTTTATTGACGAACCCATCTCACTTCCTTCAAACAATGACATCTTGGGATCTCATAATCCAGTATTTATTCACCTGGCAGGTGTTAACTGAACACACACCCCATGCATGATCATAAGCTAAATGCTGAGACTAGAGAGAGATAAATATCATATTTGCATGCAGCAGTATTTGCAGAGAAGTAGACAGGAGCTGTTTCATGAAGTCATGGATATGGACCCAAGTAGTGCTATGAGAGTGATAGCGTGTTCAGATCAGAGGTCGCGAGACTGTGCAAAAATGAACTGGACGTCTAGACAAAAGGAGTCTAAGGAGGCAGCAGATGTGGTTGAGATGGAGATAAAAAACATTACTATTAAGGTTGATGGGATTTGATGACCAGTTAAATGTGAGGTATGAAGAAGGATTGTTGGTTTTTCTTTTTTTGTGTGTTTTTGTTTTTTTGATTTTTTTTTTTTTGGCTTTTTGGGTCCCACTCAGCAATTCTCAGGTCTTACACCTGGCTCTGCACTCGGGAATTATTCCTGGCGATGCTCAGGGGACCATATGGGATGCTGGGAATGGAACCCAGATCAGCCATGTGCAAGGCAAACGCGTCCTCCCCTCTGTACTATCACTCTGGCCCTGAAAGATCCAGGTTTCCATTTAGATTTCTTGACTGGATAGTTGGTTGTTACCAACTGTGCTGGTGCAGGAGCACTGTACAATGGAGTTCTGGGAGAGAATTCTTGGCATTCTTTGGTGGGGTACACTTGGTACTTCCAGACTCCAGTGGACCTGGCTCTCAGAGAGGTAGTTCTGGACTGGGAAAAAGGATTGGAAGGACTTGGCATTTGAGATAATGGCCAAAGTGATCCCATTGTGTACAAGCTTTACCTGGGAGAGGGCATCGGGCAGGAGCTGGGGAGCAATGCATCATGGGAAGAAAGGGAAAGCAGACCCCCAGTGTCTGAAGGAAGTGGGAAAGTGTTTAATTAAGGAGTGGATTCTGAAATTCAGAGGCCAGGAGATCCCCTGAAGCATGTCCATGATGTCAAATACTCCTTTCTTGACTCTTTATCGTAACTGAATGGGAGATGCCCAGTGGCAGAGCTCAGGATGGAGTGTGGAGGGTCCCTGTCCGATTTCCCCCCCCCCCCACCCCCATGGACCAGTAGCAGTGCTCGGCCACTGACTCAAGGAACTTTGGGGATTTATGGGAAAAACAGAGATTTTATTATTAGATGGTAAGATTTTATACATAAACTCTCCCAAGTAATTTACAAAAGATTTACAAAAGATTTATTTGAATAGGTACATTTTATAAGTCTGCTATGCAAAATTCAAGTGTGTTTCTTTCTTTTTTTCAGATATTGCTGACATATAAAATTATATTATTAGTTTTAAGTATAAGACATAATGACTTGGCATCTGTATGTTTTACCAAATGATCGCCACTTCAAATTTGGTTAAAGATTTGGCACCATTAGTGTTGGTATACTGAATGTCTGTAACAGATCGTCATGAACAACTTTGTAAAATAAAGAAGTATTTTTTTTAATTTTTAAAAAATTATTTGGCAACATACATAGTTATGACTTTTTTCTTGTGCTAAGAATTTTTAAGATTTGCCCTCTTAAAAACTTTCAAATACACAATATGAAATTATTAATTATAGCCATCATACTGTAAATTATTTACCCAAGACTTATTCTTTTTATAACTAAAGATACACTCTAGCCTTTGATCCCTTTCACCCACATTTCGCCTTTGGCAGCTATCACTGGTACAATTTTCACCTGTGCCCCTTTTTTAGAATATCGTCTGGGGCTCCTGGGTTGAGCTGCCCTGTCTAAATATTGAGCTTGGAATATCAATACCTATTTAGAGAGTTTCAACTACTTCAAAATTCACTAAAGGCAAGAATTAACCAGGCTGTAGAGAAGAATTATACAAATATGCTTCCTTTTTTCCCAGTCAAATTCTGACTTTTGACCTTTACACCACTATTTATATAACCTCGGTGTTAGAGTGTAACTGGGATTGTACCGAGAGATGCAGCACAGAGATGAAAGCACTCGCCTTGCACATGGCCAGCCCTGGTTCAGTTCCTGACACAGTGTATGTTCCCCCACCAGGTGAGATGCTTGAGCACAGAGCCAGGACTAGAGACCCTGAGCACCTGTCAGTGTGGGATAGCCTGCCTCAAATAAATAAATAAATAAATAAATAAATAAAAAGGACAATATTGTATATTTTATCCTCAGAGTTTCGTACCACCTGTTACCTAATCAAATAAATATAATGTACATTATGAATGTAGTTTGGATTTCCCGAGCAGCACAGAGTAGGGCCCATGAATTCTGCAAGATTACTCCATCTCGCACATCTCACTCTTGTTGGGAGAAATGATCCACATGTCTACAGTGATCAGAGTTGTGGGGGGCCTTTGGTCTTGCAGGGTCTTGGTTAGGCTGTTTGGATGGTGATCAGCCTAGGGAGATGAGACACTGGTTCCCTCGGGAGCAGAGGACAGGTCTGCTTGCTGCTGTCTTGTAGGCTGAAGGTGCCGGATGTTGGCGGCATGCAGAAGAGCAGGCTGGCTCACAGCTCCTTATAAAAGAAGAGGGTTCCCAAAAGGAGGTGGGGGGAGGGAGGGAGGGATGGAGGCAGAGAGAAATAGAGGGAAGGAGGGAGGGAGAGAGTAAAGGAGGGAGGAAGGAAGAAAGGAGAAAGACAGAGGGAGGGAAGGAGAGGGAGGGAGAGACAGAGAGGAAGGGAAGGAGAGCGTGAGAGGGATAAGAGAGAGAGTGCCTGCCATAGAGGTAAGGGGTGGGTACAGGAGGGAAACTGGGGACACTGGTGATAGGACACATACACTGGTGAAGTGACAGGTGTTGCGTGACTGAACATTGTGTGACTGAAATCTAATCATGAACAACTCTGTAACCATGTATCTCACTGTGATTCCATTAAAAAAGTTAATTAATAGATAAGGGGAATCCCTAAACTGGGAGTCCTGGGGGCCAAGACACAAGTCATTGCCCACAAAGCATGTCGCCGTGCCCATGGCTCTCGCCTCTGGGCTCTCAGGGTGCCATCACCCATCCTGGGCTTTCTGCCCTGCCTGTCCCTTCCTCCACCAGCCTCCAGATAGCAGGGCGGGACACTTGCTAGCTCCAAGGCCCATCCGAGTTCCCTCTATCAACTCTGCTGCCTGTGGAGGCTTGTTTCTTGAGAAAGGGGATGCTGAAGTTCAGCCAGCACCATCAGGGAAGACACAATCTGTGCAGAGAAGGTTATGGGAGCACTTTCCCGGGAGACCCACGTTCCCTCGTGTAACTGGCCACTGCCCCGTTTGCAGAGTAAAGAGCTACTCAGAGCCAGCCTGGACATCCAGCTTCTCTAGGTGAATAGGAAGTGTCTCCCCTCCCACTACAGCAGAGGCTTCTAGAAACCCTGGTGCAGTATTGCCCATCTGGGGAAGTCTATGGAGCAACATTTTTCAACAGTGGGGGAGTCAGAAGGCCCATGGGGGCCCCAAGGATATTCCAAGAAGGTCACAGTCAAAATTGCATGAGAGGTCACAGCAAGAGATGGGGATGGGGTGGGGTGGGGTGGAAGGTCACTTGGTAGGATGGAGGCCATGGCAAGCCAATAGGATTAGAAGAGGACCATGATTAAGTCAAGAAACACTGTGTAGAGGTCAAAGGAAAGGGAAGTTTCCTCAAGCACTTCTAATGCAAGCACCAAACCAATCATTCTGGTGGTTCTATTTCTCACTTGGCTCTGAACCCCTGGTGTGCCCCAGGTAGCCCTCGTTTCTGTGGCCCCTGTCCAGTGCTCACATCCAGCCTGGGGGGAGGGTATCTGTACCTCCTGGCCAGTGGCCAGTTCTTTGCTCCCCTCTGAGCGCACACTGGAGTCTTCCACCACCTCCAGCCCTGTCCTACCGGCAGCACTGTGGCCCTCCTCACCTATTCAGTTCAGTTTTTTCCTTTCCCTGAGCCGGCTTCAAATCCAGAACCTCCCATGTGCAGGGCTGGTGCTGCTCTGTCGAGCCCCGGCCCTGGTGACTCAGTGTTTCAGCCTTTGACAAGACCTTGGGCTCACTCTTAGTCTGTCTTCTCTCCCGCATCATCTACCGGCCAGTTCAGGCGTCTATTGCTTCATGCTCTGAGCAGAAGTGGATCACCTCTCCCTACCTCAGCGATAGCCAGCCTACTCCAAGCCGTGTCTCATCTGGATTCGTAATTTTAGCAGGTCTCCCAACATCTGCCCTTGCCCCCTACTGCAGTTTATCTGGAAAGCAATAGTCAAGGTGATCTTGAGGGGAGAAAAAAAAAGTCAGATCCTGTCATCCTTCCAGAAAATTCCACCATCTTCCAGAAGGAGCTGTGAAGATTTTCCTGGCTCTTCCCCAGAATTCTCTCAACTTGTCTCCTACCACTGCTTTCTCCCTGGCTCTTTCTACTCAGCTGCACTTGCCTGCTTGACCAAGCCCAGCATAGAACAGCATTAAGAGCTTTGCTGTTAATTTTGCCTGCAAACTGTTCCTTTTGCCTGCAAAAGTCCTTTACCCAGAATAGGTGCCCAGTGCCCTGCTAACAGAGGTCCTAACTTGGGGTCCTTTCTCAGATGTCACTTATCAGTGACTTAGTCCTGACTGTTCTATTGATGTTTCCATGTGTGTCTGTCTCTGTGTTTGTATGTTTATTTATGTTTGTATGTTTATTTATCATATGGTTGGTTGTAGGCACCAAAGAGGCACCAATTTGTACCAGCCATTCTTAGGAAACACAATTCTAGCTTCCCATAGGCACCCAATAGTACTTGCAGAATGAATGTGTGAATTGTTTATCATTGAGCGATACACTAATTAAAGGTCATTATTTCCAGATTAACAAATCCAGGTCACTGAAACAATTTTAATATAATTTTTTTCAAGTTTGAGAAGAAAACAAACTTTTTCATGGTCCCCACATGTCACACTTTTCACACAGTCAAAAATTTTTCTCTTCTATTCATTTTTAATCCTTCCAATTTCATGAAACTGAAGATTCTTTACAACAAAGACAAGACGGACAGCTTTCTGGCCTAGGGCCTGGATCAGACAAATGGTATGCACGCTCAAATTTAGTCATGCTAGTTTGTATTTATTGCATAGATTTTTTTTAATCTATTAAGTGAGGTGAACGCCCTACCCGCTGAGCGATAGCACAGCGGGTAGGGCGTCTGCCTTGCACGCAGCCAACATGGCCGACCCGAGTTCGATTCCTCCGCCCCTCTCGGAGAGCCCGGCAAGCTACCGAGAGTATTCGATATGCCAGACACAGTAACAACAAAGTCTCCAATGGAGACGTTACTGGGCCCGCTCGAGCAAATCGACGATCAACGGGAGGGCCTTTTTACTATTAAGTGAGGTATGCAGAGCAATAGTACAGAGGGTAAGGTATTTGCCCTTCACGTGGCCAGCCTGGGTTCGATCCCATATGGTTCCCCGAGCCCCACCACTCTATCTTACCTACCCTCCATAAAGATGGCGATTTAAATAGTAATTGTATTTCTTTCCTTTCAGAAATGAAAGGAGTGTCCTGTGTTATGAATAACCACCTTTCAAAAGACCTCTGGACATTTGTTTTTAACAGCAGAAACATGTAAAATCATCTTTTGCGAAAGTCACAATAGCACATTGTCCACATCTCAAGAGCAAGTGTGCTCGTCCCTCTGACAGGGAAGTCCGTTAGCTTGCTTGCACATGCTTCCTAACTAGGGTGAAGCACCGATGCTTCAGGGGCCTGTGCTCACCAGTGCCCCCTCTCTGGTTAGAGCTAAAGGTCTGTCTAACCTACATCTCTTGGTGGAACGAGCCTTATCCCCCTTAGATGGAAAAGAGCTGATCACCGACTTGCTTAAAATAACCCGCTGTAGGCTTAAAGACCATTATCACCCTGGCCTCTTTCCCTTCCGGCTAATCCCATCTCCATCCATCCTCCTTTCCTCTCCTTCCCTCTTCCGTCCCACCCTCCATCCTTCCTGCTACTGGTCCTCTTCCACTCTTCTCATGCCCCAGGAGTGCTGGGGCACAGAACCTTACCATCTTACTCTTTATGACCAGGGCCTTCATGTTATTGCTGATCAGAGACAGGGTACAGCCTGCCCTGGAATGGAGCATGCGTGAAGGGAAATGGTCCCTTGAGTTGTTGAGTTGTGGTCAATTTCAGTTGCTCAGGAATTTCAGAGACTTACAGACCCAAGGATGGGACTGGCATATAGTAGAGTAGCGAGAGCACATCCACTGCATGCTCTGGGTTCATATTCAACACCCAGCACATTGTCTCTCAAGGGTCATGGGGGTCAGCCCTGAGCATAGCCAGGTGTGTCCCTGGGGTCTCCAGCATCACTGGGGTAACTTGAGTATCTATGGCACTGGAGGGTCCAAGCATCATCTGGTTCTTGGGCCCTTCCTACTTTGAACTGCAGGCTCAGTTGGTCAGAATTGCTAATGGGGGGCCGGAGCGATAGTACAGCAGGTAGGACATTTGCCTTGCATGCGGCCAACCTGGGTTTAATCCCTGGCATCCCATATGGTTCCCCAAGCACTGCCAGGAGTAATTCCTGAGTGCAGAGCCACGAGTAACCCCTGAGCGTCGCTGGGTGTGACCCAAAAGGAAAAAAAATAAAAGAATTGCTAGTGGGACCCTGGGTTTCTTGAGTGCCTCTTGGGTGGCCCCACCCTCACCAGCCCCCACCAAAACCAAACACATGCAAGGAATTGGGAGAGCTCATACCACAGTGCCACTCCCGATGCCAGCTGGGTGCTTGGAGGAGCAGAGACAGGTTTGTTGGCACCGACTCAGGATGGAATGCTCGTTGTCTGTTGCCGTGTCAGTGGAAATTGTTTCTACGCACACTGTACAGACATGAGCCTGGGGTAATGCAAGTAAAAGGTGGGCTGGAAAGAACGACTCTAAGCACTGAGCCCTGAGTTGGCACGCGGGAAGCCCAGGCGTGATCCCCAGCCCCGCACGGTCTCCTGAGCGCTGCCAAGAGTGACCCCTCAAACCACATTGCAGTTGGCCTCTGAGCACTGCCGGGAGCAGCCCCACAGAACCACCCTGCAAACAGCCCCTGGGCACTGCCGGGGCGGGGGGGGGGGGGGCATTCTGAAACCCGAAAGAAATTATTAAAGCCAGGTAAAAGAAGGTGCTTCCCATCTCTCAAGGATTGTGGATGTGATCTTTGCTTTCTGTGAGCCGGCAGGGGAGTTAAGGACTCTGAGGGACAGCAAATAGAGATATGGAGACAGCAGCATTCACGTGGGGCCAAGGGGACTGAAGAGACCCCCAGGAGGTGGGGCCTGAGGGCTGGCACAGCTCTCAGCTCCATCGGGCCGTCAAAGTCAAGGGCTGCCTGGTGGTGGTGGGTTGGTGTTGGCAGGAGGGGAGAAAGGAGGCATCCTGCCAGTTTGGGCACTCAGAAACTCAGGACCCCACTAGCAATTCCGGCCAATTGGGCCTGCGGTTCAAAGGAAGCGGAAAAGGATGGGGGGGGGAGGGATTCGGTTTGACATGCCTAAGAGGCTAGCACCCCAAAGGTTAGCACCCCGGTAGAGTCAGGGATGTGGGTACATATGGGCAGCATCTCTGCACTCAGAGCTGATTCTGGGCAGTGAGGAGCGGCAGCAGGACAGCCCAGGAGGAAAAGCTGTGAGACCCCAGGCACGCTGCTCTCCGTGCTCGCGCGGGGAGGCTGCGTGTGTGAGCAGGCTTCCTCTGTGCCTGTCGGGTCAGCTGTGTGGCTTTCTCTGGGCTACAGGCTCAGCTGTCGGCTCTGGGACACCGTCTCCCTGCTCCCTGGGAGCTCATGAAAGCAAAGACTCAGGACCCAGCTCTTCCTGGGAACTGAGTGGGGGAAGGGATCGGAGACAAGAGAGACATTAGCAGAATCCTCCGACAGGTCCCGAATTCAGATGTGGGCCCTCGTTTGAGGAAGGCTGGCCCGGCCCTGCAGGTCGGATGAAGCGAAGCTGGCCTCTCTCTCTTCCTGCTGCTCGTCTGCAGCTCCAGGCCAGCTGTTTCTGATTATTCGAGGAATTGAACTGCGCGCTCTCAGCGGAAGATTTTCATGCTTGCTTCTGTCTTCAAAGACACCCCCAAATGGCACATAAGTGAGACGGATTGTTCCGCGCTGTTGCTTTGTGTTTCGAGCTGGTCGTAATGAAATATTGCCTGCCCGTGAAGTTGCCTGGCAAGGGTTAAAAGCAAACCAGATTTTATTAGTAGACTTTCCACAAGGACCCTGCCCACGGGGATGCTTTGCTTGTTATGGTCCATGAGGACTCTGCGTTAAACAACGGCTGTTCAGATGCCCAGCTTGGTCCTCTGGCTCAAATTCCGTCCTCCCCAGAAAGGACCCTGGCCCCAAAAAAGGAGTCTTGATTTGATGGGCATTTTGAAGTCGCTGCAGGGGAAAAAAAAATGATTTCAATATGAGAGCTGAGCTCAGTTCTTGCTTCCAGGACGACACATTTGCAAATAGCTATTTCTGCTGGGAAGCTGCCCCCTCACGTTATTGTTTGAGTCTTTCTTCAGCTATTTTGAGCTCTGGGCTGTAGCACATAGTACTTTGAGCTACAGTGTTCAGGACTTTCAAACACACGGCTCTGATTTGGCTCAGAGCGGGGGAAAAGCAACTCAACAACACCCCGCACTGAAGTGAGACGCGGGGCGGATTGAGAAGACACGCTTCCCTGCCTTACCTCTCTGGAGTCTCGAGGAGGAAAGCGTTTGAGGAAATGGGTAGTGAGACATCTTGGCAAAAGACAGAGTGCTGAAGGAGAAATCCATATGGGATGCTGGGAATCGAACCTGGGTTGGCCGTGTGCAAGGCAAACGCCCTACCCGCTGTGATGTCGCTCCAGCCCTCCACCTGCTGTTTTAAATATGACCTAGTCTCCTAAACTTCGGGGAACGAGGACGGGAAGTATTTGGTGGTCACGGAGCTTCTCGGCCGCGTGTTTGAGTCCCACACCCCAGTGGGAACCTGTCCCAGGCAGCTGTGGGGCAGGGTTTTGACCTAAGGAAATGCAGCATGTGGGAACAGAGAACGTTTGTCACCAGAAATAGCAGGCATGGCCTGCTCACAGCCAGCAAGGAGCCTCTCCATGCCTTCATTGGCACCTCAGATGGGCTCCGGGACCCCAATTAGATTTCTTATGTGGCTCCAAACATTGGCCATGTTTGGCCCAGAGAGAGAGGACAGCATGTTGGAGTGTTGCTTTGCCTGCAAAAGTCTCAAGTTTGATCCCCCATCCCACCCCCAGCACCAGTGACAACACACTCATCCCCACCCCTACTCCCACCCCCCACACACAAAAAAACAAAAAACAGAAACACAGCCAGGAGAATCAAAGAACCAGGATGTCGTGGGGAGAAATGCATAGAAAATGCACCATCCTATTTATTCAGAAAACTCCTGTTTTTTCTCAAGGCCCTTGTCTCGGAAGAGAGAGAGAGAGAGAGAGAGAGAGAGAGAGAGAGAGAGAGAGAGAGAGAGAGAGAGAGAGAGAACGCGCACAGTGGACTGAGTACAGGCTTTGCATGTTCCCTTGAGTACCACCAGGTATCACCCCTGAGCACAGAGCCAGGAGTAACACTTGAGAGCAGCTTGGTGTGGCTCTTAAAAGCACGTTGGCCATGGGCACTGAATGCCCAGCTGGTGCTGATAGGAGTGGATTGCAATGAGAGTGGCCATCCAGCAGTGAGACCATCTCCGGGGAGAGATGAAGAAGGTTCGTCCCTCCTTTTGCACTTCACCCCAAACCTACCTGCTGTTTTATTTATTTATTTATTTATTTAGCTTTTTAGGCTCAACACCCGGCGATGCACAGGGGTTAATCCTGGCTCTGCACTCAGGAATTACTCCTGGCAGTGCTCGGGGGACCATATGGGATGCTGGGAATCGAACCCGGGTCGGCCGTGTGCAAGGCAAACGCCCTACCCGCTGTGATGTCGCCCCAGCCCTCCACCTGCTGTTTTAAATATGACCTAGTCTCCTAAACTTCGGCAGCATGCACTTGTGGACAGGCAGATGGACTGTCCCTGGAATGAATTCACTGCCACAGAGATGGCAAGCTCTGACCGACAGAAGAACGGTCGCTGCCCTGGTCCCGTCCAGCCACGCATGCGGCCACAGCACCCACCATCTTCCACACCTCCCGTCTGCTCCTTGGTATTTTTATAACACGCGCCGGCGAGGGTTTTTTTCCCCCCTTTTAAAATATTTTTAAAATGTGCCCGTTACTAATTTTACATCTTTTACATAAAGTGGTTTGGATATTCATCTTCCTATTTGACAAGTTCATGGCATTCCGTGGTTGGCAGAAAATAAATCCAGGAACATAACAGTGTCTGTGGCTGTACCTGAGCAAGAGTGAAGCAGAGAGATTCAGTGGGCTCCTGAGCGTGTCTGAAATAATTTACCATCGAAAGCAATTAATCTTATTCAGAGCAGCTTTTCTTTCTTTCTTTTCTTTTTTTTTTTTTACTTAATGAAAGGAATCTAATCTGTCCTTTGTCTGGGCCTATGTTAACTTTCAACCAGAGCTGAGACAAATGGCGAACCAGAGTTAAAAATCTAAAAATCTAGATATTTCTTATTGAAGTTTGACCTCACAAATTGAGATTCTTTTGTGATCATTTGAATGTGAACGTTTTGCTTTGTGCCACTGGCTAAAAGTACTTGCTAATCTGTTCATGTGAAACAGATCAAAGCTTGTTCACAATTTTAGATGTTCACCCACAGATATTTTGGGTTAGAAAGAAGAAACTCTTTGTCAATGTGTGATTTTCAAAAATTGAAATACAGGGCTCTCACACCAATATAGAATGACCCTGTATCAAAGATTGATTCAACTCCTTAATGAGAGCCTGCAGGATGTAAAGCTGGTTCAAAGAAGAAGTAAAGGACTGGAATATTACAAAGGCATTCATTCAAGAAAGAACGTTGGAATAAGAGACCAGGGCTAAATACAAATCTGATTAACAATCCAACAGGATGATCACGCTCAACAGAGAACATCTGCGTTGCTACTGGGTAAAGTCTACAAGTTACCATTGTTTTCACAGTTTGGGCCTTTCACCCTAGGAAAATACTTATTGTCAATCACTCATCTCCACACAGGTATGTGCAGTGGATGCCTTGGATGACCTGGGAAGAGGCTAGTTCTCTCCCTCACCTGTGTTCAGGTTTCAGACAGCTTTTGTTAACATCTTGTTATTAAAGTGAGTGGCTACTTGGATGAGCTTTCTCAGAGCAGTTGAGGGCCTACCAATAAGAGAGAAACGGCCTCATTCAGAGGCTGGGAGGAGGACGGGAGCTGTGGATGGAAGAGAGATTCAGTTTGGCAAGACCATAAACATTCTGGGGGGCTGGAGCGATAGCACAGCTGGTAGGGCGTTTGCCTTTCATACAGCCAACCTGAGTTCAATTCCCAGCATCCCATAGAGTCACCCGAGCACCGCCAAGAGTAATTCCTGAGCCAGGAGTAACCCCTGTGCATCGCTGGATCTGACCCCCCCAAAAAAAGCAAAACAAGCAAACAAACAAAAAAAATACATTCTGGGGAATGGATTGGAGGATGGTCACACAGCAGTGTGAATGTGCCATTGTTACCTGCTGGACACTTGGAAATGGCTGAGGGGCAGAACTGAGCTTCAGTTAGAGAGCGTTGGCCTCGTGTAGTTAAGGCTTTGGGTCCAATTCTTGCCACCAAACCAAAGTCAAGAGGGTCATATTTTTTTTTGTTTTGGTTATTTGGATTTTACCATACTTAAGTAGACCTTCAAGTAAACTGACACCTAATATGTGGGGATAAGTTAATAATTCTCTAGATATGGAGTTAGCCCATTCTTAACAAGCCTGTGTTGGTGCCGATTCACTTTTCCTTGTCCATAGCACATACAGAGTCCTCAGAAATGGCGTGATTCAAAAGCTTGGCTTTGGAGCCGGAGGGATAGCACAGTGGGTAGGGTGTTTGCCTTGCACACGACTGACCCAGGTTCGATACCCGGCATCCCATATGGTCCCCTGAGCATTCCAGGAATTACCAGGAGTAATTCCTGAGTGTAAAGCCAGGAGTAACCCCTGAGCATTGCTGGCTGTGACCCAAAAAGGGAAAAAAAAAAAAGCTTGGCTTTGCAGCACTATCCACTTTTCACTTAATGCTAGATCGTGGATAGGCCTGTTAGTTGTAACTGTTGATCGATGCTATTGATTACTTGTCTGGTCTCGAATCTCTTTAGAAAGACAGGCAACAGTTTTGAACCTACCCTAGGTGACTAAAGGAACAAACCAAGGGCCTCCCTGCTGGGCCAGATATGTGAGTGTGGTGAGTGTGTCACCTCCCGTGGTTCTGAAAGGCACCCACGTCTAGAAGGATGGTGTGACATTTGCCCAGACCCCTGAGCAGAGCAGGGAGGCACCAACCCATCAACTTGGGGGCTGGATTCAAATTCATTCTAAGGTTACCTTCACAGCAGTGACCACACAGTCACAGGTGCCTGAAATCAAAGATTCCGAAGGGCATGTGGAAGGTCTTGCCTCTGGAGTGCATTGACAGCTCACAGGAAGAAAAAAAAAATAGAATCATCCTTAGAAAATACGAAGGAACTGCCCCCTCCCGTGGTCAGCCGCCTGGACTGCATTTACCGCAGGGGAGGAGCTGGCCCAGCCCTGAGGCCCCTGGACCCGTGGGGTCAGGAGGAAGCAGGTGTGAGCACAGTGGGGGTGCTGGCAGGTTTGGGAGGTAGCAGGTGGTGCCCGTGCTGGCATTCAGGTCATGTGACCACTGTGGTATTTTTAGGGGGGCCCTTTGCAGGCGTGGTGGCCGCTGGCCAGCATCTTGGGTTTCTGGATAGTCCGTGGCACAGAAGGTCACGGCTGTGCCTGTGTTGATCTAAACAAAGCCAAGGACTCGGCACAGAATGCTTGTTTATGGGGTCTCTGTCTCCTTGGTTATCTGTCGTCATCTGCCATGAGTCAAGTCTGCTCCCCGAGGATGGGCGGGGTGCCCCGCCAACAGAATCCACTTGTGTCATCTTGATAAAGTCCCCAGCCAGGGGACGGAATCAAGGGATGAGGGGTTTGCTCCACTCTGGCATACGAATGACTGAAATAAGGGGACTGGGAGTGAGCGATAGAACCGACCGATTCAGTGAACACGATGTTGGTCAGAGCTGGAGAGAGCCCCGGGCTGAAGGCATTGATTGGCCTTGTGTGCGGCTCACCCCAGTTTGATCCTGGCACGATGTAGGGTCCCCCGAGCTCCACCAGGCTCACTCCTGAGCACCGAGCCAAGAATAGCCCCTGAGCACCACCAGGGGTAACCCCCAAATTTAAGAAATTAAGGAAGATGGTTCTAGAAATATACCCCGTGAGTCTTTCATTGTAGATACTAACCCCGATTTAAAAAAAAAAAAAAGATGTGATACCTATTTCTTAGTTGTCATTGCTTAACTGATGCCATTGTTTAATACTTGCATTGTTTAAGATTTGATACCTAGCCATTGTTCAATATCTGGGAGATCTTTGGTCAGAGGAAAAATGCAAAATATTTGGTATTAATTGGAGATTAAGTAAATATCTAAAATTATAAGGCTTTCATTCTAGCAATAAAAAATTAAGGAAGAAAGATTATTTATAAAGAAAGAAAATGATGATTTTCAGAGCAAGGGGATGAGAGGAATGAATAAAAGGGTCTTTTCTTTTCAGCAGGGGTGGCACTGGAAGTTTGGTCGTGACCATTATAGACATAGAGGTGTCAGGATAAAATCTATGAAACTCCAGAATATTAAAAACCAATTATCAGTCCATAAAAATTTAATTTTACTTGCTTTACAGTGCTTGGGGGTGGAAGCCAGGTTTCATGCATTTTACCATGAAGTTACTACCCCAGCCCCCAAAGTAAATTTGTGTGTGTGGATTTGGGGTCACACCTAGCAGTGCTCAGGGAATTGCTGTGACAATGCTTGGGGACTATGAGGTGCCAAGGATCGAACCCAGGCCTCTTCATGGAAAGCCTACACTCAGCCTGCTGAGATGACTCCCATCTCCACCACCCCCCCCCACATACACACACAGACACACACACACACACACAGACACACACACACACACACACACACACCACAAATAAGGTTTTTCGGAGATGATTTGGTGGTTGGGCTTCTCTGCCATTAGGCCCTTCATTGTTTAGTAGTCACTGGGCCTTGGGAAGCCAGAAGTTAAGGCTGGAGATTCTAACTGCTGACTCCCACCCATTTGGCAGTGGAAAAACATTTCCTCTCGGGAACAGCTTTAAACTTGGTTTTTGGACAAGGAGCGTTGCCCTTCTCTGGTCTTGTCTGGACACGTGGAGCAGGCCCAAGCCCCTGGCATCCCATACCCACTTGGAGGTGCCATCACCACAATCCAACAGCTGCCGTTTTGAAAGATCCCCCTTGCCCCCCATGAAGACCCTCACAAAGCATTCCTCTGGGCCACGAAAATGCCCTGCACATCAGGTTCACCTTTCCTTCTTGGCCTGTTCATTTTTTTCTCTTCGTAATATGTAAATCATGGGCTTGTCCTCTTGACTGACAAAGAGAAAATTACACGTCGGGATCGTTCAAGGTGGAAGAGTATTTGCATTGTGAAAAAAAAAAATAGACTTTGGTCGAGTCAGCTGCTCCGGGTAGAGTGGAGATGTTGGCCTCAGCCCAGCAAGAGTCTGGACCCCCGCCGGGCAGGTGTGTGGACCAGCAGGGAGGGTATACCTTTCCTGGGCAGCGCTGCTTCATCCCAGAGACAGCACACACCCAGGATGCCTCTCCATCGAAGGCGGCTTATCTCCAGATCTCAGCCGCGGCCCAGCCGGCCGTGAGCCAGCCCGTGGATTTCACTCATATGAGATCTTGCATAGCTCCCCAAAGGGTGGAGAAACGGAGGGGTGGAGGCAGGAGCGTGCTCAGCTCCACAATAAACAGCTCTTTGTACCAATCCCCTCCCTTCCCCTTCCCCCTGTCCCCTCCGAGCTCACAGACACGGAGCCAGCCGGCGGCTGAACGGCCCAGATGCTAACCAGATGTGATCTTGCCTCCCGCAGTGTGCGGCTGTGACCTGGCCCAGGGGGGCTTCTTCATCAAGAACGGGGAGTACCTCTGCACCCTGGACTACCAGAGGATGTACGGGACCCGCTGCCACGGCTGCGGCGAGTTCGTGGAAGGGGAGGTGGTGACGGCCCTGGGCAAGACCTATCACCCCAACTGCTTTGCCTGCACCATCTGCAAGTAAGTCGGGCTGGGGGGCTTTTCTCTCCGAGGGAATGGGAGGCTCTGCTGCCCATGTGTGCGGCAAGGCGGGGTAGGGTGGGGGTGGGGGGTGCGCCTTCTGTCCCGAGTTGCTCTTCCTCTGGAAATAGTCTTACTCGGTGCATCGGGGGCTCCTACACTCTCCACTGCTGACCAGTGCTCATTAGAAAGGAGGTGAGTTGAGGCGTGGTGATCTCTGCTCAACAAATGGGAGGGTTTTCAAGGCTTAAAACCCCCAGCCCCGGGGCTGGAGCGATAGCACAGCGGTTAGGGCGTTTTCCTTGCACGTAGCCGACCCAGGTTCGATTCCCAGCATCCCATATGGTCCCCTGAGCACCGCCAGGAGTGATTTCTGAGTGCAGAGCCAGGAGTAACCCCTGTGCTTTGCCGGGTGTGACCCAAAAAGATTAAAAAAAGCCCGAAAGCAACTCCGGATCTTCAAACATTTGGACTTTGTTTTGTCTTAGCGTTACACCCAGCTATGCTGGGAGGTTTCTCCAAAGTGGGGCCTAGGGGTCACTGCTGGCAGTGCTAGGAACCAACCCCAGTTCCCAGCACACACAGCGTCCCTGCTCGCCCTTTGAGCTGTCTTCCGGGCCTAGATATGAAAATATTTTGAGCAATGAGAACATTGAGAGAAAAAAGCACTGTCTGTAGCACTGTCCTCCCGTTGTTCATCGATTTGCTCGAGCAGGCAACAGTAATTGTCTCCATTGTGAGAGTTGTTGTTACTGGTTTTGGCATACCGAATACATCACGGGCAGCTTGCCAGGCTTTGTGGTGCGGGCGGAATACTCTTGGTAGCTTGCCAGGCTCTCCAAGAGGGGCAGAGGAATCAAACCTAGGACGGTCGCGTGCAAGGCAAACACCCTACCCTCAATGCTATCGCTCTGGAGAAAATGGTATTGAAAAAATGGTATTGTTTATTCAGAAATAGAAAGCTGACTTTGAATTAAAATACTGTGTGTGTGTGTGTGTGTGTGTGTGTGTGTGTGTGTACAGGTGAGTGTTAAAATAGTCCAATTTAGGAGCTGGAGCGATAGTACAGCAGGTAAGGCCTTCCACATTGCCAACCCCAGTTCAATTCCCAGCATTCCGTATGGCCCCCAAGTACTGCCTGGAGTAATTCCTGACCACAAAACCAGGAGTAAGTCCTGAGCAGGTGTGGCCCCACCAAATGAACGAACAAACAAACAAACCCCCCCCCCCCCAAACCAAAAAGTTGCTTTTACTCTAGAGTAAGCAAGGGCTGGAGCGATAGCACAGCGGTAGGGCCTTTGCCTTGCACGCAGCCAACATGGCCGACCGAAGTTCGATTCCTCCGCCCCTCTCGGAGAGCCCGGCAAGCTGCCGAGAGTATCTCGCCCACACGACAGAGCCTGGCAAGCCACCCGTGATGTATTTGATATGCCAAACACAGTAACAACAAAGTCTCCAATGGAGACGTTACTGGGCCCGCTCGAGCAAATCGATGAACAACGGGAGGGCCTTTACCTTTATCTTACCTTACTCTAGAGCAAAGTGGGCAAGCCATACCCTAGGGGCCAAATTCCACTCCAGGTCTGTTTTTGTAGCAAAAGTCTTGGCAGAACCCAGCCACGCCCTTTTGTTTCCTTGTTGCCTTGGCAGCAGAGGCAGCGCTGAGTGACTGTGTCTGACGTCCTCTGATCCCTGAAGTCTAAAAAAATATTTGCAATCTGATCTGTCATCTCCCAAGGTCCCTTCCACACGGTCCCAGCAAGCTTGGTTCAAAGGGTCTAAGCAGGAGAAGGCAGCGGGCGCTGCTTCCTGGGTCTGGTGAATGCTGCAGGGAACAGAGCCAGGGTGAGGCTGGCTCCTGCCTGCCGAGGCTCCCTGCAAGGGTCCCCTGCTTCTCCTGGGGTGGCCCTGCGCCTCTGACGTGCTGCTGCTGGCCACGGGCTCCATCCACCGTTGCCTTTATTGAAACACAAAGGGCAGGAGCTGGCGCGATAGTACAGCAGGTCAGGGCACTTGCCTTGTATGTAGCAATCCAGGGTTCGATCCCCAGCATCCCATATGGTCCCCACACACCACTAGGGGTGATCCCTGAGCACCACACGGGGTGTGGCCCGAAATCCAAAAAGAACAAAAGAAAGAACATAGACCCCCCCACCCACCCAAAGGCAAAAAACTACAAAGCAGGGAAGATGTTGGCTTTGGTTTCCCAGAGTTTTCTTTTCTGGAGAGGCAGGGCACACCTGGCAGTGTTCAGAGGCTGCTCCTGGCTCTGTGCTCAGAAGTTAGTCCTCATAGAGTTCGGGGCACTGTATGCCAGGGATTTGGCAAGAACGTTGGCTCCTATACTGTCTCTCTGCCCCCTCCAGCATTCCACATTTCTAGGTCAGAGAGAGATAAGTTCCAAAAGGAAGATCATTTAATGTTATATCATGGTGAAGATCATGCTCACAGCTATTAATGATTTAGATGAAATATTCAGAATTAAATATAAAAGCTTTTTATAGCTATTGGCCCATTCCTCAATTACATTTGAACCATAATTTAAAATCTGTAGATTAATGAGCCAAAAAGTTTTCCATTTTTAACCCGGAGCAGCATCTCCTTGTACCATTTCCTCACCTTTTGAGGCAGGATTTTAGGGGAGCAGAACTCTCCGCTTGCTTCTTCTTTTTTTTTTTCTTTTTTGGGACACACCCAGCAATGCTCAGGGGATACTCCTGGCTCTGCACTCAGAAATTACCCCTGGCAGTGCTCGAGGGACTATATGGGATGCTGGGAATCGATGATGGGAATTGAACCTGGGTCGGCCACATACAAGGCAAACGCCCTCCCCGCTGTGCAATCTCCCCAGCCCCTCCACCTGCTTCTTAGGCTGATGTGAGACCATGAGGATGAGGCTGTGGATAGGGCAGGAGTGACTCCCACCCACCCCGCAGGGTCTCCGGCTTCCCTTGGGGAGGGTCCCGCCAACCCTTCCCGATCTCCCCACCTTGGCGTCTTATGCTGAGGTAGAGACATCTCGAGGGTTCCTGAGCCTGATGTGACTCAGCCAGCCTGGAAGCTCAGACCCAGATCCACCCTGATCCGGCCCTGACAGGTCCTTGTTGTTAAAGTTGGTAGCATGCACCGACCTTCATTAGCAGCTGCCATGTCCTTGCTGGTACCACGCAGGAGGAAACTGCTACTGCTGCTGAGTATGTGTGTGGGCGTCCATGCATGGACCAGGCCCACAGCTTTGCACATATGTGTAGGTGTGTGCATGGAGACATGCATGTATGCATGTACTGGTAGCTGCTGCGCCCAAACTGGAGACCTCTTAAGAGCTTACAAATGTCGTTCCTCGTGATTTAAATGACGCCTCTGAGTCAGGAGTGAATACCACCCTATCAGGGGCTCTGAGTCTCGAGTGGAAGGAACTGCCCCAGACCACATGTGGGACCTGCCGTGAAGATTTGAGTGCAGGTGCTGTGACTCTGGTCCTCTTTCTGTACCCAGGAGAAATGAGGGCTGAGGACACTGGAATGGGGAAGTAAGCCTCATTGAGAAAACAACAAAATGCAAAGTTTAGTAGCTCTCTGGCCCCTGGACCCGAGAAACAACATAGGGGCTTGCTCACTTGCCTTGCAGGTGAGTTTGATTCCCCGCACCATATAGTCCCCCAGGAACAGCCCAGAGGCACCCCCAGGCACTACCAGGTGTGATCCCACCCTACCCCCACGAAAGCAGTCCTGGCCATGTTGAGAACCGGAGTCCAATTTAGCCTCTCTTGGATTCAGCGGGGATTTGCGTCTGAAAATCAAAGCCTGGGCTGGGCTGGAGCGATAGCACAACAGGTAGGGCATTTGCCTTGCACCCGGTCCACCCGGGTTCAATTCCCAGCATCCCCATGTGGTCCCCTGAGCACTACCAGAAGTAATTCCTGAGTGTGTGATCCAGGAGTAACCCCTGTGCATCACCGGGTGTGACCCACAAAGCAAAAAAAAAAAAAAAAAAATCAGAGCCTGGTTCAGAAGCGGGGCCAGGCCTTGGGGAGGCTGGTCAGGCTCCTGCTCGTCAGAGGGGCGCCGGCTCTCAGGTTCTGCCCTGAAATCCCCGAGGAGCTCCCAGAGAAAGCAGGCTCGGTCAGAGTGGGCTGCTAAGACAGAGCATCTCTGAGTCAGTGGACACCGCACACAGCTGCCCAGGGCCTGCCCTTCCTGCCCTTCCTCCATGACCATTCCAGACTCATGCTTCAGTGCTCCGGACCTAGCCCAGAACCAGAAGAGGCCACGCTTCTACAAGCTGTGAGCGTTTCCATCTCTCCTGGCCGGTGGGTGCCCAGCACAGGTCAGACCTGCCCAGATGCAGGTTGTCTTCCTGTGGAAGGCCCACACAGTTCATCTCGCCCAGATGGGCAGCCCAGGGACTACCTATGAGGAGGATGGTAGCCGGGCGGGGGGCAGGGAGAGGAGGTGGGGAAACGCCTGCCAGGACACTTGAATTTGCTCGGGGGTCATTGCTTCTGACTGAGACTGGCAGGGCTGTGGCACTGGTGCCCTTGACACTTTCTCATTGACCGAGTCTGAGGACTCAGGCTGGTGAAGATGATTGACAGGCTGGTCAGATGCACATGAGCAGACGCAGAAAGCGCTGTGTCTTTTTTTTTTTTTCATCATACGGCTGGAGCGATAGCACAGTGGGTAGGGCATTTGCCTTGCACACGGCCAACCCAGGTTCAATTCCTCAGTCCCTCTCAGAGAGCCCCACAAGCTACCAAGAGTATCAAGCTACCCGTGGCGTATTTGGTATGCCAAAAACAGTAACAAGAGGCTGGAGTGATAGCACAGTGGGCAGGGCGTTTGCCTTGCATGCGACCGACCTAGGTTCGATTCCCAGCATCCCATATGGTCCCCTGAGCACCGCCAGGAGTAGTTCCTGAGTGCAGAGCCAGGAGTAAGCCCTGTGCATCGCCAGGTGTGACCCAAAAGGCAAAAAAAAAAACAGTAACAAGAAGTCTCACAATGGAGACATTACTGTGCCCGCTCGAGCAAATCAATGAACAACGGGAGAACAGTGCTACAGAGGACAGTGCTATTTTTATAAGGTTGTTCACATTAATTGATTACATTCAATATTTCAACACCCAACCCACCACCATTACACCTTCCCACCACCATTATTTTGAATTTTCCCACCACCATTCAAGCCTGCCTGCCAGGGGCAGATGCTGAATTATTTATTTTCTATTGCTTAATATGAATATCATGAGGGAATGTCATATCGTGAATATTATGAGTATCATGGAATTCTAAAATTGTAAATGGCTGGGGTCCAGAGACATCTCTGTCGGGTGCTAATCCATTTTGAGATTCATTTGGGAGTCTCTGAGCGCTGTGTGTCTGGATGAAGTTATTTGAATGACCCTCTACCTGGATGGAGAGGAGGCACATCATGCTTGCACAAAAGGCAATCGGTCTGCAAAATATGCTGTCCTTGAGGAGGGTCTCCTGGGACAGGCATGGCCCTTTGGAAAAGTCCTCCCCGGACTTGGAAGGACCTAGGTCTCCAGGCTCCCAGACGTTCAATTTCCCCTGGCAGAGGTCTGGGCCAAAGTCCAGCTTGGCTTGAGAATCAGTGCCTCAGGGTCCCAGTGAGTTCAGGCTTAACCTGTGACCCCGTCCCTACACTGGGACAGGAATTCATGGCATTTTAAATGTTCCTCGCAGAGCCTTTTCCAACGGGAAGGTGGAAACTTTGGCCGTGTGAGGTGAGGCGAAGGGGAACTTGCCCCCACTCACAGGCAGAGGTGATGAGGGTAGCAAACCTCCTGGCTGCTCCGGGTTGAGTGCTCTCCCCCTCTCCAAGTGAGGCTTTTTTTTTTATTTTTGCTCCATTTGTCTCCAGCAGGCTGGCTGGCTGGGTTCAAACTCAGATTTCAGGCATTTCTGCCCTTGCTCCTCCAGGGAATGAATTGGCTCTACAGGGCAGGAAGCCGGGGAGGAGTCCACCCCGAGGTACAGCACAAAGGGGCAGGAATAACAATGTGGGCCCCTGTCTTTCTGTCTGCAGGCGCCCCTTCCCCCCTGGGGACCGGGTCACGTTCAACGGGAGAGACTGTCTCTGCCAGCTCTGCGCGCAACCCATGTCTTCTGGACCCAAAGAAGCCGCCTGCCCTGGCAGTAAGTGCGCCTCCCCCCATTCCTGCCCCCCTTACCCCGCGTTCCTTTCTCCCTCCTGGGGTGCTCAGCAGGCACCTGTCCTAACCACCCTGATTCCTGACCATCACTGGGAGGGTGCGGGTGTGGGGAAAACTTTGCTCAATCCAGGCTGTGAGAAGCATCGCTTGAGTTTCAGGCCCAGCGCTGGACACCAAAGCACTGTGTGTGGGGGACAGGGGGTGGGGTCCCACACTCAGTGGTGCTCAGGGGCTATTCCTGGGTCTGTGTCCAGCACAGGGTTCACCCCCGGCCGTGCTCAGAGGGCCATGCAGTGCTGAGGATTGAGCCCACCCCTCCCACATGCAGTGCCTCTGGGTTCATATTTCCAGCCGTCTTCCTCAGCAGGTGGGGAAACTGAGGTCCCCCACGTGTGCTCACGGTTCCGGCAGAATAAGATATATGATCATGAGGTCATTGGGTTCTTTGTGTATTTTTCCAACACCAATGTCCCCAGTACCTCCCTCCTTTCCAACCCTTCCCCTGCCTTCATGGCAGACAATTTCCCCCCCATACTCTCTACATGGGGGAGCAGGGACGACCCACTTTAGATGAGAGAGCCATCTCTAGCTCCATTTTGTTGTTTTTGTTTGTGGGTCACACCTGACAGCGTTCAGAGCTGACTCCTGGCTCTGCACTTGGGGAATCATTTCTTTTTTATTTTATTTTTAATTGAATCACCGTGAGGTACAGTTACAAAGCTTTCATGTTTGAGTTTCAGTCATACAATGATCGAACACCCATCCTTCCACCAGTGCACATTTTCCACCACCAATGTCCCCAATATCCCCCTGTCCTGTTTCACCCTTCTACCTGCCTCCGTGGCAGACAATTTCCCCCATACTCTCTCTCTACTTTGGGGCATTAGGGTTTGCAATACAGATACTAAGAGGCTATCACATTTGGTCCTTTATCTACTTTCAGCAGGTATCTCCCATCCCGAACGATCCCTCCAACCCTCATCAGGGATCATTCCTGGCAGGCTTGGGGAACTCCACTGGGGTGCTGGGGATTAAATCTGAATTGGCTGCATGCAAGGCAAGTGCCTTATTTAACATACTATCTCTCCAGTCCCAGCAATCCCTATCTTTAGTTTTGGAGGTGAGAGCATTTAGTGGTGGGGGGGGGGGGGCGGCGGGGTGTCTCTATCTCTATGTGAAAAGGAGCAGTTCCCATCCCCTGGGCGGCCATGGTGATCTAGATTTAAATAAATCTTATCGCTTATTACCCTGAAATCACCTTTGTTCCCATGGAGAGCTTCCGGCACTTTATACATTGATCGGTGGTTTGCAGAAAAGTTCTGATCCATATACCTGACACCAGAGATCAGGGAGTGGCCCCAGCGTCCTCTGAGCAGGAGGGGGACAGTAAACACAGACCCTCAGATGCCTCCGGGTAAGGACAAGGGAAGTCTAAAATAAGAGCGGGGGTGGGGGGGGCAGAGACGTCCGTTCCTGTGACCCCTGCTGGCAGCACCTCTACTTTAAATTTTTTTTTATATTTTATTTATATTGAATCACTGTGAGATACAGTTACAAGTGTTCATGTTTGAGTTTCAGTCATAAATGATCTAACACCCATCCCTCCACCAGTGCACTTTTTAACCACCAGTGTCCCCAGTATCTCCTCCCTTTCCAACCCTCTCCCTGCCTCCATGGCAAAAAAATTTCCCCCATATTTCCAAACCGTCTTCCTCAGCAGGTGGGGAAACTGAGGCCCCGGAAGACTAAGATACCCGATTGTGAGGTCATTGAGCTTTTGTGTATTTTTCCACCACCAATGTCCCCAGTATCTCTCCCCTTTCCAACCCTCCCCCTGCCTCCATGGCAGACAATTTAACCCCAAACTCTCTCTCTACTTTTGAGCATTATGGTTTGCAAAACAGATACTGAGAGGCTACCACGTTTGGTCCTTTCAGCACACATATCTCATCCCGACTGATCCCTCCAACCATCTTTCACTTAGTGATCCTTTCTCTATCCCAGCCACCTTCTCCCCCAGCTCAGCAGCACCTCTCCTTAAAGTGACACTAGAAGCAAGGGTGGGGACCAGCCCCCAGCCAGCCTGCATCCATAGCCCTTCACATCAGCATCCCCTGGAGGTGCAGTGCGGTCAGTCGCCCCATTTCCTCATGTGAATCCCATTCAGTAGATCCCCCTGAGTGCTGACTGGGCCACCAGGCTTGCGGCAGATCCTTCCTGGGCTCCAGTGAGCTAAACCACGTACTGGGAGAGGCAAGACATGTCTGTAGCTGCCCCCTCGGTTCAGCTGTCTTCCTCAGCAGGTGGGGAAACTGAGGCCCTCATCTGCCTCACAGGCATTGAGTGGGATGGGAGGGGGGGTATATTGGGGTTCTTGGTGGTGAAATGTGAGTACTGGTGAAGGGAAAGGTGTTTGATCATTGTATGACCGAGACTTAAACCTGAAAGCTTAGCAACTTTTCCCACGGTGATTCAATAATATAAGACGAAAATAAATATATAAATAAAACTATAAAAAAAAAAAGTAAGGTGGAGTTCATGCCCAATTCAATCGGCTAATCGGTGGCTGAATAAATAGCAGTACTCCTACATAAAAAATAAATAAAAAATAAAACTCTCCCGGGACTGGAGAGATAGCTCCGAGGGTAGGTGTGTTTGCCTTGTACACAGCCAGTCCAAATCCCAGCACTACCTATGGTCCCCCGAGCATAGCCAATAGTGATCCCTGAGCATGGAGCAAGGAGTAATCCCCGAGCATTGTTGGACTGTGGTTTATACACACACACACACACAAATAGTTGCTTATATTTTGGAAGTAGAAAGCTATTTTCTTAAGTAATGGTTATCATGACTAGTCGCATCAAATTTTAAAAGTACATAGGGGCTGGAGCAATAGTATAGTGGGTAGTGCTCTTGCTTTGCATATGGCCAACCCGGGTTTGATCCCTGGTACTCATATGGTTCCCAAGCCCACTAGGAGTGATTCTTGAGTGCAGAGCCAGGATTAATCCCTGAGCACCACTGGGTGTGACCCGCAAAACACATACACACACAGAAAAAAAGAGAAAAAAAAACAAAACAAAACAAAACAAAAAAAACAAACAGTGAAGTAAAAGCACACAGTCATGTTCGGGAGCCACGTGTGCTCTGCCGGGAGATTGCATACCCTCTTTTGTGCTAACTTCTCCTCCATCTTTTGTGCGTTGGTTAATGATGGAGGAATTTGACCCCCTAGGAGTTAAGGGGTGTTCTTTGTGATGACCTAGAATGAAGAAACTTGGAGGCTGCTGTTCACAGTCCCCCTGTCCCTTTCACAGGGGTCTGGACCGTGTGTGGGTATGGCAGATTGACGCAGTGAACATGAACACCCCCCACACAAACGCATCCCCACCCACCTTCCTCCTCCATGGCGCCCGGGCACGCTCATTTATTACAGCTGCTTGGGATCAGCTCGGGTGCCTGGGGACCACTCTGCTTGGACAGGACGTTAATCATTTCAGATAAGAGCCGCATGCTTGGCTTTCAAAGGGGGTTGGGGGAGGAAGCATCCAATTATTTTACATTTTTATCTGTGGATGATGGCTCTTAATGTTGCAAAGAGACTTTTCCTTGATTTTCACATCTTCTGCCAAAGCTCTCTGTGCAGCTTGAGTGGGATTTGCCTGCTGAGACCCTCACACTTGGAGGAGGGGGGTGGTCTGACCTGGAGTCTGGATGGCCTAAGCTGGCCTGGGCTCTGCCACTTCCTTCAGGCTGTACCTTTTCATCCTGTGTCTCTGCATCAGGGAGTCCGCCTGTTCCAACCCTGTAGGATGCCGAGAGGCAAGAGAAGAAACTGCTATAAAGGACCAGGGGTGGGTCACTCAACAGGCTTTCCATGCCAAGGCCTACGCTTGATCCCAGAAACCACATGGTCCCCCAAGAATTGAGCTGGGAGTAATGCCAGGTGTGGACTTTCAAAATAAAAGTGCTACATGAAATAATAACTTACAAAACAGTATCATGAAGCAGTAGCAAAGCGATAACTTTTTTTTTGCCTATTGATTTCTGAATTTTGGGATAAGCATTTTTTTTTTAAATTTTGCTCCCCTCTTTATGAAAACCACCTTTCTCTGTTCATTTAACATCTTTCACCAAGATAAAAACCCACGAAGACAAGAATACAGGGATACTTATGGCCCAGAGTGGGGAGCTTTGACTTGTAGTGATATGATTTATAGCTAGGCCTCCCCCTCCTTAGACGCATTCTTCTGCAGGAAAGGATGGCAGAGAACTACTCAGTAATATTGGTCCCTGCTGTGCAGTCTTGAGAACCCAATCGCTCTGTGCCTCAGTTTCTTTGCCTGTATGTTGGGAAACATTTCCTTTGTCAATGGGTTGTTATGTGAATTCACATAAGTGAAGTTCGTAAGAGAGTCACCAAAAATTAAGCACTTAGAGTTGACCATATTTATTAAGGAAGTTATAAGACCTAGTTAGAGATATTCAGAATCCAAAAGTATGGAAGAATACTGGGGAGAGGACTTTGCACCAGAGTACATGCTTTGCAGACAGAAATCCTGGGTCCAATTTGCAGTAGGAACTACAGGCTGGCACTCCCAGGAGTGGCTTTTCAGCAATGCCAGGTGTGCCTCCCCACAAAAAATAGTCACCCCTTGTCTAGGATCCGCGTCCTTCATCCTCACCATATTGCCTTGTTGTGTCCAAATTTCAGATCCCAGTCATGAAGAGACCAAGTCCACACGCGATAATGCAAAAGCAAAGAAACTTTATTGCTAGCTCGAGCTAGGGTGCAAGTCTCATCCAACACAGTGGAGTCTTGACAAGGACCCTGACTCCAAGTCACAGCGGTTTATGTAGGTTTCAAGGTTGAGAAAGTGCTACGATAACAGTGATCAAGCGACAGTGGTCAGCGACTCGTCAATATTTGGTAACAGTCAGTTTGTGGTTGTTCCAGAAAATGGACATAGTGACCCCTCATGACCAGTCAGATGATCTAGCAGATCTTTGGGCAGGTTACTCAACTGAAAGTTTACCAGAAATTGCAAGTTCGGTTTTTGGGAAACAGAAACTTAGGCCTAGTCAAAACTTAATGTTAGCTGCAGCCTGTCATGGCGTCAGTTTCTTCCTCATAGTCTTGGACAGGGGTTCTGGGCAAGGGGTCCCCTGTCTGGCCCAGCAGAGGGGAAACAGCTGCTCTCAGGAGTCACCTTGTGTATTATCCCCAGAGCTTTGGCAGGGGAAGACAAACCCGCCTGAGGTAGTGTGTGTGAAAGAGGGGAGAGGCTTCTTTCATTGTCTGAGTCCTGAGAAGTGAAGTTAGGAAGATAGAGGGAGAAATCTAGGGATTTCCTGAGGAGTTTGGGGTATGGCACTCTCAAGGATAGTTTTAAACCCACAGGATGACCCAATGGACATAATGTTCTAGAAAGATTAAGGTAGTCACAGCGGTTGTGAGGGACAGAATCGGTGATTTGGAATCAGTGACCAGAGTTAGAGAGACCTTTGTGGGTACAGGTAATGATATAAGATGAGGACCTTGATGAGTATCATCAGAACCAGATGGGGTGCCACCCCAGGGTCCGCTGAACCTCTCTCTGAGCACCTGCCATTTCTGGCACCAGCCAAATTCATCATTACACAGTGTTTACAATGAATCACTATGATGCATTTGTTACGACAGCGAAAAGATGGGAGTGGTGCATCCACCATGGCCTTTTAATCATTCTGATGTCCATGTCCATTGTCAAGAGAATTCACTCATTCCAACGTTGTCATCTTCGTCTCTTCTGCAAGGTTCAGCTCATTGAGCCAGAAAGTGTCGCCCCAGAAGGGATTTGGGGCCCTTCCTCACTGTCTCTAAGTAGGGCTCATTGTAATCTGTGCTTCTTAAAGTGCGCATCAGTCTTCACTGCACAGCTATATAAAACTGAGGGCCAGAGCGATAGCACAGTGGGTAGGGCATTTGCCTTGCACACGGCCAACTGGGGTTCAATTCCCAGCATCCAATATAGTGCCCCAAGCACCATCAGGAGTAATTCCGGAGTGCAGAGCCAGGAGCAACCCCTGAGCATCACAGAGTGTGACCCAAAAAAGAAAAAAAAAACTGAATGAAAAGTAGAAAGAAAACCAAGGTTGCCTAAAGCCCATCTCTGAGAGGTTGTCTTTCTGGAATTGGCTACGCCCTCCCTGCAGGGCATTGCTCTCCTGCACTGTGTACATGAATTGTCCTGCATAGCTTCTTCCCCTGACATTTACTTCTTGTGTTTTCTTTTAAAAAATCATTGACTCTTTTCAAAAATCATTGACTCTGGCATGTTAGTCATGAGACCAAAAGTCCTTAGATTTGCGGAGGCCCCTTGGCAACAGGGAAGTTCACTTTTGTCCTGGCCAAAAGTGTGCTATGCACTTCTCTTTTGATGCTTTAGTCTTAGTCCTGATTTTGAGGGTTGGTGGGATGGGGAGGAGGGACCTCTCAAGTGACGCTCAAAGGGACCTGGGACCACCCTCAGAGATGCTCAACAACAAGGCTGGTGGTTTGGTATCAGGGCCTGTTTCAGCCCTGTGAGTGTCGGAACCACCAGGCCCACCCAGTGCTGCTCTGGGGGGCTCCAGACCCACCGCAGAGGTGCTCAGAGCCCTCCAAGCCCAACCCAGCAGTACTCAGGGGCCGGGAGGGGCAGTTCATGCAGTGCCGTGGATCAAACCCAGATTATCTTATCCGAGCTATACAATCTTCCCATTGGTTCTCTGAATATTTCTCTAAGTAGATGAAGAGCTACTTCCTGGCTAGGGCTGAGGGGGCACCTTAGACTAGCACTGAGCACCGCGTGAGAATGCAACTGTCCATCCAGGGGTGATGAGGTAGCCTGGGGGCGGGGGGGGGGAATAAGCTCAGCCCAGGCCCAGGTGAGTGGTGTCAATGGTCGGTGTGAAGGTTATTCGTGGTTTTGCACTATCACGCAGGTAGGGGCATGGGTGAAAAAAGCACATTGGATGTGTGTAACTCGCCTTATTTTTTCACCTTGTTTAAAAGCTTCCCTGTATTTAATTAGGGGGCATGTGTCTATTTGAAGGAATCACTTTTTTTTTCTCCTTTGAAGAAGAGTCATGGAATATTTCTCCCCGTTTCCAGTGTGAAATTGGAGAGTTTCATGGGGAGCATTTAGACTGTAACCAGAGATCCCCTGCAGAACAGCTAAGGTATCTTGTAAAGAGAGACCTCCAGACTCGGGTTTTTCAAACTGAAATATCTTGGTGACAGTCATAGGGATCTCAGAGCAATAAAGCTTTGGAACAGGAAGCCTCTGGGACCTCTGTTGTCAGCAAGGAAGGGAAGATCTTGCTTTGTAAGGCAATGGCTGAGGCTACTGGGCATGAGAGCTTCTGCAGGATGGAACGTGCATGGCTGATTTTTTTCATTTGTTGTTTACATTTCACTCGCTGTGTCCCTTGGGCAGAAAGACCCGGGCCATCAGGCCTCTTCACACCAGAGCCAAAAACTTGGCAACGGGGACAGCAGGCAAGCCCATTTAACGGGCCGTTCACACTGAGCGTTCGGCCAAGCAGAGGTCACTACGTTTCTACATCTCTATGACTTCGGAAGGAAGCTTGAGAAATTGGGCTCAGTGGTGGTCTCTGGGCAGGGATGGAATGAGAGGCGGAACGCTGGGACACGTAGGAAGGAAAACCCCAAATGTATGTTCATAAGAAAATAGAGTGAAGCAGGAACAATAGTACAGGAGGTTGGGCGTTAGCGTTGCGAGCAGCCAACCTGGGTTCGATCTCGGGCATCCCATATGGTTCCTTGCACACCACTAGGAGTGATCCCCGAGTGCAGAACCAGGAATAGGCCTTGAAGACTGCCGGGTGTGACCCCAAAACCCAAAAAGAGAAAAAGAGAAAAGAAGAAGAGAACGTCAGTTTTACAAAATAAAATGAGAGCACAGGGTCAGGCGGAAATCTCATGCAGTTTGACCTGGCAGTGACCTTGGTTCGTGTGCGTGTAAAGGTGGCTGGTCACAGAAAAGTCCTGAAACTGACATTCTATCCCTTCCTCCTGTCAGTCACAGGGATAGGACGCGAACCGGCGAGGACCTGAGCACTGAATCTGAGCCAGTGACATAGAACAAAAATATGATTTCCTCTTGGCAGGAACCCGTGGGTGCTGGGTGACCGAGCCAGTTAAAGATTTGTCCTGAAACCACTAGCGGATTAATGTTTACAGCAAAGTCAGAGAAATTGGGGCAAAAGCAAACCTTCCTGGTACCCTTATTTTAAATTGAAGTGAAGTTCATAGAGCATTCAGGAAGACCCTTTCGAAGAGAACACTTTGGGATAACTCCCAGTGACCTGCCAGCCCTCCCTCTTGTCTAGTTTCGTTGCACCGCCCAAAGCAAGCTCCTCCCTGTTCTGCACCACTCACTGCTCTTTTCTGCTCCATCCACCAGTGCTCCCAGCCTGCATCCAATTTCCATGCATTGGCTTAACCCAGGCCTTTCCTGCAGTGGGAACCAGATGCGGAGCCTCTTGCTTCCGGCCCCTTCCACATAGCATGAAGGATTCCAGGCTCGCTCTGGTGGCCGCATTTACCAGAGCGCCCATGCCATCACACAGCCTACGGCATCAACAGACCCCGCTTGTGTGTTGGGGCCTTGCACCTGTTGGCTCTAGCCCTGCCATGAGCAGGCATGAGAGAGGGTATACTTGAACCTCTTATTCACGGGGTTGGGGACAGCTCAGAGAGGGGGTTGCTAAGGACAAACCTAGCCTTGGAGGCTTTCACTGCCAACTCTCCGAAGCTCCCCCCGAAACCCATGGGACTGGTGTGACCAGCGTGGCAGGCAGGGCACAGGCGGCGTGCGTTGCCCAGGGTGCATGCGGCTGGTGGCCTGCCTGGGCTCTCTACCTAGGTCCTCCCTTGCTGCACCCCCACTTCCTTTTTCCGTGAGGCCTCTCTTCCTCCACCCTGGCCCCTGGCCGCACACTTGGAGCTCCTGCTGGAGGAAAGGGAGTGTGCAGTGCGGGGAGCTCAGGCTTTGCACTCCGGACCACTGGCCTGGTCTTCCTGCAGAAGTAGGGAAGCAGGGCCTGGCCCGTAGCACAGCGGGGAGGGCGCTTGCCTTGCACGTGGCCAACTCAAGTTCGGTCCCCAGCATCCCATAGGGTCCTCCACCCCGCCAGGAGTGAGTCCTAAGTGCAGGATTAGGAGTAAGCCCCGAGCACTGCTGGGTGTGACACCCCCCCCCAAAACAAACAGAAAACAGTAGGTGTAGCCATGGGGGGTGTCCCGCAAGCAAACACTATTTACAGGGCACGCCTGCGTGCCACATTGGGAGCAGATGGGAAGTCACACGGGCCCATGGGATATGAGAGGGCTCATACCCCGTCCTAGGGCATCTTGACCCTGGGACAGTACGCATCGGGCGCTAAAGCTGGTGCCTGAATCTTTCACCCCTGGAGGGTGCAAACCCAGGCGCTTGAGGCTGCTGGGTGCCAGTAGCTATTCTGGGAGTTCCCTAGGGTCTGGGGTACTGGCTGGGCCCCCCACTCACTGTTCTTCCCTTCGCTAACCTCTGACTTTCCCTTGGCTCCCTGTCCCAGTGCTCGTCTCAGTCGGGAATGAACTCAGCTCTTGCTCTGGGTGGATGCTTGTGACGTTGGCCTCATCAGAGAGGATGCTGAGCCACCCAGGAACCGGAAAGAGCCTCATAGGGCAGGAAGGGCCCAGAACACAGTGGTCCTCTGAACTCCCTCCCCCACCAGGAAATTGTCTCCACCTGGTGAAATTGTTCCTGGGGAATGTTGAAGCTGCAAGTGTGCATGGGAGGGTCACAGCCTGGCTCCTCGTGTATTTGCTCTTCTCTCAGCTAGTTCTGCAAAGGTGGGCGTGGACACATGTGTCAGGCTAGCCCCCCCCTCCCCCCGCCAAAAGGAGCACGGGGAAGAATCATATGTTGATGCTAACATTTTTATTTGACACTAAAAATATATAAATCTGAGTTATTCCAGGGAATGCGTGCTGATTGCTTTTATTTGTCAATGGAGGGATATTATTAAGACAGACATCTGAGAGCCAGAGTGAGAGCCCAAGGGTGGAGGCACTTGCCTTGCACGTGGCTGAGCCCAGTTTGAATTCCCAGCTGCCCCAGGCACGCCAGGTCTGAGCAGGGTCCATCAGACCTGCAGCCGTGGGGAGACCCCAGTATCTGGAGAGGCCTCTAGAGGTTCAAAATAAGAAGAGTTGCAATCAGATTTCCAGGTTGAGAAAAGGGCTGGCAATTCAATCAGCTTAATCAATGGCTGAACAAATAGCAGTACTCCTACATTATTTAAAATAAATAATGCTCTGTAGCACTGTCCTCCCATTGTTTCTCGATTTGCTTGAGCAGGTCCAGTAACGTCTCCATTGTGAGACTTGTTGTTACTGTGTTTGGCATATCGAATACGTCATGGGGAGCTTGCCAGGCTCTGCCGTGCGGGTGAGATACTCTCGGTAGCTTGTCGGGCTCTCTAAGAGGGGCAGAGGAACCGAACCCAGGTCAGCCGGGTCTGGCCTCATGTAAGGCAAACGCCCCACCCTCTGTGCTATTGCTCCAGCCCAAAATAAATAATAATAATTTTTTAAAAAAGGAGAGAGAGAGAGAAAAGGGCTGGGCCATGGAAGGAGGGAACGAGACTTCAGTGTCTGATGCTGCTGATTTAGGACTTTGAAACCGTCGCCCGGAGCCCGGCCTCCACCCGCCCACCCCCCAGCCCCGACCTCCCCGGCGAAGCTCTCGCTGCTCTGTTGCTATGAGGCCGTGAAAATTTGTTTGTGTGCAGCAATTGTTTTTCAGAGACCGGGGAAGCTTCCCTTAAAATAGCAGGGCGGAGGCCAGCCTGGCTCGCACCAAGCCTTGCGTAGCTAGCTGTCCAGCCGGCCGAGCCAACGGGGCAGCTGGGGAGGGTCAGGGATCAGGGAGAGATGGCTGGCTCAAGGTTGGAGTCCAGGCAGCTCGCTCGCAAACCTTTTCAAATAAGTCTGGGCTGCCTGGTGGGTTTGTTGTGGTTTTGAGCTCTCGGTTATTTCTGGCACAGCCTGGAAATACCCATCACTGCTCTGGGGCCCTCGGCCCCCCAGTGTCTGTCTGGTGGCCTCGTGTCGCCTACATGACTCAGAGCAGCACAGAACTTCAGAGCTCAGAGCAGTCGGCCTGGAAGACGCGGCTCTTCCACGGGGCTTACCCGCCACCAGTGCGGGCCACTCACCTGTCCTGTGCTGGCCCCTGTCCTGGTGGTCGTTACTGTCAAGTGCTGAAACAGGAGCGTGTGGGCTTCTGTCAGTCACTTGGTTCACAGAGGGGGGAGTACTCTCCACGCAGTGCTTGGGGACCAGGCAGTGCTGGGGATGGAAACAGGGCTCCCACGGGCACAGAGTGGTCGCCAGGCCTCTGTGCCAGCTCCTGGACCCTGAATTTGTTTCAGAGATGCCCACTGGAGGCAGGGATGTGGCCCTGTTCAGGGGGTGGAGAGGTGGAGGGGAGAAATGCATGGCTCACAACGGTGAGGTTTTGAGTTCTATCCCTGGAACACACCTCCCCTCTTCCCCAAATACACACACACACACACACACACACAAATATACTTGCACACATGAACACACATGCACACATGCACACTGACACATATGCACGCATGAACAAGCATGAACACACATGGATACATGCACACTAATGGGTGCACACATGTGTTCCCACACGCACTTACACGCACACACATGAGGACATGCGCTCACCGGTCAATATATGGCAGCCTATAGTTTTCTGGTTTGGACCAGATGACATTGAACAACTCAGAAAAAAAAGCAGTGAACATTTGGCAGTGTCCCCTGGTGAGGGAGTGATGTGACCTTTTCCAGCAGGGAGAGCTGCCAGAGATCCACCCCCTGTCATGCCCAAAGGCATCTCACTGGAGGCCGGGCCTTATAAAGGAAACCCTAAGGGACACCGGGATGGTTTCGGTCCATGAGCTGCAAACGTTGGCAAGGGCTGGCCACAGACAGGCCACCAGGACACCTGGACCCGTCATCGGCTCGTATGATGAGAGGGACCGTTGGTACATAGATCCGGTGGGACAATGGGAACCCCACAGCTGGGAGCCTGTGCTGTGTCCAGGGGACCGTCCTGAGGGTGATAACCCCCACGGGACCCTACTCAGCATGACACCCACATTCAGGCCTCCTTTCTCTGGGTAACACTTTGTCTCCCTGGGAGGGCGGGACACATGCTTCCAGAACATTCTACCTTTATCCCCGAGATAGCAGGGAAGCCATGACCTGTGGGTGCAGCTCAGCGTCCAGATCAGATGTCCTTAAATTCCAGACCTCCCGTTACCCAGACTCCTCTTCAATGGGGGTTTTGTTTCGAGAACAGCCCCGTGGCTTGGCTGCGGGCCAGGACTAAAGTGCCTCTATTAGCAGTCCATTAAGAGCAGCCACGTGAATATTTTTAGGGTCTCCAAAGTCTCATTCCACTTTCTATTAATAACAACCCACATGTGAAATGAGTCGTTTTCTGTTCTTCACCCACGTGGACAGCCACAGCCACCGAGGTGCTAATCTTCGTTGAGGATGACAAATCCTACTTCTTTTCATCGTCATGATGATTCTTGACAAGAAAGAATTCCAGGGAAAGCTTGAGTTTCCTGGAACTTAGGTGGGCCACAGTTTCAATACTGAAACTGGATTTTTTTTTTTATTCTGAGCCTTGTCAATGTTTACAGTCAAGGAAGGAAGCCCTCTCTCTTGAGAGTCAGAATCTGTGTGGCCATTTCAGAGCCTCTGAGTATCACAGCGGGCGTGGATCACACGAGTGAACCCTCGCTCTGGTACCTTTTAGGGCTCAGATTGTTTTGTTTGCACAATGTTGTTGCCCCCCCCAAAAAAAAACAAAGAAAAAAGAAAAAAAGTGCCACCATTCTTGGGGTCCTCATGTCATGCTCAAGGACAGCTGGATTTTTAATTTTTTTTTATTTTTTATTTATTTATTTATTTTTGCTTTTTGGGCCACACCCGGCAATGCACAGGGGTCACTCCTGGTTCTATATTCAGGAATTACTCCTGGCGGTGCTCAGGGAACCATATGGGATGTTGGGATTCGAACCCGGGTCGTCCGCACGCAAGGCAAACACCCTACTATCACTCTAGCCCCTCACAATGGCTGGCTTTGCCTTTGAACAGAGGAGGAGGGAACACCCAGGAAAGCCAACGCCGGGATGCAGGTTCAAACCCAGAGGAAGAAGTGGGGCTAGGGAGAGAGTGCAGAGGGTAGAGACCCCAAGTTCAATCCCCGGCACCTCATGGCCCTTCGGACACTGCAGGGACTAGCCCTGGTGGCCCCCGGCAGCACCGTCCACTGGACCAAGCATCGAAGCAGCCATCCAGGTCACCAGGTATTGCCGAGAGCCGCTGGAGCTGCACAGACACATTTCTGGGCATCTCAGAGCAGGTCCCTGGTTGGAGCCTTCCACACACGCCTCTGACCTGCCCCCAGCAGAGCCCATGTGGACGAGGTGCTGACGCTTGGTATCCTTCACTCCCTGTGGCTCTCACCTATCCAGTGTCCAGTCGCCTGCAACTCATCACTGTCCTGCCATAGGGAGCCCCAAGGGTCTGGACGGAGATGGTGGTGCCGGGCCTGAGTGTGGTGGCTGGCCTGGTCTCAGGTCCCCACCACTGCCCTGCAGGGATGGTTCATCTCTGCATCTGCTGCCAGGAAGAGACTAATGCCCCAAGCTCCCCTGCGGGGCCTGGCCCTCCCCTCTGGGACCCGTTGGGACTCCACTCCCAGGCTCTTGGTCCCCAGGTCCCCCACCGCTGTGATTGGTCTTTTAAAAAAAGGGTGTTATGTGTCACCCTCTATCTGCGCCCCTAGCCTGCCTGTGACCATGTCTTCGGCCCATGTGTAGGTGGCTGGTCACTTTTGGTTCTTTGGGAGTCCAGTTCAAACTGCTGCCTTTTATTTATTTTTTATTTTTTTATTAGTGAAACACCATGAGGTACAGTTGTAGAATTACAAATTTTTGTGCTTGGGTTTCGATTATACAATGATCAAATACCCATCCCTCCACCAGTGCCCATTTTCCACCACCATGGATCCCAGTATCCCTCCCACCCCCATTCCCCCCCCCCCCCATCCCACCCTGCCTCTGTGGCAGTGTATTCCCTTTTGTTTTCTCTCTCCTTTTGGGTGTTGTGGTCTGCAAAAGAGGCATTGAGTGGCAATCATGTTTGGTCTATAGTCTACTTTCAACATGCATCTCCCATCCTGGGAGGATCCTCCAAACACCCTTTATTTGGTGCTCCCTTCTCTATCTGAGCTGCCCTTTCTCCTAGAATGCCCGGCTGGCCTCTAAGCCATGGAGTAATCCTTCTGGTACTGATCTCGGCTATTCTTGGGAATTAATTTCCTATTTTGTTATTTTATGTCCCCCCAGATGAATGCAATCTTTTTATGTCTATCCCTCTCTTTCTGACTCATTTCGCTTAGCATGATACTTTCCATGTAGTACCACTTGTATGTAAATTTCATGACTTCATCTTTTCTAACAGCTATATAGTACTCCACAGTGTAGACGTACCAAAGTTTCTTTAACCAGTCACCTGTTCTTGGGCACTCAGGTTTTTTCCAGATTCTGGCTATTGTAAAGAGTGCTGCAATGAACAAACAAGTCAAACTGCTGCCTTTTGTGTGTGTGTGTGTGTGTGTTTTTTAATTGAATCACCCTGAGATACGCAGTCACAAAGTTGTCACAATGGGGTTTCAGTCACACAATACTCCAACACCCGTCCCTCCACCAGTGTCTGTTTCCCACACCAGTGACCCCCAGTTTTCCTTCCCGCTACCCTGCCTCTATGGCAGGCACTTTTCTTCTCTCTTTCTTCTGCCCTGTGCCCCAGAGATCATACAGAGGGGAGGCCGACCCCAGTTCATTCCCAGCTCTGCTCCTTCCCCTGAGCTCCACCCGGCGGGACCCCAAACCATGCAAACAGAAACCCTCTTGTCTTTATCTACTTTAGGCTGGCACCAGACCGCGTCAAACTAGAGAGCTGCAGATGTGGAGGGGACATGGCCCCTTCTCCTTCCTGCCCTGCGAAGGGGGGTTCCTGGGGGTCCAGGCAGGGGGTCCTTTCTGCCTGGCCATACTTCTCTCGGCAGGCAGCACTGGCTGGAGACGTATTTATGGGGCGCTGAATTCCTTCTCCAAAAGTTGCCCTTTTTTTTTTTCCCCCGTGAATGCTTGTGCTTTGTTTTTGTTCTGTGTTGCTTTAAGTCACCATGAAATGGCCAAGTTATTCCTGATTGGGTTTCAGGCATACAATGTTTCAACGCCGACCCCTTCATTGGTGCCCACCTCCCTCCACCAGCGCCCCTAAAGCCCCTTCCTTTGACTCCCTCCCACAGTTTGCCTCTCTGAAAGGCACTTTTTTGGTTTTGTTTTTTTTTTAAGTTTCTGCACTGTGACTTACAGGCCTGTCGCTGCTGGGGTTTCCTCCATGACACCTTGCCACCTTTCAGCACCACCTCCCCCTCCCTGCTGACCTTTCCTCCCCCACCGGAGTCTCCCCCTCCCAGCCCCCAGACCCCCCAAATGGCTTGCTTCTACTAAAGACCCATGACCGGTTCTCGCGTTCTTTGTCTGCACTGTCTCTGGGCACCCATCCTGTTTCTGACACCTCCATCCGAGACATCATCCTGCGCCCGCCTCTCTGCCCCTGACTTCACCTCTCCAGTCCCTCTGCATTAGCAGCAAATGGCATGACTTTATCTTTTCCTCTGGCCGAGTCAAAGGCGCCGTTCCCGATGGATCTGCTGTACCCACCGTCTCCCGCCTCCCAGCCTCGGGTCCTGCCACCCTGGGTATTTGGTACCTGGAGCAGCTCCCGCCGTCCTCCACGCCCTCCCCTGCATTCCACCATCTCCCAACTGAGGTTCCTCGTTCATCGAGGCCCAGGACTCTGCATTTCCACAGAGGGGGCTCCTGCACCCCCTCTGTGGGGCCCCTGCAGAGGGAGGGGGCAGCAGGGCCGAGACCGGGCAGACTGAGCTGGGTAAACCCTGCAGCACGGTCCTGGTGGTTGTTTGAAACGGGCTCCCGTTCCCACGGCGTTCAGCTCTGCGATGCGGTCTGGAGTATCTGTGAGGCCCGTGAGGCATGGCACCCGTCTTCTGGAAGATTTGTGCCCTGCTCGGTGCCTGGTCCCAAGGGCAGTCACCGTTCTCCACAGGGCTGCGGGATGCAGGCGTCAGAAACCTCAGGGGCGTGGGGACGAGGTGGGGACATTTCACTGCATGGCTCTCTGGCTTTCTCTTCTCCACTTGCCTCTGTCCGGCTGATTCTCTCCTGGGGGTCTGGGGGCGGGGAGAGATTTCTCGGAAGTGCAGGTTTGGGGAATGGCAGGCCCTGCGTGACTGCCCCGTTGGGGATGTCTTCCCTAGCCTGGGAACCCCCATTTCCTTCCTGAAAGCCATCTGTCACCTTCCACTGAGCTACGAGTGAAGCCCAGGTGCCTGGCCCTGCGCCAGTGAGAAGCAGCAGGGCTCGGAGCAGCCCTGGGCTCAAGGACATTTCCTTGAGTGGGGACCAAATGATGGTGACTGCAGAACCAGGTGTGCGTGGCCATCACTGAGCTCAGTCGGGGGCGGCCGGATCCCTGCTTGGCTCCCGGAGGGGCCGGGGCTTCGACCGGCTACGTTTCACCCTGGCTGCGTTAGCTCCTCATCTTTCCTGGAGAGAACATACTGGCGAGGTGCTAGAAGGGGCGATTTCCCTTCCCACGGCTCCAACCGCCGCCTCTTTCTGATTTAATAACTCCAGTGCCAATCACCAGCTTTTCTATATTTATCAGCAGCTGCTCCAGTGATGTGGAAACAATTTTCTCAACAGCTGAAAAACACAAAGCGAGAGAGTGGGACATTTTGTTCCTTACGAAAGAGCCGGGTTGGAATGAGCAGCGGGCGGGGAGGGAGCAGCAGCCCGGCCCGTCTCTGTCTCTGTCTCCGCATCTTCCCTGCGTGGTCCAGCTTGAGGGCAGGTGGGAGTGGAGCATGGGGATTGCCCTGGGAGGTATGAACGGGCTGGGCAGACCCAGACTGCTTTGGGTCATGCTCTGGGGCCAGTGTTGCTGGTGGTTCCTTTGATCTGGGGCGTGGCCTCTTCCCACACCCCCCTTCCAGCTTGATTCACCTGCAGGCTGACTCTGGGCACTCAGCTTTCAGGAATGCTTCTCTCTCAACAGTGTTCTTCTGCCTTTTTTTTTTTTTTGCTTTTGCTTGTTGGGTCTCACCCAGCAATGCACAGGGGTTCCTCCTGGCTCTGCACTCAGGAATTAACCCTGGCGGTGCTCAGGGGACCATATGGGATGCTGGGAATCGAACCCGGGTTGGCTGCTTGCAAGGCAAATGCCCTACCCACTGTGCTATTGCTCCAGTGCCCTCTTTTGCCTTTTTTTATCACCCCTGCAGATGGGTCCACAGACCAGCGGATCTCCCCCAAGGCTGCAGATGGGTGGTTTGCAACCTTCCCGCACCTGTGAGCCAGCCTGGTTCCAGCAGTGCTCTTGAACATTTGTGTCCCATGGGACTCTCAGGGCATCAAGGGGCCAGGGCATCTGAGAGGTCATTCAGGCAACCCGACTGGCCCTCTACTTCTCTCTGAGCTCTGGCCACTGCCGGGCTCATAAAGGGACCAAGGACAGGCTGGAGCAATAGCACAGTGGGTAAGGTGTTTGCCTTGCACGCAGCTGGCCTGGGTTCGATTCCCAGCATCCCATATGGTCCCTCGAGCACTGTCAGGAGTAATTCCTGAATGCATGAGCCAGGTGTAACCCTTGTGCATCTCTGGGTGTGACCCAAAAAGAAAAAAAAGGAACCCGCTTGGGGTACCAGGAATGGGGCTACACCCAGAGCATAGATGCCTCAGACTCTGAGAGTGGGTGGACCACCTACCTCCTGCCTGGCCTGGACCCTTGCTTCCAGCTAGGAGAGGACGTTTCTAAAGAAAGGAATCAGGATCCCAGAGGACCTCTGCTGTTTCTCCAGCTCAGCACTCTGCAGCTCTGGACACCAGCATCTCTGTCACCAACACATCCCCCGCCCCCCACCAGACCTGAAAAGCTGCCTCTCACGTTTCTTTTCTGCTGGTGGAATCCGACTCCTGGACTTCACCTCATGATTTTAAATCTTTGCTGCCACCTAGTGGCCATGGTCTGGCCAGCGGCATGAAAACCACGCTCAGCTCAATTTAGTTTAAACTGTATTTCATCTTCAATTCATGCTGCGCTCCCAGCCTCTGAAAAAAATGTATTTGTAAATAGATAACATGAGATTCCACTTTACTAATTTTTTTCTTTTTGAGATGCCACACATGGCGGTGCTCAGAGTCTGACTGCTCAGGGATCTCTCCTGGTAGGGCTCAGGGAATCTTGTGGAGTGCCAGAGATCAAACCCCAGTCAGCTGCCTGCTAGGCAAGTGCCTTCCTTGCTGTACTATTATTCTTGGCCATCATTTTTAGTCTTTGTAGTAATTTAATCTCTATAGTAACAGCCATAGGGTCCCCTTTATAAGATGGGGGCGGAGGGGATTCTAGGATACTTGTAAATCCCAACTTTCTAAAAGCCTGCAAGGGGCCAAAGAAATAGCACAATAGGTAGGACATTTGCCTTGAAACCATCCTGGGTTCTTTCCCTCGTACCATACATGGCCCCCTGAGTACAGAGACAAGAGTAATTCCTGAACATTGCTGGGTGTGGCCCAGAAACCAATCAAAATTTTTTTTTAAAAAATGCAGAGGTCAGGGCTGGAGTGATAGCACAGCGGGTAGGGCATTTGCCTTGCATGCAGCCCGACCCAGGTTCGATTCCTAGCATCCCATATGGTCCCCGAGCACGAACCAGGAGTAATTCCCGAGTGTATGAATCAGGAGTAACCCCTGTGCATTGCTGGGTGTGACCCAAAAACAGCAAAAAAAAAAAATGCAGAGGTCAAGAAGAGAATTCAGGCTTGGGCCAGAGTGATAGTGGGGAGGACATTTGCCTTGCACGAAACCTACCCAGGTTCTATCCCCAGCATCCCATATGGTCCCCCAAGTACTGCCAGAAATAATTCCTGAGTTCAGAGCCAGGAGTAACCCCTGAGCATGGGGGGTGTGTGACTCCAAAAGCCCCTCCCCCCCAAAAAAGAAGAAGAGAACTCAGGCTTGATGTTCTCTTTTGGATGATAGTAAGCTTTTGTCTGGAGTGGCATGCCGAGCCTGTTGAAAGGCTCCGAGCTCAATCCCCAGAGCCACTGGTGCTGTCTCCTATACAAAAAAAAAATGATTTTTAAACCACTTGACTTATAATGCATACATAGATTATAATCTGCAATATTCATACTCTATGAGACCTCTTTTAACGTTATAGAAATGCATTTGCTCAGTTGTTTTATAGGAAAAAACCATCCAAGTAGCAGAGCATATCAAGTCCCGCCTTCACAGGGGGTGAGGGATGGTTCCTAAGATTTCTTTGCATCTGTGAAGGGGCCAGAGAGGTAGCGCAGTGGGCAGGGAGCTTGCCCTGCACATCACCAACCTGAGTTTGATCCCCAGCATCACATATGGCTTCCCCCACCAAACCCTGCCAGACGTGATCCCTGAGCACAGAGCCAGGAGTAAGCCTTGAGGAGCACTGAGTCTTACCCCAAAAGCAGAGCAAAAAGAACTTTCTATTTATATATGAGTATGTGTGCAACACACACGTGTGCATTTATTTCTTTGCTATTTTCCTGTGAGTGAGTCTGGGCTCTGCTGGCTGTTCCACGGCTTGGTTTTCTGAACTTTATTATCGTCTTTTATGTCAGACAAAAATCTGTGTCACCCTTTTTAACAGCAATTAGTAGTTCTTTATGAAATGCCCTTTCTTTAACTAGGCCCCCGTTCATGTCCACGTGGACTATTTTCAGTTTCTTGTTTTGTTTTACTTTTTGCTTTGTTTTAGCTTATTGTTTTTTGTCTTTTTTTTTAAATTTTTGGGTCACACCAGCAATGCTCAGGGGTTATTCCTGGTTCTGCACTCAGAAATTACTCCCCTGGGTATTCAGGGGACCATTATAGGATGCCAGGGATGGAACCCAGGTCAGCAACAAGCAAGGCAAATACCCTGGCCTCTATTTTCAGTTTGCACAGCGGGTAGGGCGTTTGCCTTACACGCGGCCAACATGGCCGACCCGAGTTCGATTCCTCCGCCCCTCTCGGAGAGCCCGGCAAGCTACCGAGAGTATTGGATATGCCAGATACAGTAACAACAAAGTCTCCAATGGAGACGTTACTGGGCCCGCTCGAGCAAATCGACGATCAACGGGAGGGCCTTTACCTTTACCTTTACCTTTATAATTGTAGAAATACTGCAGAAAAGGCCTGTGCCTATTTCAGGACACACGCCCACACTCCCCTTTGCAAACTTTTAGAATAAAATCTTAGACATGAAATCACTGGAAATCTTGGGTCTACAGATCGGTCTACAGAAACCACTGGGAATCTTGGGTCTACACTGTGACCCAACATGAGGAGAAACATACCAGCCATCAGAAGGAAGACCGGGTTTCCTTAGCACTTCGTGACAAAGAGGAACCCCGGGGAACTGTGAGCTGGCTGTGACTGTCTTTGCAAGAACTATTCCAGGATTTGGGCTTGTCCTGGGCAATCAGAGAGTGATGGGAGGAAGTGGGTGTGAGTCTCAGGAAGTAGGAGGTGGTCTGCGCCTGGGATGATGACGTCTTTCTAAGGGACTTGAAGTTGGGTGGAAGCTTCCTTGTAAAGGAAGAGAGGGAGGGGGGAGCTCCAACACTGCTTAGGGGCCACCCAACAATGCCCAGTGGCCCAGTGGTCTTGTTCCAAGAGGCCCCCAAGGGGCCTTGCTAGGCACTATCGCTATATTCCTGGAGAGTTTTGTGTGCTCACTGGGACATCCTGGCCAGCCTCCCAGCACTGTTCTCTTTCTCACCTACGTGGATTTACAGTGTCTGCAGATGTCTCCGTTACTTAAAATTTGCACGAGGGGCCAGGAAGATAGCTCAGGGGGCTGGACTTCATGCTTTGTATGCCAGAGCCTCCACTTTGATCCCGGGCACTAGATGCCCACCCCCCCAAGCACTAGAAGTAACCCCCAAGCACTGGCAAGTGTACCTCCACCCCCAAAATCATTATCACTGTCACCCCCATTGTTCATCGATTTGCTCGAGCAGGCACCAGTAACGTCTCCATTCGTCTCTTTCACGTGCTAGTGTAGCTCGATGGCATATTGGGGGTCTTGGGAATTTGCTCTTCAGGGTCAGGGGAATGAGGACCATCATTGTTACTGTTTTTGGCATATCGAGTACGCCACTGGTAGCTTGCCAGGCTCTGCCGTGTGGGCAGGTTACTTTCCATAGCTTGCTGTGCTCTCCAAGAGGGATGGAGACTTTTGGGGCAGCCTCTAATCACCTTTACAGGTGTTCCAAATCAGGCATATATGTAGGCAGGATACTCTCAGTAGCCTGCCAGGTTCTCTGAGAGTGAGAACTAGAGAATAAGCGGTTGCGCCGGGAGCTTGGTTTTATAGTCTCTGGATCCTGGCCATTGATAGGGTTACACAGCAGTTGGTGGGTGTAACTCTCTAGCTACTGGAAGATGAGGGATCTGGGTGGAGGAGGCCCAGTCCCGAACCGAGCAGGCTTGGTGATCTCAGCCCCAGGTTCCGCACACCTGGGTTCCTCTGCCAGTTCCTTCATGTGTGAGGCTCTTCTGAGCGTGTGGAGAGTGGTCTCAGCATGGCTGTGGCTGGGTTCCGGAGGCCTTCAGCTGCTGGGGCTCTCTCGGGATGGAGAGGGAAATTCAACCCGCCCTCCTCCAAGGGGCCCCGATGAGAACAACCAGGTGCGGGGGGGGGGAGGAGACTCTGCAGAAGACCCCCTAAAATAGTTTGCATCAATTTATATTCTTCTAGTTCTTTTAAATACTCAACTTCTCTAACGATGAAGTATTGAGTCATCAGAATAATAATGGCAAGTGTAGTGTGTGTCGAGCCACTTCTCAGTGCTGACCACAGCGATATTGCATTGAAGCTCTCCTGATGGGGAGTGGGGGACGGACCCCAAGGGGTCCTTGCTGCCTGCAAGAAAATGAACCTTTAGAAGGGAAACGAAGCCCAGCCCAGTGACTCACCCACAAGGACTTGCTGAGCTGGAGACTGGAACCAGAACCCAGCATCTCTAAAGGAGATGGGCTCTCTCCCTAATCTATCTGCTTTGTACAAGTCCTCCTCGGTGAGAGAAGTCCAGCCCCGGAATCAAGGAATCAAGAGCAAGTTCACTCAACAATGGTTGGAAGGGATCGCTCTCAATGGGAGATGTGTGCTGAAAGAGGGCAAAGGACTAAACATGATAGCCTCTCGGTATCTGTGTTGCAAACCGTAATGCCCAAAAGGGGGAAGAGGGAGAGAGAGGGAGAGAGAGAGAGAGAGAGAGAGAGAGAGAGAGAGAGAGAGAGAGAGAAAAGAGAAGTTCCTGCCATAGAGGCAGTCTGGGGGAAGGAATGGAAGGGGGGACAGGAGAGATATGGGGGACCTTGGTGGTAGGAAATGTGCACTGGTGAAAGGATGGGTATGGGAACATTGCATGACTGAAACTCAATCACGAAAGCTTTGTAACTATCTCATGGGGATTCCATTTAGAAAATTAAATAATTCGGGGCTGGAGCAATAGCACAGCGGGTAGGGCATTTGCCTTGCATGCGGCCGACCCGGGTTCGATTCCCAGCATCCCATGTGGTCCCCCGAGCACCGCCAGGAGTGATTCCTGAGTACATGAACCAGGAGTGACTCCTGTGCATCGCCAGGCGTGACCCCAAAAGCAAAAAATAAATAAATAAATAAAATAATTTTTTTAAAAAATAAAAGAGCAAGTTCCCTGAAGGTTGTGAATCCAGGCAGGTCTGGTGTAGGCTGATAAGAAGGCAAACTGCCTCAGGAACATGACTTGTCGGCAAGCGTTCCAGAAACCATGAATGGAGGGTCGGGGGGGGGGGGGGGCCTCAGTATGCGCGGCTGAGCTCCCCACCACGTGCCCCTAATTAATAAAGGCCCGTGAGAACATCCTTAAAAATCACAGACTGTCGTTAAACAGTCTCCGGGTCCCCTGGAGTTCGGAGAGTGTTTGACCCCCTCGCCTCTAGAAGACGCACAGATGAAGAGCGTCCATCCCCTGGGGCCCGCCGGCGCTTGTGATGGTCCCACACTGGGCAGCCCAGGGCCTGGGACCCGCCGGGCAAGGTGTGGCATCCGCAGAGACGGGCAGGATGCAGCCGTGGATGGGAGGGAGCACAGCTGGCCGGGCATGCGCATCCAAGTGGCCCCGGGGTAACCGCTGCCGTCTCTTCTCTCTCCTAGACTGTGCGGGCTGCGGCCGAGACATCAAGAACGGACAGGCCCTGCTGGCGCTGGACAGGCAGTGGCACTTGGGCTGCTTTAAATGCAGGTCGTGCGGGAAGGTGCTCTCCGGGGAGTACATCAGCAAGTAAGTCGACCCTCCCACCCGCAACCCCTACGCCCTGCCCCCCACACTCAGGGGCCACTTGGTGATCTGACTTTTTTTTTGGAGGGGGGATTGTAGGACTCGAGTGGGGTGGGGGGTTGCTCACTCCCACATTGTGGTTCAGGGACTATATATGCTGCCAGGGATGGAATCCGAGGCTCCTGTAGGCAGAGCATATCCTCAGTCCTTTAAGCATTGCCCCAGGCCCATATATATATATAAATTTTATTTAATTTATACCCGGGTTCGATTCCTCCGCCCCTCTCGGAGAGCCCAGCAAGCTACTGAGAGTATCTCGCCCACACGGCAAAGCCTGGCAAGCTACCCGTGACGTATTCCATATGCCAACACAGTAACAGCAAGTCTCAAAATGACGTTACTGGGCCCGCTTGAGCAAATCAATGAACAATGGGAGGACAGTGACAGTGATATATATTTATACATAAATTTATATATATACATATATATATATATATTGCTTTTTTGGGACACACCCAGCGATGCACAGGGGATACTCCTGGCTCTGCACTCAGGAATTACTCCTGGCGGTGCTCGGGGGACCATATGGGATGCTGGGAATCAAACCCAGGTCGGCCGTGGGCATGGCAAAAGCCCTACCCCCACATTTATATTTTGCGCTTCACTTCTGGTGTGGGGTTGTGCTGGGGGGGTCAGGGTGCCAGTGCTGGCACTCAGGGCAGAGCCTCTGCCAGAAGCCTGTGTCCAGCGGCCCCACCCCCTGCACAAGAGGGACGTGGGGGCAGCTTTGCTCTGCTTGCCCATGAGGTGGACATCCTCGCCCCACTCAGCAGCGGGCAGAGCTGTCTACTGTCCTGCTGCCTGGCGGCCAACCCAGCGTTGAGGAGTTTTACTTTCATTCGTTTTCTTTCTCTTCCTTCTTGGAACCAGTCAACTTTTGCTCCTCTTCTGAACACAGCCGTAGGCCTCCTCTGCTCCTCAATACTCACACACACTTCCGGGTGCAGACCCAGCACCCCTCCACACAGCAGCTTGCCCTGGCCCAGGCGGTGGGGTTGGCACTGGCTTGCCCGTGGGGTGGGCTGGGTACCAGGGGAGCTTTCAGCCTGGAGAGCTCGGTGGGGCTTCCCCAGGAGGCAAGGAGAGGGGCATGAGCAGAGGGGAACCTCCCTCTCCAGCTTTCCCTGCTTTCAAAACCATCCCCGAGCCGGGAACTGGCTCAGCTACTCAGAAAAATGAGGTGATGGTTCTAGTGAGCCAAGGGGCGGCCGACGCCCTGCCCCTAACGAGCCCCTCCGTGGAGAAGGTGGGAGAGCGGGAGGCTCACCAGGCCGGGCAGAGGGGCCTGGTGGATTGCTGGACACTGTGGCCACAGAGAATCAGGGGGTGGCCAGGAGGGGGCGGGTCTCTGGGGTCTCTGCCAGCTAGGGGTTACTGTGTCGGGGACAGTGGGTAAACAGTGACAGCACACTCCATGCCCGTGTGGGCTGGCTGTGAAGGAGAACGGTGCCAGGCTCTGGGGAGCGAGGGGAGGACGGCTGAGGGGCTGGCGGCCACTGTGTGCTGACCAGGAATCGTCGTTCCTGTGAGGCCCCCAAGAACCATGGCCCTGGATCTGGCTGATGGGGGCACGTGGCTTCTGTCACTCGGGCCACCTCCTGGGTCTGCGCACGCTGTTCGGGATCAGGGCGGGGAGGGGGTGCAAGCCAGGTCACCAGGTTCTGCGGGAAACGGGGGGTGCATGCGTCAGGGCTGCCCGCCGTCTCGGGGCTGACCTCCCACTTCCCGGCAGGGACGGCGCCCCATACTGCGAGAAGGACTACCAGGTGCTCTTTGGGGTGAAGTGCGAAGCCTGCCACCAGTTCATCACCGGGAAGGTCCTGGAGGTGAGTGGGGTCTGGTGCTGCCGCCAGACCGGGCACGGGCTCTGCCCACTTGCTTCTTTCTCGCCCAGGGAACCGGGGCTCTTAGAGAGTGACCATGCTGTCCTGTCTGCCACTGGACATTCCCGTGGGGTGGGAATGCTGGGGACTTCAAGGACAAGGAGGACGGTAACGGGCTGTTAGGAATCCCACAGGGGGTTCCGTTGGATGGTTTTTAGTTTTCGAAATCAGGAGAGGAACGTGTCAGAACCCTGAGCACTCATGTGTGTGCCCCTGTCTGTATGCCTGTACATGGTGTGTGGACAGGTGTGCTCTTGCAGACCTGTGTGATTACCCCAGGCACACCTCTTCGAGGGTGCATTTGTGTGTGTGTGTGTGTGTGCATGCATATGTGTGCGTGTGTGTATGTGTGTACATGTGTGCATGTCTGTGAGTGTGTGTATGTATGTTTGTGCATGTGTGAGTACATGCAGGTATGCGTCTGTGTGTGCGTGCATATGAGTGTGTGTGTGTGTGTGTGTGTGTGTGTGTGTGTGTGTGTGTGTGTACGCGCCTCCACACAGGCTCTGAGTGGAAGTTCAAGAAAAAAAGGGAGGCTGGTGGAGTGATAGCCTGGCGGGTAGGGCGTTTACCTTGCACGCGGCCGACCTGGGTTCGATTCCCAGCATCCTATATGGTCCCCTGAGCACCGCCAGGAGTAATTCCTGAGTGCATGAGCCAGGAGTAACCCCTGTGCATCGCCGGGTGTGACCCAAAAAGCAAAAAAAGAAAAGAAAGGGAGGCTGGTGGGGGACAAGGAAACCACATCCTGCGTGAGCCCCACCCCCACCCCTGGGACCCAGCTGCACTGGAGGTTCTGGGGTGCTGGATTGGGCGCCTGGTTCCTGCTCAGTCAGCAGTTTCCTGTCAGTCCTGCCCCAGGCTCTGGCTGGTGGCACAGCGGGGTCAGAGCTCGGGACAGGTGCTCCTCACTCTGTGGGGTGTGAAGATCACTTCATCTCCCCACCCCGATTCCGGGTGGAGCGTGTGTCCCCAGGACTGTGAGTCAGGAGCAGGTCCCGGAAGGAGCTCGACGGGTCTGGCAGCCTGTCCCCACCTCAGCCCTGGTGAAACATCCACCGAGGGCTTGTTTCAGCGGCCAGGAAGGGCTCTAGGACTGTCCCGGCCACAGCCAGCGTGAGCCTTGCAGCCCTCTGCCTCCAGCAGAGTTCCTGGGAGCATCCCCTCTTGGGGTCCTGCCTCTGAGCCTCTTGCCCGCAGGAGCCGGGGAGTAGGGGGCATTCCAGCAGTGGAGGGTGTCTGGGAAGCAGGAACAGCATCTGTGGAGGCGCAGAGGCAGGACAGTCAGCATCTGCCTGAGACAGACGGCTGGGCAGGATTGCGAGTGTGGAGGGTTCTAGGGTGGCGGGAGAGGGTGGGCTGAGGTTTCTCGAGAGTGGGAGAGCATACTACTGGGCGCCATGGGCACAGAGCACACCTGTGTATGTGTGTGTGTGTCGGGGGGAGGGGCATGCTGAACAGATATCTCCAAAGGCACGTGCCCCCATCTTCCTGGCAGGCGGGAACAACCCAGAGCCAATGGGTAGGGGGACCCCCTAGACAAAACAGATTGTCCCCTGACCATGGGAATCGTTCCATCTCAGAAAGGCCATGGTGACAGATTAGGGATCCCTGAGGGTGGTGCACAAAACAGAAGGAGCAGCTGCAGAGACAGCACGTTCATGGAGCCCCTTGTGTCCGAAGTGGGGAACTGTGTCCCCTCCGGTGGGGGAGGGGCGGCTCCTTTCCTGTCCACAGAGCTGGAGTCAAACACGGGCCCTGTAGAGGCACATCTGCTCGCCGGGGCTTGGGGAGGCCGTGTTAGGGACCCCAGCCCTGGGCCTCGCCCCATACTGACTGTGGACTTGGGGGGGCCTTTGCAGGCTGGCCATTGCCACACCATGTCTGAGCAGCACTTGTGGGAGTAGGTGGTCCGGCTCCAGGTTAGATCAGAGATCCAGACTGCAGCTGGCAGGCAGGTGGGTGTCACCCAGGGCCGGTGCCTTTAGAGGGTTTTGTTGTTTTGTTTTGTTTTTAATTTTATTTTACAAAGTAGCACTGCACTGAAGCACTGTCCTCCCATTGTTCATCGATTTGCTTGAGCGGGCACCAGTAAAGTCTCACAAAAAATTGTGAGACCTGTTGTTACTATTTTTGGCATATCGAATACGTCATGGGTAGCTTGCCAGAAAGTAATTCGCAATATTTGATTACATTTAATATTCAAACACCAATCACACCACCATGACACCTTCCCACCAGCATATTTCAGATGTTTCCAGCCCGAACCCCAATCCCTGCCCCAAAGCAGAACGGGAATAATATATTTTGTGTTGTTATGAATAACCACTGAAAATGTTACCAAAACGCATCCTTAGAGGAAAGAATGTGGAGATTGTTATATTTCACTCAGGGGTCATTAAGCCCTTTTATAAGAGATCATTAATATGTTATTAAAGGTTGAGTCTTGTGTGCTTTATATATATGTGTGTGTAAAAAAAATGTATATTTCCCTCTAAGATTGGTTGCCTCCTACTTTGAACCCTATCATATGTGGTGCAGTACTCTTGGAGTATGAGTATTTTTATCAGAGAGTTTTGTGCCATGGGTGGGGTTTGCACCGTTGGAGGGGTCAGCTCCCTGGAACGTTCCTGCATGGTTGCCACTCTGGGGCAGCTCTGGGCTTAGACACCCCTAGAAAGAGGACTGGTCTCCACTCTCCTCCTATGCCTTTTACTTTCAGAACCTGTTGTTGGGGAGACCGCCTTTGTGGATTTGTAAACACTCTAATCCCTGCTTTTGTTTTGCTGGATTTGAGGTGTGCAGGGGAAGGTGGTTTGGGGCCTACCCAGCTCAGGCAGGGGATACTTCTGGCAAACTGCTGATAGAATCATGCACGGTAGGACTTTTTTTTTTCTTCCCCTTTTTGGGTCTTTTATTTTTGGTGGAGAGGATACCCAACAATGCCTGGGGCTTACTCCTGTCTCTACATTCAGGAATGACTCCTGGTGGTACTTGGGGGGCACATGGGGTGCCAGAGATGGAACCCAGGTCAGCGGCTTGCAGGACAAGAACCTGTTATACTATCCCTCTGGCCCCTGACTTTTCATTTTGTAAATTTTAAAAAAATTTCTTATCTTTTGGACTGGCATGCTGGTGGTGCAGGTTTGGTTCTCTGGGGTCAGCAGGGCTGTATCCAGGGGTGTTCGGATCAGGGTGGGGGAGGCATGAGGTGCCAGGATCAAAATCAGGGCTATGCATCTTCTCCACACGTGCCCTGCCACTTGAGCTATCTCGCCGGCCCTTCCAACCACCCCAATTTTTACGGTGGTAAAAATCCTCACAAAATGAGATGTATGGCCCTAACCCTTCAGTGAAATCCATTCCGACTGCAAACAGCAGCCCCATTCCTGGTCCTGACCCTTCCATCTCACAACTGGACACTCAGGACCATTCAACAGCAGAGTCCCGCCTTGTCCGTCCAGATTCCTCTGGTTCCCACCACTTGGATGCTCTCCGTGGCTCCTTTGTGTGGACTGCTGCAGTATTTGTTTTTTATTTTTCCTCAACCTAGCATCCTCAAGGTCTGTCTAAGTTGTCCCATGGGACAGATTTTCCTTTTTCTCTTTTGTAAGGCCAGAGGGTCACACACCGGACTGAGCCATTGGGTGGTCTTGGTTTGGGCTGCTTCCTATTGATTTCACCCGCACTGAGTTACTCTCCGCGGATCGGGTCCCTGTGTGTGCTGGGTTGGGGCAGGCTTCAGATAGCTCACACGCATGCTCGTGTGGCTCTGGAGGCTAAACTCAAGATTTCAGCCTGCAAGGTTCCCACAGAGGCTCTTGGGTACAAACCTTCCTCACCTCTTTCAGCTTGGAGGGGCCGAGAGCTGCACCCCTACAGTCTGACTTGGTTCTCCAATGGCCTCCTGCTGGTTCTTCTTGATGGCACATCCTCCTCTTTTTTTCCAAAGACACTTGTCCTGGGGACTCAGGCCCCCCAGGTCACCCAGGACACTCTCAGGAGCCTGAGGGGAAGTGGAAGACACCTGCTGACGGCTTCCATGGTTGACCCTAGTGATCTCCAGGGAGACCCTCTCAGGAGGACGGACACACTGGGGCAGGCGGTACTGAGCATGAGACGGGTGCTCAGGTCGCACCTCTGGCCACAGCTGTATCACAGATGACCAAGCCCTTGAGAGAGCTTGCAGGAGAAAGATCAGTGGGAACCAACCAGGCACTCCAAGCTCAGCTCTGCCACTGGGCTTTGGTGTTGGAAATGCCAAGAGGCTTCGCCAGGACTGTCTTCACCGCCCAGGAGTAGGGGGTCAACTTCTGAAAGCTCATCCCCTGCTTCACCATCCCCATGTCCCTCATCACCTCAGCTCAAAGGGACAGGAGGGTACCAGGGCCTGGGACTCAGGGCTGGGCCCTGAAGTGCACAGCTGCGTGACTTGGACTAATCTTGCATCTTCCTAGAGTGCAGGTTTGCTTCAAGTATTGAAAGTTGAGGTGACCCGGGGCCAGAGAAATGGTACAGAGCACAGGGCACTTGCCTTGCACATGGGATCAATCTCTGGTACCACCTCTGGTCCCTGAGCCCCACCAGGAGTCATCCCTGAGCACCGCTAGTTGTGACCCCCTCACCAACCACCCCCAAATATCTACACAAGCCTCAAACAGCCTGGGTTTGAACTGCAGACTCTTCAACAAATAGTCATTCTCCACAGCCAGAAGTTCTATCGTCATGGATATAACCAAGTACCGGGGAATGGATTCATTGATGCAGAGCTCGTGGGCCAACCACCAGGGACTTGAGCATCCCTAGGATCTGCAGGGGGCCCCGGGTCAGCCCTTTTGTGGGTTCCATGGGATGACTGCAGTTAAGTCTGGAGGGAATCACAAATTCTCTGCAGATTTTGAACTGCGGGGAGGTTGGCATCTCATGAACAAGCCCCTTGTTGCCTAAGGGTTCGCTGCCTCTGTAAGGGCAAACTTCGGTATCTTGGCACCTGCAGACTCGCTGGCTGAGGTACCGAGTTCTGGGCATCTCACATCTTGGATGTCGGGGCTCTGAGCCAGCCGTCCTCATGTCCTCGCTCGGCCTAAGCACACATGCCTGTTTATTGGCCGGGAGCAAAACTGGTCCTCGCTTTAGAGCGAGCTTGTTGCAAATGGTGCAGCTTCAAGTGCTCAGAGCTCTCCACTCTCAGGAGAGTTCACAGCCACCCCCCACTTCCTCATGGAGAAGCCTGGGAGCAAACTGGTATGAAATACTTTGCTATCAGAGCTCATGGTTTCCCTCGCTACCTCTCAGTCTCTGCGGCCACCTTCCTCCTCCCCCATCCCCGCCCCCCACCCTACCCTTCCACCAGGCTCCTGGGCTCCAGAAGCCATGCATACTGAGACAGGTGTCAGCGGGCCTTGCTCTGTGCTCCACTTCCTTCCGCCTCTGGGGGCTGGCCCGGTGTGCTCCCACGCCCTCTCTTCCGGGGTACAGTTTGTCTTCTGCCAAAGTCATGAAGAACAGAGACACGACAGTCCCCAAACTGAGGAGCCCAGAAGAGAAAGCCAGTGTCAGAGAGAGAGCGGGAGTCTCACGGGTGGAGGAAGGTTGTCCAGGACCCCCTTCCCCCAGCCCCACCCCAGCTGAGATGTGCACTTGGCATCACCCAGTCTCTGATCTCTTATTTATTTATTTATTGCTTTTTGGGTCACACCCGGTGATGCACAGGGATTACTCCTGGCTCTGCACTCCGGAATCACTCCTGGCAGTGCTCAGGGGACCATATGGGATGCTGGGAATTGAACCCGGGTCAGCCGCATGCAAGGCAAACGCCCTACACGCTGTGCTATCATTCCAGCCCCAGTCTCTGATCTCTTGCACACTCCTCACCCTCGGGGGTCCATGTAGACCCCACATGCCACCAACTCCTCCCTACCAAGTGCTCTCAACCACCCCCAAGCCCCGCAGACAGTGACTTCCTCATCTCCCACGTGCCAGATATTAGGCTAGTGCCTTCCTCCCGGGGCCAAGGAAAGTTCTGGGCCCGTGTGCCTAGCAGGGAGAGGGAGACGAGGCTCTGCTTTCCCCTCTTCATGCCCACATACCTGGGGCTTTCATCCTCTGAGTGACCAGTGGCCACTAGCCCACCCATCTTTATGTGCCTGGTACTTAGAGGGCCTCTGGGCTCTGGGCGAACCCTGGCCACAGCTCAGCCTCCATCCCAGCCGTGTGACAGAGCCTGTCTCCGTCGGTGACCTTGGACTGGGTGGATGAAGGGCAGCGTGGACTCTCCCGCCGCACATCTCCTGCGGGGCTGGAAATGGAGTCTCGGCATGATTCAGCCTGGCCGTGCCCTTGATTTCCCAACTCTCCGAGGGATTGGAAACCAGCCGCTTTGTTCTGCTTTACTTTCTGACTTGAAATGGCTTTTCTAAAAAGCCCAGGCTCAAGTGATTCCAGGGTAGCTGCGCAATGAATTCCGCTCCCCTAAAGACCCTTCCCCGCCCTCCTTCTCAGGGTGGGACAGGCAGGAGGTTGAGGGGTTCTGAGTCCGACCTGCTCCCCCGCGGGCCTTAATCCGAGGAGACACAGTCCCTTCCCCCCCAACCCCCAACCGACCGGCAGGAGATAGGATCATTCTGTCAACACCTAACGTATAATTTGCAAAAGAAATGCCTGGTCCTCTCTTATTTTTATTTTGTGAGTATCACACAGCAAGCCGAATAACCCGAGCTCTCCCAGAAGCTAATTGCATTCTTTTCATTCTCCCAGGGTTCAGTGGAATTTGTGGTGTTTTCTTTTTCTACCTCCCCACTGAATTGTGGACCCAAATATTTTGGAGGCTTGGGAAAGGGGAAAGGATAGAGACATCAGGCCTGAGAGGGCAGTGAGCCTCCCGCAGAGCACGATAGGGCGCTTTGGTAGAATAGGTTTCACCTCTGCAAATGAATTCAGAACGATTTCATTTTCACAACAGGCCCATTGAGGCAGTTACTATGGACCTGCATCCATGGATGAGGCTTCTGAATTCCAGTCACTGGGGGCTGGGCCTTGCGGAGCTGTACTTCCTGTCTTGGGGGTGCCTCTTTCAGGGGTGCTCAGGGTTCTTGAGATTATCCATTGACTGTGCGGCTGTTAGAAAAGATGAAGTCATGAAATTTGCATATAAGTGGATCAACATCATGCTAAGTGAAATGAGTCAGAAAGAGAGGGACAGACACAGAAGGACTGCTCTCATTTGTGGAATATAAAGTAACAGAATGGAAGACTAACACCCAAGGATAGTAGAGATAAAGGCCAGGAGGATTGCCCTGTGGCTTGGAAGCCGGCCTCACATGCTGGGGGAAAAGACAGTTGAGATAGAGAAGGGACCACCAAGTAAATAGTGCTTGGAGGGCTCCCTCGGGATGGAAGATGTGTGCTGAATGTAGGCTATGGACTGAACATGGTGGTCACTTAGTACCCGTATTGCAAACCATAACACCTCAAAAGGAGAGAGAGAATAAAAGGGAATGTGCCTGCCACAGAGGCGGGGGGGGGGGGGGGCAGGGGTGGCGGGAGGGATACTAGGAACATTGGTGGTGGAAAATGGGCACTGGTAGTGGGATGGGTACTTGGTCATCGTATGACTGAAATGTAATCTCAAAAGTTTGTAAACCTGTTAACTATCTCACAGTGATTGACTAAAAAAATTTTTAAAAAATTATCCATTGAATCTGTATAATTAGGGAGCTTGCTGTGACCTTCAGCAAGGGGGTAGGCGGTGGGGGGGTATGGTTAGTAAAAGAACGAATAGGGCTGGGCACACCCGGATTTGAGTCCATATCACTTAGAGCCCCATGATGCCTCACAAGTTGCTGAGACTCAAGTTTAATATCAACAGCTGCGAGGGCTGGATAATTCTTACCTCTTGTAAGGCTTCGATCTGATAATATATGAGTCATCTGGGACCATTCCGGACACACTGGCCTTTCCACCTCTTTGGCTTAAAAATGAAGAAACAGTCTCGTAAAAGTCAGATGTTTTGAATGAGCTCACAACTTCCTGTCGGAATGACTCAGGTCCGCCCCTCTCTGTTTACTCTCCAACCTGGAGAGTCCCTGCAGATGATTTTAGCCCCACGAAGTGACAGTTGTGCCGGTTTCAATCTGCAACTGACTGTCTTCCTCACTTGAAATTCATAGTTTCAATCTACTCTCAGCAAACTTCCCGTTGCTTTTTGCTTAGCTTTGAGACCACACCCAATGGTGGGGCTTGGGCGGAACGATGGAGGGTGACTCCTGACTCCAGAGATGGACCCCAGAACCCCTTCATGCAAGACATGTGCTCCAGCCCTTGGAGCCAGCTCTCCGACCCCAGATTTCCTCCTAGTTTTCACTGACATCTTGCCTCTGCTAAATAAAGATGTATAGATGAACAGTTATTTTTTTTTCCCCTTTGTGAAGTTTTTGCCAAGACCTTGAACCAAAGATTGTGGGTTTGGTTTGTTTTATTGTTGTTGTTTGCTTTTGGGGTCACACTCGGAGATGCTCAGGGGTTACTTGTGGCTCTGCACTCAGATATCACTCCTGGCAGGTTTGGGTGACCATATGGGATGCTGGAGATGGAACCTCTTGGTCAGCTGCAGAACAGGTACGTGCTCCAGCCCAGAACCAAAGATTTTACAGAACCCATTATACGCTTTGGGACTGGATTCCTCACCGCCCTGCTAAATGCGGTTTCCCCTTCTGTTTTATTGGTTGGTTTTCGTTTCTGTTGTTTTGGTTTTGTGGCCACCCCTGGCAGTGCTCAGGACTTACTCCTAGCTCTGTGCTCAGGGATCGCTTCTGGAAGGGCTTGTGGATTATCTATATGGGGTGCTGGGGATCAAACCCAGGTCAGCTGCATGCAAGGCAAGCACCCTCCCCGCTGTACTATCCCTCCAGCCTAGCTGTTTCCTTGGCAGGTAGAAATCAGTACCCACACGTCTCTCTCTGGTCAGTGCCTTTCCCTTATTGCCTTCAGCAGCATCTAGTGAGTGGGTGTGAGGATGAGCTCTTGGTTGTATTCGGAAGACTTGTTCTCTAGAACCCTCAGCCCATGTGCCCCGACAGTGCCTTGGTCATTAACTCAGGATGGAGATAAAGAAGTCTCCGAGTCTTCTCTGGGTGCTGGATGCTCCTGGCGCCCCTTGTTGCTCTAGCACTGAGTCCCCACTCTAGCATCACTCCCTCTTTGAGTGACCCCATCTCCGTTTACATGCCAATTCTGGGTTCCATGTGCTGCCGCCTATTTAGGGAACTGTGTCCCTAGAGCGATAGCACAGCAGTAGGGCGTTTGCCTTGCATGCAGCCAACATGGCTGACCCGAGTTCGATTCCTCCGCCCCTCTCGGAGAGTCCAGCAAGCTACAGAGAGTATCTCGCCCGCACGGCAGAGCCTGGCAAGGTACCCGTGATGTATTCGATATGCCAAACACAGTAACAACAAAGTCTCCAATGGAGACGTTACTGGGCCGGCTCGAGCAAATCGATGAACAACAGGAGGACAGTGGACAGTGGACAGTGTCCCTAGAAAGGGCTGGTGGTGACGCAGGAAAGCCCTCAACCCTGCCACAGTGCCCAACCCCCTTTCTGGAGGTTTCTAAGCCACATGAACCCCCAGAGTGAGGGTTCAGGACTTGAGGGTCATCCCTGTGGAATGTGTCTTGGCAGATTTGAAAGAGAACCACTCTCTTTTCCCCCATCCCTCGATGGAGGGCATGAAAGAAAATGACTGGTAAGGGGAGCGAACCCTTCTAGAGGGGGTGCGGGAGAAACCATGCTCCTAATCCTGGCATCCTGGCATTTCTGGGGTACCGCTGAGAACCTCGTTATTTCCCCATTGCCTGGTAAGAAGGGACTCTTGCCGCCCACAAATGTCCCAGACCCCAGGCCTGTTTCTGGGGTTCCAGAATTCAGAGTTTATAGCCGGGGGTCTAAGACTCGCCTTCTGCCTTGTTTCAAGTATGTGCACCCTCCCATTGCCCTTCTACTGCAGGGCGGGAGTTCACTGCATGTTCTCGGGACCCCTCCCTGGGCGGGGTGGGAACCGCAGCTCGCTTTCCCTCGAGAAAGGAGCGCTACAGGAAGGAGGGCTAGTTCCTGAGGGCGGCTGACTCCACCCTCTCAAAGAAAGCCCCCGAAATGTCTCTGAGCCCCAGGCTTTCCTCGCTGCAGCTTTGTGGCTCCAGGTGGAAGGTCTCTCCCCCTGCTCGGGACAGTTTCCAACCCCGCTCAGAGAGGGCCAGGTGCCCAGAGGTCCAGAGGTCTTGTACGAGCTGATCTGTGCACAAGTAATCACCACGGAAGGTGGCCCCAAGCCACTTGCCTGTTGATGGACTGAATCTCCCCAGGAAGGAATGGAGGTGGGGGTGGGAGGCTTGCAGATGGCACGGGAAGGGGGCGAGGGGGGAGGGCGGGGCAGGGGCGACATTCTGGGCTGCCTCTCTGTTCACTGCCAGGAGGACCCCACGGCTCCATCGTCACCCGCGGTCCCTTTGGCACTTATGTCTGCAGGATGGTTTGGTTGGCGACGAGTCCGTCCAATAACCTGGCACCGAATCACTTTGGCTGCAGTGAAAGCTCCCCCGTAGAAACTGCACGGGAAACTGGCCATCAAGGAAGCTGGAGAAGCAAAAGGCTTTTACTGTGTGTGTGTGTGTGTGTGTGTGTGTGTGTGTGTGTGTGTGTAGGGGTGTGTGTGAGGGGTATGCGGAGGTGTGCATTCCCCTCAAGAAAGATCAATGAAGACATGCAGCTTCCCAGATTACTCCGGGGATTGCAATCAAGTTGCCCTGAGTTGTGATTCACATGCAGAAGAAATTCCAGGATCTGTTTCTCAGCGGTGCACCTTTGCACTCTCCCCACTCCCCGCTCCCCAGGGGGACACCTGGTGGGGCAGGTAGGACCTCGTGGCATCCTCGCAGACTCTGCAGAGTCTGATGTGTGTGCGTTTGCGTGTGTTGGGGGGGGAGGGGGGTTGTGACCTGAGGAAATGGTACTTTCCCCACCTGCATTCGGCGCGCCAGCCTCCCCCTCCTTTTCTGCACACATGGGCCGGCCCGCGGAACTGCGAGGGGAGGAGACGCGACGGGAGCCCGGCCCTCGGCTCAGTCGTCCCGTGGGTCTCCGGGGAGACGCACGTCCCCGGGGCTTCTTGGAGGAGCCCGAGACCAGGGGGGTGGCCAGGACCGCCCCCACCACCGTGCCAGCCCCTGGGCTGTGTTCCCCGTGAGAGAAGAAACCCCCTGAGTTGGCTGCGTGGTGCCACGGAGGAGCTGCAGGAGAAGGAGCCGGGTAGGAGGTAAAGCCGGCTTGCACCCTGGCTTGCACCCTGGCTTGCACCCCGGTGGTCCCTGGGGACCGTGCAGGATGGATACAGAGCCCCAGCTCTCGCGGGGGGGTGGGGGTCTCCCCAGCCCCGCCGTCCCTCAAAGGTCCTCCCCAGAGGTGGCTGTCCCCGCCTTGAAATACCTTTTCCTTCAACTTTGCCTTTTTCTCGGGAGAGGAAATGACCCGCCGAGCTTTTGTCATTGGCCTGGCATTAGAGCAAAGAGCAGGAAAGGCGGTCCTTTCCCGGGACGCCCGAGTGGACGGACCTTCTCCAACAATAGTGCTTATTTTAGGCTGCTCCCCTGCACCCTGGAGAGGGTGGTGTGTGTGTGTGTGGGGGGGAGGTGGGTTTTGTTTCATCTGTGGTTTTGCGAGTTCTGGGGAATGCGTGCGGCTGAGTTGGAAGGACCCGGAGAGCCCTTTGTGGGGGAGGGCTTTGGAGAAGACCCATTTGTCACTGGAGGTAGGAGCACTTTAAGACGGTCCCTATGAATGATAAATGAGGAAGCGAAATAGCGGGGTTATTGGGGTTTTTTTTGGTTAGAGCTACAGGTTGAAAGAGTTTTGTTTCCTGTCTTGAGCATCTCTGGGCAGGAAGTAAGAGCGATTTAGAGAGACTTTGCTTTCACAGTGAAAGTCACTTGGGGGAGGGGGGCAGGGGATGTCTGCTTGTTCAACCATGCTCTGAAGCTCTGAAGTCTTAGTTTTGTGTTTCTTCTGATGCCACCTCCAGCAGTGCCTGGGAGCTGCTCCCAGCTCAGTGCTCCAGGCTTACCCCACCGCTAGGGATTGAACTCGGAGCCCTGTATGTCTGCTCCAGCCTACCAAGATTCCTCGCCAGCCCGTCCCCTCCCCAAGTCCTTGTTTAAGAAAAATAGTTTGAGGGGGCCAGAGAGATAGCACAGTGGGCAGGGTGGTGCTGGCCTTACATGCAGTCAACCCAGCTCCAGTCCCTGGCACCGTATATGGTCCTCTGAGCCCTGCCAGGAGTGATCCCCAGGAACATCAAGCCAGGGGTAAGTCTCCAGCATCAACCCGTGTGTCCCCCCAGCCCCCCAAAAGAAGGTCTGAATGTGCTAAGGATGGAGCATCTCAACTGTGAAAGAAAAAAGTAATTATGATTTGTGAAAGCGACGGGGGAAAAGTGAGTTTAGCCCGAACGCCTAAGGAGTCTGGCCACAGCATCATCGAGGATCAGACTTGGGGGTAAGAGAGAATTGAGCATGTTTGCTCTGAGCCCAGCCCAGGGGGCATGGGAAGAGGACGTGGTGAAGTTGCTCCGTCTTCAACAGGTTCTGGCAAGTAAGCAGAACTGAGCTCATTAAAGCATAAGCACTGTAACGGATCGGAAGCGCGCAGGTGAATTCGCCACGGCCGGCTGAGGGCTGCTCCAGACCCCCGGCCCCTCTGCGGGAAGCCTGACCAACCTCCCCCTGAGCACTTGAGTGCAAGTCCTCACGCCCAGCGGGGGCTCAGAGTTGGTTTGGGGCTCTCCTGCATCCAAACAAAGAATCCTGGGGACACTGCAGATTGTCCCATCTGTCCTTGACAGTGTTTGGCACAAGGTGACCCCCCCCTCCATGGGGTGGGTGCAGGGGTGCAGTAGTGGCCTCGGTGCAATGGGCTGGGGGTGTTTTGTTGTTCACTCAATTTCCACAGGGGCTCCGAGTGATGTTTTTCTGAGAAAGAAGCAGTAGGGACTGAGTGAGTTGGGAAGCTCTGAAGAAAGAGAAACTGAAGTCAGATGCCCGGGACTCACTCTCACTCATGGGCCTCTGCATTGAGGGAGAGCATAGGAGCATCTCCTCACGCTTTTAAAGCAGAGGCTTTGTTGGGGTCAACCAGCCGGTGAGCTGGCCAGCTGCAGCTCAGGCCTCTACCTTCCAGAGAGGCCGTTGCCCTCCCTTCCCAGGGGGAAGGACGGCACAGAGATCCCGCTAGATGTCCCCTCTGTCCCCAGCAGTCAGAGGCGTCTCCCAGCCGACACTCCAGGCTGCAGGGGAATGTCTGACAATGTCAGGGGCTGGGAGCCTGCGGTCCGCCCCAAGGCAGTTTGGTGGCTTTGCAAGGTGGGCCCAGTGGCTGGCTGGCCGGTGGATTTTTACGGCTGATCATTTGGGATTCCTTTTGTTTCAGATGGAAATCACATAGCACCAGGGTGGGGGCAGGGTGAGGAGGGGTGTCTCAGCCCTGTGCCAGAGCCCTACATTCCTGGGCTCCTGGCCTGACACCCCCACCGCATCCCCAAAGGGCCTGTGCTACCCAGACCTCCTGATCCGGCTACATTGAACCCCTAAAAGTAGCGCATCCAGGGAAAATACTACTGTGTGTGTGTGTGTGTGTGTGTGTGTGTGTGTGTGTTTTAAAAGAATCTTTGCAGAACAGCCCATTTTATAAAGCAAATAATTACCCATAACGTATCAGGTCTGTCAATATAGGCGTGTTTGCTGTGGGGGCTTTAAGTCAAGCTAGGCAAACCTCTTTGCGTTCCCTCCTCCCCCCAGGCTGGGAACCACAAATGAGTACTTTGGTCCCTCCCCCACTTCTGTATCAGGAGTCTGAAACCCGCCTCCAATCGTTCAGGAGGCTCTAATGGTGCAGGAATTGGCGTTTGTTCGTGGTTCTGTGAATGAAACACTCACAGCCCCCTTCCCACTTGGTGACTGTGAGGCCCCGTGCGGGAAGTTCTTTCATTGCAAAAGCTGGGCAATGTTTCTTCAGGGCACGGAGCGCTGGGCAATGTTTCTTCAGGGCACGGAGCAACATGATTTTTGGGGTGCCACCACCTGAACAGGAGGAGAGAAACCCCTCTGTGCGAGGCACCCCTTAAGTTGAGGCTGGAGCACTTGGCTGTGACCAGAGGCTGGGGAACGCTGACTTGTTGGGGTGCATTCCTGGGGATAGGGCTGGACCGGCCCTGGGTTTTATCAGTTATATTTTCCGTCTTTGATTTCCCCCACCAATCTGTCGGCCTCTGCCCAGAGGGGTCGTGCACCCCGCGATTCTTAGAAGCTTCCTGGTTAGAATCGTCGCCCCTGGTCCACACACGCACTCAGCAGATTCAGGAGGGCAGAAGGGGGCCAGTCTGCCGGATCCCCGGGCGGACACGGCGTCTGGGCATGTTGGTTGCTCTGAGGTTGATGAATAAACAAACGAATGTCAGCGATTCCCATGGAAAGGCCGTCCAGGAGCGAAGAGACAGGAAAAGCAGGTCTGTGGAATGTAGCATGGGGTGGGGAACTTTGGAACATTCCCCCGTAGGAGACCGGAAATTACATTTCTCCTGCTAACTTGCCGTGCCGAGTTAATGAGCTAAAAAGAGCGGGCCAAGGCTGGAATTGGATCCAGTGCAAAGCCTTCCCAACCTCTTTGGTTTTTTCTGTTCTGTTCTATTTTATTTTTATTTTTATTTTTATTTTTATTTTGTGGGGGGAAGAGGGTGGATCATACCTACAGTGTAGTAGTCAGGGCTTACTCCTGGCTCTGCACTCAGGGATCACTCTTGGCAGTGCTCAGGGGACCAGATGGGGTGTCAGGGAGTGAGCCATGTTCTGAAGCAAGCCCCTTCCCTGCTGTATTCTCTCTCTGGCCCCCAAACCTCTTTTTTTTTTTTAAAAAATTGCTTTATTAATTGAGGTTCTGTGTCTTATGATACTTTTCATAATGGTTCCCCATGCACCTGATTTCAGCTTTTGTGTCCTTGAGAGCAATGTGTCATACAGAGAAGGAACTTGGGACTCACAGGGAGAATGAATACCATGTTCCTCTGTGTCCTAGGAAGATGGTCTTTGAGCACTGGGAGTGCGACCAGGGACCCCAGCACAGCTGCCAGAAAGAACCCCCTTTCCTGAGCCAGATGTCAGGCTGTGAGGTGTCTGCCACCTGGCTCACGGGATAGGGGTGCAGAGGAGGAAGACACCCAAAATGGGAATTTCCTAGACTTCGGGGTGTTTCTGTGAGAGAACTCAGAGGCATTGGGTGAGGCCACGGTAGCCATTCCTGACGGTGCTGGTGGTGCTTGGGGGGGGTCTTGCAGGGTGGGGGGGGTGCAGAGCACAGGCTCCAGAAATACCCCTCCTCCTTTGAGGCATCACCACCAACATAATGCCGTGATTCAAAGACCTTCTCTCCCTTTTTCTCGGCACAGTTCTGTCTGAGTTGATGTACTTTGGTTTTGATTGATTTGGGGGTCACATGCGTTAGTACTCAGGGGCTTACTGCTGGCTCTGTGCTTAGGCATCATTCCTGGCAGTGCTCGGGGGGGGCATGCAGGATGTCAGGAATTGAACCTGGGCTGACCGCATGCCAGGCACGTGCCTCCCTCCATCCCGAGTCCCTGGATTATCCCCCCGGCCCTGGGTTGTTTGGGCTGCAGAGACTGACCATTTGGTTTAGCTGCTTCTCTCCTTCCCAAGGATGGTCTGGCAGGTCGCTGTCTCAGCTGCCCCCATGGAGGTCGTTGGTTTTGCTCCTAAACACTGGGTGAAGCAGAAACGCTCGCTTCCACTCAGGAGGCTCTCGTCTTCCACGCTGCCCAGATAATAACAGACTCGATGCTGGTCTGGTTTCTCTGCAGCTGACCCGCGCATCCGTGCAGCCTCTGTGTCCAAACAAACACACTTTTAAAAAAAAAATGGGGAGGGGCTGGAGCAATAGCACAGCGGGTAGGGCTTTTGCCTTGCACGCGGCCAACCCGGGTTCAATTTCCAGCATCCCATATGGCCCCCCGAGCACCACCAGGAGTAATTCCTGAGTGCATGAGCCAGGAGTAACCCCTGTACATTGCTGGGTGTGACCCAAAAAAGAAAAGAAAAAAAAATGGGGAACGCTGTGCCGCCAAGTTGAGAACTCTCTGGAACGGAGCATGCAAGCCCAGCTTTCTGCTGTGTGTCTGGGAAGCAAAGCGTGTCTGGCTCTGGCAGCAGATTGGGAGAAGGTGTTGGCGCTTAGATTACAAAGGCTCAGGCTGCAGGGCAGCCGTGAGGGGTGGGTTTCCAGTTGTCCTTTGTGCTGAAAAGAAGAATTTTAAAACATTAGTAAGGCTGGAGCGATAGCATAGTGGTAGGGCATTTGCCTTGCACGCAGCCAGCCCGGCCAAGCCGGGTTCGATTCCTCCACCCCTCTCGGAGAGCCCGGCAAGCTACCGAGAGTATCTTGCCCCCACGGCAAAGCCTGGCAAGCTCCCCGTGATGTATTCGATATGCCAAACACAGTAACAATGAGTCTCAAAATGGAGATGTTACTGGGCCCAATCGAGCAAATCAATGAAAAACGGGAGGACAGTAAACAAGGGGCCTATTTTGACTTTAACACTCGGGATAGTCTAAAACTCTGACACACCTTATTTGGCAGGCGCAACTCGCTGGGTGAGGCTCTTGTCCACCACCCCCACCCCCTCTGACTCTCCCCTCCTCTGCTCTCGTCCCCAGCCTCCTTCACTCCCCCAGAGCTCCATTTGCGTCACTTCCTGGAAAGTGGAGGTTCTGTCCACTCTGACAGGGGGACCCCAGCCCCACTGAGGCCTCAGTCCCTGGGCACCTTGCCTGGCCCCAGCACACCGGCCTAGGTGTCCCCTACCAGCCTCCTGTTGCTACCAGGTAGAGCTCACAGTGGCTCTCACCTCCCCAACCTCCAGAATATCACCCAAGGGCCCAGTAAACAGGGGGGCTGGGGAGATAGTACAGTGGTTAGAGCACACCTAGCATGTGCTTTCCTGGGCTGGTTTCCTGGCCCCACAGGGCCCCAGAGTGTCCCCAGCGCCATTGCACCCTGTGTCCTTGAACCAAACTGCCAGCACAGATGGCAGAGAATTGCCGGTAGAGCCTCCCACCACCCCAGCTTCCGGACATCACTTGGGAGCCCCCCTAAACAGGGAAGTGGGTGGATGGGTAGGTGGGTGGATGGATGGATGGATGAATGCAGGGAGGGAATGATAGAGAGATAGAGGGAGGGAGGGATGGGTAGAGGGAGGGGTGGAGGGATAGGGGGAGGGAAGGATGGATAGAGGAAGGGATGGATGGAGGGAGAGAGGAAGGAAAGGATGGAGGGATGAGGGAGGGATGGATGGAGGGAGAGAAGGATAGAGGGAGAGATGGATGGATGAAGGGAAGGATGGAGGGATACAGGGAGGGAATGGATGGATGCATGGGGGGAGGGATAGAGGGATGGAGGAGGGATGAATGAATGGATGGAGGGAGGGAGGAGGGAAGAAGGGAGGGAGGGGGAGATGCATGGAGGGAAGGAGGACTGAATGGAGGCATGGAGGTCTGAATGAAGGAACCAGACAGAGGACGTCGGAGAGCTGGAGCAGGGGTTGTCTGTCCAGTAAACTCCTCCTTCCCCTTTAAGTGGAGTGCTTCCCCTACTCAGTTCTCTGTGCTACCCACAGAATCTGACTGTGCTCATTCAAGTGAGCATCCACCTCCCCTGCTGGGTGAGAGCCCAGGGGAGCCGGGAGGGGGAAGGGAGGGGGCAGGCTGCCTGTCTCCCTGGCCCCTGAAGTGTGACTCCCCCGGCAGTTCTTGCAGTTCTTGCTCCTGCCTTAGCACTTGGTGAGCCTGCCTCATCAAAGACCCTGGACCCCTCCAACTGCTCCTCTCAACTTTGTTTCGCAAATAAGGAAACTTGAGGCTCAGAGCAGCCCCCGGAAGGCAAACAGATGATTCTGGCCTGGCCAGGATTGGAAGCCAAGACATCTGGCTTCAAAGTCCCCTATTCTGGGGCCCCTTCCTCCTCCTCACCAAGGCCTGCCTCACATCCGTGTAGGCTTTTGCCACAGGAATGCAGCCGAAGCACTCTCCCCGTCTCCCCCCTACTATGGGAACTGATGCATCCCATTCCGGCATCGAATATAAAGATTGCAAAAAGGAGCTTATCACCTCTGGGGCTGACTCACTGATGCGGCATATTTATGGCTGGGGGAGCTCCCTCACAGTGCTCAGAGACCCAGGGGCACCTCCCCACCATTGGTCGAGTGAGCACCCCTAATTGTACTTGGGGGTGCTCTATGGCGGCCGGGACTGAGCCGGTGTTAGCTGTAGGCATGGCCTCACCCCTGTACTACAGCTCCAGCTCCTGACGGGTGTGTCTTAAAAGTCACCTCTTCTCTAACCAACAAGGCTTCATTGTGAGTTTGCATCCGTGTGTGTTTTTCCCCCGTCAGTCTCTGTTCTGTCACAGACACTGGTTTTAACTCGGCCAGCCCCCCTGGGACCCTGAGCACCAGCCTTTCTGTTCTGGGTTTTGAACTTTTGACACATCCTGTGAAAAACCCCGTGGCGGCCGCATGTCGAAATTTTGAGTGAAGAGGAGTAGGGAGAGAAGGCTGAAATCTGTCACGGGGTCAGCATTGGGTTTGAGTTTTGTTCTGGGGTTGCCCCTGGAGGTGCTCAGGGGTTACTCCCAGCGTGGTGCTCAGGAGTCACTCCCAGCAGTGCTCGCAGGACCCTGTGGTGCCGGGGTAAAACCCAAACCTCCCTAGGCAAAGTGCGTGCTCAGCCCATCAGACCCTCTCTCTGGCCCTTGTCTGCATTTTTAATCCAGTGCCCGCGGTGACCCACGTACCTGTAGCGTCAGATTAGTGCAGTTGGCTGACCCAAAGTGTATCACTGCCAAGTAGAAAGCCGCAATGCCAGGTCCGAGTGCCATCCTTGCACCCTGGAAGGTGACCAGCCCATTTGTAGTGTGCGGGGGGTAAAGGAGACGCATGTGACCAGTGCTGCCCAGGAGGTCCCCCCCGTGGGGCTCCTAGGCTGGGAAATGCAATGCAGGGTTCGCATGGAGGGCACAGGCATGTCTGACAGCTAGAATGTTCTAGCACACGGGTCCTGCTGACAGCTCTCAATGGGGCACATCTGTCACCTTGTCAGACTCCTCCCGCCACACCCTCCTTGGCAAAGAGCCAAGTTTCTCCTGAGTTGGGGGCCAACCCGGCTGGTTCCCAGGTTCCTCGGTGGGAGGCCGATAAGCAGGAAGTGGGGCCCTGTGCCGTTGGCAATCGTGAGAAACTCTAAAAGCCTCCAGCATCGGGGAGGAGAGAGGGAGCTGCCAAGACGTGCCCAGCAGCGGTGTCCAATGCGAGGGATCCTGGGACCCCCAATGCATCCTCAAGAACCCCGGTTTTCTACCCAGCCCCCAGAACATGAGCCCTCAGTGGCCTTTGTGCTTTCTTGGGACGAGGCTGGGCGGGGCGATGAACTAGTTGACACCAACTCCCAGATGGAGCCACCTCCGCTACACTCCCTGCTAAGATGTCTCAGGACAGGGCCGATGACAACATCGGAGGGGACTTTGGGGGCTGATTCACTGCTCACTCCCCCTGCTCCCAGAGTCATTTGGTAATGGGGGCGGTGCCGGTTCCGAACTCACGCCTGCACATACCGTGAGTCAGTGGGCGGCTGCCTGGACCCTGGACTGGGCCCTGTGCTCACCCCCAAGCACTCTCCACTTGGTGTCCTGCGCAGGAAGTGACACCCCCACCCACCCCCCTTCCCCCGCTCCAGACTCCGATACATCCAGCAGGACGATCCATCATTCAGTCTGGCCTCACGGGAAAGGGTCGAACTCATTGCAGCCCACCCTTCACCCTCCCTCAGACCACTCCCCGACAGTCCAGGCTGTCCTCTCGCACCAAAAAAGTCAGCATAGGGATTCGAGGTGAGAGGATGGAGCGGCTCCCTCTTCAGAGTCCTGGGGGCCGCAGGTATCTGACAACTCTTTTTCTCTTTTCCTTTTTGATTTTTATTAAAAACCTGTGCTTGGGGGGCTAGAGCAATAGCACAGCAGGTGGGGTGTTTGCCTTGCACACGGCCGACCCGGGTTCGATTCCCAGCATCCCATGTGGTCCCCGAGCACCGTCAGGAGTAATTCCTGAGTGCATGACATGCGCCAGGAGTAACACCTGTGCATCTCCAGGTGTGACCCAGAAAGCAAAAACAAACAAAAACCCCCCAAAAAACAAAAAAATCCCCCCAAAAACCCCTGTGAGTTACAAAGTTGCTTATTATACACTTGTGCCAAGCATTTAGTGTTCCCACACCATCAGTGTGACCTTCCCTCTGCCACTATCCCCAGTTTCCCTCATCCCAACCTGTCCCCGTGGGGCTGTGCTCAGCTCTTAATTTCAGATCCTCTCTGTTTTAAGAGCAACTTCCTCTCCCCCACGCGCATGTTTCGGAGAAACGGCCAGAGAGCCAAGGAGGTGGTACCCAGGGCTGGAGCACCCGGGCCACTTGCCCGGCCTCCGGGCTCAGTCTCAGCCTTGCATGGCCTCTCTGGCCACGAGTTGGAGCCATGGCGGTGCCCAGCGCCGCTGAGGAAGCCCCTCGAGCAAACAGTAGTAAATAAAAGGAAAGCGTCGTCTTTATAAAGAAATCCCTGGACAAACAAGTGAAGTCCGCGGCTCCGAATCACACGAGGGAGCCTCAGTGCAGCCTTTTCTTCTATAGGTCCAGCAGTAAATAAATATTCCCCCCTTCCTGCACCGGGCCCCTGGCTGAGTCGTCACGGGCAGCGGATGGCTAGACGAGCCTCCGTTCCACTCAGACTTTATTTACCAAAGCAGGTGCCGGGCCAGCTTTGGCTCCCAGGCCAGAATCTGCCACCCTCGGATGCAGTGACCCTTAACCATCCTGCATTCTCCCCCAACACCATCCCTCACCGAGGCTGCGGTGATTGCGAGTCTGTCCTGTTGTTCTTCCAGGCACGCAAAGAGATGTTTTCGAACGGAGACTTTGGTCACTTAAGTTTTGTCTTAAGTGACACTTAAGTTATTTATTGAAAAAATAAAAGCCAGATTCTACAATTCGCTTTTTTTCCTGTGCACCCTGCATCCACCAACCCCCCCCACACGCACCCACGCACCCACACACCACCCTCTTTGCCCTTTCTGCACAAATGGGACCAGCTCGTGCTGTGGCCCTCCCCAACACACTGGCCTCCACTGGGCACAGACTCAGAACAGTGCTTGTAGATTTGTGGCATTGTTTTCTGTGGCCATGCTGGCCTGGTCTTTACCTCCCTCCAGAAAGTCACAGTGCACACCATAGAGTAACAGTGCGTGTCATCATTGCTGGCGGGCAGTCAGGACCAGCTCTTGTTTGCTCCAGGCTCTTGTCAGCCCTGCTGGGGGAGGATTGCTTCATCCCAGCTCGGCGCAGCTGTAGGGGATAAACCCCCGGTGTGGGGTGACGGCGTGTGGTTAAGATCGTCATTGATGAGGAGCGTTTGTGGAGGCTTGAGAACGCCAAGCGTTGTGGAAGGCCATGGGGAGTGCCTTGTGGACCGTGTGAGGGTGTCCCTCTCTCCCCCCAGGCTGGACAGGCCCCTCTTCAGAGCCAGCCCTTTGCTTAGTGGCCATTGTTGGCTCCCCAAGGCTGCTCTAGCAAATAACCCCCCAGTGGGCAGCTTTGAACACACAGATTTGCTCCTTGTTGGGGGGACAGTGGCCTGAAATGAGGGTATCCGCAGGGCTGGTTCCCTCCAGAGGTTCTGATGGAGAATCTCTTTTCCTGCTGATATGGGAGCGGCAGAAGTGATGGGGGCCAGTGTCTGTGTTCGTTCGCCGTTTCCAAGTTCTCCAATATTTTCAAGAATGAAAATATTGGGTCATAAAGAGGCTCAGACTCAGAGTTGGAAGGTAGAAAAGTTTATTGGAAAAGTAAAAGAGAAACAGATAAGAGCTCCCCAAGTGCAGAGCCAGAAGTAATCCCTAAGAGCACCGCTGGGGATGGCCCCAAACAACAACAACAATTAAAATCAGATCTTAAAAAATGGTGTTTTTATTTTTCCCCCTGTTCTGGCTTTTCCTCTTAATTGTGACACAGGAGACAGAGTTCATTCTTGTCACTTCAGCAGCCCTTTTCCCTGGGCTTGAGGACATCCCCCAAAGCACCTGCTGTGAGGCACCTGCGGGTTTGGGGTGTAGAGGGTGTTGTGTTAGGGGCACAGTTGGTGGTTCTTCTGGGCTACTCCAGGCTCTGTGCTCGGGGTTCACTCCTGGGTGGTGGGTGACAGGGTGCCAGAGATGGAACCAGGGTTACCTGCATGCAAGGCCGGCACCTTCTCCTTCGTCCTCACTCCAGCCCCAGCGTTCCCAGATCTTTCCATCGTTGCCAGAAAAGTGCCAGTTAGAACCACAAGACATTTGAGGAGCTTTCTCCCTAGAATTCACCCAAATAAGAGAAAAGGCATTCGAGGGCCTGAGGCTTTCGTGGAAAAAAGAGGCAGAGGGAAGGTCATCTCCGTCACCCCAGGGGTCCTGGGTTCAGTCCTCCTCAGTGAGTGGTGGGTCATTCCCTGATGTTAACCAGCGGGGCCTGCTGAGTCCAGAGGCTGAATCAAGCTCCCCCGTGAGGTCTGGATGACCAACACCGTCTCCACAGTGCACTTTCAAAGGGAAAGTTCTAGGAACGCTAAAATTAAGTATTGTGGCTGGGCAGATGGCTCTGAGGATTCTGGCTCTGCATCTGGGCATCCTGGGTTTGCTCCCTCACATCGTTGGGAGTAACCCCTAAGCTCTGAGCTGGGAGTCGCCCGGAGGACTGCTGGGCGTGGCCTCAGAAACGCAACAAAACAGAACTAAACTTTTAAAAAAAAGCGATGGCGCTGGGCACATGCTCTGTTTTTCATCATTTGAGGGAGCGTCTGTTGTATTCCGCAAGACACTTGGACACACAGTGTCTTTCATTTTTTTTTGCCAAGGAAAAATATTATTTAATGATGCATTAAAATATATATATAAGATACACAAATGGTCATATATAAAATTCAAATTGAAGAGGAAGCTTATGTTTCATATAATTTCTTCGTAGGAGTTATCAACATTTCTATCCATTTTTGTGTCTTCTTTTTTTTAAATTTTTATTAGTGAGACACCATGAGGTACAGTTGTAGACTTACAAATTTTTGTGCTTGGGTTTCAGTTATACAATGATCAAGTACCTATCCCTCCACCAGTGCCCATTTCCCACCACCACGGGTCCCAGTATCCCTCCCACCCCCCATACGCCCCATCCCACCCTGCCTCTATGGCAGGACATTCACCTCTGTTCTCTCTCTCCTTTTGGGTGTTGTGGTTTGCAAAAGAGACATTGAGTGGCAATCATGTTTGGTCTATAGTCTACTTTCAGTATGCTTCTCCCATCCTGGGAGGATCCTCCCAACACCGAAATGGCCCGCAACTTTTGTGCCTCAACTGGAGACACTCAGAGGCTGCCTTAATATCCCCTGGCTGCTGTGACAAAGTCCTGCAATGTTCCAGCAGCTCTAAACCCGCAGGGATGTGACTCCTCGAAGCCCTGGAACCCTGAAGTCCCCATCTGAGGCCTGTCGTGCCACTTCCTGCCTCTCTATGGTCGTTCCTGGCATGCCTTGGCCTATGGTCCCAGCTCCTGTCTTAGCGTCTTTCTCGGCTCAGATGAAAGGGTCAGGCGACCTCATGAGAACGCGTCATACCTGCAGCCACCCCAGCTGAGCAGTGGCTCTCCTGCCGAGGATTCACTCTTTCAACACATCTCTTCCAGGGAGCTCAGTTCAGCCCCAAGTCTCCGAGGGTAGTCTCCTTCCAGGCCTGCAGGCGGGCTCACTGGCTCTTGCCTTGGTAAATATACTCGCCGGCTCATGTCGGGGTTCCTGGTGACGGTGTCCATGGCAGCATGGGCCCCTGTCCAGCCCTAGGCTGTCCCGGTGACCTCCGAGCATCGTGGGGAGAATGCTAGGTTCATATCTGCAATGGGCTCCCCTAAAAGCCGGCGACCTTCCTTCCCAGGGCCCCCAGAATTCATCCAGCTGGCCCGGAGAGCCCATACTTCAGAACGGACTTGAGCGTGGCCTGGGTTCGTTTTATTTGTTATTATCAGTTGTTTTTAATTTGGAGTTTGGGCCACACCCGGGCGGTGTTCTGGGCTTGCTCCCAGCGTGGCTTCAGGGACCATGCAGTGCCAGACTCGGGGCTCCCTCGTGGAGAGCCTGCACTCCAGCCTGGCCCCGGGGTAGACCCCCGTCTTCCTTGTGACAGTCTCTGCTGTGTAGGTTTCTTTTTCTTTCCCTCCCCAAACCCCACCTTCCAGTTCTGAGAGACAACCTTTGACCTGTTGCTGGACCTCTCCCTCCTCTGAAAGGTCAGTGTGTTTGTGTCCAGGTAGGATGACCCCGGAGTCCTCACTGAAGTGCAGGGACTTAGAAGCTGTGACTTGACACCAGGTGTTGTGGAATGAAACCCACCTGGTTCACGGGTGAACCCGTGGGAACAGATGGGGAGGAAGGAGCTAGTCGCTTCTCATGTCGGACCACATCTGTCACCATTCGTTTTCTACCCAGGGAAGGGGACGTCCCAGTCCTGGCCAGGACCCCTCCCATTGAGGGGCTCTCTCTCCTATTCTCTCTCTTTCTATTGTTTTCTTTCTCTCCTGTTCTTTCTGTCTCTCTCTGTCTCTCTGTCTCTATCTCTCTGTCACTATCTCTGTCTCTCCATCTCTCTGTCTCTCTGTCTCTGTCTCTCCATCTCTCTATATCTCTGTCTCTCTGTGTCTGTCTCTCTGTCTCTCTCTCTCTCTTTCTCTGTGTCTGTCTCTGTCTCTGTCTCTTTCCATCTCTGTCTCTGTCTCTCTGTCTCTCTCTCTCTCCACCCCCTGCCCCCTACTCCCCCAGACTCTTGGGCTGTGGTTTCTCCCCATCAGTGTTATAATACAGCAGTGTTATAACAAAGTAGCAAATGCTCTTCCCCATGGCGTGGCCTCTCACTTCATCAGGAATCCCTGAGACTCTGAGGGTGGCAGAGATCAGCAACAGATCCAGCTTTGGGCTGCTTAATTGTGTTTCCCAAGCAAAGCTTGAAACCTCCTAAGCCCACTGACTCTCCTGTGGAAACGATTCAGGCTCTGCTTGCTGGGCCATGGGAATCCCTGGCCCGTGGGCTGAGGGTCTCATTGTAGCGCCCCGTGTCCTCACCACCACCCCACAGCTGTGGTTTTCGTTCACCGGCGAACACGCATTCTGGGAACTGGCTGCCCTGTTAGCGAAATACCTCCAACCCTCCAACTCAGGTGCTGAAATCATTCCTTAATCATGTCTGCCTGTAGCTAATGCAGAAAAATAACTTTTTGAAGTCTCATGTGGCATCAGTGGACACCGCAAGGGTTCCAATGGGGGGTTCCTGTCCAGCGGACACTAAGACACAGTCCAAGAGAAGCTGAGTGTGGGGCTGTGTGTGTCGGTTGGGGGCCACACCTGGCACAGTTAGGGGCTGCTTCCTGTTCTTACTCAGTGCTGGGGTGGGCACTGAGTCTGACCTCAGTTCCATGGCCCCTTCTCCCACCTGACTGGTCCCAGTAGCCCCAACGGGGGGCCCCATGTGTCCAGTGACCCGTCACCTATGCGGCTTTGACGTCACCCACATCCCAGCATCCAGCCACAGAAGGCTCCCTTTACAGTGCTCCCAACTTCCTTTGGACCCTTTTTCCCCCCAGACCTGGTATTCTGGAGGGTTCCAGAGGACCGAAAGGGCAACCCCCACCCGCACGTTTCTTGCTGCAGGGTGCACTCTTGGGTGTTTCCTAGACCAGGTGCCTGCTCTGTGGGCAGGGGTGGGATAGCCCGGGGCTCCCCGAAAGCCCCCTCTTCTTGAACATCCATCCCGTTTTTCCTGGCAGACCCGAGTGCCTCTGGCAGCACCGCAGCTCCGTGCCAGGAAGCCGCATACCCGCTGCGTGCCCGGAGCGGGGAGGCGCCACCGAGGTCCAGCCCTGATGGGACAGGAAGTGGGACGAGGATGTTTGTAAAAGCAAACTGTGTTTTCTCACCACTCCGCTCTTGGTTCCCACCCCGGGGCCCCTCTGTCACTGGGAAGAAACAATATTTTCAGTGTGATAATGAGCCACAGGGGCTGTATCGCTGGGAGCAGCGGTTTCCGCGGAAAGGGCCAGGAGGGGCTCAGCCGCGACCCCAGAGACGCGCACCGGGACCCCGGCTGCCCCGCTGTCCCTTTGAGTCATTTCTCTTGATTTTTTGTTATTTTTTTTAATTCTTTGCCCGGGGAGGCTCCCAAGCGGGCTTCAGAGGTCCAGGAGCCCCAGCTGCCATCCTCAGCCAACTGGGTCGGCGGGTTCAATGCAAATTCCCACAGTTCTGTGTGGGGACCAGCCGTGCCAGGGGGACCAGGGCTGCCCTGGAGGTGCCAGGGGGTGTCCAGGGCTGTACCCAGTGATGCTTGCTTGGGGGGGGCGGTGGAGCCTGGTGCAGATGCCTGCCAGGCACGTGCCCTAACTGCTCTGTCAGCTCCCAGCGCCCCTCCCACCCCACTCCACCTCCCCCACCCCACCCCACTCCAAATATCTTCCTATAGAAACGCCGAGGTGGGGAGATGTATGTGATTTCTGGGGAGAACTGCACATCCCCGGGTGGAGTGGACTGTGACGGCACCTGACAAAGAAGAGTGGTTGTGTCCTCTTCCAGGGCCAGGGTTGACACAGTAGCCATATGCTAAGTTTCAATACCGAGATTTTGTTTAGTTTTATATATATATATATATATATATATATATATATATATATATTTACCTTATTATTAAATTCTAAGTTTATGAGTTAATCTCAAATATGTAAGTCACCTTGACCAGGAAAAGGAGGGGCCAGGGACAGTGTATTGCATGGCCTGCCTCAGTTTCCCTAACCTAATTTCATCCAGTGTGAGACACCTGCCTCAGTTCCGCACTAGTTTTTTGAGGCTATTTTTAATTTTTAAATTTATGGGTTAATCTCAAATATGTAAGTCACCTTGAACAGGAAAAGGAGGGGCCAGGGACAGTGTTTTGCATTGCCTGCCTCAATTTCCCTAACCCAATTTCATCCAGTGTAAGACATCTGCCTCAAGTTCCGCACTAGTTTTTTTTTTTGAGGCCACCCCTCAAAAAAAGGGGGGGTCATGTTCAGGGCTGACTCCTAATTCTGTGCTCTGATATCACTCCTAGCAGGCCTCAGGGGACCCTAGATGAGACTGAGGATCAAGGCCAAGTTGGCTGCATGCAGGGCAAGTGCCCTGCCCCCTGTATTCTCTGGTCCCCTAAATATTTCAAAGGTCTAAAAAGCTGCCACCTTCTGCATATTCCTACAGCCTCCAAAGTCATCGTTGAGTAACACAGCGGAGGGAGCTGACTGGTGGTCTGGTATTGTTCCCCACCACCCCCTGCCATGATGCATTTAATTGTCCCACACCCCACAGGGAGCTGGAGTAAGCGAGTTGAGTCCCGGGAATCCCGGGGCAGCTAGCCGCCATAGAAGAGACCCTTTGGGTTTCTGTTCTTGCACGTTCTGGTGCTGGCAAGGAGACCAGGCATGAGATCATGAGGAATCAGAACCCTTACATGTTTGCCCTTGCACAAGAGACAAAAAAAAAAAAAAAAAAAAAAAAAAAAAAAAAAAAAAAAAAAAAAAACCCATCCAGTTGGGATTAGGTTGCAAGGGTGTTGAATCCAAAGGCAAATATTTATCTGCTGGTCTTGCAGCAGGGGAAGGCGGGAGCTGAGGCTGGTGTCTGGGCCAGCGGGGTGGGGTCTGCGGCCTGCGATGAGCTTCTCCGGAGCCCCACAGATGTTTCTACCCCATGCTGGGCCTAGTTGACCTGAGGGCCCGCTCCCGGTTCACTGGAACATTCCATCTGCGTCTCTCAGGACTCGCTCCCTCCCCGGCCCTCTCTCTGAGGAGATCCCGTGAAAATTCCTTTCAGTGCCGATGTGTTTGCACAGAAACTTGCCTGAGTCATCTGGCGACCAGCACTGTGTCCGGCTGACAGAGCGTGCTGAGTGAATGGGGGAGAATGCTCAGTCTTTTTTTTTTTTTTTTTTTTTTTTGCTTTTTGGGTCACACCCGGCAATGCACAGGGATTACTCCTGGCTCTGTGCTCAGGAATTATCCCTGGCAGTGCTCAGGGGACCATATGGGATGCTGGGAAACGAACCCGGGTTGGCCGCGTGCAAGGCAAACGCCCTACCCGCTGTGCTATTGCTCCAGCACCGAGAATGCTCAGTGTTTGACCTTCCCGGCAATCTTGCAAGAGAAGAAGAACCAGTACTTTGATCCCCTTTCACCATGGGCCTTGGGAGCCTGGTGTCCCCGGGCCTGCCCACCCCCACCCCCAAGGGTCCTCCATGCTTCTGCAGACCCTGAGCAACGCCCCTCATACCCGCCCAGACTCCAGTCACCCACTCCTAGGGAGAGGCTGGGCATAGGGTCCTCTTCTCACAGTTGATGGGGGGTTCTCAGTCTTCTTCGCCAAGTCGAGGGACTCCCCGCTCCCCACCTCACAGAGCTCTGGGCTCTGGCCTGGCACTTCTCTGTCGAGCTCCTCGTGACAATGTTATGAAGGAAGAAAGTATGTTGAGGCTGTCTGAGTGGTCATTTCTAGGCCTGTCCCCAGGCCTGAGGCCGAGTCTGGGGAGGGGAGAGTGGACTTCAAACCCTGGGTTTGAACACTCTCACTTCATACCTTGGGCGTCTTCTCTTAGTCTCCACATAGGCTGTAGGGGCTAATCAGGTGCCCCTTTAGACCCCTGGTGCAGTAAAGGGGTAAAGGTAAGGTAAAGGTAAAGGCCCTCCCGTTGATCATCGATTTGCTCGAGCGGGCCCAGTAACGTCTCCATTGGAGACTTTGTTGTTACTGTGTCTGGCATATCGAATACTCTCGGTAGCTTGCCGGGCTCTCCGAGAGGGGCGGAGGAATCGAACTCGGGTCGGCCATGTTGGCCGCTTGTAAGGCGAACGCCCTACCTGCTGTGCTATCGCTCCAGCCCAGTAAAGTAAAGGGGAACATACTTTTTTTTAAAATTTTTTTTTATTAGTGAAACACCATGAGGTATAGTTGTAGACTTACAAACTTTCATGCTTGGGTTTCAGTTATACAATGATCGAGTACCCATCCCTCCACCAGTGCCCATTCTCCACCACCAATGATCCTAGTAGCTCCCCCGCCCCGCCACACACACCTCATCCCCCCCACCCGCCTCTGTGGCAGGGCATTCCTTTTTGCTCACTCTTTCTTTCAGGGTCTTGTAGTTTGCAATAGAGGTATTGAGTAGCCATCGTGTTCGGTCTATAGTCTACTTTCAGCATACATCTCGCATCCCAAGCGAGTCCTCCAAACATCCTTTACTTGGTGTTCCCTTCTCTATCTGAGCTTCCTTTTCCCCCCAGCATGTGCTGCCAGCTTCCAGGCCCTGGAGGAGACCTCCTGGGTACTTATCTCAACTATACTTGGGTGTTCAACTCCCATTCTGTTACTTTATATTCCCCAGATGAGTGCAGTCTTTCATGTCGGGAACATGCTTTCAAACATTCAGCAAAACGAATACCCAGGATAGTGTTAACATCAGCACCAGTTTTGATCACTCCTATGGTTGTTTGAATGCAATTTAATTTAAGAATGTTTAAGCTCAATCATGAGAGGGAAAATTAGATCTCCACCCCCCAAGCTCCGCCCTTGGTTTTCAGTGCCCAAGAGTCATTCCTGGCTCTGAGCTCAGGAGCGTCCCCTGGGGGTGCTTGGGGGGTGGCATATGCAGTTCTGGATATGGACCCAGGGTCAGCTGTGTGCAAGGCAAGTGATGTACTCTCTCTCTTCGTCCCTGAAAGATGCAATCATTTGGGAAGCACAAAGTCATTCCAAATCCATTTCCTCTGCTTACCCCACCCCCCCACTCATGAACCTGGGCTCAAACTTGTGGATGCTGCTTTTACAGCTTCATGGTCAAGACTTAACGTTGAGTGATTCGCGGGTTGGAGTGATAGCACAGCGGTAGGGCATTTGCCTTGCACGCAGCCAGCCTGGCCGAGCCAGGATCGATTCCTCCGCCCCTCTTCGAGAGCCCGGCAAGCTACCAAGAGTATCTCGCCCGCGTGGCAAAGGCTGGCAAGCTACCTGCGACGTATTCAATATGCCAAACACAGTAACGACAAGTCTCAAAAAAGTGGAAACATTACTGAGCCCGCTGGAGCAAATCGTTGAACAATGGGAGGACAGTGACAGTGATTCTCCCACTACCACCACTGGCTGCAGATTTTAGAGTATTTAGGAATTAATCTGTGACCCATTTGCATTCCACCCATGTCTCTGCATCCATTCACACACAGCAGAAGGACAAGGCCCAGAGAGGGTTGAGACGCGGCTCAGTGGTGCTTGGAGTCAGTGTCTGATGGGAGGTAAGAGAAGGCTTTATGTTCTCAAAGCTCATTCACCTCGAGGAGGTTACAGAAAAACAGTTTGGGGACCCGCCCAGCAAAGCGCGCTTAATTTCCTTTCTCCTTATTTAATTCCCCCAAGGCCCTCCAGGATTAAAATCATGATAAAAGGCAAAAACCACTTTGGACCATTGTTTGGCATTCGTGTTCAAGCAAAGGTGTCCCCAATGACTGGTCTCCATCATTGATGGACTCCTGTGTCTGTGCACAGCTAAGGGACAGAAGTGATTCACCAAGAGGCAGGGCCAGAACATTTCCCAGAAACTCCTCTACACAGGCAGTAGTTTAAAACCACCCCAGAGTACAGCAGGACGGAAGTACTCGGAGGTCCAGAGTGTATGCACAAGGCTCTAAGTTCATCCCACACCGTGTCCTACTGGGGGTGGTCCCGGGGGGGGCCTCAAGTTGCGGGATCTGAAGAATATTAGATAACTGGGTCCGAGCAGGATACAGGCCCCAGCTCCTCCGTGTTCCAGAGGGTCTTTTTGCTCCAGGCTGAATGGACGGTGGGGGGGGGGGGGAGCGGCACACTCCAGCCTCAGTAACAGGAGCCAGATCCCATTTCCAAGACCAGGAGGTCAACACCAGTCAAGACACCAGGAAGAAATGGTGACTTCCAGCTGAGCAGCTCTTTCTCTGTCACTTCTGTTTGTCTTCAGAGCACTTGTTTGCTCTGCCTTGAAATCTGGTGAGATGCCCAGGACACCTGCTAAGGAGATGTTCCCGTCTCACTCACTGTAGCTCCCTTTCGACATACTGCAAAGGGATTCTCTCTCTGGGCGCCAGAGATTCTGAGCGCAGAAGCCAAGTACCTGGTGTCTGGTAGGATGGGTCTAAGAAGCCCCATCATGTGTGAAGATCTGGGATGTTCCTTAATTTTGACACTTGGGCTGGGTGATGCTGGCCCTGGGGATAGCTAATTCTTGGGCTGCTGGCCCTTCCTTTGAGCATCATAAAGCAAGAAGAATGAAGCTGTGTGTTTTAGAGGGCTGGAGAAAGGTACAGTTCAATGTTCTGTACTGGTAGCTTAATCCAAGGTTCATGCAGTGTCTCTGGGAGTTTTCTTTGACGCGTTGAGGGGTCCTGGGTGAGTCACTCAGTGTCTCTGCATCTCTGCAGGTCAACGTCTCTGCTTGCACAAGGGGAGTAGTAATTCTTCTGAAGACAAAAATAATGATAAGCCACATAATTTTTCAATCCCTGTGAAGAATGTTCTTCACATAATTGCTAGCAGAACAGTATCATACGTGAACACCTAGCTTTCTACATATTTCTACAAATTTTCTAAAAAAAAAAAGTTGTAGTCCTGGGGCCAGAGCAGATTGAATATGGGGATTGAATCCAGACCATTTAAGGTTTTGATCCCCAGCACCCCATATGGTCCCCGAGGTACTTCCAAGAGTGATCCCTGAGCACAGAGTCAGGAGTAAGGCCTGAGCACTACAAGATATGCCCCAAAAACTAACAAGGAAAGAAAAGGAAAAGTTGTACTGCCCAAAAGGAATGCAGGAACGTGTGCCCAGATGTCACTGTGGGTAGTGATTCAAGTTCCTGCTATCTACCTGGTCCCTTTCCCCCCTCCTACACATCACCCTGTTTTCTTTCCCTCCTTCCTGCCTTCCTTCCTTCCTCGTTGTCTCTTCCTTGGTTATCATTCCTTTTTACTGAGAAATAGCTTATGTACCACAAAACCTGCCCACTGTCTAATAGCTTTGAGGGCTTTTCTTCTTTATCGAATGATGTGTGCATCAGCGCCTTGCAGTGGAAGAGCCCTTACAGTGTCTCTCTCACACTGCCTGTGCGTTTGCCGTCATTCCCATTCCAGTCCTGTTCCCACCCTCATTCCTGGCAGGAGCAGACCTACCTGACATCCCCTGTGTTTTGCCCTTTCTAGACAGTTCATGTTACTATGGAGACATCTGGTGTGTGGTCTTTTGTGTTTAGCTTCTTTCGCTTAATGTCACAGCGATTCATCTACGTCTGTTACATTTATCAGTCATTTATTCTTTGGGATGGCATAGCAATATTCCCTTCTTTATCTCTTTATCAGGGCTGGAGTGCTAGCATAGCGGTAGGGCGTTTGCCTTGCATGCAGCCAGTCTGGCCGAGCCGGGTTCGATTCCTCAACCCCTCTCGGAGAGCCCAGCAAGCTACCGAGAGTATCGCCTGCACGGCAAAGCCTGGCAAGCTACCCGTGATGTATTCAATATGCCAAACACAGTAACAACAAGTCTCAAAATGGAGACGTTACTGGGCCCGCTCGAGCAAATCGATGAACAATGCGAGGACAGTGACAGTGATCTCTTTATGAGCTGAGAGTCACTTGTATCATTTCCCGTCTGGTGTTATTGGGGATAGTGTGCGGTGAACTTTCGCAAATCAATTTTTGTGTGGACATGTTATTTCCAAGGAGTGGAAAGTTCTGGGCCACTTGGCCTCATGTGTTTATCTTCTTGAGAAACTGCCAAAGGGGTTTCCCCAAGTGGCTTACCCACTTGACATTCTTACCAGTGGCGAGCGAGAGTTTGACTTTGACTTTCTCAGCATCCTCTGCATTACTCAGCCTGGTCAGGCTTTCATAAACTGGCCTTCGTGGTCTGTGTGTAGTGGTATTTCATTGTGGTTTTAATTTTATTTACTTTTGACTAATGATGTTGAAGACATTCTCATGTGCTTATTCATCACGCTCGTATCTTCTTCAGCCAAGTGCCTACTTAAACCTTGGTGTGTTTTTCTATTTTAATTGAACCGTCTGGACTCTTAAAGTCATCGTTCTTTACGTCTTCTGAAAATTAGTCCTTTATTAGGAATAAAATCACGTAAATTTATTCTAACCTGTGATAGATCTTTTCATCTTTTAAATGAAGTTTCCATTTATTGAACACAAAAGGTTTAAATTTTGATGACATCAAATTTATCTTTTGGGGGTAATTATACTTTTTACACTTATTTTTGGGGAAGTGCCACACCCAGTTCTGCCTAAAGGCCACTCCTGGTGGTGGTGCTTGGGATGTGATGCTGGAATTTGAACTACTGTCAAGGCGAGTACCTTAACCTCTGTGCTATGTCTCCAGCCCAGTTTTCTTTTGAGTCACCCCTAGAAGTGCTCAGAGGGTTATTCCTGGTCCTGCTCAGAAGTGACTCCTAGCAGTACTTGGGGAATTGAGTATAGCTGTCAGGGATCAAATGGGGCCAGTTACATATAAATGTAAGGCAGGCACCTTGGCTTCTGTGATACCTCTCCAGCCCTGGATTATTCTTTAAAATATTATCTAAGAGGTGGTTGCCTAAACCATGGTTCCAGGGATTTTTCTCCTGTGTTTTTGGCGAGAAGTCTTTTTTTAAAAAATTTATTTCAAATACCCATCCCTCCACCAGCGCCCATTTCCCACCACCACGGATCCCAGTATCCCTCCCACCCCCCATCCCCCCATCCCACCCTGCCTCTGTGACAGGGCATTCCCCTCTGTTCTCTTTGGCGAGAAGTCTTTTTCCTTTGAGTTTTATATTTAGGCTTGTGAGCCATTAAAGATAATTTTGGTGTGTGGTGTGAGGTAGGGGTTTACCAGAATGTAATTGTTCATCATCAACATCGGGCTGGGATTGGTAAAGATTATACTGCATCTGCCTGCCGGACACTCAGAAGACTTGTTTAGCAGTGCTCTCAGAAATCATACTTACCCAACACTTGTAGCTCACAAAGACTGCATTAATGTTCATACATTTAATTCCTTGGGAGGTGAGAAGCAGTAACCCTGTGTGCGAAGTCCATCTATCTGCACTGATGGAAAAGAAGGAAAGTCAGGGGCCAGAGCGATAGTACAGCTGGTAGGACATTTGCTTTGCACACAGTCGAGCCAGGTTCAGCCCCTGGCACCCCATATAGTCCCCCGAGCCCGCCAGGAGTGATCCCTGAGCACAGCCATGTGTGACCCAGAAAAAAAAGGAAGGAAGGAAGGGAGAGAGGGAGGGAGGGAGGGAGAGAGGGAGGGAGGGAGGAAAGGAAGGAAGGGAGGAAGGGAGGAAGGGAGGAAAAGGAAGTAAAGTACTCTGTATTTTGAACAGCCAAGCCCAAAAGATTGAGGAGTCCTGGAAGGTGACAACTATTTTCCCGGCACTGTTTTGTGCGTCTTCACTGGAGAAGACACACTGCAGCGCGCTGCTGTGGGCCAGGCTGTGAGAGGGATGAGGGTAGCAGCTGGTCAGGCGTGCCCTCCGCAGCCTGGCCTTTGCTTGGACTTGTGGCGAGCTCTCTAGGCTTTGGGGAAACCGCATAGGCAGACACACTCATTCCTCTCTGCCCGGGAGACCATCGTGGTGCCCGGGCACACCCTTCTTTTCCCGCCTGGGGAGGCCGCTGCAGCAGGAAAAACTGCTTGTGGCACAGGTGAGACGAGTTGGGCCAGCGGCGTTGGGAACCTCTCCCACTTCCTGGGGGGACACAGGGCAAGCAGGGACGGCTGAGTCAGCCGTGCGGGGCCTTCCTGCAGGAGTGCAGCAGGGGTGGGGTGGTTCTGCCGGTCCCGGCCCACCCAGCCCCTGTCACGTCTCAGCACAGCGGGTCACTCCCTTTCACCTCCTGGCCAGGCATCAGGTTTGGGGTTTCGGCGTCTCCCCAGCTCCCGGTGACCCGCAGGGACTCTTCTTTGTTCTTCTCGTAGCTGATTTCTGGGCCTCACCTTCTTCAGGTTCATTTGAACCCGTGTTTCTGAGTGTTGCTTTTGCCAGAGGAAATGAGAAGATTCCTGTGCTTTCGGGAGCGCTGGGTGCAGGGGAGCAGTTGGTGCCACTTCTGGGTACCCAGAGAACCATCTCTGAGTCCTTAGACCTTTAAGAAAGAGTGGGGGAGGGGAACTCAAGCAGCCGACAAATAGCCTTGACCTTGATGATTTATAACCCACTCCCCCCCCCCCCCAGCATGGAAATGACTGTATCCGCTTGGGGTGTGTGTGTGTGTGTGTGTGTGTTGAAACTGTCTATTGATTTGCCAAGATAACTTTGGGAAGGACAGCTTTACCCCACACTCCGCCGTGGTCCTCATTACCCTCATGTCACTAGGGCTGTTGAAGCCGCCGCGGAGACCTGCATGGTTCTTACTGACGTGCAAGCTCCGAGCTGGTCCTGCAGAGTCGCACTGCCTGGGTTTGCGTGCTGGCTCGCCCACTTCCTTGAGACTCGGGACCTTATAAAGTGGGGAATGAGCACAGTTCCTCCCTCAGTAGGTTGCTGGGAAGTAAAGTCAGCATATAAAGCAATGACGGAGACGCACCAGTCACCAGGAAACTCTTCACTTGCTTTAGCGTCATCCCCATCAGACGCAAGAGAAGTTTCACCACCTTGAACAAAGGAAGGGCACATATGCTGCCTGAGCCCATGTGCTACTTGGGCCCACGTGGCGGAGCACATGTGTCACCCGCATCCCCCATCCTGAGATGTGGACTTTCATGCTTCCACATCTAATGCTGGGATATATATATATATATATATATATATATATATATATATATATATATGGGGCTAGAGCGATAGCACGGTGCTAGGGCATTTGCCTTGCACACAGCCAACATGGCTAGCCCGAGTTCGATTTCCCCGCCCCTCTCGGAGAGCCCGGTAAGCTACCGAGAGTATCTTGCCCACACGGCAGAGCCTGGCAAGCTACCGATGATGTATTCGCTATGCCAAACACAGTAACAGCAAAGTCTCCAATGGAGACTTTACTGGGCCTGCTCGAGCAAATTGATGAACAATAGGAGGACAGTGACTATATATATATATATATATATATATATATATATATATATATATATATATACCCACTGTGCTATATATATATGCTCTCTCCGCCCTTGGAGAAGCACAGGTTCTTTCTTGATGGTATTACTCTTTTACTTTCTCTCCCTCTTTCCCCTTCCCAAACACTTCCAAATAAAATCTGTTTATTTTTAAAAAGAGAGAGAGAGAGAGAGAGAGAGAGAGGTTTCAGGAGTTGGTGATTCATTCATGGACTGTGTTTCTCAGCCTGCTGGACTTACGCACAGGTGCCAGGCTCCCGGGGACCCAGGCTTCTCATCTCTCATCCTCATTTTACTGCACAGTAACACAATAGTGCAGTTTTGTAAAAGCAGCAAAGGAGACGGACATAGACCAAGGAGCATGTTGGGGCCCTGTCCCCACTCCAGCTCTGCCCCAAGGAACGACCACCGCTAGTGGCACAGTTCTCTATCTTCTGCAGGCAGAACACATGAGGAAAATAGGATCGCATGTATCTCTGTCTGTTCTGACATACATGATCATAGCATGTAGAGTAACGTGACAGTAACATCCTATGCTAGGACCTGCCTTTCAGGACTGTTGAGGGATGCCAGACCATAAACCAGGGGCCTTAGCTACTCCCCTTAGGTTCCATGAGGTCAGAGTCAGGAGGGGAAAGGTTGGATATTGACCTTTGTGAGAGGCTCACGGCGCCTTCACTGGGTCTGAACCCAGACGAATGCGGCCACACTTTCAATGACTGTTTCACTCATGTCTCACAAGTCCTGCTTTCTGCTGGGTTTCTCCTCCTGTACCATTCGTTGGAACTCTTTCCCTCTAAGTGCATATATGTCGGCTCTGTTCTGTTTCTGGCTATGTGTCATTCCATCGTGTACTCAGTTACCTTTTTTGTTTTCTCGGGGACCACACCCAGCATTGATCATTGAGCTATTCTTGGCTCTGTTCTCAGAAGTGACCCCTGGCACTGCTCAACCCGTAGTTAAGTGCCTTCACCCCTGAATGCTCTCACCAGCTGCTCCTGAGATTGGTTCTTCACAATCCTGAAATTCTTCCGAGATGCACAGGAGCACCTATGGGAGAATTCCTTCCAGAAGCTTCTTTGACCTGGACTCACAAGTGCTTCTCTTAGGAAGCACTGCCAGAGGCGCATTTCTGGAAAGGCAGTGCTCACCCCACTGTGGGAATGAATGCCTGATTCCCTCTGTCCTTTGATCTTGGGCTAATGGATGAAGGAAACATCTCTCTCAAATTCCCTGAATCCCACCAGGGTTGAACTGATTCTTTTATTATTATTATTATTTTTTATTTATTGAATCACCGTGAGAGCAGTTACAAAGCTTTCGGGTTTAATACTCAGTTGTACAATAATGAAACACGTCCCTTCACCAGTACCCATTTCCCACCACCAACAACCCCAGTATACCCCCCATCCCACACCCTCCTCCTACCTGTGTGGCAGATGATGTCCACATTACTCTCTCTACTTTGATTACATTCTATATTTCGACACCAGCCCCACCATTGTTATTTGAGATTTTTCCCCAATACTTAGATCTGCCAAAAAGGCAACATTAGACACTTTGCTTTCTGTTGCTGATTATGAATAGCATATGATGTATGCTACTGTGGTTAGGCTTTTTTGGAATTCTGGACTTTTAATAATTAAATCTGGAGGGATTTCTGCCAAAAGCCTCTGGATTCTGAGATTTGTTTCTGGGTCTCTGGGATCATGGCCACTCAGCAACTCTATCAGGAGCCAGAGAGCTGAACTGATTCTTTATTTGGGAACAGGATCGTCTACGTTTCCTCTAGAAATGGCCTTCTGTTGTTTACTTTGTTTTTAATACTCTTTTCTGAGACGTAAGGCAAATATTATCCTTGTCTTATTTCTTTCATTGATTGATTGGGAGTGTGGGTCACACCTGGTGGTGCTCAGGGGCTATTGCTGGATCTGTGTTCAGTGACACTCCTGGAGGGGCTCCAGGGATTATATGTGGCATCAGGGATGAAACCAGGATCAGCAGCATGTGAAGCAAAAGCCCTAAGCCCAGTATTGTCTTCCAAGCCCATGTGACTCCTCTCTTAACTCTCTGTAGAGATTTTATGTATATGTGCACAATGAACCAATTTTTGTCTCTATTCATTCTAGGTTTTGCTTTGGTTGGAAAAGTCTTTAGGCCTCAAGATTAAAACAGTCTTGGGGTCAGAGTGATAGTATAGTGGGTAGGGCATTTGCTTTGCAGACAGCCGACCCGTGTTCAATTCTCGGCATCCCATATGGTCCCCTGAGCATGACCAGCAGTAATTCCTGAGTGCAGAGCCAGGTGTGACCTGGGTGTGACCCAAAATGCCTAGAAATAAAACAGTTTTCTGTCCTATCTCCACACAGCTTTGTAACCGGTTTTTGTGTAGGCTGAGTTTGGAATCCATACCTTTCTCTAACTGGCAAACCCATTGTTTGCACCATGAATGGAGCCATCGTTTTTCTCAAAACGACTGAAATGCCACCTTTATCAGAGATGAAACTTGCTTTTTGTGTCGGCCCATCCCATGCTTCCTCTCCCTGCTCCACTGACTTAGTTTCTATTCCTGCACCAGCCTGAAACTTTAGTTATTTTAGCCTTAGAATAACTTTATCAGGAAAGGAAAATTCCTTTTTGTTGCTACTTAAAAAAAAAAATGCCTTTGTGCTAGTGTGCGTTTCTCCTTCCATGTGAACTTAAAGAAACAGCCTACTGTTTATAGAGGAAATTCCTAAGTATTTTTGATGGCAAATGCTTTGCATCAATAGGTTTGTCTGGTATCCTGATAATATTCTGTTTCCGCCTCTAGAATTAGTATGTGTCTGTATGTCTTTTAGCCTGCAGCCAAGTTCTGTAATTTTCTTTCTGTAGGTCTTACGTTCAAGGGTATATTTGTTACTATTATAAACTTAATTCTATTTTCTCAGTACACCTACTCAGTTTGTATAGCTATTGAATAGACAAATGGTTGATTTTTTTAAAGTAATATTTTTAATCTGTTACTACACTCTTCGGTGACTATGTCTGTCTCTTTCAAAAGTGAACATTGTCACTGTCACTGCCCTCCCGTTGTTTATCAATTTGCTCAAGCGGGCCCAGTAACGTCTCCATTGTGAGATTTGTTGTTACTGTGTTTGGCATATCGAATACATCACGGGTAGCTTGCCAGGCTTTGCCTTGTGGGCAAGATACTCTCCATAGTTTGCCAGGCTCTCCGAGAGGGGCGGAGGAATCGAACCCAGCTCGGCCGGGCTGTCTGTGCACAAGGCAAATGCCCTACTGCTATGCTATCACTCCAGATACTAAAAAAATTGATACATCTCTTTCAGTGAACTATAGTTAGTCCCTTGAAAGAAACATATCAATGGCCTTATAGATTTCTTTCACTTACACAGAGGGTAGGACTAAACCAAAGTAGAATTGGTCAAACATTGTATTTGGTCTTATTCTACCTCTCTGTTATTGTCTTTTGGTTGTGCTCAGAACTCTGCATTCAGGAATCACTCCTGGGGGGTACCAGGAATTGAACCCAGGCTATGTGCAAGGCAGGCTGTACTGGGTATTCATCCCTCTCCGTGAGAATGTTTCAGATGTTGCACCACTAAGTATGGTAGCTGCACCATATCAACTTGAAGACATCTCATTCTGCTCTCAGCCTTTAGAGTAGCGTGGCTTTCACTCTGTCACGCATCGGATTCCTGCCCAGGGGCCTTGGTGTTTTGCTTCACCTTCTCCTTGAGAACCAGACTCCTCACAGTGCTGACATCCCTGCTGGCCCACCTAGTTTTGACCTGAGGAACAACTTGTGTCAGCTTCCGGTCACTCCCATTTGACCTGGGATGTCTCGAGGGGCATTGCTATTTGACGTTGACGTTTTTGTGGTCCTCTCAGCTCCAAGCTGGGGGGGGGGGGGAGTTTAAAACACTACTTTGTGCATAACACTATTTCTGGAATTTTCTGGCAGGCATCCCTGATAGGATTTCATCCCTGGCTTCTACAGTCGAATCATTCTCCTTTTTCTCCACTTGATTAGCTCGTATTTGGACCCCCATCACTACACCCTAGCTGCTTGGCTACATTGGTGGCATTTGAGGGGTCGTGAGAAGGGTCCCAGCCAGATCTCTGGCTTCCTGTGAAGGCCACAGGGTGCAGGGAGCAGCCTGGTGCATCTCTGGGCTCATGGCCCTCTCGTGCCCAGCTGGGGGCGAAAGACATGACCTTGCAGTGAATTGCTAGAATGGTTTAGCCACGGAGAGCATGAGTCATTTTGAGGCGCTGAAGATTTTCTGCTGCACTGTGAAGGAGGGGCGGGGGGGTTGGATTTTGTCCATGGGCATTTGGAGCCTGGCTCCGATGGGACTTGTCTGGAGAATTATTCCTTAGTGACATTTTTCTTCGGGGAGCTCCACACCTCTGAGGGGTGGCAGTTGTCAACTTCAGTAATAGAAAAGACCCCAACATCCTTCAGAGCCAACCTCAGATGAATGCCTCCTTCAGGAAGAGCTTGTGCAAAGTTCAGCAAAGGGCTGTCGGAGGTTTCGTGGAAGGGAGTTTGGGCACCTACTCAGATAAGAGCAATGGAAAGTGTCTTTTGGTGGATTTTCTCCTCTTGACAGTAGCTGCATCTTTGTTTCTGTTTTCAGACTCTCATGAAGAGGGCTGGCCTGGAGCAATAGCACAGTCGTAGGGTGTTTGCCTTGCAAGCTGCCAGCCCGGCTAAGCTGGGTTCGATTCCTCCACCCCTCTCGGAGAACCTGGCAAACTACCGAGAGTATTTTGCCCGCACGGCACAGCCTGGCAAGCTACCCATGAAGTATTCAATATGCCAAACATAGTAACAACAAGTCTCATGATGGAGACGTTACTGGGCCCGAGGACAGTGACAGTGACAGATGAAGAGGGCAAGAACCTGCTTGATACGAGGGTCCTTCCGCGTTATTGCTTTCATACAAACCACCATCAACCTTCAAAATCAATTTGGATATTAGTGTTTGTGTTTGTTATTGTTGCTATTGGTGGTGATTTGTTTGTTTTGTTTGGGGGTCACACCTGGTGAGGCTCAGGGGTTTCTCCTGGCTCAGCACTCAGGAATTACTCCTGGCAGTGCTTGGGGGACCATATGGGATGCCGGGGATGGAACCTGGTCAGCCGCAGGCAAGGCAAAAGCCCTGCCCACTGCATTATTGCTTCAGCCCAGATGTTAGTATGTTTTGAGGTGGTGTTTGGGGGAGGTGTCATGGACCCATCTCAGGGCCTGCGGTGTAACTGCTAGTCATCCAGGTGCTCACAAGCCAAGAGAAAGAGTATCTGGCACCCCTGAGAAGAAGTGTAGCAGCCGGGGGCACTGCTCGGCCCCCTCCTCACTCAGTGGGCTGGAGGGAAGGAAGTTTGGTCAGTCACTCCTTTATTTCTCCTGCCTTGGTTGCTTGTCGTGGGGGGAGGCCAGAAAGAAACAGACTGACTGTCCCCTACTTCTTCTCTCGCAGGCGGGTGACAAGCATTACCATCCTAGCTGTGCACGATGCAGCAGATGCAACCAGATGTTCACGGAAGGAGAGGAAATGTATCTTCAAGGTAAGGCAGGGTGCCAGCACACTCTCCCCAGCTGGGTGAGGGAAACTCACCACCATGGTGGGAGCATTGGTAGAGAAGGTGGCATTTCATTAGCTGTTAAACCCCAAAGCCCAATGGTAGGTGGCCCTAAAGGTGACCTCATCTCCCCCCACACACACTCCCCCATCCCATCTCCCCCCCATTCACCAGCCAGGCAGTTGACATGCTGGCACTGAGCACCCCCGAGGCTGTTACTCAACCAATGTTTGGCTGCTGCAGTGAATGAACACAAGAATTGGAGTCTGTTGATATGGATCTAAGGCAAGAGAGAAAGTCAGCCATGGGAGCCTCCCAGCCCTCCCCAGGAAAGAGCTTCAGACACGTTCGCAGCAGAGAAAAGCATTTCTAGACATGCTACTTACTGGTTGGCTTCTTAATCCCCCCACCCCCATCGCTCTCCTGTGAGATTGATTTTTGAGGCCACCCAGGCTGCTCTGGGCTTTCAGGGAGAAGAAAGTGTCCTGTTGGGTGGACTTATCTGGGTGTAGCATCCCATTATAGTGGGAGAGAGAGAGAGAGAGAGAGAGAGAGAGAGAGAGAGAGAGAAAGAGAGAGAGAGAGAGAATATATCCACCGTCCTTGGAAGAAAAATGCAAAAGTTGACAGTGGCAAGGAAATTCGCCTTGAACTTGAGAATCATTTTGAGACATGTCCCCACTGTACAACCATGATTCGGTTTTATCTCTAAAATTCCAAAGCTTCTCGGAGAGATGTTCGTAGGAGGAGTCTCTTCCATCCAAGAGCACCATCTGTGCAAGCCTTTTGCTATTTTTAGCTGAAATAAAGAGTCATTAGTCAGACAAGGGCTTGTCAGTAAAATTAGCAAGAACCATAACAGCGATTGCTCGTTCCGTTTGGCTAATTACTGGGTCTCAGCCGCCTCTGTCTGTCATTTCTTCGTGTCTCTTTGCACATAACGCTGTGTATTTTTAATGAATGGTTTGCTTTGATCTCAGTTTTGTTTTCATGCAACGAAGGAAAGTGTACAGAAATGAGTACTAAGGCGAAACCTTGGCTATCCTCATTACACCCTTTTAACGGGTGGAGGGTCCCTGCTGAGAAGTCATGACTTAAAAAATAAAATAAAAGTTACTGAAATTTAAAGGCATTTAAAAGTCAAAAGGCGCCGTGTAATCCCATCAGCGGCCAAGACTCAGAGACTATAAAATCCAGATCCCGGAACCACGCGGCCGCATTTGCGGCCGCACGACATCTTATCAAAACCTTTTTTTTTATGACATCTTATTGTCTCATTCCTACTTTGGACAAACTTGCAGGCTATCGAATGTAGCCTGCCCACAGGGCAGAGTCTGGCAAACTCCCCGTGGTGTACCAAATATGCCAGATACCAGTAACAATGATGGGTCTCATTCTCCTAAATAGCCTTGAATATAATCTCAGGGCTAGGATGAAAGAGACGTTACTGGGGCCTGCTCGAGGCAATCGACGAATAACAGGATGATGAAATGAAAATGAAATGAAAAGTCAAGTGACAAGTGCCCCAAAGCACATTCTCCCACGGGCTTTCTGAGACCCGCATCCTCCAGGGCAGGCCGGGAGGTTGCAGGCAGACAGGTGGCACCTTGTGCTTTATCGGGGAGCTGATTTCTTCTTTGCCCGGTCCCCTGGCGTTTGTTTTCTGCGGGACTATGTCAGTCTCGGCACCCCCCCCAACGCCCTGACAGCAGGATGCACGTCAGCCCTGCGTCCGCAGAGAGCGCGGCGCCCTGGCCATCCTGCACGTTCTCAGGGCTCTGGAAGCCTTAAGCTGTGACAAGAACAGCACATGACCGTAGGACAAACAAACAGCTCAGCAAGGCCAGTCGGCATGCGGCACTCGGCGTCCCAAAGCTGGTGACACATTTATTTCTGCTTGGAGGGAGCTTCCCAGTCCTTTCCGCCCACCTTTTGGCCACTTCCTTCAGCGGGTTCGCCCCCCCCCCCCAGCACCCACCGTCTCTCTCCGTCTTCGAGGACTCACCTCTGGCGGATGTTGTGACTCCACGTGCAAACTGGTGCGTGTTCTGGCTCAAGACTCTGCAGAAGGTTCCAGCACAGGCTGCTCCCAGCCGGCCTGGTCTCACCACATGGGAGGATTTCCTGTGCTTTTGTAGCTGGCCTCAAGCGTCATTGTTAGAGCACCGGAGAATGTGTGTCTGCTGGCTTTTGTTTGATTTCTTTCCTTTTCTTGCGGTGCTGGGTGAAAGCTGATAGAAATGATTGTTAAGCAGGGATTGTGTGTATCTTGATAAAAAGCGTTTTTTGTTTTGTTTTGTTTTGCTTTTTAATGTTTTTTTTTTTTATTGTCACAAATTTAGCTCAGTAGAGGAAAGTCATTTCCAACTTACTTCAGTCTGGTGACTTTGCAAGATTTTCCAGTGCTACTTGAAGAGATAAAGATCAAAGCAGGGAGATGCATGTAGAAAGTCCGATTTGCAGACTGATTCATTACATTTATAGCACTGAAGCCCTAATTGCAACTTGGTAACAGTTTTTGCATAGATTGTTTTATTTTGAAATTTTCTTTTGCCCATCCTCACACTTGAATATCTCTTTAAACAAACATCAGATATACAGGGATTCCTACCCATAACTATGTGAATGGTTCATATTATTACCTAGACACATGGGCTTATAGAGGCTTATATAGCCTCACCTTAGAGACAGGTGGGTGCTGTAATGTGGAACCAACCATCCGTGGAAATATTTCATACTCTAAGAAACTGGACCCCGAACCCCGCCAAGAGAAAGGGCACTTCAAGTATAAACTTCCCTGATTTAACAGAATTTTTTTTCTTCATGAGTGAAAAAGAAACATCTGGATTTGGAAAATAATTTTCAACTTTTTTTTCACTCCAGTGGACTTAGTGCCCCAGATCTGCATCTCTGGGTCATGGGATTCGCACACGAGTCAGTGAGTTTCACTTCTGAACCTTCTAGAGACAGACCTAGGTTTGTTTTCATGGCCCTCAACCCAACTACTCAGTTTGTCATGTTGTAGAAACACAGTTCGTGGCTTCTGTTTCTATAATCAAGCGCAGCCCAGGTGGAGAAAGCATGCAGACAATGCTTTGAAAGGTTGGTGATGGTTTTTTTTAGAAAAACAGCACAAGCCAAGAACGAACTGGCTCTTGCCCAGAGGTGGTCTAGATCGACAGCCGTTCCGTCGAGTGCTTTGATATGACAGGCTGGTTGGTGGACCCACCTCACACTTGGCCCATGATGCACTGAGCCTAGACACAGTCTCTCTTTCTTTGGTTCCTTGCAGGTTCCACCGTTTGGCATCCCGACTGTAAGCAGTCCACAAAGACGGAGGAGAAGCTGCGGGTAAGGACCACGCAGAGCTGGGGGTGCCTGAACCACAGGGCAGGACTCAAGGCCCAAGAGCAGCAGTCCTGGGGCTGTGTGGTGCATGGAAGGACTTTGCCATGACCGTTTCCCAACCCCCCCCCCCCCATCACAGCAACTCATTTCTGTCCAGGGATGTGGTTCGCTCCTCTCTCACCTCGGTTTTGAGTTTTGTCCCCAAGTACTGGTGTTAGACCAAGCGCAGCTCGCCTGGTCCTCGGGAAAGCATTCAAGGGAAAACGTCAGATGCAGATGTGAAGAGATCTGGGTCTTACACAGAGGCTGTTCCACAGGCTGTTTCTGTACGCAGTCCAGAAGGCACTGTTCCAACCCAAATGCTGCTACCCTAGCTCCCCTCTCCACAAGTCCCCCGGCCTCCGAACACTGGAGACGGGAATGAGGAGCCCAGCTGTGTCGAGCCTGGGAACAGACATCTGGGCTGGTTTTCTAACTTCACTCCTAGGTGACATAAAAATGTTCTAGTCATTCTAGAAAACAGGAGCGGAGGGCCCAAGGCTCGAGTCGCCTCCTCGCTCCCCCCTTAAAGTCTTCTTTGAAAGTCTGTCCACTTCTCGGAACAAGCCCAGATGACAGTGTTTTATGAGCTGTGCGCAGTTGGGAGGTCATGGCCATGACCCGCATCTTAGCCAGATGCTCCCCCCCAGCACTGCAGTGCCAACCTTTTGGGGGCCTTTAGCAGACTGCTTCCCAGTCCACACACACACACACACACACACACACACACACACACACACTGAGCTGAGTAGTTCCCATGGAAAAAAATGGGGCTGGCTGTACTCCACAGAGAGTCACAGGGAACAGGGAAGCCTGGATTGGTTTTTGAGGGCAGACTCAAAGGGTGGGAGGATTTCTTGTTTGTTGTGGGAAGCAGGCCTCTGCACCTCTGCACGCCCTTCCAGCCCTAGCTCTGCTCAGTGGGGCCTGTCGCTACATGTCCCCAGCAGAGGGATAGCTAGCTACAGAGAAAGGACCATGAACAAGTCCCATTTATGCACAGGCTCATGAGCAAACACACACACACACACACACACACACACACACACACACACACCCCACACACACATACCCCCCACACACACACAGAGGAATAATAACCTTTCCCCCCCCAAGATCTTTCTTTATTCTCTTCCATGAAACCTCTCTACTCCCAACAATGTCTTTTCCTTTGCTTGATATTTTTTCTCCATTATCAGATGAAGACATTTTGACTTTGAGATACTTTCGAAACTTGCCCTTTACCTGAGACACCCTTTGAATGAAAGTGGTTGTGTTAGAGTCACTGTTCATGTGCACATATTTTACGTGGAGGAAAGAAAACTCCCGCTTTGCTCAAAGCAGTTGGGTAATAATTGAGCACAGACCAACTGGCAAAGAATTTGCCTACCGATATCGGGGTGCACTTGGTCTCTGTCGACAAGGAGCTTCAGTTTAAGCCTATGGACTGCTCTCCCGTCAGGACACAGGCCTCTCAATGTGTCTGAGCATGAAACTCATTTGAGGAGCACGGATGGTTTGGAAATGGGTTATTTTTATGAAAAGCTAGAATATGGAAGATAACCCTTGTCATTTCCAACCTAAGAATCCAATATTCTCAGCAGAGTTTGGGGATAGAGCCTGGCCTCAAAACCACCCAAATATTTTTAGTGGGGTGCTCCCTCTACAGAATTGACTTTACTTTTTTCAATAATTGTTTTTCCTTCATCCCTGATGGAGCCTGTTGGGAGAAGAGAGGAAAGCTAATGAGGCCGGACTGATTGGGACATGTCTTATCTTCATAAGGAGGGATTTGAGTTTGCAGATTGTTACCAAAATGACTTTCTCAAAAAACAAACAAACAAAATTAAAAATCAACTCTCTTGATCACATCTTGATGAAAACAGTCAATTCTGGCCAAGAGAAGCTGTTGTTTTCTTCCTTTCATGCAGCCTTCCAGAGAGTGGCAGAAGCTCCCACAGCCAGTGGCTAGCACTTGGGCGGTCAGGCTAGACATGGACTCACCCCCTCGGGAGGCTGATAGTCTCTGAGGCAATGCACCTCCATGAGAGGGCGGTTCTATGGCACCCCAAGTGGGGCACATGCCTATTGGTTGGTGGGGCTAAAGAGAAATCGGTTTTGAGAAAGGAAATAAATCTGAGGCTCTCTTAAGGGTGTGTCTATACAACACAACACTCCGGGCCAAGATTCTGAGCCCTCTCACTGGCTGTCACTTCAGCCGTTTCCATAGCAAACGGAAAATGTTGTAAGAGCCTCTCAGCACCACCTCACAACACACACACACACACACACACACACACACACACACAGCAAGCCACATTGGTGATGTTTCAGAGCTCCTAGGGCCTTACAATGACAGATTTCCAAGTTGGCCTCTTGTAGGCTTTCTTTGTCTTTCTGTTCCTTTGGAAGAGTGTCTAAGAGTGTCTAATCCGTGGAAATGAACAACCAGGTTGGAACCCAGGTGGTGCCTGTGTTTATGTGAAGACCATGCTTTGACACGGAGACCCAGGACACACACACACACACACACACACACACAAACACACACATACACACCAGCTAAGCAACGCCCCTTGGCATTTCCCACCAAATTAGCCTTCTCTTTTATGATCCGGTTTGGTCTTTGTCCGTGCTGACTCGAGGCTCTCTCTTTGCTCATTCTTCCCTCTCTCCAAGTTTCAACAGCAGCCACCAGCCATCCATCGTTCTTCGTCCGATTTCTTTTATCCCAAAAGCCTGATTCGACGCACAGGCCGGTCTCCGTCTCTGCAGGTTGGCGCCGTGTCTGTGCTGCAGCAGTGTGTGCACTGCGACCGGGCCCTGCTGACTGCCCCAGGCCCCAGGCTCTGCCGCTTTGCCTCCCCACGAAGCAACCGCAGCTAGTGTCCGTAGACGCTGTCTCACCCGCAGGCTGCTTCTCACGTTCTCGTTCTGGCCGCTTCCTTCTCTGACTGTGTTTCCGTTTAGAGTAGTGGCTGAAGTGTAGACCCCTCCCCTGGGGCCCGTGTCCACACATTTGTTCGCCGAACAAATATTTGCCAAGCATCTGGGGGCCTCCAGGGACTGGATGCTGTGGATTGGGACGTAGAGAAGAATAAAGGCAGATGAGGCCGTGAATGGGGCAGTGGGGGCCCATGACACCCCCACACATACCACACACACACACACACACACAGACACACAGGCCCACACATACACACACACAAAGCACTACTAGATACGGTCTGGTAACTCCCCCAGTGTCAGCCCTGTTTTACGAAGGCAAGCAGGTAGATGATTCTGGAATGGTGTCGAAACCAAGTACCAGTTATGGAGTGCAGAGATGGTGTTCTTGATGATGGCAGAAGAGAGAGGGGAGTCTCGGGACCTTCCCTGGGAGATGCATGTGATTTCTGAGTTGAATAGCTGAGACTGGATGAAATTTGAATGTGTGTAAGTGGTGAGAAAGCAGTGAGCCGTGAAGGGGCCCTTAGGATCATGGAGCAGGGGAGAAGCAGTGTGTGGGTGGGACTCAGAAGTAGGGGAAGAGGCCTAGAAGGCCAAGTACAGCCCTGCAGAGATGGGCTCACACACAGCTGCCTCTGCTCCCCGAAGGATCCCCTCTGGGAGGGAACCCCATTTCCACCAGCCCCATCACAGACTGGAGATACCCTCCCGAGGGGAGCAACTTTCCCAGGGGTACCCCACCAGTGAATGAAAGAGCTGTGCTTGCCCCCTCAGAAGCCTGTAATGTGTGTCCTTTCTGCTTGTACCCCAAGGGAGTGTTGAGGGAAGAAGTGCGGGGTGTTCGAAGGGGGCAGTCACTTTCCTTGGTGTGCAGGTGTTTGAGGGACAGGGCAGTCCACCAGCACCCCACTTGGGTACCCAACAGTGCTGCCATCATCAGCTTCCCGGTGGGCAGCCGGGCTGGAGGAAGTGGCCCCTGCCCACCTTGGATTCCTTTGGGGGCCTCTGAGAATCCGTTGACAGGTTGACCTGCTAGCCCCAGAGGGACAGTCCACGGCCACCTCTCTGCCCCATGAGACCCACTGCAGACCTCAGCCCTGCCTCCCACTGTCTCCCAGGTGCCTGCACTGCACAGGTGCTGGGCTTTGTTTGGATGAAAACTTGGCTGATGTGAAGGACAGACTCGAGCTTGAGGGTGGACTGAAGCTCTGTAGACATTGCCCTCCCAGTGTGTCTTCACACGGGGCCTGCAAGCAGCCTGGAGCTGGCACAGGTGGCAGACAAACCTTCCAGACCGACTCCTCCCAAGTGGGGAATTTCAGGTCGTGGGTATGTGCTATTGGCCTGGCATCCCGGGCTCTGCACCGTCTTGGATTTGCCATCTGGGCTGCTTACTCTCACCCACCCGAGCTCCAGGGGCCAAGGTTTCAGAGGCAGCAAAGTGTGAGCCTTGAGGTTCAGAGGATCGGAGATCAGCCCCCCACTGCAAGTGGGGCCCACTCAGCATCGCCCCTCTGCTTGGCAGGAAGCTGCCCTGCCTGCCCAGGGTCTCTCCCCGCCCACCCCCACCACAAGTAAACTGTGACTCAAACAGTGTCTTAGCTGGTTTGCCACAGGCCAAATCCAAGTGGGGTATTTTCAGATCCTGAAAAATACTGAGTAGGATTTTTTTTTTCAGTGGGTCCAGAGCCTTCCGTTTAGGAGATCCGCGGGACCTGCAGACGTGTGGAGGGTTGGGAGAGGCAGGATGCTCTGTTTTTAATCACCTCGCTCCTGCTTGCCTGTCGTTCCGGAGGGACATCTGGTTCTCATTACCCAGCCGTAGACGTGCGCAAGGTCCATGCTTCCCCCCTTGCACCCACGATGCTACAGGGCCAGGAATCCTTTCACCCGTTGACCTTTGAAGGACTCCCCTCCTCAAGCCCCCAAGAAACCCTAACCTGCCAAAACAGCCCAGTTCTCAGTCCCTGACACTTCTCTCCTAGAACTGCTATGATGTAGAGAGCAGCTCCCAGCCCAGACGAGCTCCAGCGTCTTGGGGTGTCGGCTGACCTGGCCACGGCCTTGTGGGCACCAGGACATTCTGCGCCCGGAAGAAGCCCTGGGTTTGTTGCTGAGGAAAGTCAGATTTATGGGGGGAAAAGGCTTCGTATTGTTCCTCTCCTGAAGCCATCCCTTTCCTCTTGCCTGACTTACTGGCAAGAGCAAGTGATGAAAATAGGATTCCCAAAGCCGAAACGTCCTCTACTTTCGCTCCCCTGGAGGAGTTTTGTCCAAATGAGATGGTTGTCCACCAGATCGACACTGAGCATGTGTCCTACGTCTCGCTCTTCGCTGAGGCAAAGCTCGGGTGGCCGAGTGTGTGATAATAACCCAGCATGAGCACTGGCTTCTGTTCTAAACGGGGGCTGCCTCTGAGGGAAAGCATGAGCGTGTTCCTCCCCGGCAACGGGCCTGAGGGGGTTTCCCTTTGGAAACTAACAGTCACTCCTTAGAATGTGTGCGCTTTGCCGGGTACCGCCAGACCCGTGTTGTATTAATGAGCCAGTCGTTGTGTTGTAGCAATGTCCCGCACAGGGCAGGCAGCCTTCCTTCTACGGATTTTTTTTTTCCTCCTTGGTGTGTCTTTACAAGTTCCCGAGCTTTATAAGGGGAGGACATAGAAGCCAGCTGTCCAAGGTGAAGGCTGTCGGTAGATGGGGACAATCAGGAGGAGGAGCGTGTGTCCATGTGCTACCCCTAAGCCCTCCTTCCCCACAGATGCAGTTCCCCTCACTCCTGACTGAGCAGTAAACTTCCGGTGCATGTGGATAGTAAAAGCACTCCTGGGACTGGAGCGATAATACAGAAGCGGGGGCGTTTGCCCTTGCATGCGGCCAACCCGGGTTCAATTCCCAGTATTCCATATGGGCCCCCGAGCACTGCCAGGAGTGATTCCTGAGTGCAAAGCCAGGAGGAACCCCTGTGCCGGGTGTGAGCTAAAAAGCAAAATATAAATAAAAATAAATAACAAAAATAAATAAGTAAATAAAAGCATTCCTGCAGCTCTTGTCCAGCAAGTGTCCACCTGGAGCGTAGGGTGGGTTCTGTCCACTCAGCAGCCCTCGCTCTCAGGCGCCAGTCCCCTTATCTCAGTAGTGCCCCCCACCACCACTATGCTTACAATGTGGGTGCCCAAAGCTTCTCTGTAGAGCATGGCCTGGGGTGAATGCAAAGTCAATGAAAGCGCTATAGCCATCCCCCGCCCCCCCCCCCCCCGCCCCATCCTTCTGCGGATGAGAGCCCTGGATACTGCTGCATCCTCCTAGGAGGGGGACTGGCCTGTGTGATGGCCTATGCTGGGGACAGTGTGTCTCTGCTTCCTTTCTCTCCGGTAAGTGTCTTGGTGGCCCAGGTTGGAAGAGCCGAGTGGAGACTTTATAAATAGGATCTCCGCCATGGAATTCTCTTCCTGCGGCTGCACCTGTCGAATAGAAGCGCGGGTGGGCAGGCCAGCCAGGGTCCCTGCGCTGGCCAAGGGGGAGTTGGAAGGTTTTCTGAGCAGGGTTTCACGCAGAAAACAGAGACCTGTATTTCTCAGCATCTCCTTTGAGGGGTCCAAGGTCAACTTTCCCCCCCCCTTCCCTGCTGGTCTTCAGGATTTCTCTTTTTTTGTTGCTTTTTAGAGGACAATGTAAGACTTGTGTGCTTTGAAATCAAATGCGGGAGTGTAAAGTCAATGCGAGGCAGCTTCCTGTCTCCTCCTTACGCCCAACTAAGGCCTAAAGTCTTTTTTTTTTCTTTCTTTTTTGCTTTTTTGCTTTTACTTCTGGCTTTGCACTCTGGAATTACTCCTGGTGGTGCTTGAGGGACCATATGGGATGCTGGGAATCGAACCCCAGTCAGCCACGTGCAAGACAAATGCCCTACCGGCTGTGCTATCGCTCCAGCCCCAAGGCTTGAAGTCTTAATCTCAATGGCAAAAGCTTGGGGGTAGAAAGTCTATAAACCTTCCTGCATCTGCGTTGTTTTCCTCATGCACCCTGGTTCCCTTCTCACTTGTTCATTCATTTAGTTATTTGGCCCAAGATAAAGTCAAAAGAAACCACCAAACAGCATGCTTTCAGGGGAGGAGCTTCTAGAGAAGTGAAGGCATCTGCCTTCAGTAGCTTCCCCATGGGGGCCCTTTCCCCGCTGTAGCACAAAAGTAACCTCACCTGTCTGCAGACATATTTGAAGGCATCTTCATTTATAATAGAGGCAAGAGAGCAGTTTTGCTCCTCACAGCCACTCATGGAAGATTTCAAAAATGAAGGCGGTGAACTCTTCGATGGCTCATAGACTCCAGTCCTTTTTCTCTGGGCCACCGTGCGTACCCTGGCTATGCGAAGAGCTGAAAACTTCTGCTAAATAATTATATATGAAGATCCACTGGGATGGAGTGATAGCAGAGCGGATAGGGCGTTTACCTTGCACACAGCCAACATGGCCGACCCGAGTTCAATTCCTCCGCCCCTCTCGGAGAGGCCGGCAAGCTACCGAGAGTATCTCGCCCGCACGGCAAAGCCTGGCAAGCTCCCCATGACATATTCGATGTGCCAAACACAGTAACAACAAGTCTTACCATGGTGACATTACTGGGCCCACTCAAACAAATCGATGAACAATGAGAGGACCGTGACTGACCATGAGGATCCATTGTGGACATATGGGCTCCCAGTCAAACTGGGTAACAGTCCAGTGGGATGAAGCTAATGTGAATGGCAGAGATGAAGTTATCTGTGGGGTCAGAGAGCAGGAAAGCATGTCAGTACCTGGTGGCTTTTGAGGTTGAACTTTCCATGTGAGTGGTGGGATTGCACGTTGGAGGAAGTTCTGTGCCTTCTCAGGGCATCATCACCTCCGGTACCTCCAGCAAGTACTGTATCAGTATGGGGAGCATAGCTCTGAGAAGGAAGGGATTCTTTTCAGAATTGGCAGAAAATGCAACATGTTGCACTTATTGAAATCCAACATGTTTGTGATGTTAGGTGCTTAGAATCAGAAAACAAAATTTTAAGTATTTGAGATGAAATTGCACGCACGCACACACACACACACACACAGGAAATGGTAGCCAATTTTCAACGTAAGTGTAGAGGCTGGAGTGATAGCACAGCAGGTAGGACATTTGCCTTGCACGTGGCCAACCCGGGTTCGATTTCCAGCATTCCATATGGCCTCCAAGCATTGCCAGGAGTAATTCCTGAGTGCAAAACCAGGAGTGACCCTTGTGCTATCACCGGGTGTGACCCAAAAAGCAAGCAGTCAATCAATCAATCAGTCCATCAATGTAAGTGATTTATTAAAGCAAAAGCAAGCAGTCAATCAATCAATCAGTCAATAAATGCTTTTGCAAGGGAGAGACGTCTGCCCCCTACTGGTGGAGCAGGTACATGGGGAAGTCCTTAGAGACTGTGGCAAAAGCCCTGAGCAGTGTTGGAGCTCCTTAAAGCCTTAAGCGCCGAGTTCGGGACGCCCCAAGTCAGGACTGCTCTGACAATGAGGTAGGTCAGAGTAGGGCTTCTGCATTACGGGTAGAATCAGCACGTTAATTTCCAGAGCCAGGACCTCAGCAGGAGGAAACAGAAGCATGTTGGAGCCTCTGGAAAGGTCAGCTCCGTCAGCCCCAGATGGGACATGCCTGAGTCCTGAGGGGATATCTGCGGGCGTCCTGGCTGTGTGGTTCACACTGGAAGGAGATGAACTGGCCATGCAGTCCCACCCTATTGCCACTCCTCTCACACCCAGGTTCTCCGAGCATGTAGGATCGAGTCTAGCTCGGTCTTGTTGTCTAGCAGCTGACCATCACGCTGCCGGCTTAAGCGCAAGTCATATAACTCCGGGACTGAGAGGGGTCTGGTGGCCCCTGACTAAGCGTTTCCTTTGGTCTTGGTGCCACACCTGGCTGTGCATTCTGCGTGTGCTGGATTCCTGAGCCAACTCCCCCGCTGACTGTTTCTGCAGAGAGAGGACAGTCTAGGTCCTTCCCTCAGTGAGGCCTCCTGCTTCCCAGGATCCTCTGCAAACCCGGCCTCGAGCACAGGGGGAAGACCACAGGCCTTGTGATGGGGCCGGGGGCTTGCCAGGGAGCCCCCATGATGTCACGAATTCAGCCACACAAAACCAAATGGTGTCACTCAGGAAGGAAGACAAGCATGACCATGAGATGAGGGACCGTAAGGAGGGCAGCCACTCAGCGTGGACGACCAGGGAGGGCTCTGAGGGGGGCCAAAGACAAGACGAGGAGGAAAAGAATGGAGCAGGAAGATGGGTCAGAGCACTGCAAGGACACGGACCCCAAGTCAGCCAGCTCAGGGTCCCCAGCTGCCGGGGCTGGAAGAGAGACAGGACACAGTCGTGAGGTCCCGAGAGTGGGCACTGGAATGGACACTGCAGGCCCAAGCCGGAGAGTGGTGACACAAACGATGTACCCCAGAGACTTGCAGCCGCAGGGTGGCAGGGGATGGCAAGAAGGGGGAACCCTGGGGACACAGCTGGGTCCCGTGGGGACCCCCGAGGACACAGTGACTATCCAGGGCTAATAGGAAGGTAGGACCCCGGCTGTGGAGGAGGAGGAGGAGGAGCAGAGGGGAGATATATGTAGTCCAAGGTAGGACCCGAAGGTCTTGGGGGTGGCGGGGAGGAAGAGAAGGCAAAAGCGAAGCCCCCGGATGCACGGCTGGTCCTTCTCATGCTCTGCCTCTGTTCCTAGAGTCAGTTTCTCCTTCCGCAGAAACATCCGAGTGTTCGCTTTTCCTTAGGTCTTAGCACCACTGAGGGACTCGGAAGTCGGGGTCTCTCGAGATCTCACGTGTGGACGTTTCTTTTCCAGCCCACCAGGACTTCCTCCGAAAGCATTTACTCCAGGCCGGGCTCCAGCATCCCGGGCTCTCCCGGACACACCATCTACGTAAGTGATGATGCCACCGGGGGTGAGGGGAGGGCATTGTAGGAACCAGACGGGCGTGACTGGGCAGGGCACGGAACCCAGGGCTGATGCTACGCCTTGGGGCTTCTCCTGTGAGGAGACTCCTATCTCATTTGGGTCCCTCGCCTTGTCAGCTGTATTTCCTTCAGGTGATTAAAGGTGTGTGTAGCTGAGTTGACCCATGCAGATGAGGGCTGTGTATAAAACTGCAGTGATCAGAGGTTTACAAAAAGACATGTTGGTGTCCGCTGACATCTAGGCATTTGGCTATATTAAATTTAATATTTTGTAAGGCTGATACTAAGCATTCTTAAGTTCTGCCACAAAGATATTCTATTATTTGACTCATTATGCCTGTTTTTTAGCACTTAGGGAGAATATTTTGGATTCACTGTTTGAGCTTTCTCTTTGATGCATTAAATTTAAGAGATTCTGGGGCCAGAGAACTAGTCCAGTGGATAAGTTACCTGCCTGGCATGCAGCTGACCCCGGTTTGATCCCTGGCATCCCCCAAGTTCCCCCAAGCACCGTAAGGAGTGATTCCCAAGTGCAGAGCCACGTAGTAAACCCTGAGCATTGCCGGGTGTGGCCCCCCAGATAAAACTTTAAGACTTTCTTCTGAAGGTTTATAGATCTCTGACTCAGTGAATTCAGCGTAGACTTTATCCTAAGCTCTTGGTGACTTTTAAAAAACCTTGAGTAACATATGACATAAGTGGAAATGTTCTGAGGCCTGTAACCTAAGTAAGCCAGGGTTCTGTTTATTTGTCAAGTCTTTTAAAGTTGCTGAGGAAATGCAATCAGCATAGCTCCCCGCTGAACTGAGATTGCAGTGTCATTGTTCTTCCTGTTTAACTTCTCTAGGCCAGAGTGGACAACGAAATCCTGGACTATAAGGACTTAGCAGCCATCCCCAAGGTCAAGGCGATTTATGACATTGAACGTCCGGATCTCATTACCTATGAGCCCTTCTACACTTCGGGCTATGAGGACAGGCAGGAGCGGCAGAGCCAGGGAGAGGTAACTGCCTGCCGTCCGCCAACTGCCTTTCTCTCTCACGTGGGTCAGAACCGCTGATCCCCATTGCCTATGCTTGGACAGCGTCTCCCTGGGGGCTTTGCCGTCTACGAAGCCCCTTTCACTTCTCCCGACCCTCACGGCGTGGAAGAAGAGCAGCCCGACACCCGCAGACCCAGGCGGGCTGAGTGAGCGATGGCCAGGTTTCAGGCCGGTGGAGCCCACTTCCTGGGCGGTGACCCTAACAGGGAAAGTCTGGAAGTTGGGCAGAGGGCAAGGTTTGGGGGCCTTGTGAGGAGGTGGCCCTGTCGGGGGACAAGCTAGAATATTCCTGGGGTGTGGAAGAAGAGAGAGCTTACACCCTCCATGGGGGCTGCTACAGTTTTCATGATTAGAATGCAGCAGGGAAAGGTGGTCTTGACGCTCCCAGCCCAGCACTGGGGTGGGACCAAATGACCCAGGCGTATCCCTGGGACCCATATTCTGCATGTGTGACTTTGACCAGGTGAAAGCTCTGGGGAACCATTGTCCCCACCTGTCAACCCACAAGGCTAGAGGGTGTGACCCAGGGCGTGAAGATCACGCACGTTTATCTGGTCAGGCAGCTCGCAGAGACCAGAGGTGGGGTGGATGCTAGCGGCGGTGGCTGTTTTCTGCATCTTCTGGCTGTAGTGACACTCTCCCAACTCAGGGGTCCAGAGGCTGGACCCAAGCCTCCGGCTCTGTAGGTCCCCCCACCCAGCTCTCCCAGGCTTGGGGTTCCCGGCTCTCTTGGGCCTATTCAACCCCACGATCTATTTTTCCCTTTTATTAATTTTTAATATGGGCCACACCCAGCAGTGCTGGTGTAGGAATAGGGGAGTCATGCTTGGCCCTGGGTGGGCTGGGTGTGGGGGGGCTTGCAGGCCTGGTGATTTAGTACTCAGGCCTGCAGATGCTTTGCAGCCACCAGGACCACCCCAGGTGATGCTGGGAATCAAACTCAGAGCCTTCCGCCCTGTTTTGCACGTGCTCCCTTGCCTGAGCTGTTTCCCTGGCCGCTTGGATTATTGGAACTGGATCTTCTCCAGACAGACTTGGGTCAGCTCAGAACATCCAGAAGGCACCATGGTTCTCTCTCGAGTGTTCTCGGTCATGTGCGATCTCTATTACTTTTAATTCCTTCACGTTTGTCTATAGGATGGGCTGGAGTGATAGCACAGCGGTAGGGCGTTTGCCTTGCATGCAGCCAACAGGGCCGACCTGAGTTCGATTCCTCTGCCTCTCTCGGAGAGCCTGGCAAGCTACCCGTGATATATTGGATATGCCAAACACAGTAACAACAAAGTCTCCAATGGAGACGTTACTGGGCCCACTCGAGCAGATCAATGAACAACGGGAGGACAGTGATGTTCCCCAGTGATGTTGTCTATAGGACTGTACACCGCTTGCTGTTTCTCTTCCCACCTGTTTTATTGCAGCTCTACCTAGTAACAGGTGGCCAGGGGGAGCTTGTGTCTGTAGTCTCATAGCACCACCTGCTGGTCGCATCCTTGCAGGGTACCAACCCTGGTCGCATCCTTGCAGGGTACCAGCCCTGGGTGTTTGGCTTGTCTCTGGTCACCAGAGATTTTTTTTTTTCTTCTTAAGTGGTGGAGACACGGCAAGGGAAGAATCCAGATAAAGTGCACAGGGCTGGTCCTAGAATCCACAGATCAGAATTCCCTAGAGTTCGAGTCATGTAAGCAAGGGAGAGGGGATTTGTCTGGTGGTGTAGTGGAGGTGTTGGGAGGTGTATTCAGGTGGTGTGTCCCCCAGGGTCCCTTCTGAGTCCCATCAGGAGCGTGGGCTTTGGAGTGGACGTTCAGACTTCAGAACCAGACTGACGCCTACTCGTCCTGTGGCTTTGGGAAAATTACCTACTTTAGGCTCCTGATCTGTAAACTCACATTAACAGTGACACCAATCATCGGGGGGTTCGTGAGTGATAAGTGAGATGTTGCTGGGAGCCAGACCTGGTACTTAAGTGGCCTTGCTCGTCCAGGGTTGAGTGCCCGCCTACTTCGGGAAGCAGCCGTTTTAGTGAACTCTTTTCTGATGCCAAGCGCCTGCCCCTTTACTCTGCTGCTGTTGGATTATTATTTTTTTTGGAGGGGGTTGGGGAGACTTGGAGTCACACCAGGCTTCAGTGCTCAGGGGTTACTTCTGGTTCTGAACTCAGGAGTTACTTCTTGGCAGTCCTGGGGGGACCATATGGGATTCCGGAGATCAAACACAAGTCTGTCAGGCAAACACCCTCCCCGCTGTACTATCACTCTGGCCCTGCTGTTGGATTCTTGTGTTCATTCTGGACACTTCTTCCATGGGGCTGTACATTGCTTATTTTATTTATTTGCGTATGTGTGTGTTTTCTTTATTTTTAAATTTTATTTGTTTTAATTGAATCACTGTGGGTACACAGTTACAAAGTTTTTCATGATTGTTTTTTTTTTATTTGTTTTAATTGAATCACCATGAGACTCAATCACAAAGCTTTCATGTTTGAGTTTCAGTCATGTATTGATTGATCATCCATCCCTCCATCAGTGCACGTTTTATACCACCAGTGTCCCCAGTATCTGTCCCCCCACCCCACATCCCAACCCTCCCCCTGCCTCTATGGCAGACAATCTCCCCCATACTCTCTTTTGTATTGCTTGTTATGAATAGCATAAGATGTCATACGCCATGCTCCTGAAATTCTAAAATTTTAGATAATTAGGGTCTGGAGAAATTTCTGCAGTGAGTGCTCAGTTCCCAGTCTCTGGATCATGGCTGTTAAGGAGCTTAAATAGCAGTTCATGGGGTGACCTCCAGGGTCCCATAGGGATGAGGAGATGAGAAGGGCCAGCTATTGCCCTATTCCTTGAGGCCTGGAGTTTGCCATCAGTGAAACCACTTACCTGCACTTCACTTTGGGTTCTGAAAAGTTGAGGGCCACTGGGATTCTTAGGGTGCAGGTGAAGGGACGATACCTGCCCCCATCTGAAGCATCCCAGTGAAATCGGTCTGGCTTAAAGTCCAGAGGCATCTCTGCAGTGAGCTGCTTGGTTCCGAGATTCTTTTGTGTGTCTCTAGTGATTGGTTTTAGTCATCCCATGTTCAAACACCCATCCCTTAGATTGCTGTTTTAGAAGCATCAAAGACCTGAGCTTGACTTTTGGGGTGCAGCCTAGTATTCCCAAGGCAGGGCCGGCGGGAATACCTGATGTTGCCCAGAGATAGGCTGCCATGGCACAACCCACCACTGGGCAGAGGAAGGGGCGAGGGAAGCTGCCCTCGTGATGAACATGGGGCCTCTTTTTCCTCTCCAGTGACAACCTTCTCATCAATTCACTGGGGAAATAGAGGTTGAGCCCTGGGTCACTCCAGGGGCAGTCCATGGCTGAGAATGTTTGGACAAGAACAGTCTATGTCCTTGCAGAGTCTGGCCTAGAGCCAGGAATGGGGGTGATGGAGCACAGGTCACCACCCCCTTCACAGGGGTCAAGGGTACAGAAAGTGCAGCCAGGAAAAGAGGTGCTGGGGCTGGGGGGTCATGGAGGACCCTGTGTGGCAGAGAATCTGCTCGCTGAATTGAAGGTGGGAGCTGGCTGCTGGGCTCTGTGTGTGTGTGTGTGTGTGTGTGTGTGTGTCCGTCCGCCCGCCGCTAATGAAATCCAGAGTCACTGCCATGTCTAACTCCCCTCTCTCTCCTTCCTCTAGTCTCCCAGGACCCTGTCACCTACGCCATCGGCAGAAGTAGGTACCATTTTTGAAATTTACACTGGGGAGGAACTGGGGAGTTCCTTGGGCCTTTCCTCGAATGGGGCTTTCTGACAAAGGACCTCAAACCAAAGACTGAAGAGCTGTGTATGGGCCAGTGAGCAGGAGAGGGTTTCTTTCTACACCAGAGCGAGAGATAGAGCCTCACCCAGCTCTGGGCTCTGCAGGAGGGAAGGTTTAAGGGATCTAGCCCCTGACCCCAGCCTGGGCACTGGCTCCCGTCTCCTGAGTTCTCCTGGACTCCCCTATTCTGGACTGTCTGGAGGGCCCAGCAGGACTCTCCTGGCCCATCAGCAGAGCCGTCTGCAGGCAAGGCCATGCTTTGGAGTCTAAGATCACTGAAACCCCCTATCACGGGTGAAGCTTTTCTGTGATTCTGATCGACACCCCCAGGCTGTCCCAGATGAGTGACCAGCCCGGGTGGGTCTCATCACACCCAGTGGCAGCCCTGTGGTCAGCGGTAAGTCCCATGTGACCTCCCAGATGGACTGCATCAAGCTGTCCTGCCCCAGAGCCGAAACCCACGGCCCCAGTTACTTCTTTTCACCGTCTGTTTAGTGGAGTGTCTTCAGGAAGCTCATGATAGCTAGCTTCAAAGCAGAAATTCTTTCACAGTGGGGCCCGGTTTCAGTAGATTCTTGGTTTGAGGCAACTCCACCCCGTGTGAACCACCAGAGACCTTAGCTGTTTTCCCTGGAGGGGTACTTTGAGATTGGAACTCAGAGCCCTCAAATCTGAGGGTGGTCCAACCAAGGTCTATCTGGCCCACACGCTACTTCATTGTAGCTGTTAGGGTTGACCAAGAGTCCCTGTGCTTCACACGATTTTACAGTTCCTTTCATTTCACAGTTTCACATTTGATAATTCCTTTCATTTCACCAATTTCATTTAATTTCACCCAGGGTGCCAGCACCTATGGGGTTGGGTGTATCCCCTACCTAACATTTGATTCTAAAATCAACCTGTAGCCTTGCACCAAGCAGCTTTCTGGGTATTACACATAAAATCCGACTGATCCCAGATCATCCCTCTAATTTGAGATAGCAAACCGCATCGCACTCTGATGGTCCGTGACTAAACACTTAGGAATAATTCATTTCCTTGGATATTCTGTCATTTACTCTTTAAGTTATTATTGATCAATTGTAAGGTTAAGATATATTTTGGGTCTTTTTACTTTGGTGGTGTTAATTAATGTATTGTTAGGCCAACAAGGATAAAACCCAAACCAAAGTTTCTTTGCCTCTTTCTTTCTTTCTTTCTTTCTTTTCTTCTTTCTTTCTTTTTCCTTTCTTTTTTCTTTTTCTTTCTTTGTTTCTTTGGTTTTTTTCCTTTTTCTTTCTTCTTTCTTTCTTTCTTTCCCTCTTTTTTCCTTTCTTTCTTTTTGAGGGGGGGTGGAATACCAGCTGTGCTCAGAGATCACTTCTGGCAGGGCTCAGAGGGCCAGATGGGGTGCCAGGGATCAAACTGGGTCAGCTGCATGTAAAGCAAGTACCTGGACCCCTCTTTGCCATTTTCTCCCACATTTTATATAGCCATGGTTACTGAGGGTGTCATTGAGTCATTTGTCGGAATCCTTCAGACTCTTGTTTTATTACAATTGTAGAAACTTCACAGGATGACAAATTCCCAAAATGTAAAGCATTCCTTATACTCTCCTAATTCTTTAAAGACTTGTGTGTTTCATTTGAGTGTGTTATTTTTGTACTTAAAAACATAATAGATTCTTTTGTAGAGTTAACTCTTGGTATGCTGATGTATCCCACTGAGATAATATCCATAATGGCATAACTGTTTCCCAGTTCATTGATCATTTAATAACAAAGTTTTATGTTTATTAATGCTAGTATTATATCGGTCAGTCGATTTTTCCACTTAAACATTTTTAAAGATCTTTTCCTATAGCGAAATAGAATTACTAGGCTTGAGTCCCTCACCAATTCTTCCTTCTGGAAAATTAGTATAAAATGTCACCAGGCCAATGTCACAGACATTGTGACATTGGTCAGTGAAAGGGAGATTAGGGTCAGGAGCTGGTTCTAAAAAGCTGCACTGTACTGCCTACACGCCGGGCTCTGGCCTGCTTGGAACATTCTGTAACATTTTATAGTCACAGGGAAGGGAGATAACATGATTTCTTCTGATGCAGATCTGATGAAACAAAACTGGAAGTAAACGAGAAAAAAACAATCCCAGGAATTAAACTTTCCCAGAGTGCTCAGTGTGGGTGCTTGCAGTTTGCATGCCTTAAAAATTCAGGGAAAGGAACATATTGCCAAAATGCTTGAACATTTTGTTCAATGTGCATTTGTCCGAATATGTCCCCAGGGCCTCTGATGCAGGCACCCCGAGTGGACCCACTGATCTCTGCGTAGCTTTTGTGCAACTTTGATTCTCAAACGTAGCGATTGCCCTAATGTAGGTCTGGGTCTCACACTTTCTCCCTCTTTATTTCCCAGGGGTACCAGGACATCCGGGATCGGATGATCCATCGGTCTACGAGCCAGGGCTCCATCAACTCCCCCGTGTACAGCCGCCACAGTTACACTCCGACCACCTCTCGCTCACCCCAGCATTTTCACAGACCTGGTAAGAGCAGCGGTTTGGGGGCGGGTGCTGTGTGACTCCCCTCACCCCTGAGCGCTGGCTGCAAAGCATCACTCCCCACCCCCCACCCCCTCCACCAGTCTCCCATGAAAAAAAGAAAGGGAAAATTCATATTCAAAAAGCCCTATCCCTCTCCCAGGAGAGGAAAAAATGGAAAGTTCATCTCCAACTCTGTTTTGTGTGGTCTCTTTTCTGAAAACATGTCATTGTACGGTTCTGTTTATTATAATGGATTGAATAATTGCATTTTAATGGCAAATTCACTAGAAAGTTTTCTTCTGATCCAGTCATGATTCCAATACTGAAGGCAAGGAAGATTTTTGGTTTAGACTTGAAGAAAATCTCATCCTCCTGAAGTTGAAATGAAGATCTCCAACAGAAAAGATTCTGATGTGTGTGTCAGGGCTGGCCACTGCAGATGAGTGTCTAGGGTGTTCCTTATTCAGACCTGGGCTTTACGCAGTATGCGTGGACAGTTCGTACTTTGGAGAAGCAAGGACTAGATTCAGCCTCAGGGTTGTGTTGGATAACTTTTCTAAGCTCCTTTCCAATCCTCTGCTTTTGAATCGTACTTGCAAAACAAAAACACCACAGACATGAGTGATAGAGTAATGGACCTGGGGTGACCATTCTCTGCAGCCCCATTAGGTCCCCATTGGTAGGACGAGTCTGTGGAGTCGGAAACATGGGTAGACCCAGCCCAGAACTGGGGTGCCCTGAGTAGGAGCTTCACAAAGGAAGACTTCAGGCTTGAGTGGTGATAAGAACAAACCCGTTCATGTGTCAGTGGAACAGTGAAGCCCAAGAAATGAGCCAACGTCCGTAGGCTACTGTCTTCTCTCACAAACCCTAGATTTAAGCTCAGTAGAAAGCTCAAGCCTCACCACTTGACTCTCCCAGGAAGTCCTGTGTTCTCCAGGCCCATGACTGTCGCCTCTGTATCCGTTGAGTTGCCGTCTGTGAGTTTGCAGATTGTGTCTGCCCGCTGTTTCCATGCACAGCTGGATGCATTTTATCCAGGACCAGACCTGGGGCCCGACTTAAGCCCCGCTCTGTCTTGCTCACAAGAACCCCTTTATATTGCCACCTCTGCAGAATGGTTTATGCCAAGGTCACTGAGACCCTAGGCCTGACCTTGTCAGAGTGACGCAGGGTCCCCCCAGACCCCTGAATAGTGCGGGGGTGGTCAGCCAGCAACCTTTTCTCCCTGAAAGGCCGTGTCTGGATTGACTCTATGGAGCCCTGGAGAGTGGCCTTCTGGCCAGTTCCCCCTAGGGTGCCCTGACCTTTAGCGACACTGCTGTTCTCAGACCCCATGCTTCTCCCCCACACAGAACAGGAGCTTTCTGTCGCCCCTTGCTGGGCCTTCTTACTGTGTTCTGAGGTCTCCCCAAGCCAATGAAGCAGGCAGGGCCTGTTAACAGCGACACAGTTAGAATCCAGCCCCTCTCACTGACCTCTCCTGCCTTGGGGGCGGCCCAGGGCAGGCTCAGCCTGCCCGAGGTCTGGGTGGGATGGGAGGGACCAGCTGTGGCTCTCCCCCTGCGAGAACAAGGCCTCCCCGTGCCCAGCACTGCCCCTATTGGGCTCAGGGTCTTACTTAAGCGGCAATTCCTGCAGAGGCAAAAAGCAGAGTACCAACCGGCGGGGGAAGTCGGCCACCGAATCTCACGTCTGAGCCTCTCCTAGACAGGTCACTTTGCCGGGTGCTTGAAACGATGGATGGTCATTTTGGAATAAGCAGTTCCGAGGTGCCTGACTCAAAACAGCTTATTTTTAAGTCGAAAAGACGCGCCCCCACCCCCTCCTGTCTCAAGGGGGCCTGGACTTACTCCGATGGAAGGTCCAACACACCAAAGTCCTTCTCACCAAAGCCATTCATCCTCAGAGAGTGGCTCTTCCCACCCGGACTCCCCACCCCCACCCCTGGACCTGACCCTGCAGCCTGACCCCCGTGGCCTAACCCCAGTAGGGATGCTCTTAACCCTTTCTCCTCCCTCCCTTTCCAGATGCCTCACTAATGCGTTTTCCTTGCCACCCCACCCACCCCCGAATGTTGTCCCTGCTCCCGGTTAATTTCTGTTCTTCTTTTCTGTTTCTGCCCGCCCTGCCCCGGGCTCTGGCCGCGCAGAGCTGTTGTCTCCTGGTGTGCAAAGGCTGTCCCACCTGCGCACCAGCAGTCCCAGCTCCCACAGCGACTCCCGCCCCAACTCCCCCTTCCGACACCACTTCATCCCCCATATCAAAGGTAAGGAGGCAGACTTGCGAGGCAGCGCCCAGCCGCGCAGAGCCCTATTAGCAGCGGGGCCAGGCTAATAAGGTGTAGCTCCAAGGACGCGGCCCCACGCTTCCGGCCTCTCCGCATGCCTGCGTGTGTCGTCACCACGCCCGGCCGCCTCTTAGAACTGGCATCGCACCTCCCGTTGGGAGAAACGTGTCATTTCTAAGGACTGGAAGAAACAGGAAGTACGCTGCAGGTCCCCCCAAGAGTGGCGAGCTGGTCAGCGGAGAGCACAAACATATATTATGATTTTGTTTTTCCTGCCCCGTGCCAAAAGCAAAATATAATATATAGATGGGGTGTGCCTTTTCCTGGATTTGGTATGGGATTTGTGTCAGCCGGAGGGAAAATTGTGTGATGAAAATCCCAAATTCATCGGACATGGGGGTAGAGAGACCACCTTAGTTTTGCAACACGTGGGCCATGCTATGTAGCTTGCGCTTCTTAGAGGGCATTTCATTTGAGTCATGGGCGAGAGGGGCAGTGCTCTCTGTATTCTGTTCCTGCCCCACCTGTCTGCCCCCCACAATATCCCTCACCCCCACATCCCTGTTCAGTCTCCTCTCATTCCTGTCCCCCTTAAGGGTGACAAAAGCCCCCAAAGGACTTAAAAAGGGACCAGAAACCAAAATAAATACTAGATTCAGTCTGGGGCTTGGATTGGAACCAAATCAGACAATGAAAATAGTAGCAGGAGGGATCAGCCAACAAGCAGAGATGTCACGGGTCTTAAAACAGACTTGGGGGCTGGAGCGATAGCACAGAGGGTAGGGCATTTGCCTCGCACGTGACCAACCCGGATTCGATTCCCAGCATCCCATATGGTCCCCTGAGCACTGCCAGGATAAATTCCTGAGTGCATGAGCCAGGAGTAACCCCTGTGCAACGCCAGGTATGACCCAAAAAGCAAAACAAACAAACAAACAAAGACTTAAGGATTCTGACCATGCCCCAAGCTATAGACATCACTGGCCAGTGACCTCAGAGTGAGTCCGTTTAACACCACTGTCATGATTGACCGACATAAGACTTTTCCTCAGTGCTCCTTTGGATTTTAGAGCAAGGGGCTCCTAAAATATAGATGGACCACACTCACAACTGCCGTTATTGCATAAATAACTGTGCTGTTCTAGTGCTTTCCAAGCCACAAAAATATTCTTGCTGACATGCTTGTTGAAGACACACACCACTTACGATTGGCCAGAGAAATCTATCTTGTTCAGTTAGGCACAGCACTTTCCAAAATTCCTGGCAGATTATTTTAAATGATTCTTGTCAGTCAGTCATGGGGATGGAAGAAAAACGCTCTGACTAGCTAGAAGCCAAGAGGCCATTTTGGAGAATATTTATAGACCCGGGAGAAATTTTGAGAAAAACTTGGGAGATGTATTTTTAAAGAGACGTTATATAGAAAACCCGCCTTGGCCCAGTTAAGCTGTGCTCGCTTCTGATACGCCAGAGAAGTTATGTTTTTGATCCATGAGAACGTGAGCTGCCTCGTGATTTCTATACGTTTCATCTTTCAGAAGAGATGCATTTTGTAGAATGACAGAACCATGTGCCTTTTGTAAATCAATATGAAGCATATGCAGATAACATACCCCAACATAACCAGCCCTACCAGAGCTGAGTCTGGAGGGAGTCTTGTGGGTAGACGGACTCCCGCATTCCAGTAGTGTCCCTGTCCCATGCTGGAGGTGGCCCCTGGGATGGTGGGCTTAGTCCCAAGATTGGTTCAACGATAGGGGTGAGTGAGGGCGAGCACTGTTCTTTGTCATGTCATCTCAGCATCCCTGAGGATGCTGACCGTTACAAGGTTCACAGACTCTAAAGTGGCAGCCAGGGATCCAGCTTGGAGTCTTAAGTATGTGAGGCATGAACTTCATTGCTGAACTTTTCCACTTCTTTGTAGCTTGAAAATGCCATTCTCAGGGCCAGAGCGATTCTAAGCAAGGAGGGTGTTTGCCTTGCACGCAGCTGACCCAGGTTCGATTCTTGGCATCCCATATGGTCCCCTGAACACCTCCAGGAGTAAGTCCTGAATGCAGAGCCAGGAGTAATCCCTGAGCATCACCAGGTGTGACCCAAAAAGAAAAAAAAAGAAGAAGAAGAAAGGAAAGAAAAGAAAATGCCATTCTTCCTGAGGCCAGGACAGACAGAGTGCAATGGATAGTCATTTAAAAGACAAGATTCAGCAACATTCCCTTTTCCCTGACTGGAAATAATAGAGATCAAAGAAAGGACCATTTCTCCAGGTGCCTGATGATCTTTATTAAGACCGGAGCAGGACACTTGGTCTGAATGTAAAGCTTTAGACACAAATGGCCCGTGTTTAACTGATAAGCAGCGGTAAGCCAGGAGGGACTAGTGCAACCCCAAATTCACTCTTAAGACTTGTTTATTCATAGGAAATATGATGTCTGTAACAAGCAGATGTTCAATCGATAATTTTTTTTTTTGCTATGAGAAAAATCATGGAGTCTTTACCTATTAAAGGTATTACTTTAAGAATCTACTGTAGTTGAGTGGCTAGATGTTGATTCTCCATGGAATTATTTCTTAATTATTTTGAATAGCACTTGTTCATTTATGTGGATGGTCTCTCCAGCACTTGGAAATTTCTGCACAGATGAGACTTAGGACCATTTGAGAAGCCCCTTGACGATCTCCTTCACACAAGACCCATCTCCCAGGGTTTTCAAGGCCCTTCAATGTCACATGTGCTTTTTATCTTGAAGCTTATCATCTCAAAGGAGTTCCCTTTTTTTTTAAAGCAAATGTAATCCGGGGAGCTTGAGGACCCCAGGGTTGGATGTCTGTCTCAGGCGGGGCCCCTGCTGCAGTAGCAGCCAGCAGTCCAGCCTCCCCTCGCCCAAGTCCACTTCCTGGTCCTTATTTCTGGTGCATGTGGCTGAGCCCCTGGGCTCTTTACGCTGAGGCTTCCTGCATGCTCTGAAACTCCGATGTGCTTCACCAGCTGTTTCTCTGTCTCATTGGCTTCCCATCCACTTCCTGTAACGCCCGCCATGTCTCCTGGCATGCTTTATTTCCGATCTCTGACCTTCTCTGCAGCTCATTCTGTCTGAGTGTATAGTTCATTCTGAGTGTGTCACTGTTGGGCCATTTGGACAAGTGCATGCCTAGAGCTTGGGAAAAGCTGTGTTTGCTCTGTCCTGGACTTTGTGCAGTGTTTGCTGAGTTTCTTTCCTTCCTCTTTGAAATACTGTGAAGTCTCTGCATTATGTGTGTCTGAGAAGTATTCGTTGAATTTGTGAATGGCAGGGCTACATATATTAAGTCTCTCTGCAAGGACATTCCCCAATTTGCCATAGTAAGTAGTTAATACTTGTTGAGGGAACCCTTTTTCTGAAATGTTAGACAAGAACTGGTAATTTAGAAGTGCTCTCATGATGGGTCAGAGCGAAAGCACAGAGGTACGGTGTTTGCCTTGCATGCAGCCGACCTGGATTTGGTCTCCGGCATCCCATATGTTCCCCTGAGTAACCGCCAGGAGCAATTCCTGAGTGCAGAGCCAGGACTAACCCCTGAGCATCACCAGGTGTGACCCAAAAAGAAAAAAGAAAAAAAAAGAAAAAAGAAAAAAAAAGAAAGAAAGGAAAGGAAAGAAAAAAAGAAGTGCTCTCATGAAATCCTCAGTGCTGCCAACTTTTCCGTTTCACTTAAAGTATTCCTTTATCTCTGCAACAGTTGGACTGAGAATCTAGAAGGCTAAGCAGTGTTCTAGCACATTCCCCCAGCAGACACATGCACATGCACAGCCATTTAGATTTACTTGACCTAGAATTTGTCCGTTAGGTACACAGGATACGAAAAGGATCAATGAAAGTGAAACAAACTTAATGTACTTCATGAAGGACAATGAGCAGCTTACAAATGAACAATTTTCTAAAAGGTAAAAGGTAAAGGCCCTCCCGTTGATCGTCGATTTGCTCGAGCGGGCCCAGTAACGTCTCCATTGGAGACTTTGTTGTTACTGTGTCTGGCATATCGAATACTCTCGGTAGCTTGCCGGGCTCTCCGAGAGGGGCGGAGGAATCGAACTCGGGTCGGCCATCTTGGCCACTTGTAAGGCGAACGCCCTACCTGCTGTGCTATCGCTCCAGCCCAATTTTCTAGAGAGTGGAAACACAGCTTGTTAGGTTGACAAGAAGATGCTGAAAGCAAGAAGTCCAAGAAATATATGTGTGAAGCTGACCCTTGAACCATTCAGGTTTGAGGGTAACAGACCTTGGTGCTGATGAAAAATTCTTTTTCACTTTTGACTTCCCCCAAAACTTAGCCTCTGTCATCCCTTAGTATCCCCAGGGCATTGGTTTCAGTACCCCCACTTCCTTGGATACCCAAGTTCAAGGATGGTGGAACCCCTTCCAGTTGACTCCCCATAGTGATGGTTTTGTATTCACTGATTGAGTCAAACGATAGTTGGCTGAATCTGTGAATTAGAACCTGCAGATAGACAAGTATCTCATGTAAGTACAACCTCATGTTGTTTAAGAGTCAATTGTTAACTTCTCACCATAGTAGCTAAGATCACTAATAAGTAGGAATAAACCAATATGATGACTTTTTTGAAAGGAACAAAAACATGAGTCTGATAGATACAATATTATATGTTAATATAATGTTTAAACTCTAAAATCATATCTATGATGTTAATAATAATAGTAATCATGACAATAACGTATTCCATCTAGGATATCTCACCTCCTACTTTATTTAATACTTAAGTAGTAAATTCTGCACAAAAATAACCTTTTTGGCCTGTGTGAGTTATTTCCTTCTAGGATAGAATGAAAAAATAGGATAAGTTCAAATTTTTCTTGTTCTTTAAAAGATAGCATTTTAGTGCCATTCATATTTTGTTGGCTAATAATGCAATGCCTAGTGCCATTTTATATTCTGAGACCTTATTCCCAGTGAGCCTCAGACTTGTGGAAACTGCAGTGTGTAGAATCACTTAGGTGGGTGTGTTGCTGAATCTCTCTCTCTGACTGGTGTTTCGAATGTCTTCGTGGGAGGTTTGAAATGAGTGTAGAGTTAAATTCATGAAGAGTTGAACATAGTGCACAGTTGGGTGTTTTTTTCTAGCAACTTAAAAAGTCAATGGAGGTGTAAGGTATGCAGTGAAATAAAGAAGTATACCACTGGAAACACTATTTAGTCAGAATTCTGATGTGGAGAATTCATGCAGCTTAGAGAGCAGATATTCTCCAGAAGTAATGGTTTCTGCCTCCACTCACCCAACGAAGCCTCTTGATGAGAGAAAGTTTGTTAAAATACTAATTATAATCCTTAAGCCTGTGTGGCCCTAATATACAAATACCCTTGGGTGTGCATAATATTGACTGACAATAAAAATAAATGTAGTGGCATTTCATACGGTTGAGTGGCATAAACAGAACCCATGGGGACACAGCCTGGAATTTGGGGTGTTCTACAAGTCAGAATGGTTCGTGAGAAGGACAAGGAAGTGAATGTAGGTTCAGAGCAACTGAGCTGGGAGGATCAGGATACAAGAGGAAGAGTCTTCAGAAGAAATTGCATATTACCAGGGATGCTTCTCTAGTAAGGCCCAAAAGAGCTGTTATGGGAGTCAAGAATTCTTCTGAGGTGAAACAGTGAAATTGGGGCTACTGGGTTAGCAACTCCAATGGAAAGTTCCTGAAAGTAGGTACCACTCTGAGGGCTTTGCTACCAGTCAACCTCCAGCTTCCTGGACTTGGTCGGGCCGGCAGTGGTGCTCTGTCAGGCCCATGCTGAACTAATGGAGTTAGTTGACATCGTTCACCCATTGCCGAAACCCGAATGCAGGAGACCAAGTTCTTATTAGCCTCTGGAAGAAACAGGATTCCCCTCTACATGTGTGAACCAAGTCTTGCTGTGTGCCTCTGCCTGTGTTCTTCACTCCCTTTGCCAGATAAGAAGGAGATGGTTATTTATCTTTGGAAGAGTGATAGTAAATGATAGAACAATTCAGTTAATGGACGAGCCATTTGGGGTGAAGCATCATCATTTATAGGAGCTGATATTAGACTGAAACAGTTAAGTGTACATTAGGTACCTTGAAAGCTAGTGATCAGATGGCTCTTGAGGGAAAAATAAATGAGGGACACAGTAGCCAAACTTTATATTCAAGAGGAAACCAACGCAGACTTTGTACTTGGATGATGCTACTGTCCATTGGCAATTAATCTGTGCTTTAGTCACCTACAGATATACTGAGAAATTTAAACTCTGAAAGCCTGATGTTTTAAAACTTCAGCAATTTGACAACTTTCCTACTTTGTTGACCAGAGTTAGAGCAGCTTAACTCACTTAAAGCAATTGGTTCTTGTGCAGTTAAAGTGAACGTAAGACTATTTGTCAATTACAGCTCAACTTCTACAAGACTGAAAAATTTAATTGACCCTTGCTTTATTTTCAAAAGAGCTGCTTTAGGGGCTGGAGCCATAGCACAGCAGGTAGGGCATTTGTCCTGCACGTGGCCAGCCCGGGTTCAATTCCCAGCATCCCATATGGTCCCCTGAGCACCGCCAGGAATAATTCAGTAATTCCTGAGTGCAGAGCCAGGAGTAACCTCTGTGCATCACCAGGTGTGACTTACAAAGCAAAAAAAAAAAAAAAAGTTGTTAACGCTGAGGGGTAGAGAAATTGGCCTTTACCAAAATGTAAATCTTTCTTTACTGCAAGGACACTACAAAGAAGAGGAAAGAACCACAGAATAAGCAAATCATAGATTTGATAAGGGACTTGTGCGCAGAATATTTAAAGGGCACTTCCAGGTCAGTAAAGTAAAAGTAAAGTAAAGTAAAGGCCCTCCCGTTGATCATCGATTTGCTCGAGCGGGCCCAGTAACGTCTCAACACAAGTAATCATGGGGCCAATTCATTCACCTTTGGTAGCACTGCATTTTCCGGCATATTCTTGGTTTCTGACAAGTTGGGATGGGGTGGTAGGGTAGGGCAATTTAGTGCAATTGCTCATGTTTTCCCCATTTTGCATCAGCCTCTCAATAATCTGGTCTGATGGGAATGATGGTGGCTAAAGTGTCCCTCCAGGCTTTCGCCACCAAACCCCAACAATCCTTCTCAGCCGCCTCCCCATTCTCTCCTCCAAGAACCCCCTGCTGTCCAACCACAGCCCAGTCCTATGGCTGCCGTGTCCCCCAACTTTTCTTCCTCTTCCTTCCTGACAATATTTCAGCCCCCGCGTCTCTAGGCAGTTCAACCCCTCGTGAAAATACACCTCAATGCCCAAGTCAATTCTAACACATTTCAGTAGTTCTCAAAAAACCAGAGTCAGAGAATGGCCTGTGTTCCTGGGAGCCCACAACACCATGGCAATTTGAAGGTATCCTTGGTGGATCCAGGGGGCCCTTCTCTTTGAAGAGAGTGCTGGAGAGTGGTCAAAATTGGTGCCACCCTCTCCCGCAGGAGGGATCTCACTGGTGGCGGTATTTCAGAACGAGGAACCAGGAAGCTATGCTACAGCCAGAGCACTGCTAAGACACAGGACTGGGTTCCCAGACTGAGTCTTCCAAAATTCAGAGACATCCATTCCAGTTGCAAGCCTGCCATCTGCCTGGAAGTGATTGCATTTGGGTTTGCCCAACTCCCACCCCGTTAGCTGCTTGGGAGTTAATCATCTGACCTGACCTGACCGTTGACCCTGAATTATTAGCAAGTGACTTTGCATTCCTCTTCCCGTACTTTCTACCCAACCGGTTTGCTGCTAGCTCAAGCCCCAGCTGCATGCCCTTGGAATGACGCAACCTCCTGCTACCTGCTTCCACCTGGTTCTACTGGAACTCACATCTACTCTTTTTGGAAAACTAAACCGTAAAAAATAAATGTAATGGCATTTCATTTATTACCTCCCCTGCGCCAGCTGAGTGGATGAATTGAGTTTGTTTCTTTTATTTCTCTCTCTCTCTCTCTTTTTTATTGGATGCTCTTCCTTCCGGTTTGTTGTCTTGGGTTTTTGGTTATGCTGGCTTGGTTTGCCTTCTTGCTCTCCTATTTTCTTATTTTTGTTTTCTCCATTCTTCTCATTTGGAGGCAATGAGCCATCCAGCGGCCGGAACTCCCCTCTCTTTTACCGGCCAGACAGCCGCCCTCTCACTCCAACTTACGCTCAGGCCCCTAAACATTTCCATGTTCCAGGTAGGAGCTGACACGGTCTATGTCTTGGTGTCTGTCCCAGTGTAGAATGTAGCCTTGTTTCCCGTGTCTTGTCTCCATTCCTCATGCTCTTTAAATTGAGACGCACATGGTTGACAAATCCTAAATTGCAGGATCGGACCCCAAAGGCCTTTTTGAAAGTTTTGCATGTGAAAAGCCAGGATGGTATTGAGCATACTCAGGCTTCTCCAAGTTTTTATTTCTTTTATTTTTAGAAGGGAGCAGAAAGGTCAGGTTCTGAGGGTTGAATTGGCTTGGGTTGGTTCTGCATAGAATTTTCATTTTACCTGTATAAGTCGAGCTTCCTTATCATCATGCCGTGGTTTGGTGCCACTGACAATGAATCCTGCTGGCAATTTCGTTATTTTCTCTTAACGACCGAACCACAGGGTATAAAACCAGATTCATGATCGGTCTTCCTGCAGAGGCCAAGTTCTCCAGCCATGCCCAAAGCCTACAGAACTATCTTGCAATTTAGGTTGGATGTCGCAGCTTCGCTCTGGAGCCATAAACATTTGCTGTCACCATGCAGAGAGGATTTTGCCCCTTGGAAAAACTGGAACAGTGAGAACCCACAGAGATCTTTCTGTTTCGAGTCAGCTCAGTGTGTGAGGACCAGCTTGGCCATCAGAGGTCATCACCATCTGAGGTCATGGTACTCTTTTTCCACTGGAAGGACGTTGTTGTGCTTCTGGTAGCCATGGAGAGTTGTTGGATGAAATCACTCACTCTGCGAACATGCTGCATAGTTGGAGCTTGTCAGCACTTAATTTTTTCCTTCTGCCTCCTAAGCTGAACTGATACAGAACTCAGGAAAGTTCCATGTTCAAGTTAGGGGTTGACACCGCTAAGGGAGGATGACTGCCTCTTTTCAAGTTTCTCTGAGCCTTGAAAATCGTTTTGTTTTGTCCATGGACGAGTCTGTCACCCTAAGAACACCTCACCGAGAAGCAATGAGTGTCCAGAGGACTCAGGGGCAGCAGCCCTTTGGAAATGTCCTGGTATATTTGCAGGCCAAGTGAAATGGTCACGTGATCAAACAGGGTCCTGTCTAAGACAGGACTCAGATTTGGCACCTGGTTTCTTTTTTTTTTTTTTTTTTTTTTCCCTTTTTGGAAAATCTGGCCCTGGCAAGTCAGGTTTGTTGAACATCCTGGTTCGTGCGTCAGGCAGACCTGGTCCATGAGGTGTTCCTCTGTTTCAGCTGTTAGTCTGACTACATTGCTTCCCCCGTGACACTCATTGGTTGAAAAGGAAATTGAGCTTCCAGTGTCGGCTGGGAGCTCAATTTCCAGAGGAAACAATTTGGGGACTCTCCCCCCAAACTGGTTATGTCTTTCCCCACCCTCCCTCCACCTCCCACCTTGAGTTCTCCACTGCCTGCCTTCCCTCCTCTCATCACTTCCCTTCAAGCGATGTGTGTACTTGAAGTAAGCGGCCCATGACTGAAGTACATCTCCGTCCGCCTTCCCACGTATTACAAAGGGTTCCATGTCATTTGTCTGTAGTCATCTCTGTACGATTCCCTCCAGTAGCCTCCGTCTTTGTAATACAGAAGCCAACAATTGTGCTGGTTTGTGTCTCTTGGAGAGTCTTCGGTTCGGTTTGTCCCTCGGGTGGTCTGTGGATGCCATCGCTGGACCGGTCCCCGTACTCACATACCTCTGCTTTTCATTTCCACAGATGAAGGGGTCAACATCTACCGGAAGCCGCCCATCTACAAGCAGCATGGTAAAACCCGCTTCCTTCCGCGTGACTTTGAAGCGGCAGGCGCTGCTGACTTCTCTTTGCTGTCCTCTGAAAGGCTTCGGGGCTACTGTTTTGAAGGCTCACACTGGAGCCTCCAGCCTCAGGGGCTGCTTCGGGCCTCCTCAGATGCCAGTGGCGAACATCGGGGCTCCTAGATGGGGAGCACTTAGCTCTAATTAGGACGTTGCTCGTCCACCCAGCTGCCACTTCAGACATGGGAAAAGGCCGGGGCTACTTCCACTGTAATTGATAGTTACTCTAACAAGTCTGGGTTTGGGAATTTTTGTTTTCCAACTTTCGGCCATCAGTTAATTTAACTAGCCTCTTGTAATTTTGATTATAAGCTGGCCCTCAAGTTTTGCTTAATTAAAACTAGTAAGAGGGGGCTAGAGCTATAGCACAGCGGGTAGGGTTTTTGCCTTGCAGATGGCCCACCCAGGTTCGATTCCCAGCATCCCATATGGTCCCCCGAGCACCACCAGGAGTAATTCCTGAGTGCATGAGCCAGGAGTAACCCCTGTGCATCGCTGGGTGTGACCCCCCCCAAAAAAAACTAGTAAGAGGAACCACCCAGAGACAATAATTTGACTGAGTCTCCATCAATGTACCCCAAATTTCTTAGGGGGCTGGAGTGCCCTGGGGTGGAGTGGACAGGAAACTCCTCCCAAACTAAGGTCCTTGCGTTGGCCCCAGCTCTGCCCGTACCTGGCTGGACAGTTTCTTATCTGTCAAAATCCAGTGTATGTAGCCAGCAAGACTCTCGAATTCCTAAGTCTCCTGCAGGTGCAATTTATAGTTGTGTTTTTCTTCTCTGGGAATATAATTTTTTTCACCTAGAAAACTGCATTACTTGCTGTAAAATCATATATCCTCTGTGATCAGACAGATCAGATAGAAAGTTGAGATCAGGTAGTCTCGTAAAATGATGCACAAATTGTGCCTGGACATTTGAGGCTGCCTTGTGAATCCATCCTATACAAATGAATCCTTTAAGGTTTAGGATCCAGTGCAAAGCAAAAGCTGAAGATGCCCAAGGAAAAACTTTTAGGCCAAAGGTCTAGGGGGTGGGAAGGAGAATGTCTATTGTGATGGCTTTAGAACTATGATTTGCTTCGCTTCTTTGGTGTCCTTTCTTTTACATCACATGCTTGCTCTTTAAGTTTGTTAACATTGTTTTTGTTTGTTTTTTTATGGTTTAATGTCTTCTCACCCACTCATTAACATGTGAATGTTTACTGACTTCATCAATTCTAATGCGTAAGTACTGTTTGAAGTCATGCTTTTGAAAAAAAAAAAAACCCAAAAAACTAAGAGTCCCTTCTTTTGGTTGAGCAGTTTATGGAGATAAAAACAAAACAAAACTCTAGTCCTTCCTCTCTAAATAAAAATAATCAAATAATTAAAATTTTACATTGTATAATGTTATTTGGGGGAATAGATTAGCTTACTTGAATGAAGCTTCATTCATTAGCTTACTTGAATGAAGTTTATTTTGAATTTACTTTCTCTCAATCTCTTGTAATTAAGAAAAGCACAATCAAAATAACAAGGGCCCTGAACCTTCTGCAAGGCAGCAGTTCACTGCAAGAGAAAAAGACATTATTCCCCAAACAGATACATTATAAAAATGCTGGACATAAAGTCGTATCTTTTTTTCATACAGATATAAAATGCAGAACTACTCAGTCTTTAATGCACTGGTGCATTTTGCTTTTCTTCCAGAAGAAAGCATAGTATGCAATGTTTTCCAAGAAGAATTTTTTCTCCCATGAGGTTAGAGATTTAGAGTCACATGTCCCATGCCCTGGACAAGACTTTACCCCTTACTGCTGGTTGACTTTGCTTGGTCCACTTAAGCAGGACAAGACTCTGAAAAATACTTAGAGCCCAGAATGCTACTACTAATACTACTACTACTACTACTAATAATAATAATGTAATACAATTATAATGCAGATTCAAAAAGTTATTTGGAGATTTAAAATTTTTTGACCCCAGGGAGGAGTAAAGTTTGTTTTGAAGCAAAACTAAGGTATTTCAGAATGCTTAGTAACATCCCAGACCAATGAGTCAGAATCAAGCATGATTGATATACTTGCTTGGCTCTGCTCGGTCTTTGATTAGATTTGGGGCTTTAAGCCAGTGACCCTGGAACCTTGACCAACACTGAACTAATGCTGCTCTTGCCTGCCTTGGGTTGCAAAGCTGGGTGACTCATCTTCCATGCAGTCCCATAAACAGAACAGTGAGGGCCCAGACCTGGCTCAGGCTTAGTTCCCGCAGGCTAAGAATAGATTTTTTCCCCCTTTTCCATTTCTCCTGGAACTCCAGGGATGTGTTGAAGTGAACTGGAGCAAATATATCTGTGGCCAAGATGCCACAAAGATTCAAAGGCAGCTAGCACTCTTAAGATTAACACATAGCCGAATAACAGCATCCTGCTTGTAGCTCATCGATTTCAAATTACTAACTTGGCTTTCCAGTTGCTGTAGAAGAGTGGGCCCCGAGGGAGTAATGGTGATGTCCTTTCCCCATGCTGTCCAGTACAGCAGCCACTCACCCCATGTGGCTTCCGAGTACTTGCAATGTGGCAGGTGTGACTGAGGAACTGGATTTCAGTTGTATTTATTTGGGGGAGGGGAAGGGGCCTTATTTTCCTGTGTTAATTTGAATAGTCACATGTTGCCAGCAAGCTCGAGAAGAAGGATTTTCAGATATAGACAAATGGAGACAAAGCTTCTGAGTTGACGGGCAGAGGATGCTCTAAGTGGTCCCTAGGTCTCAGAGAACAAAGAAGCTGTATAAATGGGCTTGGACCAGCAGGACCTTGCAGACCAAGAGCTAAGCTCCCCCTGGTTCCCACCTAGATGCAGCTGCCTTGGCAGCCCAGAGCAAGTCTTCAGAAGACATCATCAAGTTTTCCAAGTTCCCAGCAGCGCAGGCTCCAGACCCCAGCGAGATACCAAAGATTGAGACGGATCACTGGCCCGGCCCTCCGTCTCTGGCTGCCGTAGGTACGCAACCCTTGCAGCTCAGCTCCGTGGACGAATGCCAGGAGCTCTGGCAGTGAAATGCTAGAAAGATGTGAGACAGTGTGTCCTTATCTTAAAGACACTAGGGAAAGGAGGTGGCAACAGAGCAAAGAGAAGGAAGCAAAGAGTTATGTTATGTGCCAGATGCTTCAGAGTTGTGAAACCCCACCTGTGAGATGGCGATGGATCTGACTCTTGCAGATACTGTGATTCTTGAATCAGGTCACTGCAGGCTCTCCATCAACAGAGCTGGTGGGTCGCTTGACTATAGAAGTATGACTTCCGGCAGTTCCATCTGTTTCTGACTTTCTGGGTGGGAATTCCAACTCTCTTAACCAGTCTTCACTCTGTGGAAACACTTTCACTTTCCTGGCAAAATCACCTTCTCCTTACTAAAGAAGGGCCACTGCCGAGACACGGGTGCACTAAGATCTTACTTAGTGACATGCTGTTCCATCTACCATCGCCATGAATTCTGTGCTGAAAATGTCACATTGGAGCTGTTTGCACACTTTTCTTTAAACCACAAATTTATGCTTTAGGTGGTGTCTGTGTCTTGACCCTTTTTTTTGTCCGTGGTGGGATCACTTGGCCTAAAAAGTGGTATTAGCAAACCCAGACGCTAATACCAAAGTGTCAGCTTTACAAAGATCATGCTACCGAGTCTTATGCCTGTTTCCCCATTTAATGACTTTAATTTTCTGAAACCTCCCAGTCTTCTTCATTATGCTAGGTCTCATCAGCTTTTTAGATACCTTTTAGAAGAAGAAACAATATAAGTGGGCTTTGAAGGGATTTATTGTTACAGACCTAGTTAAGGGAATGCTGGCTTGATCCAGGATGCCTGAGTATTCAGTCATCTATGGAGTTGACTTGAGATTTATATCCTCCATGCAAACTTGTGCCTGTTTTTGTTGGAGGTAGGACAGCAGTTGGGCTACAACCAGTGGTGATAAGGGCTTACTCCTGACTCTGTGCTCAGGGATCACTCCTGATAAGATCAAAGGACCATATGGGACACCAGGATTGAACCTAGGTTCGCTGCATGCTATGCAAGAGCCCTACCTACGGTACTATGCCTCCATCCTCAATGCCTATTTATTTTTGATGAATGTAGACTTAGGAAAGAAAATCCCCAGGGACATTCTTGATTTCAAGATTCAGGCATCATTCCCCCTGCCAACTGTGTCCCTGCTGGCACCTCTTGAGACCCTTGAGGTTTGAAGTTCCAGTCATATGACCTGGGGACTTCACAGCAACTGAACTTTAGGGGAACAGGAGCAGCAATTATGCTAGTTGCTGAAACCATCACTATAGTTGGAAGCACTTTCATATTCCAAAATAAAGAAAAGTTACAGACCAATATTAAAAATTGAGACTATTAGTCAAACCATGTTTTGATTAGATTAGCAAGATTTCCTGCTTTCCTCCCCCAACCAGATTGATGCAAGTAATTAGGAAAAACAATAGTTATCTTTATTTTCAACCATTCTCACTTTCTGCTCTTCATCTCCTCTTTAATTAGAATCTTAAAAATACAAACAAGGGGGGCTGAAGAGATAGCACAGCGGGTAGGGCATTTGCCTTGCATGCGGCCGACCCGGGTTCAATTCCCAGCATCCCATATGGTCCCCTGAGCACCGCCAGGAGTAACTCCTGAGTGCAGAGCCAGGAGTAACCCCGTGCATTGCCAGGTGTGACCCAAAAAGCAAAAAAAAAAATACAAACAAGGGGGCTGGAGCAATAGCACAGCGGGTAGGGTGTTTGCCCTGCATGTGGCCAACCCAGATTTGACTCCCAGAATCCCATATGGTCCCCTGAGCACTGCCAGGAGTAATTCCTGAGTGCAGAGCCAGGAGTAACCCCTGTGCATCGCTGGGTGTGACCCAAAAAGCTAAATAAATAATTTTTAAAAATACAAACAAACAACAACTTTTAAAAGAACAAGCAAAACAAGAAAAAATATTTTAAAAATCTTAAAAATTGTACAGTATTAGCATTATTAGACCAAAGTCAATAACTTTCAGCTGACTTATCCCTGTTTTTTTTAGCCCATTAGGATAAACATGTTTTCAGGGGCATTTTTCAAAGGATTAAAGAAGAAGAAGCAGCAGCAAAGGGATTATTCCCTAAAAGAAAAATCCCAAACATGCCTGTGGATAAATTATAGGTTGAAGTCAGGGTAATCATCTGATGACATCTGGATATTCAGAATAGGAAAAAAAAATAGGAGAAGATTTGGGAAGAGAATGACAAATAAGACTTCTTAGCTGTGTGGCAATGTACATGCTAAGTAAATTTGGTTTCTCCTCTACTTGAAGATCATCAAGAAAGTAATGAGTGTAGGGGCTGAAGAGATGGTACAGCAAGTCAGACATTTGTCTTGGCACATACCTGACCCAGGTTTGATCTCCACCACCCCCATGGTCTCCCTAACCCTTAGCCAGGAGTAATTCCTGAGTGCACAGCTAGGAGTAACGCCTGAGCATCGCTGGGTATGCCCTTCCCCCAAAAGAGAAAGTGATGACTGTTGATGCCCATGTCACAGAGCTTTGACCAGTGGCCAGTGAGTTGAGTTAGACCAATGCGATGACAGTTCTGTTTGCACAGACCGTTGTTGGTTGGGAAGCCAAAATTTCTAACTTACTGGATCTCACATTGAATCAGCTCATCACGCAGACCCATTGCCTTGGGAGTCACCCAGAGTGCTGACTCCATGGAAGGCCCTTTCTTCTCTTGTGTAGCTCAGTAATCGAAGAGACACCACCACCACCACCACCACCACCACCCTGCCATGACTGGGCTAGGCTGACACTTGGGGCCCTTGGTGCTTCAGATGCCTTGGCCTCAGGGAGGCTAATGTGAGAAGTTGTCTTTGCTATGAAATTAGGAGCTGATATGAGACGCAGATCTAGTGGCAGAGAGGAAGACGAGGAGGAACTTCTGAGACGCCGGCAGCTTCAAGAGGAGCAGCTAATGAAGGTGAGTCCATTGGTCCATTTGGTGGGTTGTGTTGTGGTTTTAATAACTCCTATGAGCAAGCCATCATGAGGAGCAGGGGGTGGCCCCTGACATCAAGGCTAGGAGTCAGCTCAGTCATACATGATGACCCTCTCATTATCTGCTGACTCTACTAAGGCTCAGAATTGAGGGAGCTCTGAAGGAGATAACCTGGGGACAGGTCAGGGGCCCCGGACTGTGGGCTCTTGGCAACAGAGACTGTAGGAGCCCAAACAGGTGTGTGTGAGCTAGTGACATTGGGAAGATGCTCAAGGAGAGGCTGGAGGGACAGTACGACATGGAGGGCATTTGCCTTGTGCATGGCCAACCCAAGTTCAAACTCAGGCATCCCAAATGGTCCCCGAGCCCACCAGGAATGATTCCTGAACACAAAGTGTAAATTCCAAGCATCCCCCAAAATATAGCCCCCCCCAAACTCTCCTTGTCCAAGGACAGCTAAGGCAAGCACCCTTACTTAGTTATAAGGTTATACTTACCACCCTCTTAACAGTGCTGCCAAACAAATGCCCTTGAGTTGAACATTTCTCCAAGTCCTGTCTCAGGGCTCGGGACTTCATCAGTGTGTACCCGGCCCAAGGAGAGGGGATAAAACAGACTCCCCCAGGGAAATCCTGGTTCTATGCCAGTCTCTAGCAAAAGAGCTCTCTTTTGTAGCCCCTCAGAAGACCAACATACAACAGCCAATTATGGCGTGGGGTCAAGAGAGCCCAGAAACTGAAGTTCTTACCAAGAAGGCATTGCTGAATTCGTGACCTTTTCCCTTAAGACACTTAGTCATACAGAAATTTTAGTGGAACTGGCTCCGTGGAGAGGAAGGAAACAAGGTTGCATTTGTAGAGTGATCCCAGTTTTTGTGTAATATTTGTACAGAAAAATATACGCTGGGTGGGGTACGTCATGTTTATCTCTGGCAGATGATGATTTCATCTTGTCACTGTCACTGTCACTGTCCTCCCGTTGTTCATCAGTTTTCTCGAGCGTGCCCAGTAATGTCTCCATTGTGAGACCTTGTTGTTACTGTGTTTGGCATATCGAACACATCATGAGTAGCTTGCCAAGCTTTGCTGTGCTATGTTTCTAAAATCTATATAATTAGTGTATATGGAAAGGGCTGGAGCGATAGCACAGTGGTAGGGTGTTTGCCTTGCACGCAGCCAACATGGCCGACCCGAGTTCGATTCCTCCGCCCCTCTCGGAGAGCCCAGCAAGCTACTGAGAGTATCTCGCCCGCACGGCAGAGCCTGGCAAGCTCCCCGTGACGTATTCGAGATGCCAAACACAGTAACAACAAAGTCTCCAATGGAGACGTTACTGGGCCCGCTCGAGCAAATCGATGAACAACGGGAGGGCCTTTACCTTTTAGTGTACATGGATTTTTTTAAAAAATAAATCAACATAATTTATAATTTTTAACCTTTTGACACCTTCCACACCCATCTGGGTTTTCTAATGATTAAAAACCCACTGACATCGTTTCTTTGTGAAGAGACTTTGTGAAGGTCTCCAGTCTCCCCTTCCCATACCAAAAATTCGCATGCAGGACCAGAGAGACGATGGGCGGGCTGCTTCCATTGCATGCAGGTTCAATACCTATGTGGTCCTTCCAAGACCAACAGGTTTTGCCCCAAAGAACAATTAACACACACCACCTGAGATTACTTGCTAGCACTTTTATGGGTGGAACTAGATGGGAGAACATCCTTCAGGTGGGGAATATGCTTAACAACATTGAAATGGTTGAGAAGGGTTCAGACTCCAAACCCTACCCCAGACCCTCATGAACCATCAGGCGCTGTAGCTACAGATACCCCAAACTCTCCTTTTGAGAATGAGTAGACGCTACAGGTCACAGCTTCACCTTCCTTGCTCTCTTCTCTGTGACTATAGCTCAACTCAGGCCTGGGGCAGTTGATCCTGAAAGAAGAGATGGAGAAGGAGAGCCGGGAAAGGGCGTCTCTCTCAGCCAGTCGCTACGATTCTCCCATCAACTCAGGTGAGCCAGCAGCAGACCTGCAGTCTTCCCCAGGGGCGCGCTCCCCTCCTGCCTCCCAGGAACCCGCCTTGACCGTCCCGGGAAATGCTGAGCCTTTTCTGGAGAGACCTGCAGAGTGTTCTACCAGAGAGGAAGTGGGAGAAGCTCACTTCCTGCCTACTCAGCTTCCTGATGAGCCTCTCAGGATCTTTCCTTAAGTGTGTGTCTCCTGCCTGCTGGTAGGTGGGAACTCTCCACCTCTCCCTCGGAGCATCTCAAGAGCCATGAAGATGGCTCAGCTCCTGAGCAAGAGCTGCCTTTTAGAATATTTTCTCAGCAGCAACAGAAAGGAAATCTTTCTTCTTTTTTTTCTTTTTGGGTCACACCCAGCGATTCACAGGGGTCACTCCTGGCTCTGCACTCAGGAATTACCCCTGGAGGTGCTCAGGGGACCATATGGGATGCTGGGAATCGAACCCGGGTCAGTGGCATGCAAGGCAAAGGCCCTACCTGCTGTGCTATTGCTCCAGCCTCCAGGAAATCTTTCAAATAGGATGCTTCTAAATTCCAGAAATTGTGGAGAGCATTTTCTAAGCAACATGCTTTTACAGGAACAAATGCAGAAGAACTGAAAGCTAGTATTTTGACACCTTTGGAGGACATATATACCTACATATATTATATATATAGCTGTATTGGTCCTTCAGTGTAATTTCTCCTGCTTGTGTGTGTTTTTTTTTTTACAAGCTAATTCTTGTAACCTGCAAGAGATTCCTAGTCTGAATAACTTCTCTTCAAAAGCTTCCTTTTAATATGTGATTAGTGTTTATACACTGTAACATTTTATTTTAATATTTAACTTTAAATCATTATTTTATCACAGTGGTAGGGCGTTTGCCTTGCACGCAGCTGACCCAGCCGACCCGGGTTCGATTTCTCCACCCCTCTCAAGAGCCCGGCAAGCTACTGAGAGTATCTCGCCCACATAGCAAAGCCTGGCAAGCTATCCTTGATGTATTCGATATGATGCCAAACACAGTAGCAAGTGTCACAATGGAGACGTTACTGGGCCCCGCTCGAGCAAATCAGTGAACAACGGGAGAACAGTGACAGGACAGTGACAGCGCAGACCACTGAAATAGACTCTTACCACTGTATTTTTGTGATGATATAGAATTATCGTTTTATTATATAGATTATTATGCTTTAACTTTTCTCATCATCATCTGTTTTTGTAAGCCAGGAGGCAGGAATAAGTGGTCTAAATCACTTCCCAATTTCAAACAAGGTCTGAGGAGTCCAAGTACAATCCCAGAATACAGTTTTTTGTTTGTTTTGGGGGTTGTTTTGTTGGTTTTTTGTTTTGTTTTGTTTTGTTTTGGAGGGTTGAGGGAGGGTGTTGGGCCACACCAGGGTTTGCTTCAGGCTTACTCCTGGCTCTGTGCTCAGGGGTCACTCCAGCTGGTACTATGGGACCATGTGTGGTGCTGGGGGTCCAACTGGGACTGGCCACATGAAGGCAACCACCTTCCCCACTGTATTATCTCTCCAGTCCACAGTCCACTCTTATTTTTAGTTTGTTTTGGGGCCACATCCAGTGTTACTCAGCACTTACTCCTGGCTCTGTGCTCAGGAATCACTCCTGGCAGGGCACAGGCTTATTAGGGAGCTAACCCAGGCAGACCATGTGCAAGGCAAGCACTCTGCCCACCGTACTATCTCTTTGACCCCCAGCGTTCACTCTTGACTGAATGTCCTGCCACCTCTCCTTGGTGCCTCACCAGCATGCACCTTGGGTCGGATGGCACTCTAGACATCAGAATTTGTCCTAATTCTCTAGTCAGTTATTTAAGGATATCTCAGCTCAAGGAAGGAAGACATGTAAGGATGAAATCCAATACCCAAAACTGCAAAGGTTCTAGGTTACACTGTAGCACGGTAGCACTGTTCTCTCTTCTTCAATTTGCTCCAGCGGGCCCAGTAATATTGTGAGACTTGTTGTTACTGTGTTTGGCATATGGAATATGTCATGGGGAGCGTGTCAGGCTTTGCCATGCGGGCTAGATATTCTTAGGAGCTTGCAGGGCTCTCCAAGAGGGGCAGAGGAATCGAACTCGGGTCAAGGCAAACGGCCCTACCGTTGTGCTATCACTCCAGGTTACAAAGCCAGATTAAACCTGGATCTGCTCCATCCAGACTGCAGGACCTTCTGAGGTGTGTGTGTCATTACTGGACAGTAGGCTCTAACCCAGGCCTCCCGTGAGTCCAGCTGTGGTCAGCCAGGAGACCGTTGGTAACTGATTGTGCCAGTGAGAAGCCACTGTCTTCCCAGCTAGGGCCAAATCGTTGCTTAGCGCTTTCCAGGCTAAATGACCTCGGTCGAGAGGCATCACTTCTTTTAGCCCGTATTTGTTCTGTCAAATGTCTATGTTATTGGTGTTACTAGGATCGTACTGAGAATTCAGAGAAATAAACCTTCCAAGCTTTTAGCTGTATATCAAAATTGTGGAAGCATTAGCTCCAGATACCTGCCCTTTTCCTTAGCAGGAACACTGCTACCCCTGACCTGTACCCCAAACATGGGTAGCGTTCTCTGAACACTTGAATCCAAAACTGGTTTGTTTTCTTTCTATATCTTCTCTATACATATCAAGCGGCCTTGTCAATTTTATAAGGACTTAAGCTTCTGATTTGCTAACACTTGCTTGTTGGCCTTTTTCTCCTTCAGCTTCACATGTTCTGACATCGAAGACCTCATCTCTCCCAGGCTATGGAAGAAACGGGCTTCACCGGGTGAGGCTTTCTCCATTCCTCTAGACCTGACCTGTCCACTGTCCTGACATAGTGCCTGAGTAGGTCTCACAGTCGGAGCTCAGCACAGGCTAGGATAAGCGTTGTAATCCCCCAAAGTGCTTTGAGTTACTGGCAAAATTGAAGATTTCTCTTGAAAGAAAGCAGAAATTGGGGCCGAAGTGATAGTACAGCAGGGAGGGTGTTTGCTTTATACACGGCCAACCCGGGTTCGATCCCCGGCATCCCATATGGTCCCTCAAGCACTGCCAGGAGTAATTCCTGAGTGCAGAGCCAGGAGTAACCCCTGAGCATCACTGGGTGTCACCCCTCCAAAAAAAAATAAGAAAGCAGAAATTGACGTCATGTCAGAGACTAGCCTGCATAGTTTATGTGTGGGAGGGGGAGGGGGTGGGGAGAGAGAAGGGGTAGGGAGGAAGGAGGGAAATGAAGTAATGGCAGAGTGAGATTTTCTACAACCAAGCAAAAGTCATACTCGTGGCATAGAAGTTGCTTAGTACAGCCATCGTCATGAAGCACAGAGCAGTGCGAATGTGAGAACGTATGGGAAAATGTGATTTTTGTGACCAGCATGAGATACTGCCTTACCAAGGGTCCCTCTAACCAGTGGTGCAGGATCGAGCATGTAGGACAGTGGATGAAATAGGGAAGAAAAATCATGGCACATATGCTGCCCGAGCCCATGTGCTGCCTGCATCCATGTTGCCGAGCACATGCGGTACCTAAGCACATGTGTGACCCGCATCTCCCCTCTTGAGCTGTGTACTTTCTTGCTTTCCTGTCTAACGCTGGGATGTAAGTAGAGGCTCAATCCACCCCTGGAGATGCCCGGGTTCTCTCTTTGATCACGTTACTCTCCGCTCTCTCTCTCTCTCATTTTTTCTCCCTCCTTCCTTTCAAAACCTCCAAATAAAAACTGTGTAATTTCACTTAAAGAGGAAAAGAAAAATCATACGGGACCAGGGTCCGGCTTGGGAAGAATTCTTAAGATTGTGTTGATAGGTTTGTTGCTCCTTTTCGGGATTCCAAATGATCCCTGGGCCGTAGTTTTTCTGATCCGCTGTTCTCCTCATTGCAGCCCGTTTCCACGGACTTCGCCCAGTACAACAGCTTCAGGGACGTCAGTGGGGGAGTCCGAGGTAAGGCTGAGGTTAAGAGGTTGAACAACCGCAGCGGGTAGAGCCAGAGAGATGGGACAGGGGTGAAGGGTGAAGGTGCATGACCCAGTTCGATCTCCAGCACCCTTTCATTATCTGGCACCACTGGGCACAGTCCCTGAGACCCCTGAACGTCACTGGGGTAAACCCAGCACAGCAAGGCTCGAGCAGCACCTTCACCTGACCCTGACACTTGAGCCCCTGGCCAGGTTAGCAGAAGATCCAAAAGAGCACCACTTGAGAAACCCCTACCCAAAGAAAAAGTAACTAAAGCCATGCACAAGTGGGGTAGCTGGGTTTATGCTGTGTTCAGACCTGAGGCAGAGGCCAGAGTGGGTGGGGCACTTGCCTTGCACGCAGCCAACCCAGGTCCTATTCCTGAAACCATAGGGTCCCCCGAGCTCATCAGGAGTGATCCCTGAGTGCAGAGTGAGTAAACCTGAACACAGCCAGCCTGGCCCAAAAACCAAAAGCGGGGAGAAACAAAAGCAGAACACTTAAAGTAGGATCGCAGGGCTAGAGAGAGAGGGAGGGCACCACCAACCCGGGTTTGATCCTGGCATCCTATCTCATTCCCCGAGCACTGCCAGGAGTGATCCCAGAACACAGAGCCAGGAGTGAACCAGTGAACCCTGAACACCACCAGGTGTGGCCCAGAAACCCCAAAATAAAGTTCTTCTTTGAGGGCTGGTAGAGCACTATTAAAAGTTCTGATGAGGGGCTAGAGGATAGTGGGTAGGGCGTTTGCCTTACATGTGGCCAACCCGGGTTCGATTCCCGGCATCCCATATGGTCCCCGGAGCACTGCCAGGAGTGGTTCCTCAGTGCATGAGCCAGGAGTGACCCCTGTGCATGACCAAGCGTGACCCAAAAAGCAAATAAAATAAATATAAAAGCCAATGAGTTCTCCAGAGAAATGAAACCACAAGGAGCCCATTTGTGGGGTGAATTCTGGTCCTGCCTGGCGCTCACCGCTACATTAAAAGCCTCAAAGTTCAGCAGTGAGCTGAGCCTGGTCCTGCCTCCAGTGTGGAATCGCAGTAGCTGAAGGCCCTGGGTTCGAACGTGTGATGAGAAAGAGAGGGAGGGGAAATGTGAGGAGTAGCCAGGGAAGTTTTCCCGAGAAAAGGATGATAACTAATAATCAAATCCAAAACGTGCATTTCGTGGCTTTCAGAAGACAGAGAGGGGTATGTGCAGAGATGGGGAGCAGGGAAAGAAGAACATGGCCCGTTGGGGATGGTTTGGGGAATGACTCTAGAACATTCTCTTACGCTTGTGTCTGTCCATGCTCTCTCCCTGATGATACTTCTTTTCGTTTCCTTTCCAGACTACCAGGTATGAAACACTGTCTCGGTCTTGCCCGTGCCACCAGGCCAAGCCATCTTGTCACCCAGGGAAGGTTTCAGTGGATCTGTTAGTCTCTCATTATTGGGGGGGCCCTGGGGAGCTGGCAGGCCATTCCAACTGTCCCTGTAGGGGAGGGAACTTCTTTTTCTGGCATCAAAGTTGTGATGGACACAGAGAAGAGGGGGAGAGGTGAAAAATCCATCATATTTCATATGATTTGCTTCATCTAAATTAATGCTGCTGGGTAAAAAAGCTTCTAAATGAATTGGATGAATTTTGAGTCTGGCAGGGCCAGACCCAGTCACTTTTTTTAAAATTTTTTTTTTAATTTTTTTTTTTATTAGTGAGACATCATGTGGTATAGTTGTAGACTTAGAAATTTCTGTGCTTGGGTTTCAATTATACAATGATTAAATACCCATCCCTCCACCAGTGCCCATTTCCTACCACCACGGATGCCAGTATCCCTCCCACCCCCCACCCCACCCCCAGCCCACCCTGCCTCTGTGGCAGGGCATTCCCTTTTGTTCTCTCTCTCTCTTATTGGGTGTTGTGGTTTGCAAAAGAGGCAATGGGCAGACCCAGTCACTTTTGTGTACCTTCTGAGGCACCCAGGCCAGCCATTCCTCGACTTGTGCTGTGTTGAGGACATGAAATGGACTAGACTGGGTGTCTGGCCTCGGTCTCCCTGGGGTAGGAGTAGGCCTGTGTCAAGGCCCTGCCCTTGTTCTTTCCTTTTGTTATTACCGTAGTGCAGTTTCTCCTCTGCCCTGCTTCGTCCCCAGTGAGGAGAAGTCCCCATGTTGGCAAGTGCTATTAGGCGAGTTCTGGTACCATTCCTTTACGTCTCAAACCCGAGCCTTATCCTATCGTGGTCACAATAAGAAAATAGCTTTCACAGACTTGGCGGTTGGCTGCTTAGTTTTAAATGCCTAGAACCTGAACCAGTGCCTGAGTCAGAGTTCCTGAGGTCAGGAGCTCCCCTCATGGGTTACCCAGAGAACAGCCTTCCTCCAGGCGTCTCAGGCTGGAAAAGCCGAGTTTCTTGCCACAGTAGAGCTCTAAGACAGTGGCGAGGCTCTGAGAGTCAACTAGGGGCTGGAGCAATAGCACAGCGGGTAGGGCATTTGCCTTGCATGTAGCCCACCCGAGTTCGATTCCCAGCATCCTATATGGTCCCCAGAGCACTGCCAGGAGTAACTCCTGAGTGCAGAGCCAGGAGTAACCCCTGTGCATTGTCAGGTGTGACCCAAAAAGCAAAGAAAGAGTCAACTAGGGAAGGATGACCCCCTGCTCCCCCCACCCACTCCACCCACTCCGGCTGGGTGCCGGGGGGCAAGGCTGGCCCCGAGCTTGTTGTGTGCTGCTCCTTGAACAAGCTTTTCTGCGGCAGACCCTCCCGGACGGCCACATGCCTGCGATGAGAATGGACCGAGGCGTGTCCATGCCCAACATGTTGGAACCAAAGGCAAGTACCACTCTTCCCCACCCTCAACTCAGGGGCAGCGCCGGGACCCCGGCCTCCACACAATGACAGGGCTTCTATCTCAGCCTCATTCTCAGGAGTTCGAGAGCCCGTTGGCTGTCACCTGAGCCCTCGCCATGCTCTGCGGGACCTTGCCATTTCCCTGGATAGGGCACTGTGTGTCCCCCGAGGGAGAGTCATGGCACCTGTTTCCTATAACCTCCCATTCACTCACGCCCCTGTCTCTACACGCTGGCCCCATGCCCAGTGCTGAGAGCAGCTGCAGGCCATGGCAGGTGGGGCACACCAGCCCAGGGTGCTTGGGCCGTTTCCAGGTTTAGCATGGCACGTCTTACTTACATCAGGGTCAGCCTCAGTTCAAGGCTACGGGGGGAGGGGGTGGTCACTCAGAAGGGTGGCCATTCAGTGCTGCCAGTGGCTACTCCTGAGTGCATTTCCATCTATCGGGTACCCGAACATGGCTTCCGGCTGCCGGAGCCCACACAGAGCAGGACTGTGGAGTCTGCACAGAACTATGGGCAGCCCCAACTGTGGACCCGAGCTTTCACCTCTCTGCTTCTCTTCCTTCCCAGGAACCTTCCCTTCTCTTCCTTCTCTTTCTTCCTTCACATGTTCATCTCCCTTCAGACAACAAGACCTGCCCCCGGCACAGTCACTTGCCTTGCACGTGACTGGCCCTGGTTCAGTCCCTGCTGGTGTGACCCCTCCCCCAAACCCAAATAAATGCACAAGAGCCACAGGTTGCTCCCCTGATCTGTGGGGAAATCTCCTGGATCCATGGGGGAAAATCCCCTGACTCTTGCAGGCCTCTACTGGGGCCCCTACGGCTGCATCCCGGGGGGATTCCCTCGTGCTCGTTTGTAGAGTGGACCTCCAGGTTCTAGAACAGCTGTTCTATCTTCCACAGATATTTCCCTATGAAATGCTCATGGTGACCAACCGAGGGCGCAACAAAATCCTCAGAGAGGTGGACAGAACCAGGCTGGAGGTAAACATTTTATAGACTTTTTTTTAAATATAAACAAAATGCATAGAGTTATGTAAAATATGTAAGACTAATATTTTTACCATTATCTAGATATTTTTATTACCAATTTTATTACCGTAACATAGATAGAATTATAGATACCCAGTCTCGATGGCATGTCCTTTCTTGTTTTTCCTCCTACTTTCCTATTAAGAAATATTTCAGTGGAAAAAAAGGGAAAGGATCACATCCTGGGTAGATGATTACAAGAAGGTTATAGAGGGAAAACATCCAAATACCTATGTATGTATTTAGCACTGTAGCACTCCCATTGTTCATCGAATTGCTCGAGCGGGCGCCAGTAATGTCTCCATTGTGAGACTTGTTGTTACTGTTTTTGGCGGGTCGAATATGACACAGGGAGCTCGCCAGGCTCTGCCACGTGGGCAGTATTTAGCAGATGAGTATAAAATGTGAGGTAGCATAAACTCTAAAACAGGGGCTGGGGTTCTGCGGTTAGAGCATGAGCCTTATATGTGAGGCCTGGAGTTTGATCCCTGGCACTGGGAAGAGGGAGAAATAAAATGTGCAGGAGTTCAGTGGTTAGGGCCCTTGCACGCAGCCTAGCTGGGTTGAATCCCGGACACCACTTACGGTCCCCTGAGCATCACTGAGTGTGACCTAAAAACAAACAAACCCAAATCCAGAGACATGGCATGATTTTCCTCTTTTTCTTTGTAGAGACTGGATGTTGGCATCCTTGAGTCCGGGAATGTGCAGTGGGCATCTCTCCCTGCCTGCCCCCTTCCAGAAAGATCTCTGACTGAGATCTTTCCCCAGAGCCCTGGAGAGAGAGGGAGGAGAGGGAGTGAGATGGAAGGGGTTTTCCTGGAATGGCATTCTCTTCCGGCCGTTTCCGCATTCCTGGTGGAAGGGTTATCTGGGTCCACGTACCCAAGACCTCCTTAGCCGTGAAACACTGATCTTTGTACTTTTCCATCTGAGTGGTTTTAATTAAGAAAAACTCTGGCTGCGTTTCATCAGGAGTCATTACTGTTCCCGGCCAGAGGGCGGCCTTTGGTAGGCAGGTCGGGAGGACGCAGGCCCCGGTCTCTGAGGGAGCTTAGCTAGGAGGTCCCATGGATAGAAGTTCTCAGGGGACCTCCTGTGGCTGAAACCGGAAGAGGAAACCCTGGAGCTCCCCCTAGGACCCTCCTAGAAGCCCCTGGCTTGCTGTTGTCCTTTCCCCTACATCTTCTCATCCTGCTCACTCAAGACGGACTCGCCTCATTAATCCGTACCCTTCCTCTGCACTTTCATCAGTCAGATGAGAATATCTGCTCCCCTGGTGCATGGAGGCGAGGGGGCCTCCCCAGGCCAGCCCAGACGCCCAGAGAATATTCCTTCGGGTCCACTGCCTTGGAGGGTGACCCCTGTGTCCCCACTCAGCCTGGCTCCCCGACGCCCTGTGCTGTGTGTGGACAGCCTGACCCCTGTCCTTCTCTCCCTCCCTCCCCCACAGCGCCACTTAGCCCCTGAAGTCTTCCGGGAGATCTTCGGAATGTCCATCCAGGAATTTGACAGGTTACCTCTTTGGAGACGCAACGACATGAAGAAAAGAGCCAAACTCTTCTAAGTCCCGCGCCGCTGGCCATCGGAGAAAGAGCCCCGCGCCGGCAGAGGCCTGGAGGCTTCGGTGTGACGGGCCCCACCCAGCTCGACATTTGCAAGTTGCTGTCTTGCAGTAACCGAAAGCAAAAACCAAAACCCAAAAAAAATTAAAAGTGGGGGTAGGGTGGGGTGGGGTGGGGAGGGAATCGGATTCATACACCCAGAGGCCACGCTCAGGCCAAATCATGGGCAGCACTTGCCAAGAAGCAATGGGGAAGACCTTCCTGCGTCCCCCGTACTGGACAGTAGTGCTCACACTGACCTTTTTCTATCCCCTTGAGCCCACCGAGGAGTTTCTGCTTTTGTTTTCCTTTCCCTCTTGTCCAGCCACAGGGCGGCCCGTGGGGGTGAAAGCCAGCAAGTGCCCTTAGGAGCTGCCTAGTGAAAAAACGCTGGAGCTGGTCCAGGGAGGAAGTTCTGCTGGGGGGCGTGGGGGTCTCCAGGGCAGGCGCTGAGGGTCCCGTGCAGGCGGCAGCAGCCTTTTGCACTCGCCTCTCCCTCCTGGCTTCCGCATGGCCAGGACTCAGGGAACCAAGTGGGCAGTGCTGTCCAGGGGGCCGGCCAGCAATCAGAGTCATTTTTTTCACAAGCCCCTTGTTCTCTCCTGTGTGCTCAGCCCTGGTTGGCAAATTCCTTGACCTCTTTTTTTTTTTCTTGGCTTTTTTTTCTTCTTTGCTGTTTTTTTCTAAAGTGTTTGAAAGAGAAGGAAAAGGAATGAAAGGAAAAGCTCCCTGGACTCTTTTTTCGACTTCAAGTGGTCTGCTTTGTTCTTCCCCCCCTCCCAGGATCAGGGGCCCGTCTCAGATCTCCACTTTGCCAAGGAAGGAAAGGGAAAACTGGCTTCCGGTTGGCCCACTTGCATGCTGATCGGTGGGGCCATAGCACTCACAGCACACACCACACACACACACACACACACACACAAATAAGGGGCTCTGTCACTTCCCAGCACGCATCCCTGCTTGCCGGCACTCTGGGATCAGATCAAACCCGTGCCACTTCGGCTTTTCTTTTTCAAGGTCTTTTCAATAATATGCTACGATGAGGCATGTTTTTCTCTCTTAAATTTCCGTACCACTAAGGTAGCTTGCCTCCAACTGATTTATCTTGACCTTAATGGCTTGCATACTTGCCTGTGTTCAGAGCCTCTGTGTGTGTGTGTGTGTGTGTGTGTGTGTGTGTGTGTGCTCACTAGATAGCTGTGTGCCTTGGCTTCTTCCTGCCACTGCAGTGTTGGCCCTGCCGTGCTGCCAGGGACTTGTGCACAGGTGCATGGGGCTCAGAGGTCAAGGGTCAAGCTAGAGAATACCCCCCAGGAGCACCTCCTTTCTGGAAGGGTATTGCTCCCCAGCATCCCCCACACTCCTGGATTTTTTTTTCCTTTGGTTCAAGTCAGCAATGACCACTTAGCAGGATGTTCCCTCCCTCCAGCCCCCCAATTTCGGTGAGGGTGTAAGACTCCCAGTGCTGACTCACAAATGCTGCTTCCTCTGTGGTGGGTCGGTGGGGACCCAACCACTGGAGGTGAATTCCTGGTGTTGTCGTGCTTTGGGACTCTGAATTGCGGTCCCAGCTGGGTTTTAAAACCAAAGGAAGAAACAAGTGCATTCCGTGACATTGGCCGAAGATCTGAATGAGTTTGTAGCAGGGCCACCGTGGTGCAGAGGAGCACAGCCCGAGGGGTCCCCGCAGGCCCCTACCCACATCACGCCTGCCGGTGACCCAGCAGTGGCCGAGACCTGCTGCCAGGGGCTGTGTGGCTTTGGCGTCTCTGCCGTGCTCTTCATGGAGGAATCAGAACTCGCTTGGCCTTGGCGCCATGTACTGAGGACAGTTCTCTCAAGTCCCCGTGTGCCGGACCTGTTCATGGTGTTCCGTAGATGGTTCTGGAAAGGTGACCCCGAGGAGACCAGCTCCATGGTCTGAAGCCACTATGCAGCTCCCGCCTGTGTCCTTCACACACGCGTCACCCCCCAACCACCCCACCCACCCACCCCCATCACCCACTGGCCCACAGCAACTTCCACATGGCCCCACTGTGCCCTGGGCCTTGATCTGCTTTGACTGGGGAGTGGGGGGTGGGGGGGGCATGGTGGAATCCCCATATTGCCTGCCACAGTCTGTCCCAAAGATGATGACCCATGGGGTCCGAGCCCTTGGCTGGCAGAGAAAGGAAAGGCTTTATCAGTTATGATAATTGTCAGTATGAAAAAAAAATCATCATGAACGTTAGCCAAATCCCCACTCTTGGCCAACGAAATGACTTTGCTCATACCCTTTGAACTCAGTTCTGCATCCAGCCAGGGCGGTGGGGGAGTTGGGGGGGGTGGTGCAGGGAGAGGAGGCGTGGAGAGCTTCGTTCATAGCAAGTGTAAGAGCACGTCTCAACTCCAGCAGGCAGAGCAGCGAGGCTGGTGGCCAGAACGGTGAGTAGAGAAAGACAAACCTTGCCTTTCTCTGCTAACATGGGCATCCCACCTGCCCGCCAGCAGATGAGCAGTGCGCTGTGCCGAGGGACAGGACATGGAACCCACTGGGCAAGTGCCACCCCCCCCCCCCCGACTCCACTGCCAGGCAGCAGTTCCCACTTCAAGAAGGGGCCAGGGCCCTCTGCCTCTAACTGTGACATCTGACGCAGGCACTGCAGTGCCCTACCCAGTTAGTTACATTGTGTCCCCCAGAGTGTCTTAGGCCTGTAACCCTGGGGATATGCTCCTCGCTAGGATCCCACATGGAGAATGCCCCGTGCCTCAGCACTGGGGACGGGGACATGTGTTGGCCAAGCTTCCCTGGGGGGAGCAGCAAAGGGCTATGCTTGCAAGCACTGAGCTTCCTCCACACCCCCACACCCCCAACGCCTGGATGGCACCACGCAGAGGGGCCCTTCATGACAACAGGACAACCAGTGCTTTCTTGGAAGCTCGCTCCAGAGAAGCCGGGGCACTCTCTAGTCTTCCCGGGAGCTTCCAGAGGAGGCACGCAGAGCATCTACTGCCAACGATGCTTCGACACGTTGGTTTGAGTCAGGAAGAGTTGAGATGTGACTCCTTCAACCACTAAAGATGAACTGCCTCTTCTCTGAAACCTCCAAAAGAAATGCTAGACAGAGAGAGACAGAGAGACAGAGAGAGAGTGATAAGGTGCATAAAAGGTCTTTTATTCTGTTGGATCCTATCGTCTTGTCGCTCCTCTCCCCTGTTGTTTCCAAGTCTCCCTCCCTCTTCTTCCGGGGTGGGCAGGAGTCGCATTTCCTCTTCCGGGGCAGCGCCAGAGCCACGTGCCTCTCAGCAGTCCTCTTCTGTCAACCCGGCTTGTCCTCCCGGAGAAGCCCCGCTGGACACGTTGATAGACCTTTCGCCGAATCCCTTCACACTTTGAAGCAATCCCCTTTTTCTAAACACATTGCTTCTCAGATGATTGTAGAGTTAACTCGCTTTTGCAAGTTTTCAATTTTACACCCCTTTGGATAAGCTGTCTTTCTAAAATATACATATATATATATTTAAAGTGAACTTGGGGTGAGTGTTCCTGCATGTTGAGGGGGCGGGGACTCCTCCGGTGGTGGGCTCAGGGGGGCCCTCTGTGTGACTGACATGAGGGGTGATGGAAGGAAGGTGACCTTCGCGTCACCCACCTTCCTGCGTCCTCGCAGACAAGTTTTGTCTTTCTCTACTCACCTTTTTCCTGGTCGCCATTTAACCTGAATGTCCAAGACCAGCCTTGATTTTAGTTCACTTTTCAAATTGTTTCCTTTTGCCAAACTGAGTGTTGGGTAGTCTTCCCTGAAACTCACTCCCTTAGTGTTCCCTTTGGTGAATGTTCTCTTTAGACCAAAACAAAACAAAACAAAAGATTATTTCAGGCTTGAGATTTGCAATGACTCCATCTAACAGTGATGTACCTTACTGACGGGAACCACCAAGCCCCGGTGCAGTGAACAAAAGAGAAACATGTTCTTGGAATGTTATTTTATTTTTTGAATCACTGTCTTTACATTTGCCGCCCAGGAAGCAAAGGGGTAGCGTGGTGACTGACATGCTTTTTTGCCTATGGATTTTTGTGCTTTTATGTGGACACGTGTAACGTATGGCAAACTTTAGAGGAAAAAAAAAAAGAAGGGGTGGGGGGAGCTATCAGTTTAAGCTGAAACTTTCTGAACAAATATATGTGTGCACAGCCAAGTGGAACCAATTCAGCATTTTCTGAAGCTTGTGTAATTGAGTGGCGATTGTTAACCTTAATAAAAATTCTTCCCCAAAGTGTGTCTCATGAGTAAAAATGGCATGAACCCATTTCTCAGGGGTCTGAAGGAAAGTGAAGAGCTGGTGTCTTCTCTCTTCTGTCAGAGAGCTGTATGTGTGTGTGTGTGTGTGTGTGTGTGTGTGTGTGTGTGTGTGTGTGTGAGGGAGGAGCAGGAGGGGTGCAGAGATGCATCCTCACAGCCCCTCCAGGAGTAAACATCCATGGTTTCTGTCAGGGCCCCACAGCCCTGCATTGAAGCTCTTGACTCTCCTCATTTTGAGTTGGGGCTTCTGGAATTTTCTCCCAAGAGTCAGGAGGTACCAAGCTGCTTCCCACACACCCTCCCCTTTCACGACAGCTAATATCTTGAAAGAGCTGCTCTAGGAAGGATGCAGGTGCCAGTATGCAGGGGTGGCCCACCCCTACCCCACCATCCTGGCTGCACTTGGCGCTGTCTTCCCACCCCACAAGGCTGCAGTTCCCCCGCTCACGTCCTGGGCCCCCAACTCCGTGTCTGCACTGTGTGCTTCCTTCGTCAGCCTCTCTACTCCATGGTGTCTTCCTTGCTGCCTTGAAAGAAAAACCTTCTCCCGTTTGAGAAAGATTCATCCCAGCTTCCAGGAGCCCAAACAAAATCAGAATCAAAAAATGCAGCGGTATTTTTTAATTATTTTTTTATTGAATCACCGTGAGTCTTACAAAATTGTTTATGATTGTGTTTCAGTCATACAGTGTTCCAACACCCATCCCTCCACCAGTGTCCTCAGTTTCCCTCCCACCCCTTCAAGCCACCACCTCTATGGCAGGAACCTCTCTTCTCTCTTTTTCTTTTTCTCTCTCATTTTAGGCATTATGGCTTGCGATACAGATGCTGAAAGATTATCATCTATATCTTTTTTTTTTCTTGCTTTTTGGGTCACACCCAGCAATGCACAGGAGTTACTCCTGGCTCTGCACTCAGGAATTACTCCTGGCGGTGCTCGAGGTCACCGTATGGGATGCTGGGAACCGAACCCAGGTCGGCCGTGTGCAAGGCAAATGCCCTACCCGCTGTGCTATCACTCCAGCCCCTATCATGTATATCTTACCTGCTTTCAATACTCAGTTCTTGTCCAGAGTGATAATTCTCAACTAATTTGTCATAGCGGGTCAAAACGCGTTTTGTTCTCTTGTTTTCTATTGGATAGGAAATGGTGAGTCTGTGATTTTTTATCCAAGAATCCAAACCAAACACTGAACCACATCATCTCATAGACCCATTGCTGTGGGCTGCCTTTGACACCCTGCAGTGGGTGGGATTGGAAGATGGGAGTGTGTGAAGGGTGAGCGCGTTCCTTTGACTTAGACAGGTAGATGCAGTGGGTGGAAAATTGTGAAACTTGAAAGGTAAGCTAGATTCTGAGTTACTTGTTCTGTTCTTCCTGTCTAGATTTTGGACTTGTGAGAAAGGCAATCTCCTGACCCACTGGCACAGCTATTAACACCCTCCACCTATCCAGCCTGCTGTCCTCATCAATCTTGCTCTCAGAACAGAAAACCAGACTGGGTGAAGGGAACAGCACACAGATACTTCCTTCTCCCAGTTCTGGGAATGGGAACCCCAAGGAGAGGGTGATAGGAGACACTGGCCCGGGGAGAACCTGCTTGGAGTGTGGGCAGTACCCACTTCTGGGCTCAGAGCAAACAGGAGGAAGGACACTCCCAGGCTTCAGAGGCCAGTGCACTTCCTAATACTGCCACCATCATGCTGACAGCGTGCTCTAGCCCTGAAGCTTAATACTAAAGGGATTAGGGCTTCAACATGTAGATTTGGGAGGAGGGAGAGAAGCATGAAACCCCTGCCCCCTCCCCCACACATCAGCCTTGTGGAGTCTTACCTGGAAGCTGGAGACGGTAATTCTCAAGACAGTTGGCATGTGGGGGCTAGAGGGATGGTACAGCGGGTAGGGCATTTGCCTTGCATGCAACCGACCCGAGTTTGATCCCCAGCACCATATATGGTCCCCAGACCTCACTAGGAGTGATTCCTGAGCCGAGAGCCAGGAGTAAGCCCTGAGCACCATCAGGTGTGCCCCCCCCCAAAACAAAATCAACAGTTGACATGTGGCGTTTCCTAGTGTAGGAAACTGGAAACTGGAGACTAGTGTAGGAAACTCCAGGTCTGTGCTCTGCTTGCCCCACACAAGCCTGATGAAGCCACACACGGCACGCAGCCTGTCTGGAACTCTGGAGTATCTGAGCCTTCAGCGTTTCCGTGAACCGTGAGCCCCTGCCTGTCACGGTCAGCCTCACTCTGCAGTGCTCTCAAGCCATAGACGTGCAGGACCCTTTGTGACCAACCAGCCTCACTTCTCTTGTTTCTCAGCTTCCCTCCCCTCGTGCCTGACTCTTGCCTTCCAGCAAGAATCTTGACTTCTCGCCTTCCAGCTTTCAGACCCCTGCTCTGCCCCCTGTAAATCCCCTGTCCACCCCTGCCTGGCTCACCTTATCTGCTTTGCCAATGATGCTTCTTCTGTGCCGTGTCCGACTCTTTCAGTGAGTGCGAGTGGAGGGTCGACCTAGGTCCGGAGAAGGGAAATCAGAGCAACATAGTTTGAAATGCTCTTTGGAGTTGTCCACGTGGATCTCCCTTGGGCTCCACTGGCCTTAAGTAGGAGACAGGAGAGCCCACGCCCTCCCCATGGTTCGCCCTAGATGGGCCCAGCCCAGCCATCCCAGGCCATTCTTAGCATACCTGCTTGGTCATCAGCTTGGACCCGGGTCAAACGTTGCCTAGCAGCGCTGGCTCTGCAGGGGTTTCGGTTTCTCTGTTGAGCTGGAATGCGTCTTCTCCACTTTGAGATCCAAGCTCTGTGTTTGTTGTGCTGTAACTTCATAACAGCCTTACCAGACAGAAAACTGCTTGTAGGCCATGAGAACAATAAGAAAACACCACTCAGATGCTGAGAAGATTCCCGGCTCTCAGCCAGCAAGCAGCAAAGCTGGGGTTCCCCATGGGTGTCCTCTGCAAATCCCAGGCACTTTTCCTCCACATGCCAGCCTGGGGCTTCTTGAGAGCAAAGACTGTGTCTCCCACATTCTGCTCCTGTTGGGTGCCCACTGCATAAGAGTTATGAGACCAGCCACCATCCCCATCATGACTGCCAAGATTAGCAATCAGCTTCTCCAAGTTTTAGTCTGTCCGTCTGAAAACATGGACAAAATGATAATACTCCACGACAGAGTAGTGGCTACATTACAATGCTGGCTGAACCCAGTGCAGTGCCTCACTCAGAGCAACTGTCCAGAAACTCTGTGATCTTTATTAAAAGTAACTCAGCAGAGAGAGAGAGAGAGAGAGAGAGAGAGAGAGAGAGAGAGAGAGAGAGAGAGAGAGCAAAATGGGCTGAGTGCATTCTTTGAGCATGGGACGCCCGAGTTCAATCCCCTCTGTGGACACCCCAACACCGTCAGGAGTGATTTGCAGGCACCATTGGGTATGGCTCCAAAACAACTAGAGTACCTGGGCTCGGGAGACAGCTCTGTGGGAGTAGGCGTGCCTTGCTTGTATGATGAGACCACGGGTTCAATCCCCTTCTCCCCAAGAGAGTAACCACTTTGATGTGAGGACCCCATGAGGAACCTGAATCAGTAATGAATACCCACTCTTAGGGACTCTCTTAGGGATCCTGAGCCTGAATGAAGTCAGGCCAACTGCCAGGATACAGGAAAACAGTCCGTGAGGAAGGGGCGTTAGTAGTGCCTGCACCAGACCTAGAGCTGTTTCTAATGGTATATTCATTTCAGAACTTCCGTTGGGGCTTTTTCTCTCTGGCCTTCATGTTAAGACTCCAACTTTTCAGACTTCTTTTACTGGTCAGCACTTCTTCTTCCCCACCCCCCCGCCCCCCTTATATTTATTTATTGAATCACTGTGGGAAAAGTTACAAAGCTTTCACGATTCAGTCTCGGTCATACAATGATCAAACACCTTTCCCTTCACCAATACATATTTTTCACCACCAATATACGCCCCTCCCACCCCTCCCAATGCCCGTGAGGCAGATGATTTCTACTTAAATCTCTCTCTACTTTGATTGCATTCATTATTTCGACAAAAGATGCACCATTATTGTTTAGAATTTCCCCCCCCCCCCCCCAACAATCAGAATTTGGTCAGCACTTCTTTTTTTTTTTAATTTATTAGTGAAACACCATGAGGTACAGTTGTAGACTTACAAATTTTTGTGCTTGGGTTTCAGTTAATACAATGATCAAGAACCCATCCCTCCACCAGTGCCCATCCTCCACCACCACGGGTCCCAGCATCCCTCCCCCGCCCTCCCCGTCCCCACATCCCACCCTCCCTCTGTGGCAGGGCATTCCCTTTTGTTCTCTCTCTCTCTCCTTTTGGGTCCTGCGGTTTGCAAGAGAGGCATTGAGTGGCAATCATGTCTGGTCAGCACTTCTTGACTGTTTTCGTAACAGCCATCTCTGGGCAAATCACCATCAGGGTGGAGGTGCCCTGCGGATATGCAAAAGCTAAAGTTGTCCCATGCATTCAGAACAAACTCCAGCATCAAGCTACCTTGATTCAAGTTCCTGGATGATGCCAGTAATTAGCCGTGGAACAAGTGACAATTTGCATGGCGTCTCTAAGCCCCGATTTCTATTGATAGAAACTGGAAATAATAATCATCTCTACCTCCAAGCATTCTGGGGAATTCTCTCGTGTTGAACACGATCCAGCACGGTCGGAAAAGCGCAGGACATAAGCTTTTATTCATCAAGTTGCTACCATGCAACTGAGACCCGCGTTGGCCCAGTACTGAGCTAAGTGTGGTCCTGGCTCATTTCCGGCCACTCACAGGCCTTCTCTTTTGCACCCACAGACCCGGTCTACAGAGTCTAAGCATCTTATTCCCAATATGCCTGCCTGGTGGTGTGGCTGGGATTCGGAAAAGGGTCCCTGCATCCTGCCGCCCTCCCTCCCCATCGTGCCCTCCCTGGGCATCGTGACCAGCCAGGGAGACAGACACCATCAAGGGACACACTCAAAGGTGTGTCTTGCTTGGGGATCACCTATTTCTGGGGTTGGGGGCTGAGAGCCCCCTATTCCCTGGGTGAGGGGGAGACCATCTCTTACCTATTTGAGGAATAGCTAGAAGAGCTGAAACTCTAGATGGCTTTGGTTCCAGAAGGATCTTTTCAGTGGTATGACCCAGTCACAAGCCTGCTCTCTGCTCCGGGGGATGGGGGGGGGGGGAATGTGGAGGCGTTGGCTCAGCCCCCCTGCCTGGGGGCTGGAGAGGGCTCCTCCTCCCCCAGCAAAGGCAAACAGCCTGCCTGGGTGTGTCTCCTACCCTGCCCTGCTGGCCCAGGCCCATTGTTGGCCGGAAAGCCCTGGGAAGGGTGGGGACTGGCAGCCTTTGAGAAGCCCGGGTGGCCAGGGGCCTAGTGCCCAAAGCTGGGGGTGGGGGTGGGGGGCTTCCCTCATCCCAACTTTGAGGACCTGCCCCCACACGGTCCATCCCCATCTCTCCCACAGGAGCTTGGGACTCTGACCAAAAGGGCCTCTGGGGGGCGGCTGTGGCCAGGGGGAGCTCTGGAGGAGGGTGGAAGAGGATTTTTATTTTCCTTTCCAATCTCAACTGGATAAAAAGGCTCTCCTCTGGGGGGGTGGGGGGGCTGCCTTTGTCCCGAGCACAATAGCCATCCCTGGAGAGGCTTTTCTGTATTTATTTGTGCCCTCACCCCCTGCTGTGGCCTCTTAACTCAACCCTTCCCTTCAGATAAAAAGAAAAGTTGGCTTGGATAAAACTCCCTCCAAAGCCTGGGTGGGTTTTTTTCTCTTTTTTTTCTTTTTTTCTTTTTTTTTCTGTCTTGCTTTTTGCCTGGTTCAGGGAGTGGGTCCTTCTAGAACATTCTAAGGGCCCCAAGACTGGGCAGAGCTTGGGAATTCAGCTCAGGGTGTGAGAGTCCAGATGTTCAGAAGATGCTGGTGGTATATGGCAGGCAGCAGGGGATCTTTGGGGCGTTGGTGGGAAAGGACCTCTGATGAGCCAGGGGCTTCCACTGGTCATCCCAGGTTGAATTTCACAGCACAGCGCTGGGCAAGGTGGGGCGGGGGTGGGGGGGGGAGAGTGTATCCACTGCCCAGTGGGGCCCTCACATTCTCCCATCACATCCAGAGGCTTCCTCCCTCCTGAGACCACCACTGCTGCTCTGGGGGTAGAGACATTAAACAAGGTTTTCTAACAATTTGCCCAAAGGACCGTGTTTGCACAGACACATACCAGCCTTTCTCAGCAAGGTGGAGCCAGGCCATAAAAAACATTTTGTTCTAAGCTGGAAGGATGCTGGCACAGAAAGAGTGGGTTCTTTTATTCCTGCGATTGTCACCACACACACCCCTGTGAAAAGTTAGAAGGTGTTGATGGCAGAGCCCCATCAGATAGCAGCAAGAGGCCACCAGGCCCCTCTGGGTCTGGGTTCTGCTATTATTATTTTTTTTAAATGAACACTCCCCTCCTGCACATAAAAACAAGGCATTCCCGACAACTCAATAAATTACTACTATTTATTAGTCCTTTTAGTTTTACTTTCTTATTTAGTTTGAAGGCCTCATCCAGTGCTGCTCCAGGCTCTACACTCAGGGATCACTCCTCGTGGGGCTCGGGGGATCGTATGGAATGCCAGCCTTTGGACCCGGGTCAGCCATGTACAAAACAAAAGCCCTACTGGGTGGACTATCTTTCTGGCCCTGTAGTCGTTATTTTCACTAAATAGCTTCCACAGAACTCATCACATTTGTGCCACATGGCCTGTGAACCTATGAAGCAGGACAAATATAATCAGGCAAAGGTGTCTGGGAATATAAATCAGGTAGTTGCCATGGGGAGTCCCAAGGGATGTTACTAAGGTGCAGGGCTGAGGGGAGTTAAAGGATCAGGTGGGACAGTGGCCTGAGGCTTCGTGATTTGTGGTGACACTGGAATTGATGACATTGGAATGGCTCTTAAGTCTAGCCCTCAGGCTTTGATAGGGAGGGGGGGGCAGTCCCCAGACAGAAGGCTGCAATGTGGGGGTGGGCTATTGCCACCCACCCTCACCTCTTGGATCTTTATTGTCATCAAGTGGTTGCTGTAGTTCACCGCAAAGTCACAACATGGTGGCTACACACAAATGGGGTCTGTTTGGCTCAAAACCAGCTGGGGAGGGGGAGGGAATTATTGCCCTCGAGATGAAACAAAAAGGTTGCCTGACTTGTTCAAGCTGGCTGAGGGAGCGGTGGGAGGGGCAGAGGTGTCATCCCGGGTTGAATTCCACAGCTCAGGATGCCCAGTTCACAAAGAGATTCTGGTTCGGTAGTTCCAGGGTGGGGAACTGGATATTAAAGCTCAAATTGAAAAATCCCTCAAGGAAAGGGTGTTGCTCCCTTCCGCCCTCCTCCCTCTGGAAAGAAAGATGGCGGCCACATGGGAGCCTTGTGGACAGCAGGTATGAGCCGGGGGTGTGGGGGCGACTAAAACCTCATGGGAAGGGGGGCGTTCCGGTCCGTCCTTCACGCCCTACCGAGGTCCCCAGTCGCCCCCCGCGAGCGGCTCTCCAGCACAGCTACGGCCCCAGAAGCACAAGGACTTAATGCAGAACCCGGCAGCTTGGAGCAGAAAAGTGAACGGACTATGCGTTAATCCAGGCCATCAAGTCTGCCGGAGGGGAAAGGGTGTTGCCCCATTCGCCCTCTCCTCTCTGGAAAGAAAGATGGCGGCCACATGGGAGCCTTGTGGACAGCAGGTATGAGCCAGGAGTGTGGGGGCGACTAAAACCTCATGGGAAGGGGGGCATTTCGGTCCGCCCTTCACGCCCTACCAGGGCCACCAATTGCCCCCCACGAGCGGCTCTCCAGCACGGCCACGACTCCAGAACACAGAAACCAATTTCTTAGCTATCTGACTTTCAGTAGAAATACTTCCAGGGTCAATAGGTAAAATAGCAGAAATCCAAAACCAACATTTAATTCTTGAACCCAGCTGTAGAAAGCAAATCACTTCACAATGCTTTTTCAGCATGTCTGATTTGGGGGGGGGTAAACCCTAAATAATAGTGGTGAATCTTTTATTGGAACAATGAATCTAATCAAAGCAGATAGAGTGTTAACTAGAATTCATCTGCCTCACAGGGACGGGGAGGGGTGGGGGGTGGGGTTTTATTGGGGTTCTTCATGGTAAAAAATAAGTATTGGTAAAGGGAAATGTGTTTGATATTTGCATGACTGAGACCTAAACCTGAAATCTTTGTAACCTTTCCCACAGTGATTCAATAAATTAAAAAAAAAAATCCCTCAAGTGATTTGGATGATCAAGCTCGGTAGCCCCTGCCACACACGGTTTGGTCTCAGGCCAAGTAGGAACTGGCTCTCTGACCCAACAGGGTTAGTGGGGAGAGCGCTGGCTTTACACAGGGGCTGACCTGGGTTCAAGCCTCAGTATCCCATAGGATCCCCTGAGCACCGCCAGGAGTGGTTCCTGAGTGCAGAGCCAGGAATAACTCCCGAGTATTGCTGGGTGTGGCCCCATAACTAAGAAAAAAAGAACAAAAGACAAAACAAAACAATTGTCCTTGGCCAGGCTTTGTCCCCCACCGGCTCCCTTTGTTCTGAGCCCAGTGTCAGGCCCAGGACGTCTGTACTTGCAGAAAGGCTGCAATGCTCAAGGTCTCCCAGGGCACCCTCAGCACCTGCCTTCAGCACAGCGGGGCTGTCAGTCCCCTACTTACGGGGACTGTGCCACCTGCATCCATATAGATGCTACTTCCTGTGCTACTTGCAGGGACAATGCCATCTGCATCCATAGAGATGCTACTTCCTGTGCCAGCAGAGCACAGAGACGATGCCCTGACGATGTGAGATGAGAAAGAACCACCAGGTCTATAGTTACTTAAAGGCCCAACTATCCACTGGCTCAGTCTCCCTCTCACCATTCACAGCCTTGAACCCCCAGAGCCCCCATTTCCTATGCTGAAAATGGTATGGAACCTTATTCAATCAAACCTCATCCACTGCAGGTCCCGATGCACAGAATTTCTTAGTCTGTTGTGTACTGTTGTGTACTAGGAGCTGAGTTTTGACAGCCTTAACCCTTGGGTGATTCTCTGAGGCAGTCCCTCCTGGGAACATTAGGCATTGTCCTCAGGGCCGGGCTGGAGGGAGGGTAAGGAAAAAGGAAGCCAAGAGTTGAGATTACAAACTATTTTTTAAACATAGAAGTAGTTGCTGTGGGGGCTGAAGCAGTAGTACAGTGGGGTAGGACGCTGGCCTTGCACGTGACTGACCCGGCTTTCATTCCTGACATTCCCCAAGCCCCTTCAGGAGTCATCCCTAAGCAGAGCCAGCAGTAAGCCCTGGCAGTTGCTTTTATCTCTGAACTCTTACCTATGAAAACAACTGCACGATGCTTATAATAATAGTGCCTTCCCTCCTAACACAGGTCCACCCAGAACCTCAGAGTGTGACCTCATATGGAATAAGTCTTAGCAGATGTAATCAGGCAAGGATTCAGAGATGAGATCACCCTAGATTGGGGGTGAGGAGTGTCCTCATAGGAGTCAGAGCAGGAGACAGAGCTACCCAGAGAGAGAAAGGTCGGGGGAAGACAGAGATGGGAACTACAGTTGTGCTGCCACAAGGAATGCCAAGATACTGGAAAAGCACGGAAGGGTCCTCTGGGGGCCCTAAAGTGGAACCACGGTCTGTGTCACCTTGAGGGTGGACTTCTGGAGCCCAGGACTGAAGGAATAAACTCCTGTTGTCCCTAGACACGACATTTGTGTTGAGTTGCTATAGCAATCCTGATAGACAAATCACAATCTTTTCAGAGAAGGCAGATCTCTACACACAGAGACACCTGAACCTGAGTCCTGCCATGTGCAAAGTCTCGGGGCTCCGTGATACCCATCCAGGTAAGGAGAAACAGGCCTATTTCTCCAATGTGGGCAGGTAAATAGGATCTGATGCTTTCCTCCCTAGAAAAGACTGAACACTTACTTGTAACTGATTGAATTGCCTGCTAGGCCTCACTTGTCCAACCTCCTTGAATGGTCTGGTTGTAGGATGGGGAGTTGGAGGTCTGGCATAAGCACAGCCCACTTGGGGGTGGAGCCTCTGGGCAGAGCGAACCCAGCAGCTAATTGGGTGGTGGCAGATCTCTTCCTCCTTTCAGGGACTCTGTGGTTCCTTAGGCTGACCCTGGTGAAATGGGGTCATTATCCACCATTTCAAAGAGCCTTTGGGGCCAAAGATCAGCAAATTCACCTTCTCCTAGTAGACTATGAGATGTCGCCCAGTGTGTAGCGATCTCAGACTGGAGCCTCTAATCAGGATTGTGACTTGGACAGGTGATTCCAGCCTCTGTCTCCTCCTCTCCAAAATGAGCAGGAGGCCCACGCTTATCCCAGAGAGTTGTTGAGGATTAACGGAGTTCTTGATGTGATGTGGTCGAACCGAGCCAATCCCCAACCAGAAGCAACCTGTTCTTTCAAAACTAACAAAATGCATCTACTCGGAAAAAAGGCAATTGGGAAAGTGCAGTCTCCTGGGATCACACATATGCACTTTCTCAGAACCAAAGGCCTTTGTTGCTGCAGTCCCCGGGTAGAGAGGACTCTTTCCATCCAGGGACGGGTTGATAATGGCACTTCCTGTCAGAATAGCAAGGCATGCTGGGGCTTGTAGTTTGATGATGACACATATGTGCGACCTCTTCTAGCTTCCTAACATCATTTAAATATAATTTAGCTATGGGGACTGGAGCGATAGCACAGCGGCTGACCCGGGTTCGATTCCCAGGATCCCATATGGTCCCCCGAGCACCACCAGGAGTAATTCCTGAGTGCATGAGCCAGGAATAACCCCTGTGCATCACCGGGTATGACCCAAAAAAAAACCAAAAACAAACAAAAACTATATAATTTAGCTATTAAATTCTACATTAAGCTTGTAAGGTTAAAGTTTAAGATATGCACATAGTGACAATAAAGGGAGTAGAACATTATCAGTATTCTTGTTAGTTTGATTAGTATTCCGTATTGGATGTTATCACAACAAAGAAAAACAACCCACACATCTGTAAATTTTAAACTTGAGTGAACATGCCCGTGTCCTTCCCGGTTTATTAACAGTGCAGAATCCCAGACCCCACTGTTAGTGGGGACCCCGTAGGCTGAGGAGGGGGGTTGGCGGGGATCCAGTCACTGTCTCCGCAGGTCCTGGCTGCATGTGAGGAAGAGAAAGGAAGGGAGGAGAACAGAAGGATGATTAAGGTTACCCTACAGTGATCCTGGGGCTGGTGGTTCACAAATCATTATTTTATATGATTGTTGTGGGGGGCTTGGTGCAGGCAGCAGTAGGGGGAGACTTATTGATGCCAGGGTCTCCCTGGGCCTTATACCCGCTCCCCAGGGTGCTCTGCTACTTAGAACGTGTTGCAGTTCTAAGTAAAACTACAAAGGGCAGTTTTCAAAAATACAGTTGAAATGTGGCTGTTTGTTAGAAATATGAAGTTAGTTTGAATTAATGACAAGGAAGGGGCTGTGTTTACTTTAAAATTAAAACTGAAACCTTGACCTTTCATTTCCAGGCTCTATGACTGGTTTCTTTCAAACAATACAGAATGCCAAGGTCATAAAGTTTAGTTTAATGGGTCTTTTCCTGTGCCCACACTGCATAGTGCAAAGCCTTACACTCACCATTTCTCAATCGATAAGTCTTTTGAAGGGGGATAGAACTATGATTTAAAGAGATGTGTTCCAGTGTGGGACAAATGCTCCACCCATGCAGTGACATTCTTTAAAAATCTTTCCAGAGAACGGGTTTGTCCTTCCTTAGTCACGTGACTTCTCGGTCACACTTCTTGTCCTGCCAACACCACCCCGCAGACCCCTTTTCTGGGCACAGCCCTGTCCCCAGTTCCTATTGCTCTGTCCCAGGAATCCTCTCTTCTTCTCCCCCCTGTAAACCATCCCAGACAGACGTGCTGGGGACCAAAGGCATCTCTCAGGTCCTTCTCTTGGTATCCTCACGCCCAAGGAGACTAGGAGAGGGCATTGTTGCAAGGGTGCGGGTAGGGGGCACGCACTTGGTCCAGGACCACCCCAGCATATAAGAAGGTGCAAGGGGTCCCATGCTTGGCCACACATATGCAAGGCAGGGAGGGGCCTTCTAAGGTAGTCACCTCCACAACCCCCCTGAAGTAGAAGCCATTCTTTTTTTGAGAGGGCGGGAGGTAGTTATTTGGTTTTGGGTTTTGTCTTTTTTTTTCTCTTTTTGGGTCATACCTGATGATGCTCAGGGGTCACTCTTGACTCTGCACTCAGAGATCACTCCTGGCATTGCTCAGGGGACCATGTGGGATGCTGGGGATTGAACCCAGGTGAGCCATATGCAAGGCAAATGCCTCAAAGCCTGGTGATAGGGAGACTCTGGGCATTTCTGAGGATGGGGGCATGAGGGTCTTGACTGCCCAGCTAGCAGTCTTTTTGCTTCAGTAGCCCGAGCCCCCTTCCTTCTCCTTAGGGAGCTGGAGAATGGACATGACCCAAGAGTGCATGTTGTGGGTGGGGGATCGGGTGGCGGGGGGCGGAGGGAGTCCAGTTAGAGGGAAGAGTAGAGAGGTTGCCCTGGAAGCGTGACTCTTTCACTTCCACTCTGACTTGGAGGGTTGGGGAATCGCAGCCTTCCCCACAGTTGGGGGGTATCCCCTCTTCCCTCCTTACTCAAACCTTCCCAGTCCTCTGAGAGCATAAGGGAGTCTGGAATCTCTGCAATGCCCCCACTGCAAGGGCCGTACGACAGAGCTGAGCTTAAGAGGCCACCTGGAGCAAAGAGCATTCATGACCGCCTGGCAGAGCCTGGACAACTGGCACAGAGTAGATGCACAGTCAAAGTCCGTGTCTGTTAACTTATTAAATGAGCTTCGTGGCCTTTGTTCTCAGGATGATGGGCAGCCCAACCTCCATTCTAATATCTCATTCTAAAATGCCAGCAATTCCTGCTGGGTGTCTCCCGTGAGGGGCCTGGGGAATGCAGGGAATGACAGAGAAGAGGAATGTGAATAGGGTTGAGGTGGGGGTGGGGGGAGGGCAGGGCAGATGGCCAGGCTGTCAATCCAAAGAAAGCTCACCTCAGGGCCTACCTACACTGACCCAGAGACAATGACCCTTCAAGATCAGATCTCAGGGCACCTAACCAGATAAAGAAGTTAGCTGAATTTCAAATCAAGACAACAGCTTCAATGTCTACCCTAAGGGCTGGAGTGACAGCACAGCGGTAGGGGGTCTGCCTTGCACACAGCCAGCCCAGCCGAGCCAGGTTCGATTCCTCCCCCGCCTCTCAGAGAGCCTGGCAAGCTACTTAGAGTATCTCGCCCGCACGGCAAAGCCTGGCAAGCTACCCGTGACGTATTCAATATGCCAAACACAGTAACAAGAAGTCTCACAATGGAGACGTTACTGGGCCCGCTCGAGCAAATCGATGAACAACGGGAGGACAGTGTTTGTTTGTTTGTCTACCCTAAACTGACATTCCCCAACTGATTTGGCCGGTCATCCCCTTTTCAGAAATGAATGTTCACTGTTCTCTGGAAGTCCACCTTCTCTAAGGGAAAAGAGAAAGCCTCTGAAGCTGTTCACGCTTCATAAATTGCTTGACCTCCATGGCCCAGGTACCCCCACACCCCGCTTTGTGGACCACCACAGACCTATGCAACTTTTTCAATAGAGAAAATTCTCAGGACTTTGAGCAGGATGGAGTTCTGAGCTAGGACCCCACTAGTCACTTAATCACTTAAGTTCCCGTTAGTCAGCGATTTGCTCGAGCGGGCGCCAGTAACGTCTCCATTTGTCCCTGTTGCGTGCTAGTGTAGCCCAATGGCATCTGTTCGCTCTGGGAACATGAAGAGCCTCAAACCGATCGTTCATGACCTTGATGAAGAAGTCTGACCATCTGGTAGGTGGGCGGCCACGCGGTCTTTTGACATCCCGTGGAATCCAGTCGGTAACAGCTCTAGTCCAGCGGTCGTCTTTAAATCTCATTACACGACCAGCCCATCTGATTTTTAACCCCACTAGTACGACCCCATTAGTATGACCTCTAAAAGAAAAAGGAGGAAAAAAGAGTAATCAGTTGGTCTCCATCAAAACAAAAATCTTGTGGGCTGCCAAGGGTGTGATGTTTGACACTTGGTGGTGGTGGGTATGGGGAGCTGAGTAGCATTGCAGACGCCAGACAGTGAGATGGAACCTGTTGCAAGTAAACCACGTTACCGGAGTTAGTGAAAATCGCTGAAAAAAAGAAGAGAAAGATCAGAAGAGAATGAAACAGCACAAAGCAGTGGGAAAAGATGTTTTCAAACCCCCAACCTGATGAAGGCCAGCCCACAAAGTCTTCTTGGAGAATGTTCTAGCCTCGGAATATCCTGAATGAGTACAGGACGCACCTACAGAGGACAGAGATGCAGAATGATTCAGCCTCTGGGAAAGACAGTTTCTTATAGAGTTATTAGTCTCATGTCCTCCCTTTTTCTTCTAGGTGTTTATACAATGAAATCAAGACGTTGACTCCCACCAAAACCTGTTCACAAATGTTAATGCTGACTTTATTCCTGTTGCCCGAAGCTGGACACCTTCCAAATGGTCTTGAACGGGAGAATGAGTGTGGCTCTGCCTCTGTCCGATGGACTGGCCCAGGGCAGGCTAGAGCCTTGGCAGGAAGGGGGTGAGGCTCCAAGGTCTTGGGCTCGGTGGACGGGACGCCAGAATCAAAACACTTTTCTAGGATATGCTGGAAAAGAAAAACTTCCAGGAACAGGAAATCACAAATCAGCAACTTCAAGGGAGGCGTGGAGGAGGGAGAGTCCTCCACAAAGGGCACCATGGACACTGGGGGTGGGGGCGGTGTAATGCCCAGCGCCCAAGTGTGGTGCTGATTATACGGCTGGATGCGTTTGTCTAAACTCGCAGAGATGTCCAGCAATTGACTTCTGTGTGGGAAATTATACCTTGATTTTAAATATTGTGGGAAGAAACCAAAAGAAAAAAAAAGCAGCTCAGGTAAACACACCGTTATTACCCGTGTGAGCCATCGTGGGCTGGGTAAGCTGTTCGCAGGAGAGGCGAGTGACACCCGTCTGGAATAAAATTGTGAACAAACAGACTTTGGCTATATACGCCCACAGAAAGAAAGAAAGAAAGAAAGAAAGAAAGAAAGAAAGAAAGAAAGAAAGAAAGAAAGGAAGGAAGGAAAAGAAAGTGAGGGATAGCGTTGTGGAAGAAGTCACAGGTCAGGGGCTAGAAAGATGCTTCCAGGCTAAGGTCATGTTTTGCTTGAGGGAGTCCCAGACTCCATTCCTACCACTACATGGGTCCCCTGAGTAGCATCAGGACCAATGTCAGAGCCAGGAGTTGCCCCTAGGTACCACCTGGTGTGCCTCCAAAACAAAAATGAGTGGTTTCGAGTGAACCTTTTCCTGACACTTCATAGGACACACCCTACCCATACTGCAAGAGTAACGCACCACATTTGATGGGACTCAAAGTAGGAGGCAACCAACCTTAGAGGGAAATATTATATTATTTTGGTTCTGCTTTGGGCCAGGGATTGGGGTTTGGGATGAAAGCACCCAAAATATGGTCATGGGAAGGTATAATGGTGGTGGGATTGGTTTTTGAATATTAAATGTTTAATCAAATATTGTGAGCTATTTAATAAAATTTTAAAATTAAAAAAAAAAAGAATGAGTGGTCTGAGGACCAGGGAGATGTGGAAAGGCTGAACATAGGCTTTGCATTACGAAGTCCTGAATTCATTGCTACCGTCACGCCATCCCCTGAGCACCACCAAACATGACCCCCAAAACAGACAAACAAAAAAGGCTGAGCTGCCTGATTTGATTCTAGAAATCCATCAAACATTCTCTGGGGAGTTTGTGGAGTGTGTGGCAGCAGAACTGAATGTGGGGGGCATTGGGGTTGGTGGAGGAGTTGAATGATGTAAAGGCTTACTGGCACATCTGTGGGTCCTACCATCTACCGTGGAGGGGAGCAGATTCAGGTGAAGACGGAGATTATTAATCCATCGTGATATTCTGAGCAGGAGTTAAATTCCCGAGAACCACATAGGACGGAGGGTTGGACAGAGCTGGGCATATGGGGGACATGAAGATGAAGTTCATGCAGAGGCTGGAGCACAGGTGAGCAGAGCCAGCTCACGAACAGCTTTGTGATGGTCTATCTCACAGTGATTCCATAAAAAAGTTTCTAAAATGGATTTGTGGGTGCTGGAGCTGGGATCCTGGGGGGGGGGCAGAGGGGTGCTGTTGACTGGCTTTCATTTTGGGTGATAAAGGTGTCCTAAAATAGAATTGTAGGGGGTTGGAGCGATGGCACAGAGGGTAGGGCATTTGCCTTGCATGCAGCCGACCTGGGTTCAATTCCCAGCATCCCATATGGTCCCCCAAGCCACTAGGAGTAATTCCTGAGTGCATGAGCCAGGAGTGACCCCTGTGTATCGCCGGGTGTGACCCAAAAAGCTAAAAAAAAATTGAAATTTTAGGATCTTAAATAAGTTAATATACTAAAAGCCATTTGATTTCATGCTATAAATGGGTGATTTATATGGTATGGACATTCTTTCAATTAAAAATTTTTTTTCATGTTTTATTGGGGGGGCGGAGGATGTTGGGCCACACCTTCTAAGAGGCTGCTCACAGCATGATAAGGATGGAACCCAGGCAAAGCATACACATTAATCCTTTGAGATATCTCCAGGTCCCAGGAAAACCCTTGTACAAAGAAGAAAGAGAACGGCCCAGAACATGCCAGAATGGTCCAGAATTCACACTTTTGTGAAGCTGTCTATGACCCCCTGCGGCAAGAGAGGACTCATAAGATGAGTCCTGGTTTAGGAAGCACCCGGACAAGGCTGTGGCTGTTGCCCTGTGTCCTCACTGGCTGACATGGCTGAGAGTCCCATGAACCAGGATCCCTGGCAGAGGAGCCCGAGGGGAGGAACAAAGGTAACCCCATGTAACTTTGTGTTTAGATATTCCGTTGAAATCTCATTGTCATCCAAGCATTCCTGCTGCATGGGAGAATGATTATAAAAATGATACCCATTATGTGGAATTCAGCATAACGATACAAAGCACACTTAATGACAGAGAAAGAAACATAATCTGGAAAATCGCCATTGAAGCTTTATTTTTATTGTTTCAATAAATAAACAGTTTTCATAGTGGCGAAAGATGCCCTGGATATAGAGAAGAGCGAGTTCAGCCAGGTTTGGGTGGCAGATGGGATGATGGGGGGCAGGAGGTTGCCAAGGTGAAGTCAGGAGCAAGGCCAGCCCATTTCCCGAGCTCCGGCCGGAGAGGAAGTAGCTACTTGGCGTTTTCCCAGGTAGGGAATGAACGTAGGCAGAGAGCATGGACACCGATGGCCAAAAGTGAGGGGGTCAGATTTGCTGGTGTGCAAATGACATGCAGTGAGAAATAATTTTCTCAGCTCTTCGTTTTTTCTTCTGCCTTGTTCCTCTGGCCGTCTTCTGGCACAATTGGTAACCCCCTAGACTTCGAAGTCACCGAACACCAGCTTCTGTGCTAAGATTTTTCTGTGCTCTTCCATCCTTCCCACGTATTCATGAAGTTCAGAGCCAAGAGTAACCCCTGAGCATTATTGAGTGTGACCCAGAAAGAAAAAAAAAGAATAACAACCAAAGAGTTGTTGGATCCAGAGAAATAGTGAAGGTGTGTGCCTGGTATGTGGCTGACCCTGGTTTCATGCAAAGTCCCCCGGAACACCGCAGAATGGGTGGACCTAAGCCCAGCGGGGTTGCGGGGGAGGTAACCCCAACACTCCCGGATCTGGGCAAAACAGTATTTTCAGCTCTTCACATTGAACACTAGCTGGGTTGGCTGAGAATCACTGGGAGGAGCTTCCCCCCATAACTCTCCCCTGAGCCCCTCCCCAGACCCAACACTGCTTGGAAGGCTGAGGGGAAAAAGGGGGGAAGGGCTGTTGTTCCTGAGTTTCTAAGACCTGCCTGTTCTTGGCTCCGGACCCACACCCCAGTCCTTTCTGCTCTGGGACATTCCATAAACACTACTTGAATTACACGAAGAATTCTAATCAAATGACCAAACAAGATCCCCTGATACTGTATGATTGTAGTGGCCCGGTTTCAAATGCTCTGCCCTGCTCCGGGGCCAGTGATTCCCGTGGACGCTCCCTCCGTTGTTTCTGCCAGGAGAGACCGTGGCTACCTGAGACATTCAGGCGGGAAGGTAGGAAGCTGCATTCCCGTCACTTCCTTCTCCTCTTCCCTCGTTTGAACTGTCAAAGAAAAGCAAACCTCACTGTGACACACAGCAGGAACCCTGCAGCTAGCTCTCCTGTAACTCTGTGTTCCGAAAATTCAGAGGCTGATGGGGGCGCCCAGATCACCTTGAAGATCTTGTTCCAGAGTTTACCCAGAAGCAATGTTCTACATTCATTGCTGTGAACGCCATCAGATGTCAAGGTCATCGGCAGCCATCAGTAGAGGAGAGGAAACGGGGTTTCCTCCGTTTTGCTGACTGTGAGAAAAGGTCATTTCTCCCAGACTTGGCTCCTTCACTTGTGGTCCCTGATCTGCAGCCTAACCATTGCCTGGGAGCTCATCAGAAACACAGAATCTGACCCCAGGCCTCCTGACTCAGCATCTCAGTGTTCACCAAGTCCCCAGATAATCCCTCCATCAGTTAGCCTTCCAAAATCACTGCTTACTGAGTCTGTCTCTTTTGCCAGGAAAGGGTGAAGTTTCTGGTCTTGGAGAGAAACTTCCAGAAATCCTAACTGGGACACAGGCTTTTGCGAGAAAGGAAAGGCTTTATTGCTGTCTGGAGTTCTCAGTGGTAGGAACCATCTCAGATCTTTCTCCCTAACCTTTTGTTTCAGAACATTCTTGCATGGGTAGAAGGAGGGGCTGGAGACTTTTATCTTGTCTCTATCTTGAAACACAGGAGGTGACTTTTAGGGTAAACAGGATGGGACCCTGAGATCATCGGGTCTGCTGATCTCTTGAATAATGAGGCTTTGGGTGCATTTTCCTTCCTAGGACAGTTCTGCTGGCTGTCCTGTAGGTAGAAGACCAGCAGGAACACAGGTCAAGGTTCCTAAAACAGTTCTAACATTTACTGCCTTGGCATAAACAGTTCCTGAAGTCAGAAACACGAGTGCATTATTATCTTCACCCAATTCATTCTTGTTCCTGTAGTGCCAGGGTTGTTAGCCTTAACCTGTAGGTCTGCAATTTCTGCCTCCCTTTTAGGCTTGTGTGACTTCACACACACAAAAAACAATATTTGGGACTGGGAATATGGTTCAAGTGACAAACCACACCCCCAAGCTGGGCAAGGTCCTAAGTTCAATTCCTGGTACCACAGAAACCCTCAAGTACCACGTAATGTGACCCCTGTATATATAAATACTTTAATTTTTTTTATTGTATCACTGTAAAATGGAGCCTTACAAAACTGTTCATGAATAGGTCGCAGTCATATAGTGTTCCAACACCCATCTAACACCAGTGTACGTTCCCCAGCACCAGAGTCTCCAGTTTCCCTTTCATCACCCCCACCCCCACCCTTTTTAAAAGCAATGATTTAGTTCATCAATGAAAAATTTGGCAAGTATAGTCACAGTGAGACAAATGTGCTTTCCGCCCATATCTAAAGCCAGCACTCCCTTGTCTACTTTTATTTGCTGCTCTTGCTGCTGAGTGGAGACTTCCTTCTCCTTTTGCAGGTGCAGAAAAGCACCGTTACTTCCTGTTGGAAAACAAGGCATGTTGGGACTTGTAGTTTACCGCCTGTGGTCACCTTGAAATAGGGTTTCTGTACAGTAATTTTTACAGACTATAAACCCTTTGTTGGCTTTGTGCCCAATTTTATTGCCCTACAAAGTCCCTGACACCATGCCAGTAGACACTCCTGTGGACAGTGCCTATTTTGTGGAGACTTTTTTTTTTGAAGTAAAAATAGATTTTATTTGGAGGTTTTGAAGGGGAAGAGGGAGAGAAAGTGGAGAGTAACACTCTTTGGTGCAGGCTTCCCCAAAGGCAGAGAAGCCCCTATACACATCTCAGCATTAGATAGGAAAGTACACATCTCAAGGAGAGAGATGTGGGTGACACACATGCTTGGACACCACATGTGCTCAGCCGCATGGGCACAAGCAGCACATGGGCTCGGGCAGCATATGCCATTGTGGACACTTATTCAGAGCCAGGATGTCTCAGTGTGAGGCACTCTTAAAAGGGCCAAAAAGATGCAGGAGGAACTGGCAGGAGTTTTCTGGGCATGCCAGCCCCAGCCAGAGGGCTTTGGAAGCCAGGAGGGAGAGTTTGAAGAAGCAGGAGTGACAGATGGAGTGTGATGAAGTGGCTGGGCACTTTTGCCTGGCTGGTACTCAGACAAGCTCCCGAGTCCCCAGGGGAGCCCAGCGGATTGGCACCCCCTGCAGAAAAGAGGGTGGCTTCTCGGGGTTGGGCTGGTAGCTGGGTCTCTGAGTCTAGTCGGAGTGATAAGAGCTCAGAAGACAGTCATTATTTTCTGTTCATAACTGGGAAGTGTTTTTGGAAGTTAGGGGCTGTGAGGAATCCCCTGCAGAAGTGCGTGTGAGAGGTCTTGCTGGTGGAGCAAGGACCAGCCAGGACTCTGCTGGGTGCTGAAGAACATTCCAAAAGCAGGCAGGCAGAAGGGCTCTCTGCCTGCTGTTGTTAGAAGAGCTGATGCCTCTCCCGGGCCTGGGGTCCGGGAGGTGCCTGTGGGCGGCCATCTCTGGTCCGGTTGCATTTCTGCCCGAGGCTCATCTGAGAAATGATGATGGTATCAGTCGCGGGTGAGTCAGCGAAAACCAAGGAAGGACAGGAATCTAAGATCAAGACTCTGGTCACTGTCCCTGAACTTGCAATGGGGCGATTTGGAGCGGGACTGAGCAGGGCACTGGGCTATGGCTCCCCCAACACCCCCCCAGGCAAAGGCCCCTGAAACCTAGGGGCAGCAGCTGGCTGGCAGCCGTGTTGGGAAGCCAGCGACCCCTGCTATTTTGCACCAGCATCTTCCTGTCCCTTGTGCTTCCGATCAGGCCACGGCTTTCGCTGCTAAGTTTTCAGAAACTTCTAGCTGTTCTATGTGGAAAGGTTTGAAATCAGGGCAAGGGCTGGGGTGGTCCCGTGCCTAAAGCTTCTTCCTGCCTTGCAAGCATGAGACCATGAGTTTGACCCCCCCGGTCCCACCTGCATGCCCTGAGAGTGAGTCTGACAGCAATTCGGTCTGTGATCCTGACAGGGTAAGTGATTTGCAGCCTCAACTAAAGGGCGTGACACCCCCACTGCCCCAGCTCTGTAACTAAAACTGGGTCTGACCAGCAGATTCTGGAGGGCAACCCCACCTGGGAAACACCACGGGCAGGTCCTCAAGGACCAGTGGGACTCCCCCCTCCCCACTCATGGCCACAGTCATCTCCACAGAGTGGGGAGATGGAGGACCCAGGGGCTGTGCCCAAGAACATGCTTAAGAGCAGTGAGGAGAAGCTGAAGGAGGACACATTTGTCCCCTGAATACCCATTTGATTCTGGTGGGAAGATGGACACAGAATTTGTCCTCCTCGTCCCAATGCACCAGAGAGAAGACCCCAACCAAGAACTTGAGGTGAAGGCAGCATGTGTGGGTTCAGGAGGAAAAGGGGGGGTGATGAGGGAGGTTGGCCCGCACCCTCTGAAGCAAGCACCGGGTGGGGACGGCCTCTTACAGTATGGACAGGGTACGAGGGCGCCAGTCAGCCCTGCAGAGCTGTGGGCTGGGGCGATGTTGGTACAGCCCCGCCCACCCATGGCCCCAGGCGCAGAGGATGGCCACCGAGAGGAAGCCTGGCCTCATAGGGGGACCCTGGGCAGCCTTCTCCGGCCCAGAGTTAGGGTTCCATGGCAAGAACTCAGATACCAGCCCTGCAGCCTTGAACTTGGGGAGTCCCCTTTGTTTGCTCTTCCTCCTGGGAAGATTGTCAGGACGTATACAGGCATCAACTGAATAGTTCGAGGCCTGTTGGCCAGACCAGACTCAGGCAGTTTCCTGCGGTGACAGTGTCCAATCCGTGCAGTCCAGTGACCCTGCTGGCCAGCTGTGGTAGGCCTGGCACCTCCTCCAGCCTCTCTACTCTCTCCCATCCTTCTCACCTATTGGTTTGCTTTCTTTAACTCAAATATGGGTTGCTCTTGTTTTGTATTTTTTTGCTTTTTGGGTCACACCCTGTGATACACAGGGGGTCCTCCTGGCTCTGCACTCAGGAATTGCCCTGCACTCAGGAGTTACTCCTGTTGGTGCTCAGAGGACCATATGAGGTGCTGGGAATCAAACCCGGGTTGGCCACATGTTAGGCAAATGCCCTACCAGCTATCACTCCAGCCCTTGTGTTGTGCTTTAAGTTCGGGAGTACTTCAAATGCACAATCTCAGAGGCCTGGCCAGTTGCATAGTGAATGAACAATTCTGCCTCGAGCTTCCAGCCTTTGTGTCCTTGGGGAGGAGCCTCAGGAGGTTGTCCACCAAGCCTCACAGCGTTGCTCACCAAGCAGTATTAAAACACACAGGTAAAGGGACTCGAGACAGAGCCTGCCGCGGGAACATGCGTCGTGCGTGTAGGAGTCCAGGTGTTACATGCTATTTCGTGACGTGGCCCCGTGAACACAGAGCCAAGAGTAGCCCTGAGTTTCACTGGGTCTGGCTTCCCAAACCAAAATAAATATAATGAATAAAGAACACTCAGATGGCAGGTGTATGAAATGCTAACTTGATGTAACAAAAAGTCTTTCAGATTCTTCAAAACGAAAGGAACCCACCAGTCTGAATCTAATAATAAAGAGAAGTAGGAAAATCCGGGGCTGGAGCGATAGCACAGCAGGTAGGGCGTTTTCCTTGTACACAGCCAACATGGCCAACTCGAGTTCGATTCCTCCGCCCCTCTCGGAGAGCCCAGCAAGCTATGTTGGTGCAAGCTACCCCAGGCTATGGTATGGCAAACTACCCCTGACGTATTCGGTATGCCAAACACAGTAACAAGTCTCACAATGTTACTGGGCCCGCTCGAGCAAAATTGATGAACAACGGGAGGACAGTGACAGTGACAGTGACAGGAAAATCAGAGTCAGTGTGGCTCTGGGGAAAGCCATCCTCCTGCCATCCTCCTGCCATCCTCCTGCCTGGATTGTGAGAATGGAAACTAGAAAGAGTTAGGTGGTTCCTCAAAATGCAGGAATAGAATAACCGCACGGTTCAGCCATGACACCCCTCACCATACTCCTAATTCCCAATGAACATTTGGGAAAAACCCAAATGCCCATGGTAGATCAATAAAACAGTACAATGAACTATTATCTGCCTTGAAATGGGAGGAAGTTCCATGCAATCCTATAGCTGGACTTGAAAGATGTGATGGTAAGTGTGAAGCAAACCTGGCAACTAAAGGCTGATTCTGTGTGAGCCCAAGGCCACCGGCTATCTAAGAGCATCAAGTTCATAAAGACAGAAAGCAGAATAGTGGTTCCTGGGGGCTGCGGGATCAGGAAATGGGGATTTTCTTTCCTTTTATTTTTCATTTTTTGAGTCACACATGGCGGTGCTCTGGACATGATGCTGGTGATCACGTGGTCCAGGGCGCTGAACAGGGGCTTCTGCCTGAGAAGTCCTGGAAGCATCTCCCCAGCTGGGCTTTGTTCCATGATAGCTTCTGAGTTTCCGGTGTGAGAGGGATAATGAAGGTTCTGGAGAGGGATGTGGTGAGGTCTGCATGGTGCGAGTTTGCTCAATGCCATGGGATTCTATCCTCGTAAGTGGCCAGTTTTTTTTTTTCTTTTTGGGTCACACCTGGTGATACTCAGGGATTACTCCTGGCTCTGCACTCAGGAATTACCCTTTGCGGTGTTCAGAGGACCATGTGGAATGCTGGGAATTGAACCCGGGTCAGCCCCATGCATGGCAAAAGCCCTACCTGCTGTGCTATTGCTCCAGCCTCATAAGCGGTCAGTTTTATGTCTTAGATATTTTAATCACAAAAGATTTAGTTCAGAAGCCACATCATCCTTCCGCTTCATCTGGCCTCAGCCTGCCCAGGACCTTGTATGTCTTTCAGTAATATTTGTTTCATCAGTCTGTGCCGAGTGGGGGGGGGGGGGGGGGGAGAGACAGAGAGACAGAGAGACAGAGACAGAGAGACAGAGAAAGAAGAGAGAAGAAAGAGGAGATAGGATAAAGAGAGAGAGAAGATAGGAGAGGACACAGTATAAAGAGAGGAGAGAGAGAGAGAGAGAGAGAAGAGCGAAATAGTCGATTCTTTATGCACCCAGCAGCCCATGGAGACAGTCTCCGTGTGGGTCTCCTCCGTGACACCCGGGACAGGACAGAGACCCCGCACAGCACAGAGCCTCCAGTGTGAACAGACAGAGTGCCTGAGGGCCTGGGGACAGCTGCTGAGGAGGCGGGCGGAGAGTGACGACCTCTCCTCAGGGTTTTGACTTGACTATTACAGATCTGGGGGGTCGGGACTAAGACCAGAGCAGAGATGGCTTCCGGCCACCCCGCCATGACCTGGGCCCAGGGGCCTGAGTCTCTGGCATGGAAGGAAGGAGCCATCTGCTCCTGGGTCCCCCTGAGATGGAAGCAGATTGGGGCATCCAGAGACCCTCTTCCGTGGGCACCCCTCCTCCTGGTTCTCTCCCTTCGGAGCAGGGGAGAAAAACTTTGCTGCTGCTGCTGAGAACTGGGTTAGCACTGAACGAGGCCTGCTGTGCTCAGTGACCAGTGCTCCCACGCACTGAGGGGGTCACACGAAAGCGCCCACATAGCCATTGCCTCCTAGAATCACCCACTAGACCAGAGGTCCCTCAAACTGAGTTAGCCTACAGCGCCTTTTTCAGAAAGAAGTCACTCATTGCCCCTCCCCACCCGAGATTTCTACCATCCCGTCCTTAGAGGAAGACAACATAAGTGTCCCCAAAATGTACCCTCGGATTCTACCCTACCCTGAATCATTCCGGGGGCTCTCAGGGGCTGGTATCGCTCACTCTGGGGAATGCAGACCTAGACTTGGGAGGGGACGGGGTAGGGGCTCATTCTGTTTTGGGGGCACCCACCTCAGATGATCCCAATTCAATCCTAGCACTCAGAGGGTGGAAAATTCAGCAGAAGATCGACCAGAGACGGGAATGTGCTGAGTTGGGATTTGAAGGCGCATGGCCTGTTGGTTGGAAGTTGGGAAACAGCTAAGGACAGTGGGCTGGGCTGCAGGCCCGGCTCGAGAGGGCCAGCGGCTTCCCAGTGGGTCCAAACTCCTCTGGCTGGCTGGAAGCAGAGTTTCGACTTCCTTCTTGGAGCGAGTGGCCAATCCCCCGTGGAAATAGCCGTTAGAGTGCTCTGGAGTTGCCGAGCCTCCAGGGAATCTCTACTAGAGAGAGTTTAGGGGAGAGGTCGGCAGAGAGGCTGGAGCAAAGGGAAAGGGGCCAGAGGCAGACAGGGGGCCCCATGGGGTCAGCCTCCCAGCCTGCAGGGAGGGCCTGAGTTACAGGAAGTGCTTTTGGGGGTGGGCAGGACAGGCCGAATGGAAGGGGGTGACAAAGCTCTGGGTTTGGAATCCGGAAACCTGACTCTCATTTTATTTTTGGCTTTCTCGACTTGAGTCTTTATTGAAGAAAACCCAAGAAAGGACAAGATTTCCACATTCCATAAGCTGCTATTTCCTTTCCGGTATCTTTTGTTGTTGTTGTTGTTGTTGTCTGGGGCGGACATAGTCAGTGGTGCTCAGGGCTTAGTCCTGACTCTGTACTCATGAATCACTCCTGGTGGGGCTCTGGTAGTGCTGGGGATCAGACCCAGGTGGACCAGGGGCTGTAGCAGTGACCACTGTATCATCTCACTGACTGACCTTTGCAGCCTGTTGGCCGAGAGCAGGGCCTGGGCCTGGAGACCCTGGGGGCAGGGTCTTCTGCAGGCTGACCGCTGTGGGCAGAGGAGAGCAACTTGCTGTGTCCTTTCTGCAGCTGTGAAGGATGGTGGGGCCGGAGAGAATCGATAGGTATGTGCAGGCCCCAGTTTGACCGACATGGCAGAGACCAAGCACAGAGCTGGGTGCAGCCCCTCAGCACTGCAGAGTGTGGCTCCCCTCCTCTTATAAGAGGTGGCCACTGGCAGGAGTAGTCATGGGCTCCCCAAAGGTCCAGAAAATGCCCATGGCCACTGGTGGGCCCCCACAGGAAGTTGGCTGCATGAGACCTTGCCCTGAGCTATCCCAGCTGGAGATGGTTCTATTCCTACCTGCTATATCCTCAGTGACTGCAGCATCCCAAATCACCCTTCTGAGGTCTGCAGCGAGTGGGGGCTGGGCCCCAAGACCTCGCCCTGCTGGCCCTGCAGAGGTGTACAAGCAGACGCCCCCTGAGACGGTGAAGGGCGTCCCCGATCCCCACGGGTGGAACCTGCGGACAGCCGCTGTCGGTGGGAGAGCGGGCCACAGAGAGAACGCAGCACATGGGCACCCTCGCCCGGCCCTTGTCCAGGCCCGGCTCCCCAGAGGCGCCAGGAGCATTTCCTTCCCTTTGATGCTGGCATGCTGGCCGTGGCGTTCACTCTTCCTATTGCGTAAACCACCTCGGCTGCGCCCCTGCAGGAACAGCTGAGAGGAGTCGATGGAACAGCGGCCACGGATTCTAAGGTCTCAGGTCCAGACCCCCGCAGACCCTGTTCTGTCTGATTCCGTCCACACACCTGTTGCCCCTCTAAGCTTGGTCCTGCCCGGCTCCTGCCTCCTGCCTTCACCTCCCCATCGGGCTCCCCCGACCGCCATCGCTTCCTGCACCCCATCCTTCACTGAGCCTTCAAAGGGGCTCCCAGGCACCCACATTTTTCACTGCCAAGCAATACTCTGGGCCCTGGACCCGGTTTGCACCCCACCCTTTGGTCCTACCCCAGCCCTCCTGCCCATTGGCTCTGGCACACAGCACTGATCACCCCCACATGCCTCATCTCCTGGCCTTGTCCTCTGCCCTATCTGCCCAGAAGCCCCTCAGTCTTGCCTCTCCTCTTGCCTCCCTGCTTCTTGTCTCACCTGTGAGACACAGTTCAGCCCTATCCCCTTCCAGAACAGTGTTCTGCAGCCTTCTTAGACCTGGACTGGTACTTAGAACACTGGTGGCAGGGCAGTGGTTTCCAACCTGATCACACCTGCGGACTTCCCAGTAGCTGAAAATCACTGTCCGAGAAGCTTCTCCAGGGGGTTGCATTGGGCTCTTGGAACCCCAGAGCTTCGATCTTACAAAAAGCACCTGCCTGGCTGTGCCGCCATTGGCCCCGTGCCTGGCTCTCCACCAGGTGCGACTCTGCACTGTAGCACTGTCCTCCCGTTGTTCATCGATTTGCTCGAGCGCGCCCAGTAACGTCTCCATAGTGAGACTTGTTACTGTGTTTGGCATCTCGAATACGTCACGGGGAGCTTGCCAGGCTCTGCCGTGCGAGCGAGATACTCTCGGTAGCTTGCCGGGCTCTCCGAGAGGGGCGGAGGAATCCGTAGCCTGGCAATAAAGGCTTCAGGAACGTCCAGGAGCAGGCGGGACTGGCTGTAATGCCCGCTGTGTGGCTCTGGGTGAGCGGTGAGCGTCTCTAAGTTTGCTTCTTCAACATCAGGATTGAAATCCCCAGCCCTCGGGCCTGGAGGAGGGGTGGCATTCAGGCAGGGTGGGGCCAGCCAAGAGCACTGAAGCATGGCTGATAAGAGTCCAGCAGCTCTTTAAGTGTCAAAACTGAGCTCGGCGGATCCAAAAAAGGGGCTGAGAGTTTTTTTTTTACTTTTTTGCTTTTTTTGGGTCACACCCAGTGATGCACAGGGGTTACTCCTGGCTCTTCACTCAGGAATTACTCCTGGCGGTGCTCAGGGGACCATATGGGATGCTGGGAATCGAGCCCAGGTCGGCAGCGTGCAAGGCAAACGCCCTACCCTCTGTACTATCACTCCAGCCCAAGAGTTTTATTCAAGAGCAGAAACAACCCGCCCCACCAGCTGAAGCCCCCTCCACAAAAAAAGGAGAGGCACGCTGAAAATCTGCTGTGGGGCCCAACCCTGATGGAGATTTCAAAGTAGACACTGGGGCATCTCAAGGACACATGACTTCCTCTCGGGGCACTTCTGGGAAGGCTGTGGGTGTGTAGAGAACCTAGAATGGCCTTGGGTGTTGTGGGCCAGGTGGGTGAGGACCACCTTGGGCTCCCCAGGGAAGTGTCCCACCCCAGGAGGGGTGCACTCTGCTTTGGCCCCTGAGCTTGGGGCTCCAGGCAGGCACCCGAGAAATCCCAGCCCCAAAGGCAGGACAGGGGGAGGGCACTGGCCTTGCATGCAGCCAGCCCGGGTCTCAATCCTGGCACGGCACACGCCTCCCCTGCCCCCAGGCCCGCCAGGAGTGATCCCTGAGCGCAGAGCTAGAAGTAAGCCCTGCGCACAACTTGGGTGTGGCCTAAAAAACAAAAGAAAAAGAAATCCCAGCCCTTCCCAGGGCGGCCCGGAGAACCTGGGCAGCAAGGAGACGTGGGCACACGCCGGAAGTGTGTCGCAAGAGAGTGGGAGCGCGTCCCGAGGAATCCGAGGCTGGCTAACCCATCCTCTTTGGGCCCTGGAGGAAGGGGAAGAGTAAAAAAGTAAAAGAAAAGAAAAGAAAAAATGGGGGCCCGAGGTCTCTAGGAGGCGCTCTCGGCCGTCCCTGCCGCGCTGGGGCCCTCAGTCTCCGCCTCCGAGCAGTGGGCCCGCAGGCGCGCGGCGGGGGCGCGTCCGAGTCCCGCTCCCCCCTCGCCGCCCCCGGACTCCGGACGTTTTGGGCCGCGCCGGGCGCCGTGGGCGGGGAGCGCGGCCCCGGGTGCGCGCGGCGGCGGCGGCGGCGGCGGCCGTGGAGTTCCCCGGCGGAGCGGGGCGGGGACGGGGTCCGAGGGCGGGGGGCGGGCGGGGCAGGAGGTCGGTCGGCGCGGCGGCCGCGACCGTGACCTCACGGGGAGGGGCCAGCGCGGCCGGCGGGGCGCCCAGCCCAGAGCGCAGCACCCGAGGCTCGAGCCGCGGCGCGAGGAGCGCAACGCCCCGGCCCCGATGGAGCGGTACAAAGGTGAGCGCCGGGGGCGCGCCCCTGCCTACGTGTCACGACCCGCGGGGGGCTCAGGTGCTCGGGACCTGGACTGTCCACCCGGCCACTGGGGCGCCGCGGGCCGCGGGTTCCCGAGGTGGCCGCTGCGTCCCGGGCGCTTGGATGCTCCCTGGCGCCACCGTCGGCGGGGCTCGGGGTGGCCAAGCTGCTCACCTGTTGGAGGACAGGGAGCTCTTGGCGACCCCCAGGGCTCTTCTAGCCAGCCCTGGCCACCGGGGGCCCTGGGCGCGGTCCTTCGAAGCCGTGCCGCGCCGCCGGGACAGGCCCTTGGGGGTCTGTGCGGGACGGCGTTGGGGAGCGCGCTTGCGGCGCGCGGCTGGCCCCTGGGCCGGGCAGGCAGCTCCAGTGACCAGTTCCTACCCGGGGACCTGCTCGGGACCCACCTACTCCCCCCAGAACGGGCAGGGGAGCCGGGCACGGGGCTTCCGACGGGGATGCCTCGCAGGTGGAACGCGCGGAGCCCAGAGCGCAGCCCCGCAAGTTTCGACTTGGGCAGGGGCCGGTGAGGGTGCCCACAGCCGGGCGCGGAGGGTGCAGACCCTGGGAGGGAGCGCCCGACGCCGGCTTCCAGATTACTTGCTAATGAAGCAGGGGAAAAAGAAGGGGGAGGGAAGCACCTTCTCAGCCCCGTTTTCCTTTACTGGGCGGGGGGAGCCTCTTGCGTGTTCTCGGGGGGGGCTGCTTTCTGCCCAACCTGCGAGAGGAAACGCGCCTGGTATCTGCGTTCCCGTGGGAGAGAGTCGTAAAGGAGAGCGCTCCGATTCCCAAGGAATCTCCCCTCCCAGCTGGTTTCTCATTTCCGAAGCCAACATCAAGGGATGTTTGGGGCCGGGCTTGCGATCCCTGAACCAGCCGCGGCTTGTTTTCCCCTCCCTGCCCTTTTCTCATCCGGGGCACCTGGGGAAAGACCCAAATGCTAGACTCGGCCGCGCGTGGGAAGGAGGGGAGGGGTGGGGGTGTCTCAGCCCTGAGCATCCTCGGCCTCTGGGGGTGGAAGGGAGACAGGGTTGAAGGCGCAGACAGCCTGCAAGCCCACCCCGCAATCTCCCAAGTTACTCCGCGGGTGGTTTGGTTGCTGCCGGAGCTGGCCCCGGATCTCATTATTTTGTATGTGTTGTGTGTGCGTGCATGCGTGAATGCCCCCTTCTGTCTTGGAGAACATTTGAGAAGCCACTGGCCCTTCCCTTCCAGCTTCTGGGCCTCCTCCTCTCTGGGAGGGACCCTCAAGGGGGAATTACAGGACTGGATTTACCTCTTGCACCAACACACAGGCTAGAAGTATTGGTTGCTGGGGTCGGCGGGCTGTTAGCTCCAGGTTGAAGCCGATAGGGGGGTTGGGGTGAGCATCCTCAAAGCTGTGCATTCATTGATTTCTATTGGCATCCGTGGTGGATGGCATTTGGGGGTCTTTCCAGATGCCTCGTTATTAACATGTGGGTTTTGCTTTCAGAGGTGGGCTTGGCTCTGTCCCAGAGGGGAAAAAAAACCCCTGTTCTTCACCTTTTTTCTCTACTCTTTTTGTAAAATCTCTGCAGCGCTGGAAGATCAGTTCAGGGCTCTTTTTTAAATTTTTTTCTTGACCAAAGAAACAGCATTTTCAGTTCAGCATGTTTCTGCTCTTGATAACCTTTGTCTCGGCATCACCCTTATGCAGCAAAACACAGTGTGAGGGGAATGTATTTGAGAATAATCAGTCCTGCAGAGGCTCGCCCAACAGATCTGCTAGTGTTTGAAGAAAAATCTTCACATTTCATAGGTGAATGCTACTAATACTTTGCACCTGTTGGCTGAGGAATTTAGGGGATCCTTCCAACACCGCCCCCCACTGAATTGCCCAAATTCTCTTGAGCAGCAGATGCAGTATGTGAAATGCTCACTGAGCTCTGTGCCAAACCTAGCACATCTCACCCCAGTCTGCTCCACCCCGCGACTCTTGAATCCGCAGGCTCTTGTGGGTAGAAGGGCTTTCTGTTTGTTTTCTAAAGGTAAGATGGCATAGGCTTAGGTATGCTTAGGTAGAGTGGTTTTAATCAAGTCGAGTGAAAAAGCAAGACTTCCTGGGACTTTCAGAAGGTTGGCAGGGGATTCTTGTTTGTGATGATACTTTTTTTTTCTTTTTGGGTCACACCTGGCAATGCGCAGGGGTTACTCCTGGCTCTGCGCTCAGGAATTACCCCTGGTGGTGCTCAGGGGACCATATAGGATGCTGGGAATCGAACCCAGGTTGGCCACGTGCAAGGCAAACACCCTACCCGCTGTGCTATTGCTCTAGCCCCTGTGATGATACTTTTAAAAGTCGGTGCTACAGTGTCTCATCCTTAAATCCTCCCTGATGAGCACTGCGTCTCCCAGGTGGGTGACTGTCTGCCTCAGTCGTGTCCCCAGAGCCCAAACAAATCTATTTTCTCAACTCTGCAATTTGTAGCAGTTGCTGCTGCTGTAGGGCCCACCCTTGGCACTGCTGGGGAGAGAGCAGGCTGGAGCCCAGGGCTTCACACATACAAGGCATGTATGTACTCTGCCCCTGGAGCCAAGCACTCGGGTTTGTCAATCATAATAAAGCCATTGGTGGAGATGAGACTGTTTCTCCATCCCCCAGTCCTCCAACTCTATGATCTACTCCTTAATCCAGAAGCAGCCAGTCGTTGGCAGGTTTTCAGTTGACTGTGCTTTATTTTGTCAGGTGTAAAGAGAGATCTGGAACTGAAGTGGGGGGTGATGAAATACCATCCTGGGTCTCCTGTAGAACCTTTCTAAGGCTTTCTTCTGCTCCCTGTTAAACCATTCTAAGACACTCCATGGTACTCCCATGAGAAAAAAAAAAAGGGAAGCTGGGGTGGGGGAGGGTGATTGGGGGGTGGAGGGGAGAGAGATTTGTTGTTGAGTGTTTTCCCAGAGTGATGGTGCTTTTATGAGAGCCATAAAAAGCGAGGGGAGGGTTGTTGCTCTGTCCTGACCGCCAATCCTTTGGAGTGTGTAAGCAAGTGGCATGCTCACTAAAGCACCCGGGAAGGCTCCCATCCTGGGGTGTTTACACATTTTCCATGCTCCAGAAGTTGGATCTCTGTGGCCACAGCGATTGGCTGAGCTCATGCCACGTGAGCAGGGGTTCTGGTTCCTATGGCTCCTCCAGCTGGTGAGTGCAAGACGGGGCCAAACGGGACTGACCTACTATCTGAGCATCGCACTTGGAACAGCCTCGCGGAAGCTCCCTGAATTGCCTCACAGTTGGATGCACACGAGGGCAGTTGAGATAATCAGTTTAATTTGGATCGCGGTTATTGGTTGGAAGGCTCACCCTTCTTTCCCCCGTGTTTCTGGGTCTGATTCCCTGATTCCCAGGAGAGGGAACTTGGGTCTAGGCAACTGGAAAGAGAAGACAGGCTGGAGAGAGTCAGGCCAGCAAAAATACTGGAAAACTTTTATGGGAATCGTGGGATCTGTCTGCGAAAGAGAAACTAATTATCATACTCATTTCGCCTTCCGAGGAATCATCGTGGGTTTTGTTTCGGGGCGCCGGGGCTCACGTCTCTCTGAGCTCACTCTCCTTGAGGCAGTGGTTCTTAGCCTTAGAACCAGGACACTGGGTCCACAGAGACAGTTCAGCAGGGAAGGCACTTGTCTTGCATGCAGCCCACCCAGGTTGAAACCCTGTAGCATCCCATCTGGTCCCCAGGGCCTCGCCGGGAGTGATCCCCCAGCACAGAGCCTGAGGAGTCAGCCCTGAGCACAGAGGCCCCACCTAAGATCCTCTGTTGTGTCTGTCTCGTGGTGGGGATCAAACTCGGGGCCTCACACTCAGAACAGCTGCTTTGGTAGCTAAGCCACACCCCCGCAGCCACAGTGCCTTGGAATTCTGATGGGTCTCAGGTTAGGGATTGGTTCTTTCAAGACAAGAAAGAAAACTCCAGGTGCTTCTACTGTGCATCTGAAGCAGAGGACCACGGAAATGTAATTTATCCACACCCCTTCCCGCTCTGGGGAAGCAAAGCCAGAGGTGGATGGGAAATGTGTCAGCCAATGCCCATAGCCACTTGTAAGTACAGCTGGGGGCCCTGGGGGTGTTCATGCTGCCACAGTCCACGGGGACAGTGGATGAGGGGAAGAGTCTTGCAGCGTGAAACCTGCCCGGCCTCTGTGCACCTCACCTGAAGGGTTTTCAGAGGCCACTGGCAGCCGGGCGGGGAGTCTCCCAGGCTCTGGAATCCTAAGCTCGGGGTGTGCTGTGTGTTATTCTTGACCCCGAGTCCTCCTGACTTTGAAGCTCTTTGTGTGGGAGCCCGTGGCTGGGGTCACCTTGGGGGCTGAGAAAGCAGGCCGGGAGGGGAATTCTGCATTGGGCCCTTCTCCTGCAGGTCCTGGGAGCTCTGCGAACTGGGCGGGTTCCAAGCACAATTAAAGGGCCAGGAGGGGCCAACAGGCTTCAAAGCGCCGGAAATCATGCCAGTTTTCTCCCCGGCCCCTTTAATGATGGGAACTGCTTCTCCCAAGACGTCTGTCCTTCTCAGACAGTGCCTTGCAAGAGTGGAGGGAGGAAGGCCTGTTTGTCTCGGGCCCAAGCCGCGACCTGACGCAGAGCTGTGAGCGGTGACTCGGCAGACAGACTCCTGGGTGGTTTTTCCTTGCGCCGAGTGGCAGAGCACTCTGGGCCTCAGTTTCCCCGCCGAGAAAACAACTCAGGCTGTCTTTCAGAGCCCGTGGCGTTGGCTCTGTGAACGCCGAGAAATCTCTGGGGGAGGATGTGTCCTGAGGAGAGGGGAATGAGGGCGGGAACGTGGGGCGCCCAACCAAGGTCAGGAGAGGGCTGGGATGCTTATAAATACAACCGATTTCCTGTCAGGGACGGGAGATCGGCAGGCGCGGTGGGAAAGGGAGTAGGGGCAGACATGGGAGGAATTCAGTTCTCAGGGGTTCTGTGTGAACTTGTCTCCAGTCCTGGTGAGGGAACCCAGAGCCACCCCCCGGAACACAGGACCTGTCCCTCCCAGTCAGAGACAGGCCCTGACCCCCACGGAGGGCAAACCTCTGGGGGGGGGCTCCCTGGGGGAGCACTGGCACATGCCAGGCCCCGGGTCTGATGCCAGCACACCGCCCAGTGTGGCCCCCCACAACAGTTTATGACAAGGGACTGGAGCGATAGCACAGCAGGTAGGGTGTTTGCCTTGCACACGGCCGACCCGGGTTCGATTCCCAGCATCCCATATGGTCCCCTGAGCACCACCAGGAGTAATTCCTGAGTGCAGAGCCAGGAGGAACCCCTGTGCATTGCTGGGTGTGACCCAAAAAGCAAAACAAAACAAAACAAAACCACCAAAAACCAAAAAACAAAAGTTTATAACAAGATAAAGCAACGCTTCGAAGTCAAGAAAGGGATACAGTATGTAGTCATGAGAACCGGATGGCCAAAGGAGAGATTGTTGTTCTCATAAATTAGACTCCTTCCTTATAGCAGCTCAGCGAAGGTCCTTCCTCTGCCTTTGGAATCCAGATGCCTCCTCTTCCAGGCAGCCCCCTCCACCCTCCGCCCAGTTCCTGTTGTGTCCTGCCCAGCTCATTGCAGATTGTCAGCCAGTCTGGTTGAATTACCATCACACTGTCTTAGAGTTGTATGTCCTGTGGATGCTTGAACATGTCCAGCGTTAGGGGTGCTGATGCCCTCGCAGTGAAATCTGTTCAGACCTTGACTTCCCACTTGGTATTTGTGGAATTGGTTTCAAGTCCACTGGTATTTAAGCCCCCTAAAATTGGCATCCATTGGGGGCTGGAGCGATAGCACAGTGGGTAGGGCGTTTGCCTTGCACGTGGCCGACCCTGTTCGATTCCCAGCATCCCACGTGGTCCTCTGAGTAACACCAGGAGTAATTCCTGAGTGCAGAGGCAGGAATAACCACTGTGCATTGCCAGATGTGACCCAGAAATAAAAACAAACAAAACAAAACAAAAAGCTGACTGGCTTCCATGCCACAGGGTCACACATCTTCAGATTCAGCTGACGCCAGACATCCCTGTATCATGCAAGACAGAACCTGCGGATAGAGAAATCATCTGTGTTTCTACCAGAGCCCCTCAAGTCTAACCCAGGAGGCTTGAGGCTCACCCGAATCAATATTCCCCCTCTCACTCAAACTTGGAGATGGCGATCTTGTCTCTCTCCTCCAAGTCCCCTGCCCCACCCGGCCCCCCAAGACACTGCCCAGCACACAGCAGGTGCCGGGGACATGGTTGCCGAGTGAATGTCTGAATGAGTCCTCGCTACGGGCACAGCCTTGTCCCGTTTCCTGGCCCTCCCAAGCAGCCCTGCGTCAGGGAGAGACCGGAGCCTCCCGCCTCATCCTGGCAGTGACACGGGGCCACAGTGCCACCCCTGCTTCCGCGACTTGAGCCTTCTTTCTGTCTGTTTCCAGCACGGGGGTGTTGCTGTCTGGTGGGACACAGCCGCGTCCTGCAGGCCTCCGCGTGTGAGTATGCGTGGGCCTGGGTCCCTCTGCAGCCGCCGCCCTGTCGCCAGGGCCCCGACGGGGGCAGACCTGCCTTTGCCTCTGCTCCGCACCCAGGGACAGATGCAGGCGCCCAGCAGCTTGGCTCCTAATTTGGCCTTTGCCACTAACGCACCGCGCGACCTTGGGCAAGTCAGATTCATCTCTGAGTCTTGTTCCCTCATGGTGGGAGCGAGGATAATGACGACTAACCCGCCTCCCAGGCTCGGGGAGGGGAGTGGTGGAAGGGAGTAACGGGGAAGGGCTGCGGCAGGTCCTTCGAGAAGGGGCAGCGTTAATTCAGGGTGACTGAACCCCCAATGCACTGGCACACGATTCTGATCATACGGGTTGCCCGCCTTCTTGGGGGAGTCCACTTGGGCATCAGCTGTGCCTCCTGGCCTGTTTCTCTAAAAGCTCAGGGAGACTCTGAGCTGGGTGCTCCTCACTTCCAGACTCCCCCAGCTTCTTGAAGAGAGCCCATGTGCACCCCAGCTTTTCCAACCGGGAGATGGGGGAGGACTTGCTCCCCAGAGGACAGCTGGGTCCTGGTCCCACCACGCTGATCATCTCTCTCTCCATCTCTCTCTTTTTTAAAAAATTTAAAAAAAAATTTTAACTTTTATTAGTGAAACACCATGAAGTACAGTTGTAGACTTACAAATTTTTGTGCTTGGGTTTCAGTTATACAATGATAAGTACCCATCCCTCCACCAGCGCCCATCCTCCACCACCATGGGTCCCAGTATCCCTCCCACCCCCCATCCCCCCATCCCACCCTGCCTCTGTGGCAGGGCGTTCCCCTTTGTTCTCTCCCACCCCTTGGGCCTCATCTTTCCTTCTAGTCATCTCAAAGCAAGGTAGCCGACCCACCCCACCCCACCTCCGTGCCATTGGAGAGTGAGTAGAGAGAACATGTACAAAGGTCAGGGGCATAGTGCAGAGTCCGGCGTTGTAGCCAACTGGTGCAAAAGCAGGAGCCATGCGTGGCGCCGGGGGTCATGTCTGCCTTTCAGAAGACAGTAGACAGCACAGGGGCTTGTTCCACCCTGTCCAAAACAGGCGCCTGGTCTTTGTGCTCGCCTCCTCGGGCTGGCACAGGCAGGAGTCTTTGGCGCTGGGTCCAGGGACTCACCCCGGCAAATTGCAAAGTGGCATCTGCTGCCGATCAAACAGAAAGGCCGGTGGGCTACCGGGGAGAACGTGTGAGCGGCTGCGGACCCACGCGGGGGTCTGAGCCTGGGGACAGGCAGGCTTGTGCCTAGAAGCCGCTTTCCCAGCCAGGGGACCGAACCGGCCCTCCGGTGTGCCTGGGACTTGCCTGGCTTTGGCCCTGGAAGTCCTCGGAGCCCAGGCAGATGGAGACAGTGGCTCAGTCTCCTCGCCCGAGGCCTTGGTTTTAAGGCCCTGCACCAAGAATGTCGTTTCTTCAATTGTCGTTTTGATTCCTCCACAAAAGAGCCAAAGTTCTGGACGTAGAGAACAGAAGCCCGTCAGTCACTGGGGCGCACACGGCAGGCAGTGAAAGACGCTCCATTCAGAAACCCGCAGAGGCCTCCGTGGGGGTGACACAGAAACACACAGGACCCGGGAAGGGAAGCCACTCAGCAGTGGCTCAGTCTCGGGGGCAGGGGGACCACACAGGAAAGTGCTTGGAATGAAGATTTCCTTTATGCGTGGGGGTGGTTACAGAGCTCTGGGCATTTGTGAAAACTCAGCTGTGTAGCTCACAGGGCGGAGTTGTTGTTCTGTGTGTAAATTATGCGTGCAGAAAGCTATCTTTAAAATCTCCCCCTCATGGGGCTGGAGCGGTAGCGCAGCAGGTAGGGCATTTGCTTTGCATGCGACCGACCTGGGTTCGAGTCCCAGCATCCCATATGATTCCCCAGAGCAATGCCAGGAGTAATTCCTGAGTACAAAGCCAGGAGTCACTCATGAGCATTGCTGGGTGTGACCCAAAAAAGAAAAAAACAAATAAACAAACACACAAATAAAATCACCCCTCAGTGCTGAAAAGTAGGTAAAGGACCAAACATGATGGCCTCTCAGTATCTGTATTGCTGAACCAGAATAGAGAGAGAGAGAGAGAGAGAGAGAGAGGGAGAGGGAGGGGGAGAGAGAGAGAGAGGGAGGGGGAGGGGAGGCAGGCAGGCAGAGGCCTGCCATGGAGGCAGCAGTAGATGGGGGGTGTCAGAAGGGATAATAGGGATATTGGTGGTGGAAATGTATACTGGTAGGGGAATGGGTGTTGAAACATTGTATGACTGATACCCAATCAGGAACAACTTTGTAATGGTAAAAAAAGGTAAAGGTAAAGGCCCTCCCATTGATCATCGATTTGCTTGAGCGGGCCCAGTAACGTCTCCATTGGAGATCTTGTTGTTCCTGTGTCTGGCATATCGAATACGTCACGGGGAGCTTGCCAGGCTCTGCCGCGAGGCTGAGATACTCTCGGTAGCTTGCCGGGCTCTCCGAGAGGGGCGGAGGAATCGAACTCGGCTCGGCCATGTTGGCTGCGTGCAAGGCAAACGCCCTACCGCTGTGCTATCGCTTTTTTTTTTTTTTAAATCGTAGATGTCAGCATTACTGAAAATATGTGACCTAAATTACAATAATTAAATTTAACAACAATAACAGCAACAAAATCACCCCTTGGGATCATAGAGGTAGCTCAGTGGGTAAGTCTCTTGCCTTCCATGAAGCTGACCCGGGGTACCATGTATGGGCCCTTTGAGGCCTGCCAGGAGTGATCCCAGCACACAGAGCCCGGACTATGTCCTGAGCATAGCCGGACTGGTCCCCAAACCAACCAACCAACAAACAAACCAATAAGTGAGTAAGTCGGTCCCCCCTCATTGGCCGTGGTGGATGGGAAACGTGTCAGCCAATGCGTGGCTGCCCGTAGCTATTTGTAAGTACAGCTGGTGGTCCTGGGGTACTCATGCGGCCACAATCCACAGGAACAGTGGTTGAGGGGAAGAATATTTTTTTTAATTGAATCACCGTGAGATAGTTAACAAGCTTTCATGTTTGGGTTACAATCACGCAATGATTAAACACTCATCCCTCCACCAGTGCACATTCCCCACCACCAATGTTCCCGGTAAACCGCCCCCTTTCCTACCCTCCTCCTGTCTCCATGATGGACAATATTCCTCATACTCTCTCTCTACTTTTGGGCATTAGGGTTTGCAATACAGACCCTGAGAGGTTATCCTGTTTGTTCCTGTATCTACTTTCTGCACACATCTCCCATCCCGACAGGTTCCTCCAGCCATCATTTTCTTAGTGATCCCTTCTCTATTCCAGCTGCCTTCTCCCCTTTGCTCATGAGGCAGGATTCCAGCTATGGAGCAATCTTTCGTCCCGTGTATCTTACTATCCTCAGGTGTCAGCCTCATGTTATGTTGTTTTATACTCCACAAATGAATGCAGTCCTTCTATGTCCTTCGCTCTCTTTCTGACTCATTTCACTTAGCATGATACTCTCCATGTCTATCCATTTATAAGCAAAGTTCATGACTTCATCTCTCCTAACAGCTGCATAGTATTCCATTGTGTGTGTGATGTACCAAAGTTTCTTTAACCGGTCATCTGTTCTAGGGCACTTGGGTTATTTTCCAATTTTGGCTAAGAGGGGAAGAATCTTGAATAGTTCATAGAAAGCTCCGTGGCTTCTGTCCCACATAGTGCCCCTGTTAGGGCCAGGGAGACAGCTCATAGGGCGCTGCTTTGAATGCGGGAGCCCTGGGTTTGATCCCCAGCACCAGCCAGTGTGGGCGCCCCTCACCACAAAAGGAAGCTTTGGGTCCTGCACTGTGCGATGGTGTAAAGGAAAAGTAGCTCCCCCAAACCTGGGCGGCAGAGGAGGGGGAGGGAAGTTCGGAAGCCCCGGCCCGGCTGCCATGTGGGCTGGGAGAGTGACTTTGAGGAGGGACCATGAGTCCGTGATCGCCCGACTCCCGAGGGACAGGAGGTATCAGAACTTGTGTCTGGCAGCTGCAGACACAGGCAGGCTGGTGGCCTGACAGTGCCTCCCACCAGACAGGCTGTGGGACCCTGGGCCGGGGGGGACCATCCTACCCCAGCCCATGCGGATGTGGCTTGTTCTTCCGGCGAACTTGGCTTTGGGATCCGGGGACGGGGCCGTGTCTCAGAGCTCAGCATCTTCAAGAAACGTCCATGTCCATGTGTGAGCCCAACCCAGGGCACGGCTTTCCTTGGGCCCAGCGCCACTCAGGAGGATTTCCTGCGAGTCGCTTCCTCTGGGCACGGGGTTTCCACGCCACCGAGAGTCAAGCGTGTGGCTTCTGTTTGGAGAAGTCAGCGGAAGGACAGACAGAGCGTGGGCGGCCCCTAGTCCTAACGGTCTGGGCTCTGGTCGGGGGGTGTGGTGGGGGTGGGAAGAGGGTCCACAGGGCTTCGGGGTCCCATTGGACACAGCTTCCCTGATGCGGGGTCTGCTTGGGCAGCCTGCAGAGACGCGGGCCCCGCAGAGAAGCAAGGGTTGATGGGTGGGAGGTTCTAGATAGTTCCATACCTGCTCCCGTGGCCAGGCCTCCTTTCGGGTTCTGGGCCCTCTCTCCATCTTCCTGATAGCCCCTCACCCCCACAAGTGGGCGTCCTGCCATTTCCTTCCATCCCCCCACTCTGGGGCCCTCCTCCCCCATTTTTTACACAACAGGATTTATTCATGGCCACTGTATTCAAGTCCCCAGATGGGGGGAGAAGAAAAGATGGAATTGAATGAGCTTATTGTCTGGCGATCTCACTGGCTCCTTTTATTTCATCCCCACAGTCCGAGACCATATTGAGCTGATTTACTCAAATTCAAATACGGTCCTTTGGGAAGGAGCACTGTGCGGGTGCTCGAGGGCCCCGGTGCTGGGGCGGGGCCTCGGGGTGGCGAGTTGGCTGGGGACACCTCGCGCCCATCTGCATGGGCTGTGTCTCCCGAGGGACAATAGTCTCAGTGACAGCCCCAGACGCCTTCGGAGTTGGAGATGGTCCCTGCCTTTTGCCCCCCCCCATTGCCAGGCCTTTGGGGCCTCCCCTCCGAGCGTGTTCTCTGAAGCCCCAAGGATGGGCTGCCCCGTGAAGGCCGCCGGAGACCTTCGGTTGGCAGAAGCCGCCCTTGGCATGGCCCATTCCGATGCGCCGAGCACTGGGTTCTGGCTGATGCATCTCTTTGTACAGTTCGTACAGATGTGGTCCCTGTGGCGGCATGGCTGGCTGGCTGGTAGTTGAGGTCTGTGGCCTGTGGGATGGTTGAGAGGGACTGCCTGGAGAGCTGGAGCTGACTGCTCAGGGGGGCTGGTGCCCCTGGAAGAAGCCCCGAGAAACCCAGGCTGCCCTGAGCTAGGGGAAGAGCATGCGGCAGGAACACAGGGTGTGCCTGACCCCGGCTCCAGCCAGCAACCTCACCATCGCCCTCCAAGTCAAAGCAGGAGCCTCTAACACCAGAGCCATCCTGCCCAGGAGGGTGTCAGAGGGATCTGGGACCCCCTCCTGGTGCACCCTGGCTCACCCCTCCTGCATCTGCTGTCTTCCTCCTCACCCTTCCCATGCCCCCAAAACTTTCCTCCTCTCAAGCTCCCCGCTTGATACTCTCCCTCCCTCCACCCCCACCTCAGCCAGTTGTATTCGCATCTCTTGCATCTTGAGTCAAGAAAAGGGACTCGCAAGGGCCAGGAAGGTACCTGTGAGGGTTGGAGCAAGGCCTGTGCGAGGCTCTGAGTTTGGATTCTGAAACTACTGGGAAGAGCCCTGGGAGCCCCCGGCAGCATCACTGGGCCTGAGCATGGGGGCATCTTGCTGGTTCCACCAGGCTGAGTCCCACTGGGAGTGGTACCAGGGCAGGAGAGAGATCCCCATTTGTGCTTGCATGTGATGGACCCTGGTTCAATCCCCGGCACCACATACAGTTCTCCTAGCCCCACTAACAGTGACCCCTCAGCACAGAGCCAGGCTTCAGCCCTAGGCACTGCAGGTTTGGCCTCCCATGACCAAAGTCCGACCAGAAAAGAAAAAAAAAAAGGAAAGAGATTTCCATGAGAAATTATGAGAAATTGAGGCTGCAACTGCCCAGAGGAGAGAGAGCCCACACCTAGTCCCGAAACTCAGGCTTCTCCAGGCTCTCATTTCTAGAGGACCTGGCCCCAAACCCAGTCCCTGCTAGGAGCTGCTGGTGACCTCAGTGGGGAACACAGCGCCTGCTCTCAGCCCGACAAGCAGCATCTGGTTCCCTCGGGGAAGAGGAGGACCAGGTGAGAATGTGTGCGGTGTGACCTCGGGCTGCTTTGGGCGGCCCGTGAGGGTGCGGGTCCTTGTCAGCCGTCCCACTGTTCTGGCAGGCTGGGGTCCTTGGGTTCCCGGGAACAGGCAGCCCCTCCTATCCCTGTGCCCTTCCCAGCTCCACGACCTGCTGCCCTGTGTGGCCCCCCCGCCCCCCCACCCCGGGAGGGAGCATCTGAGGCAGCCTGGCACTGGTGCACGGGGGGAGCATGAGAACGTGGCCACAGTTTGGATAAAAGTCCCAAACAAGAAGGCTCCACGCGGACGAAAATAATTTCTTCCCGTTGACCTCCCAGCTCCGCGGTGGGCAGGCGGCCATCCCCGCCCCGCTGATGTGGCTTTGCTGGATGTAATTGTAAACAGCTCGGCCGGGAGCAACTCTCCCAGAGTTATGGGGTGCAGGTGGCGTGCTGCGCGGCCCTGCTCGCCGTGGGGGCTTCAGGTCCCATCCCAGCGAGACCCCCTCCTGCAGAACCCCCCCCCCACTCTCGTCTCTGCGGACTAGAGAGATTTCAGAGCCGCTCGTTCTGAGAGAGTAGCCTGAGGTTATCTTAGAGTGAGGCTGTGTCTCTTGAACCCACGGCTCAGGGTTCCTGCGTGCCAGGCTCTGTCTGCCACCCGGGATGGACCGGGGGTGGCCCGGGTTACTTTCTTCCACAGATCTTGGGCACAGAGGCCACCTGGTGTGTGTGGGGGCCCCTTTGTCCTGAACAAGGAGTCTTTCCCAAAGTGGGCGATCCCCAGGGGCTCTGGAACATTCCTTGGGCCAGCTGTGGCCTGCAGTGTAATTGCAGTGAGCTCAGATTCTGTTTGTTAGCTTTAAGGTCAACTCTTGGGGGCTTGCTGAGTCATTTTTCCCCCTTTTATCTGAAAGTGGGGCAGAAGCCCAAGTTAAGCTTGGGGCCCTGTGAAAGAGTAACGGGGGTTTGGGACACTTCTGACCTCCGCTGCCTGCCCCTTGAATGAAGAGGGGTCATCTAGGAGCAGACAAGCCCACGAATTGTGTGGAAATCCCCCTTGGTGGGTCGAGGGGTGGTGGGAGGGCCCAAAGGGTTGTGGGGGTGCAGGGTCTTTTTGCTTCTGGCAGCCCTCACCTAGGTCCGGGGAGCCTGGACCCGGCCTCACTTCCAGTCTTCTGTGGAGAGCGCACATCATACGCAAATACACGCGCCCGTGTGTATTTGGTGGGAAAGGTGACAGTCAAGGCCATTTCCCTGACATTTCCTAAAGCCGTTCCTGGAGTGCCTTCAGGGGTGAGATGCTCGCTGTTGGAGCCCCCTCCAGCCTCAGGGGCCTGCTCGAGGGGGAGGTCCAGCTGTTCTGTGGGGTGGAGCCATTCCAGATTTTTTTTAAATTTTTATTAGTGAAACACCATGAGGTACAGTTGTAGACTTACAAATTTTTGTGCTTGGGTTTCAGTTATACAATGATCGAGTGCCCATCCCTCCACCAGTGCCCATTCTCCATCATTTACATTTTTTTTCCAAATTTTTGTTAGTGAAACACCATGAGGTACAGTTGTAGACTTACAAATTTTTGTGCTTGGGTTTCAGTTATACAATGATCAAACACCCATCCCTCCACCAGGGCCCATTCTCCACCACCACCAGTCCCAGTATCCCTCCCACCCCCCATCCTCCCATCCCACCCTACCTCTGTGGCAAACCACAACACCCAAAAGGAGAGAGAGAACAAAAGGGAATCCCTGCCATTCCAGATTTTAAGCTTCTCGATGGCTGTGCTTGCAAACATCTCGGGTTGGAAGGGAGGGCAAGAGTCTTGGAGCAAAAGACTTGGAGCAAAAGAGTCTTTTAGTGGCTTCTTCCCCCTCCCTGGCCAAGATGAAGAGTGGACGTGGTTCAGATTAAGGAGAAAACAGCTAGCTGGCAGGGACCCTAGTGGGATCTGGTGCTGTATTTCTGGCACCTGGCAGTGGGGTGGGGTGGGGTGTATGACTGACAACCTTCCCTGGGGCATGAACAGCTGTCGGAGCACTGACCCTCCCTGAAACCAAGGAGGAAAGTGGCCCCCAAACTAGCTTGCCTGTGCAAGGAATGTCCCCCTCCACCTCAAAAGTTTAACCCAGAGGTGTATGGCCCTTTTCTTCTAGAACATCCTGTCTGAGTTTCTTAGAGTCTTCCATACCTGGCCACTGGAGCTCAGGTGAGCCCAGATGTCTGGAGGAACCCGGTCCTGACCCTTTTCCTTGGGTGCCGGTATTGTAGGTGGTGGGGTAAGGGGGTGGTGACTTTCCCACAACTGTGCAAACATTCCCCTTGCTCCGTGTTAGAGAAAACCAAGTACGCCTGGGCCTGGTGCCTTCCTCTCTGCCCAGCCCAGCTGGATTCCGGTAGGTGCTACTGGGGCAGTCAATCGGCCTTGGCAGCTGGACGGGACCCCCTGATGCCTTTAACCCCTATAGGGTTCTGACTGTCCATGCAAGTTCCCCCGTTCCTAGAGGCTGGGCGGCAGCTTAAAGGCCAAACCCACAAGTCCTCTGTGTGCCCACGCGCCATGCTCCCTGGGTGCCCAAGCAGGAGTTGTAGGGCTGAGGAACGGTTGTTGGTACTGGATACCATTAAGGTTTGTGCCTTCTGCTCGGTGCCAACACCCAGGATGGAGGGAACAGGCAGCCCAGGAAGCAAGTGTGGCTCTCCCTCTCGGTTCCAGGACTAAGGTTTCCATCCTGCAAGGAGCGCCTGGAAACAGCAGATACAGGTAGAAGAGAATGAATCAAGGGTCTGAAATGGAGCGGTGCCTCCCAGGCTCGCCCCAGGGCTCCTGTGACCCTCAGGGACCTGTCTGCTGGCTCCAACTGGCGACAGTCCTGGGTGCGGGCGGCTGGCGGAAGTGGTAGTCAGGACTGTCAGGAGAGTGGACGCCAGAAGTAGACTGTAGAAATTGCACACAGTTGGTGCCCAGTGGATTCCATGTCTGTCCAGCAGTGTTGATGGACTTGGGTTACCATGCTGGCAGAGACGCAAGAGGCTGAACAGGACCGTGGGGTTGGCGTTGGCCAGATGAGCAAGCTACAGAGTGGACGCAGGCAAGGTCAGGGTGCACATAAGAAGGGTCCTCCCTCTTGGGATGGCAGGGGGATGGGCTCTGAGGTCAGAAGGGCATTCGAAAGGGCAGTGGATGGTGGTGGTGGTAGGGATCAGGGATCACTTCCTGTGACACTCAACCAGCTGAACTGGACAGTTCAATACTCAGGCCTGGTGATACGATGCAACTTGAGCCTGTGATGGTCGGTGCTCCTGCAACTGTTCATGTCCCACAACATCTGGCAGTGCCAGGGTTGGCGCTGGGGTCCCCCTGCATGCTAGTCACGTGGTTCTGCTCCTTCTCTCCTGCTGAGTTTGCTGACTGTTGCAGGAAGTACAGATCCAATTGGTAGCAATGTTTAACTTGTCATTCTCCGGCCCCTGGACCCTGGAGTTGTCACTGGGATTCTGTTACCGAGCATGGGTCACGTGCAGGTACCTACCTGTTAACCCCCCAGGGGCATGGGAATTGGGCTTTCTCTTTTCTCATGTGATTTATTGGGTGTAACTTGGCTTAACTAAGAAGCGTTCTTGCTGGTTCTTTCTCCATCCCTTCCCCCCCTTCTGAAAGAGATAAGAGTCACACCAAACGGAGCATGCAGGGGCTGGAGACTTAAGGTGTTTTCCTTACATCTCACCAAACCCACTTCAATCCCCACCAGTGCTTCGGGTTCCATGAGCCCTGCCAGGAGTGACCCCTGAGCACTGCAGGGTGCGGACTCTGCCCCATCTCCAAAATAACAACAAAACCAGAGCATCTAAATAGTTCAGGGTTCTATCATAAGGATCAGCTGGCCCAGAACATTTTCTGCTTTCTCTTCCTGAATCAAAGTTGTTCTCCTTTTTGTTCTTCTTTTTATGTCTTTTTGAGGGGCCAGAGTGATAATACAGGGGGTAGGGTCTTGTTGTAAATGCAGCCAACCCAGGTTCAGTCCCTCGGCATCCCATAGGGTCCTCCGAGCACCACCAGCAGTAATTCCTGAGTGCAGAGACAGGAGTAACCCCTGAGCATTGCCAGGTGTGACCCCAGAACACCAAGAACAAAAAAAGTCTTTTTGAGGGTCAGATGTGGGGGTGGAGGAGAGACCCCTGGAGACTGGTGGTGGGGGTGGCTCGGTGTGGTGGCCAGGCCCGGAGCTGCCTTGGGTGTGTGCGCGGGGGCAGGATAGCTGACTCTCTCGGGCGCGGCTTAGTGGTGGGTGGCAAATCAGGCGTGTGTGAAGCCAAAAGTTGATGCTGAAAGTTTGCAGAAAATGGAAAAAAAAAATCCCCCCAAAACAAAAAACAACCATGGTGGGCTCAGCTGGCTGGCCCTTCCCCTTTGATCTTTCTCACCAGGACCTTCTTGCGGCTCCTGCTGGTCTTCACGTCATCTGCCACGGGCCTTGGCAGGTGGTTGTCTCCAGCGAAGGACAGCAAAGAACACCAGCGCCGTGTCCCTCGCTCCAGGTGGAGGGATTGACTAGCTGGTGTCCTTACATGACCCCTTAGAGAGGCATTCCAAAGGTCCTCGCAGTCGGCTGTTTTGGGTTGGGGGAGCTACTCCTGGTTCTGTGCTCAGGGTGGCAGTGCTGGGAGCTATGGGGGGTGCTTGTGTGGTACCAGGTTTTGCCTGGAGGTCAGCCGCATGCAAGGATAGCACCTTAACCCCCCCCATGCCTCCCTCTGGCCCGGTTGGCAGGTCTGATGCTTCACTCTGTGCCAGGGTTGGACGAGGTGCCAAGAAGGTAAAACCGGACACTTTCCTCCTGGGAGTTCTTTCTAGAGGACTTTAAGAGTGAGCAGACACGGCTCTAATAGCAGATCATCGGGGGGCAAGGCTGGGGAGCTAGTTCAAGCAGCCGAGGAGGAGAGCATCCTGGCATAAGTGAGGCCCTGAGTTTGAGCCCCAGCACCACACGGCCCCGGAGAATCCCTGGGTATGGCCCCGGTGGTCCCAAATGCTGCTGGAATGACCCCAGTCCCCTTGAGAACCACTGGTGTGGTCCTTTGCAAAAGGACAATTTTATTTTTTTATTTTACTTAATTTTGGGGTTTGGGTCACACCCGGTGAAGCACAGGGGTTCCTCCTGGCTTTGCACTCAGGAATTACTCCTGACGGTGCTCGAGGGACCATATGGGATGCTGGGGATCGAACCTGGATTGACCACGTGCAAGGCAAGCGCTCTACCTGCTTGTACTATTGCTTTAGCCCCCAAAGGACAATTTTAAACTGTAATCAGTAACACAAAATGGAAAGTAGACGTAAGAGTTGGGGAGACGCCCCTCCACATTAGCCCGGTGGCCATGGAGACACAAATGAAGAGGAGGGGTCTGTAGGGAACGCAGGGTCGAGAGGTCCACAACTCAGGGAGTGGGGGCGGGGGGGATCAGTGTATTTGGGACTGGGGGGTGGAGTGAGGAAGTTGGACACTTGTGCATGAGGGTTCCTGGAAAGACCGACACGTACTGTGACCTTTTGCTTGCTAGCTGAGAAGCCTTGGCCTCTTCCAAATGGACTGGTCACCCCAGCTTCGCCATGAGTCACCGGTCTGCAGGCTTCTGGAGAAAAGTTGAAAACCACCAGATGGACAAATCCCACATCTCGTATTTTCCACGGAAACGGCCCAAGCACACCCACCTCCGTCTTCCTTTCTCTCCTGTCTAAAGAGATCGAACTGTCTCCGCCCTGTGCGTTCACCCACTTTCCGGAAGGGGGTCCGCAGGGAGTTCCCTAAAGTCAGTGGCCAGCCCGCACACAGCCGGGCTGGCTGGGGGCAGGTGCCCGTGACTTCTGCATGAAGAGTTGGTCCTTCCCAGCCTCCAGGGCAGGGCCGGAGGGCAGCTTCGTGACCTCTGAACCCCACCCAGGAGCTCTGACCTGCTCTTCCCGGATGAGGCACGCGGCACTTTCTCTGCCCCACCCTCGTCCCTGCCAGCGCCCCATCCAGTGACAGGGACAGGATGAACAGTCAGACTGGCAGATCTGGTTCCCATTCAGCTTGCACAGTTGTCATTTACTTGCCCTTCTGTGCCTCGGTTTCTCCATCTGAAAGGGGCTGGCCAACCTCTCCCTGGGAGGTGTGTGAGGACTGAGAGGGACCATCTTGGTTTCTCAGCCCCTTAGCACCTGGTCAGAGTCCTCCTTGCTGGTTCCTGGGGGTGGTCGGTGGTGGCAACGCAGATGGTGACTTCTGTCGACCCTGGGGCTGCTTTGCTTGTTTCAGAAGCTGCATACGTGGCTTTGATTCTTCTGCCAATCTGGCCCGTGGTGGGAGGGGAGAGCTGATTTGTGAACAAGAGTGTTTTCTGCTTCCGTGATGACTTCAACCTCCTGTGCTGTGCTCCTGGTCACTACCAGTGGCCCGACTCAGGCTTCCGGGGAAGGTCGGTGAAAATCCACGCACAGAATCGTTGTTTTTTTTTTTTTTTTTTTTGTGTGTGTGTGTGTTTGTTTTACTTTTTTATTTTATGAAGTAGTTCACCATGGGCTGGAGCAATAGCACAGTGGGTAGGTCGTTTGCCTTGCAAGTGGCTGACCCGGGTTCAATTCCTCGGTACCTCTCGAAGAGACCAGCAAGCTACTGAGAGTATCCCATCCACACGGCAGAGCCTGGCAAGCTCCCTGTGGCATATTCAGTATGCCAAAAACAGTAACAAGTCTCACAGTGGAGATGTTACTGGTGCCCGCTCGAGCAAATCAGTGAACAGCGGGAGGACAGTTCTACAGTGCTACAATTCACCATATTTCATTACATTTAATATTCAGACACCAATCCCACCACCATGATTCCTTCCCACCACCATATTTCGGATGTTTCTAACCCAAACCCAAACCCCTGCCCCAAAGCAGAACCGAAATAATATGGTGCGTATTGTTTGTTATGAAAAACTGAAGAAATGCTACAAAAAAAGTATCCTCATTAAGCCCTTCTATAAGAGATCATTAACATGTTGTTAAAGGTTGAGCCTTGTGTACTTTTTTTTTTCCTTTTTGGGTCACATCCGGCGATGCACAGGCGTTACTCCTGGTTCGTGCACTCAGGAATTACTCGGTGCTCGGGGGACCATATGGGTTGCTGGGAATCGAACCTAGGTCAGCTGCGTGCAAGGCAAACACCCTACCCGCTGTGCTATTGCTCCAGCCCCGAGCCTTGTGTATTTTTATATGTATATCTGTAAAAAAAAATGTATATTTCCCTCTCAGATGGGTTGCCGCCTACTTTGAACCCTATCAAATGTGTGCAGTAATCTTGGAGTATGGGTCTCACCCGCCCCTCTCTGGGGCATCCCGAGTGAAACAGCCACACAAAAAATCGTATTTTTGAGGATGGAGCAACACTGAATGCCAGGGGACAGGTTCCCAACTGGCCCCGGTGGAGGCCTGTGTAAGGGGCATTTCAAAGCAGGACCCCAGTCCATGGTGAAGAAGGAGCGTCAGAGTGTTGGGCTGGGGCTGTTCATTTTGGCTCCCTGTGCAGTGTGCCCTGCTGTGCCCGGCTGCCAGGGTACATGCAGCAGAGAACTGAGAGTCCACTGTTGGACCGGGCTGTCAGACACTCGCCTCTGCTCCTGGGAACCCCCGCTCACACCTGTCAGCACCGCATTTCCTCGTCTTCCTCATTCTGCGGCCCTTGCTCCCTCTAGATAGGAACGGAATGCTAAGGGTCCATCGATATTTTTGCTTGTTTGTTTTAGGGCTGCAGCTGGTTACGTTGACTCCTGGCTCTGCATTCAGGGATCACTCCTGGAGGGACTTGAGGGGTCCTATGGGGTGTCGGGGGTGGAATCCGGGTTGGCCGCATGCAAGGCAGATATCCTCCCCGTTGCACGTTCACTACAGCCCCCTCAATGGCAATGATTAGAAAACAGCTAAGGGTCGCAAGAGGGTGCAAAAGGCTGGACCGTGTGCTTTGCAGGCCGGAGCCTGGATCTGACCCCCAGAAATGCACGGGCTCCTGAGTCTCACCAGGTGTGGCCCAGAAAACAACCCCCTTCCCCAAATAACAATAATACTATTAGCGTCTCTCATTTTGTTTTTCTTTCTGGATCTTATAGGTATGCACAGGGGACCAGGGGCTCCTCCTGGTGCTTCTTGGCCACCCACGCTGGGCCGGCAGCTCATTGTTAGGGCTGAGGATGTTGTTGGCCCCTGAGTTGCTGGGGACTCCCCCAGATGATGCTTGTGGGGTGGTGTTGGCTTCAGGCAAGGCATGTGTCTTAACCTCTGCACTCTCTCTCTCTCTGGTCCCCTTCTTTTTACTATTCTTTTTATATGGGGACCACCCAGAGGGTGCTGCGGCCCCTGCCAGCCACGCACGGTCAGTCTCTGCGTCTGATAGCTTGGTGGCGGTGGAGTGATGGGGGGGGGGGGGAGTTTTGTGGTGCCGAGGATCAAACTCAGGGCCTCCTGCGTGCAAATGCTCCTTCATTTGGGCCACTGCTTGTCTTTATTCCATGCGTGCTCAGAGTTTCACCTCCACAGCCTCCCAGTGAAACAGATCAGGAGCCCAGTGACCAGTCCAGGTTTTGTTACCCGCTGCCCTCCAGGGTGCTGTTGGCCTAGGGACAGATGTGCAGACCGAGTATTAGTCCTTTGTCCATGTTCCATGCAGGCCCGCGCTCTTCACAGCTCTTTCCCCGGGCCTGTTACCCTCCCCGCCTCACTTAGCCCCTGCAGACTCCAGGCAGTGTTGGGGGGAGCCCTCTACCAGGCCGGGCCAGACTCCCAGCAGCCCATGTGGGGTAGCTGATGCTTAGAGGGTCCTAATGGATAAAGCAGCAGCTTGGGTTTCAGGGATACTCCCCGCTGGCTGTGGGAGAAGCCCCTGGGAGCTTGGTTGGGTGGGGGACATCCACACAGTGGCCCCCGCAGGCTCTTTTTTTAGACCCCGGCATCTCCTTCCCGGCCTGCAGGATGGGGCAGAAGGGAGGACGGCGGCAGGAACTGGGCTTTGTGGGGAAGAGGTGGAGATCCGCCCAGGTCCTGGCCACTCCAGGCCTGTCCAGCCACCTCAGCATGCCCTGCAGCCGGTCTGAGCCTGAGGTGGGGGGCTTCTGGAGAGGGGGGCTCAGATCCCCATCGTGCTGCCTGTGTGGATGGGCTTGGCTGGGGCCGAGGAAACGGCTGTTCTTAGAAGGAGCCGCCTGGTGGTCTCTCCCCAGCTCCGTCACTCTACGCTTCACCAGGGGACACTTTTCCTTTTTGTTCTTCCTTGTCACTCCACCTTCACGCCCCCTGCCCCAAACTTGCTTTTGTCGCAACTGGCACCAGCTTCTAAGCCCTGATGAGGGTCCCACTGCACACTGTCCACTCCCCAACTGGATCCCATGCTTGCTTTCTGCCCCACTGGGTCCCACAATGCACGCAGAGACAATGGTGCTCAGCGGGACCTCTAGGGACCTTCCGCCCACTTTCCCACCCTCCTCTTCCAACTTGAGCATCCGGATGGCTCTAAGGGTTTGGGCACCGGGCAGGGCAGGAGAGACTGGCATTTGGCTGGGTGGGTACCACCAGGGCCCATCCCTCTGTGGGACAGACCAGTGGGCAGGAGGGACTCAGGGATGACTGGCCCTGAGGCGGGAAGCATATTCCCCCCTCCTCCAATTTGGAAGTCAAGATCTGGTGCGTTCTGCCCCCAGAAGGACTCGTGCCCCAGGCCCTGTTCAGCCACATGCCATTCGGGGCCCCACAGCTGTCTCGTCTGCTGGCAGATGCTGGCCGGGGTGGGCCCTCGCTCACAGCCACCCCTCTATGGAGGCCCTGGACAAGTGTGGAGGAACAATGGCCCTTCTCAGCTAGCAGAGAGCAGACGCGCCCAGTGGAGTTGGTCCATCCTTTGGAGCTGGGTCAAGCCCACAGACAAGCTGCCATTGATGGAGCCAGGGGGGCCCCAGACAGCAGTGAGCACAGCAGGGCGCAGGGCATGGGGCTGCCCGCTGAAATGCCATCCCAGCAACGCTGGCCTTGGTCAGGGCGTGCCTGCCTCTTGGTATATTTGGGAATACAGGGTCACAGGGCCCACAGAACGCGGCCCCAGGCGAGTGTGGACGAGTCTGCTATTGAACCCAAGGGTCCTGGGCCTGGGAGTCAGGACATGGCCTTGGGCTCTGGGTCCTGCTGGGATCTGTCCACTATAACAGGTGGGAGGGAAGGGGAGGGGGAGGGGAAGGGAAGGGAGGCTAGAAGAAGGGGGAGGGGGAGGGAGAGAGAGAAAAGGAAAGACAGGGAGAGAGAAAGGGGGGGAGAGAGAGAAATTTGGGGGTCAGGTAGAGCATGGGGGATTAGGGGGTAGTTCGGAGGGGGCTTCTGGCCTCCAGGAGTCTGCAGCTGGGGGCCCATGCTCCAGCTCTGTCTGACACCCCCAGCTTCTCCACCCTCGTTGTTCCCACATTCTCTTCTTCCAACTGTCTAGGCCAGTTTGGTTTTTCTTCCTCTCTTTCTTGGTGTTGCTCTTGTTTTTGCAGGTGGAGTTATTTTAAATATTTAAAAATAGCGAAAACAGCACCTACACACTTCAAATTGCTGTTTCACTCTGTACAGAGTTCAGTGTAGTAATTTTACATTTTTTATAGCCCAAGTCATGCATGCTTATTATAAAATCTGTGTGTGGAGCAGAAATTTATCCCATGGAATGTGAAAATGCCTAGAATTCCACCCGCTGCGATGCTATCTGTCAGCAGCTATGTGTCCAAACAGCCCTCCTCCGCCACCCCAATCGGAACGTCCTTCCCTTTCCTCTTTTCTCTCCCCCCTCTCGTTCCCTCCTTCCGTTCTCTCTCCTCCTCTCCACTCCTGTCCCCTTTCCTTTCTTTGAAACCCTCATCCTTATGAGCTGCTTTCAAAAGCTGAAAGTTACCCTTGAAAACATCTAAAATAATCCAGCTTTGTTGAAATAGTCATTCATATGCCGTCACTGTCACTGTTCTCCTGTTGTTCATCGATTTGCTCAAGTGGGCCCAGTAATGTCTCCATTGTGAGACTTCTTGTTACTGTGTTTGGCATATCGAATACATCACAGGTAGCTTGTCAGGCTCTGCTGTGAGGGTGAGATACTCTTGGTAGCTTGCCGGGCTCTCCAAGAGGGGCGGAGGAATTGAACTCGGGTCAGCCAGGCTGGCCGTGTGCAAGGCAAATGCCCTACCACTGTACTATCACTCCAGCCGTACAAGTCACAAATGCCCACCTGCAAATTAATGAATCCACAAGGTCTGTTATAGCTGTGCTTCCACAGTCTGTCACCACTTAACTATAGGGATGCACTCAACAAAGATTTTGGGTTTTGTTTTGGTTGGGTTTTGCTTTGGTGCTACACCCATGGGGCTCAGGCCAGTCTTCGTGGCTATTGCTTGGACATTGCTCCTAGGGATGTTCAAGGCAGCATTTGCATGCTGGAGATGGAACCTGGGCTTCCCTCCCCCAAAGCATGTACCTCAACCCTTTGAGCCATCTCCCTAGCTAACAATTCACCATTTCAAAAACACCATTCAGTATGTTGTATGTATTCAAAGAGAGGTGCAACCATCACTGCCAGTCAAGTTTAGAATATTTTTAATTCTAGAATATTCTTGATATCTCGTAAAGAAGCCCCTTATCTTTTAGCAGTCACTCTATTGCCCATTGCCTTCCTACCCTCCTCCCCTTCCAACCCCTTGCAAGACCTCAGCAACCATGCCTTCATTGATTTCCTGAGTTTGGACTTCCACATAAATGGAACCATATAATATATAGATCTTGCGTTTTCAGGATTTGATCCACGTCGTAACATGTCATCAAGTTGTAACATGTCATCAGTACTTTCCTAATGTGGCCCACTGGTATTCTAGCATAGATGTGTTCCACATAGTCATATAGTCATGTGTTAGTGCCTTTGTGGTCAACAGCATATACAGCAGGGTTCCAATAGGCTGCACCAAGTAGCTTAGGTGTGTAATAGGCTCGAGCTTTGTATAATGACTACAACATTGGCACAACAACAAAATCATACAGTGACGCACTTCATTGAATGCATCCCTGTAGTTAAGTGGTGCCCGACTGTGGACGCGTAGCTGTAACATACCTTGTGGATCCATTAATTTGCAGGTAGGCATTTGTGTTGTTTCCACTTCTGGGCTATTATGAATAATACTTCTATAGATGTGGGTTTTGTGTGGACCTATGTTTTTGTTTATCTTACAGCTCCACTAGGAGTAGAATTTCTAGGTCATGCGATAACTCTTTTCTGAGGAGGAACTGAATGACTGTTTTTCCAAATTAACTGCTCTGGGCTACTTTTCCACCAGTTATATTTTCTTCTAGTACTTTTGTCTTTTTTTATTTTTGGTTATGTTTTAAGTTGTAAACAATTTGATATTCTTTATCAGGAGTTTAGGTGTGTTTTTCTTTCCAGGTTGAATATCTGGTTTGTGTTGATGGCATTTTTCAATCATTTTTCTTTCTCAATGTCCTTATTATGAATGAAATCATTGCCTCTATGAGGGCATTCTGTATAGTCTTTCCCTTCCATTCCCTCATCCATTCTGATGCCTTGCCACTCTGTTTTAATTTTTATAGGCTTGTGACATGTTCCCTGGCTTAATTTTTTCAAAATTCACTCATTCTTGCTGCCGTTTATTCAACTCTCATCTCCGTACATTGCAGAGTTAAAGACTGTATGAGTCAACACCCACATTGTTCCTGCCGTCTCACAGTCAGTAGGAAATATGAGTTCCCAGTCCCAGGCCTCTAGCAAAAACATCGCAGTAACAATTTTATCTAACTGTATCATTCTGTGGGGGTAATCATAGTTTTTTATTCTCACTATTAATATGAGGAAGTAAAGAAATAAAGACTTGAAAACTCTCAACTCTGAAAGAGGAAACAGCCAGACACACACAAGAGTCTGCTTGAAAAAGTTCTGGATAATGTGTTCTTGGGTTCCTTGACAGTTGGAGAGGGTCAGGGAATCATGGTGGAAAATTTAATTCAGGATCTTTCCTGGAGCTAGTGTCTGTTCCTTCATAGAAGAATGATGGGTTCAACAAGCCTTTTGAGGAGGACCCACATCTTGGGATGTCAACATATTGTACATACATTTTGTCATCTCTTGGCACCTACATGCCATTAAAAACACAAACAGTGGGGAAATAAAGTTGGACTTGAATTGTATTCCACCACCACCCCTGCCCCACCCCCAGAAGATGTGACCCCAAGCCCTGGTAGGGATGGAGATTTCTTCCCCCATCTTGAAAAGGATAGCAAATGTATGTGCCACATAAAACACACAAACTCCCATAGAATCCCGAGTGACGAATCATCCTCTCTTCCCAGGCCGTCCCACTCTGCAGACCTCTCTCTGGGGAATTGTAGTTCAGGGAACAGAACTGATGGACTCAATACTAGACCTACTTTCTCTTTCTCAGACTTCATGGAGAGCTTGGGGCTCAGGGTCTATGGGGTCAAGAGACCATCATGTGATTGCCCTGGAAAGTTTGCTTGTAGGAATGTGGAATAACCCCATGTGGAATAAGAAATCTCAGAGGAAATTTTCTTAGAAATGGTGATAAAAATGGAATCCAAGTTCCTTCAGTATTTCAGAACTTCTAGTAAAGAAGAATACTCTCTGTCTCTCTGTCTCTGTCTCTGTCTCTCTCTCTCTCTCTCTCCCCACTACTACTGCCCAACCTCTCAGACATTGTTTTCATGTAACACATTTTCCCAAAGTTTTAACTGCATGGTGGGGCTTTATTCTTTCTTACCCAGGGAAACTAGGATACTTTGAGTCAGTGTGACCTGCCTCTGAAGGTTCTGTTTTTGCTGACGTCATCATTGTGGTGGAGTCGCTTGGCCAGTTCATCTCTTCTCCATCTGGTGTGTGTCATGACTCACAGTGGACCACCACCAGCCCCCTGTCTGGTGTATTTGTGGCCTTCCATGGTGGCCAGTCCATCCCTGACCTACAGAACACATTGCTTCCTCGATGCATCCTCTCTGGGGATATGTTGGGCTTTAGGATCTTGGGAAGCTGAAAGCTGGGGCCAGTGCGGGGGGAGGGGCGCATTCCTTCTCCAGGCTCTTCTGGTCTTGGAAACTCATTGGATTTCAGGCATCATCTAAAATGCAGAAGGCTGTGACAATCTAAAAGATAGTCCATTTGCAGGTTTGTTTTTTAGATTTTTTTAAAATGCAGGAATTCTTCCCCTGCAGGTTTTGTCATCCAGCTAATTAAAAGGTATTCATTTACTTTCTAAATCATATGTCCATGAGGAATATGAAGAAGACAAGGGCATCTCTTTGAGTATTTGTTGGTGGAAGACCGAGATTGCTCTTGAAAGGGCTCCAGTTTTAGTAGATATTTTGCCTTTTCTATCCCATTCAGGTGTCTTCGAGTTTCAAATGGTGATGAGTAAGGGATAAAAACTTCAGTAACACATGAGATGACTCTCTTACTGATGCATAAAGAAGTACTTCTCAGAATTTTAGGCAGTGTCCTGTGCCATGGCTTATCCTATTTTTTTTTAAAAGCATGTTGTGTTATAGTCTTGAAGAATAGTCGGCAGCTGTCTGGGAAGTCTGTGAAGGATGTAGTGAAGATTGCAGCATCATGATTTGAAATCAGAGCGGTCCACTTACAGGTGGCCGGACACCTGGTTATCTGGTCACTTGTCCTCCTCCTGAAGGTCCTCTTCCTTTGCCTTGAGCTCTGTTCTTCTGTGTCTTCCCTGCTTCCCTGTGACCTTCCTGGCCAGTTGGGGCTTGGCATGTGGCAGATATGGCTCTAGCAAAGACCCAGGAAAAACATGATTCTGTTTCTTGAGTTCTTCAAAAATCTTGAAGCATCAACTCTGAAAAATGTTATAGAAAACCCATCAGACTTTACAGACTTTCTTCAATTCTGTGAGGACTCATAGTGTCCCCTGGAAAAGGAGCCGTGTGGGGGGAGAGAAGGGGGGTTGCCACCTTCAAGTCTCTGTCCCCTATGCTTTCCCTGTCCTTGGTTCATCACTGTCTGAAGGCATTGAACTGAAGCAGCTCAGGGGAAGAAAATCATTCAGTTCTTCTTTGTCTTAGATAAGTGGGGAGCTCAGTAAGCAATCATTGAGTATTTACTTTGTCACAGTGGGGAAAAAACAGTAGCTGTTGTTGTCCATGAACCATTATTTGACTAAAACCTTGGCTCTGTGAACAGTGTCGACACTGATGTAGAAGCTACAGTCTGTGGGGTATGGTACCATGTCATTGCTCTACCAGGTGGACCACAGAGGTTGATGCACTTCCCATGTAACCTAGAGCACACCTTGATGGGTGCAGCAGTGACCAGGGAGCACCTTGTGGTCCTCGATTGCTCCTCCCCCCGAGTCATTTAGTATAGAAATTGCTTGGTGCCTTCTGCTGAGACTCACCCCTGGAAAGAGTGTCCTCCCAGAGAATGAGCTCCATTAGGATTTTCAGAAATGTGCCGTCCACTAAATTTGTGTTGCAACCCGCAGGTGCTAGTTTAAGGTGAAGCCTGCAGCCTCTGAAGCCCAGTTGTGCAAGAGCCATTCTTTGTCTCGGGAAGGCCAGGGGTGAGAGGGATTAGTGGGAATCCATAAACTGTGGATCCAAAGAGATGCTGTAGATGTGTGTGATGACCTTGGCATGGAAAATGCTCCCTGTGAAATTGGCAAACGCAGCTGCCTTTGCCTTGGGGAGGCAGGTGAAGGGTGTGCCAAGCCTCATCCCCAGGGGGCACTCCAGCATCTCCATCCCATTCCCCCTGGCTCTGTGGGTGGTGATTGCGGGGGGGGGGGGGGGGGCGGAGGCCATGCAAGTTCCAATGGATTCTCCGTCTCGGGCAGATTCTGCCTGGGTGGTCTTTTATTCTTCCCATGCTTCTCTATTCTGCAGTCTTCAGATGATCTCTCCCTGGGATAGCGTTGAAGTCATCGTGTGTGTTTTTAATTGCATGTGGATGGTGCTGCATAGATGAAGCGGGTCAGAGGTCAGCATGTGCTCTCTGCCCATGTGATCTCTGCCGAAGGGCTGCACTGTGGTTTTTGAGTGGACATTCTCCTCCAGGGAGAGCAATGGTCTTAGGGGTTCCCCAGTTCTGAGGGAGAGACACAATACTCTCTGCATGAGAGTTGAAGAAATAGGCGTCTATAGGAAGTAGTGGGGACCAGTCTTTGCGAGCTGGATAGAGGATGTGGAACCATTCTATCGTATGATTTTCATGGCATTTATTCCTTCTCTTCCCTGTGCTGAAGGTCATTAAGAGCAGCACAGCTGTTTGTGGCTGGTTCCCGCACTCACTTGAGAACAACAGAGATGCTGGCAGTATTTTCACCAGATTCAGCAGCCTCTGAAGCAAAGACTAAAGCAGGTCTTCCTGGAAGGTCTCACGATCCCGTAAACAGTTTACTGTGTAGACTTCCTTTAAAGGGGTGACTGTTCAGGGGTAGGAAGGAACCGTACAACTCCAGGGAAGAATTTCCCCACCGTTCTTCCTGTTCAGCTCCTAAGAGACTGAACTCAGAAGGTCGAAAATCAATCCTTTATGCACAGGCCTTCAAGCAGAGACTGATGTCACAAGTGACATTTCCAACAGACTTGATGATGGGGTGGGGGGCTCATGATAACTAAACAAGTTATCCCCCTCTCAGAATAAGACTTTCTCAGGAGAAGACCAATATTATACAATATTGTATATTATACAACATTATCCAATATGGTACTCAGTTCTCACTCATGACTGTCCAATATTATCTCCTTCTTTTCATTATTTATTCATTATTATTCGGGATGATGGTGATCATGATTCGGGATCATGCTTCATTTTTGACAGCTGTGGACTTGTTATTTATTTATTTTTTCTTTTTGGGCAAGGCACAGGGGTTACTCCTGGCTCATGCACTCAGGAATTACTCCTGGCAGTGCTCGGGGGACCATATGGGATGCTGGGAATCGAACCCAGGTTGGCCAAGGCAAACACCCTATCTGCTGTGCTATCACTCCAGCCCCTGTGGACTTGTTATTTCCTCTCAGTTTGACCCCTTGCTCTGCACTAAAAGAGTGGCTGGAGCGTCTTTCTGTGAAGGAAGGAGAGACTTTAGGGCTCATGGCACTGCCGGGAAGTAGATGGGGTGGCCCTGTCCCACCCAGACCCCGTGTACGGACACCACATGTGCACTTTGCCTACTTCCCACATGTATGAAATAATCTCCTTTGGCTTTTCTGTGACACCCTTGGACCCTGAGGGCCTCTCCTAGACAGGCAGGGCGCCCATTGGCCCAGGACACCTGGTTTTCTACCACCTGTTGCAGGGATGAGGCAGGAGGCTGGGAACCAGGTTCTGTCTGTCCACAGGATGCTGGGGTCAGCCTCACCTGCACTGCCCAGTGAGCGCTGGGCCCGTGCCCGGCTGCTTCTCCCCACAGTCTAGAGCATGGACCTGCCTGTTGGCCACCCCATCCCGGGCCCTGCGGAACTCAGTGTTCCCCACCGCCCAGCCTGCCCTCGGCGGGATCTCCAGCACCACTATCCTCCATGGCCCCCTCTCCGTCCTGCCCTCTGAGATCTCTCTAGGAAAGAGTTTCTTCACAGGCTGCCTCAGCCCTGGGCTCCTTCCAGCCCTGAGCTTGCTCTTTCCAAGGATGGAGAAGCCGAAACAGCTGTGGGACCTTTTTTTTCCCTTCTAGAATCATCCAGCGAGAGGGTGAGTTCAGGACTCTGGCAACACCAGGATAAGTGCCGAGTAGTTGGAGATGACTCCGGTGCTCTGCTTTCCCCACGGCCGGCCGAAGTGGCTACCCCTCCTGGCCTCCAGCTCCGGCCCTGGGCATCGGCCTTTACATGGACTGGGGTGGGCTGCCGGGGCAGGGGTGCCAGGGACCGGGGTGTCCTGCACTCTGCTGCCTGAGACCCGCGGGGAAAGGCCCGTCCTGCGTGTGTGTCTGCCCTTGGCCCTGGTGCTGTGGTTCCATGCCAGAGGTTTCGCCAGCTGTGCTGGTGGTTTCATGGAGATTCCCAGAAACCCTTTTCCTCTTTCTGCTCGCATGAGCAAGTTTCAGAAGAATCCGGCCAGAGCGTGCAGGCGGTTCCCATCTGTAGCCCAAGTGGGGTGTTGGGGGCCGTGTTGCCTAGGAAACGTGAAGGATGGGCTCCGAAGTGGATGGGTGGAGGGGGGTTGACCTAGTGTCCCCGCCAGGCCAGAAGGCAGCGCAGAGCCTGTTTGGCTGCAGCGCAGACAGCGTGGAGATGATTTTTGTTGACAGGTTCTGTGTGTTCTCCACGCCACGTCAGCTCCCCTAGAGCCCGTCTCCTCCCTCTGTCCCTCTGATGATGGGCAGGTTTGGGGCATGGGCAGGTTTGGGGTGTTTTGCTGCCACTGACCCGGGACATGCAGACCATGGCTTTGGCTGCAGGGGGGCGCTCTTACAGGTGTTGGTGCTGGAGACTTCCAAGTGGCAGACCAGGGGCTATGGAGGGGGGTCAGGGAGCAGAGAGGAGCTTGGAAAGGAGATGGGGGAGGGGGTTCTGTTTTTAATTTCCCCAGTATGTCTTCTCGTCTGGCCATCACAAATGTCGTGGCAGCCTCTGGGGGTGGCTGGAGGGGTTACTCTGACTGACAGTTTCAAATGACAGAGAAAAGGGCGGGTGAGACCTTCCTAGATGCTGTGCGTTTCCTGTAAGCTACTCTGCACAGTGACAGCTCGGTGGAGTTTACCAAACAGCAGGTCTGTGCACGGAGAACCAGCTAGAGAAGTTGCAGCCAAGGAGGCTCCCGGAGGACATGAGGGTGTGGGACAGTCACGTGGAGAGGGCTGTGTCTAGAGAAGTCTTGCAGAAAAGGACCTTATCCTTAGTTTTCTGGCCTAGCAGGCTATCACACATAGGAACTTTCTAGAAGGATACCGACCATGGTTGATATTTACTTGCCAGGGACATGGGGCTGATGCTGGGGCTTCTAAGCTGGGAGGGAAAGTTTTCACTGCTTGTGTTTATACTGTTGGTCCGTGTGTGTGTGTGTGTGTGTGTGTGTGTGTGTACACATACATAATAAAACTGAATATATGAAAACTTGAATGCATGCCTGCCTTTAGAAAAATTCAACGATGAAGTGCAGATATCTCAACTTGGTGTGGAGTTGTTATCAAATACATAAAAACCAGCTATGTGGGGCCAGGCTCTAGCTCAGTGTAGAATACTTGCCTTGCATGTGTGAGATTCCTGTTCTAGCCCTAGCATTGCAAAGACAAACAGCAAAATTCTTGGCTATTAAAAATTTTTTCTGGATATAACATAGTATCACTGTATCACTGTATCACTGTCATCTCATTTCCTCCAGCAGGCACCAGTAACGTCTCCATCCATCCTAGCACTGAGATTTTAGCAAGTGTCACATTAGAGGCTCTTTCAGGGTCAGGGGAATGAGACCCATCATTGTTACTGGTTTTTGGCATATCGAATATGCCACAGGGAGCTTGCCAGACTCTGCCATGCAGGCAGGATACTCTCGGCAGCCTGCTGGGTTTTCTGAGAGCGAGAACTAGGCAATAAGAGGTCTAGTTCTCTTCCGGGAGCTTGGTTTTATAGTCTCTGGATCTTGGCCATTGATGGGATTACATGACACAGGGGGCAGTTGGTGGGTGTGAAGCCTAGCTACTGGAAGATGGGGGATCTGGGTGGAGGAGACCCAGTCCTGATCCTAAGATCTCATAGTAGGACTCATTTATATTACCTACTCTTGAATCCTATGTAATAATTCAGTGTATATATGTATATTGATGTGCATATAATATATATGTGTATATATGTACACACATCTTTATGTCCCATATAGCCAGTAAAAGCAAACTGATAATAAGTAGAAGAAAATGCTCTAAAGAAGTCATTGAAAAGGTCTTATGACAGCTTCCAGAGCTGGTGCCTGTCACCAGCCTTGCCACTGAAGTACAGGGTTGCACAGAAGAAAATATGACCTGTCCTTCCCCACCAACCCCTTGCAGCTACCCTGAACTAAGCCACAAATTTCTGAAACAGTTAGTGGCGAGGCAGCCCAGAACTGAGGTTGGTGTTGACAGGAAACATTGGGGACCCCACCCCATTGGAACAGAGAGTGCCCACTGGCCGCAGGAGTCCCAGGGCAGCCTGCCCAGGGGATGAGCTAAGAGGGACACACCGAGTTAAGTCTCAGCCCTATGACATTCCTCACACGGCCATGCCTGTAGCATCTCTCCTTAGGCCCAAGAAGAAGCATCAGTTTGGAACGGATGAGTCAAAAATTCTGCCATGTCGTTCAAATTAAAGGCAAAAAATCTTGGGGTGTCTGACCCTACAGGGTTGACCATGTCCTCGATGGGAGAGCTGGTTCACTCCATCTGTCTTGGACAGTACACAGCCACTCCCTGCTGTGTTATCCTCACTGGAATCCCACTTAATGCTCTAGGTTTAAGGGACCAGAAAGAGGCGGGTTTGCTCCCCCGGAATATCAACTGCTCTGCTCTGTGCTCTTTCTTTCTTTCTTTCTTTCTTTCTTTCTTTCTTTCTCTTTTTTTGCTTTTTGGGTCACACCTGGTGATGCACAGGGGTTACCTGGCAGTGCTCAGGAGACCATATGGGATGCTGGGAACCGAACCCGGGTCGGCCACGTGCAAGGCAAACGCCCTACCCGCTGTGCTATCTCTCCAGCCCCTGCTCTGTGCTGCTTCAGAAAAAAAAAAATACAATGAGGAAAAAAAGAGAAGTTAGTTAATAGGAATTTTCTGTGACCCAGATTCTGCCCTGGGTAATCTTCTCCCTTCCCACCCCACCCACCCCGCCCCGGGCTGATGAGGGGTCTTGCCCCGCTGGCCCATTTTCTCCCAAATCAGCATTTCCAGAGACCCACCCCAGAAACCTCGAGTCCCCTTGGATCTGCACATTCCCAGCTGTGCTGTGCTAAGCTGCTGCTTCCAAGGTGACGGCCAACTCCCAGCCCGTGGCTCACCCCCCTTCCCGTTTCTGCCTCGGCACAAACCCACCTAACCTCTCTCCGGGGAACCAGGGAACGGAGAATAGCTGCTGTGCCCAGTGGTGGGTGGGGAGAGGTAGGCGAGAGAGGTTGGGAGCCCCTGCTTGCCCCAAGCCCCTGCACACACAAGCTCAAGCCAGGCACTTTTGGGGTGTCCTCGTCATGGAGCCTTGTGGGAGGGTCCGCAGCTCCCAGCCATCCCCGTGAGTGACAGACTCAGCCTTCCCACCCCCTAGACCCCTCCAGGCAGCGAGTCCTTGGAAATGCGGAGATCATGGTTCCATATTGCCTGGCTGCCCTCGGCAGCTTCGTGGGGGAAGCCAAGGACTTGAGTATCCTGGAAAAAGGATTCAGAGAGTCTGAGCAGAGGGGAAACTGGGGGTGGAGGGAAAGATCAGGGTGAAGGGGGGGTATTAGAGAAGCGGGGAGGGAGCCACGCTGAGTGCTGGTGGCTGCGGGTGAACGTAGGACTCAGTTATAAGATGGGACCTCAGTGGTAGCCAGGCCCCTGATGGCTGATGTGTGATGCAAGTCCCACATCAAACACGGGCTGGACAGCCCATCTGAGAATCGGCTCCAGGGTCCCTGCAGATGGGAAATGCTCCGGCATTCAGGTGTTTGCTGCAGACCAGTACGAGCTCAGGCTAGTGGCAGGACGGAAGCCCCCAGAATCCTCCTGCCGTGTGTGAACACCTCAGCGTGTTCTGCCACAGGCATGCGGGCTGTGGGTTGCCTCACTCCTCACAGCTGTGCCCACCCAGGAGGGGTCGGGCCGGGATTTCCAGCCCCTCCTGCTCTCTCGATCACCACTTGTTTCAGCATGAAACAGCCCGGCACCCAGGGGAGGTCGCTGGAAGTCCTTGTAGATGCCACCCCCTCAGTTGGGCCTGCAGTTGGGGGCGGGGGGTCTTCCATGAACCAGCAGCCACGGTTGTATGTGCTCAGATGAGGTAGTCTCCTCCCTACCCTGGGCTGTGGATGTAAAAATAACCTCCATGCATACACGCACTGCGGTGTCCGGGGAAGTAAGGTGAATCTCACCACGATAACAGCTGACCAGCGAGGTCTATCGGAGCCGGAGAAGAACTGTGTTCATAGTTTACATAAAACTGTTAGTGGCAGCGGGGCTGGATCGATAGCACAGCAGGTAGGGCATTTGCCTTGCACGCGGCCGACTTGGGTTCAATTCCCAGCATCCTATAATGTCCCCTGAGCACCGCCAGGAGTAATTCCTGAATACAGAGCCAGGAATAACCACTGAACATCACCGGGTGTGACCGAAAAAGCCCCCCCCCCCCAAAAAAAACTGTTAGTGGCAGGAACTAAAGGTGGGTGGGCTATTGGTCCCCTCTTTTGGGCTCACCATGCTTGGTGGTGGAGAGAGCACGGGACCCCAGCAGCCTCCCACTCTTAGCCTCGGGGCCATCCCCATGCCCTGCAAGTTGCATAAATAATCGAGGAATATTCTTCCCTCATGTTAACTTCATTGAACACATGGGTTGGTTTTCAAATTAATATAAAAGTCTCATTTCTGTTTAATTCTTGTCTGCATACACCCCCCCCTCTAACCCAGAAGAGCAAGGACATGTCCCCTCTGAAGCTGAGACCCCAAAGGGGCCCATACCCCAAGGATGGAGGCTGGGTCAAACGCCACCTCTCCAGGAATCGGGCTCCTGGCCAAAGAGCAAGGCAGGGAGGCGCTGCTGGAACCTGGGAGTTAATTTCAGCTTTCCCCAGTGCTTTGAGAAATTCTGGGTATGGCCCTTGTGTGGAACACACCAGCATCACTGGACTGACCATTGAACCATCTGGCCTGTATAGTGCCATGAACTGCCCCAGATCCTGGAGCATTGCATGAGAGGCCCCTGCAAAGGCCAAATGTTTTGAGCTGCTGAGTTCATGGGTTCATGGGGATGGGGGGGGTGTCGGGAGAGGAGGCCGGGAAAGGGGAGACCCTTTAATTTTCTGTTAAAAAAACCTCTCTGCTTTGCATGTGGAAGACCCCGCGGGTGATTTCCCACCTGGCCCGCAGAAAGTTGGGGCGCGTCTGTGCTCGTGATTGCTAGGACGGGGGCCTGCTGCTGGGGGCGGGTGACAGGTCACCCCGACTCTCACCTCCCGAAAGTAGGACCTGGCATCTCCTCCCGTGACTCGTCCTTTGCCTCCCGCGCCCTGTCTGCACTCAGCGCACTGCCCTGCACCGGGGCTTGAGGACGCCAGATGTCCTGCTTCAGCCTGCCTGAGGGGAGAGGGGTGGGGGAGGGGGGAGGCCGCTCCTCTGTTTGTGTTTCCTGCATGCGCCTTCCCATAGCCCCAGCACACAGGGCGGCAGAGCCCCCACTCTGCTCCCACAGTGACCGGGTCCCGGGAAGGCACTGGGAAGAGCTGAACTTAACTCCCAGGCTCTAACAGCACCAACCCGCCTTGCTCCCTGGCCAGGAGTCCCTATTTCCTGGAGGTGGCGTTTGACCCGGCCTCCGCGTCCTTGGGGTAGGGGCCCCTTTGGGGTCTCAGCTTCAGAGGGGACACGTCCTTGCTCTTCTGCAAACCACCTCTTCAGCCTGCAGCGCTAAGCTCCAGCCACATCCTGCCCCCTTCCTACTGTCTGGGGCCAGGGTCTGAGAAAACAGACTCCAGCCGGTGGGGCGCTTGCCTTGCGTAGGGCGTCCGCGGTTTCAATTCCCAGCAGCTCTGCTCAGGATCTCCTGGGAATTTCTGGGAGTGACCCGGAGGACAGAGCCAGGAGTAATCCCTGAGCCCTGCGTAGTGTGGTCCCCCAACCCAACCTAAATCCTTCCTACTGTCTGGGCTGGAGCGCCCCACCCCTGAAGTGGGGGGGGGGGGCGGGTGGGGTAGAGTGTAGAACAGAGAGCCCCTTGGCGATATTCCCCTGGCGTTCTGGGGAGGGGGACCCCCAAGCCAGCTCTCTCTACATGTTCTCAGAAAGCAGGAGATTGACCCGATGTGAGTCCAGACCCCAGAGTGTTCAGTGGGACACGCTCTGCAGCTTGTTTCCAGAAGGTTCCTGGTCCACATGCTTCCTGTGCATAAGAACCTCGTGACAAAGACAAGACGGGAAGGCATACCTCCGAGCTCTTGGTGCTCAGGGATGACTCCCAACTCTGTGCTCAGGGATCCTTCCCTGGCAGGGTTTGGGGAACCATCTGGGGCGCCGGGGATCAAACACCATTTGATGTTTGCAAGGCAAGGGCCTTATCTCCCCAGCCCCATGCCCAGCTGTGCCCTGCAATTGGCTTGGCTGCTGCGCTCTCAAATGAAAGCCCAGGGAAGTTGCTGAGTGCCCCCCGATCGGTACTCCTTGGGCACTGAGGATGGGGTGAGAGGCAGCGGGTGGCCCCGGTGACCCAGCACCCGTGGATCTCAGATCAGATAAGAGCAGCCTCGCCCCTTGCTCCTTGAAGGCCAGGTCAGCCAGTGCCCCGGTGCTCCCAACCCTGGCATGCGTGTGGGGCGTGTTTTCTTCCGCTTCCTTTGGGCTTGGCATGTTCAGAAATATTTTGAGGCGGCGTCCAGAGGATGCGATGGAGGCTGTGATCCCGCATGCCCACTCAGGGACTGTGTTTTCCTCTGGACGGAATCCAGGCCTGGCTGCTTCTGCGGCTCCTTTCTGGAGAGGGAATCTGAGAACCTGCTGCCAAGGGTAACTGGCCACAGAGACCCTCTGGCTCGTGGCTGCCCTCGGCAGATCCGCTTGCTCAATTCCCGCCTGGAGCACTCGCCTTAGTGCTCCATGTCAGCCACGGGAGGTGTGTGGGAAGCCCCCACCCCCACCCCATGCGGCCTGGGTGCTCAGAGAAAGTGTCCACTGCTGCCCTGAGGGTGGAGATCTGGGTGCAGATCCCCCAGCGTGGCTTGGGAGGCCTCTGGGGTGTGTGCTAGTGCCGTGGAAGTTTCTGGAACTGGTTTTCTCTCCCACAGGAAGACACTGTTTCTCCAGCCAGTTCCATGAGTGTCTGCTTCCCTCCAGCCCTCCGAGGAGTCTAGATTTGGGGCTTTCTTAAAAGAACCCGAGCCTGTCTGGGGGCTCTGGCTGGCCCCGATGACTCAGTGCTTGTTGCCTCGGGTCCCTGTAGGATCCCAGGAAGTCGCTCAGACTCTCAGCACTGACTGGCAGGGGGCCACGGGGTGTTGCCTCGGGTCCCTGTAGGATCCCAGGAAGTCGCTCAGACTCTCAGCACTGACTGGCAGGGGGCCACGGGGTGTTTTTCTGGGGCCCCTGGGTGCTGTGTAGGTGGGGAAGTGGAGGAGGGAGAAGATGCAGGTTTCTTGTGCGCCCTGTCACCAGAGCCTGGCGGGGTGCGGAGGGCCACCTGGTTTTGACTTGACCTGGTGGTAACTGGGATGTGATAGGCGTGTGCGGGAGAGAGGGGAGGGGCTCCCCAAGCACCTGAGAGAAGCTTGTGGGTAGTCGTTAGGGTGCATGAACAGCTGCCGGGGCCTAGCGGGCATGTCTGCCTGGGACCAAGGGGCTCAGAGCACTGGTTTTAGGGGCCAGAGAGACAGTACAGCAGGCAGGGCGCTTGCCTTGCATGCAGCCAACCAGGATCCAATCCTGGGCACCCTGTACGGTCTCCTGAGTGTGCCAGGAGTAAGCCCCAAGCACCACCGGATGTCACCTAAACCTCACCCTACCCCCAATCCTCCCCAGGTTGAGAGGGCTGGTCACTCCGCTCCTGTGCTGGTTTCCGGACCACGGCCAGCCAGCATCTCTGTGACTCAGTGCCCACACTCCCACTCCTGCTCTGAAGAGGACTCTCAGTGCCACCTGAATGGCCTCACCCAGGGGGCAAGGAGAAGTAACCTCTACCCTCTGGGCACGGTGCCTGTGTGGCCTCATGGCTGCTGCTCGTGGCCCTCTCAGTGGTCCCAAGAGCTCTGGTCTTTTGCCCTCCCCACCTCCAAGAACACACCGTTTTTTTTTGTCTTCACTGACCCTCAGACTTCGAGGTCTACCTTATTGGCCTTCCCTGACCATGTCCATCCATCCTGCCCTGCACCTCCATTCCCACCATTCTCGCCTCTGTTCAGAGGCGTCGGTTCTCTCGCAGGTGACTTTACCCTTTGAGACATCTGTGTCTGTGCAAGAGATACCCCCCCAACCTCCAGCCCCCGTGAGCCTGACGGGCACTCCGAGGTCAGGAGGGCAGAGTCTGGCCCTTTCCTGGCTGCTGCCCCATGAGAAGCTCAGCCCACCACCACCACCATCAACCATGTTTTCCACAGAGTTATGGGGGAAGGAGATGAGGACGTCCCCCAATTCGGAAATGATGTCCAACCTAATTGGCTTCCTTTGCTGTCGATGCCATCATCCTTATGGGCACCACACCCAGCCGTGCTCGGGGGGGTCTGCAGGGTTATACCTGCCGGTGCTCTCAGGTTGGTGTGTGGTACAGGCAGGGCCGGGATCCAACTCTGGGTCTTGTGCCTGCCAGCTGTGTGCTCTCCACAGAGCGCTCCTCCCCTGCAGTCAGATCTTCCACCCGCAATCTCCCCCAACCAGGTCCATCTTTTCTAATCTGTTGCTTCCAAGGCACTTTGTTCTCTTCCTAAAGCTGCGTAGGAACATTCTGCTTCAGTTCCATGTGCTGGAGCAGTGGGGGTGGGGGAGGCGCTGTTCATTTTTGAGATTTACGGTAACATCTTCACAGGCTGACTTCCTAGACAAAAACTTCTATTGCACCATCCTGGATTTAGCTGGAGTCCAGGGCCGGGTCACAGCGCCATGCTGGGAGGTGCCTTGCTCGCCCCTTACGTTGGTAGCTCTCGAGGGCTCTTGGGGGCTCCCAGCATTCCAGGTCTGTCTCTGTCTCTGCATACCCTTCTGCCCATGTCCCTAAGAACAGACCCCTGTCACAGGATTGAGACCTCATCACCCCCCACCAAACTCAGATGTCTCATCTTGGAGAGCCTCAGTTACACCCCAAATCCCCAGGTGCAAATCTCTAAAGTCTGAGGCTCGTGCAATAATGCAGTGGGTAGGGCACTTGCCATGCATGCAGGATATCCAAGTTAGGTCCTCGGTACCACATGTGGTCCCTGAGCCCAGCCAGGAGTGATCGCTGAGAGCAGGTCCAGGGATAAGCCCTGAGCACCCAGGTGTGCAACCCCTTTACCCCCACCAGACCAAAAAAAAATATCCCAAATGTATGGTCACATTCCCAGGCACCAGTGGTTAGCACTTGGACGTGTCTTGAGGGGAGTTCCTGGTGCTAATTTATTGAACGGTGATTTGCGCCCAGCACTTCTCAATAGTAATTCATTTCACCCTCACGCTAAACCCTCCAAAATTGATGGACGTTTCCCTCCCTGCTTCTGCCAGTGGGAAAAGTCAGGCTCAAAGAAGTTCTCAAAACTCGGCTTGTCACTGGATTCCAACCCAACATTCTCTGCTCTTTTAGGGTCGCCCTTTATTATAAGAAAGGATGTAATAGTGACAACAGTTAAAAAAAAAAAAAGTCAAGCAAACATACAGAATCCTTTTGCCACTCATTCATGCATAGAGACTCCCAGAGTATTGCAGTACTAAGAAGAGCAGGTATAGGGGCTAGAGAGAGAGCACAGTGGGCAGGGCACTTGCTTTGCATGCAGCCCACTGGGTTCAATTCCCTGCTTCTCTGGTCCCTGAGCATCACCAGGATTAATCCCTGGACTTTACCGGGCGTGGCCAAAAAATAAAGAAAAAAAAAAAAAGAGCAGGATTTTTGTCACTGTGTTCCAAATGCCAAAGCTCATAGAAATTCAGCAAGGAGAATTGGACTGAGAGGCGGAGAACGACTCTCCATCCATCCAAGAAGCACATCCAGTGACTTGGTGGATTTCCCTGAATGAGTGTCTGGTACCGGTTGGGTGCTCCAGAAATATTTGGTGAAGAAATGAAACTGTGGGAGGCATAAGGATGTGGTTGGATTGGAGCCACACCTGCTATGGAATGTTCTAGTGCCCAGGAGAAGTCCAGACAATCCAGAAGATTCTGTTGCTCTGTAGCATGGAGCTTCCCTGATGGCTCATGTATATAGAGCCCCTTTATATACCGAAACCTGACCTGAGGCTTTGGGTGCAGTGCCCTGATGGAGCCTGCATTCAAAGGCAGGGCCAGGAGTTTGGGAATAAGGTTGGTTGTCTCCCCGGTGTTTCTGGATGGGATTAATTGATCCAGCCACAGGGATGCTATGGAATTCCACCCCCTCCAAGCGGAAATGTACCCACCCAGTTCTGCCTGTGTTCTTATCTGATGCTCTGTCCCGGGTTTCGAAGGACTGGAATGTATGTAAATCGGGATGTGACCAAACTGATGAAGAAATAATGAGTAGAAAAGAAAATGCATAGCCCAGGTCATCAGAGCCACAGAGAAAGACTTGGAACCCATGAGATTGTCCAAATGCATGGAGTTTGGAACTTTGGTGAGAGAAATTTGGGCTAGATAGGTACCTGAAAGGTTTTAGGCTTTTGTGACAGCAGTAGTAAGTGTTTAAACTTGAAACCTTTAAAGATCTTCCTTCCTTCCTTCCTTCCTTCATTTCTTTTTTTTTTTATTAGTGAAACACCATGAGGTACAGTTATAGACTAACAAATTTTTGTGCTTGGGTTTCAGTTATACAATGATTGAGTACCCATCCCTCCATCAGTGCCCATCCTCCACCACCACGGGTCCCAGCATTCCTCCCACCCCCCATCCCCCCATCCTACCCTGCCTCTGTCTTTATTTCTTTTTGGAGTCACACCTGACAATACTCACTTACTGGCTCTGCTCACTTACTCTCACAATGCTTACTCCTGGGTCTGAACTTGGGAATTACTCCTGCCACTGCTCACAGGACCATATGGGGTACTGGAGATCAAACCTGGGTTAGGTGCATGAGAAAGAGCAGGAGCTTAACCGCTATCCTATCTCTTCAGCCCCTGCTTTATTTTTTTTTTCTTGCTTTCTGGGTCACACCCGGTGATGCACAGGGGTTACTCCTGGCTCTGCGACCCAGGAATTTCTCCTGACGGTGCTTAGGGGACCAGATGGGATGCTGGGAATCGAACCTGGGTTAGCCGTGTGCAAGGCAAACGCCCTACCCGCAGTGCTATCACTCCAGCCCCAACTCCAGCCCCTGCTTTTTCAGCTGGAACAAGACATCTCCTTGGGTTGGACTAACTCTGTGTATTAGCCAATGTTTCCCAGAGAAGCAAAATCAACAAGATGTCTATCCAGCCTTCCATACACACCCCCTATCCCCAGATTTATTTTAAGGAATTTGTGCAGTTATAGAACCGCTTAGTCAGTTGACACATGAAATAAAGCAGCACACTTGCGTTTTAACATTTGCTCATTCTTGGCTCTGGTAGGTGGCAGACTCTGCCATTGGACCCTTTTGGTGTTCAAGACAAAGGTCTGAAAAGTTGAAAGAAAGGAGGAGAGAGACCAAGGCAGAAATCCAAAACAGGGCCTAGTGAGGTGGGATGTTTTCTGAGTCTGAGGAAGTTCCAGGGTCCTCCTTTGCTGATTGTTAGAAGTCATCACTCTTTTTTTTCCTAATCATGAAAAGAACAGATACGCCGCTATCCTATTATCTGGATTTTTCTTTACCAGATCTACATTAGACCTCCAGGTCACTTAATCACTTAATCGCTTAACTTCCCGTTAGTCGTCGATTTGCTCGAGCGGGCGCCAGTAATGTCTCCATTCGTCCCTGTTGCGTGCCAGTGTAGCCCAATGGCATCTGTTCGCTCTGGGAACATGAAGAGCCTCAAACCGATCGTTCATAATCTTGATGAAGAAGTCTGACCATCTGGTAGGTGGGCGGCTACGCGGTCTTTTTGACATCCCGTGGGATCCAGTCGGTAACAGCTCTAGTCCAGCGGTCGTCTTTAAATCTCATTACGTGACCAGCCCATCTGATTTTTGACACCTTGGCAAACGAGACAGTGTCCCTGATTCTTGATCGTCGACGGATGTCGGAACTCCGGATTCTTTCTCTCATTTGAGTGAAACGTGATATTCCAAGCATAGTTCTTTCAATTCCTCTTTGGGAGACCCGAATAGCATTCTCATGCTAGATCTCCAGGTCATTTATTTGAAATCTATTCATAATAGTGGAAGACTTTGGTAACACACACACACACACAACACACACACACACGCACACACACACCATTTTCCAACCCTTTCTTACCATTTCATCACTTTCCCCATGAATCTCCCTCATTGAGTTAATTGTGCTTCTTCTAGGGAGGGTGTAAGAACCCTCAGTTATTCCCAGTGACTTGGGTCATCATTGGGGGACCCCCGGAAGCTTGTGAACCTCCTTCCCATCAGTTTTCACTTTCCAGACATCAAGTGATGTTTCCACGTGGGGCTCCCCAGAACACATTTGTGTGGTGACTTTTTATGAGTTAACTTTATTAGAAGGCAATTTAGTCCTTTAAAGTCAAAAGTCATCAAAAGAATAAAGCAGATCCATTTTGGAAGAAGGCCACCCAGGCTTACCGAAGATGGCATCAGTAAAGACAATTACCATTCAGAATTTCCTAGTGAACGTGTCAGGAGTTTGAAAGGCCCATTGTCACACAGCTGAAACCTTCCTCACAGCTGTCTCAGCACCATCTGTGAGATATTTTTCCTGCAGTCTTTCACTTTGACCGTGTCCCTGTTCGCCTGGAGTCTGACTGGCCCTTGCAGCTCGAATTATTAAGCAGGGTCCGGATGGACACGCCATTTTCTTCTGCATTTAAAATAACTTGAGGCCAGCAGTATTTCCTTTAACTAGGCCCTCTCTGAGGCTTGGTTTTCAAGTGACCGCAGATGTTTTGAAGTTTCACTCCCTGGGCTAGACAGAGGAAAGTGCAGGGGTGGCCAGCGGAGATCGTGGAGGGAGGCGAGGTCAGAGTGATTTGAATTCAGATCTGGTCTTACTGGCTGTGGGACTTTGGATGGGTTACATAACCCGGGTCTGTTTGTTCATCTCAGGGGTGATCGTCTTAGCATCTGTGCGTGTTATGGGTTCAGCGTGATCAGCGTCAATCACTTGCCCAACTTTATTTTTGAAGATCTTCATCTCTCTTTGGGTTCGTGTTTTTTCTTTTTTATTAATGGGTAGAAATCAGGCAAATGGAGCGTTTTCACCTTATTTTGGTAACTCTGATTCTTACTTCATTGTTTGTTTCAGCAGAAAATAAAATTGGTCCTCCTAAAACTTGATTCTTCTTTGTTGCTGAGTTAGGTCTTCATGGGGATCTCTGCTGGCTTTATGCCGAATTATATTGAGATGAAAGCAGGAGGCCTTTCTTTCCTTTCTTCCTAGGGTTTTCTAACAGAGCCTCACAGCTCTGTCAGTAATGCTTCTGTCAAGAGTCAGGGTCAGAACTAGCCTGTGATAGAGGTGCCGGATGTGGGGTCCCACCAACCAGTGTCACGTGGAAAGGATGGGGATTTGACAGGAAGGATTCTTCACCCAGGACCTGCACTGCCTTGGAATTCAAGTCAGATTAGGTTCTTTTTACCTACCAGTTTGGGGGTGGGGGTGGTTAGCTGGCTGCCTAACCAGGGGCGTCCGTGGGTACTGCCGGTGAATTCCAAGAGCCGGTGTTCATGTTACAGAAATCTGGGTTGAGGTTAGAGAGACATGTTTCGGCAGCTCAGGGACTCACCACCCCTGGGAAGACAACCTGCTGTCCGGAGAACCCAAACAGCAGCTGACTGAGATGCTGGGAGAGAAACGGAGAGCACGGTGGCAGGAGAGCACGGTGGCAGGAGGGAGGGGAGCTGACTGAGCAAGGAGCTGGTCGATGCTCCAGCCGCTGCAGTGAGCACTCTGGCATCCTGGCTTTGGGGAAGGCATGCAGACGAGGAAGCAGCAGGCGGGCCTGCCCTTTACACAGCTCTTGCAGGGAGCAGTGGTCATTGCATCTTTAAAGGGGGTCTTCAGGGTTCAGCCGGCCCAGGGACAGGCTTAATGTGTGTGAGGGTCCATGCTGGTGGGTCCAAAAGGTGCAGGGAGCTCTCTCAGAGCTAAGCCAGAGGCTCAGAGGTGGCTAGTTCCGGGCCAGTGCCTCCCTGTGGGTGTTGAGCCAGAGCAGAAGTGGCTGGGGACAAAAAGGGGGTGTGAAAGGCTGGGGCCAGGCCACCATGGTGGAGAAAGGACAGAGACGGGACGGGGGTGGGGGAGAGGAGGCAGACGAGCTGGTCCCCCTGAGACGAGCCAAGGAAGGAGGGAACTCTGAGCACACTTTTTTTTTTTTATTAAGTCAGCGTGAGATAGTTAACAAAGCTTTCATATTTGACTTTCAGTCATACAATGATCAAACACCCATCCCTCCACCAGTGCAGATTCTCTACCACCAGTGTGCCCAGTATACCCCACCTTTCCAAACCTCCCTCTGCTTCCATGGCGGACAATTACCCCCATACTCTCTACTTTTGGACATTGTGGTTTGCAATAAAGATACTGAGAGGTTATCACATTTGGTCCTTTATCTACTTTCAGCACACATCTCCCACCCCGAACGATCCCTCCAACCATCATTGACGTGGTGATCCCTTCTCTATGCCAGCTGCCTTCTCCCCCAGATTCCAGCTATGACAGGCTTCCAACCATGGGGCAATGTTCCAGGCCCTTGTGTTTACTGTCCTTGGGTGTCAGTACATTCTTCCCAGCAAGAAGGTTCTGGGGGAGGCAGAAATCAGAAACAATTTGGCTGCAACATTGCGCCAGAAACCAGGATCCAACTCAAACCAGCGCGGCCTTCCCAGTGTTGAGTCTGGGGTTCCGTTCAGAATATCCCTGTGAGGAATCCGCTGGCTCTTGTTTGTGTAAACACGGTACAGCCTGCTCGGGAGGGACCCTGTTCATCCAGGTGGTGGCTGCGCTTCTGAGAAGAAACATCCCTTTTCTCAGCCCTCCTCACCTGGGCAAACCTGTTTGGCCACCTCTCCTCTCCAGAGACTCACCCACTCTCGCTTCCCAAGAGCACTGGCCCACCACCTTTTCCTGATCTTATGGTCCTTTTCAACTTTGTTTCCTTCACAGGGGCCCCTTGTCTCCAGCCGTGTCCCCAATGTCATAATTTTCATTTATGGCTTGAGAGCTGTAATGGGGGAGAAGTGTCTGTAAGAACCCCAAAACAACAATAACATTTTTTCACCTGTGATTTCCACAGGGCTGTCCTGGGGAACATCTGGGTTCACGTGACCTCAGGCGGGAGAGGCCAGGCCGGCTGAGGGAGCACATCTGCATGACGGGAGCAGAGAGAGCCCAGGGCAAACTTGGGAAAGTTGGTTTTCCCTGCAAATGAACTTTCGTGACTTTGACCAAGTCCTTTTCTCCCACTGAAGGTTATTTTGTTTTTATCGGTAGGTCCCTGCTTAAAGAGGCTCGAGGGATCCCAGTATCCCTCCCACCCCCCATCCCCCCCATCCCACCCTGCCTCTGTGGCAGGGTATTCCCTTTTGTTCTCTCTCGCTCCTTTTGGGTACTGTGGTTTGCAAAAGAGGCAATGGGTGGCAATCATATTTGGTCTATAGTCTACTTTCAGCATGCTTCTTCCATTCTGGGAGGATACTCCCAGCACCCTTTATTTGGTGCTCCCTTCTCTATCTGGGCACTGGTGGAGGGATGGGTATTTGATCATTGTATCATTGAAAACCAAGCACAAAAATTTGTAAGTCTACAACTGTACCTCATGGTGTTTCACTAATAAAAATTTTTAAAAAAAAGATGCTCGAGGGAGCTCCCAGTTGTGCGAGCTGTCATTATAGCAGTGAAGGGAAGAGAGTGTGGTCCAGAGTGCTGGACCAGGCGGTGCCATCCAATAGAACAAGGCTCCTAGGGGAGAAAATAAAGCAAAGGAACAGACCAGACCACCTTGAGGCAGCCTTGGGTTCAGGCTGCAGAAATGAGGTGGGCGGAGGGGGGAGGGAGGGAGTCTGGTGTGGTTCACTTTGAGGAGTGTGAACCTGTACCCACAATCTTGTCAGTGTTGCCTCCACAAAAACAAACAAGAGCAGAAAGCTTGAGCCCAGGTGGACTCAGCTGTAAGAATGCAAGCTCTGAGACTGACACCCTAGGACAGTAGAAACAAGGGTCAGGAGGATTGGTCCAGGGTTGGAAGCCTGCCTTAAATGCTGGGGGAGAAGGCAGTTGGGACAGAGAAGGGACCCCTATGACAATGATAGTTGAAAACAATCACTCTGGGGGCTGGAGCGATTAGCACAGCAGGTTTGTGCGGCCAACCTTGGTTGGATTCCCAGCATACAATATGGTCCCCTGTGCACCGCCAGGAGTAATTCCTGAGTGCAGAGTCAGGGGTAACCCCTGTGCATCGCCGGGCGGGTGTGACCCAAAAAGCCAAAAAAAAAAAAAAAAAAGAAAAATCAATCTGGATAAGAACTGCATGCCGACAGTAGATAAAGGACCAGACATGATAACCTCTCAGTAACTCTATTGCAGTCCACAATGTCCCCAAGGGGGAAGGTAGAGAGAGAGAGCAAAAGAAAGAGAGAGAGAAGAGAGGAGACAGAAAAGAAAAGTGAGGGGTGGCTTGAGGGAAACTGGGGTCATTGGTGGTGGGAAATAAGATTTTTAAAAATGCCAGAGACTTTGCATTCTTTTCTGCAGGGAATGCTAAGTCTTGGAAATTCCATCCTGACACTGCTGCCCACTTCAGTACCCACTGACCGCACTTCCCGGGTGCCTGGACTGAGTCCCTTTTGATGTCCAGTCACTGAAGGCGCCCCATGCAGAAGCGCAGTTCATTGGAGGAGAGTGCTCCCAGCTCTCACGCTCCCGAGCTGTCCTGTGTTCCCTTAAAGGAGAGCCCTGTAAGCCCAGCTGAGGTTTGCCGTTCTCCTTCCATCCTGTCAGAGGAGTGTGAGCCTGTCAGATCAGTTTGGAGGCAGCAGAGAAGAATCTCTAGAGAGACCCGCTATTTTATCTGCCCTATCCTGAACACCCCAGAGGAGGACAAGCAGCGCCTGGCGGGGGGAGGGGCAGGCATGAGTGTGGATCTGGAGGGGAAGCCAGGAATCCTCCAGCGAGCCCAGGTGGCAATGAGCATTGGTGGAGTCTGCATGTGAATGCATGTGAGTTCTGAGTGTTTCCCAAGGTTTTGCTGGATGGCCGTGCACTGTGTTAGTTTTCTAAAATGTGAACTTCGCTGAGTCAAAACTCCTTGGCATGGCAGATGAATGATCCCATGGGAGGGATCTTCCATGATAAGGGATCATGGGACTCTAGTGATGTATTATCAACTTTTGACCATGATAAGAAGGGTATTTTATATTATAACTCAGCACGCACACACACACACACACACACACACACACACACACACACACACACACACCCTGAAACAGAGATTACCAGAAAGATTTACTTGTCTATGGGCAGTACATTGTGATGGATTTTGCTACTTTTCTGAAGCTGCTGGTGTTTACTCACTGAGCTGGCATCGGGTTTGATTTGCTGGTTGAACCATTAAATGTTAGGGCCGTGCCCACAGTGTGAAAGCATTGCAGTGGGCCCATGTCGGGGACCACAGGGATCAGTTTAAGGACCTGAGCAGCACTCAGAACAAAGAGATGGAAGCCCCGTAGCCCCACCCCAGTCTACCCCAGACCTGCTGCCCTCTCCTTTGTGGTTTAAACTGGCCATCACAGCCATGTCCCTCAGTGCCTGGTGACCATTATCAGCAATTCTTGTGATGTGGTGGGTACTGTGTGCTTCCCCCAGAAAATCACCTGGCTCTGGAGGCTTTAAGTGTGGTCCTTTCAGAGGAAGCAGAGAATTAAGATTACTGTTGGGCCATTTTGTGGATTTGGCAAATTGAGGCATGCCTCCTGAAGGTTATTGCTAACATGGAATCGTTTCAACCCCCTCTTTTTAATAAGGACCTTCTGGTCTTTACTAAAAGCCAACTGAAAGGTGAAAATGGGGTTTACTGGTTCAGGAAGCCAGCAAGTGCAGTCAGTATCTGCTGGGGCTGGGGCTGAGGCTTTAACACTAGGGACAACCTTTCTGCTGTCCTCTGAGCACTGGCTGCCTCTTCAGGCAGCAAAGGGGACTTGTGCATGGACAGATACTTGTAAATCAAAGCATCACCTCTTTCCTAAAGCCCGGGTAGTGCAGGGAGAATCCGGGTGTTGCTGGAATTCATATCAGAGACATCCCGCCTCCACTGGCTAGTGGGGGGAGTCTGCCAAAGTGGAATCATCTGGAATGGGTCCTCTCCTAGTTGCCAAAAAGAAGGGGCACACAAGACTCAGATGATAAATTCCTTATTAATTCCTTACTCCTTTGGGGGCTGGGGCCATGGCACAGCAAGTAGGGCGTTTGCCTTGCACACAGTCAACCAGGATTTGATTCCTCTGCCCCTCTCACAGAGCCCGGCAAGCTACCGAGAGTATCCCGCCCACACGGCAGAGCCTGGCAAGCTCCCCGTGCCGTATTCGAGATGCCAAACACAGTAACAAGAAGTCTCACAATGGAGATGTTACTGGTGCCCACTCGAGCAAATTGATGAACAATGGGAGGACAGTGCTACAGTGCTACTCCTGTGGGCTCCAGGCCCAGGGGGCCCCAAGTGACAGGATTATTTAAGAATCCCTGCCAGTTTCACTCTTCTGGCCCATGCTCAAAAGAGAGAAGCAAGGGTTAGTCTAGCTTCTAGCTCTTCCAGATAATGAAGGCCATTTTAGGTGAGCCTGAACTTTTTGCCTTCCCCTCCCTTCGCTGTCACACCCCCGCACAATTCCTTAGCTGCTTGGTCCTGTGGGTCTGGCCCCTGGCTTGGAGGAGTCCAAGAGTTAGGTCAGTGTTTTTGCTACAACAGCTTGGCTCAAAGCCAAGAGCTGTAGCCTCCACCTTCTTATTGGGCTGCCCAGGGACCGTTGCTTGGGGCTTTGCAGGTGAGATGTTTGCATCTCTTCTTCCAGGTGTCACCCTGCTCCACTTCTCTCTGGGCTCTTGGACCTTCCCCGTAGTGCCTGTCTAGTTCCTGAGATTGCGGAAGTTGGTTTTTCCTGCCCCCTGCCGAGGCGGGCTCTGCTGTTTACCAAAGGCCTTGTGGACACTACCTAGGAGTTGTGATGTATTTTTTTTTCTTTTTGGGTCACACCCAACGATGCACAGGCATTATTCCTGGCTCTGCACTCAGGAATTACTCCTGGCGGTGCTTGGGGGATCATATGGGATGCTGGGAATTGAACCTGAGCCGGTTGTGTGCAAGGCAAATGCCCTACCCGCTGTGCTGCACTCCGTCCCCCAGGAGCTGTTTTTAATTCCTGTCTTGGGCCAGCCTGTTTAAGCAAGCCCATGTTTATTTACCAATGCACAGCAGGCTCCCGTGAACCGCATACGTGCTAGACTTGGGACCCGAGCTTTGAGGTTTGAGGTGTTGCCCCGCTTCCTCTGGCCTCAGATCTCCCTTCTGTGAAATGGGGGGTGACAATGCCCGCCTTACGAGGTGAGCTAGAGTGGGCGCTGCAGGCTGCCTGGCCCCCTTCCAGGCTCAAAAATAGATTTGCTGTGCTAATCCATCCTCCAGCGCCAAGTGAAGGGAACGAAGTCAATCTGCCTTTACGCACTGGCTGCGCCGGCTGAGAAGAACTGACAGGTAGAGAAGAGCCAGTTTGGGTGGCAGCTGATCCCAGAGACTGAAATCATGGCATCTCTCCCGGCTCTGCTTTCCATCTTGGGCAGGCTGTGCCTGAGATGCCCACAGCACTCGTCAGCTCAGGGCTGACATTCTAAGCATCTCAGAGACCCTGGGAAGAAACCCTGCAATTCCCATCAGTACCACGAAGCGGCCTGAGGCTGGCTGGATGCCCATTGGCTTAACTCTGGTCACAAGACCCTCCCCTCAGCCAATCAGTGTGCCAGGGCAGGAAAGGTGGTGACTGATTGGCTTGGTCCAAGGCCCTGTAACTGTGTACTCCCCCTGGAGGCTGAGGTGAGGATTGCAGTCCCACCCAAGCCCCACAATTACAGTTGGGTCACTGTCACTGTCACTGTCCTCCTGTTGTTCATGGATTTGCTCCAGTGAAGGGAACGAAGTAACGTCTCCATTGTGAGGCTTGTTGTTACTGTGTTTGGCATATCGGAATACGTCATGGTTAGGTTGCCAGGCTTTGCCGTACCTTCGAGATACTCTCAGTAGCTTGCCAGGCCCTCGTGGGGGGGGGGGGGGGGGAATTGAACCCGGATCAGTTGGGTCTGCCACACACAGAGCAAATGCCCTACCGCTGTGCTATCACTCCAGCCCTGTTGGGTAAAGCAGGTTAAGGGTTTCCCCAGCTCCCCCCCTACCCTGCCCCCCCACCCCCATCCCCACCACCAGCACCCAGGAAAATTAGGTACAAGTGAGGGCAAGTGGACACTGGAGAAGGGGGAAAAGGGTCAGACCTGTGCTGTGCCCACCAGGGTTGATGGTGGATGCAGGCTGAGGGGTCTGCAGGGGGGCGGGGGATGGGGTGGGGCCAGGCAGAGGAGTGGGGAGCTGCCCTAGGCAAGGCCCTTCCTGCCCAGCTCTGGTTCTGGCCCTGTTTCTGCTGTTGGTTTGAATCCCTCGGGGGCTGCTGGACGGGAACTGTGGGAAGCTTAGGAACCTTCACAAGGTCATTCTTGGACCGTGTGTTTCCAGAAAGGTGGTGCCCAGAGGCCAGGAGTTTCCAGGCATGCATGCGTGAAGGACACGGAGAGCCGTGGGCTTATAATGCCCACCTTAGAGGAGGTCTGTAGGTGTTCACCTTACTCAGTAGCTACGCCTTCTGGGATTATCTTGTGGTCTTTCCTCCAACCCTGAGGTGACACCATCATGTGCTTCCCCCTTGCAGAGGAGGAAACTGTCCAGAGAGGAGAAGTTAAATTCCCTTAAGGACCCACAGCCTGTAGGTCCCAAAGCCAACAATGAACTCAGATTTAGAGGCAAGTTTGAAACTAAAGACTTTGTGTTCAGGGCTGGCGCAATAGCACAGTTGGTAGGGTGTTTGCCTTGCATGCGGCTGACCCAGGTTCTATACCCAGCATTCCATATGGTCCTCTGAGCACCGCCAGGGGTAATTCCTGAATGCAGAGCCAGGAGTAACCCCTGTGCATTGCCGGGTGTGACCCAAAAAGCAAATAAATAAATAAAAATAAATAAATAAAAGACTTTGGCTTCTCCTTGCCTCGTCCTTCACCAGGGTCAAGATGTGTTCCCCAAAGATGGATGATATGGCCCCCATAATGTCAGGGGTGGGAGTAGGAGTGTGGGTACAATTGAGGGACATTTTCTGTTCTCTTTAAGAAAGTACCAGGGGACCACTGAATGGGTTGGGTTTTGTTTGTTTCTTCAAAAGGGCCAAATTAGTTGGGGATCTCTTCTCAAGGGCAGGACATGGAGGGCATTAGCGCCTCCCTCCCTCCTGTCCTCCCTCCACCACCCCCTTAGGACCAGAAGCCCCAGGAGCCCAGGACAAGACTTGCGAAATTCCTGGTCTGCCTCCCAGCTGTAGGAGTTTAGCGGAAGGCTGGGGTCAGGGGTCACGCTCCACATTCTGCAGCCTGCACTGAGCAGGCCGTGCAAAGCTTCTGTGGGACCTGGAAGCCTTTGTTTCCCTTCGGAACCCCAAGTCAGGCTGTACCACCCCAACTGCAAGATCAGAGTTAGAGTGGAGGGTTTGGAGTTTTGAAGTTGATTTTGATTCTGACCTGGGGGGCAACGCCTCAGCATCTATGGTCAGGGAGCCCAGGAAAAATGAATAAAAGATCCCCCAGCCCCACTGACCTCGTCCCCAGCACCCTGTGGGGTTGGATTACTTCAGCCACATGCTGGAAAGAACGGGGAAGTTTGAACTGTGCTGTGATTTTTTTTTCCTATTCTTATGTCTTGAGTGTGTACCTTTTTCCCCCTCTAAAACAAAAAGTGCTCTCTCTCTCTCTCTCTCTCTCTCTCTCTCTCTCTCTCTCTCTCTCTTCCATGTTGGGCACTGTGAAAGGTTATTGTGTATATCCCTTTATCTACTTTAATGCTTAGTTCTTGTCCAGCATGATGAATCATTTTCAATTATTATTGTCATACTGGTCCCTGGGGAGGGAGGGAGAGAGAGAGAGAGAGAGATGCCTGCCATAGAGGCAGGCTGGGGGTGGTTTGGGGGGGCTGGGAGGGAACCTAGGGATACTGGTGCTGGGAAAAGTGCACTGGTGGAGGGATGGGTGTTGGAACTCTATGCCTGAAACCTAATTGTGAACAGTTTTGTAAGGGTCTATTTCACAGTGACTTAATTAAAAAAAAATCTTTGGGGGGATGGGGGAGAAACAAAACCAAATAGCTGGTGAACAGGGACAAGCTTGCATTTGCAGCCAAGACCGCTCGTGTCCTCCTCACTCGCTGCTCCTTGGGAAGAACAGGGCGGGCACAGGGAAGGGACAGAGAGTGCCCAAGACCAGCTGCCCCTCTCTCCCTTTCTCTTCCCATCAGACCCCGCACTGCCCAGACTGACCTGGAGTGACCCTGCAGCCTCTGGCTCCGGGCTGGGCGGGTTGGTGCCAGCTGTGTGACTTCCCACTCGGAACCGCCCCCCCCCACCCGTCCCCCGCCCCAACGCCACCCGCCTGCCCGCCCGCCTGCATAGCTGGCCTGAATGAAGCCACTCTTCTAGGGGGTTGCGTTTAAGGAATGTCCTCACTGGCCAGGGGGGACACCCCCACGCTCCGAGCCCCATGGCCTCTTTGTCTCCACTGGACCCTGCTAGAAACTTGAGGACTCCGAGTCAGGCCCTTCCTAGTGCTCAGGGCGGCAACTGACCCCAGGCCCACCCAGCTGTTCGTTGGAGAAACTTCTCGCAGCAGTGGCCCATCCCGGGGTGAGAAACTCCTCGAGCCCTCTGCCAGGGCCTGCTTGATTGGGGTGGGGATGTCACTGAACAGGGCTCAGTTGGGGGCTGGAAGTGTCTGGGGCTTCTGGACACACCCTCCCAGACCCTTGTAGGGGGTGAAGCGACGTGGGAGGTGCTTTCCTGAGGCTGTCCATCTGCTCTGTGGCTGTCTGTCTGTCCGCCTTGAGCTTTAAGCTGAGGAGAGGTTTCCAGGCACTGACTTGGATGAACAAGGCACAGGAGGACTCAGACCAGGAGCTGGATTCCTCCCTGCACGGTGCTCTCTGAGCTGCTAGAGGCCAAGCACTTGTATTCATGGGCCAGGCAGAAGCCGCTGAGACAAAAGGCCTGTCCACCTGTGCCTGTGCCATTGGCTCGGATGGGCACATGGGTGGTACTTCTGGTCAGCTGGGGGGCAGTACACAGGGGGCCCTCGGCAGGGAGCACCACCCAGGTGCCTCCTGGTGCATGGCAAGCGCCAGTGGCCAGTACTGCACGCGTCTCCTGAAGGGCTCTCTGGAGTTCTGGTTCCTTCTGGGTCCTTGACCGGGCTCGGAATTCTGCTCCAGGGGAGGCTGGCTCTGCCCGAGAGGTCACCAGCAGGCATCTTGTGACTGCACATCAAGCCGCAGCCAAGCCGGCATCAGGCCCTCACAGTTTCCTCAGGGAACTGAGTGGCTTCTCCTTGGAGAGGGTGTTTGCAATGATGAGACTCTCTCTGAGCGAGGTGAGACAAAGCAGATGCTGCGGGCATGAGGACAAGCCCCCTGGCCTGCAGGGAGAGGTCGGCTCCCACGGTGCTCAGCAGTGAAGCAGAACGGCTGTGGCCTGCTGACCTCGGAGATGAGATCAAGGCAAAGGCTGGCAGGAGAGTCCTGGAGAGAGTTATTTACTGTCCTGACTCCCTTGCCAGGACCCCAGCAGGGAGACAAGGGAATTTTCAGGTACTGGTTGTCAGTGATAAGAGCTCCCCCATACATCAGCAAGCCAGAGGACCTAGTGAGGTGTCATCCCGGTCTTTGGCACGCGCGCGCACACACACACACCAAGGGAAACAGCGTGCACACACACACATACACACCAAGAGAAATAACACACACACACACACACACACACACACACACACACACGCACACCAAGGGAAACAGCTGTAAGGGGTGGCCAGGGGGAGTATTCTCAAGTCTGTCTGACTTTTTAGAATAAGCATGAAACTAGAAAATTCAGTATGTAAAAGTCATCATTGAATCATGTGAAAGTTTGCTTTTTTTGGGGGGGGGGGGTTTGGGTGGTGCTCAGGGATCACTCCTGGCTGGGTTCAAGGGGACTGGCATCTGCTGTGTGCAAAACAAGCGCCTTACTCCCTGTACTATCTGTCTGGCCCTAGAAGTTTGGTTTTAAAGGAGTAGCTTTTAAAAATAGTGTTCTTGGTTTTGGGGGGGACGAACACCAGCAATGCTTATTACCCCCAGCGCAGTGCTTGGGGGGTCTCCTGGCGGTGCTCAGATACCCATATTTGGTGCTGGGGGTGGAACTCGGGTCTCCCACATGCAAAGCAGCTACTCCAACCCCTTCAGATCTTTCAGCCCAATAAAGAGATGTTAAGAAATTATAAAAGCAATGATTCACCATTAAATCACATAATGTAATAATTCACCATTATTTATATTAGTGATTTAAAGACATTTTTGTGGCAGCTACAATCCAGTGATGCCCAGGGGACTCCTGTGATCCTAAGAATCAAGCCGAGGGCTTTGCACATATAAGACCTAGCCTTTATCATTTAAGCCACATTCCACCAGCGATTCTTAATCTTGGCTGTTCATCAGCCAGCAGCCTTCAGGATTCTGAAAACTCCATTGCTTTATGCAAAGATGGAGCTTAGTAATCAAGCCCTGGACTTGTTTCTGTGAGGCTCTGGGTTCTATCACTGGCATTGCAAAAATCAAACAAACAAACAAACAAAAAACCCTAACAAATCAACTTTCTGTTGTCTGTGCTACACCCAGAGCAATTCTAGATGGCTCTATGGGGGGTTCACCCTGCAGCAAGAACTTTTTGGACTCCGTGGGAAATTCTAGTGTGCACTTCAGTGACGGTAGTTGCTGCTTTAGTTTGGTTTGCACACTTGTGTGTCCTGTGTGGTCAGCCCTGCGTGGAGGCATGTTCCTTTAGAGTTAGCCAGAAGGAGTGTGGAGAGCCAAGCAAAAGAGTGTAAAGATTCCAGAACCTGCTGTGTCAGAAGGATCGCCCAGTGAGAGATAGAAAAGCAGAGACTTCCTCTGTGTGTGCGTACTTGTGGTGGGATTCAGCAGAGCAGTCCAAAGGGAAGGGCCTCCAGTTCGGGCTGGCTCGTGGGGGTCTTGTGCCAGAGGCTGTTCAGGTGGGCCAAGGGCCGAGGAAGACTCGCCTCCCTTGGGGCCCACAGGAAAACCATTCTGTGTGAGGGAAATGACCTATTTGTTCATGCGGCAGTGGGTGTCACAACCCTGGTCTGCTACAGAGAAGGAATTTTACAGTCTGAGAATTACATTGCAATTAGAAAAAAAAAAGAACTTTGTTTTGGGGACAGCTCTGGCTCCGTGTTTGGGGGTCACACTTGGAGGTGCTCTTGCATGCAAAGCACATGGCTTTGCAAAAAGCGTTATCAAATGTTAGAATGTTCACATTTATTAGAAAGTTGCTAAATTTAATAAAGAACAGTCGATATAATGATAATCATAAATAATCTGAGCTCCTGCCCAGGGAGTCTGGTTCAGGTGAATTGAAAGTTCTTCCTGGGGATAGTGATGGCCTGGGTCCATGGTGAACAGACACGGCACCACGGCCTTGCTCATCTGCATGTGGTAAAGGAATCACACTTTTCTATTTTTTTTTTGTTTTATTAGTGAAACACCATGAGGTACAGTTGTAGACCCACAAGTTGTTGTGCTTGGGTTTCAGTTATACAATGATCGAGTACCCATCCCACCACCAGTGCCCATTCTCCACCCCCACCAATCCCAGTATCCCTCCCACCCCCATCCCCCATCCCACACTGCCTCTGTGGCAGGGCACTCCCTTTTGTTCTATCTCTCCTTTTGGGTGCTGTGGTCTGCAGAAGAGACATTGGGTGGCAATCATGTTCGGTCCATAGACTACTTTCAGCAGGCATCTCCCATCCTGGGCAGATCTTCCCAGCACCCTTTATTTGGTGCTCCCTTCTCTACCTGAACACTTTTCTATTTTTAATTTGGGTTTTCAGCCACGCCTGGAAGTTTGCCAGTGCTCTTTTTGATTCTGAGCTCAGGGGTGACCCCTGACTGTACTTGGGGGACCAGGTGGTGCCTAGTAGCCGACCATGATCTGCCATATGCAAGGCAAGTGTCTTAACCCTCTACTACCACTTCAGCTAGTGTATCTTTATCGTGGGGGTGGGGGGATCACACCGACGATGCTCAGAGCTTACTCCTATCTCTGTGCTCAGGGATCACTCTTGGTGGGCAGTGGAAGGAAGGAATACCTGAATTGCCAGGGATTGAACCCAAGTTGGCCTTCTGCAGGGCAAGTACTATCTGCTATACTCTCTCTCCAGTCCCATGTTTCTTTTCTTTTTTTAAATTTTTATTACTGAAACACCATGAGGTACAGTTATAGACTTACAAATTTTTGTGCTTGGGTTTCCATTGTACAATGATCAAGTACCTATCCCTCCACCATTGCCCATTCTCCACCACCACTAATCCCAGTATCCTTCCCACCCCCCTCATCTCCCCATCCCACCCTGCTTCTGTGGCAGGGCACTCCCTTTTGTTCTTCCTCTCCTTTTGGGTGCTGTGGTTTGCAAGAGAAATTGAGTGGCAATCATGTTCGGTCTATAGTCTACTTTCAGCATGTATCTCCTATCCTGGGAGGATCCTCCCAACACCCTTTATTTGGTGCACCCTCCTCTGTCTGAGCTGCCTTTTCCCCTAGCATGTCCACAAGCCATGGAGTAAACCTCCTGGTACTCATCTTGGATATTCTTGGGTGTTAGTCTCCTCTTTTGTTACTTTACGTTCCCCAGATGAATGCAATCTTTCTATGTCTATCCCTCTCTTTCTGACTCATTTTGCTCAGCATAATACTTTCCAGGTAGTGCCACTTGTATGTAAATTTCATGACTTCATCCTTTCTGACAGCTACATAGTATTCCATTGTGTAGATGTACCAAAGTTTTTTTAACCAGTCATCTGTTCTCAGGCACTCAGGTTTTTTCCATATTCTGGCTATTGTGAACAGTGCTGCAATGAACAGATAACTGCAGATGTTGCTTCAACTATATATATATATTTTTTTGCCTCTCCGGGGTATATTCCCAGGAGTGGTATTGCTGGGTCAAATGGGAGCTCAATTTCTAGTTTTTTGAGAATCGTCCATACTGTTTTCCAAAAGTCCAGCAGTCCAGCCCATGTTTAATGCTACCTCTCTGCTTCCATCTGAAAAGAAAACTCTCACTTCCTGTTTCCCTGTGGGCCACACAGCAGGTCTGGGTCCCTGCAGAATCCCAGATGAGGGTTGGGCCACGTGTCACCCTCCTGGAGGAGAATGAGGAAGCAAGCAGGGAGTCTCATCTTTGAATACCTGAGGCTTTAAGACAGGCCTGGGAAACCTTATTTCTGCCAAAGGCCATTCAGTTACTTGTATGATTGTCGGGCCATACGACACAGGCAGATACACCACGACCAGCCCAGAAAAAGCACCCGTGTCTGTCCATCACTGGCCAGGGCCATATTATGTGATTCCTCATATACTCTTTGCGGCCTGTGTGTAGACATTCCCATCTCGACTTTACGACCTGGAAGCATCTCCCGGGTATTTCTCCTCCACACTGCAGGCCCCACAGAAATGCCCCCATTCTGCTGCTTTGGTGGGTCCCTGGCAGACAGGGTCAGGGGGCTTGGTCTTGGGAATGGTTGGGAGGGTGAATGGGCGTTCTTCCCTATAGAGGAGTCTGCTTGGCGTCACTTTGGGCAGGAGAGCCATGCTCCAGCACGCCCCCGCGGATGCAGCTGCATCACTAAAAATGTGTGCATCAAATGGGACAGGGGATGCTGTGATGTGGGGGCAAAGCTCCAGGGCATGCCAGGACGGTGCTTCTGTCAGGCGGTCCGGAGACCAAGACGCCCGGCCGCCTGTAACGGGGGCTCGCGGGGGAGGAGGTTGAGGGGGGTGGGGTTTTGCTGTGGCCGTCCTAGAGGGATGAATCGGGCTTTGAACGTGCCACTGTGCGTGGGCCTTGGAAACCGGGAACAAGAATCTTATTGATGGGTTGTCAGGCCCGCGCAGAGCGCGTTGAACTTTGCAGAGCCCGGATGCGGTGCCTGCACAAGGGCCTACAGTTTCTAGAATGAACGGCACGCTTATTCCCCCCTCCACAGGAGAACGAGGAAGAGGCCCAAAGAGAAGAGTGTGGGGCGCCAGTGGGGGGCAGGGAAAGTGGTGGGGGTGAGTGAGAGCCTTGCACAGCCTCCGGGGTGCACCTCGCCAGGATTGTAGGCTCTGGGGGCTGACCCCTGCCGCCAGGTCTTGGGGCTTTGCTTCTGCCAAAGGTGATTTCCTGGAACCTGTTGCTGGAGAATGGGTGTGAGCAAGGAGTGAGAGTGAGTAGGAGTGAGTGGGAGTGAGCGGGTGTGAGTAGGAGTAAGTGGGTGTGAGCAGGCATGAGCGAGTGGGAGTGAATGGGGGTGAGCGGGAATAAGTGGGTGTGAGCAGGTGTGAGCAGGAATGAGTGCGAGTGAGCAGGAGTGAATGGGGGTGAGCGGGAGTGGACAGGAATGAGCGGGTGTGAGCAGGAGTGAGAGTGAGTGGGAATGGGCATGAGTGAGTGGGAATGAGTGGGTGTGAGTGGGAGTGAGCGGGAGTGAGTGGGAGTGAGTGTGAGCGGGAGTGAGCGTGAGCGGGAGTGAGCGGGTGTGAGTAGGACTGAGTGGGTGTGAGTGGGAGTCAGTGGGAGTAAGCGGGAGTGAGCGGGTGTGAGCAGGTGTGAGCAGGAGTAAGCCCCAAGGACTCCTCCCCGTTCCCATTAGGGGCAGCTCTTGGTGGGAGGGGCCCTCCACGGGGCCTGAGATGACAGACACCCTTTGCACACGGCCCGCCAGTACTCAGGATGGCTGCTCGGGGTGGCTTGCAGGGAGGGACAGGATGGCTCTGGAGGATGGTCCTCGCCCAGAGAAGCAAACGTGTCCTTCTAGGTCTCTGGTGGCCAAGCCCTCGCGCCCTCACAGTATCTGTAGGGGGAGACCACTGCCTTCTCGGCACCCCACCTGCCTAGCCCATCACCCGTCAGCCTCTGCATCCTCCTGTGGAGGGAGGGACGGCAGGGAGCTGCCTGGGTGACGGGCACCTCCTTCCTGCCCTTCCACCTCAGGGAGTCGCCAGCAGGCCCCAAGGTTGTGCCATGTGTCGCTCAGGCCCAGGTCCGCCTCTCCATCCTGCTGCACGGGGTTTAGTGGGACAGGAAGTAGAGGCCCAGCTTGTGGTCAGTGGCCCTAGGCCCTCTGGATGTGGGCTCGAGTGACCGTGCTCCTCATGTTGTGCTGAGGCTGTAGTCCAGCCACCCAGGCCCGTGGCCCTACTGTGCGCCCGGAGGGTGGTTGGGAGGGTTGCAGGTGGTGGGGGTGGCACCCTGCTGCTATTGGAGGCCACGCCTGCACTGATGCGGTCATCTTCCCAGGGCCGCCGCCCCGGCTGCGAATTTCCCAGCCCTCCACGGCACAGGGGTTCCTCCCCGGCTTCCTGCCCTCTGTCCCAGGGCCTAGTGGCACAGCAGGACCCTCACTCCTCAGCAGAGCAAACAAGAGTCCTGACGACCCTCCATGGTCAGCCGTACTCTGGGGGCATCACAAATCCTCCCCGCGCCCTCGCTTCCTCCTGTGCACTCAGCGCCTGTGTCCTCTGAGCTGCTCGATCTCTTTCCCCACGGACTCCTGCCTGCTCCCAGCAAACTTCTATGCATTCCTCAGTGACCGGCTGATAAATCCCCCCTCACCCCGATAACCCCAGAGTTCATTCCCTCACTGCATTCCTGGGTCCCGCGCACATTCCTGGACTCCTGCTCTTCTCACCCATGTATGTCCTGGGCCCCTGATCGAGGGGGTGGGGGGCAGGGAGTCCTGGAGAACACATCAGGGTCCCCCCTGGGCACCCCAGAGCCAGATACGGCCCTGCGTGACCCGGGCTGAATCCCGTGGTTGCCGTGTGGAAACAAGCCCAGCTGTTTTCCAAGAATCCGCCAGCTCTGGGGCCGAGCTGAGGATGTGGAAGGGGAGAAACACTTTCTCTCCGGAGCATTTTTGCCGGGGCTTTGGCGCCACGAGCTTTGAGGCGCAGTAGACCCAGCTGGAGGGGTCGGGAGGTCGGAAGGCAGCGCGAGGCCCCCACGGCCTGACAAGGCCTTTCCTTGTTTACAGCCGCGGGGTCAGGGCTCAGTGTGGCCTTCGGCCGCCCTGTTTTCTGAGATTCAACTCCTTTCACCTCACAGCTTCGGGGCCAGCTGAGTTCCTGCAGCCAACAGGAAGCTTAGGAATATCTAGCCCAAACAAAACAAAACTACCTAGACTTTTTCTTCCCACTGCCGCCTCTTCCCAGAAGCCCTCCAGGCCCTTCTAGGGCCCCTTGCTCAAATCCTAGGATCCTGGGAGTAGGGAGCACCTCCTTGACTTTCTGTTTTCGCTTGTCTGTTTGTTTGGGGGCCACTCCCGGGGTTGGTCAAGGGGGGGGGGGCATCACAAATCCTCATCAGCGACCCCAGGCCCTCTGAATGTGGGCTCGAGTGCAGCCTTCAAACTTGGGGGTCCTGTAAACTTCAGTCCCTCAACCCTCCCCTGGCCCCCTCCCTGATGCCGGACTTGAAGCTGGGACGCCCTGGCTGTAGAGGGCGGGCCTCAGGGCAGGGCAGTGGCTCAGTGGCCAGATGTGCCTCACACACACATGTGCAGTCCCGGGTTCCAGCCGGTTGCTGGATCCCGGCCCCCCAGCATGCTGGATATGCCCCTCAATTCCCCAACCCGCGCCGCGCCCGTCAGTGGAAGGCCTCAGCCTAGCTCTCTCTCTCTCTCTCTCCATCTTCCAGGAGGGGCCAGAGAGAGAGGAAGAGAGAGAGAGAGAGAGAGAGAGAGAGAGAGAGAGAGAGAGAGAGAGAGAGAGAGAAAGCACTGGGCTCAGGGCACCTCCTGGCATGTAATGGACCCCAGCTGGGTGCCCGGCACTCCTGGTGCCCCCAGAACCCCCAGGTATAGTCCCGAGGGCCCCTGAGCATCAGAACATGCCTGGTACCACCCTCTCAAGCACCATTTGGGACAATATTCAAGAAGGTTTCCAGGAACAGAAAGCTGAGGGTCCAGCCAGACCATGGTCTTGGTATTGAAATACTCAGGGACTCTGGGTGACCTTGCTGGTACCCTCGCCACGCCCACTCAGTCTGGGCAGATGGGGGCTCCCACCCCCCAGGGAAGGGCCTCAGCTTGGCTTGCCCTGGGGTCTCTCTCCCTGGCGGATTCCCCCGGATGCGTCTTTCCTCTATGTCCCGGTCCCCTCTCACCGGTTGTCCTCTCTTAGACACAGACCCAGCCACCTTCCAGCCCACCTCTAGACCCTGGGCCAGCGCCGTTCGTGATCACATTCAACCTTGGTCCACTTAACTTTCACTGAGACAGAGAGCGGGATGTGTGCCAGGCCCCCGGGAGGGGCTGACCCTCCTCTCTCCAGCTGGGGCAGGGGGCCCTGTGTGAGCTCATTTGATGTCTGGGTCCAAGGTATCGGAGTCCTCTGTCAGCTTGGGAGACGCTGGGCAGGGAGTCCTAAGGGGGCCCATGACCGAAGAAGCTCAGGGCAAGGCTTCCCTAGCTCAGGTCTCGGGAGTTGTGACAGGTCACTATATTGCTCAGGGGACAGAGTGATCCCTGATCTCTGGGGCTGGCTGTGTCCCTATGCCCGAGAAGGGGTCACACCCAGTCCACCCTTCTGATACCCAAGACTGAGATCTGTACACGTGCTCCCGAGTGATGGGCCTTTAGGGAGGAAGAAACCCCATGGCCAGCCTCTTGTGGCTGGTGAGTGTGGCTAGTGTCACTGTCACACAGGCTGGCGCCTTGGCACTGGCTGAGGTCATTCACCTCAAAGTCAATAGCCTGTGGGCCCTCTGAGAGATAGCACAGCGGGGAGGGCGCTCGCCTTGCATGCAGCTGACCTGGGTTCAATTCCCGGCATCCTGTTTGGTCCCCCAAGCACCACCTGGAGGGGTTCCTGAGTGCAGAGCCACGAGGGACCCCTGAGCATCGCTGGGCGAGGTCTCTGCCCCCCTGGTCCGTGCTGTGGTCTGGCAGTGTTGCTTTGGAGAGAAGACAGCCCCCCTGAGCTGGGTTTTATCTGCTTTTATCTCTGCAGCCCTGGAGCAGCTGCTGACGGAGCTGGAGGACTTCCTGAAGGTTCTCGAGCAGGAGAAGCTGAGCAGCACAGCCCTGCTGAAGAAGAGCAGCGTGGCCGAGCGGCTCCGACTTTACATCAAGAGCAGCAGTGAGTGTGGGCGGGTCCCCCTGGACGCGGGGCGGCAGGCAGGCCTGCGGGTGGGCGGCCAGAGGTCTTGGGGGCTTCATCCCAGAAGCGGGTGGGCTCCTGGTGCTGTAGGCTGGGAGTGGGAGGAGTGGGTTGATCTCAATGACCATCTTTTTATTTTTTTGGGGGGTGGGGATCACACCCAGCGATGCACAGGGGTTACTCCTGGTTTATGCACTCAGAATTACCCCTGGCAGTGCTCAGGGGACCATGTGGGATGCTGGGAATCGAACCCAGGTCATCTGTGTGCAAGGCAAACGCCTGTGCTGTTGCTCCAGCCCCCTCCGTCTTTATTTTTTTTTATATTATAAAGTAGTTTGTAATATTTGATTACATTTAATATTCATCACCAATCCCACCACTATTATACCTTCCCACCAGCATATTTGAGGTGTTTCCATCCCAAACACCAATCTCTGCCCCAAAGCAGAACTAAAATCATATATTTCCCTCTAAGGTTGGTTGCCTCTTCCTACTTGGAATCCCATCAAAAGTGGTGTGATACTCTCGGAGTATGGGTAGGCTGTGTCCTATGAAGTGTTGTGCAGCTGCAAAAGCAGTCTTACGGCCCAGGGAAAGGATTACTTGTGAGTGAGGCTCGGCCCAAGCCTGTGGAGAGCGGCCGTGAGCATGGCGACAGTTGTGTTCTTGAGGTTTCTGGCTGCCGGGGCTGGGTCGCTTGGGGCGGGGAGGGGTCTCACCCACCCCCCTCTGGGGTGCCCCAAGTGAAACAGCCTGATGGAGGGTCTGGCGGCTGCATGGTTGTGGTAAGTGTCAAGTTGCTCCTTTCTGGGAGAGAAGGACATGTGATCTGGATGGTGGCTGATGGCGAGATTATCTGGCACCAGTCAGGAGTGGCTTATGGACGTGACTTGTTCTTGGTCCCATTGAACCCATAGTTCTCAGTCACAAAGTCCTGCATACCTGGGGTTTCTGGGGGTTCACTCCTGGGTGAGGCTTGGCCTGAGCATGTGGAGAGCAGCCGTGAGCAGGGCACTGGTTGAGTTCTGGAGGTTTCTGGCTGCTGGGACTGGGTCCCTTGGGGCGGGGAGTCGATGACCATCTTCTCCCCTGTCTGGGCTCTGACTGCCTCCTGGACATCGCCTGTGGGGGACCCGGTGCCCCCCGTGGCCTCACATCATGCTCCTTTCCTCTTTACACACCCTTTCTCCAAATAGTCGCATTCAAGGTTGAGGGGATTAAGACTAAACCTAGGAATTTCAAGAGGACCCAGTTCGGCCCATGGCAAGAGTGATATGATGCGAATGGGGACCCCAGAACTGTAAAAACGCTCCACAGAGCAGCGCATGAGTGTGGGTCTTGGCCAAGCGTCTGCAAAGCGCTTCTTACTGGTTGGAAGCGGACAGGGTTTCCTTTTGCTTGTTCAGAGGCTACTCCGTGCTTGGGGGACCAGGCCATGCTGAACCCCAGCCTTCCACCTGTGCACTCACCCTTTGAGCCATCTTCCAGCTTTGAAAAACTCTGCCGATATTTTTGGGCCACACCTGGTTGTGCCTCTAATATGGCAGCGTTGGGAAAGATTAGTAAGGTGAGGCTGCTAAAATCTCAGGGCTGGTGCAGAGAAGAAAGGCCGCTGGGCGGCACCACAGCTCCCGGAGAATGCACCAGGTCCCAAAAAGAGCCAAGATCACCGGGAAGTCCCAGATGGGGTAGGTGCCGCATCCCGCCTCCTCCAGATGGAACCCCGGTGACCATGAGCCTCTACAAGCATAGCTCGAGTATGTGGGAACTAGGACTTTTACTCCAAACCATGCGGCTGCTTACGTGGCCACGCGACATCTCTCTATATACAAAGTGATCAATGGAAAGTAAATCATCCAACGTTTCTCCCTGAAAATCAGGCTTAACTCTTATACAAACCACAACACCCAATAGAAGAGAGAACAAAACGGAATGCGCTGCCATAGAGGCAGAGTGGGATGGGGGGAATGGGGGGTGGGAGGGATGCTGGGATCTGTGGTGGTGGGAAATGGTCACTGGTGGAGAGATGGGGTATTCGAAATAAATTAATTAATTAATAAAAATAAAATAAAAAAATCTCAGGGCTGGAACAAATGAGACGTTACTGGTACCTGCTTGAGTAAATCGATGAACAACGGGATGGCAGTGATACAGTGATACCTGATTGTGCTGGGGGGCAGCGTCTCCTCCCAGACTGGTGCTTGGGAGTTACTCTGGACAGTGCTCAGGGGGGCCCATGGTGCTGCAGATGGAACCCAGGGCGTCACCCACATGCTGCTGTCACCTGCCCACTGAGCCATACCTAGGCCTGCCGTCAGCTCTCACAATAGTTGAGGTGCTTCCTGGGTGTATGATCCTTCCTGGGTTCAAGAAGCCTCTCTAGAGTGGAAGTGTGGTGCTCATGAGGAGATGCACCCAAAGAGTTTGCATGACTTGCCCCGTGGCCTACAGGCCAAGGGGAAACCCCCACCCCAAAAATCTAATTTCCTAATTCTATACATCATCAAAGCCAGTTTGTCATTCTTCTATCTTAATAGAGATGGATTTTTCTATACTATCAAGTGTGCTCACTTAAATATTCAAGTGAGTGAATTCAGTGAGTTCCAAACCCTTAATTGTATGCATCTGTGGACCACCCTCCCCAGCTCCCCCTCAACGAGGCAGAACATTTCTGTCATTCCAGAAAGTTCTTCCCTGGGCCTCCCTGGCCCACCCTCGAGGCAGCCATGGTTCGGATTTCCTGTGCTCCCGTTAGCCCTTGCTGTGCATGGCATCATACAGTGGGTGTGTGACTGTGTTTGCTTGGGTAGCTGTTACGCGTTGGGAACTGTGTCTGTGGTTGGACCTGGACCTGCAGGACCAGGACCTGCGGTGTTGTGGGGGCCTCTTCCCTGCTGTGAGGAGACCACAGTTCGCTTATCTGTCCACGAGCTGGTGGAAGAACCAGGCTGCTCTGAACAAGCTTCTTGGGGCAGACGGTTTTATCTTTTTATCGTTGGCCCCTTTGAACCTTTTTTTAAAAACTTGAGCACCATGAGATACAGTTACAAAGTTGTTCATAATTGAGTTTAAGTGATACAATGTTCCAATACACCCGTACTTTCACCAGCGCACATTTCCCAGCTACCAGTGTCCCCAGATTCCCTCCTGCCACCTCCCCCAAGTCTGCCTCTATAGCAGACACTTTTCTTCTCTCTTTTTCTCTCTGTCTCTCTCTATCTCTCTTTGTCTCTGTCTCACCCTTACTTTCCTTTTAAACGCTGTGGTTTGCAAGGCTTGCAATACTGTTCCTGAAAGGATATCGTGCAGATCACATGACCTCCCTTCAGCCTCAGTTCTTGTCCAGTGGGATCATTTGCATCTATCATCATCACTGTGTCCTAGCTGCTCTCCTCCTCTGCCTTGGTGGCATGCTTCCTTCCATGGACCAGTCCCTCTGGTCCTTGTTTCTACTGTCTTATTTTCAAACATATATTCAACTAATGTTTTTAAAAGAGAAAGCTTCTCATGAGGCATCAGCGGCAGCATGGCCGAGTCGCTCCTCATACCGGATGTTTGAGACTTAGAAGTGATGTTTGGGGACAGAAAAGGACATTCTGCAGACCTTGTAACCCATCTGCCCGGTGTGGTGGGAGGCGTGGCCCAGATGTGTGGGGGGGGAGGGGAGGAGAAGACAGGACACCTGTCACAGCCCTCCAAGCCGGGACGTGCCCGCTGCAGCCCGCCCGAGGCCACCAGCCGCCTTTCAAAGGCCTTTGTTCTTCTGTTCCTCCAAGCTGCAGTGTGGTGCTGTCTGCTGCCAGCCTGCTCTCAGGCTCTACGGCCTTTCATCAGAGCTGCATCCCGGGGACCCTCCTTTGCTGCCCTGCCAGCCTCCACCCCCACCCCAGGCTTCCTGGGCCCCTCCTGGCTTTGTAGTGAGCGTGGCTGGCCCCGGCCTGGGCTCTGGTCAGCACACATCAAAGGCAGGCTTGTGGGAAACCGTGTTCCAAGGCAGGTGGCTTTCTGGGGCTGAGTCACTCACACACACCCCAGACATTCAGAATGCACCCCCCCCCCCCCGTCAGAAGCCTACCCCTAGACCAGCTGGAGGTGAATGTAGGGTCGGAAAACACAAGCCCACTTTGGGAAACGGAGAAAACCCCTGGGCAGGGGCCTGACCTTGATTCTGGCTTCTGGCTCTCTCTCTGAGTCCCCTGTCCGCAGCCCCCTTTGGGGGTTCACGTGCAGCCAGGATTCCCATAGGTGGGTTGTCTTTGGACCTTCTGTTCCGATAGCGCCCGCCCGTCCCCACGGTGGTCTCTGGGGTGTGCTGGGCTGGTGGAGGCTCACGGGGTGGTCCCCAATGTGGAGCATCTCCAGAGTGCCCCCATGGCTACCTGCCTGGCCTGGAAAAGGTGTCCAGCCTCGCCAAGGCCGGAAGTGACCTCTCATCCTCACGGGGTCAAGGTCTCCTATGGACAGCCACTGTCCAAGACGCCTCTTTGCACCTTTATCGACCACTGGGCGGGAAAAGCATCTTCCTGTTGGGGAGGTTGTTGTCGGGTGTGGAAGGGTCGGGTCTGGGGTCACTTTGAGAACATTCACGGACTGCATCCCACTGCTGGGGAGCTGTCCAGCCTTGGGATGGCCGGGGAGCCCAGGTGTCAGTGCCTGTGTGTGTGTGTGTGCGACACTTGACCTGTTCCTGCATAGTCTCTGTCCTCTGCCCTTTGTCCCCAGCCAGCTGGGGAGAGGCTGAGCCCTCCCCATACCCCGAACACCCTGAACCCCAACCCATCCAGGCTATGATGCGACATGCCAAGTCACCTGTTCTGGGCACCTGGTCAATGAGGGCAGAGCCGGGATTCAGCCTGGGCCAGTGGTTCAGAGGAACCACTATTTCCCCCTTCAGCACCCCACCTTCTGGAATAATCTCCACCACGTGGAGCTGTCCCGGCCCGGGCGAGGCTCGGACTTCCTTGCCCAACCTCGTGATCCCTCGCTGAGGACTGTCCAGAAGATGCAGCCCCCCTGCTAGGACTCCCAGCGGGGCCAGGGAGCTGGACTGCCGCCCGCGCCTTTGGGCCAGGACGTGTGTTCGTGTGCATGCGTGTGCCTGAGATTGTGTCTGTGAGCACGCTCCACTCTCCAGATCACTGTTCCTCCTCCAGGTTTTCTCATCGGGATGTGATTTTATATTTTTATTATTTTGCTTTTTTGTCTGCATTTGAGATCAAAGCCTGCTTTGGGGTCAGCTTATTGGGGCCCTGCTGTTGGTTCTGGCCTCCACATGGAGAGCTGTGGGTTAAGAGCCCAGGAAGCTTTTTGGAACTATCTTCTTCTTCTTCTCTTTTTTTTTTTTTGCTTTTTTTGGGGTGGGGGTCACACCCAGCGATGCTCAGGGGTTACTCCTCGCTCTGCACTCAGGAGTTACTCCTGGCAGTGCTCAGGGGACCATTTGTTTTGTTTTGTTTGCTTTTTTTGGGGGGGAGGGTCACACCTGGTGATACAAGGGGTTACTCCTGGCTCTGCACTCAGGAATTACCCCTGGCAGTGCTCAGGGGACTGTATGGGATGCTGGGAATCGAAGTGGGCTGGCCGCGTGCAAGGCAAACACCTACCCACTGTGTTATTGCTCCCAGCCCCGCTCAGGGGACCATTTGGAAATGAACCCCAAACCAGCTTCATTTCTTGGTGCCACTTGGTCCCTGAGCATCACTCGGTGTAGCCCTGGAGGCCCCCAGCGCTCCGAGGACTTCCCAGGTATCCCCCACACTGCAGGGCCCACGCACCATCCCGTCCGGGCATTAAACCTGGGTCGGCCTGGTGCAAGACACTCTCCCCGCTATATTATTGCTCCGACCCTGGACCTGTCTTCTGCTCCAAATCTTTCTGTCCCACCATAGCTGAGAGCAGCCCTGGCTCTCTCCCCGACTGCTTCCCTGGTTCTTTGTGCAGCCCCTCTGCAGACCACAGCTGCCCTCCCCAGAAACACACACAGTTGCTCTGAGCAGGGACAGGATACGGCCTCGCTGAGCCCTCCAGCCCAGCACAGATGCTCCGTGCTTCTTTGCAAATGCACGGGAGAACCAGCTGTCCCCCAGGCTGTGCCTAGCCGACTACCATCCCAGTGCCAAGGTCACTAGACTTTCCTGCAACTGCAGAGAGGGTCCTCTCAGCCTCCTGTGGAACCCACCCACTGGGTGACAAGAGCCTGGCAACCCTCCGCATCAGTGTGGCTGATCCGAGCTCGCAGGACGCCCCAGGGAGCTGGTGAGACGGCCAGTTGGTCTGTTTGTGTAACTTCCAAATTGCCGCTTGGGCAAGGAGCAGCTGCTCAGACATCCCCAGGTCAAGCCGTCACCCTGTCTTGCCTTTCATAGTTTTGTGAGGGAGCCTGGGCTTAGTCAACAGGAGGAAGGGAGAAATACACCTCCAGTGAACATTAAACACCGTTTACAAAGCGCCTCCCTTCCATCCCTCTTTAGATCATTTTCTACGTCATCGGGGTGTTTTTATATGGCTGTGGTTTGCCTCTGTTTTCTGCTTTAGGGTATTTTGCCTCTGAAATTGCCGCATGTGCACGTTTCCACGTATGGTCAGCCTCTGTATTTGTGTCTTCGTGGTGAGGGTGTTAGAGCCACACCCAGCTGTGCTCAGGACTTTGTCCTGTGTATGTTGCCCAGGATCAAACCAGGGCTGGCCAACTGCAAACACCTTAATCCCGCTAGCATCTTTCTGCACTGCCTCCCACGCCCCTTACTATTTTGCTGTTAATGAAACTTGATTCCAAATCTTGGCTCCCTCTGTAAACAGCAGACAGACCACACTCATTTTCACAGCAGGATAGTGTCACTGGTAGAGGGACAGCTAGTCCCTATTAGTGGACATTCATCTTTTACTGTCTTCTTTAGAAAACAAACCAGGGCCGGAGGGATAGTGTAGTGGGTAGAGTGTTTGCATTGCACATGGCCAACTTGGGTTTGATCCCCGGCATCCCGTATGGTCCCCCCCCCCAGCACAGCCAGGAGTGATTCCTGAGTGCAGAGTCAGGAGTAAGCCCTGAGCATTGTCAAGTGTGGGCCCCAAAACAAAGCAGCAACAACAAAAAGGGTCTGGAGACATAGCATAGCAGGTAAGGCATTTATTTGCCTTGCTTGTGTCCGACTTGAGTTCGATTCCTGCCACCACATATGGTCCCCCCACCCCTACCCCTTGCCCAAGTTCTCCAGGAGTCATCCCTGAGTGCAGAGCCATGAGTAAGCAGGAGAACTGTGGGGTGTGGCCCCCAAACCAAAACAGAACAACAACAACAACAAAAGAAAACAAAGTAACTCATGCACTGTGTCAATGAAGACTCTTAAAATTGAGAGATTTCCTGTTGGAGTTCATCTTCAGGGGTGAGGCTTGCACATTTCTGCATGTTGGCAGTCTGCTTCTCTTTCCTCCGAGGCTGCAGAGGAGAAACAGTGATCACAGAGGGGGCTGGGTTGGGTAACAATCGTAGTACATAGGTCGGGTAACAGTCGTAGCACATGCTCAAACAGGGTTCATTTCCTGGCACCACCTGGTCCCTGGATCAATGCTGGGTATAGGCCTCCAGCACTCCAAGAACTGCCCAGGCCCTTGCTCGGAACCACCAGCCTGTTGGCTGAGAATCGCTGGTCGACACTGATGGAACAACCCCGGGGCCGCCTGAGCACTGAGTTGCCTCCTCCCCCCTCCACTCTCCTTACAAAAGGAAAATATCCCAGAAGGAACTGAAGAAGCACAAACTTCTGGCCCAGGAAGAAGTGAGGCATGAAAGAAATCCTAGTTTGAAAAGAAACACTGGGAGCACCTCAGGTATCCCCTGCTCTCGCCTCTCACAGACTCCAGCAAGTCCTTCCATCAAGCAGAGGCCAGGGGCCGTGGCTGGGCCGTGACTGTGTGACGCTTCATGCCACGCTTCTCTGTAAACGGAGCCTCCAGGGAGTACTGCCCCGTGCCTCAGACTGATTTACTTAAATCTTGGATGCTTCCCTTACTATTTCCAATGCCCTCAATACATGAGCTTGGTATTCTTAGAAAGTCCAGCGTTGAGTAGGACCAGACTCTGTTTCGTCATCTGTGTTTTCCTGCCTGGGCATCAGATGAGAGAGCGGAGAAAGCCGGGGTAGGTGTTTTGCTCAGTCGGGTGCCACTGGTGGCAGACCATGGCCAAGGTCCCTCCCCAACCACCCACCCACACACACACACACACACTTTTGATGCCTTCTGTGACCGCCCACACTCTCCTGGAGCCAGGCTCCAGCACAGGAATGGCCCAGGACTGGCCACCGCTTGGACATCTTCAATTTGTGGCTCACCCACTTTAGACCGCCTGGCCCCATGCCCCACTGCTGCGGCCCTGGGCATAGCGGTTAGCTCCAGACCGGTCCCGGCCAGGGCGGGTCCCTCAGAGGCAGCTGTGACTGGCAGGTGATGGAGAATGTATCCCCGGCGCTGCCCTCCTGCGCCTTGGTCCTCAGGACCCTTCCTTACTGGCGTCTGTGCGGCCCGCGGCCCGGGTCTCATACGGAGCCTCTTTCCCAAGGAGGAGTCGGAGCCAGCTTCCTTGGCTCACACAAGGCGCTCCCACCACTGGAATTTAACAGCCACAAGTTTCGAGGAAATGCAGATTGAGGAATGTTCGAGGCAGGCAGAGAGGTTCCTAAGAGGGCTGAGAGGACGGGGAAGCCGCTCTGTGGGTTTCTGGAAAGAGGGGTTTGGAAGCGTTGGGAACCAAGCAGGTGGAGGCAACCAGCTCTGCCCTGCTAGGAACACGATGGACGTGAGGGCACCTGAGCAGGGTTGATTCTCACAGAGGACAAAGGCTGGGCCGCCCCCAGCTGTGGTCAAGACGGAAGAGCAGTGGCCACAGGGGTCTGGGGTCTGGTTCTGACCCCCCCCTCCCCACGTGCCTGTGCCTGTCCACACCCAGAGCTGGGGCTCTCGAGGCCTCAGCCAGTAGCAACACCTCCGTAGGTCCTAAACATATTGAACCTCAGTGTCACCTTTTCTATGGCGACTTGGCAGGGCTGACCTCTGTCAGCTCATTCAGATTAGAGTGAGAGTGATTGGTGGAAGGGCGTGGAGGTGATCGAACTCCTCAGAAGCCCAGAGAACATGCCTCTCTGTGGGATACGAGCCCTTTGAGCACCTGGAGGTGGTTCTCCCACTTTGGACTTTCCTGAAGACCCTCACCATCCCTCTTGACCCTCCCTCCTCACCACTCTCCCCCCCACCCCACACACACCATCCCCCTGCTTCATTTCTTCCATCGCAACCCGGAAGAACAGCTAGGCATTTCATGCTGCGGGTCGTATGTCGACACTCTCGATAATGGGCTCTTTCAGCCCAGCTGCAATGTGTGTTTTGACAGGAGCCAGGCAGATGACAGACCCCCCCACCCCGACCCCTGGGAGCCGCTGTCTCTCCCCGGAGTTTTTTCCCTTCGTGAACTCACACGGTTCCGTGTCTCGATTCTCCCTCCGCAGGTGCCGATGAAGAGTACATTTATATGAACAAAGTGACGGTCCCCCATCAGCAGAATGTGGATCCCCCTGATAGAGGTACATTGAGGGGCGGGGGGGGGGGCTGGGACCACTTCTGGCCCCGGAGGCATAGCGGTGTCAGCCCAGGACTTCCTCCCCACCAGCACCACAGTTGGGCCTCACGGAGTTATTTTTGGAAGTCCCATTTTGGTCGATGGTATTTTGGGTTGATATATTTTGGGGCCATTTCCTCCGGCCGCCTCCTCGTCTCTGAAAGGTCTCATGTCCCCGTCATGGGTGAAGAATCTGGCCCGCGCGTCCCTCGGTTTTCCCACCGGCCTCTCAGGAATGGGAAGTCGTAACTCAAAGGGGCGAGACGGTGGCGGGCTGTGTTGGGGGGCCCAGCCCGGGGGTCAAGCTGATGTCACCGTAGGGAAGTCTGGGTCTAGAGGGGCAAGGGGGATGTAAGGAGGAGAGGAAAGGGTGAGTCAGCCGCTGCGGGAGCACTCACACGTTTGGATCAAGGACACTTTCTCAGGCCGACACGGGAGTGACTGCCACAGGGACATGTTGTTTGCTGCTTCTGCTTTTCTCGAAAATCTGCAGGCGGGCCGAGGGAGGGCCAGGCAGAGAGGCCCAGAGGTTTGCAGAGCAGGGGGAGCTGAGACCGCCCCCCCCCCCACCATCTCCCAACTCCTCAGCCAGTGCCCCCAAAGCAAAGGCATAGAGGGGCAACCCAGCACCCCAAAGCCTTGAGCCCTTGAGCCAAGCCAAGTGCAAGACCTGGTTGAGTGCAAGCTACTGGCCCGGGAGCCCCGAGGTCACATCTGCCTGCACCACATGCCCCGGGATGGCCTGGCTTGCTGGAGCCTTTGGTGTTTTGTCCATAAACCCCGGGTGGTGAGTTTGGTGACCCAGGATCTCACAGTGCAGGGGGCGTGGTAGAACTCCTGCAAACGCCCTCTCATGCCCAAGGGCTTCTGGCTGATGGGGCCAAAAGGGCTGGTGCCAAGGCAGCTCAGTCTAGTGTCCAGGTGCTGGGGCCTTGTGGCCGGACTCCAGGCAGGTGGACTTGAGGGTGTCAGAAATCCCCGCAAGGTTCCCGCTGAGGAAGCTGCCAGAGCCGGGCGCTATTCCGGGAGGAAAAACCACATGGGCCCAGGGCCGCCCACCTGGGTAATTAGCACCTGCTCAAATAGAATTCTTGGCCAGCTGCTGACCAGACATTCCTGGATAATGAGAGCTTAAGGCCAGTTCCTCACGGAGCCTTCTCCCACTTGCTGCCCACAGCACCCCAGGACCCAAGCCCGCTCACCAACGGGGAGCCTGCCCAGCACTCCTCGGCCCCCCAGAAGAGTCTTCCTGACCTCCCGCCACCCAAGATCGTAAGTGCTGCTCCTGGAACCCTGGCTGCCCTGACCTGGGCCCCCCGAGCTTCCATTGTTGCCATGGGGTCTGTCCATCAAGGGTCTGGCCTCTGGGCTCCTGTGCGCAGAGCACGGGGGGGTTGAGGGTCTCCCTGCAGGTGCCTCAGCTCTGAGGAGGGTGGGCAAGGGGGCTGCTCTCCAATGCCCCCCGGTCTGAGCTTCTGCCCTAGTACGAAAGCAGGAACTGGGCATGTCCACCCGTGGTCACAGCCTTTTGGAAATGTAAATCATAGCACAAGTTGCTTGGACACCTCACCCCTCCCCTGCGTGGCTTTCACTGACCTTGGCAATAAACCCGTCAGAGGCTCTCCCTGCAGCCCAGTGGCCTCTGGGTGCCTCTCCTGCTCCATCTCCTCCTCTCTCCACCAAGCCCCCCCCTCGGTGCCCAGCAGCCACCAGGGATGCATTGAGGCCTCAGATCCCGGCTCTGAGCTGACACCCACCCTCTGGCCTGCCTGCAGAAGGCGTCCTCCTCCGCCTTCTCCCCACTGTGTCCGTGCCGCCACCAAGTTCCCCACGTTGATGGGACACGCGGTCTCGTGTAATGTTTGCCTCCAGACCAGAGCTGCCTCCAAGGCAGGGACTGGGTCTTGTTGACTTCCCGGGCCTCTGTCTGCTCACAGGAAGGAGGCCAGGCTTGCATATATGTGCTGGGACGGATGGTGGACTGGGAGGAAGTGTGGGGAGGGAGGGAGGGAGGGAAGAAAGATGGATAGGACGAAGAATGGATGGCTGGATAGGAGAGATGGATGGATGGGGAGAAGGATGGATAGGAGGAAGGATGGAAGAACTGATGAGTAGATGGGTGGATGGATAGAAGGATGGATGGTGATATTTGCACAGAATGATGGATGGAGGTAAGGATGGATGGAGAGATGGGCGGAGTGAAAGAGCACATGCACAAGTGAGTCCCACATCCCAGCTCTGCCTCTTGACCTCGAACAAGTTTTTGCAGATCTCGGACCCTTGATTCCTGGCTGTGAGAGATATGAGGGTGTCTGTCACAAGATTGTCTCGGCGGCTGGGCCATGCTTGTGGCATCCTTGATTCGTGTCCAGTGAGGGGAGTGGCCCCAGACTTACAGGGAGAGACTGGCCACCCCAACACTCTCCTTGGCCCTCCCTCCCAGACAGGACGGCTGACCCCCAGTGGCCTGCAGCCCGGCCTCTGTCCCCACTGTCCTGCTCTCACTGCTGCAGTTTGTCCTTGGGTGCTGGGTGCATCTCTCCCCGGGGCCCTCACAGGCCACTGCGTGGACACAGACCCGGATCCCCTGCATGAGGTCAGGGCCTGCTGGGGGGCTGATCTGGTGGTCAGGCTGCTGGGGGACTGCAGCCCTGCCAAGGGGACTGTGTCCTCTTGGCTCTTAGGAGACCACGCTGGGGCATTGGGCAGCTCTTGCTCACACTGACCCCTGGACACGCCCCAGGAAGGGAAACAGCACGAGGTGAAAGTCATCTCCAGGTGCCAGTTGGGGGCAAAGGGGATCTGCTCCAGAAACCCCTCATCACGGTCTTCCTTCTGGGGCTGCTCAGATTCTCAGCACCACCAGGTGTGGCCCCAAAATCACTAAAGCCAGGGGTGGACTGCATTAGAACCACTGTTTCTACCCCAGGGCACTCCCTTGGCCTGCCACACCATGACACTGAAGCCGTCGGAGGCTCATGTGAACAGTGCTCCCTTGTGTGTGACCTTCTGCAGCCGGGTCTGGGCAGGGCGACCTCCTGTCTCCCAGGGCGCCTGCTGAGAGCCGCCTCCGATGGCTGGCCCCATGGAGGGACAGACAAGGGTTTTCCGCTCACCACTTCTGTGTGGCCATGGGGGTCATCCTCCCCAGGGCGTCCACGGCCACGGGCTGTGTCCAGGCTCAGGCTGTGCCTCGGTGCAGGTGCGCCTGGGAAAATCAGCCCCAGGACTCAGTGCTCTGGGTCCCAATTGTGCTGCACCCCGCCTCAGGGCGTATCTCCCCCTAGCTCTGGCCCCGGGCATCATGCACTTGACCTGGACACGGCCGGTCTCTCGCTGGTGGCCTCAGGACCAACGCCTGCATGGCCACCCACGAGTTTGTGGGAGTGCTGAGACATTTGCAGAGTCAGTGCGTAAACACGCCCGAGACGAGCTCCTGGCTCTAGAGCCTGCGCCTTCCTGGGGAGCAGCGCGGGGGGAGTGTGCCTGTTAGGCCACGCCCAGTGATGCTCGGGGCTCCCTCCCGATTCTGCAGTCAAGGATCCCTTCCGGCAGTGCTTAGGGCACCATCTGCAGTGCCAGTGTCGGCCACATGCTGGGCAGGTGCCTTGTGGCTGCCTTATTGCCCTGGCCTGCCCCCGACACGGCCCAGCAGCTTTCCCGACTCTGCTGCGTGCCACGGATCATGCGCACACGTGTCACGGATCATGCACATATGTGCCACAGGTCATGCACACACAATTGGAGCCTTGTTCTGCAGAGAGAGGGAGAGAGAGGCAGTCGGACTCAGTGGTGTGTGTAGTTGTTTGTGGGGAGGTGAGCTGTGTGTGTTGCTGAGGTTCTCCTGTGTGTGTGTGTGTGTGTGTGTTGGTGTAGGGTGTGTAGGGTACCTGAGTATGTTCTGAGGTTTGGTTGTGTGTGTTTATGTGTGTGTATATGTATGTTTAATTGAATCACTGTGAGATACACACTTACAAACTTGGTCATGATTGACTGGGCTTCAGTCACGTCATGTTCCAACACCCATCCCTTCACCAGTGTACATTCCCCACCCATGTCCAGTGTGTGTGTTTATATGTGTGTTTGTGTGCGTTTATATGCTCTGTTTGTGTGGCTTCTTTGTGTGTGTTTGTGTGTCTATATGTGTGTGTTTATATGTGTTTGTGTGTTTATGTGTTTGTGTGTTCAAATGTGTTTTTGTGTTTATATGTGTTTTATATGTGTGTGTTTATATTGATACTTGTGTTTTGTGTGTTTGTGTGTATGTTTATGTGTGTGAGTGTTTGTGTGTCTTCCCGCTACCTGTTGGCAGTTGTGGTTTTCCACGTCCCTCGCCTCATGGACTTGAGTCCAGCCGCACGTCCTTCTCCTCCCGCCTCTCCCTGCCACACTCCCCCCTTCGCATCAGCCGCAGCTGCCCCGTGTCACTTCTGACACGTCTGCTTGCCCCACAGGTCTCAGAGCGCAAGCAGCTGCCCATCCCGAAGACCGACACCCCGGAGGGCTACTATGAAGAGGCCGAGCCCTACGACGCGTCCCTGAACGGTACCTGGGGTGGGCACCCCCCACCCCTGCGTGCAGCCTGTCCTGAGCTGGGTCCTGAGCTGGAGCCCCGGGTCTGCTGGATGCTGACGCCACCGGGCCCTGTGTGGGAGGGGTGGGGAGGGGCAGGGAGCTGGTTCACTGTGTCTCCAGCCTGGGCATGGCTGGAGTCAGTACCCGAAGGGCAGCAGGTGTCGGACCCAGGAGAACAGCATGTGGTGGTTCCCGGGCTCTGCCCTGGGCTGTGTTGTCACAGTGCTCCCCGCTGTGGTCATGCTTGCTTCCAGTCACCGGGAACTCAGCAGTGCTCGAGTCTCTGAGAACAGACACTCGGGGCTTGTCGGGGAGGAAGTGAGGCACCCACCTGCCTGATCATGTGATCCCGAGAGATTTCTGCATGAGTTGGGAGGCGGGGTCAGAAATCCACAGCAAGCTCAGTGCGTGCAAAGGCCCTGCGGCAGGAGCACTCTGGGGAAGGAGCATTCGGGGCCAGTTGAAGGAGCAGCCAGGAGGGCATGTTTGGAGCCAGAGTTGCAGGAGAGAGAAGACAGGGACCAAGGGGCCTCTGTGTCTGGAGGGGGGCTCCATGATGGACCTGCCTTACGTATAGCAGACAGCCTGCAAGGAAGGAACCTCAGTGACAAGGGCAAGTGTGAGGCTCCTCCCCCGGCCCACGTGTCACACAACCTCCATCTGTCTCCATCTCTCCTGGCCAGGGGCTTCCAGCTGCAGGGACAGAACAGCCTAGATCCTGGAAAGGCTCCCAGACAGGGTCCCAGACAAGGTGGCCATGACACTCCTCTGGGGGCCACTGGACACTGTCCTCCTTCCTGCCCGCATCATCTGGCCAAGACAACTGGCCCCCTGGGACCCTGTGCGGGGGCCGCCCCCTCCCTGCTCCCTCTCCCCTGATACCCCCCCGCCCCCCATCCTGGGAGCCGTGTGGGAGGCCGCGTCCCCTCCAAGGCCTGCATGGACGGCAGGGAGTGTGGTGTGCTGGGCCCACTGTGATGGCCCTGGAGGGTGTGGCCCCGCTGTCTGGGCGCATCTGGGAGGCAGCAGCTGTGACTCACCCCGCAGTCTCTCTCGGTCTCTACCAGGTGAGGCCGTGCCAGCCCGGACCTGTCTCAGGGCGCTCCGGAGGGCGGGGGTGGACACTGGCAGGTGATGATTGGGACAAACTGAGTTGCGACAACTGCCCCGAGTGGGGTTTAGAATGGGGCGCTGGGGCGTGGCCCCACAGACCCCACTGGTGGGACTGTTCATCATGGGGGCCACAGTGGGGGCAGGTTGGGGGTCCTGACCTCTTAGCGCCGAGCCTTCCTGAGGACCACAGCTTGTTCCCAAGGGGACAGATCAGCCCTGTGTCCATGCCTCGGCTGCAGAGATGGCACCGCGGGGAGAGAGCCTGCAGGGTGTGCAGCTAACCTGGGTTCACTCCCCGGCCACCCTGCACGACCCCCTGAGTCCCTCCAGGAGTGATTCCCGAGCACAGAGCCAGGAGTAATCCCTGAGCACTGCCGAGTGTGGCCCCAAAACAAATAGATTCAGCCAGAAATGGTGCCCCCTGACCCCCTGCAAGTCTCTGGGCTGGGGAGAGCCAGGGCCAGTGTCCTGCAGCAAGTGGTGGACAGCGCATGGCCTGTGCCCACCCCCCGGTCAGTCTGTCTCTGTCCCTTTTCTGTCTCTCCTCTATCTCTGTCTCTCCCCCCACACACACATCTCTATCACTGTCTCGTCTCCCCTCACCCCCCTGCGCCCTGCTGGCCAGAATATCTCTCTCCCCCTCGCCTCTGCCCATCCTTCTGATATCACACAGGTCGCCCCGGCCGATGTCCCCCCACTGGAGTCCCCAGCTGGGTGCAGGCGCCCGAAGGAGTCATTTACGCCACCATCACCCTGGGTACTGCTTCTCCCCGGAGACCCGGTGCCTGTGCCTGCCTCTCAGAGACGGGGTGCATGCCGTGGGGGTCCCACCCTCGTGTGCGGGGGGTGCAGAGCCTGCATGGTCTGCTCTTCCCCCCACCGCCTGGCCATGGAGGGGTGCAGTCAGGAGAGAGCACGGGGTCACCTTCCCTCCGCTCCTTTTCACCCTGTGACTTCTGGGAGCTGGAAGACCGTCCGCATTGGATCATTTCTCAACCCTTGACCCTCCGAGTGCCCTCTGACCTCAGTTTCTTCCCCTAAACCACCGGAATGTGGTGCTCACCCAGGCCCCCTTGGGATGTGTGTGGGGGCTTCTCTGCATGCCAGTCGTCCTGGTCCGGGCTCTGGGCTGTCAGGAACACCATGTCAGCCCTTCTGCCCACTCACCCCGGCCGCTCTGGGTAGCCCTGTGCCCCCGTGTGACTGCGTCCCTGAAGGTGGGTGGCAGGTGAGAATTCTCCCTGCTGCCATGGAGCGAGGGGCTGGTGCTCCCTGCAGACAGCCTTCTCCCGAGCCGCGGCCTGGGTCGCGGGTGTGGGTGAGAAGGAGGGACCTGTGCCCAGTGGCAGGGACACCTTCGTCCATCAGTAGAGCCTCCCAAGGGTGCTCAGGGGGCCGGGGACACTCCTGGAACCACTCAGCCAACGGCCGACTGGTTCCCTGCTCAGGGCCAGCATGCCAGGGCCCTGGGCTCCACCTGGGAGTGTTCTGGGGGTCTCACAGCCCAGGAAGAAGCCAGGGGTGACACCCCGTAGCTGCTTCCTGGCACTAGCCCCTTCCTCGCGTTAGATGACAGAGGGCCCCAAGAGTAGGGCACCAGCTTGTGCGAGGCCAGTGGGTGTCTGCGGGCAGTATCTGCCCCAGGTGGACTCCGTGGTAACAGGACTGGAGGAGGCACAGGGGCAGACTGTGGGTTTTGGCCATGGCCATGGCCAGGCCGGGAACTCTGCCCTGTGTGTGCTTGCTGGTGGCAAGACCTGCTCCAGGGCCCAGCTGGGCGGGGGACCGCAGGGCATGGGAGGAGGGGACAGGGGAGTATGGCCTGGGGTCCCCCACGCTGCCTGCACCTTCCGGAACCAGCTGGCGTGCTGGGACCGGGAGGACCCCGACCTGACCTTCTAGAAGTTTCCGGTGGTGTTCGGCCTGGGACCAAGCCTGGCTTCTTTGCAGAGGACGGGGAGGCCGTGAGCAGCTCCTACGAGTCGTACGATGAGGAGGAGAACAGCAGGAGCAAGTCCGCACCCCACCAGTGGCCCTCACCTGAGGCCAGCATCGAGCTGATGCGTGATGCCCGCATCTGTGCCTTCCTGTGGCGGAAGAAGTGGCTGGGCCAGTGGGCCAAGCAGCTGTGCGTCATCAGGGACTCCCGGCTGCTGGTCAGTCGGCCATGCGGCCTGCCCGCTTCCTGGGGGGTCGGGGGGGGGGGGGCACCGGGTTTGGGGCAGTGCCCAGTGGGGCCTAGAAATCAGGTGTGACTCCTCCCAGGACTGCAGGTGTGGGTGGGGTTATACACACGCAGCAGCGGGCTTGGCGTTGGTGTGGCGCTGGGCATTGAACCCGGGACCTCACAAGCCCTGCCCCCGACAGAATGCCCGGGACTGAGGGTTTGGGACACCAGTGATTACAGCCGTCCGTTCCCCGTGGGGCCTGAGCCCAGCTGGCCGGCATCCTGGAAGGGGCTACACGGGATCTTTGTGTTGGGGGTCTATGCCAGGTGCCGTGTGGCACCTACTACCCAGCCAGGGCACACCCCCTCCCCACCCATTGCCCCACCCAGCCCTGGTCATGGCCTGCAGGGGCTCAACCTCAGGCATCTCTTCAGAAGTTGAGCCATTTTGTGGGACCCACAAAGGCCTTGGGAAAGATTTCCCCGCACACTCGGCCATGTCTACCACAGCTGACCTGGTGGGTGATCCTGAGGGCCTCAGAGACCCCTTGCTCTACCTCTCTCCACCGGGCAGCTCAGTGCTGGCCCCATTCGGTGCTTGCAGGGACCCCCATCTTCTAGATGCAAATGGTTGGGGGGAGGTGCTCTGCCCTGGGTGCAGGTCCTGGGTGCTGCTGGGGTCCCCCAGCCTGAGCCTCAAGGCTGGGATGTTGAGAAAGGGCGCAGAAGAGAGCGGGAGCAGAGTATGGGCAGGGGGTGCCCACAGAGCAGGGGGTGTGCAGGGTGCCCACAAAGCAGGGCATGGTTGCGGGGTGCCGGGGGATAGGAGCAGGGCATGGGTGCTGGGATGCAGGGGTGGAGCCCCGGCCCAGGGTGCCGACCAAGCAGGGCCCTGCAGACCTGCTAGAGCAGCCTCCTCCCCCTGCCCCCCGGCAGTGCTACAAGTCGTCCAAGGACCACAGCCCCCAGCTGGACGTGAGCCTGCTGGGCAGCAGCGTCGTGCACAAGGAGAAGCAGGTGCGGAAGAAGGAGCACAAGCTGAAGATCACGCCCATGAACGCCGACGTCATCGTGCTGGGGCTGCAGAGCCGGGACCAGGCGGAGCAGTGGCTCAGGGTGAGGCCCCGCGGACACCCCCCCACTGAGGCCCGTCCTTGCATGCAGGTGCCCACGCCAGCACTCGCAAGTGGACACATACACGCACACACACACACAAGCACGCACATACACACATGCACACACATGTGCACACACACGCACACATACACACGCACACACAAGCACACGTACACACACATGCACACACAAGCACGCACATGCATACATGCAAACACACACACATGCACACACAAGCACACGTACACACACATACACACACACAAGCACGCACATGCATACATGCAAACACATACACACATGCACACACAAGCACACATACGCACACGTGCACACACAAGCGCACATAGCACATACACGCACACATGCGTGCACACACATACAAGTGCACATACACATGCACACACATACACAAGCACACACGCACACATGCAAACACACAAGTGCGCACACGAACACACACACACACACACACCATCCCCAACAGTTACCAGTGCTCCCCACCCAACTCCCACACCTTCTTCCGGAGACCCCACAGTCTTGCTGCTGCTCGAGGAGCAGGGAAGCTTCTGGAAGACTCAGTCCCCAGGTCAGAGGGCCCATGCTCACGCCTCGCGGCTAATATGGGTTAGACGGTCAGTGAAGACGGGACCAGAGTCCAGGGAAGAAAGGCCCAAGGGGCCCTTGCAGAGCCGTAGCCTGCTGCCCCGAATGGTGTCCGGGGCCCAGGCTGGCTACAGCTGCCTGGATGCCTGTGGACATGCCTTTCTGGGCAGTACTGGACATGCTGCCCTCCCGGCCCCTCTCGGCTGGGTCCCTAGGATGCCCTCTGGGGTCTGCGGGCCACAGGCCAGTGCTGGAGGCTGCTGGGCAGTGGCGAGGCCACGGTCTGCAGCACCCACAGCCCTTCCTGCTGGTTCTCTGCAGAGCCCATACCCTGCCCCGCCTAGCTGGGGTCTGCAGCAGGCTCTGAGCTGCGCATGCAGGGTCTCTGCTTGGGCTCCAGGGGGCAGCGCGGTGGCCTGTGCTGGACGCCCCCCCTGGGAGTCCCACAGTGCCACTTGCCTGGCCAGGTGCTGGTGGCCGGTTAGAAGCTCCTTCCCCAGGAGGGTGGATGGGCAGTGCTGGGCAGTCTGAGAGCTGGTGCTGGGTTGGTGGTCTACATGGTCTGCAGGCGCCCTATGACCCCTGTCTGTCTGTCTGTCCGACCAGGGCCATCAGCCCTGCGACAGAGCCCCCTGGCACTGGAGCAGGCCTGGAGGGGCCCCTGGGCTGGGGGCATCCGGGCCATCTGTGGACTTTCCTGCAGACCCCTCCCTTCTTCTCACCCCTAGGATGCTTGTGGGGGGCCAGGAACTGGGACCCCCACCCCATGCCCATCACATCACACCCAGCTGGGTCCCAGGGCCACCCTTGGGCTAGCGGAAGCCACTCTGCTCCTTGGTAGGGGCGTCACCTCCCACCTGTCCCCGTGTCCCCCAGCTCTGGGGGGCTTTGCTTCACGTGGCACGGACGGCAGGGCCCCGGCTGACCCCCTGCCCGTCTCTCCCTAGGTCATCCAGGAGGTGAGCGGCCTGCCATTCGAGGGCACGTCCGAAGGGAACCAGTACACCCCAGATGCCCTGCGTCTCAACTGCCAAAAGGTAGGACCCCAGCCGGGAGTCCAGTGGCGCTGTACCCTAACTCCCAGCCGCCCCCCCATACACACACACATCTCCGGCCATGACACCCGTAGCGCCCAGGAGAGGGCGCTCTTTCCTCCAAGGCTCTCTTGCCTCTTGCTTCCCCAGGATGTGCGGGGGCCTGGGGGCATCGTCTTGATGTCTTGATGTTGGTCCCAGCTCCTGGGTCTGTGTGCGGGGCACTGTGGTCCCCCCTGGTTGTGGGTCAGAGCCAGGCAGTGGAGCTGGCACTGGCTGAGATCGGGCCATCACCCTGGGGCTATGTTGTGTGCCCACCAACACCAGTACCTGCAGGGAGGTGCCCAGAGCCTGAGTGGCCACGGGACAGTCTCACCATGGGCCCCCACTCCAGGCAGGGGGAGGTGTGCAGGACAGAGTGTCTATGGGGGGGGGCAGCCCCTGTGGAATGGAAGAGGGGGCTGCCCCTAGCTTTGTCCTCCTGCATCAGAGACTGACCAGACCTTGGGGGTTACCAGCCCGGGGACTCTTCTTCCCCCATTGTGTCCCCAGAGGCCTGGAGCGGGGGCTCTCTAGGACGGGGTGAACTGGAGACTCATGGGGTCCTCATCCATCCGGGACAGGGCTATGGACAGGGCCATCACCAGGAGTCTGGGAGACCAACCATCTCCGCGCAGGGCTGGTCGCACTCACTGAGAACTGGGGTACACTGTCACCCCTGCATGTTGGAGGGGCTTGGGACCCCCCCAACACTGCTGCAGTGTGTGGGTCCCCACTTTGGTGGCCTTAGCCACGGGACCCCGACGCCTCCCCAGGGCCGGCTCCCTGCAGAATCTCCACGTCTGAGCATCTGTGAATGAGGCCCGGAGCATGGGGACATTCTGGATCGGGAGAAGGAACTTCAGGGAAGGGGGCAAAGCAGGTCCCCTTGAGTCCCCCAGGAACTTTTTGTCTCCCCTGGGACCTGACCCCAGCCTGGGCCAGCCAGCCTGCCACCACTGCTGACCCTCTTGCCATGTGCTCAGACAAGCTGACCCTGAACCTCTGCCCCGCAGCCCGACCTCACGGAGAAGTACATGCCCGCCTCTGAGTACGGGAGCCCCATCGACGGCCACTTGGACGTCCCCGAGACCAAAGATGGTATCAGTGCACCTGATTCTCAGCGCCATTTGGGAGGGGGCGGTGTCTGGCATGAGGCTGCGCCCTGTGGGGTCCTGCAGCAGTTCTGGCAGAAGAAGGGGGCCGGGCCGAGTGGCCAGAGGGGAGAAGCTCAGATCTCTGCTGCTTTACCCCCCCCCCGGGCCCATTCCCATCTCTGGGCCTGGTTCCGCTCCCTGGCACATGTGTGAGCCTGTGGCTGCCTGCATGTGTGTGTGCACATGTCCATGCCTGCATGCACGTGTATACTGGCATGTGTACATGCCTGTGTGCGTGTGTCTGCCTAAGTCCACATGTGCACGTGTGCCTGCATGCCTATGTCTGCAAATGTGTCTGCCCGCATGTGGGCATTGAATGCACCTGACAACGTGTGTGCATGCCTGTGTGCCTGCATGTGTGCGTGCATGTGCACCCCTGACTGCATGTGTGCATGTGTGTGTGCCTGCATGTGTGTGTCTGTGATTGTGTGTGATTGTGCATGTGTGCACCTGACTACGTGTGTGCATGCCTGTGGTGTGCCTGCATGTGTGCGTGCATGTGTGCGTGCATGTGTGCATGCATGTGTGCGTGCATGTGTGTGCATGTATGCGTGCATGTGTGCGTGCATGTGCACCCCTGACTGCATGTGTGCATGTGTGTGCCTACATATGTTTCTGTGATTGTGTGTGATTGTGCATGTGTGCACCTGACTGCGTGTGTGCATGCCTGTGGTGTGCCTGCATGTGTGTGTGCGTGTGTGTGTGCACGTGTGTGTGCATGTGCATGTGCACCCCTGTGTGCATGCGTGTGTGCCTGCATGTGTATGTGTGTCTGTGATTGTGCATGTGTGTGTGCATGTGCACCTGACTGTGTGTGTGCATGCCTGTGTGTCTGCATGCATATGTGCACGTGTGCGTGTGTGTGTGCTGCATGCGTGTGCAGAAAGTGGTCCTGGTTCCCGAGGGCACAGGACCGGGGACTGCGTGCCCCGACACTGACAGCTTTTCCTTCCCACCTTGACAGTCAAGAAGAAGAGTTCCGCTGGCCTCAAACTGAGCAACCTCATGAACCTGGGCCGGAAGAAATCCTCCTCGCTGGAGCCCCCGGAGCGGTCCCTGGAGACAGCCAGTAAGGGCGGGCGGAGGGTCCCTGACTCACAGCAGCATCCTGTGTTGGTCTTGGTGACAGCGGGGGCACCCATGGGTGAGGACAGTGGGGACAGGCCAGCCTGAGGCTGTGAGCTAGAGAAGGACTCGCCACACCAATGCTCGGGCTGCTTCTGGTTCTGTGCTCAGGGATCACTCCCAGAGGTGCTCGGGGGACCATTTTGGGTGGCAGGGATTGAACTCAGCCATTGGCGTGCAAGGCGGGCACCCCCAGGGCTCTTCAGCCCGTCCTGCCCATACCACAGGCTGCTCCCCGTCGGGGCTGTAAGTCCTCACGGGACTTGGTGAAAGAAAACTTTAGCCACTCAGTGACTCGAACTAGCTTCCTGGGCCCCAGTCACCTCTTCTGGACTGGCACCCGTGGCAGGACCCATCTTTGGGCACCCCGAAACCCCATTTCCTGCTGCTCTGTGAGGCTGGTTGAGGGAGTGGGTCGGGGATCTCCAGTTCTCCAGCCAGGGATCAGCCCAGCTGGACCCGTCAGCTCTGGGCGCCTCTGGGGGCACCCCTCCATCTCAGCGTGGGAGCACCACTGACTAATTGCTCAGTGTCTGGGGTTCCGTGGCGCCTGTCCTGCTCCCTGGGGGTTGCCAAGGTTCAGCTTTGGGCTGTCACACAGGCAGGGCAGACCCAGCCTGAGAGAACCTGCACCCAACCCTTCCAGTCGGCTAGAGTCATGCGTGGCCCGGGCGTGGGCTGAGCACCCTGGATCTGCTCTGGGGATGCAGTGACTGTGCGCTGTGGCCCTCAGGCTGGACATGCCCCTCATAGCCTCTGAGCGAGTGGGCGGCTTAGCTGCATGGAACTCAGGCCTCCCGAGACTTGGTGTTGCCCCTGCTGTGGCCCAGGTGATAGGCCGGGCTGGGCCCACGTGGGCAACTTCTCTCCCTGTCCCATAAAGGCTGGGGCAGGGTCGTGCCCCGGGATGGGAGCCAACACCTCCCACCCCGAGAAGCAGCGTGCATGGGGGGCACCCAACTCCCACCCTCAGAGACTGTCCGCTGGTATGTGGGCACTGCGTGCTTCCGGGATCCTATGTCCTGTGGCCGAGGGAGGCGCGGACGCCAGTCCCTCTAGGGGCAGAGGCTGGAGGATTGAGCGCTGGGGTTGGGCCAAGTCTGGTTCACTCTCTGGCACTGCAGAGGGTCCTGCCCTGAGCACAGAGCTAGGACTAAGCCCCAAGCACCCCCAGGTATGGTTCAGCCCCAAATAAATGAGGCAGGACAGCACAGGCTGTGCTCAGTATGGCCCGGGACAGAGGGGCTGCCAGGAGCTGAGGACCCTGAGGCTGGAGAGTTGAGAGGTTTCCCTGTGCAGTGAGGAAGTCGGAGGGTGCAGTCCTGCGGGGTCCCACTGAGGCAAGAAACAGGCTGCCTGGGTGCAGGCAGGGAACAGAGGAGGCCATGGGCAGGGTTGCCGCCCTCCTAGCTGGGCCTCTCTGGAGATGCCTCAGCCAGTCCCCAGTCCAGAGGGCGGAACTGCTTGGCTTCCGAGGGTCTCAGGGATGGGAGGGGCATCTGGATAGTAGCTTACAGCCGTGTCCCATCTGCAGATTACCTGAATGTGCTGGTGAACGGCCAGTGGAAGTCCCGCTGGTGCTCCGTGAGGGACAGTCACCTGCACTTCTACCAGGACCGGAACCGGAGCAGGGCGGCCCAGCAGCCCGTCAGCCTGGGTGGCTGCGAGGTGGTCCCAGACCCCAGCCCGGACCACCTCTACTCCTTCCGCATCCTCCACAAAGGCGAGGAGCTGGTGAAACTGGAGGTACCGCGGGGGCTGGGGACACAGTATTGAGGAGACACAGCAGGGCTGGTGGGGACACATTGGGCGGTTGGGGGACACGGGGAGGGGTGGGGGGCACAGTGGGGGATGGGGACACAGCAGGGTATGAAGGTCACAGCCCTCGGCTGCCTGTGACCCCACCAGGGCCGGGTCTGACGGCTTCTCTGTTATTTTTACTTCCTTTGCCCAAGATTGTTGGCATTTTACAAAATTTCCATTCCCTTCCCGACCTCAGGGTGGCTGAGTTACGGGGCCAGACAGCCCGTGGCTTCCGTCGTGGGGCGGGCGGGAGGGGTATTTATAGCTCCGGGCTGTGGGAGAACCTTCATGGATTCTCATCAAGGGAGCAGGTGGGGTTCCACCCCGCTGCTCCCCCCCCGGGACCCCACGGGTGCTTTGTTTACGAAAAGGGAGGTGGGAAAGTGGGGTGCTAGGCGGGCGGCCCCAGCCCGGCTTCTGTGCAGAGAGGCCAGCAGGGTCCCTGGCACCGCAGAGTCCCCCCTCGGTGGCTCCTTGGCCACACTGCTCAAGATTGCCCCCTGGCGGCTGCGAGCCCAACAATATGACTCAATCTCGCCCCCTAGTGGCAGAGTCCGTCTCAGTTGCTTCCCAGGGACAGGCCTGTGTATGCATCCAGCCTGGCAGCAGAAAGCATGGATGGGGGGAGTCGCGCCCTGTCCTGGGGGCACATTCTAGTGGGAGAGGGAGCAGCAGCTTATACATGGTCCAGCTGATCACTGAGTTATGGCTGCTGAAAGGCAGCAGAGCTTGGGCTGGGAGCGTAGACACTAGGGGGAGTGTGAGAAGCTGGGTGGGCAGGGGTGCATGGGGCCGGGAGGGCAGGGGTATGTGAGGCCCAGAGGGCAGGGGTGCATGAGTCCAGGAGGGAGAGGTGTGAGAGGCTGGGAGGGCAGGGGTGCATGAGACTGGGAGGGCAGGGGTGCATGAGACCAGGAGGGCAGGGGTGCATGAGGCCAGGAGGGCAGGGGTGCGTGAGGCCAGGAGGGCAGGAGTGTGTGAGGCCAGGAGGGCAGGGGTGCGTGAGGCCGGGAGGAAGAGGTGTGTGAGGCCGGGAGGGAGGGGTGCATGAGACCGGGAGGGCAGGGGTCCGTGAGGCCAGGAGGGCAGGGGTGTGTGAAGCCAGGAAGGCAGGGGTGCATGAGGCCAGGAGGGCAGGGGTGTGTGAAGCCAGGAAGGCAGGGGTGCATAAGGCCAGGAGGGCAGGGGTGCGTGAGGCCAGGAGGGCAGGGGTGTGTGAGTCCAGGAGAGCAGGGGTGCGTGAGGCCGGGAGGGAGAGGTGCGTGAAGCTGGGAGGGAGGGGTGTATGAGATAGGGAGGGAGGGATGCGTGAGGCCAGGAGGGAGGAGTATGTGAGGCCAGGAAAGCAGGGGGGCGTGAGGCCAGGAAGGCAGGGGTGCATGAGGCTGGGAGGGAGGGGAGTGATGTCTGTTAGTGCCTGAATCACTGCAAGAGGGCAGTGGGTTCAGATTCGGATTTGGAACTGCTTCCTCCAGCTGCTGGCCGGGGGGACACAATGACACTCGGGTTCGTGAGGCTCGCCCAGGACAGAGCTGGGGTTCCCGGGAGTGAGGGTGCCTGGGAGCCTCAGCAGGACGGGGCCAGCTCCAGTGCTCACTCGGCTCTGCTGGGGAGGACCTGGTGGCCGAGGGGGGCCGGGCCCATCCCGGGGGTCTCCGGTGTAGGGGCTCTCAGAGCTGCGCAGGGTGAGCACCAGGGAGGGAGTCTCCCTGCAGCCCAGCTCCTGCCCCCACAGGCCAAGTCCTCCGAGGAGATGGGCCACTGGCTGGGCCTCCTGCTGTCGGAGTCGGGCTCCAGGACGGACCCCGAGGACTTCACCTACGACTACGTGGACGCAGACAGAGTGTCCTGCATCGTGAGCGCGGCCAGAACCTCGCTGCTGTGAGCAGGAGGGTCCCTGCCCTGCACCCCCGCCCAGCCCTGCTGCCACTGCCACTGGGAGTGGGGGACACCGCCCCGCAGCCAGGGCCCCCCGGGGACCAGGGGACCAGCCGACCAGCTGTGGGGTCCACGCTGTGTCTGCGCCTGCGCGTGCCTGTCTGCGCCCCCGGTTCCCTCTCTGGGTCCCAGCACCTGGAGACCGGAGTGGGGTGTGCTCCTGCATTCCTCCGGGAGCCCGCAGGGTTAGGGAGAAGCGCTGCGGGGGTGCAGGGCTGCCCCCTCACCCCGGCCAGGATTGCTTGAGGCACAGACGGTCTGGCCTTGGCTGCTGCAGTTTGCTGCTGGGGAACCATCCAGCCCAAGGATGGCAGGATGGGGGGTGGGGAGGAGGGGGAGGAGGGGCGAGGCAGGAAGGGGCGTTGGTGTTTCTCCGAGAGGTTCTTAGAACTGAGCCTTCTAGTGAGCAGACACTGGGAAGGGAGGGGGAGACCCCCTGCAGCGCCCCCCCCCCAGGCCAGATGGCCGCATGTGAGACACGGAAGGTGCTGTCTGCATCTCTGGCCCATCCCGAGACTTCCAGAGCCCCAACAACACTTGCGGGCGCCCCCATCGGTCCCCCTGGTCTCAGCCGGCCCACGTGTCTTCCAGGCTGATGCAGAGGAAGTTCTCGGAGCCCAACACGTACATCGACGGTCTGCCCAGCCAGGCCCGCCCCGAGCTGCTGTACGATGACGTGGAGGTGTCAGAACCGCCAGCGGTGAGGACCAGTCTTCCCCCCACCGACATCACCGGGGTGCAAGCTGGCCAACTGGGTCATTGCTGGCACCGGGTTGTGTCCCCCACGGCAGGGGGCCCTGTTGAGATTTTGGGGGCACCACAACTCGAGTCCCGGGGCTGGCACCCCAGGGTGCCCTGGTACCCACCTGGGTGGGCCTCCCGTCCCTCTCCCAGGGACAGTTCAGCCTCCTGGGGGTCCAAGCAGGGGATCACCCAGACCGGGGGCCAAGTGCTGCTGTGGAGCACTGTGTAGGAGAGTCCCAGTAGCTGGTCTGCAGCCCTGCTCAGTGCTGGGGTGCAGGGTTGGGCTGGGAGGGCGTTCTCACCGCTGAGGCTGGGCATGGAACCACACTCCGCGCCTGGGTGACCCCCTTTCCTCCCAGCTATGTGAGGAAAGCACCAGCTGGATGCGCGGGTCAGTAGGGCTTTGGGGAGGGGGTGAGGCTTCCCCCTTGGAGCAAAGAGGGAGGGCCCAGCCAGCAGGCCTGGGAGCTCGGGAGGGGTGCGGGCAGGGTGAGAGCTGCCGACCTCCCCCCTGCAGGTGGAGCCTGAGGTGGGCGTCCCCGCACCAGACGCTGGCGGGGAGAGCGAGTCCGATCGTGTGTACCTGGACCTCACACCCATCAAGTCCTTCCTGCACAGCCCCGCGGGTGCACAGGCCGGCTCCCCACCGCGGCCAGAGCCCCCCACCGAGGCCGTCCCCATGGACCTGGTGCCCACCCCCGGTGAGCCCCCCGGGCCCTCTCCAGAGACCGTCTGCATGGACCCACAGGTATGGGCCAGCCCCCTGCAGGAACCAGGCCAGCATCCCTTCCTGGGGACCCGCCTAGGCCTGATGCGTTCCCCCAAAGCAGGTGCCGTGTGGGGGCCCCGAGCCCGGGGAGCCGCCCCTGAGGAGCACCACCGTGAAGATCCAATTGGAGCAGCAGAACATCTCATTTCCGCTGAGCTGCCCCGACGTGGCGGCCAGCACCCTGGCGGGGGCCAGCTCCCCCGTGAGGGACAGGCTCAAGGTGGCCACTGCAGGTATCTTGGTGGGTAAGGGGGTGTTGCCCAGAGGCGGGCACGGCCCTCCTGTCCGGCTCACGGGGACCCACTCTGGCTGCGCAGAGATCAAACTGGGCAAGAACCGGACAGAAGCAGAGGTGAAGCGCTACACGGAGGAGAAGGAGCGGCTGGAGCGGGAGAAGGAGGAGATCCGGGCGCACCTGGCGCAGCTCCGAAGGGAGAGGCGGGAGCTGAAGGAGAGCCTGGCGGCCTGCACGGGTGAGGGGGCACAGGGCTGACAGCAGACGGGGCTCCCTCACCCACCTCACGCCTCAGCTTTGCGGCTCTGTCTTTGTGCTGCCCTCTCTCTCTGCCCTCTCCCTTGCCCTCAGTGGCCGCGGCTGTTGCTGATGAGGACCCGTGGGGGGGGGGGGGGGTCACGTGTGTGCCCCGCAACGGCGGTGCACCCCAGGGTCTTCACTCTCGAGCTGCGGGGTTTCTGCATGTGCTGATGCCCTTCGTGGAACACAAGTTCCGGCCGTGGTGCTTGCTGCGGGGGAGGTGGGGGGGTGTGCACGCCTTCAGTGCGGGTCTCTCTCACCTGGTCATGATGTGGCCAGCAGCATGACCGTGTGCTCACCAGGCAGCTGCTGATGCTTTTAGCCTCTGGTGCTACTCTGCCCAGGCTTCGTCTTCCTTCCTTCCTTCCTTCCTTCCTTTTTTTTTTTCTTTTTGGGTCACACCCAACGATGCACAGGGGTTACTCCTGGTTCTGCACTCAGGAATTAACTCCTGGTGGTGCTCAGGGGACCATATGGGATGCTGGGATTTGAACCCAGGTCGGCTGCGTGCAAGGCAAATGCCCTCCCAGTTGGGCTGTTACTCCAGCCTCTTCCTTTGTTCTTTAAAGCGAACAAAGAGATGGAGTCTTTCTGCCATCTTGTCTCTGGTCGGACCTTTCTAAAGCACTTAGCTGAGCCTTTCATGCTTGGAGCTGCATCCCTTTAACACCTGATTCCTAGAGTGTCACACACACACACACACACACACTCATACACACACACACACACACACACACACACACTGACAGAAGCAGGTTTGGGGACCCACGCAGTCGATTCCAGAGAAGCTGACCAAGTGATGGGCAGAGGGAGGTCCTGGGCACCGAGGAGATGACCCGCTTTTCCTTCTCACGTGTGACAGCTTCAAGAGGGGAATCAGACCCTATGCTGATCAGTGTGGCCAAGGGCTGGGCAGCCATCACTGCCGAGGGTCTGAAGGCACCTTCAGCCCAGACCTCAGGCAGCCTGGCCTGTTCGCAGCACCCCTGCCCCATGCCACCATGATCTGCGTGGTCCTCAACATACATGGCTCAAGGGCCAATTGCAGCATGAGAATTTTTTTTTTCCTTTTTGGTCACACCCAGCAATGGTCAGGGGTTATTCCTGGCTCTGCACTCAGCACTCAGGAATTACTCCTGGCAGTGCTCAGAGAACCATATGGGATGCCGGGACCTCGGGGCCCTGCACACAGGCGGGCGTATGTTGAGAAGGACCACACAGATCGTGGTGGCATGGGGCAGGGGTGCTGCGAACAGGCCAGGTGTAAACCAGGGCTAGCACCCAAGCTGTCCCGTGTTGGATGTTGCAGGGGGCAGCTAGGGGACCTCCGTCCTTCCATCCACTGGGCATTCCCAGACAGACCCCCGGTAACCGGGGATCTCTGGGGAGCACTGGTGCCAAAGGGTACCGTGGGGGGGGGGGGGGCAGGTTGAGAGTTTTAGGCCATTCTGTCACAGCATACATAGCGGGCATTGGGACACCAGCAACCACTTCCGGGGGTCCGGGCTTAGCTCTGCTTCCAGAGCCGCCTCCGCTCGGCAGGTGTTGGACGGGCCTTCCGGGCTGACGCAGACCCCTGTCGGAGCCGTTGCTGGGGTTCCCCACTGCGCCATTTGCTGCAGCCGCTCGCCCTCTCTGTAGACAAGGGCATCGTGGCCAGCCTGGAGCAGAAGCTGCGCGAGGTGGACGAGGAGTGCCGCGTGGAGGAGCGCAGGCGCGTGGACCTGGAGCTCAGCATCGTGGACGTGAAGGACAACCTCAAGAAGGCCGAGGCGGGCCCTGTGACGCTGGGCACCACCGTGGACACCACCCACCTGGAGAGCACGAGCCCCCGTGTGCGTCCCCGCTTGCCTGTGCCTGTGCCCGCATGCGTGCGTCCCTGCGTGTGTGAGTGCGTGCGTGTGTCCCTGCCTGCGTGTGTGTCCCTGCCTGCGTGCGTGAGTCCGTGCATGCGTCCGTGCGTGCGTCCCCGCGAGTGTCCCTGTGTGCGTGCGTCCCTGCCCGTGCATGCTGCATGTGTGCATTCCCGCCTGCGTGAGCCCTGTGTGTTTGCCTGCATGTGAGTCACTGCGTGCGTGTCCACATGCGTGATTCCCTGCGTGTGTGTGTGCGTGCGTATGTTCCTGCCTGGCTGCCTGCGCCGTGAACCCCTGCATGTGTGCCTGCATTTGTGGCTGTCCCGGGTGGGGGCAGTGGGTTCCTGCCCTGGGCTCTGACCACGCCCCTCTCTCCTGTCACCACAGCCCAAAGCTGCCGCCCCCTCCAGCCCTGTCCCAGACTGTACCCCGGTCAACTCGGCCACGGCGCTCAAGAACAGGCCCCTGTCCGTCCTGGTCACGGGCAAAGGCACCGTCCTGCAGAAAGCCAAGGTAGGTGTCACCAGGGCATCTGCCCGGCTCCCTGCCTGCTAGCCACTCCCCTCCCCTCCTTTCCCTCTGCCCTTCTCATGTCCGCCCAGGTGCCTCGGGCTCAGGGACACCCCAGCCAGCAGTTTGTTTGATTGGGGCCCCCCGCATTCTTCAGGGACCGCCCAGTACCTGTGGGTTCCCCCCGGGGCAAAGCTGTAGTTCTGAGACCAGCCCTGCCTGAATTCTTCCTAATGCAGACCCACTGACCCCGAAGGGTTAAAGAAATAGTTCCACCAGGCACCTGCTGGGTGTAGTGTAGTGAAGATCAGGTGCTGGGTTTTTCCCAGGGGTCTAGAGGGGGTCCTTGTGGCTTGTACCCTCCCTGGCTCAGGAGGGAGCAAGAGCTTGTAGGGTTGGGGTACTGACTCCACATACAAGAGCCCAAGCTGGATCCTGGGCACTGATGAGAGTGAACACAGGGCCAGAATCAAAGGAGAGGGAGGGAGGGAGAGGAAGAGAGGAGGAAGGAGAGGGAGGGGGAAGAGTTTGTGTGCTGGTGTGTGTGTCTTCCGGTTTCTGGCACAGGAAGACACACTCCTTGTAGCTCCTTGTAGCTCCCCCAGGTCCCTGCTGCAGAGATTGGGGGAACCTGCACCAATGATGCTTTTGTGTGGGGAGTGGGGTCCCCACATCTCCAGCTCCTGCTCCCCGCTCAGCCAGGGGATCTGCAGGGTCCGTGGAGATCGGGCTGTCCCCGGGGCCCGGCCCTTCTTGCTCTAGGCCCGTTGGCTGACTTCTGCCTGTGCGGACCGCGGCTGCGCAGAGGCAGACTAACGCTTTTCTCCCTCGGGGGCGGGGGGCTGTCCGGACGCTGCCCAGGAGTGGGAGAAGAAAGGCGCCAGCTAGGAGCCACGGGTCCTGGGAAGACTCTGCTGTCCAGATGGGTCTCGGCGACAATCCTGCTTCGCCCACGTCTTTGTCCACGCAGCACCTCTGGGACAGGGCGCGTCCGCCCGTCTGTCCAGAAGGGAGCGCCAGGACCAGGGGGCTTCGGCCCAGTGGGGCCTTGACCTTCTCAGAGCCAAAGGAAATGAGCCGAGGGAGCCTCTGTCCATCGCTGTCTGCGGGGGCTCTTGCTGGCTTTACCGACCCTTTTGAGTATGAAAAGCTTCTGAGGTGGAGGCTTTGGAGAAAAAACTGAGCGAGCAGGCCATTGCATTCCTGGTCATGAGACTCTGCTCCCCGGTATGACCACTGTCCCTGTACCTGGACCGCAGGAGGCTGGGACAGCCCTGGCCCCCATTGGCATGGTAACGGGTCCCACTCGGCCTTCTGGGGTTCTCGACAGCCAAGCACCTGCTCTTCAAGAAATGTCCCATTGGGGATCAATCAAGCATTGGGGACCAATCAGGCGGAAGCCTGGCCCCTCCCACTAAGGAGGGACCCCTTTTCAGCCTAACACAGGCTTGGTCATTTTTTTTTTAATAAAAATTTTCAATGATGCTGTATTATACAGAAGAAAGAAAAGGATCTTTTAAAGATTTAACTGACTTTTTTTTTTTTAACGTTACCGGGAATAGAGCAGGGGTGGGGGAGGGGGGCGGGCAGGCATCGCTCTGTGTTTATGGATTCTCTCCTCTGGCCTGACCATGCTGAAGAGAGAAGTTTTCATGCAACACCCTCCTGGTCCGTTTTGAGAGCTTTGCTTCATGTCTGAGGCCCTCCAAGAAAAGGAAGCGATGGATTCTGTGCCGAGCGGCTGCCTCCTGGGGCCGCCCCTGCTTTCCCGCTGGGTTTCTTTATACATATATATATTATATTATTTTTTTTAACACAGGTTGAAACATTTCATCTCTCATCCCTGCCTCATTTCTGAGGGTTCTCGGAGCCCTCTAACACTGGTCCCTGAGAACTAAAGGTCTTTATGTTCTTGTCTTTCTAATCCCAGGACATTTATTTCCTTTGTCACAAATGATGGGTGTCCCCTTACCCAGTGGTGAGTTCATTTTTTTTTTAATAAAAATATTCATTGCATTTTGCGTTGTCTTTCTGGTACATGGAATGACCTGGGGTAGGCCTTGGTGATCTCCCAACTCAAGAGGGGAAACAACTTGGTTTATTGTTGCTGGAGTAACAGCTGTTCAAGCCCAAGTCCTGGCCTTAACTACTTAACTGAAGCGAGTGTAGTTCTGAGGACAAGTATACTTGTGGACAGTGAAAATCAAAACTCCTTGGAATTGAACATGAGCGATTAAATCATTCTTTGTGGTGGGGGAGGGGGGAAGAAGCACAAGAGTCCCTGGGAAAAGGCCCAAGGATCAATTCAGAAAGTGCCCTTAAAAACGACTGATCCAAACTCTGTCTCAACGAAGACAAATGCAAGGCAAGGGTATACATGTAACGGTCTTCCTGAAAAGGAGGCCTGAAAAGTAACTGAGCAGGCCAGAGTAATAGTACAATGGACAGGGTGTTTGCCTTGCACGTGGGTGACCCGGGTTCAATCCCCAGCTTCCCATAAAGTCCCCAAGCACCGCCAGGAGTGATTCCTGAGTGCAGAGCCAGGAGTAATTCTTGAGCATCGCCAGATGTGGATCCCCCCCCCCAAAAAAAAGTAACCGGGCACCAAAATGGGTTTGTTTATTTATTTATTTATTGCTTTTTGGGTCACACCCAGCAATGCTCAGATACTCAGGGGTTACTCCTGGCTCTGCACTCAGGAATCACTCCTGGCAGTGCTCGGGGACCATATGGGATGCTGGGAATCGAACCCGGGTTGGCTGCGTGCAAGGCAAATGCTCGCTCTACTATGCCATCACTCCAGCCCCCAAAATGTTTATTTTTTTAAATGCTAAGAATGTGCTGTGAATATGAGTAATTTGAAAGAAAAACCCCATCTCATGGGCAGGGGTGGAGGACTTGCATGAAAAACATCTAAATGATCTTACCCAAGGCAAGCCACGGTGTTCAGAGCCAGATGGAGTGGACGGCATCAGAGGTGGTGCAGTGACCAGAAATGCGCTCCCGGCTCCTTTATCAAGGAGACACCCTGAGTGCGGCACGACAGCTTTACGGGGCATGGCCGAGTCAAACCTCCAGTCTCAACACTAACATTTGTCATGATCCAGGAATGGAGGAGTAAGCCTCCCCAGGGTGACAGTGACCTCGACTAAGGCCAGGGAGGGGGGCGGAGCGATAGTACAGCCCGTATGGCATTTGCCTTGCATGCGGCCAAACCAGGTTCCATCCCCGGGATCCCATACGGTCCCCCGAGCACTGCCAGGAGTGATTCCTGAGTGCAGAGCCAAGAGTAGCCCCTGAGCATGCTGGGTGTGACCCAAAAATGCAAAATAAATAAACAGCACTGTAGCACTGTCCTCCTCTTGTTCATCAATTTGCTCAAGTGGGCACCAGTAACGTCTCCATTATGAGACTTGTTGTTACTGTGTCTGGCATATCGAATACGTCCCGGGGAGCTTGCCAGGCTTTGCCAGGTAAGATACTCTCGGTAGCTTGCCGAGCTCTACGAGAGGGGCGGAGGAATCGAACCCTGGTCGGCCGGGTTGGCCGCATGCAAGGCAAACGCCCTATCCGCTGTGTACTCGCTTCAGCAACACATATACTAAAATTGGAACGATACAGAGAAGATTAGCATGGCCCCAGCGTAAGGATGACACTCAAATAAATAAATAAATAAAGGCTGGGGGTATTATGGAGAGGCCAGTGGCTCCTGGCCAAGACATGCTGCCCTCAAGAGCTGCTCCCAGTCCCTTGGAAAGACCCTGCCCAGGAGTCCGGAAAAGGACTATAAGGCCTGGGGAGAGGATCTGAACCCTGACCACACATAACACCTCTCAAAAGCAGCCAGAGTGCGGATTAGAACGAGCTAAGAAAACAACTCCACGCACGTGGGACGATCTGAGACCCGCTGATGTATTTTCTTTAGGACAGAAATAACATACTGGAAGCTGAAGCCGGAAGGGCGCTTGCCTCACACACGGCTACCCCAGGTTCGATCCCTGGCATCCCACGTGGTCCCCCTAGCACATCCAGGAGTCATTCCTGAATGCAGAGCCAGGAGTAAGCCCTGAGCATCGCCGGGTGCGTCCCCCACCCAAAAGAAAGAAAACTTCTCTGGAACTTTTATGAACAGAAGCCAGTTCCCCACAGGAGCAAGAAGACCCACAGGCACCCCCTGAGGATACTGGGGAGCCCATTCGATTCACTCAAGAAGGTTCCATGTCTCCATGGCTGGACTCCCCCACCCCATACATATGTGAGCCCAGGGCCTACAATTTTCTGGTGTAATTCTTTTTTTGGTGGGGGGAGGCTCTTAAACCAGGTCACCCCTGGCAGTAGTGGGGGTCACCCTTGTCCTTGAGCCATCTCCCTGGCCCAGCTCCATGTGTCCAGGCAGTTCGGAGTGGACAAGGGACTAGCAGCCCTGACAGAGACAGCCGGTTTAGCTTCTAGAAGCGGCAAGACTGTTTTATTAGAGAGTGATTCGAGCCCCGTTCTCCCTTCTGTTGGACCTGCTTGGAGGCGCCTTTTGTTGGGACCAGCCTAACAGCAGCCACAGACCGAGCCCTGCGTGGTTCCTGGGCTTCCGCCACCCATGTCCACACACCGTGTTCCCCAGCATCTGGGAGCAGTTTTCCTGCCGGGTGGGAATGGACCGGCTTCCTGTGACTGAGAGCCTCAGCCCAGCCAGGAGAGCATGTGAGGATCATTTCTCGATGTTCTCTGCCCTGAACCTGCCACTCATATGACATAGGTTTGGGGAGGGGGGATCTGGGGGGCGTGGGCCACGGCGACACCCCTCGGGGACCTCCCTACTCCAGAATTCCTTCCACACTTAAAGCTAAGTGGAGTTTCAAATGAAGGAGCTGAATGACTGTGGGGTCACAAACAGTCTATTAAAAGCTTTGGAAGTGTCTGGATTTAAGTCAAGAAAGCTGCAAAATGGGAAAAAACTGAGATAAGGCCTGGCCGGGGTCAGGACCCAGATGTGTGCTGACCTGGATTTAATCCCCAGCAACCCTGGGCTCCTGGAAGCACTCCCCCCTCATCACTACTGGGATGGCCCTGGGGACTCCCAGCACTCCTGGGACCCTTACAGCGAACTACCAGCACGGTTAGCCCAGAACTGCTAGGAATGACTGCTGGACACCCTGAGCCCCACCGGGGTCCCCACCACCACCTCACCCCACGAACAGAGAAAACTCAGAGTCGCAGAACAAAGGGGAGAACGGACTCCTAGACTCCATGGGGGTAAGCGCCACATTTGCAAGAAACAGAGCCAGACACACCATATTGCCAAATAGACACAAAATCCTCCCGTGGGACTAGTGGGCCCCATGGTGCCAAAGGGGGTCGTGGCAGGACCCCAGAACAGAAGCCAGACAACACATTCCCTGCTCAGCACAGTGAACCCCACAAACTTTATTTCTGTGGTGTCTTAGAATCCTTCCTCTTTGGCTCCTGGGGGTCTACCACTCAGTGTGCCCACCACAAATCCCTCGCAGGGAGGTGCCCAGAGCACAGCCATCTGCACGCTCCCCCTTCCCCCAGAATCCAACGGGCTGGGGTCGGGGGGGCTCTCCAAGTCTCCCCCACAAAGGCCATTCACGGCCCCCTCTGAACGGAAAGCCAGTAGCAAGTACCTGGGGCCTGGCAGGCCGCTGGGGAACTGGAATCGGGCCACGTTGTCTGTCCAGACGCTGCTGCTCCATCACCCCGAGTTGGGGCCCAGGCACTGCCCCGAGCAGTGTGAGCTGCAGCCTGAACAGCCTCCAGTTCCTCCGCTCTGGGGTGACCCGGGCACCCGCAGGCACAGACGGCAGCTGGAGGTGCTCTAGTCCTCCTCCATGGAGGCTCGGCTCCGTGGCCTCTTCTCACTGGCCGCAGTGCAGAGAAGGCCGGGGCGCAGGGCCAGACCCTGTCAGGGCCCGGGTTGCCCAGGCTGCCGGGATCGATGCTGCAAGGGGTCCAGCCGCTGCCCTCCTGCTGGTGCCGGGCGGGGGCCCCGTGCTTGGGGGGCGTCACCTCTCAAGGTCCCTGGGGGAGAAGTGAACTCTGAGGGCCAGTGGGCTCTGCCCGGCTGGCCACAGAAGGATGCCACCTGGGGGGAGGGCGGATGTCCTGACCCCCTCCACTGCACCCCCAGCCTTCAGAAGGCCCCCAATGCCGGAGGGCTGGGTGGGGAAGTGACCGGAAAACTCAAACCTCCGTGGGGATCTCGGGGTTGTGGCTGGGAGACCCCTAAATTCCTCAACATGGCCCGCCATGGTTCCCTAAGGGCTCCCTCTCCCCGTCTCATCCCCAGCCCTGCTCCGCAGCAGACTCTCAGCACGCCTCTCCTACCCACGGCAGCGAAGCTCAGAGAACCCCCCTCAGGTGCCACCCCCGCCCCCAGCCGGCTCCTACCCTTGCTCCCTCTCTCATCTTCGTTCTGGTCTTCCCAGCCACTATCAAGTGTGTATGTGTGTGTGTGTGTGGGGGGCGGGGTCCCTTGGGATGCCCCCAGTGCCTCATTTCACTTCTCCACTGTGCTGTGACCCACCACCCAGCACGTGGCATTCTGTTCTTGATGCCTGCATGCCCCCCACTAGCCTGGCAGCGCAGAGCTGGAAGAGTCACTGTGACCACTCAGGGGGTGACAACTCCTGCACCCACAGGGCTTCTCCTGCGCGAACGTCCCATGGCTGCGTGATTCCTTCCACTAGGGGAGACGCCACACACACACACATACACACACACATATTCACACTCACACTCACACAGCCCTCTCTCTGTTCAGTGGCCAGGAAGAGCTAAACACACACACACATACACACACTCACATATACACATACACTCACACAGCCCTCTCTCTGCCCAGCACCAGGGAGACACTACACACACACACTCACACATACACACTCTCTCTCACACACACTCACACATACACACACTCTCTCTCTCACAAACACACACACTCACACAACCCTCTCTCTGCCCAGTGCCCAGGGAGACACTCCCCCCACACCCTTTCTCGCTCTCTCTCACATCTCTCTCACACACATCTCTCTCTCTCTCTCTCTCTCTCTCTCACACACACACACACACACACACACACACAAACACAGAGTCTTCTCTTTGCCCAGTGCCCAGGGAGAGGCCAAACACAGACACATTCACACACACACTCTCAGATGCACACACTCACACACACAGAGTCCTCTCTTTGCCCAGCGCCCACGGAGAGACCAAACACACACACACACACACACACACAGACACACACATATTCATTCACACATACTCTCACATACTCTCACATGCACACACTCTCTCCCTCCCCCCCCCCTCTCTCTCTCTCTCTCTCTCTCTCACACACACACACACACACACACACACACACACACACAGAGCCCTCTCTGCCCAGCGCCCAGGACCCCGGCAAGCGCCCACTCACGGTTCTCGCAGTGGGGGCCCTCCCAGCCGGGGCGACACTCGCACCGGTAGCTGCCGAGCTGCAGGACGCAGGCGCCTTCGTTCATGCAGGGGCTGGGGCGGCACAGGTCTGCGGGTCGCTTGGCTTCTACGGGGCAGAAGGGGAGCCCAGGGACCGACTGTCAGGTGAGGCCCGGGGAGGAGGGCTTCTCCCTCTTGGGGTGTCGTGTGGTGCTGCCTCTGGGGGCTCAGAGCACCCCATGTGCCTCGGGCCCTGCACACCCGCGCTGTGAGTGGGAAGCTACTGATCACGTGGCAACAGCCACGCACTGGGTTTTGTTTCCGTTTTTGTCTTTTTGGTCGCACCTGTCTTAGGGGTTCTTAGGGGTCATTTCTGGTGGTGCTCAAGGGGCCAGGTGGTACCAGGGACAGAACCTGGGCTTTTGGCATGCAAAGAATGTCCAGAGTCGTGAGCCAGCTCCCGGGCCCCAGTCACTGGCTTTAACACAGCAGAAAGAGGGTCTCAGGGAAGAAGAGGCTTGGCGGCCCTCCCCCCACCTGCCCTATCTGGGCCAGTGTCCACTTGGGGGTCCCTAGTCCCGTGAGGGTCTGTGGGTGTCCTGCCCCCATGTAAGCAGAGTGCAGAGGGCCAGTGGTGGCTGAGGGCTGGAGCCCACGCTATGCCCGTAGAACTCGTGGGTTCTAGCCCCAGCACCTCGGGGTCCCATGAGCACGGCCTGGGACCCCTCAACCCCACCCCCAAACTAAAACCAATGGCTCAATAAAAAGAAATCCTCCAGTGTGGGATCTGGGATCTGTTTGTCTTCCACTCTCTGCACCCCGAATGTCAAGCGGGGATGGCTTTGCAGGGGACCCAGGGGAGCTGGGGCGTTAACCCAGAGGATTCCGTGGCCAGAGGGAGGACGGACTGGGACGGGCTGCCAGGGTGGGTCCCTGGGATGATGGGTTGAGGCTCCCAGGTACTCACCTGCGCACAGCCACTCCACGAGCGCATCCTGGTGGCGCCGCAGGTCCGAGTAGGCGGCCGCGTGGATGAGGGCGTCACGGGGACCCGCCAGCCTCCGCAGCGCGTCCCCCAGCACGGGCCCCACGCCCACCACCAGCACGGAGACCCCGTTGTTCCGCAGCCTCCGGACGGGGACAGTGGCGTCCTCGGCCGCTCGGCCGCCCGTGAGCAGCACCACCGCCTTGGGGACCCCTGGCCGGGCGCCCCTCTGGACAGTCATCACCTTGTCGTGCACGTGCAGCAGCGCGGTGCCCGCCGACCCCGCGCCCCCCAGGTAGGGGGCCTGGCTGACGGCGCGCAGCACGGCCGCGCGGGTCACGTGCGTGTCCAGCCCGAAGACCGTCTGCACGCGGCTGCCGTAGGCCACCAGGCCCACCTGCGTCACGTCGGGGTTGACGTCGAACTGCTGCGTGCAGCCCCTCACGAAGCTCAGCACCCGGGCGAAGTGCTCGGGCCCCACCGCGGCGGAGGCGTCCAGCAGGAAGACCAGGTCCAGGGCTTGCGTCTGGCAGCCTGCGGGAACAGACGCGCGCTGGGGGCGGTCTGCCGGGTGCCCACCCAACCACGGGCCGGCAAAACGGGCGCTGATCCACCCCCCCTCCCAGGGCACCAACCCATTCCTTGGGTCACTGGTGATGGGCATGGCGTTGGAATTACGCACAGGTTAAACCATCGTTGACAAGCCTGTACCTCAAGTGGTAATAAAAGACCCCCCCCAAAAAATTTTTTAAAGCAAACTGCTTCTCTCTTTCTCCTCTCCTCTTCCTGCTGGCTGTGTGATATTTACCTGTTAGCTCATTACCTGTCCAAGTGCATGTTATATGTTATAAGAAAAGTATTGTGGGGTGAAGGTGTAGGGACTTTGAGAAGGTCCCCTTCTTCCCTGAAAATCTTAAACAACTTTTTTTTTTTTACTTTTGGGGTCACACCTGATGATGCTCAGTGGCTCCCCCTGGGCTCTAAACTCAGGAATCACTCCTGGCTGTGCTCAGGGGACCATATGGGATGCTGAGGATTGAAGCCGTGTTGGCCAGGTGCAAGGCAAACACCCTACCTGCTGTACTATTGCTCTGTCCCCCTCTTAAACAATTGTATATTGGGGGGGGGGGGTTGAGGGGGAAACTCTCAGGGATCACTCCTGGAGGTACTTGGGGATGATGTCGGCACTAGGGGGTCCAAGCAGGGCAAGCACATTAGCCCATGCTCTGCCTCTGGCTGTGAAGTGTTTTTATGCCCACCTGGTGCTCCTGGGCAGGTGTAAAGGGGAATCTGGACCAGGTGGCCCTTCTCGCCTCCGGGTAACATCTGGGTTGCAAGGTAGATGCTGCTCCCACCCACCCCTCACCCCTGGGAGGAGAGTCTGGGGAGCCCCCTCAGGGACGTTTCAGTGGTCACCACTCCGCAGTCCATCGGCCCCATGCCCAGTCTCAGGGACAGTGGTCTCCAGCGCCCTCTGCTGGTGGGCCAGGAAACCAGCTTCCTAGATAAAGACGCTCAAGAGAAATGTGACTGCAGAGCCCTAGGTAAGATCTTGACAGGGGTTCTGTTCAGGAAATGCTTGTTCCTCTGTGTGTGTGTGTGTGTGTGTGTGTGTGTGTGTGTGTGTGTGTGTGTGTGTGTGTGCGCGCGTGCTGCTCTTCTGTGGCCTGTTAACACTGTCAGCAGCAGCAGCTAACAGCGCCCAGAGCAATGCTGCGAGTGCCTGCTATGAGCTCATTCTGCAGGCCACATGCACACTGCTTGCATTTTCTCTGACTTTGCAGACACCTGTCTTTTCAACTTCCAATTTACAGACTGGTGCAGTGAGGAGTGACTTAGCACGGGCCAGGCAGCAGCAGGGGCGATGTCCCAACCCGCAGGCTGAAGCTCTGGTTAAGTGGTGTCCAAAGAGGGTCCCTGGGCGGGGTGACACTGCCCGGGGGAGGGGGGGGGGTCCTTACCTGGCTGCAGCCGGCTGCACAGTTTCGTCTGCAGCTCCGGGATTTTGTGGAACAGGTCCTGAGGGCTGGCGTAGATCATCACCTGTTTGGGGCTGCCCGTGATCTCCTCCAACTCTGCCCCCACCGCCTCGCTGCCCAGCGCCAGCAGGAGCAGCTCCCGGGCCCTGGCGTGCCGCGCGGCGCCGGCCACCTCGTCCTGGGAGCGCGCCTCGGTGAGCAGGACCAGCACCCGGCGGGGACGGTCCCGGCCCGCCACGCCCACGCTGCCGAAGCCGCGCTCCGCTGCCTCGCGCAGGGCGCGGCCCGTGAGGGTGGCCCCGCCGTGGAAGGGCAGGGCGTCGAGGCTCCCGAGCAGGTCGGCCACGTCCTGGTACTCGCCCACGGGCACGGCCAGGGCCAGCTCCCCGCTGTACTGGGCCACGCCCACGCGGGCCTGGGCCTCGTCGCTCAGTGCCGCCTGCACGAAGCGCTTCACGAAGGCCTTGGCCCGCAGGAAGCCGTCCAGCGTGGTGCCCGCGGAGCTGGCCAGCAGGAAGAGGACGTCGGTTCTGCAGTCCACGCTCAGCTTCGGGGCTGCGGGGAATCACAGTGGCCAGTCACTGGGCGCGCCCAGCACTACCACCACCTCCCGGAGGATACGCCAGGGGTGACCCCAGGACCCTGCCTCTCCAGGGTCTGCACTAGGGCTTCATGGTCTGGGGGCCACACCCGGCAGTGCTCGGGGTGTACTCCTGGCTCTCTGCAAGGGATCACTCATGGCAAGGCTTCAGAACTGTATGTGGTGCCGAGGATAGAACCGGGTTGGCCCACCCGCTAGGCAAGCACCCTACCTGCTGTACTGCCTCTCCAGTATGACTTATTTTGGGGGTTTTATAACCACCTGGGCTATATCCAGCCACGCTAAGGAGGCCAAGTGGGGCGAAGGATCAAACCCAGGGCCTGAGTGCCAGGCCTGTGCTCCAGCCCTGTGACCTTGCTTTCCGCCTCACCACTGTGACTTCTTATAAAGATTTCATAGGGATCAGGAAAGAGTCCAGCAGACTGGGTGCTTGCCTTGCAAGCGGCTGAATGACAGTACAGTGGGCAGGGCACTCGCCTTGCACACGGCCAGCCCAGGTTCGATCTCCAGCATCCCATATAATCCCTGAGCATTGTCCAAAGGAATTCATGAACACAAGAGTAACCCCTGAGAATTGCAGGGAGTGGCCCCAAAACAAAACATAAAACAAGCAAAACAAAAATGCTACTAAGGCCGGAGAGAGCTGGACAGGCCGGAGTATGTGAGAGGCCCAGACTCGGTCCAAGGCGCTGCCTGGTGTAGACCCCCCACCCCCACCCCAACGCATAGAACTGGGAGTAGCCCCTGAGTATGGCCAGGTGTGACCCAACCAACCCCCCAAGCACTGTCCTCCCGTTGTTCATCGATTTGCTCAAGCAGGCCCAGTAACGTCCCCAGTAAAGTTGTGAAACTTGTTGTTACTGTGTTTGCCATATCAAATACGTCATGGGTGGCTTGCCAGGCTTTGCCGTGCGAGCAAAGTACTCTCAGTAGCTTGCCGGGCTCTCTGAGAGGGGTGGAGGAATTGAACCCGGTTTGGCTGGGTTGGCGGCTTGCAAGGCAAACGCCCTACCGCTGTGCTATTGCTCCAGCCCTTCCCCCCAAAAAAGAGTTATTAAGCACCTAGGTTGAGCACGTAATACATATGATTTTTATCTCAAGCTTCCAAAACACTGTAGGTAAGAAGGATATATTTTTTATATATAGTAAAAATTTCTATTATTGGGGCTGGAGCAATAGCACAGCGGGTAGGGCATTTGCCTTGCACGCGGCCGACCCAAGTTTGATTCCCAGCATCCCATATGGTCCCCCAAGCGCTGCCAGGAGCAATTTCTGAGTGCATGAGCCGGAAGTAAGCCCTGTGCATCTCAGGGTGTGGCCCAAAAAGAAAAATAATTATTATTTAAAATAATATAAAACCTATTATTATATAATAATAAAGCCTATTATTAAAATCCTTACTTTATACCTTTAAAGCCACAGCGGCCTGAAGATCCTGGTTCCTCTTTTAACTGGGACCCTCCCTTCCCAGTCCCCCCCTCACCAACCTACCGCAGGCGGCCGCCCCGTCGAAGGGTGGTGGGCACAGGCAGCGGTAGCCCTCACGGCCTTCTGGAACACACGTGCCTCCATTCTGGCAGGGCTGTGAATCACAGGGGCCTGGCAGAGAGATGCCCATCACCCGCCTGGCACAGTAGCCCCGAGGGCCAAAGACATGAGTCTCTCAGGCTACCCTGCATTCCTCCCCGGAACCCTGGAAACTCGATGACCCCCACCATGAAGAGGGCAAGGGGGTGACTGGTGGGTGGGTGGGTGGGTGGGCTCAGGCTCTCTTGTGCACCTGAGTAAGGGGCTGGGTGCTGCCCACCTTAAGTTGGAGGCCCAAACCCTGCACACCCCCGCCCCCACTCCTATTTAAAGGTAGGACCCCTTTAGAGAGGGAATGTTCTCTGGGGGCCCGGGCCAGGGTCCTCACCCAACAAGACCACAGTTGGACGGTGTCCCGAGAGGAAGAGATGAGGGTGAAATGAAAGGGAGGCCCCGGGTGGGGGTGAGGGAGGAGACCCTCTCTGCCCCTTGCCCCCCACCTCCCAGGCTCTCCACCCAACTCCTGCCTGCAGCCTGAGAGAAACGACAACTCTGCCTGTGGTTTCAGATCCCCTCCTTCACCGTGTGAGTGTGTGTGGGGGGGGAAGGGGTGGGTCCTGGGAAACATGTGTAGGGCATTGGGGTTGCCCACAGCTGCTAAGCTGGCCCCCTGGATCCATGCCTATAAAGGGCTGGGTAGCATCAAGGCCAACTTTGGGGCCCACCCATGGGTGTGATTATATAGCTTCTTCTGCCCAAGCTCCCGGGGTGCAAACGCCCAGAGAAACGAGCTTGGAGCCCGGGCGCAGGAGAGCACAGTGGCAGAGGCGGACTGTTACCTGGGCAGGTGGTCCTGTAGCAGGTGGCAGGGTGGGCCAAGAACACTTTCTTCCAGCTGCATAGCACGGGAACAAGAGACAGGGGGCAGAGTTGAGTAGGACAGGGCACGACTGGGAGGGTATTAGAAACACGGGAGCCGCTGCCTGGGCCCAGGGCAGAGGCAGGCCAAGAAACAAACTCTTGGGCAAGAAAGATGAAACAGGGGTCATGGTGCTGGCCTGGCAGGGGGCTCCCCTTGGTCCAATCCCTGGCACCACCTCTGGTCTCTTGAGCAGCCCAGGAGTGACCCCCTGAGCACAGAGCCAGGAGCAGTCCTAGGGTGCCAGTGAGAATGGCCCCAAGTCCCCTGGCTCTTGTCTAGGTTCAACCCCTGGGACCACAGAACCACCTGGAGCAACCCCCAGACACAGAATTAGGCAGAGACCCCAAACACTGCCTCCTGTGGCCCTCCCAAAGAAACATTTAGGGGGGGGCGCCCAGCCTTTAAGGGGCCTCTCAAGAAGTTCTTAGAGGATCCCGAGGCTCCCTGCATCAGTTCTCTGGCTACTAGTTCAGTCCCTCAAGTGGCAGGGATGCCCTGGGCCACCAGGGTACAACTGGAGATGCTCAGGGCACCATGCGGTGCTGGGGACTGAACCTGGGGGAGAGGGGGTGCATGATTGGCAAGTGCTCTAACCACTGCACTATCTCCCAGCCAGGATCCCAGTTAAAAATAAATGAAGGGGCCCACCAGAGCTACAAAAGGCGATGCTAGGAGGGCCATGCTGCACTGGGGGTTGAACCCGGGGCCTGCTCTCTACCACATCCTGGTCCATCTGTTCTGCATGTATTGTAGGGACTATTTCAACACCCCTGCCCCCGAGATTATCTGTAGCACTGTAGCACTGTCCTCCCGTTGTTCATCAATTTGTTTGAGCAGGCACCAGTAACGTCTCCATTGTGAGACTTGCTGTTACTGTTTTTGGCATATCAAATACACCATGGAGAGCTTGCCAGGCTCTGCCATGCGGGTGGGATACTCTCAGTAGCTTGCCAGGCTCTCTGAGGGGGGCATAGGAATCAAACCCGGGTTGGCTGCGTGCAAGGCAAACACCGTACCCTCTGTGCTATCGCTCCAGCCCTTGACAAATAAATTTCCCAGGATCTCATTTTCCTCATTTTGCACACAGGTAGACGCTTGCAGAGTGTACACAATCAAAGAAAGGCTACACAACAAATGGACAGATGACCAGACAAGAAGATGATTCTGGAAAACGCTCCCCAGAAGTATGCTGTCTTCTTTTACTAACTTTTAAGGGTAAAAGATTGCTTGTAACTCTCATTTAAAAAAAAAGAGATTATCATAAAAATATAACAATAATGTGAGTTGGCTCTCTGGTCAGGAGTCCAAAGCGTCTCTGTTCAAATCCTGAACTTGGGGGGCAGTTTCCTTCCTGCCTGTCTCGGGGAGGGCAGCAGAGGTCACACAGATTCTGGCTCTGTCACCCCAGGTCCGGGGCTTTCCTTCTCCACCTCTGAATTCTTCTTCTCCCCAGCAACCCCCTGGGGTCTCTACTGGGGCCAGACCTCTCCCGTACCACAGTCCCAGCCCGTCACCCAAAATGTGTTGCCCCTACAATCTGTACCGCCCGTGTCCATCAAACCTCACTCTGCAGCCCAAATGGGCATGCAAACCAGCTGCGCCCTGACCTTGAGGTCAGCTTCATGCTGACATTCTGGGACTGCTCCTGGATGGCCCCCATGAACCTGATGTCACCCACAGTGACCTCCGAGGCTGCAAGCTCCATCTTTGGGGGGAAGCTGGGCTTGGAGGGTGAGATGCTCTCCCAGGTCACAGGGGCATCAGGGTCCAGCAAGGCCATGTGCAGACTCTGCCTTCGATGCCAGAGCCCTGCCCCCTTCCCTGATCCCCCTTTGTTATACCGCTCCGAGCAAGCAGACCATCACCCTGGAGGGCCAGCTCGGGAATTTCCAGGTCCCTGGGGCTGCCTGCTGCCCCCTGCCCTCACCTCCGTCTGGGGGGACATCTCAGTGAGCCAGTATGGCTACAACTCTGCCCTGGGCTCCATCCTCCCACCCCACCAAACACCTCTTGTCCCTGAGTCCCCTCCCTCCCGGCCAGGCTCTCACCCAAGACCCCGTGAACAAACCTGGAGAAGGGGCAGTGTGTGGCCAGCACTCCGCCCGCGGGGCCCCGGGACCCTCGCCAGCACGGGGCATGGCCTGCGTGTTCCTGCACGGTCTCCAGTGTCCGGCGTTCACAGGGGTGAGGCTGCACAGTGCATTCTGCAGGGGTGGGGCGCAGAGGAGACAGTGTTGTGTGCCCCCCCCCCGGGGAGCCACAGGGCTCTGTCCACAGAGAGAGATGGCCAGCGAAGCGGGGTTGCACCCCCAAAGCTGCCTGCGCTGACTTCAGCAGACCGAGCAGGGTAAAGGGGGCAACATCCCAGCTGCCCCCTGGACTGGCTCAGGGTGCCCCCGTGCCCCTCCTCCTGCCAGCTCCGGGACCCGCAGTCCACCCGAACCTACCTGGGCTGGTGGCGGTGCAGACGCCAGAGTGGCTGAGGGTGCTGAAGAGACCGTTGGTGGCGTCCGGGGCCTGCTCCGCCATGAGCACGTACCACTCCCTGGGCTCGCTGGCCAGTGTGTGCAGCTCCTGCCACCTGGGGCCGTCCCACAGAGAAGGGCCAGGGCTTGTCTGTCGTGTCCACCCAACATCACCCCGCCCTCCCCCCCCCCCGTCACCGTGCCCTGGGTCTCTCGGCCACTCAGAGGCAGCCTCTGCCCAAAGCACACAGCATGAGTCCGAGAAGTGGGTCACCTGCCTGCCAAGACGCTTAAACCGCATCCCCACCCGAGAGCCTCGATGCAGAACCCCGGGCAGCTCTGCTGTCAACGCCCCCCCCCCACCCCAATCCTAACAACTCTGTCATTCTGTCACTGCCCCTGTGAGAAGAAAAGCCAAGAGGACGAGAAGGAAAGTGGGAAAGGAGACAGTGGCAGGAGCCACGCCCACAGACACAGCGAGGAAGGAAGGGCCGAGATGTGCCCACGGAGGGCCCAGAGCTCCAGGGTGAGCAGGATCATGCCACAGAGGATGGGCTGGCACCCCGAGGGCACCACGAAGAGGGTCCCAGACAAAAATCATGAAGCTCTGAGACTTGTGATTAAATCTCTAAAGAGATCAACTAGCCTCGAATATCCATAAGACACACAGGTCCCTGGTGGGACCTCTGGGCTATCTCTGGAGGGGTCGGGTCACACTCACACCCCAACCCATCATGCCCAGGGTGGGACCCCACCCTTTACACCTGAGCACCACAGAGATGGCAAATTGCCAAAAACCTCAGGTACAATGGTTTGTTTATTTATTTATTTATTTATTTTCTGCAAACTCCAGGCTTTCTTGGAGTCCGGGTGAACAACCTCCCCCACCCCACTCCATACTTCTAGAAGCCCAGGCAGCCACTGGCATGTAAACTCACTGCCCAGTTAAATATTCTGGATTTTCTGTACTGCACAGCAAGCAGTACACTCGGCCGCACAACTGCTCCAAATTCTACAATAGTAATGTCCCAGTTAGATCTGTGCACCAGATTGGATGGTAATGTAATGTTGAGGCCAGTGAAGCTCAATAAAAACACTAACCCAGAAGGCTCAACTAGCAACAACAGCTTAGTAAACCCTCAGACAAGGACCTAAAGTCCCCAGGTGAGATACAAAAGTTTTCACCAATTTTATTTTCCTGAGTTTTTTTTTTAATAATTCCATTAGCCATTTAATGGTAACAGGCAATATAAAACAAATTATTTGGGGCCTGCTTAATTATGGGGGCAGATTTGAGGGGTGGTTGGAGGGAAGGTAATTGTGGTGGTAGAATTGGGGTTGGATGCCTGTAACAGATGCATCACGCACAACTTTGTACACTACAGTGTTAAGGTAGAAAAAAATTACAAAGCTCAAAGGACTGGTGAGTGTTGCCTGTGTGTGTGTGAAGCCCAAGCTGGATGCCCAAAACCAGGCTGCTCTCCACAAGCCCCCTGCCCCCAGCATCTCTGGGTATCACTCTGAAGGGTTCAGCACTGCTGGGTCAGGCGTCATAGCATCTCTGAGCACTGGACCCTGCCACCTGGCTGAGGACTGCTGGACATGCCCAGACCCCTTGAGCACAGTTTTGGAGACAAAAAAGCAAATAAACATGTCTGGGATATTGACCTTAGGGCATGAAGAAAGGCTTAAGTGAAGCTGGGATCCTTGTTTTTGTCTTGGGGCTGCCATGCTTGGGGGGGGGGGGGGCTCACAGCTGGACCCCCTGTAAGCCCAAGTATGCAGTTCAATCCACTGAGCTCTCTCTGAACCTTCTCCTTAAGAAGACAGGGCAGAATGCCTTAAAAAGCCTCTTCATCAAGCAGGCAGTGAAATGTACCGGACTTTGTCAACGGGATGAACACGCCGTTTGTTTCTAGGATTCTGACAGGTCAAACTTCTGGTTCTCCTCTGAAGTCAGAACAAACCTTCCTTCTAGGACTTCGGACAGTGTCCGGCACCCGGGGGCCTGGCTCCATTCCTGCCCCCACTCTCAAGGCTCCTGGCTCTGCGAAAGTTTTCTTAACAGCTTCTGGGGGGCCCTGGGGCTCAGTCAGTGCCCAGAACCCTCCAGAGGGGAAAAGATAAATCACGAAAGTGGTGCCTGGCCTAAAGCAGTGCTAGTCTCGAGACTTTGAGCTCCACATTGGTGGGCATCGGAGTGATGGGGGCGAGACAGCAGACTGAAGTTCTGGACCCCATGCAAATTCAACTTCCATTCAACTATACAAAATATATTATTTTGGTTGTGCTTTGGGACAGGGATTGGGCTTGGGATGGAAACATCCCAAATATGGCAGTAGGAAGGTGTCATGGTGGTGGGATTGGTGTTTGAATATTAAATGTAATCAAATATCGTGAACTACCTTATAAAATAAAAAAAATTAAGAAAAAAAGAAATTCTATAAGGGATTTCTTGCAGCATTTCACAAATTGAATGGTTTATTTTTTAATTATATATTTTTAAATTAAAAAAAAATTCAACTTGCATTTCCCTAGGCCCCAGAGGATATCCTGCTGGTGGCGCCGGGAACACTCTGAGAAGCAGAGGCTCACTGCATCCAGACCTTTTCTAAGATAAGACGATTAGGAGTCTGGGGTGGCCTCACTGGGGGCATCTGCCACCCAGGCCACTCTGATCTGACACTGGTGTCTGGTGCCCTCCCAGCTGGGGACGTCTAAAGCAGAGCAAGGGCCCCGTGCCTGCCTGCCACCCCGGCTGACCTGACTCTGGAACGAGGCAAGTGCCAAGAATTCGAGCAGGCAACAGGGGCCAGAGAGTGGAGAAAGAGGACAGGGGTTAAGGCACTTGCTTTGCATGTGGCTGACGTGGGTTTCATCCCCAGCACCACGTACAATCCCCCGAGAACTGCCAGGGGTGATCCCTAAGGCCAGAGCCAGGAGTCAGCCTTAAGCACTGCTGGGCATGGCCCCCAAACCAGCCAAACCAAAAAAATCAGAAGCAACATGTGCTATGGCCTGACCGGGTCCCTTCATCCACTGGGTCAGTTAATGCTTCCAGAAGCTTCTCTTTGTCTTTGTCTCCCACTCCCTGCTTCGGGTCATGCTTTATCATGAAGTCAGGAATACCCTCAACAGCCTTAAGGCTCTGACTTCTGGGGGACCCCCCTACAACCTGCCCTCTCTCCTGTGCAGTCAAAGGAACCCATGAATTTTCATTTTTTGCCCACAATGAACACGAGTCAGGTGTCCGCCACCAAGAACACAGACTAATGACAATGCAAATCTTCACACATCAGACATGGGGCACCCTGCACCCCAGAAATGATAATATGACCAAGTGGGCAAAAGGCCAATCCCCAAGCTCACTGCCCAGTCCCCTGGTGCCCAAGCGTCTTACCTCGGGAAGCGGACCCCCACGGCGAACACAGAGACGCCCCTTTCCTTCAGCTGCTTGGCCGGCAGGGCCACCTGCCCCTGGGAACGCCCGTCGGTGACGATGATGAGGACCTGGGGCACGGAGGCATTTCTGCCCCCCGGGAAGCCTTTGCGCAGAAGGTACTTCAGAGCCAGCCCTGTCTCTGTGCGCCCACCTCTGAGCTCCCCGGAAAGGAAGAAAACAAAGAAGACAGTGTCAGTGACCCCCGCACCCCTGAGAGGGAAGCCGAATGAGAGCTCAGAAGACTCCGGCCAATCCCCAAGCTACAGTGAGGATGAGGTTTGAGGTGATATCGTGGTTCCCTGTGGGCTTGGACGGCCACTGTCTCCTGGGGTGTGGGGAGAACAAGCCACTGAGACTGGTGAGAACCCACAAGAGCACAATCATTCACAGCCTCGGGCGGAGGGGGTGAGGGCTGGGATGTTGAGGGCTGGGGTGTTGCATCAAAGCTGGTCCCTCCCCGGCTGCTGGCTCTTGTCCTCTCTCCTATGCCCAGTCAGACTCATCTCCCAAGCACAGGGACCATGGATGGAGCTCAGTATTTTTTTGGGTTTTGTTTTATTTTAAGCAAAAGACAAAAATCCTGAACTCAACCTCTCAACCTGTCTGGACCCTTCAAGGGAAAAGACTGGTTCCTTGGTGATATAGTTCAATTCATTGGGTTACTCTATATCCAGTACAAAGGATTATCATAAAAAATACAGCCAGAGAGAGAGCGAGCGAAAGAGAGATAGATAGATAGAGAGAGAGAGAGAGAGAGAGAGAGAGAGTACATCCATCAGGGAGGGTGCTTGCATGCGGGCGACCCAAGTTCAATCCCTGGAGCAACGAGTGCAGAGCAAGGAGTAATCCCTGAGCACTGCTGGGTATGACCCCAAAACAAAAACAAAATACAGCTTCATGGAAAAATACCTACCAGATTCTAATAAGTGGGGGGGGGGGGGGGGAAAGAGAAAGACGCTTTGCAGTTCTATCTGTTCTAGAAGCACAGGCACAGGTCCCTGTACTGTGCAAGCAGCCCAAGGCAGCTATAAAAGGCTGTGCAAAAGGCAAGCGGTGCTAATGTGCATAGAGTTTCTTTGAATACGAATGCATCTGTTACAACACCGATGGGGTCCCACACAAAGCCACACCCACAGAACTGGGCAGCGTGACTGAGGTCAGTGAAGGCCCCGGCCCTGTGCTCATGGTCTCTGCGGCCAACTGCTGACCCTGCTTTCACTGCACGTAACTGGAGGGGTGCAGACTCCATCCTAATCGTTTTGCAGATTCTCAGTGCCAAGTGGACACAGGGCTCATCTTCGAGTGGGTTTTTAGCCCTGAGGACATCATCTTGATCGCAAGAAGGAACTATGCTAGGTCTGGGGTAGGGAGGCACGGCCTCCTCCATTTCTAGCTCTACTGCAGGGAAGGGGCCAAGCGCCCTGGGGAATCCCCCTGCCCGTCAACCTGGCACTGCTCAGATGAACCATGGCATCCTCTTGCCAAGTATTCCTACTGGCCCTGCACCTCAACTGCCCCAACCCCTCAGAGGTGCTCCCTGGACTGGTTCTGATCTCTGACGGGTATCATAGGAGCCACAGAGCGAACCAGACATGGTGCCAAAGCAGAGATGATCACACCTGGGACCCCTGAAGAGTCGTTTCTCCTTCCGGGGGCTCGTCTGGCCATTGTTCCTGAGATTCTAGATTCCTACACGGTCAAGACTGCCTTCAAGTCCTGAGCTCTCATTTGCAGCCCAGCTCTGAGAAGAGGCTCAATTCTTCAGGGGATGGGAGGGCCAAGAGGAGTGGCCGAGAACAGAGTTTTTTGGAGGTGGGGGGGGGGCGATGCTGCCTGGATGAACAACGGGGTCCCTGTGGGTCCCATCTGAATCATGGGCCACTTCTTACCCTTGGTTCTTCCACTCAGGAATACAAGGGATTGGAGGAGCTGGGAAGACTAAGTATGCCATTTTTGAAAAAGGCTCTTGCCTTGCTCAACGAACCCCGTTTTCATCCCTACCCTAGTCTATGGTCCCCCAGACACTGCCAGAGGTTGCTCCTGAGCCCAGAGACAGGAGTGGCCCCAGAGCACCAGGGGGTGTGGCCCCCAAATAAAAACAAGGAACTGGAATGGCTGCCAGATGGTTGGCCCCATTTGCTCTGAGAACGGGACGGAGCCATTTGAGTCCATGTCGGTTTCTCACTTTCAGTCCTAGACTCTGCTGGGGAGGCGACTTATTCTTCTGCAAATGTTAGTGCGCCTAGAAGGGCACAAAGTGGTTTTACGGTAATAAAATAGTGTAGTACTAACGGTGTAATCCGTCAGCCACAATGTGCGTATCTTAGAGCTCTCCACTAGATGATTCTCAGCATCCTCAGACGTGTGCAACCACCACCCCTGCATAAGTCCGAAACACTTTCGATATCTCAACAATGACACTTCAGGCTAGAAGCAGGCATGCCCCAAAGATGCCGACATGACTGACGCCGACAGCGTGGGCCACCGGTGGCTCACAGTGCATGTGGCTCCGTGAACACAAACCACAGCACCAGCATGAATCTACTTGATGTCTCCATAGATGTGCCTAGACCTGGTGACTCCATGTACACAAAATACATAATACGGGATCTTTGGTGCCTGCTTTTTGCCGTATTTTTGAGGCCTATGCTCAGTGTGACCTGAGTCATGTCATCTTGCTACTTCAAGGATGAAAAGCATTCCGCTGCACGGACGGGCCTCCTTCTCTTTACTGGACATGAGTTAGTTATGTGCGGCTGACCCTGAATGTTGGCACACAAGTGTTGACATCGGCATGTTTTCACTTCTCTCGAAGTTGCCGAGTCAAGTGGCAACTCTAACACAGAGAAGTGACCAAACTCTCTCTGGAACCTGGGGATCTCCGGGGCCATAGAAAGGAGGCGCCCTGATGTACGAGGAACTGGGGAACTGTCCAGGGCTGCAGGTGTCACCAGGGACAGTGTTGGGAAAGGTTCCCCTGCTCCTGCCAGCCCTAGACATGCTTCACCCCATCTTCACACACACACACACACACACACACACACACACACACACACAAAATCATACATACACACCAGCTGTCCAACACACAATCACACACACATACATACACACCAGTTGTCTGCCCCCCACACACATAGTCACACACACACACATACCAGCTGTTCAACACACACACACACACACAATATACAGTCACACTAGCTATCCACCCAACACACAATCACAAATACACATCAGCTGTCCAACACCCTCCCCAGCTCTTTTCCCAAGGAAAAGGCAAGGGTACACACACACACACACACACACACACACACACACACACACACACACAAAATGAAAGTGACTCACATTTACATTCCACCTGGGACAGCATCCTGGGCCCACTGCGGGATGCAGCCAGGGGTGGGGAGTCCTTGTCAATGCCCCCTCTCTCAGGGGTCTGGTGGGTGGGGGGTTTTGGGAGCAGCCCCCAGAGCCCCCTGCACCCACCGCCTCCCTTGCAGGAGCACTCTTTAGAACAGCGAGCTCCTTCTCCCCGGCAGTGTCCCTGGTCATACGTACTTGAAAACCATCCTCTTGATCCTCGCCTTCACCTGCTGCCGGCTGGAGAACGAATCCAGGGGGAACTCCAGGTGCGGCACCGCACTGAACTGGAGCGCCCCCACACGGACCTGCATCAAGAGAGGTCAGAGAGCGGGCTGGTCACCTGCATGCCTAGGAAAAGGTGAGAACAGAGCCTGACCCCACCCAGCGTCAGCTCACTCAGCAAACGCCAGGACTGAGCATCCCCCATTTCCCTGAAAGAAGATTCCTAGGACCTGGGGCACACAGGGAAAGAAGATCTACCTGTGTATCGGGGGCTGGAGAGAGAGGCCAGGGGTGGGGGTGGGGGGGAGGCACTTGCCTTGGCCGCAGCTGACCATGTAGCTCATGATGCTTCGATACATTTTAAAATAGAAAATAAAATGTGTGTATTTAGCCTCACTGCTTATCTTTTCCTAACAATTTTGGGAGGATATTCAAGAGAGCTTATAAAGGGGGACTGGAGCGATAGTACAGTGGGTAGGGTGTTTGCTTTGCATGTGGTCGACCTGGGTTCAATTCCAGCATCCCATATGGTCCCCTGAGCACCGCCAGGAGTAATTCCTGAGCGCAGAACCAGGAGTAACCCCTGTGCATCACTGGGTGTGACAACGCCCCAGATCTTATAAAGGGACTGGAAAAATAGAAAGTGTGTGGGTAGGAGGGAGTTTTTTTCATGGAATGGCCTTTTACTGATTGACTGACTTCAGGGGGCACCCTAGGTGGTCGTCTTCAGGAAGCCCAGGGGCTGAGCAGTCAATTTTTGGTTGGCTGGTTAAGAACAAGAGTATGTGGTGCTGCTCAGGGGGACTCTAGGGGCCTCCAGGGCCTAATGCTCGAGGCTCAGGGGGACCTGGACTCCAGAGGATGGAGCGTGGGGCTGCAGCCCTGCTGGACCATCTCCTAACCCCTATCTTTTTATTGGGGCTTGTGAACAAATAACTTTGCATAAAGAAAAAAAAACCTGAGAACTCCCTGGAAACCAACAGCTGTGTCTATTTAGGGGGCGAAACAGGAAGGATGCAGCTTCAAACAAAACCAGAGAGACCTGACTTAACTTAGTAGTTAAGGCATTCAATTTAATTGGTGGTTTGGGGGCAACACAGTCGCCTTTTATCTTCTGTTGACTGTCTGCGAAGAAGCAAGCCGCCCCAACTTCTCACTGAATTGTAATCACCAGCTGTCTTCCCTGCACACAATCACAAACATGCTTCAGCTGTCCAACACACAACACACAATCATACATACATACACACCAGCTGTCGAACACACACACAATCATACATACACACCAGCTGTCCAACACACACACACAAAATCATACATACACACCAGCTGTCCAACACACAATCATACATACATACACATCAGCTGTCCAACACATACACACACAAAAAATTATACATACACACCAGCTGTCCAATACACAATCATACATACATATACCACCAGCTGTCCAACACACACAATCACACACACACACACATACATATACACAACCAGATGTCTGCCTCCCACACACGTAATTACACACACATACCAGCTGTCCAACACACATACATACATACATACACACCAGCTATCTGTCCCCCCACACACATAGTCACATACAAACATACCAGCTGTCCAACACACACACACACAATCATACAATCACACTAACTATCCACCCAACACACAATCACAAATACACATCAGCTGTCCAAAACACACACTCAGACCAGCTGTCCACCCCACACTCACAATCACACACACACACCAGCTGTCCGCCACCATAATCACACACACATCAGCTGTCTACACCCACAGTACACACATATACCAGCTGTCTGCCCCCTCACAATCACATGCACATCAGCTATCCATGCATCAACACACACACACACACAAACACCAGCTGTCCGCCTCCTCCATGGCAGCAGGGAAATCAACTGTGCATGTCCTCACCTCATCCTGGCCCCAGGCCTACCCACATGTGGGACACAAATGACCCACTAGAATGATTTCTTGAACTGTTTCGAGTCGCAGTTCTCGTCACTTGACTCTTCAGGGGACATGTGACCCTGCAGTCCCTGGGCCTCTCTGAGTCCATTTCCCTCTCTGTGAAACAGTCACTGCTGACCAGGCCTCCCTTCTCTCCAACCTGCCCCCTCAGCGTTGCCGGGACATTCAACCCATCCACACCAAAGTCTCCAGGGCTGGTCTCTGATGGGTCTTCCTCCAGGAATGTCCAGTGGGACCTCACAGGGCCTCATGTCCTTTGAGGAGTACGGGGCTGGGGGAGACCCTCTGCTGTCTGTAACTGTGAGGGGCTGACATCATGGGCTGAGGCCCAGGTAGCTCCTGCCCAGAGGCAGGATTCTGCTCCGAAGTCCAAGAGAAGCATCACGACTCCCTTCCTCAGGTGAAGGGCAATGTGTTCACTCTTCCGGAAGAATGCAGCATCCTGGGAGAGCTTGGCCCTCCTTAACAGCCACCTTTGCTCCTAAATCCTCCCGGCTTCTCTAGGATTAACCCAGGAATGTCACCGTGGAAATCACTTCCTTCCAACCTGTGTGCCACTAGTCTCTAATTCAGATAAATACGGCTTTCCAGAACCTGTGTCCTTCTAAACCTTTGGTTTCTGAGTGAGTCCACAGGGCTGAAAATGCAGAGAATGATAAAGGGCGTGTCATGAAAAGTCACTCTGTACTAGAGGCTCCTCTGCTTGCCTCCTGCCTTCCTTCTCCAGAAAGCCCCTTCTTAGCTCTTACAAAACCCACTGCAGCTCTGAGATGCGCGTACATAAACACAGGCACACAAAGACATGCATGCACATGCACACACACACACACACACACACACACACACACACACACTTCACCTCCTATTCCACAGAAAGCTGCATCCCTGCTGTTTGCTCCTTGCTTTTTTTTTATTTTTGCTTTTTTGGGTCACGCCCGGCAATGCACAGGGATTACTGCTGGCTCTGCACTCAGGAATTACTCCTGGAGGTGCTCGGGGGACCATATGGGATGCTGGGAATCGAACCCGGGTCAACCGTGTGCAAGACAATAAATGCCGCCCTACCCGCTGTGCCTCCAGCCCCTGATCCTTGCTTTTGACATTGCATTTGTTCTGCTTTCTTTTCTGTTATTTATTTGGGTTCTTTTATTGGGCCACCTCTGGTAGTTCTTAGGTGTGAACAATTGCTTTCCTCTGGCTCTCTACTCAGGAATCACTCCTGGTGGGGTTCAAGGGATCATATGGGATCTTACAAGGGATCTTGCAAGGCAAGTAAAGTACCTTACCCTCTCGGCTTGAATCTGTAACATTCTTAAAAATTTCACAGAATGGTTGAAACCTCACACTTTTATTTGTGTTTTCTGGGTCACACCTGGCGATGCTCAGGACTTAAAACTCCTAGCTCTGCACTCAGGGATCACTCCTGGTGATGCTCAGGGGACCATATGGAATGTGATGGAACCTAGGTCCTATACTATCACCTATCACTTCAACCCCACAATTCCACTTTTTTTTTTTGCCAAAATTTTTGGCATGAAATCTGTGATGTTCTGCAGCAAAGCATGGTGCGATCCAGTTTCACGGGAAGACACTGGCTTCTCCAAGGCTCTCAGCCTTTTTGTCTGCTGTTGATTTTCCTTCCCCACCAACATTTCTGTCCTCAATTACAAGCTCTTCTTAGTGGGAAACCAAATCTGTGGGTTCTGCGCCCACTCACCCACCCTATCCCAACCTCCAGGAGGTGGATGAGCGCCTGACGCTCAGGTGTGGCCAATCGCTTCCCTCCAGCAACTATGACTGGTCAAGAGACTGTGATGTGAGCCACAGGGTCCACCCAGCACCCTCCTGGGACATCTGGAACTTTTCAACTGCATCCCCTGGACTTGAAGATGCAGGGGCTGTGCGTAGTGAGACTAGTTGTCTGGGAGGCCAACAGCCCTGGGGCTCACCTGGAGCCAAAACTCCCTCCCACGGGGCTTCCTGCCCGTCTGCTGCCCGCACTCCACCACTGGCACTCACCCTCTCGAAGCTGATATCCAGCGCGTCACACACCGTGAGGGCAAAGTGCTTGGACCTCTCGAAGCTCCCCTTCCCGACGCTGTGGGAGCCATCCAGAAGGAACAGGAAGTCGGCCGCCACTGAGCACCGCATCACTAGAGGGGATGGGATGCAGGCCCAGTGGGCAGTGGCAGTCACTCTGCTTCCAGGAGGCAGAAAGGACCTTGTGGAGGTTCGGCATGGGGGTGCCCTCTGAGCACGAGGGGACTGGAACCCCAGGGAAGGTCCATCCCGGGTACAAAGCTCCCGAAAGGTGTGTTCTTTGCTGGACTGTCTGATCACTTCAACAGCACTAGGGAGCCTGGGAACAGGGACACTGGGAGATGAATTACTATCCCTGAGAGTCCAGGCACAACAGAGAGTTCATCGAGAGCAGGCGCTCCCTGTGATGCCTTGTGTGAGGATTTATTTGCTTCCCACACTGGTCCTGATACAGACCCCTTGTGGTTCTCTACCAGCTTTCTTGGGTTCTCGCTCCAGAACCAGGTGCTGCATCCACAGTTACCAGTTACCATGGCAACCCATGCAGTGCTCTGAGAGCATCCATCACCCACTGCAAGGTGATTCAGGAACATCATCAACCATCAGGAAAAGAAACTGGACCTCAGCTATCAGGCCCCCTGCTCACCCCCACCCCCCGTCCCAGGTGGCCTTAGGAACTCCATTCCCATGGGATGATGAGGCGAGCCGGGCATGGGGCAGTTCAGTGGCGTTTCTAAGCTGGGAAGGCTTGGGGCACACCCAGGACACCTTCGTGGGGGCACCCTCCTCCTCATCCAAGGAAGTAGGAGAGAGAGCAGCGGGGGTCCTTGGGGCAGCTGACCAGGGGCTCTCCACCTCTGCAGAGAGGGAAGGGCGGGCATGTTGGGTGTGGACACAGGAGGATGAAAAAGAAGAGGGGAAGGAAGATGGGGAGAGACACGGGGTCTCTGGCAGACCAGACCGGTGAGCCAAGGGCTTCGGCACCAGGGACCCCTCTAGGGCTTCCACCGCGGAGAGGGATGGAGTCAGCAGGAAATCGACTCCACGGTGTGAAAGAAAGACAGACAGGGTGGTACAGAGGCGGGAGGGACCCCCCACCCCCCCCCCCCTCCAGGGGAAAGCCACAGGCCACAGCAAACACTCACTCTTGCTGGCTGCCGAGATCTTCCCCAGGGTCTCCCTGCTCACGTGCACTTCCTGAAGAGGCCACGAGGTGGGCACTAGAGGGGGAGCACCGGACAAACTCATGCACGGCCGAGACAGCAGGGGCGATGTCTTAGCTGGCGCCAGGGTGGGGAACAGAATGAACGGGTGGCGGCCACAGGAGCACACAGCAATGACATCGCATCTGCCCAGGTGGGGGAGTGAGGAGACGGGGAGGGCGTCAACAATATCAGGAACACCGAGGCCCAAGCACGCCAGGGCTTGCCCGGTAACTTGGGACCTGAGGGAATGGCCCTGGGACCCCTTGAGACCTGCACAGGCATCTGTGATCCTCTCAGTGAGAGGCTTTGCCGCTGGCTGGCACCATAACCGGATTCCCTCCCGAAGTGCTGTTTGGTAACACAAACCTGGGAGACGCTCAGAGACGCAGAAACACTGGAAGCCCTGGGTCCTGTCCCAGTGACCCAAGCAGCACAGGGAGTGGCCGCCAAGCATTGGACCACCAGGAGCGTCTCGTGAGTACTGAGTCAGGAGCAACCCCTGAGCACTGGCACTGAAGCACCCTGAGCACTGACACAGGAGTATCCCCTTAGCAACAGGCTGGGAGTAGCACCTGTGCACCACCCCATGAGGCCCAGTAAGGAAAGTGCAAACAAAGCCAGGCTGGGCGAGTGTCACCAGAGCCACAGCCAGGCAGAGCTCGGATCCGCAGGCACAGAAGGAAGCTGCACTCTGCACCCAGGGCTGTATCGGAGGGTCCCGGTTCCTGTCGGGGTTCGGAAGGGACCCCAGGAGCGGTTAGTGTCAGGCCTGCGGCAGAGAGCAAGGTTCCCAGGGAGGCAGGGAGTGGGGGAGACGGGGTGACCCAGGCAGAGGGCCCCCATGGGGGGTGGCGCGAGTGTGCTGGGCAGGCGTGGAAGGACAACAGCCCAAGGGAGGGAGCCGCGGGCCAGGACAGCTGCACCTCTTTTTTTGGGGGGTCACACCCAGCGATGCTCAGGGGTTACTCCTGGCTCATGCACTCAGGAATTACTCCTGGCAGTGCTCGGGGGACCCTATGGAATGCTGGGAATAGAACCCGGATTGGCCACATGCAAGGCAAACACCCTACCCACTGTGCTATCGCTCCAGCCCCAGGCTGCACGTCTTAAGAGCATCGGGAACCCCGGAAGTTTCAGGCCAGGGGGCAGCACCTGACTCGGTGGGGAAGCGTGTCTGAGGCTTTGGGTTGTAACCACAGCAAAACAGAAGCCAGTGTCAGGCAGGAAGTGGGGGTCAGAAGGCGGAGGGGTTGACACGGCTGCCCGGTGGAGGGAGACCAGGCAGACCCCCCAGCAGGCTGCTGTGGAGATGCCTGACAACCAGACAGGGGCAGAGGCAAGAAGCGCAGCCCCCAAGCTCGGCCCCGCGCCGCCCAGACCACTCACCTTGGCACACCAGGACCAGGCACACGGCTCCCAGTAGGCGGATCGGGGCCATGCTGGAGGCCCTGGGGACAGAGAACAGCATCAGCAGGGCGCTCGACAGCCTCGCCACGCTGCACCCCTCAGCCTTTTCCAGAAAGAGATCAGGAGGCTGAGGACCCCAGTACTGGAGCTCCAGATCATAGTGCCAGAGTTGGGGGTACGAGGCCTCAGTGGCTTCCCCTGAGAGCTGTCCCCAGCAATTCAACTCCTTCATGGCCCAGGCAGGACAAGGTTGGAGGCGTGGGTGGGGACTTGGTGGTCCTGGACCCTGACTAGAACGTGCCCTTGGGCGCTCCTTCCTCTGGTACGGATCTGGCTGCCAATGTCTTCTCTTTCTGGAGCCTTCTATCAAGGTCACCATACCCAGACAAGAGTGTCAATGCTCACGCTTTGGGGGTGCATTGATTTCTTCCACCAAAGGGGTTTCTTTTTATAAAAATCTATAGACTAGGGGCCGGCAGGCTAGTCCAGCAAGGAGGGCACTTGCTCTGCACGCGGCTGACCCTGGTTTGATCCCCAGCACCGAAGATGGTCCCGGAGTCCCACCAGGAGTGATCCCTCAGTGCAGAGCAGGGAGTAAGCCCTGGGCACCGCTGGGTGTGCCCCTGCATAAAAAAAAAAAATCTAGAGACTGATGCTCGAGCACGTGTGGGCCCAGAGATGAGGTGTGCTTCGCACCTGAAGTCTGGCACCACTCAAGGGCAGCCCGCCTGACTCAGTCACAAAGCAAAGGCCGCGTTCCAGACAGGCTGGTGTCCGCACATGTCTCCGTATAACCGCGGGGCTCAATGGGTCATGGAGAATGAAATTTTTTATTTATTTTTTTACAGTTACAAAACTTTTATGTTTGCGTTTCAGTCATACAATAATCGAACACCCATCCCTCCACCAGTGTACATTTTCCACCACCAATGTCCCCAGTATCCCTACCCCCACCCTTTCCCCTGCCTCTATGGCAGACAATATGGAGAATCAAATTTAGACACCCCCCTACTCCCTCCCTCACCCCCACAATAACTGGTGCAAGTAAGCGAGGAAGAGTCTAAAAATATCTTCCCCAAAGTATCAGGAACATCTTCCCCCACCCCTGGGGACCCGAAACATTCAAGATCTCTCCCTCCAGCGAATCTGCATTTCACAAGCCTGTTGAGATTACTCAGGCCTGGAGAAATCACGCAGAGAACTCGGGTTCGACCCCTAGCACCCCACGGTGCTTCATGAATACCACTGCGGACAGCCTAGAGACGAACAAAACCAAGCAAACAACGAACCTCAAAGCGGACCAGTCTCCCACTGGCCAACTACCCCCTGACACTCAGTCAAGAGCGAATCCCAGCAGAAAATGAGAAAGGGAGTTCCTGCAGAATTCCAGGTTCTGAATCCTGGGCAGAGGAAACGAGGGCAGGGACTGTCGGTCACCCCAGCGGGCAGCACCTGAGGTGACCCATTCACCCCACCCATGGAAGAATAAGGGACCACATCTTCGTTCACAAAGTCTGGGCCTTCAGCCCCGACTGCTGGATGCCCCTGTCACAACCGAACCCAAGGCAGGAACCTCCTGGTCCCCTTTTGCCACTCACGAAATTGCCTTTAACTTCACGAAAACAAATTCACCTTCTCTGCCAACAAAGGAGCACAGCCAACCCCAGGGGCGGACATTGCCGGGCTCAAGGAGGCAGCTGTGAACAGCAGCAGGGCCTTGTGACCCACAGAAACATTTTCCGTAGCCCCGCTCACGCTCATCACGGCGCCAAGGAGAGCTGGGCAGGTTGCCGCACACGGCTTCCTGTGGAAGGTCAGGGCTGATTCCCAGCACGGCAAGATCCCCCAAGCACAGTGCTGGGAAGAGTAGCGCATACCCCAGCATCACTGGGTATATCCCCCATTCCCACCCCCCACACTGATCAAAGCAAAATCGAGACCAAGAAAGGGTGTTATCATCAGGCCTTATGTGGAATCGCAGGGAACGTGAAGGGACTTGAGGGGAAGTCACAGATCCACAGTATGCTGTGTCAGTGCAGGGAGGAGAGAACTGAGACCCAGAATGGGGGGTTTCTCGGGCTCCTGTACCCCATGTATTATCCTCTCGTGCATCCTCTTCTTCACACTGCTGCTGGGCCAGTGTTGGCTTGGGGAGTGTGGGCAAATGCTCAGAACCCCGCGGGCACTGAGGGGGCGCACTCAGGTCAGCATGGGGACACCTGCCCCAGGGTGGTAGAGAGTCTTCTTCTCACCCATTGCCCAATATCTGGGACCTTCCTCATCCAACGCCCGACATCTGGGGTCCTTCTCATCCAATGCCTGATATCCGGGGTCCCCTCTCAACAGTGCTTGATATCTGGACCCCCTCTAATCCAATGCTTGATATGCAGGCTCCCTCTCAACCAATGCCTGATACTGGGGACCCCATCACATCCAATGCCTGATATCGGGGGCCAATGCCTGATATCGGGGGCCCCTCACATTCAATGCCTGATACTGGGGGCTCTTCTCATCCAATGCCTGATATCGAGGGCCCATTACATTCAATGCCCAATATTGGGGGGGCCCCCTCTCACCCAATGCCTGGTATCGAAGCCCATTATATTCAATGCCTGATACTGGGGGCCCCCCCCTCTCGCCCAATGCCTGGTATCGGGGCCCATTACAGTCAATGCCTGCTATCAGGGGTCCATTACATTCAATGCCTGGTATCTGGGCCCCGTCTCACCCAATGCCTGATATCAGGGGTCCCATTGCATCCAATGCCTGATGCCAGGGGCTCGGTCTCATCAATGCCTGTGCCCTGTTGGGAGCCCAGGCATCTCAGTTACAAAGAGAGGTGGCTGCTGTGGCCCACCTTGTTTGAAGGAGCCCCTCTAGGCTCCCCTCCACCGTTCCCAGGACAGGCAGGCCTTTCTCCCTATGTCTAGTTGAGTCTAGTTCTGGCGCAGACTCACCAGCTGAGGGTCACTGCTTCCCATCGCCAAAAGGCTCCTCCTGGCCTCCTCCGGGTGGGCACGGGAATCCAGAGTGCACGAGGAGGCCAGCAGCTGCCCAGACACGGCACAGGGAGCAGGGGACAGAAAGACCAGGGGCCAGTCCTGCCCTGCCAGAGAGACTTCCGGAGCCTGCAAGCGGTCATTTCTGCTCTTACTCCCCATGCCAAACTCAAGGCACAACAAGTCCCCACCTGCTTCCTGGGAGCCAGGGGGGGAGGAGGTGTGGGGATAGGCAGCTCGGGCCGAGGGACAGGATTCCCATACTGGTGGGCTTTGTTTCCGGGCCTAGAAATTCCTGCCACGAGGGGCTAAAGCTGCTTTCCAAAGCGAGACCACCCATGGGGGAGCTGGGTCGATCCATGGGGTGCCAGGAGCCTCTGCTGTGATTTCTGGGAGCTTGTTTGTTCACATAAAGATGTTAGATCTCCAGGGCTGGAGAGATAGCACAGGGGTAAGACTCTGCCCTTGCCACATGGTCAAGCCTGTTTTAAATCCCTTAAATCCCCCGAGCACTGGCAGGTGTGAGCCCTGAGCATGGCAGAGTATGCCTCCCCACTAATTCCATCCCCATCCCCCTCCCCCAGCAAAACAAAACAGAAAAAAGAGAAAAGAAAGAAGATCTCTAGGAACGATGGGGCTGAGAGACTCTTTTTCCTAAAAAGAGGGCAGCAGGCTCTTTTTAAATAAGTTTGGAGTGGCTGGAGTGATAGCATAGCTGGGAGGGCATTTGCCTTGTACGCAAATGATCTGGGTTTGATCCCTAGCATCCCATATGGTTCTCCCGTGCACCACCAGGAGTGATTCTTGAGCACAGAGCCAGGAATGACCCCTGAGCATTGCTGGGTGTGGCCCAAAAACTAAAAACAAAACAAATAAATAAATTTGGAGACCAGAGAGTATTTCCCCATGAATCTTGGTGCCCGCTGTAGTCACAGCCTTTGGGGAGGTGGGAACAGGGAGCAGGGGACCGAGATGAATGAAACAGAAGCAGTTTCTCGGCTGCTATCACTGATTCCCACCCAATATCTCAGCGATTCAGGACCAGCCTCTTCCCTTCCCACAGCTTCCTTGCCATATGGATCCCACGTTCTCAATACAACCAGGACTATATGGGATGCTGGGAATTGAACCTGAGTTGGCCGTGTGCAAAGCAAATGCCCTACCTGCTGTGCTATCGCTCCAGCCCCCAACTTATGTTTTGGGGGACATACATCTATCACTCCACCCCCACCACTACAGAAATATTTTTAACCATCTGTCTTCTTTTCTCTTTTAATTTTGTATCAGGATTCCCGGTAAGTTACCGAGAGTATCTTGTCCGCATGGTAGAACCTGGCCAGGTACCCGTGACGTATTCAATATGCCAAACACAGTAACAACGTCTCACAATGGAGACATTACTGGGTCCGCTTAAGCAAATCGATGAACAATGGGAGGACAGTGCTACAGTGCAGTGCAATACAATCGGACATCTGAGCCCTTTCACAAAGGACGAGTCCCACCAGGAAAAAGTCAGGAAGGGCCACTGAGGAAGCAAGGTGGCAGGTCGGGCTTGAGCAGACTCGCCTGGTCCCCTGTGTTTACTCCCGACCCACCCATCAGCCAGGGGAAGCATCCCCCCACCCCCGCCAGTCTACGCGGCAGAACTGGGAGGCGTGGGAAAGTGAGGTGCTCTGCCCCGGGCCTGCCAGCGAAGAGGCGGGCACACTCCACTCTGGCCGGCCTCCAGGGGCTCTGTTCAATCTGTCACCCTCATAGCGGGAGGCCCAGGAGAACAGGCATCTGCAGTCCTGCCCGGGGGCAGCTTTCCCACCAGCTCATACAAGCCAGCAACTCCCACGGGGCAGCACACAAGGTGAGATTTCCAGAACCTTCTGCATTCTTGTGCAAAGCATCTGGGAGTGGTCAGACCCTGTTCCACGTTGCTGATTTTTTTTTTTTTTGCCAGTCTTTCCATTACAAAACACCCCACTCATCCCACTTACACCTTTCCTTCCATGAGTCATGCTAATCTCACACATCGTTGCTGGATTTCTGGGGCTCCTTAGGTGTAGCTTTCAAATCCCAATGCCACACCCAGCCTGCAGTGAAAGCCTTTGGGAGAGGAGCTGAGTAGGGGTCCGGTCCCACGTCCCCCCACACAGAACATACTGATAAAGAGAGGGGCTGGGTGGCGAGGGCCTGAGGCAGACTGGCAGGTCACTGGGTGACTTCCACTCTCACCTATGCTCTTCCACTCTTTTGTGATGGGAGAAAAGAGTGTTGGGCACCAAATACCTCCTCCCCTGTGAGCTGCCCTGACCCCATGACATTCAGTCACCCCTCTCCTCCCTCCCTGCTGGGGATGGAAACTGGAGTCTTTTCTGGGGTCAATTCCCACCCAAGCAGGGAGTCCTGGAGAAGGAAATACCACATGGACATCTCAGCGCTTCTTGCTGTGACAAAAGTTTCCCCGTGCACCTGGCAGGCACCTTGACTCAGGCGAGAGTCCCGTGAAATAGACACTCGGCCTGTTTGCAAGGAAAGGTCTACCTGCTACCCCTGAGCTAAAGATCCATTCTCAGAATCCTGCACTGCAGTATGACAAGTACAGGGCGGGGGGGGGGGGGGGGGGGGGGCAGGGAGGGAGAGTGTGACCTTGGTTCCCCTGGGAGGCTGGGGTGAAAGCTGACTGGACAGGCTTAAACCGCTCTGCCTCCCACGCCTGGCACTTGCCTTAAGACATTTTGTGTGGGGATCATGCCCAGCTCTGCTCAGGGCTTGCTCCTAGCTCTGCACTCAGGGATCATTCCTGGTGGAACTCGGGGTGGGGGAGACCTTTTTTCTCCAGAAGAGACTGTGTGCGGGTGTGTGTGTGCATGTGAGTGTCTCTGTGTGTGCATATGTGCACGTGTCTTTGTATGTGTGTAGGCATGTTTGTGTGCCTGTGTGTGCATATGTGCACGTGTCTTTGTATGTGTGTAGGCATGTTTGTGTGCCTGTGTGTGCACGTGCATGCATGTATAAGCATATGTGCATATGTCCGAGTGTGTGAGTGTGTGTCCGTGTATGCTGTCTCAGGGTGAGCAGAGCCATCCGGGCTACATCAGTGGCACTGGGGATTCAACTGCAGTCCTATGCAGGCCTCCTCTGCACCCCTTTTTGAGCCATCTCCCTGGCCCCCAACAGGAATTCTGATATTTATTTTGGTTTCTGAAAAACCTTTTTAAAGCTGTACAAGACTCAAATTCACTGCCTCAGAACTCTCAGAAGCACAGGCGTCCAAGAGAAAGCACACAGAACCATAGTCCAGAGACCCAATCCAGCCCAGCTCCAGTTCTAAGCAGCTGGGAAACCCCAGCAGCGATGCTGGGTCCCAAGGCAGAGGTGCAACTCTCTGCGGGGTCCGACTTGCCGCAGGCTCCCAGAGCCGGGGTGGTGGAGAGAGAGCTGCTGGGGGCTGTTGGATGTGGCTGCTTTGTATCCATGAATTGGGAGGCATCGGAGGGATGGGCAGGGGGGTGGGGAGGGTGCGAAAGACAGCATCCTCTGACCTTTCCTCCCTAGAGCTTCTTTTTCTTTTCAGATGTTTCCCCCAGTAAAGACACGACGTATTTTCTTACACTGGAGCTGAGGAAAGCTGACATTTGGGGCTCAGGGGCCGTGGCTACTTGCAGCAGGAACACCTTTGTTGGTTTGAAGTGTTCGGGGTTCTAGCTATCCTGTTCCAGGACACTAGAACACGGTCCCCGGGAAAGGCCCCTTGCGGCTGGCGTACCACCTACCGCTTCTTAAATAAAAGGGGTCCCCGCTGGGAAGTCTCCAAGCGGCAGGAAGGCAGCCCAGGAAGCAGGGAGCGGCGGCCAAGGTGGCCGGGGCTGGGGGTGGCAGGGGGCTTCCCACCCCGTGAAATCATCAGTAAGAACAAATCCCAGGGCCTTCCCGTCGCCCTAAAGAGAGTTCCTTTCGGGCTCTGCTTCTTGAAACAACTCCCGGAGAAACTCATCTGCGGGGGGAAAACTGCAGGCGAATTACCAGAACACCTGCGTTAGGTTTCCAAACGCAACCGGGCGAGTTTGGGCCGGTTCCCCCAAGCCTTGATCCCAAAGGCAAAAGTTCCCTCCTGCGGCCTCCGGAGTAGCGGCGCGACGGTGCCACCGCGTCCCCTCCTCCGCACGCCGCGCTGTCCCCTTACCTGCGCTGGGCGCTCCCGCCGCCCGAGCCGGGCCGCACCAGAGGCGGCTGCGCTGCCCCTCGCGGGACACGGGGACCGACGGCGGAGAGCAGGGCCCGGGGAGAGGCGTCGGCCCGGGGCGCGCCCGGTGCTGGGGGCCGGGGGGTCCCCGGGTCCTCGCCGCGGCCGCGCTGCCCAGGTGAAGCGCAGACAATGCCGAACAAAGCCCGCGGGGCCGCGCTCGGGGGCCCGGGCGGACGCTCCGGCCGCCGCGCGCCCCGGGAGCCTCGGGACCGCGGGGCTGGGGCGGGCACGGGCGCGGGCACCAACGCGGGGCACAGACCCCGGGATGGAGCGCGGCGGCTGCGCCCGCGGGAGCCCCTGCCCGGGCGGCTGTGCGGGCGGCGCGCGCCCGGGCTGCGCTCAGGCCAGGGGGCGCTGCAGGCCGGCCGTGGGGGGCGCGGGAGCCACGTGGGACACCTGTGCGGCTTCCCGGGAGGCGCGGGGCGTGGCGCCCGGGCCCGGCCCAGGTGGGCAGGTCGGCGGAGGCGCGGGTCCCCGAGCCGGGCGGCCGGGAACGCTGCGCCGGCCGTCGTGGAGTCGGTGACGGCCTGGATTTATGGCTCCGACCCGTGCCCAAGTGTTTGCTTTGGCAGAGTGTTCTGTTTGTCCGGCGGGCCCCTGCTCGCTTGATTATTCGGTTACCGCACTTGGGAGCAACAGCGGGCCTTTGGGCCGCACCCTCGGGGAAGCACGGAGGGTGCCCGGCTTTTAAAAGTGTTAAACGGAACAGAGTAGTTCAGTGGCTAGCTCAATGCCTAGGACACTGCATTCCACCAACGATGGTTAGGATCCAGAAGAGGTGCTATTGCGTAACTGTACGCTCTTTGAAATAAAACATTCAGAAAGCAAACTGAGAAACCACTCATCCTACTCCACAGATAACCATTGCTACGTTAGTCCATGCTTTCCCATTCCCTTTCTCCTGAGATAAAAATCGACATTCTTTTAGTTTAATTTTATTGTGTCCTAGTTTTCCCATTTCCCTTCTTAAAGTCGTTTTGGAAAAACAAAAAAATTCGTTTTGGGGTTAACTCCTTGATAGTTTTTACCCACTATTGCTCAACTCTTCATTTTAATTATGAAGTTACAGGTTTGTATTATGGCCTAGTTGCTTCCTTGTGATAAACTGCAAATAGGAAACTTTCTAGGCTGGGGCAATTGTGATCAAAGGCTGTAGTTGGGGGTGTAATGGGGGTTGCCCTCTGGTTAATTAGCTGATCTTTCAGGATTGTTGTTGAGCCCACTAGTTAATTTCTTTGGCTGACAACCTCACAATCACTTAATTTCTAGAGCCTCTACCGGTAAGAATCCAGCGCTGAGGTTGAACTGCTTGCCGAGATGTGACCCACCACATGAAGTCTCAGACTACCAGGAATGATCCCTGAGCAGAACCAGGCCTAGCCCCTGAACACCAAAGCCACCACCAGGGCACCTGTTACTCTCCACACCATCCCAGAGACCCTTAACCCACCTCCTTCTCACCTCCCCCAACACCCCAGGTAACCTCAGATATGTAGACCAAGGGTCAGTTCTGTTGCCTTTGGCCATTTGTTGTTCCCTTACTATGTTTATATTCCACGAGATCATTGTCCGTCCTCCTTCACTTGGCATTGTACGATGCTCTAGTTCCACCCACGTGGTGCAGTATGGCACGATTTTCTTGTAGCCGAGCGGTATTCCATTGGGTCTATGTACTACACTTTCTTTATCCACTCATCTGGTCTTGGGATCTTGGGTTGTTTCCAGACCCTCGTCATTGTGAATAGTGCTGCAATGAATATAGGGGCACAGGTATCTCTCCAACAAGTGTTTTGGGGCCCTGGGTGTAGACGCTGATAAGTGGAATCACTAAAGCTCAGTTCTTAAGGTTTCTGAGAAGTGTCCATATAAAACAGGAAACATTTGAAAATGCATCGATTCAGTTATTCCTCATTGAGTTTTAGACACTGTTCCAGCACTAATCCACCATGTGTAGACTTGCCTCCACCTATGCGTTAAGGTTCCCTCCCCCCATCAGCCTGCCCTCTTCACAAGTACCTTTGAAGTTCTGTTGTTGTAGTTCTCATGATTTCAGTGTTACTGACTCTGTGATTTGGACATTTAGCTCTATCATTCTGTAACGCCACCCATGTACGCCATCATTCCCCTGAGCCCCACTGAATTCATCTGTCTCTTCTTCCCACCCCTCTGCTCTAGTTCATTCTTTCTCCTTATACTCTGGGGCTAAGGGTGATCTTGACATCCCCTTTCAATCCACTGTATTTTCTTCATCTAGTGCTCCTACCACATATTAAGTAATATCTGGTTTATCCTTTTTCTTCCGGCTTACTTCATTTAACATACCTTCCAGTTCCATGTTGCTTCAAACTGCATGATTCCACCATTCATTACAGCCGTATAGTATTCCACTGTATCTAAAAATCCCATCAAAAAATATAAAACTTTTAAAACCTAGACAGAAGATCTGGTGACAGTATATGGCAAATATATTAACCCAGGATACAGTTAACACTTCTACTTGAGACTTGTGCTACAGATTAGTACTTCGGAAGGAACAAGATTAAGGGGCATGCTTTACATGTTGGGAGGCCCAGGTAGATCCCATGTGGTCCCCCAAGCACCACCAGATGTGGCCCCAAAGCACGTATTTTTATAAAGAAGTTATCAAAATGCTGACACTAAGAACATAAGGAAAATCTGACTGTACAGTGATGGGATTTTATTGGGCAATGCAGAGTAACTTTATTCAACACCACTCTTAATATGAGGAAAAAATCAAACTAATAGAAGACCTGATACACATTACCATAAAGAAGAAAAAGATTGTTTCTTCTATGATCTGATGAGATCTCTTAGGTGATCAGTCTGATACGTAAGAAAAAAAAGGTTTATTTTTATATTGGGGCCACATGCACAGAGGTAAGGGCAACTCCTGATACCTAGTCTCTGGCCTGAGCCTAATGGCTCAATGTCCAGAACTGTAGCCAGGATCAAAGCAAGGGCCTCCACAGGCTAGTAACATGGTTGCTCCTACCATTTTTCAGTTACATCCCTGGCCCCAGTCAATGTGCTATGTCTAAGCTACATTGTTAAATGTATTCTGTGCTTGACAGAACAGTAAGTTCTATCTACCATAAAAAAAAAAGTTTATATGGCTACAGAGTTGAACAGGCCAGATAATGGCAGGAGCAGAGAGAAATATCTCTGCTGGAGAATCCAGAAAGAAACTGAGTTCACAGGCAAAGGCAAAGGGATCCAAGGTGGGGTATAGAGGACAATGCCGACTGATGAGTTCTGAGTGGCGGGGAAACAAGAGCAGAGACCAAAAGCAACACAAACCAAATATTTATTATATGGAAGAGACAGGGGATGGCAGGGAGAGCAGGAAACATTTTTTTAATGAAATCTTTCAAACATTCAAAGTCCAGAAAGAAATAACGTGTACTCCTTAACTACATTTATCTGGTATCAACATGAAGCCCTATTTTCTTCAATACTTTAAAGTATTGAAGAAAAGCACTGAAATATTTCTTCAGCGCTTTTAATAAAAAGTTAAATAGGGGCAGAAGCAATAGTACAGCAGGTAGGATGCTTGCTTTGCATGAAGTCAACCAGGGTTCAATCCCTGGCACCCCATAAGGTCCTCCTGAGCCCCACCAGGAATGATCCCTGAGTGCAAAGCCAGAAGCAAGCCCTGGTCATCACCAGGAGTGCCCCTCCCCCCCCCAAAAAAGTTAACATATGCAGTAGAAATCTCCTGTGTATTACCCCCTTCCCAATATTCCCATGAATTCAGTATTACTCTTTTATGCAAGGCTTATATGGAAGAATTTAGTGGGACAGGGGGGGAATAAAACTACCCAACCTAATAAAGAGGGGCAATGAAACAAAACTGTAAGCTTGAAAAGTCATCAAAGCAGACAAAGAAAAGGTTCCGATAGACTCAAAACCAAGATGCTGCCTCTTCTCTAAGCCTGGCACTCACTGTTTCCTTTCTCACGTCAGAGCTTATCTCCAAGACAGACTGCTTCTGCAAGAGAAAAAGCAGAGATCATTATGCCTCACAGGAACAGAGCAATCCCTTTGCTCATTTTCTATTTTAGACACAACGCAACTAGGAACCTTCAATTGAAACGATGAAATGACCCCTTGAGGGGTTGGGGGTGCTGGAAACTCCCCCAGCTGCCAACTGCCCCCCCAAATCTATAGTTGTGTTCTGCATGCCCGTTGCTCTCTGCAAGCTCAGTGAGAACTTGTGTGCATTCTTTCCACTACAAAATATTCTACTGGTATGCAGAAGTTCTCAGCACATTTGAGCAACAATTAGCTTCATATTTTGTTCATCACAGCCACACTGTATTTCCAGTTTAGCAATTTTACAGTCTTAAATTTCTCCAGAGATGATGCAACACTATTTTGAAACCATTTTCTCTACCCCTGGGAAGAATGGTTTAAAAGAATAACCCTTCAGTGACATTTCTCCACCACAAGGTGGATGTGTTTAAGCAGACATGAATGCTTGTTCTGTGAGTGACATAGACCTTGCAGAAATGGCACTGATCCAATACCAACAGCAGCCTGGTACGGGGCAGCAGAGAAAAAGTACTTTGAGGCCTCAACCTATTTGCCAGTCTGGGTCTGTGATGTGGAGGGCTGAGGGACATTGAATCGCACTCAACCTCCGCTTCCTCATCTACAGCATGGAGTCTCCTTTCCTTTCAAGGGTAATTATGTGACAATCAAGTGCCTTGTTGTAGAAATGCACTACATTGCACTACAATGTCGCTACCCAAATATAAGGTATTTTTCTATATTCGAATGTGGAGAAAATGTGTATTCAAAACTGCATCAGGAGAAAAGTCTGCTTAACTATTATACCTTAAATCAAGCCATGTTGTTACCTGGGTGGGTTTTAGGTAATTGTCTTCAATCTATTTAGAACAACAGAAAATAAAAATTCCACCTAAAATTGTGCATAAGCACTCTTATGATGTCCTTATTTTTTATTTTCTTTATTTTTTGCTTTTTGGGTCACACCTGGCAATGCACAGGGGTTACTCCTGGCTCTGCACTCAGGAGTTACTCCTGGCGGTGCTCAGGGGACCATATGGGATGCTGGGAATTAAAGTCGGGTTAGCTGCGTGCAAGGCAAACACCCTACCCGCTGTGCTATCGCCCCAGCCCCATGTCCTTATATTTTTTAAATCTTATTATACCATTATAAAAATGAAGCACACATAAGTTAGCCAACCTTATTAAAAACAAGGCACTAGAACTAATCTAGATGCTAATATTACTGTACAATCCATCATTCAAGAGACCAAAATCATTTAAGAATTTTAAATGTAAGTACACAAATTAAAGTTGCAATTACAATTGTGAAGTCTGCATTTATTTAAAAAAAACTTGTAAAAGGGCAATAAATCATCAGCTACAAATCATAATGACATCTACTGGTAATTCAAAACTCGGCTCTTCAGTGAGAGAAGCGCATAGGCACATGGGTCAATGGGGACCAGCTCACAGGACCTGCACAGCTATGCAAACCATCCAACTGAAACTGCACTTCTGGGGGCCTGCCTGGAGTGAGAGTACGGGGGTAGGGCATTTGCTTTGTATGAGGCCGACACAGGTTCAATCCTCGGCATCTCACATGCACCCCCGAGCACCACCAGGAGTAAAGCTAGGAGTAACCCTTGAGCATCACCAGGTATGACCCCCCCACAAAAAGCAAAAATCAAAAACAAAAGAAAGCTGCACTTCAACAAGACCCAGCATGCTAACTAAATCAAAGTTCCTCTGGGTGGGGCTGGAATGTAATCAACTCAAAATTTAAGAATGATTTCATCTAGCTCAGTAGTTCTGACTGGCTATTGATCAGAAACTCCTCAGTGCAGAACACCGCATTTCAGAGACCAATGGGGAAGGAATATGTTAAAAATTGAATAATGTCTTCAAGTTACTCATATCAGGACCGAAAGGGAAGGAGAAACCTGTTGTATCCTGAGAAGAAATATAACACCAATACAGCCCACTTGGCATTCTTGGTCCCTTATAACCTCCCCACAGATAATACTGAGCTGTTTTTTTTTTTTTTAGGAACTCATACACCAGTGAATTAATTTCACGTTTGGACATGAAGAATCTGAGGTTAAGCTTTGCCTCAATAATGTTTGACAAGTCCTTCCCCAGATCGGTGATATGAGCATTCTGGGAATGAAGCCATAGTGAATGAGTTGAGGGGTTGCATAGGACGACCACCCCATTAAACGGGGGGAGGGGGAAACGAAGAAAAGTTCAACCCAGTCAGCTAGCCAGTCACCATAGGACAAATGGCTCAAGCCTGAAGTTCCATCAGAGCTATCCGACCCGCAAGCTGGGGTGCCCTTGAAGTAGCAAAAAATTTCAAATTTAACTTACTTAACTTTTTAACAGTTTTTTCATTTCAATAAATTTATTCTGATTGATTGGATTGTTTAAGAGGAAAAGAAGAATCTGTTCATGTTTTTCAACCTGTGGGTGAAAAAGTAAATAATATTATCTCATTTCTGAAAATGTCTTGAAGTGTAATCCACCTGAAAAGCAGCTCTCCCTACCTGTTTCTGTAACTCTGTGCAGCAGCAGTTCATCTTATGCGTGTTCTCTAAAAGTGAACACAAAAGGTCATTAGAGAACATGGTGTCGAACAGCCCCCAAGGCCCAGGTGCCAGCTGCATGGGACTCCACCTACTGACTTCTCATGTAGGCTTTAACGCTCTCCACTGCGTCCCTACACTTCCCCCTCACCTACGGTTTATGCCTTTTGACTCATAGGCAGAATTTTTTTGGTTGAGGGCATTAATAAAAATCACCTCATGAGATACACCTCTAAGACTGTATCTTAAAAACATGCTTCTCACTCTGAAAAAGCATCCAAAGTGAGCTGGAGGCCGCTCTGAATGCTTTATGTTTCCCAAGCTGTCAGCATCAAGTCTACAACACTGTGGCCAAGCCTTGAGCTGGGGCCAAATTAGAACAGGAGACCAGCTTCATCCAGCTGCTTCCTGTAAGGCAGCACGAAGGCTGCCACTGGGTTTGTGAGAAAGGAAGACAGAGAAGGGCTGTGGGCCTGGAGGAGGGAAGACCAGGCCAACTAATTTGACTGCATGAGTTATTAAAATTGAAGAAATACCTTTATTTAAAGCAATCTGCTTTTTAGATGTGACGGTTTTTGCCAGACCACACATCACCAGCTTATCAGCTATATTGACAGTACCATTTTCAGAATATTTCTCAACTGACACTGTGTGAACATTCTTCACAATTCCTTTTATAGAGAGCTTTACTTTTTGATTCAACATTAAATTTTTTAGTAGTTCAATTATTAATTGGGAACAGTTTCCATTCAACTCCATTAGTCCTGGGGAGAAAAAAAATCCATATTAGAATTAATCTTTAAGTTCCTTAAAAGTCATTCATGTAAATGTCCTAAGAATAATAATCAGAAGACTGGCATTTAACAACGTTTTGGCAAGTTCTGGTGTCCCCATCCTGCTGCATTAACAAAATCCTAACTTATTCAACACATATTCACTCCTCACTACTCTAAGTCAAATGCTTAGTCCAGGGCTAGGGAGCAACAAGCTGACAAAGACCCACTGCCTTTATGAATGAATATCTAATGTGAGAAGCAATCAGAAATGGAAGAACCTCTTCCGGTACTGCCTTTTCCAGTCTTTTGGGAGAAATGTGTGATAGCAGAGAGGCTTCAGATGCATGGACAGACCCCACTTTACCATCCTAGGCCAGCTGTTCACTAGTTCTTTATTGTAGGGTCAAGTACCATCTCTCAAACCTGAAGTGAATCCACAGCATAAAAAAGGACTAACTGAATAGGGCTTTGGGGAGAGTGAAATTATGATACAATTTCTTTAACGTGTTTGATTCAGTCTTTAAACTATAAAACAGAGAGGGGGGCGGGGGGGGGAATCCCTCAGAGAACCAAATTGGAAAGTAACTTGTCACCTTCAAGGGAGCATTTGATGATCTGGAAAGGGAGCTTTAGGTGGCTGGCAGAGATGGGCTGCACTCTGGAGAGTGGGAGCATCTCAACGTTCCCATAGTCGGCATAGAGCACTTTCACGTCTTCCTCAGATGCCCCCAGCACAATGGCCCGGTACCAGAAATCATCACCTGAAAAATGAACAGTATTGTGGGTGAGCACTTATGTTCCATGATGTCCCTCCACCTCTCAGACAGCTACTCAGAACGGACAATCCTTAGAACTCCACACTAACATTTCTAAGGCAAAAAATACCTCAGAGTTCCTCCCAGAGCACACCAGAGACAACCACAAGACTGAATAGGAGAAAGGCCTAAAATCACAAGGACAGGGAATGAGTAAAAGGACAGTCCATTAAAGCAGTTGGAAAGCAGATGCAGGACTGGAAATGAATGAACAGAACCCAATCTAAGCTTGCCCTGGGGAGGCTGAGACACCTAAGAGATGCGGGGGCAGCACCCCATCACCCCCAGCCCCCAAGCTGTGTCACTGGTGCAACTCATTCAACAGTCAGAGTAAAGGCCAAAGAGGGAGTATAAGGACCAAGGCCAACTGCTTTGCACGCAATTGACCCCAGTTCTCTCTTGGTCTTTGGCACCCCACCTGAAGTGATCCCTGAGCAGAGAACCAAGAGAAAGCCCTAAGAAAAGTCAGGTGTGGGTCCCTCCTCCCCCAAAACTCCAACATCATAATTCCCATGGAAGAAGGGCCAGCAAGACAGTCTATAGCAGGTAGGGTGTTTACCTTGCATGCAGCAGACCAGGGTTCAATCCCACAGAGCCCCAAGTACCACGAGCAATCCCTGAGCACAGAGCCAGGAGTAATCCCTAAGCAAAGCCAGGATAGGCCCTTCCCCTCAAAGATTTCCAAATTCCTAGGGAAGTGGCCAAAGTGATAATACAGTGGGTAGGGTGTTTGCCTTGTATGAGACCAACCCAGGTTCAATTTCCAGCACCCCATATGTCCCCCCATCAACATCGCCAGGAGTAGGCCCTGAGCACTGTCAGGTATGACACCCAAACAAAAACAAAACAAATTTAAAACTTAAGAACAGAATCCCCAGGGAAATGGGGGAGAGCAGATGACTCTACAGTGAAAGTTCCTGGGGGACAAGCTGTCCTATTAGATGTTTCTACTATGTCAAAGGATCACCAAATAAACATTGAAGGATCACCTAGTATTTGTAGAAAGCCTGTAAGATGAGTGAGCTGATTAAGTCAAATAAATAAGAACTCAAGGAAACAGACAGGGGAGGAAGAGGAGAAAAATGGTAAGAATGTTCTCAAAGAAATGATCGTGCACCCTTGAAACAAAATCAGTATAAAAAGCACCTGTGGAGATTAAACAAATGATTTAAACTAGAAAAAATGTATCAGAAATACATTGGGGGGAAAATATTGTATGGTAAAAATGAAGAAATGTTTGGAAATAGAAGAGGAAATCTAGCATTTAGGAAATTTTTCATGAATTTGAATACCTGGGAGTTTCTAAGGTAGCAGATAAATAAAAGGAAGAGATAAATATATTTCAAGGATATTTCTCCATGAATTTCTTGACTTATGGACCACCCCCACTGAGTGCCCAGTTCACTAGTGAACACAAAGCCAGTACCTAGTTTTCCCATAAAATATCAAAACATGAGACAAAAAGATTTTGAAGATTTTTAGGAAGGAAAAAAATACACATGAAGTTTTAAGATTCTGGATGCAATCTATTTAAATCTAGCAACACTAATGAATAAAAGATAAAGCACTGGTTTCAAAATGCGAGGAGAGACAATTCCCAGCCAAGAAAGAGGAATCCAACCAAGCTATCAAAATTAGGATGAAATAAAGCTTCCCCACCTTTATAATCCCCAGGTTTACTCCTGGCTCTGTGCTCAGGGATCACTCCTGGTGGTGCTGGTGCAGGGCTAATTGGCGCTGGAGATTGAACCTGGGTTGGCCACACAGAAGGCAAATGCCCTACCCACTGTATTATCACTTTGGCAATTCCCCGGGAATTCTGATGCTGGAGTTTTGGGGATGGGGAAGACAAGAATCCAGGAGGAGAGAACCCTAAGTTCTAGAGTAAATCAAAAGAATATGGCATGTTGAAAATGGGGAGCCAGGGAAGGAGAAAGCTTTCTGACAAGGTGGGGAAGAGAAAAATTAGGAAATTTTTTCTTGCAGGAAACACTGAGGGATCACAGCCCAGAGGCCAATAAGGCAGGACAAGAGTAGGGCAGAAGAGTGAAGACAGCAGCAAAATGTGGCAACAGTGGCTGGCATGCAGTAGTGCTCCAAGCACGATACAATGACACCCATACAGAAAACTGAAGATAATTAGTGAAAGTGTATAGAGCACTTAACAGCAACCACCACAGCTGCAAAGTAGAAATGTCATTATAGTATATTAGACAGTGAGGCTGTGAAATGTTTATGCAGACCTAATTAAGAAATACACAGCACTTACCTAACTAAAACTGAGGACAGTATTTCTATTAGAAAGGAAAGAAAAGCTAAACATCATACATTTTAAAATTAAGACCATTAGGGCTCTAGAGAGCTCAAGAATAAACCCATGCTTTGTAGGAGGTGAAGTCCAAACAAACTCCACTATTTGGGCAATAAACTAAAAGCATTTTACACCCACTGCTCATAGAGGAGAGGAGGAAAATGGCCCATCTGCAAACTTCTGGTACATGTGAACACTTCTAAAAGATGCCCAGAGACAGTGATATTCTCCCAAACTGTACACAACATGTATTTCCTTAAACTCAGGAGTCTTGTCTGTGTATCCATCCAGCAGAATTCAGTTACCATCAGTTCTCCTCAGTATATTCCTGCAAGTGTTACTAATATTAGCAAAAGAAATCAGTTAGTATGAAATATTAACCAGGAGGATGGTTAACACAGACCCAACTCATCCGGTGAGTCCCTAAGGCACTTTGTTCCTTTTATAGAATGCTCATAGGACCATAAATTATTTATGAATACTATACATAGAAATAGAATGTTGCTAATTGGCCAAACAGGGCTGGTTATCTAGAAACCCTGATAAAACTGGTAGAGGCCTATCTGTATCCTTACCTAAATATAAGCTCTGGCTAGAAAAGAGAAAAGCTCAATGATTCTGGTTCCCAGAATTAAACCCAATAACTGAATAAAATGTGCAACTAAGAATGCAAAATCCTCATCATTTCATGCAAAAGAGAACAAAGTTTTTACAGTTTTCTTTAAAATTTTACAGTTTTCTTTCTTTCTTTCTTTCTTTCTTTCTTTTTGTATTTCACAAAACCAAGAAATATTTCACTTAGAGATTCTTACTTGTGTATCTGGCACAGCAGGCATCTCCAACTCTTGGGCGATAGTTGAGCTGGTTTTTTTGAGCACTACAATATTCTAACAATTCGGCTGTTAGCACACACAGTTTTTCCTGATCTTCTAAAACAAAAAGCAATCTTTAGTAAAGAAAGCTTCACTTTTTTGGGGAGGTAGGGGGGTCACACCCAGCAATGCACAGGGGGTTACTCCTGGGTCTGCACTCAGAAATTACTCCTGATAGTAATCAGGGGACCATATGGGATGCTAGGAATCGAACCCGCATCAGCCACGTGCAAGGCAAATGCCCTACCCACTGTGCTCACTCCAGCCCCGAAAGCTTCACTCTTAACTCTTAATTATATATATATTTTTTATATATAATTTTTTCAAGAACATAAATTTAGTAAAAAAAAATTAAAAGCAATATTAAAGCATGTATTTGCATTTGAAGACTAGATAAAGCCTCTAGGGAGCAGGTCACCTGGTGTGGCAGGGAGATTAACTCAGCGAGAGGCACGAAGGCTGCCTCCTGCTGGCTAACTTCTCTAGTGGGGCAGCCATATCAGTGATACCCTGCTAGGAAAACTCAACTGTTCGTTGAACTTTTCACTGTGTCAGGGTGAATATAACACTATGATCACACCAATCTGAACTCTGTTATAAATACAGATTAAGGATGACTGTTTTTGTTGTTGTTGGAAACACATTTAAGAGTAGCCACTAGTGAGCTGGGGAGACTGCACCAAGGGCTGGAAAGCTCTGGAATTTGAAAGCCCTGGGTTTGGTCCCCAGCTGTGCCGAAGTAGCCCCAGAATACAGCCAAGTGTGACGCAAAAAAAAAAAGAAAAAAAATATTATCTGGCATTGCCAGTGATTCTTGCCTTAATAACCTGAAACAGAGGTTCATCATTTTCACCCTTGAAATATCTGTGAGTTATTTTGAACAGTTATCATATACTAGTCCTAATTCACCCTCTGATTCTATAGGGATACACTCAGCTACATTTATATGCCACGATTCTTCATTATGAGGCAGGGGGTGTGAGGGACATCCACAGTAAAACACTGCTCTGTAGAGTAACACTATGATTATAGACTGGTTACAAAATCCTCTTTCAATATACCTGAATAAATGTTGATTGAAATACTTTTTAAAAGTACAATTCAAAATAAATGGATTTTTAGGTTAGAAATGCAACCAAGAGCATTGTTTTGTCGTAACAATTTTTAGATGACTCAAACCAGGTGTGTGGGTGCTGCATGTAAGCGCTGCCATCATTTTCAAGTTTTTTGTAACCAAACTAGCTCTCAGTGTCATGATCAATTCTTCCTTACACGTTGAAAAAAATAACAATAAAATCAGCACACTTCTTAAGCAAGTCACACAGGCACTTTCATTACCCTCTTAAAAGATCAGCATAAATAGGACTAAAATTTTGGCTTCTTACCTGGCATCTCATTTGGCATAGCATAAAACAAGTTCGGGTTTATGATTTCTAGTATGCTTGCTTGTATAGTTTTATTAACCGGCAATTCGACTGTTCTCCACTTATCAGCTGAAGAGATGGCTGAGAACACACAAAACACAGAACTTGATCAAATTTACTTTTCTGTCCCGGAAGAAGATTTATTTAATCGATAATTTATTCGACTGCCATTTTTCAACAGCTCCAAAATAACGACTTCCATTTCCACAAAATAAAATTCAACTTGGGGGATTTTGTGGGTGTAAAAAAAAAAAAAGCCCACTCTAGGCACAGGGGGAGACGGCTGGGGATATGTATAAGACCGTGATCCCTAGTGTGGCCCAGCGGGCCCTGAGTAGGTCCCCATAGCCCTGCTGTCTGAAGGGCCTGTGGGGCAAACCGAGTGCACACATGCACCAGGACTGAAGTGTGACCCCCATGGGCACCAGCACCTAAGGAGTAGCAACAAGGAAAGGACAGGACAGGGAAAAGAAGGGGAAAAGAGGGGGGGTGGATTTTAAAAAGATGTCATGAGGTTCCTAAGCTACTGCCCTTTTGGAGCATATTCCCAATGTACATTTCCATTTTTGAAGTATGCCTATTAAAATGTATTCAAATTTTCAAAGGGTTCAATACCCCGTTTACATAATTAAGTACATTAAAAATGAACAGGAGTTAGGTAAAAAAAAAAACCACTATATTTCAACAAATCAACAATGAACTAGTGTATTTTTATAGGAAAGCTATGTTACTGAGGAAAGGAAAGCAAAAGATGACTAAACTTAAAAGACAAATGTTTTTCCCAGAGAGGCAAAAATGTATAGTCGAAGTGACATCTGCACTTGTTTGTTCATTGCAGCACTCTTTACAATAGCCAGAAACTGGAAGAAACCTGAATGCCCAAGAACAGATGACTGGTTAAAGAAACTTTGGTACATCTACACAATGGAGTACTATGTAGCTGTTAGAAAAGATGAAGTCATGAAATTTACATACAAGTGGTACAATATGGAAAGTATCATGCTAAGCGAAATGAGTCAGAAAGAGAGGGATAGACATAGAAAGATTGCATTCATCTGGGGGATATAAAGTAACAAAGTATGAGATTAATACCCAAGAATAGCTGAGATCAGCACCAGGAGGATTACTCCATAACTTAGAGGCCAGCCAGGTATCCTAGAGGAAAGGGCAGTTCAGATAGAGAAGGGAGCACCAAATAAAGGATGTTTGGAGGATCCTCCCAGGAGGGGAGATGCATGTCGAAAGTAGACTATGTACTGAACATGCTTGCCACTCAATGCCTCTTTTGCAGACCACAACACCCAAAAGGAGAGAGAGAACACAGGGGATTGCCCTGCCACAGAGACAGGGGGGATGGGGGGATGGGGGTGGGAGGGATATTATCCATGGTGGTGGAAAATGGGCACTGGTGGAGGGATGGGTATCTGATCATTGTATAATTGAAACCAAAGCACAAAAAATTGTAAATCTACAACTGTAAAAAACAATAAAATAAAATAAAGGGGAAAAAAAAAAAGACAAATGTTTTGAAAATGCTACCTCGAGACCTTGAAGTATCAACTTGAAGTTCTTGTGTATTAATAGGTCGGTTATTCAGTAAGCTTTTATGCGGAGGACTAGTTTGTAAGGCCAGATGTTCTTCAATTAGAATATCACTAATTATTCTGGGATAAGCAGTGGAAAGATCTGTGAGCTCAATTCCCATTCCATTTTCATTGACTTCAACTACCCGAGCTTGGAGTTTGACCCCTGCAACACTCGTCTGAAACCTTGCAATGGCTTCTTTGGACCAGAGCTTGTTTTTAGGCTGGATATCTGGCAAATAAAAACAGTGTCACAGAGAATTATGGGACACAGCTCCAGGTGTGGTTTTAGTAGTAGCCCAGGACTGAGTCCTGGTGTCAAATATACCATTCATGTTGATGAATTTGAGCAACTCTGATCAATGTACAATTATGTATCGAGAGCCTCTATACATAAATTATAGACAAATATATATTTGCAAATACACTACACCTGAGGATTTGGAGACTTAGGATCTTCTATTTTTGGATTTTTGAAAATTTTTCATATTCTTAATGATTTCTTGAGGAGGAAGATCCTATCGTCATCCAGGAGAGTGGTGGGCAGCAGACTTGAAATAATTCGGCACTGGTCCCACAATCAGTAGGTAGCAGAGCTGGTGTCAGGGTCGGATCACTTAATTCAATTGTCTGCCTCACTTTTATAATTTACTTTCTTCACTTAAGTCACGAGCAGTTCTATTGATATTTGATACCACTGTAATGACTGTGTAATAATATCAAACACTGAAACAGAATTTTTGGAGTGCAGACCCAGTTCAAAACCATTATTTGATCCTTACACCATCTCTCTAAATAGTTACTACTGTCACCAATTAATCAGATTACTACTTAGCCAATCCTCTCATCTATTACCTTATTCATTTGCTATTATTAATAAAAATCCATTGAATTGTGAACTTTGTACAATTCAAAGAATCTTTTCATTCTTTTTTTGTGTGCCAAAAGCCAAGAACAAACAAGATTATTTCTTTGAAAAAAAAATTATTAGGAGCAATGTTGCTAAGCCCAAAGGTATAAATGCTTAAGATTCTTGAGGAATCCTGCAAAATGTCATCAGAGACAAACAGCTTCACTCTTACTGTAGCACTGTCCTTCCATTGCTCATCGATTTGCTCGAGCGGGCCCAGTAACATCTCCATTGTGAGACTTGTTGTTACTGTGTTTGGCATATCGAATATATCACAGGGAGCTTGCCAGGCTTTGCCATACTGGCGAGATACTCTCGGTAGCTTGCTGGGCTCTCTGAGGGGGGCAGAGGAATCACACTGGGCTCAGGAGGGCCTGCCTCGCGCAAGGTAAACAAACGCCCTGCCGCTGTGCTATGGCTCCAGCCCCGTAAGTTCACAAAAGCAGCTGCTTCCCTCTCCTGCCATCGACATCAGTAATCTTTGGAAGTACACTTTTTCGCTGACTTATCATAAATTATGTAGTTTCAAGGAGTTAGTTTTATGGTCATTATTTTAGTTGTTCATGGACCCTAACTATTTGAAGAGAGTTGAGAAATGTTTGTATTCTGTACCATACCTGCTAGCCAGCACTGTATCCCTTGAAAAGGAAGTTTTAAAAATTTTGATGATATCGAATGTAGCTCATCAGAGGTAACTTCTTCAGTGTTTCCGTAATCCACAAAATGTACTTTCACATTTCCGTTTGGTAAGATCTCCTTGACTAATGCGCGATACCAATTGCCATCACCTAGATTTAGAGTGAAAAGTATTTCCCTTCTGTTAGCACTTGATGTTTTATCTTAAAAAGGATTTCCAACATCTTAAGTAGCAAATACACTTCCTGTCTTCCCCAGATTACACTTTTAGTGTCTCATTGAGAAATCCCAAGAATGAGAATTCTCAAAATCTAAAGATTATCTCCAAAACTTGTACAGCTGTCCTTGCTCTCTTACATCGGATAAGATTTTATTCATGATCTAGGCAATATATAGAAGAGAAAGGTAAGACTTAAAACTTCAAGCTCTTGTCAATCTGGAAGATACAATACTCTCACCGTAACTACCATAACTGAGTTCACTTGGTGAAATATAAATGAATTCTTGCAATAAAATTTAAGTTTTCATCAAGTACCAAAGATAAAGGTGTTCACAGAATGACCCAAAGAAATCATGAACAATAAAGCGGTCCTTCCATTATGGATTTATTTTAATATTATCAGAAGTTCTGAGAGCATTTATTGAAGTCTGGGTAAGAGACTATCATTGGATTTCTGATTACAAAGGATGAATAAAATGCATGCTATCTGAAAACATTCAATTACTGATTGTACTTGCTTAAAAGAAGAAAATACTAAAAGAATGGAATGCGGAGAAACCTAAAATTCTAATGACATCACAGCCATACTGACTGTAACTTACCTGCAAAAAAAGCACAACAAGGTTGTCCTATTTCTGCCTTAGAATCACCAGGTAACTTCTGCTGACAATATTCTGCTAATGATTTGTTCAACTCACTGAGTTTATTTAAATCTGAAAAGGCAACACACGTACGGCATTTAATCTTTAATGCAAATACAGATTTTTCCATAAAACTGGAAAACATTTTAGTGATTAAAATCTCAGGAACACCCCACTCCCCACAAACAACTATTAAGTACATCAAATGCTTTCTTCTTTATTAAGAAACTGTGCAAAGTAAGTTTTTCTTTAGTATTTCGGAAGACCCCATTCCAGCAATTCACTTGCAAAACAAACCAACTATGACATTACTGTCACCAGGCCACACAAAAGCTTTGCATGTGGACAAGTGATTGGGACACCTATCTATAGAGGAAACCAAGTTATAAGTTGAGAGCAGGCCCAGCTACCCCAGGCACAGACACTGCCTGGGAAGGAGATTCAGACAAATGAGTGAGCAACATGTGCTAAAGCAGAGATTCCCAAACTTGTATGGTCTGCTGCTGCCCCCTTCATAAACAAGAAAATTACTCAGTGCTCCTCTAGAAATTTAGCTTTTTTAAGTGGACAAATGGAAAGTGACCCCACAGCAACTGAAACCAAGGCTACTACCCCTCCTCTCTTCCCCAGGCTGCTGTAGCACCCCAAGAGGATGAAATCACCTACTTAGGGAAGCAGGAAGCTAAAAGCTTCATAAGAGAAACTGGAAGCAGGACATGGCTTGATACAAAAGGAGAGAAAATTCCAGAAGAAAGGAAAGGGCTCTGAGACCAAGTAGAAAATTACAGAATGAAGCATCAAAAACTACTTGGTGAGCAGTTTGGCAAAGCAAAGAAGGGCAAGATCCTGGAGCACGTCCACCTCCGAGGAGACCAGAGCACAAGAAGCCATGAGATAAATGGTGCCTTCAAAGAGGTAGCCAGGGCTCATACACAGAAATGGAGGTTAATTTGTACCCAATTATAATTTTCACCTTTTCAAGGAAATGACAAAATAAGAGAGCAGATACCACTCAGAGTAATCTCTGGGTTGCAAGAAATTTTATTTCTTAAAAAATGAGGGTTATAAAAATGTCTTGATTTTTTGATAAATTGTTAAGCTGCTACACTTTATTTAAACCTTTACTTGTATGTACGTTCTATGATAAAAATCAATGATCTAATTAAAAAAAATAAATCTACAAGACATTATTGAACTTTAAACTGCCCACAATATAAAGGAATACTCAGAAATAATAGCTTTAAACTAAATCAAGTATAACCTAATCTTTCCTGTAAGTACAAATATCAATTTGCCCCTTTTCAGAAAGACACTGTTTTTTACCCCTCATCAAGCTCACCAGAACTTACTATTTATACAAATATGTAGAAAGAAACAAGGCAACTTACCATCCTTTTTAAGGACATGGCAATAAAATTCTCCAGGATTATATATCATACAGACCATAACATCTACTGTTTGATCAACAACAAGCTCAATCCAGGCCCACTCCAATGGATCTACTTTTTCTTCTACACCCAAAGGAACTGTGAAAACAAGATAACATTTAGCAAAGTAATTTAACAAGGGAAGTGAGAGGCAGAGATGCCAAAGAACCTGTTTTTGGAGAACTAAATTTGACATTCTGAGCAACCTTACTGGAAAGTTTAACTGGTCTCACAGTGAACCTTCCTTTGTTAAATTTCTAGGTCCAAATTACACTTCTGGCTCAGCTTCAGCCTGTCAGCTACCCATAAAATCTACAATGACGGGGGCCAGAGTGACAGTAGTGGGTAGGGTATTTGCCTTGCACATGGCCCAACCTGGTTTTGATCCCTGGCACCCCATATGGTCCCCTAAGCACCGCCAGGAGTGATTCCTGAGTGCAGAGCTAGGAGTTAACCCTGAGCACTGCTGGGTGTGCTCAAAATAAAAAGTTGCAATGAACTTTCAGTTCTCAAACTAAGTGCCCTTGACTTAGAAAGAGGATAGGTTTTCAGCATTAGCTTGTCCTCAAAAATGTGAGAATGCACATTCAGGAAACCATCTCTAACTGGCAGATGTGTTACTCACCACTGGCTTCTTTCCTATTACTAGGTTTCTCAGTCATGGCCCCTTGGCCCGCCACAGCGAAACCTGCATCAATGAGGGCTTTGGTCACACTGACATTTGGAGTCACGGAAATGTCCACAAGCTCCACCAGGGAACTGTTTTCCAACTTGTCTGCCACCTTCACTGTGATCATTTTATTCTGTACAATATTTTTCATAAGACACGTAGCTTCTGGAGTCCAAATACCTAGTGACGGCTTTACTCCTTGCAAAGAAGTTTTGAAAGAATGTTAAAGCATTTCTTACAGCCAAGCTAGCATTAAAAAAATTAGCTCTCAATTTCCATCAATTTTAATCAACAACAAACACAAACCAAAAACTTCTACTCAAGCAGGAAGATTTTTCTAAGCAAGAATGGAGGGTAAATGACAAAGAAAAGGACTGTAAAACACTTCCACATAGTGGAAGTTGTATTGGTGGTATTGTTGTATTGGTATGCAATATCCAGAAAAGCAAATCTATAAGAACAGGAATCTATAAAAAGGAAATCATTGGCTTCCTGGGGTGTAGTGGAGGTGAATTAATTATAAATGGACACAAAAGATCTTAGTAGGGTGAAGGAATGGTAATACTTAGTGAATTTACTAAAAGAAATCATTAAATTTTATACCTAGAGCAGTAAACTTTGTGGTATACAAATTATATATCAAAAAACTATTAAGAATATCATAAAAGACAATATAAAACTGGGGTCAAGAAATAGTAGAGCAGTTAAGGGCACTTGCCTAGCATGCACCCAACCGGGGGTTGATCTCTGGCACCATACAGTCCCCTTATCACTGCCAGATGCAGCCATGGAGACCCATCCAGGCTTACTGCCAGTGTGGTCTGGGTAATCCTTGGTACTGCAAGACCCATAACGCCCCATCCTTGAGCCCTTGCACTGAACCAATGACAAGTTGGTCAAGAATAACTGGAGGAGTTTCTGGTCCTCCACTCACTCCAAAAAGTACAAAACAATCCAGGGAGAAATAGTAGTTCCTTACAGCAAGACACCTGTATCACTTTCTGAAAAGTTAATTACAAATCAACAACCTCAATGTTACACCTGATCTATTTATGAAACTTAAGAGCTAAGTGACTTACGAAATAATGTTCAAGCCCCACTGGTAATGAAGTGAATGAAATGATTTGGTTATTCTGATTATCAAAACTGGTCTCTGAAGATGAATGAACAGAACAGTACGTGGTACACTAGTGTGTGAAGGGCCTACTTCCTCTGACCTTTTTGGTGAGTGTGTGAAAGAGTTCAACCTTTTCTGGAGAATATGTATCGCAAACTTAATAATAAAGCACTTCCGCTGAGACCCCCATATACTGCCACAGAGCTAGATTTTTCACCTATTGTTAGGAAAGTCTTGTTAAGTTTGTAAAATTGTATCTTAAAGAACACTGCTAATAATGAGAACTAGAAAATAAATTATGGTAGCGTGAAGGTTGAGTGAAGGTTGTGGAAGTTAATATATTTGTCATGTGCTGATGAAATAAATATATATGGTAAATCATATGGTTATGAGAATAAGGTTGCAAGCAGGCTTCCTTTGCTCCTCACTTCATATAGTTAATGAGCTTTGCTGATATTTCAGACTCTATAAATAGCAAAAAAAATTTCAACTTCATAATGACAGCTCAATTCAATTTCATTTTATTACTAAGATAAGTTCTGTCTAAACACATTGCTTTATCTTCTCAATAATTTAATTTCAATTCTAGTGCTCTAACTTTAGATTTTAAGTATTTTAAGAAGATAGATAGTAAAAACCTCATACCTGCCAGCATACACTTTATAGCTTGCATGGGCAATTCCAACAGCTTGGGAGTTATAGGGCACAATCTTGTCAAACTCAGGATTTCAAAGTTCCCATAATCGACATAACCTACCAATACTGATTCTTCCGAGGCATAAGCCAGAACAGAGGCACGGTACCACTGATCATCCTCTGGAAAAACAAAAAAAGAACATTCTCTAATGGTTTTCCAATTTCTCTCTAAACAAAACATTTTCCTCCCAAGTCAATTATCAATTGTAATAATGAATTTAATTTATGTAAAGAAAATTTAATAACACGCCATTACTTTGGCTCATTAGAAACCACCATCACTACTACCTTACTAGACTTTTTTTAATAAGATTGTTATTCATATGCTTCATCTCCCGTACTCAGCCATCTCATTAGCATGGGAACACACACAAAGGTACTGAGCAGGTTTCACTTCCAAGAATCTGAGTCAACCAGAGTGGTCTGTTGCAACTCAACAATCAACTGATGGACAGTGACTTTTCTCCCTATCTGGCAGGTCACTGAACCATTCTGCAGAGGAGGACAGAGTTGGCCATCCAAATGGATGAGAAAAGCTTTGTAAGACTATGGAAGCAGCAGGACCTGCGCCTGCCACCCTGTACTGCCAGGATCTCTCCGTAGTCCCAAGAAAAGTGACCCAGAAAGAACCCGGGGACATTCAGCATTCATGCAACACTGCAAACAGAAGAGTTACATTCTCTTTCCTTACCTGAGAACTGAGCACAGCAGATATCACCAATGGTTGGATAAAAATCTGAGCGTGGAGATACCTGGCCACAGTACTCGCTAAGGGATGCCTGAAGTTCAGCGAGCTTATCTGCAGACAGAGATGGAACACATCTTAAACTTAAGAAAGGCAGGGTTACACATTCCCTTCATCTTCAAGTCTGGCATTCGGACAGTGCAAATCTGAGAAAGGCACTTACGTCCACTCTGTAGCTGCTGGCAGAAGAAGTCATCTGGTGTCTGAATGTGAGCAACCACACCACAAAACTCATCCCCCACGTTCAGAGTCAACACTTTGGGGATTAGGTCACTTCTGTCAACAACAGTTTTGTTTTCTGACATCACTGGTCCAGCATCATCAGGGTCCTCTGATCAGAAAACAGTAACACCACATAGAAAATTAACTCAAACGGACTAAAGGCCTTGAGATTAGAATCTATGATATACACTGAGGAAAACAAGGGTGTTATTACCCTATAGTTATGGATCTCAGGGATGTTTTCAGTGATGTGATTCCACTGATGAATATGACAAAAATGAATGCAACTATATCAAAACATTTTTACATGCAAAGGAACTAAGGCCAAAAATGAAGCCAACCGAATGGGAGAAAGCATTTGAATATGATGTGTCAGGTAAGGGGCTAACACACACTCATGAAGCTGAGCAACAATAAAAGAGCCCCATTAGAATAAATGGGATAGGAAATGAGCAAACAGACACTTCCACAAAGAGAACATATAGTCAGATAATAGGCGTATGAAAAGGTGCTCTTGATCACTTACTAGAAATGAAAATCAGAACAACAACGAGATAGAAGTGCGAATGGCATACTATCAATAATATGGGCAATAACCAGTGTTGGCAGAGATGTGGTGAAAAAGGAACCATCGTTCACTGTTGGTTGGAATGTTGCCTGGGTTTAGCCTACATAGAAAACAATAATACGGAATTCTTAAAAAATGAAAACAGTAATACTAGCTCTAACCTTAGAGCTAAACTATATGACCCAGTGATTCCTCAATTTTGTTAAGACTTACAAACACCTAAGTTCATTGCAGCACTAAGTATAATAACCAGAAACAACCAAAATGTTCAGTGACAGATGCATGGATAAAGACGACATACATGGTCTATGTATGCAGTGGAATACTATGCAGTCACTAGAAAAAATAAAATGCAGTTCACAGCAACACATATGGAGCTAGACAGTATCACATTAAGCAAAAGAAGTCAGTGGGCACTGAGAAAGATAAACACAGTGATCTCTCTCATGTGTGGAATATAAAGAAAACAGGCCAATGGCAATAGACCCTGAACTTCAGCCAAAACTGAGTCAGTCCACAGAGTGTTAGAAGAGCGGGAGGGGACCTTGAGACATAGGTGGGGTGAATACTGACACTAGTAACAGGTGTGATGCTGGAACACTAGATGCCTGAAATATTGTTATTAAAAGTATTTTAAGTCATGGTAACTTAAAAAACACATGGGAAAAACGTCTTGTTTAGGTTTCATTATACACTGGTAGTCAGACCCTCACATTCTCCTACTTGCATCTCCGGGCACTGATACCTGCTGTTCTTTATTCCCAGAACACAAAGGTCTCTCTCCATGTTCGGGTACAACATTCTTCCAGGGGCTCCCACTCATCCTGCATGTCCTCTGCACCTGTCTGTGCTGCTCACACAATAGCCTGTAAACAAACCTTCCTCCTGAGCATGGTAGTAAGTGATGCTCATGGATTCGGGTTCCTTCCATCAGAGACCGAAGTCACACCTGCCATTACCTATTTTCTAGGAGCAACTTCCCAGCTGCTGCTCCACCTCCTTGACCCCATTCTCTCCTCGGCACCCCCAACTCAGCTTCTCAGCTCTTCCCCTTCCTTACTATTCTCTCCTCACTCTGAATCCCTAAGACACCAACAGCACTTGTGATTGCAACCTCAACTATTACTACTACAGCAGTGTTTGTTTGCATCTCTCTTTTTTCTTTTTTGCTTTTTGGGTCACACCCAGCGATGCTCAGGGGTTACTCCTGGCTCTGCACTCAGGAATTACTCCTGGCAGTGCTCAGGGGACTATGTGAGATGTTGGGAATCAAACCTGGGTCAGCCGCGTGCAAGGCAAACGCCCTACCCGCTGTGCTATCGCTCCAGCCCCGTGTCTCTCTTTTTTAAGGGCAAGAAAAACCCTGTGAGTTTTTCAACAGATTTGCCACACCAATATTTCTATTTCAGGGATATCACATAGTAAATAATGAAATAATACAAATAGAAGACAAGCGCTAAAATGAGGAAAGTGGTTCCAGTTGTCTATGAATGATGAGAATTCCTGTGTTAAGAAGGGGCAGTAAGGGAAAGAGGGTCACATACAAAAAGTATTTGGGAAGAATAAACTTAAAGGGGAAGGGATGGGAAAGGAAGAAGGTAGATTTAAGGATGAAAAATTGTCACAGAAGCCACCCAACAATCATTAACCTGACCATTACCTCTGAGTAAGAGACTATAAAGTATTCCTACATTTAAAGTAATTAGGAAAGGGGGCTGGAGCAACAGCACAGTGGGTAGGGCGTTTGCCTTCTATGTAGCCAACTCAGGTTCGATTCCCAGCATCTCATATGGTGCCCTGAGCACTGCCAGGAGAAATTCCTGAGTGCAGAGCCAGGAGTAACCCCTGTGCATCTCTGGGTGTGACCCAAAAAGAAAATAAAGTAGTAAAGGAGCAAACTGAGAAAAGACTGTTAAAAAAAAAAAACACCAAAGGCTAGGCAATGAAATAAATGATGTACTGAAAAAAAAATTTCTTTGGGTTGTATTAGTACTAAATAAAAAAGACTATACACATAAGTAGAACTAGAAGAAGCACCACTCGAGAACAGAACGTGATGATCTTACTTATCTTGGCTCAAGTACTTAAAGAAGAAAAACATAATCACAGGAATGTCAGGGCGAGGGAGATCACCCAAAGGGCAGGAGCACACAATCCACATGCAGGAGCCCATAGCTATACCACCTATTCTGCAAATACTTCCATGTGTGCCTCCCCCACACCCCATGAAAAAAAGTCAAAACAGAAACACACAGAAATGTTAGCTAGGAAGAGAATCCTTTAACCTAAAATCACAAAAGTTATCACCTGTAACTACTGATAATTCTCATGTCAAGGATTAGTATAAAAGAAAGGGAAGGAAAATAGCAAAGTTTGAGATTAAATATTTTTAAATGCAAAATGATTATTTTTATCTGAAGTTTACAGAATGGTTAAAATTTTCAATAATTATGATCGTCATAACTGTGCCCTTTCTTTTAGCAGAACAGATATTCTTCAATAACTGACCATTTTGTTGTTCATCAGTATTTTTGTATACTCACTTTGATCTGTACTTTGTTTCTTAGAGTCTTGTCCCTTGGGTGTTAAGCCATATCCCATTTCTATAAGCACGTGGTCCAAGAGTTTTCCTAGAAGTGATTAAGAAAATAGATCTTCAATGAGAAATTATACCAAAAATTAAAAAGAAAAGCAAAACACAGAACATGTCATACTTAGCAATTATCCTCAAACAGATAAAAAGACAAAAAAAATTCCAATGTATTTCCATTTCCACAATTTTAACACTATGTACTTATAGTCTCAATACTAGAAAAAGACAGTTCAGTGAAGTTGTGTTATACACACTAAAAAGAGGCTGAATTCAGAGGATTACTTGAGTTTATCAGTAAAGGAGTAGCAATCTGGAGCAGACTTTCTAATTTTTATATTAAAAGTTGAATGTAATTACCTACGTACTATTGTCTAATATCTAGCTTTTTAATCCACCTGATTCAATAAACTGTTGCAAAGTCTCTTGCCAACTGCAAGAGCAGGGCCAAAACCATATTTTCAGTCAGTCCCATTCTGACTGAATGCACAGTGACACTCACTTAGTCTCACTTCAAACTTCTACTACTTTTCTGGCAATAGGTAATGACTCAGTATCACATTAAATGCCCCATTTATCAATGTTGGTTTTTGGGAAGTAGGGACAATACCCAGTGATGCTTGGGGCTTACTCCTGGCTCTCACTCCTGGTGGGCTCAGGGGACCATATATGGTGTCAGGACTGAACTCTGGTCAGTGGCATGTAAGTCTAGCACCTTACATGATGCACTATTGTTCTGGCCCTTTAACCAATTTCTCAGCATAGTTGGTGGACTGTACTTATCTTGGGGCACTTTAGGATTGCTAGATAATTAGGTACTTAAACGCTCCATTTAAAAAGAAAAATTCAGATTTTACCTGAACTTTGCAGCCTAACATCCACAGCAAAGGTAACTACTTCCTCTTTTAAGATGTCAACAATCTTTAGAGAGCAGAACTGTTCCATTAACATTGATTTAGTAGCTTTGATACACTCATTGCTCCAATTTCCCTCCACTGGGATAACATTGGCTACACAGCACCTTATGGCCTGAAAGATGTTGTACAAGTTACTAATAAAATTGGAACTTGAAAATGACTATTGTGTGATAATTTTCAAAAATAGTGTACTCAAGCTAAAAATGCATCAAAGTATTCAAGTGCTAACTGGACAAAAATTTTAAGTATAATGATTTCTCCTGATACTCTACACATAGTATTCTTCCTTTGAGGGCTTTAAGTTTGTGGGAAAAAGAATTCTTTAATTACAAATGCTTCCATATAATGTAATACAAATACTTCCAGATAATATAACACAGAAGCAACTTTTTCATGAGCATATTGATAGGCTATGCCTTAAAAGGGCTAACAAATTCTCACCAAAAGCAGTACATAAACAAGGGCTAATAAAATAGAGCCAAGAAAACTAATTAGTATTTAAATATGCCAATTGGAAGTTTTTAAAGCTATAAAGATGGTATAATCGGGTAAACAGCTACTGTGTCCACTGAAACGCTCAAACTGCTCCTCTGGGACACCATCAAATAATGTACAATGAACACTCACACAGGGAGGAAATAAGTCAATGCTTCTGTTTAGCTGGTGAATTCTGTCCACAGGAATTTTTTCTTCATTTCCATAATCAATATATAAGACTTGAGCCTTCTTCTGCAGCATATCCACATCTTTTATTGCTACTCTGTTCCAAGTCTGAAAGTAAAATATACTGATGCACTACCTGATAAGCCATTTCTCCCTCTGAGGCCTAAAAGCTCTTCACCAATCTACAGAAGATGCAAAGAAAAGGCTTTTGTTCTGAGGTATTCAATTAACAAGTGAACGTGGTGGTCAGAAATTCTCCTCATTATGTACTGAGAACAATTCAATCAGCAGCACATCTGGTTTCCAAGTTGGTCCAGTCAGTCCCCTTGATCATACGCCAAGAACCCAGCTCACCAATAAACATAAGCTCCATGACTAGGAGCCAGCAAACAGCAACTGAGTGGTCTATCAAGAGAGCTAGAGGGCTGGGCCATGGAGAAGTAACCAAACTATCCTGGAATACTGACTTGAGGAAGAGAACCAGGAGGATACCCGGCATCTCCTGTAAGTCCCCAACACCACATTACAATCTTTGATTGTGTCAACTCAACACCAGAGTCAATTGAAAACATCTTGTTAAATAATTCCTGTCATCAGGGATTGGTTACCTGGTCCACTGTATACTTGGCAACACACACTTCCCCCTTAACAGGAATATAATCATCTTCATGCGCCTTATTTGCATATGTTTCCTTCAAGCTTGCAGAGAGCTGGTTCATGTATTCTAAAACTTCTGAAGAATACAACTGCACATGGAAATCTCCCGGGTGTTTGAATTCGGTAATTGTACCCTTTGAAAGAGGGAGAAAGTGTAATGACTCACTGAGAACACAGCAGATGTGCACCTTACAGCTTCAGAACGAGATACCCAAAGCACCGTACAGAGTTCTGGAGGTCTTTAATGGATTTTAACAGCAACCCTTCGTATCTATCTTCTAAACCCGACCTGAAGCCAGGAGACAGGGCTTGGGGTGGGCTCAGGTGGTAAAGTACACACGCCTAGAACACTGGCACCACCTGGATCCCCAAGTGCCACAGTTATATGTGTGAGAGTCCCCAGCACCAGAGTGTAAAATTAGAAAAATAGGGAACGAGGAAGCAAAGAAAAAAACCCACTACAGTTCTTTGGATCATTTTGCAAATTAAATAAATACCTTTATTTCCATAGTTTCCCTGAGTTGCAGACTTCTCAAATCAGAAAACATTATTTTATCAGCAGAAATGGCTATTTCTTTAGTAACTCCAAGAGGATAATCACTCTAGTATGAAAAAGACACATAAACTAAGTTGTAAATAAGCATGCTTCAGTGATACTTTCACATTTTTCTGAGTTGGGGCCTAACTCAGGCTTGACTAGAGAAAAGTGGAGGCCCTCAAGGGCCACTGAAATCCACTACTGGCCACCATTACATACACATACAGGGAGCACCCAAGAGCCAGGCCACAAGTGGATTGTACTTAATGCTCCTTGGATCATACTAAAACTACTACACAAAGTCCAGGCAACATTTTTCTTAGTGACTGGAGACAACTACAAAAAAGATTCTTCTGTGCCCAAATGATGTTCTTTTGAGACATGGTCAGGCTGGGACCGCACTCAGCAACAGAGTGCTTACCCTGTATGTGTGAGGCTCTGGGTTCAATCCCTGGTAATACACACACCCCTCACTGCTGTGTACACCCACCCCCCACCCACTCACACATCAATTTTTGAAGGCTAGGCAAAATAATTCAAAAGTTCCCTGCCCCCAACTCCCAAGACATTCACAAAGGTAAACAGATATATTCCACAGGTAATATTTCCTTGGAAGAAAACACTGATGAGAAACAAATTATTTCACTTAGCTTTCTATCCTCTAATTTCAATAAAGGGGAATCCTTCAAATTTATCCTAAGGCCAATGAGTGTCATACCTCTTTTTTTACTTCTGTGTTCTTTGCTTCAAGAGATGACTTAGTTTCTTCAAGTTTTGGGGAACTGAAATAAAGCAACTCATTTACAACTTTTGAAAACGAGGAGGATCAGTTATTAGGAGAGATCGTAAGATCAAATTCTCTATCAACAAAATCCAGAAGGCCAAATGCACCTGACACTGGACACTCACAGGTGGGCGTTCTACTCAGATGTGCAAAAGCTGCTTAAGCAAAGGGGGTGACCCTACTCCAAGCCCCAGTTGTCTCATGTCTATAATGGAGATATCCCCACAATATCTAATTGGAGGCTTGAGTCTCAAGCATGGGCCTACACATGAAATTTTGTCACTGGAGATTATTAAGCAAATCAAGTTGATGTCCTTTAAAGTTGGCAGAGCTCCACCTTACTCAAATTCAGCAAATACAGGATACTCAAAGTCGAGCTCTCTAAACATCCAGCTCACTTTGGGTCCCCAACTTTAACACAAACTATCTAAGATGTCTACACTGGTGAGAATAGTTCGCAGAACTGTAGGTTCAGATCTGCACGTTAGGTCCTAGAAGTCAAAAATAACAACAGTCACTGCAGTTACGGTCTGATTAAGGGAGTCATCTTTGAACATTCTCGTGAAGGGGGAGGACTGGCACGTACTTTTGTTGCACGGGCTTACACACGATGCTGTGCTCGGACCAGTCCCTCCTCTGGCAGGTGGTGGAGCAGTAGTATGTTTGCTTGCACTGGGAGCACCTCAGTGAGCCTGTGCGACAGAGCCCGTGACATCAGTGAGGTTTCACTCCAAATGTTTGTGTTGAGATCAAGACATTTTCAAAGACAGGACATGCCAAACATAATATTAAATATACCAAGAGGATTATTTGAAGAGAATTATGCTGTTTGTGACCAGGTGCTAAGATCAAAGGGGTAAAGCGCTCTCAAAAATGCAGAGACAAAGGAGGACCAGGTTGAAGAGGGAGGGAGAAATGGGAGTCCAAAGAACAATGTGACAGCCACAGGACAAAGGGAAAGGGTGCTGTGTGGTCCTTACAACTATAGCACCATGAAGAAAAATCCCAGAAGAAAAAACAAGGGAGAGAATCACACCCCCAAAACAAGAAAGGTTTGGAAATAAGAGAAACCGTCCGAATAAGCATCCAGGCAGAAGAAAACAAGTTTTTTTTAAAAAATAGAACAGGGGCCATAGCATAATAGTACAGCAGGTGGGGCATCTACTTTGCGCCAGGTTGACCCAGGTTCGAACGGTCCCTGGCATCCCATAGGGTCCCCTGGGACCACCAGGAGTGATCCCTGAGCTCAAAGTCATGAGTAAGCCCTGAGCATCACTAGGTGTGGTCTCAAAACAAAAACAAACCAACCCAAAGAAACAACAACAACAAAAAAGAACAGACTAAATGTGTGTGTGTGTGTGTGTGTGTGTGTGCGAGAGAGAGAGAAGAGAAGAGAAGAGAAGAGAAGAGAAGAGAAGAGAAGAGAAGAGAAGAGAAGAGAAGAGAAGAGAAGAGAAAAGGTGTCCGCCATAGAGGACTGGGGACATTGGTGGTGGGAAATGCGCAATGGTGAAGGATTGGGTGTTGGAAGATTGTATGATTGAAACCCAATCATGAACAATTTTCAACTTTATTTCACAGGATTCAATAAAAGGGGGAAAAATGAAAAGAAAATAATGTTCAGAATTCTATCAGGAAAATGTACACTGAAGCTACAGTGATATTTCACTGTACAACCTGAGGGAACAATGGACATATATCCCCAATAGAAATGAAGGAGAATGCTTTATTTTGGGAAATGGTTGGGTGGTTTCTTATAAAGTTCTACATATGCCTACCCTTGGTCTGGATAATCCTTGGGCTTGGATCCATTATGAACCCAAGAAAAACTGAGAAAGGGCCAGGTGGATGGCTCAAAGGGCAGGAGCACATGCTTTGTATGCAGAAGGCCCAGCACAACATTATCTTAGAACACTGTGGGATCTCAGCATTGAGCAAGGAGTAGTGCCAAAACAGAAAAGAAAACTAAAAACATTATCTCCACCAAAAGACTTTACAAAACTGTAGAGAGCTGGGCTTGTAAACAGCCAAAACACTAAGCACAAGCAAAATGTCCAAGAGAACAAATAAATGGTCTGTGGTGTAAGTGTATGACAGAATTACACAGTAATAAATAATGTACTGTGTAATTAATGTGAGTTAATTTCAAATATATCATTCTAAGTTTTAAAAAGCTTAAACAAAAGAGTCCTTACCATCTGGTTCCATTTATATAAAATCCTGTAATTGGCAAAATCAATTTATGGTGAGAAAATATCAGTAGAATATCTCTCAACAGCCTTTGGGAGAATTCAGTGACGGGGTAGGAATATTAGGAAAGTTTCTTTGATAACAGAAAATAGTTTAAATCTTAAGAGGGGTGCAAATTTGTGAATTTCAAAGCATGCAAGTTTTACCTTAAAAACAAGAACCACAATATAAAAGGTGGGGGCTCAGCAGCAATGCACATGCCTTGCATGTGTGCGGGCCAGGGTTCAATCCCTGCCCCTGCACAGAAGTAATAGGTCAGAACAGGAAGGCACAGATGAACAAGACTACAGGATACTGGTAGCTGTGGTTTGTTAGATGTATGGTGCATACATACTATTCTGTTTATACTTTACATATCTCAAAATAGCTGAGAGCAACATGCTTACCAAACAGCCCACAGCGATGGCAAGTTGTTGACCGAAAAGGCGATGCTAAGGAGTTGAACAGCGCTGGGTTGTTTATGGACAATGAATTCTCAACCAACTCATGTATTTTTTTTGACTTTGCCGGAGACACATTATTTCCAGGTTTCTGTTAAAGAAAAGAGAATTGCAGTATTAAAACATGGCAATAAGGCCTTTTTTTTTTAAAATACAAAACCAGGAGAAAATTTCTCTTCTGGAAAGAAAATATATCCACTTTTCTGACATTAAGCACAAAAAAACTGTGGGCTTATAAAATAAACACAGGCACCTTTTGAAATAAGTCTAGGGACCAGTTAGGAACTGGGGTCCAGAGACCAGGAAGGTGGTAAGTTCCTTGAGGTTGCCCTCACACATTCATTCACATTCACACCTCCTGGAGGTACTGTTTATTTTTACATCAAATATCCCAGACCAGGATGCTGGAGACTCCATCAACTCAGAAACCCCAGAGGCACAGACAATCATGTAAAGCATGCTCTTTCCACCAAAAGGACAGGAAAGGCAGCCCAGCGGGGGAGCAGGCTTTGATCAGTAACTGCTCTTCTCCAAATAAAACCCACAGCCCCTCTTACCCACCAGCCAAGGGAGACTGGGCTCAAAGGTCTCTGCTGCTTGCTTCCCCCAACCCAACCCTGTTAACCCCCCACAAGCAGTAAAGGCCCATCCAGGAGGGAATCTCCTGCCCGGGGACTCCATGGGAACCAGGTCCCCACCTAGTGCTACTAGTTGTGCCAGCCTCCCCTCTGCCGTGGCTTGGGAGAATTAAGGACAGGCAGGAGGACTTTCTCCATGTTTCTCCAGGCGATCTGACCACCAGTCTCTGCCCGCCTGCTCAGCCTCTCCCTACGTCACCCTTTGAGTCTGAGCGATCACAAGGTATTCCCCTCGCACAGTCAGTAGGGGAGAAGCTGAAACAACCACCCTCATCTAGCAGCAAAAAGAGAACCCTTTAGGGTGTCAACAGAGGCGAGTGGGGTACGCAGATCCAACTCCAATCTGACAGCACCCCTACCCACCTCTATGCTCTTCCCTGGTGGAGCTGGGCAGGCAGAAGTTGCCTTTCACAGTTTCAATAAGATACAGAGCTTCACAATTCAAATTTCAACAGAAAATAACCAGTCATTCACAGTCATACTGGAAAAAAAAATCTAAGAGCATTTAGCTCATTTGGTAATGATTTTTAGGTGATAATCAACAAGGAATTATGCACTTTTGAACAAATAAGAAGAATCTCAGCAACACACACACAAGAGAGAAGAAGTGGATAGTTATAAACTGAAAAGCAGAGACAGGGACTTAACAACATAAAGGTGGGAACAGAGGCATGAATCCCTAAACTTTGTATAACAGAGACAAAATCAGAACATGGATGTGAAAAAGAAAATTGGAGTCTCAGGGTCCTGTGTGGGCTGTAGTAACAGAGGCTCTTCCGGAGAGACAAGGCTGCACTTAAGTAGCACTGTCCTCCTGCTGTTTATCTATTTGCTCAAGCGGGCACCAGTAATGTCTCCACTGTGAGACTTGTTACTGTTTTTGGCATATCGAATAGGTCACAAGTAGCTTGCCAGGCTTTGCCGTGCGGGTCGGATACTCTCGGTAGCTTGCAGGGTGGAGGAATCAAACTTGAGTCGGCTGCGTGCAAGGCAGACGCCCTACCCGCTGTGCTATCGTTCCAGCCCAAATGTCAGAATTTGGCAAAAGATACAAACCGACAAATTCAAGATGAATGGGCTCCAAACAAGAAATAAGAGAAACAACGTTAGCATGCTTCTTAATAAAATTTTATAACGCTAAAAGACAAAGGGGAAAAATCTTGGAAGCAGAGAGGGTAACAATTCCTGACCTAGAAGGAAAAACAATTCAGAATTGTTTTTACATTGGACAGCAGAAGGCCAGGAAGAATAGCATAATATTTTATCTGGTGCTAAAGAGAAACAAACTGTTCAACTGAGAAATTTACCCAGGAAAAATATTCTTCAGGAATAAGGAGGAAATTAAGACACTCTCTGAGAAAAAAAAGTTAAGAATTTGTCACCAGCAGATATATCCTCAAAGAATGGCTACAAATTAAGTTCTGTAAAGAAAAACGACAGAGGAAGAAATAATAGAACAAAAGGACAGGAAGAATATGGTCTGAAGTAACGTTTACATAAAAGATTTTCCTTTTGACTTTTCTATGTTTACCAGCAACTGAAGCCGTAAAATTAGGGCATTTCTGAGCAACACTGCATTGGCAGCCCTCGCACTGAACCTCCCCTGCGAAGTGTGAGTAACCAGCCAGAGTGTCACTATCCAACAATCCAAATGCCCTACTTGCAAATTATAATACCTTCCAAAATGGTTCTAAATCTAGGTAGAGAAAATCACAAATAGAGGGGGTAATGGTATCAGTGGATAGTGGTAAGTGGGATTTACATAGTTTAATATCAGCACAACCACGGTCACGGTCCTCCCATTGTTCATCGATTTGCTCGAGCGGGCCCAGTAACGTCTCCATCATGAGACTTGTTGTTACTGTGTTTGGCATACCGAATACGTCACGGGGAGCTTGCCAGGCTCTGCCGTGCGGGCAAGATACTCTCGGTAACTTGCTGGGCTCTTTGAGAGGGGCGGAGGAATCGAACTCGGGTCGGCCATGTTGGCTGCGTGCAAGGTAAACACCCTACCGCTGTGCTATCGCTCCAGCCACAGGTAAAGCTATTGAAAGAAATGCATTAAAAATACTATAGATCAACCAAAATGGTATTATAGAAAGTATTCAAGTAATGTACAAAAAGTTGGAATGAAAAAGGATAAATTGAAAATGAAGCAAAAATGTAAAGTTTAAATCCTCGATTATCAAATGTCTCAAGACTGATAAAAAGAGAACTATAGAACATTACCCAACCATATGCTGTCTCTAAGAAACTCATTTCAAATATAACATACAAGAGGAGATGCATATACTAATTAAGGAAAAGGAGAGGGTATATTGATCATAAAGTATATTTAAGAGTAAAGCAAATTCCCACACAGTAAAAGGGGCTCTATGATGATAAAAGGGTTAATACAACAAGACAGAGAGATCTTAAGTGTGTATGTACCAAACAGCACTGTAAAATGTCAAGCAATGTTGAATTCAAGAAAAAGACTTTAATTAGACTTTAATATCCCTCATTCAATAGTTGAAAGCAGATAATCAACAAAAGCATAGAACTTAGCATTACTTGCAACAAACCGAATTTTATCCAACAATGACTGAAAGCACTTTTCAGGTACCAATAGAGCATACACTAAGACCAATCACATTCTAGATTAAAAACATTAGCTAGGGTCACTAAAAAAAATCTTTTAAATTTAGAATGGAAATAATAGAGGGGATATTTTCTGACCACAAAAGACACAGAAATCAGCAACAAGGATAATAATCTCTACTATCTAGAAATTAAACATACTTAAATCATGAATCAAACACAAAAATACAACACTTTAAATCTGTAGTTAACAAAGTATTGCCAAGAGGGAAATAGTAATAAATTCACATATTGGAAAAGAGGCAAATTTCCAGTCAATAACTTAAATTCCCACCTCAGGAATCTAAAAAGAAAAACGCTAAGTCCAAAGCAAGCAGTAGGAAATAAAAACAGAAATAAAATTGAGAGTAAAAATTGGAAATAAATCCATGAAACAAAGATCTAGTTTTTAAGTTGTTAATAAAGCTGATAAACCTCTAAGCAAGACAAAGAATAAAATTAAAAGACAAATTACCAATATTATGATTGAAATGAAACATAAGATCTCACGTCATAAAGCACATAAAAGTACAATGGTAATTTAGTGGAGAAAAGAAAAAATCAATTTCAACAAACAGTGGTGATACTAGATGCTACCATGCTGAAATAAGAACAAAAATCAGTGACTCAAAGTCTCCTGATTTAACTGAAAATGAACAAAAAAAAATAGAAAATTTTTTAAAAAAAATACCAGTTATTGGGGCTGGAACGATAGCACAGTGGGGAGGGCGTTTGCCTTGCACGCAGCCGACCCGGGTTCGATTCCCAGCATTCCATAGGATCCCCCGAGCACCACCAGGGGTAATTCCTGAGTGCATGAGACAGGAGTAACCCCTCTGCATCGCCTCGCCGGGTGTGACCCCAAAAAGCAAAATAAATAAATAAAATACCAATTATTTTCTGGATAAAAAGTTGGTTACAAGTTCTTAAACGGGACATGAAGAGCATAATTCAGAGAAAGAAAAAGTGATCAGATAATTAAAATTAAAACTTTCTCTTTTCAGAACTTTCAAAGCAGCCATTGAACAATCACGAAGTATAAAACAGTGTATTAACAAAAAAGGAAAAATGAGTGCCTTCCTGCTAACAGAGCATACACAGTTGTAAAATGCATAGTTTCTGAAGAAGAATCTCCGGTTCTGTCTACGACTAATGGTTTTATGGTCTATAAAACTAGATAATGTTAACTGTACTTTTTATATTATTTCATCTTCTAAATTTAGAAATGAACTTGACCTTGTCTTTTCGTGACTTTCCACAAAGGAAAAAAAACTCAGCAGTAAATTTTCAAATAGAAAATGTACGAAAGAAGAAAACCTTTCACCAAGAAGTGTCTTTATAGCAAAGATATTCCTCCTAAGCCATTAGGGAATTGAAAACCAGAATAACAATAAGATATCACAACTATGAGAAGAGGAAAATAAAAAATACTAACATCACAAATGCTAGTAAGAGTGCAGAATAAAGACAAACTGGATCATTCACATACTTTTGGTTAAAATATAAAATGATGTAGTCATTCTGGAAAATACTTGAGACCGTGTTTTAAAAACTGGACAGTTACTATATAACCCGAAAATTGCACTTCTGGGAATTTACTGTGGAGGGTGGGGGGGGGGAATAGGCTTATCGTCACAAAATAAGCGCAACAAAAAACCAAGAACCTGCACATGAGTTTATTAGTTTGAGAATTTCAGGTGCAATAGCCCAAACTGAACACAATCCAGATGTACTTTATTGGGTGAATAGTTAAACCAACCGTGGAAAACAACACACAATGTTGGGACACTAAGATACAATGCCAGAGAATTACAGAATGAAAAAATGTCCAACCCCCAAAGATGACATACAATGTGATTCTATTAAGATGACATCATTCAAAAGCTGGAATTGTGGAAATCTGGATTGCATTAGTGGCAGTCAGGAGGTAAGGACCAAGTAGGGAAGGAAGTAGATGTGGCCATAAAAGGCACAGAAGGAATCACAGTGATGTTAATAGCCCCTATGTTGACTGTATCAATGTCCGTATTCTAATTGTGATATGAATCTACATTTATGCAGCATGTTAAACAGGGAGAGATCGGATAAAGGCTAAATAGGATCTCTTTTCTTTCTTCGAATTGTGAATCTATCATTACCTAAAAGGGAAAGATGTGTCTTTCAAGGTACTAAGTTAAAAAAAAAGTCTGACCTTGAATAATATCTGCAAACTTAATTATTATCACAATACAAAAATATCACAAAAAAATCACAAAAAAAATAAAAATCATAACTCACACTATTTACTTCTTTGGGTGGTGAACTGCTTCCAGCATTTAATGGTGACAAGGAGTTTCCTGGGGAGAGAAAACATAATTTCTAATTAAAGCCAACTATTAATTTATTCTTACAAGTGCAAAGTACCATAACTAAACAATATCCAAATGATAAAACTATATTGCAATTACCTTAATGCTATACTATCAGTAAGCAATATCCTTCTCTTTGCAATGAAATACAAGATATCTAAGATCCCTGACTACTACTGTAATCTTGGCTGTGAGCTAGAAACTGTTTTAGTGTTTTTGGACTTCGAACTTGTTCACATTTTTAGAAAGTGAGGCACTGAAATTTTGTTTACATGTATTATCTCTACCAATATTTATAATTACCAGAATACCTAGAATTAAAACTAATTATTTTTCAGAGGCCAGAGTGATAGTATGGTGGGGAGGAAGCTTGTCTTGCATGTAGCTGACCCAGGTTTGATCCTCAGCATCCCATATGGTCCCTAAGCACTACCAGAAGTTGATTTCTGAGTGCAGAAACTGAAGTAACCCCTGAGCACTGTCAGGTGTGGCCCAAATCAACAAAACAAAAACCATAAATAACCCTATTTTTCATATTAAAAATTAAAGCTAGAATATAAAATATTTTAATGTATTCTATGTTGATAATGCTCCGTTTTTAATTTTTATATTATTTTTGCTTATTGAGTCACACCTGGCGATGCACAGCAGTTACTCCAGGTTCTGCACTAAGGAATTACCCCTGGTGGTGCCCGGGGAACCATATGGGACGCTGGGAATCAAACCTGGGTCGGTTGCATGCAAGGCAAATGCCCTACCCGCTGTGCTATTGCTCCAGCTCCACTCTGGTTTTTTTTTAAACAAGGGCCACACACATGTATTCAGAAGCCATCTGGTGCTGGGGCTTGAACACAGGGACCTGCACAAGATAAGCATACACTCAGGCATTTGAGGCATCTTTCTGACCCACTGTTGACAGATTTGTTAGGGGGGGATAGGGTCCACATCTGGTAATGCCCAGCTCTTGCTCCTGGCTCTGAACTCAGAAGTTACTCCTGCTGTGCTCAGGTGACAGGGATCTAACCTGGGTAAGCTGCATGCAAGGCAAGCACCTTACCCACTGTACTACCTCTCCAGTCCCTAGATTTTTTTTTTACAATTGACTCATTTTATTTTCAGTTATAGGTATTTTTCTTTTTATTGAATAACGATGGTCTACAGTTACAAACGTTTCATGTTGGAGTTTCAGTCATACAATAATCGAACACCCATCCCTCCACCAGTGTACATTTTTTACCACCAATGTCCCCAGTATCCTTCCCCAACCCCATTCTACTCCTCCCTCTGCTTCTACGAAGATAATTAGCCCCTAGAATTTTTTTTTAGCCCCTAGAATTTTTTTTGGGGGGGGTCAAAGCTCTTTATTCACCAGTGGGGGTGGGGAAAAGGGTGTCTTTTGGGGAGAGTCGGACTCCGACGTCCTCGGCTGGCCGGGATCTCCACAGAGCCGCAGAAAGCTAGCCCCTAGAATTTTAAAAACTATTTTCCACAGACAATTCCTCCACAAATTGAGAAAAATGGTATTTTTGCCCTTCTCTTTAATATTCCCTAAACCAATTAAAGTTGCATTTGTGTATCTGCTTTAGCTTTCAATCTGTTGGGATGTTGATTTGGAGTATCTGAAGGAAATCTGCCTCACACAGATATATGCAGTTGCACAATACTGCAAGGCAGCCATCCTGTTACTAGTGTTCTGTACGCAGTCACATGTACCTATGATTAAGCCAGAGAAATAAAGTCAGGGCCTGAGAGACAGAACAATGGGTGTGGTGCTTGCCTTGCAGAGGGTCACCAGGTTCTATTCCCCACACCCTTAATCGCAGTGATCCCTGAGCATGGAGCCAGGAGTAAGCCCTCAACACCACGTGGTGTGCAACCCCGGGTCCCTCGGGAAAGAAAGTCAAGATAAAGCCTGTAGTTTCCACTCACCTGTCGGCAAGTTCTTCCTATCTCCTTTTGCTCCAACCGCTTCCCCACTGAGGCCATTAGGGTTTGAGGATACCAAACTGTCTTCCTGACTAGCCAAATACTGTTTGGTTTGCTCACAAAGCAAAAAATTGTTCTTTTTATTTCCATTCTCTGGGCTCTTCAACCTGAAATTGGGATGGTTAGCATGTCCTCCAGGACTTCTTAAAGACTCATGTGGCGGAAGCTTGCTTTCATTTTTTTCAAAATTAAATGGTTCTGTCATTTTACAAGTAGATGCCTCCAAATTATTTCTTGACATCATATGAAGTGGAAGTTTAACACTGATAGAATGCTAAGGGATGACATGTATTTTTAAAAATCAACTTTTAATTATGAAAGTAGATGAACCACAGGCCCAGATGGTGATTTCTTTCTATGGAACAGATAATTCTCATGAACGATGCAAAGCAGGTATGACGTTGATTAGCAAAAAGCCGGACCTATAAACACAAAAAAGAAAATTATTTCAAGTACAAGTTCCAAGTTACACTGAATTCACCAGACAAAAAGACTGGTATGTCACTGCAGAATTTGAAACCAACAACAGGAATAAAAATGGACCTTCATAGTTTTTGGTTTGTGCTATACTCAGTGAAGGTCGGGGGTTACTCCTGGCTCTGCACTCAGGAATCACTCCCGGTGGGCTTGGAACCATATGGGATGCCCGGGATCAAACCTGAGTCAGCCATGTGTAAGGCAAGTGCCCTGTCCACTGTACAATCTCTCCGGCCCCAGGAACTTCATTTTTCAAAAGAACAACTTCTAAACAAGAGTCAACAAATTTAAACCGTAAAATGGCACAATCCAATTGCTTAATTGGTGTCAGCACCTACCTCTCCAGCCTCTGGGCAATTCGTTTGAGGGTGCTCTGTGTGATAACATGCTGAGCCCAGCACCTAGGACACCCTGATTATGTGGCATCTGCTGGGGAAATGCTCTTTTCCAGTCATCCCTCAAAATTTGCCTCAGTTAACTCCCCACTCAGCTAACTTTACCCAAATCCTCTGCTCTCATCATCTCCACCTGAGCTTCCATAATTGAAATGATTATAGAGACCCCTTAGGGACACTGTTGGTTCTTTCTTACTCTGAAAATAAGATCCATACACTGCTGCAAAATAGCCACATTCTCAGCTGGTCTGTGGGCAGAAAATATCCTGTGCAGGAGAAGTAATAAAAGTGATCTAACAACTTTTATTTCTGAAGGTGTAACCTTCAGCTTTGTAGACTATGGACAAATTTCTGCCCATCCTGTAACTTTCATGGAGGAAAAAGTCCCAGAGAGACAAACAAAACTATCATGAGTAATATCCAAAGGGCATTTTAATGTGGGTGCTTTGAATGATGAAAAGCAGAAAAATCCTCCTTCAATGGCATCCTAAAATTTCTATTTTATTTCATGCTTTAAATTAAGCCTAGCTTAATCCAATAACAACACAGGAAACATAGCAAAGTCATTTGTTAAAAAAAAGTTCCTGAGCCAGGGAAGCTGCTTCATGTGCTGGAGGGCATGTTTTATGGCCGGGAGGTCTGTGTTCAATCCAGGGCATAGGCTGACTGCCAAGCATGTCCCCTGAGCACTGGCCAGCTTGGCCACAAAATGAAATAGAGATAAAGAGGCACACTCAATGGCGGGTGTGGAACAGATCCTTGGAAGGCTGGGAATGAAGGTCTACAATTGAGTAAGTGCTGTTTAGTGGGAGATCTGCAGCTGCCAAAGAAAGCACACCTGTGGCCTTCCAAGTATATCTAATCAGAGGATCAGACCAAGACTACAACAATGCATGCAAAAGAAAAAGGCAATTATCAGAGAGAAAGAACCTTCAGCCCCTGCAACTCAAGACTCTATACAAGGAACATGCATGAAAATGCTAGGATAAGGGCAAGGAATGCGTTTCAGGGTAAGAGCATATGCCTTGCATACGTGAGGGGCCCCTGAACATTGCAGGGCACTAGTAGCCCTAGGGATCCACAGCATTGGTGGGCTGGGCCCCAACTCAGAACATCAGGTCTGCAAGTCCAGGACAAGTAGCTCCAGGCATGACCTTAGGATCCTCCCAGAAAGACACCCATTATTGTGTTATATATATATATATATATATATATATACACACACACACACACACACTCTCTCTCTCTCTCTCTCTCTCTCTCTCTTAAGAGTCTTAAAATGTTGCTAACCACTCATCTGGTAATTACTTTTAAAAATCATGCTATTAAAATAGCCTTAAACATCAAAAACATCCTGTAAATATGAGCATGTAAAATAGGAAAAATAGGAAATAATGATTATGTACTACCATTTAGAAACAATATATTAGAGGATCAAGTGAAAAATCAGAAAAATACTGTATATTCAACGTAATACCTACAACTCTCACCCCAACTCCAAAAAAGATGCCATGTATCTTTAACAAATGAGTATTCTGGAGTTGATGCACAGTTAATGACAGTGTTTTTGGTACCCCCCAACCGAAGTTTTACATAATGAATTACACATAATAGGGGAGAAGCCATTTTGAAGATCAAAACATCATTTCACACTAAATTAAGCCACTTTCCCCCTAAAATGTGCTTGCTTCTAAACCAAGCAAAGGCACACAATAATATTTAAGCCACAAAATTAGGTTACAGTCCTCTCCACAAGCTACCGGAGGGCCCTTCGCTATGCACCGTGTCAATCCTGAGCTCGCCTTTCCTACGTCTCCTTGGTTAGCAAGTCTGACCCTCAGTCCAGAGCTCCCTCCTGCCCAATGGAGTCAAGTTCCACCTGTCAACTTGATTTTTTAAATTCTAAGAATATAAAACCCACATCTTATATTTTGAATCTCTGAATTTCCCACCTACCCAAGCATAGTTTTGCACTATGGTTTGTGCAATGAGCCATTAAAGATAATCACAGGATAAGACTGTTTCTAAAAATGCGCAGTCATGTCGTTTTCTTGATAACTTGCAGGGAAATTCACTGAAATCACATCATGCTCAGATTTTACTGAAATTTTCATAGCAAAACTTCTTGCCTCATTGGCCAAAGTCCCCCCCAGTAAATACACTTGACTTTGATAACAACAGAATCCATCTTAGACCCACTGTAAGCAATATGTAAAAAGGATTTAAGCTTAAAGGAAGCTCCACCTAAAGTGAAATATTTCCTTAAGGACGGATAGCTCACCTTCCTCACCCAGCTCAGGAATGTCATTACAACGCCCAGAGCATTGAGACATCTAGACCTGCTCTGTAACAGGAAACCAACGGAGCGTCAGTCTGAGCTAGTTTTCCTTATAAACTGGTTCTCTTCCCTTGCACCTGCCTAACAGGCCCAAATCCTTCGAACAGCTGACACGGTTACCAAGTTCCTTTTCCTCCAGCCCTTCACCCACTGGTGGCACCATCCCAATTCTCAATGTTGCGCAGTGCACCAGAAACTCTCCGCTGAAAAGGATTCTCTTAATAGGGCAACAACAAATCACAGGATCCTGACTTTGAACGTTATCTTACATTCAACCTCTCACTGCGGGGACAGGACAAATATCTTAGACTCAACCTAAAACATTCTGGGATTTATTTTCAAATGTGTAATCACAATCACCACACTACAAAGCTGCATTTACTGACTTAAAAGTTCTACGCATTTTAACACATGGTTCTGCGGGTTAAGTTTCTAAAACCTCCACCATCAGGGCACAGTGCAGGCCTGGTTGGTTTGTGGGACACACCTGGTGGGTGCTAGAGAAACCACAAGGTTCCGAGTATTAAACCCTAGGCTACCCCAAGCTCCCAGAGCAGGTGTTTCAGGCTGAATTTTAAGCATCCAAAAAAGCCTGTAAGAATTTGCATTTCTTACTCCACTTGGCTTTACCCTGTGGTAATCATCAGGCTGGGTGTATCCAGGTCTACTTCATATGGGGTGCGCTTCAAACCCTCATTCGGGCTGCAGTCCCCGGGTCCCTCAAGGCCGACCTCACCTAGTTGTAAAGTGAGCTCCTGCTCCCATGCAAAACCCACTTTTGTTTTTCCATGAGAGTGATGCATAAAGATCCGCCCCCCAATCCAGGGTAAATTATTGATGTGGCTAGTTCAAAGAGAAGGATCCTCAAATTTCTTGATGGTAAAGGAGCCCCGACACTCTTAGCATTGGGCATTGCTGATAGGAGAGTAGCATAGAGGAAGCCACTTAACTCCACTTATGTACAAAAAAGGAAGAGTTGGAGAGGGAGGGGGGAGAGAGGGAGGGAACGAGGTAGAGGGAGGGAGAGGAAGAGGGGGAGGAAGAAAGGAGGAAAGAAAAGGGAGGGGGACAGAAGAAGGGGGAGGGAGGGAAAAAGGAGGGAGAGAGGGAGGTGAGGGAGGGGGAGGGGAGAAGGGGAAGGGAGGAAGGAGGAGCGAGGGGGGCGGGGTATGGGGGAGAAGGGAGGAGAGGGAGGGGCATGGGGAGGGGAAGAGGCGGAGGGAGGGAGAAAGGAGGGAGGGTGAGAGGGAGAGTGGAGGAGTGGGAGGGGTATGGGGAGGGGGAGGGAGAAAGGAGAGAGGAGAGGGGGAGGGGTATGGGGAGGGGAAGGGAGGGAGAGAGGAAGGAGAGAGAGAGGGGGAGGGGCATGGGGAGGGGAGGGAGGGAGAAAGAAGGGTGGGTGAGAGGGAGAGTGAGGGAGGGAGAGGGGTATGGGGAGGGGAGGGGAGGGAGGGAGAGAGGGAGGAAAGGAGAGGGAAGGGGAGGGGTATGGGGAAGGGGAGAAGGGGGAGGAGGGATAAAGGAAGGAGAAAGGGAGGAAAGGAGAGAGGGAGGGTGAGAGAGGAGAGAGGGAGGGTGAGAGAGGAGAGAGGGAGGGTGAGAGCGACAGCGTGAGCTCAAAAGGTCACGCGTGCAAGAGGGGGCCTGGCGGGGGGCGTGGGGGCGGCAGCCCCTCCCCTCTGGGCACACCAAGCCCCCCACACAAGCACCCCCCCACCCCCAGGCTGTAACTTCTCCCCTACTTCAACGCTTCTGTTCTCCTGGGAGCCTCCCGCGTTTCGCAGGACGGGAAAGGAAGACGACGCCCCTCGGGGAGCTCCGGGTCTGGGCTCCACTTCCTGGCTGGGCCGACGCCGGACGGACGCGCGCCCCCGGGAGCCGGTGGGGTGTGGGGGACCCGCGCGGCTGGGCTGGGCTGGGCGGTGCGTGGGCTCCCGCCCGGGCAGAGGCTGCGCTCCCCGGCCCCTCGCCCACCGCCCACGACCCCCCGCGGGTGGCGTCCGCGCACGCGTCCACCAGGGAGCATGTTTTTAGCGCGGGAAACCAGGGCGAGGAAACTGAGGCCACTGGGACTCGCGCAGCCCAGCCCCCTCGTCTCCTCAGGACAAGCCTGAGGCGGCGCCAGCCCGTGGGCCGCCTCGCGCGCGCGCGGGGAACCAACCGGGTCCGATTCCCACACGGGTGGGCACCACCCTCACGAGCCCAGGGGCCAACGGGGCAGTCGGGGGGAGGGGGTCGCCCAGAAAAGCGCCCCCCAAGCCCGCAGACACCAGTGCTCGCCGGGTCGCCCGCCGCGCATCCTTCCCTGAGGCGGGAGGCGGGAAGGTCCCACGGGGGGCGTCGAGTCCACACGCTGGGGTGGACACGGGGCTGCAATCGCCAACCCCGTCCCGGCCCTCCCGGTCCCGACTCCCCCACCCCCACCCCCCACGACCCTGCCCCGGACGCGCTCAACGCCCGCCCTCCTCAACGCCCACCCTCAACGTCCAGCGCCCAACGTCTGGCCCCCCCCAACGACCGACCCCAACCCCTCCCCGCAGGGCCCTCCCTCCCGCGGCCCCTCACTCACCCGGCGCCCCGCCACCCCGACCCGGAAGGCGGCAGAGGGGCCGCCGGCCCAGACCCGAGGGCTCCCCCAGGGGCTGGCGTCCGCCCGGCTCAGGAGCCGCTCGGCCCGAGGTGCGCTCTGTGCGCCGCCCGCACCGCCACCGCCCACCGCGCCTCCCCGCCCGCCTGCGCCTGCGCAGTCCGCGCCCACGTGCGCCCCCGCCTGCGCACGTGCGCCGCGCACGTGTCCCGGAGGAAGCGCTTCGGCTCGACCTCACTGCAGCTGGAGCCCTGGCTCCGCGAAGGAGCTGTAGCATCATCATCCCCTGGGGGTGCTCTCCCAGGGGACTTACCGGCAGCTTTGGGTCGGGGGTTCTTCTCTATGTAGAAGGGTTGTGGGAACCCCCAGGGTTGAAGTTTGCAAAAGATACGTTTTGAGATCCGTTCAAGTCAAGTTTAATGCCGAGAGGGGGTGGGGGTGGGGGGGATGCAATTGATCCTTTGCCTTTCTCATGAAGATGAAGATCACCTGAATCTCTGGAAGTCTGTTTTTTTTTTCTTTTTAGGTCACACCCGGCGATGCACAGGGGTTACTCCTGGCTCATGCACTCAGGAGTTACTCCTGGTGGTGCTCGGGGGACCATATGGGATGCTGGGAATTGAACCCGGGTCAGCCGCGTGCAAGGCAAACACTCTACCCGCTGTGCTATTGCTCCAGCCCCATGAATCTCTGAAAGTCTTAACTAAGTTTCCCCCCAGTGAATCCACTGCTTCTGCTGGTTCTTCCAAGTGCAACCCCTATAATCACTTCTGCCTGCACTCCACCACTTCCAAGAGTTTAGGACCATACATCGACGATGACCCAAGGATACATTGGGGAGGGCGAGGTGCTGGAGAGCAAGTGCAGCAGGTAGGGCCCTTGCCTTTCATGCATCAGACCCGGGGTTGAGCCTCGGCACTCTGAATGGTGCTCTGAATCCCGTTAGGCATAATCCTCAAGCACAGAGTCAGGTGAAAGCACTGAGCACTGCTGGTTGTGTCCCAAGAGTAAATAAACATGGATTCCTTTAAAGTTTCTTTCTTTTTTTCTTTTTTTTTTCTTTTTGGGTCACACCCAGCGACGCACATGGGTTACTCCTGGCTCTGCACTCAGGAGTTACCCCTGGCGGTGCTCAGGAGACCATATGGGATGCTGGAAATCGAACCAGGGTCGGGCACATGCAAGGCAAACGCCCTACCCACTGCGCTATCGCTCCAGCCCCTAAAGGTTCTTTTTTACCATGGACTTTTTGAACAAATGCTGAGGACTTGAGTATATCCATCCCTCAGTTTCCACGTGATCAATTCAGTCTTGCCGGTATCTCTCAACCCCCTACCCCATCGCCTATTGTTCACGAGCACTCAAGATCTCAGATTCCCTCCTCAGTAGATTTTATTTGTAAAGCACATTTAGGTTTACAGAGCATATTAAGACAGCACCCAGTTCCCACACAAAGACATCATCTAGATTTCCCTTTTTATTAACAACACTTGTTATGACATTTAAGGAACCAATACTGACAGTATAAACAAAAATCACCATTTATTTATAATTTCTATATATATTTTTACTTTCTCTCTTATTTTTCCAGGATCCCACATCACATTTAATTGTCACATCTGCCGCCCTCAACTGCTCCCACTGTGGTAGTTGCCCAAGCTGCATGGAATAATAGTGCTTGCTTCCAGGATGGGGCTAGGCAAAGGTAAGGCACTCTGTAGGTGATTTGTTTGCCTCGTGTATTTTTTTTTCCATGGTAAGACTGGAGTTATTGATCATCCTGAGGAAGACTACAGAAATGCTCTTTTCTTTGCACCATATCACGTTTACATCCTGGCCATGATTTAGAATAGTTAATAATATTTAGGGCTGCAGCAATAGCACAGCGGGTAGGGCATTTGCCTTACAAGCGGCCAACATGGCTGACCCGAGTTCGATTCCTCCACCCCTCTTGGAGAGCCCGGCAAGCTACCGAGAGTATCTCGCCCGCATGGCAAAGCCTGGCAAGCTACCCCTGACGTATTTGATATGCCAAACACAGTAACAGTTGTCACAATGGAGACGTTACTGGACCCGCTCGAGCAAATCAATGAACAATGGGAGGACAGTGACAGTGACAGTGAATAATATTTAAGATCATCTGGAGTAATAGTGTGGGCAGATTTTCCCACTTTTCCCTCTTTTTTTAATACTACCAATGTGGAAGTAATTCTGCAGTGCTTATGCTTAACAAAAGGAAGAGATGCTCCTTCTACTTATAGGTGCCGTGTTTACAGAAATTACTTGGAATTCATTTGGACTGGAGATTTGTCTCTTCTCCACTAATGTATTAAATCAACATGGATGGATATTTCTCTATATGGACTCAGATATTACATATTTATTACATACTTTGGGTGATAACACCATATAACTTCCCTTGCTCAGATTATGTCAGTGTTGGAGATCAGTTGACTCTTGCTGCCTTTGATATATTTACATAAATGCCAAACTGTTAGCATATATTCATTTATTTTTAACACTTTGCTACTTCCTAGGAACTCATATCTTTTCATCCATACACATTTATTTATTTTCTAAAATCTAATTTGGGACAAGAGAGTAATTTGGGACAAGAGAGATAAAACAGGAGTTAAGGAACAGCATGCCACTGACCATCTAAGGTGACCAGGAGTGATCCTTGAGCACAGAGCCAGCTGTAAGCCCTAAGCACATCTGGTTATGGCTCAAAAAACAAAACTCCACAAAAATTCACGCAAAAAAGACTTTTTAAAAATTTTTTTGGCTGGGAGAGGGGGGTGGATATTGAGTCACGATTGCTCTATGCTCAGGAATGAACCCTAAACAGTGTTCAGGATACCGTATGAGATGCCAGGGCTTCAAACCAGAGTCATGGTACTGCAAGCCAGTTGCTTGCAAGGAAAGTGCCTTACCTCCTATTTGATCTCTCCTGCCCCAAGAATAATCACTTTTAAATACTATTAGCAAAATGTACCCAACCTTTAAAAGTGATTACTGGGGCTGGAGAGATAGCACGGGTACAGTGTTTACCTTGCATGTGGCCAACCCGGGTTCGATTCCCAACATCCCATATGGTCCCCTGAGCACCACTAGGAGTAACTCCTGAGTGCAGAGTAACTCCTGTGCTTCGCCACGTGTGACCCAAAGAGCAAAGCAGAAAAAAAAAAAGATTACCATATAAATTTCCAGTCAAATAATTTAAAATAGTATATTCCAGTCAAGATCCAAGAAGATTCTATTTTGCCCTCAATGATTTAGTTTAGAAAGTTAGACTAGCCTGCCTTAAACCAGACAGGACTCCACTTGCAAGTTAGGAAAGCCTAATTGAAAAGAAAAGGCAGCAAGTGGGGCAGGAAGCTGGGTGAATTTAAATCTTGAGATCTTAAATTGCAAGGAAGAGGGAAGGGAGGGGTATCTCACTTCAACCACACTAGCATCTCAGATGTTCACGCCTAACTGGAGCTTAAAGACTTGAGGAATGTTCTGTTCCTCTCTTTCTCAGAAAAACCTGCTAGCCACGTTTTTTTCACCACCACAAGTGGAGGTTCAGTCTTGCAACCCTCTGGTGGTCCCACCTTAGTTGCTTCTTTTTATCTTTTCACTTCTTTCAATTTATCTATTGAAAAAAATCATTTTTTGCACATTTAATTGTTGATTGCACCCCTCCCCCAGCCCAAGAATTCTTTACAGCTATTCTCTATTGTATCACTTCCGAAGATACATAAAAATCGAGTTTTATCTTTGTGAAACTTGAGAATAAATCCAGTTGGGGTGTGGATGAGACCCAGTCGTAGAGTTTCTTTTATGTGAAGCCCTGGGGTTAACTCTTGGCACCAAAAAAAAATGTTCTTAATTGAGTTGGCAAGTTCAAGTGCTACTAAGCCACATTCATCCACTATTGAGTTTCACCTGAGATTGTTATATACTAGTTTTAGACTTATTGATGATGGTTACCTAGGTTCATTGTTCCATTTAGGGTTTACAAAAGGATGATAATCTATCTTCTTCATGTATTATTCTTTTTTCTTTTTTCTCTTTTTTTTTGGGGAGTAGGGAGGGCTTGGACATTCAGCAGTGCTCAGGGATCACTCCTGGTTGGATTTGGGGGACGGACCATCGGGGGCGCCAGAGAGCAAACCCATGCCTGCCGCGTGCAAGGCAAGTGTACTTATCCACTGTACTATCGCTCCGGCCTAAGCCAAATGATTTCTGGACTGTCTCAGGGACTGTAACCTCAAAGAGACTCAAAATGTGTTTTTTAATCAGAGAAACGGACGACGTTGATATTTTCGAATGTAAGTTTTTGGAGGCCACCGCATAGAGGCAGCTTAACCGCAGAGCTTAACTAGTTTTGCTTTAGGAACGAACGCTTTGCGTTGACAGCTCATCAGAACGAAGCGCTTTTCACTCATGATCGACGCGTTAGAAGTTCTAAATCCGCGAGCTCCCGCCTGCACAGACTAGGTCTGCAAAAACCTCCAGCAACGCTAAATCTCACCTGGTCCTCCCGATTCGAGCTGGCCACTAGAGCCGACACACTCTTTGGTTGCTAGTTCCCGAGGGTCGCCCAACCCCTTGCAGCTAGCTTGCTGCCCTGCCCACGCGGGAGCGGACACACCCTGCGCGCCGGGCGCTCGCGGTCGGGGGCAGCGGCGGGACGCCCCAACAGTCAGTTTATTATTAAACAATGGCCAAGGATGCTGCGCTCTAGCAACTAACGCAGCGTGACGGAAACCCCGAGCCCCTTCCAGGAAAGATTTCCTTAGCCTGGGCAGGTGACTGCGGACTCCGCCCAACTCCAGGTGTCAGGTTTGCGCTGCCTTCAGCCGGGAAGTCACAATTCCGAGTTCTCTCTCTCTCTCTCTCTCTCTTTTTTATTGCTTCCTATCTCTGACCGATCCGAGGGCCAAAGGGTGGATGCGCTCCAGGGAGCACGCCCTTCAGAAAGAAAAGAACTCGCGTGGGTCGCGGAAGGGCTTTGAGGAGCAGCCGCCAGGGCCGGGCTGCACGGCAGCAGCAGAGCCGGCCGGGCCGGTCAGGGCCGGGAGCGTGGGCTGCCCAGAGGGCCCCGGGCTCGGGTCCCCGCGCGGTCAGAGAGGGGCGAGGTCGGCGGAGGCGCTGGCCCGGGCGGCCCCGCCCACTGCAGACAGGTTCCACGGGGCCCAAGGTGCGGCGCGTCACGTGCCTGCGCGGCTGCTGATTGGCTCCTCCCGGGAGCCCCGCCCCCTCAGCTGTAGCCGGGCCGACTTCAGCGTCGCCGCCATCTTTGTTGATGTGTCAGCTCCGCGGGGGTCTGGGGGGTGGGGGGGGCGTGGAGGAGGAAAAAAAAAAAAACCAGGCACACACACACACACACACACACGCACCCGGAAAAGCCGCGGCGGAGGGAGCTGCTGTGCGTCGGCCCCGCTGGCCCTCCGCGGCGCCTCGCCACCTCCAGGTCGGGCCGCCTCTGCCTGTGGAGCAATGGGCCCCTGAGCCGGAGCTGCAGCGGCCTCGCTAGGGGTGCGGTCTGAGGCGCGGAGGAGTGGGGTGAGTGCCGGAGGGGCGCTCGGGGGCTGGGGCTGGGGTTGGGGGGGGTCGCGCGCCAGGTCGGAGGACCGGGCGTGAGCCGCCGGGGGTCCCACGCACACGCGCACACAGCCCGCGGGCGCCCGGGCCGGGAGGGAGGCGGGCGCCGGGGACCCGGGGTGGGGGGTGGGGGGCGGAGCTCGGAGCCCTTCGGTGCGGCGCGCCCCCCCGGCCGGGGGGCTCGTGCGGGGGCGTGCGTCCCCCCGCGTCCTCCCCGGCCCGGCGGCCGGGCCCCAGCTGCCCGGCGATCGCTCTCGCCCGAGCCGTCGCCCCCGTCGCTGCCGGTCTTCCTCCTCGGACTGGACGTCGCGGCCACGCTCGCCCCCCACCCCGCCTCCGGCCGGCGCTCCCGTGACCCCCATTGCACCCGAGTCGCTTGGGAGCCGCTTCCCCGCGGGCTTCGCCTTCCAAGGGCATCCCGGAGCTCCGGGAGCGCTGGCGAGTTGCGGACGCTGCTGCTGCTGCTGCTGCTGCCGCCGCCGCCCCTGCGAGCCCCTCAGCGACCGTGCCAAGGGGTTTAACCCCCCTACCCCCTTTTTTGTTCCCTGGTTCCCCCACCCCCCCACCGCCCCGCTCCGGCCCCGAGTTGCAGGTGGGGGGGGGGGAACAGTGTCGGGGTCATGTGGTTGAGCCGCGAGCACTTGGAGAACTTTTTTTTTTTTTTTTTTGCTTGCAGGCACTTCTTGATGGTTTGGTTGAGAGGCCAGAGGGGGGGCCCGGATTTGGCCTTGGGAATGTGCGGATTCGAACCCGCTTCTCTGATTTCCCGGGGCCCGAGACTTTTCACCTCTGGGGTTTTAAGTAGGAAGACGGACCATTTGGCACTTGCGTGCGTTCGTGTGCGAGCTGTGCCCTCCTAGCCAGCTGTTTGGTTTGGTTTTATTGTTTTTCCTCCTTCCCAAATGATAGACTTGCGAGTTTCTTTCTTTCTTTCTTTCTTTTTTGCGGGTTTTTATCGTGGCGGTGGTGGTTTTCCAGGAAAATGTGCACAAAATCCAGGGAAGAGTGTGCAAGTCGTGCGCTGGTTAGCCATAAGAAGGGGGAAAAAAAAACCACATAAAAGCAACCAAGAATTAGTGTTTAGATATGCTGCTTGTGGGTTTAGCCTTCCCAACTGCTAACTGCAGCTTCGGTTGAGCAGTGTTGCTCTTGCGGGAAAAATGAAGCTTCAGGAGAGATTGATAGTGAAACCGAACAGTCTCCTTGGTTATAAAATGCGTCTGTAAGAGCTGCTTTTTCAGTTCTTTGTCCAGGACTAACAGAAACAGTAAAAACAGTAAAGGATCTTTATTCCTACCTCGTCAACCCCCTTTCTTTTATAGGTGTTTTTTTTTTTTCCGAGTTTACCCATTGGAGGTATCATTACTTCACGTTTTGCAGCACCAAGAGTTATAATCCTCCTACTTTGTAAGGGTCGAGCTTGTTAGAGTTGCCAAGTGAATATCCATGAAAATCCCTGGCTTGTGTGTTTTACTGGTTTTGCTCTTTTTTTAAGGCTTTGGTCCCGTTCAGAGCCCCCACCTTTAAGCAGCAGAGACGAGTTGGTGACCCCTCCGTGGCCAGGTTTATTGGGCTTCAGTCCCGTGACTGTAGCCCAGTAACCACTGGGTCACCTTTTGTTTCCTCAAGCATCTCCTTTGATGCTTGTGCAGTGACAGCATAGTTGATGATGATTGCTTGAGTGCATTCGCTTCACGCATCTATTTCCAGTCACACACTGACATGATGAGGTGTATGAAGATGGCTTGGGAGAGATGATAGGTCGAAGCAGCCTGATTAATTTATTTTTACTGGAAGGTGGGGGTGCTTCCGTAGGTTTTGGGGCTCTTCCTGGCCTTTCTCAGCTGGCTGGGCTGGTGGTTGCGTGCCAAGGTCCCGCAGAGCCAGGAACCACCAGACCCATTTCCAGGGCTGTCCCTGCTGTTGTTCAGGGACTGTGTGAGGCTGGGAATCCAACTGGGCGGGGCAGCGTATAAGGCCTGTGCCTCAGCTATGTGCCCGCAGCAGCCTTTAGAGGTTGGGGGAAAAAAATGGTCTTCTTCTTCTTCTTCTTTTTTTTTGCTTTTTGGGTCACACGCAGCAATGCTCAGGGGTTACTGCTGAATTAAGTCCTGGCCATGCTTCGGGGACCGTATGGGATGCTGGGGATTGAACCTGGGTCAGCCACATGCAAGGCAAATGCCCTCCCCACTCTACTATCGCTCCGGCCCTGGTCTTTTTCTTTTAACCTGAAATGTTCTTTCAGTAAACTTTAGGTTTTTCTCTTATCCCTTATGCTAGCGTTAAACAATTAAGTTCTTGATTTCTCAAACATGTCATCCTTCTTTCAATATTGTGATGTACTTGGTACTAATTTCAAGGTCACAGTGGGCACCCATGTAATTAAATTTACAAATACATGAATTTTGTCATATTATTTCAGACATTTATATTTTTTGTTTGTTTTTTTTTGGTGGGCCGCACCCAGTGGTGCTCAGGAATCTTCTGGCTCTGCACTTAGGGATCACTCCTAACTGGGGGACCATATATGGTTCCAAGGATTGAACCCAGGCCAACTATGTACAAGGCACACAAGCATCTCACCCGCTGTACTATCTCTTTGACTCCCAGCCTTATTTTTATTTAGCTACTGAGCTTTTCAAATCAGGGCTAAGGAGGAAACAAAAGGAGAAGTATTAGGTTTAAATAGACTAAAAGTGAAAGTCAGGATTGGAGAGATGGAACTGTGTGCAAGGGGATTGCCGGGCCCATGGCTGATCTGAGTTTGAGCCCCAGCACTAGCATATGGCCTCAAGCCCCAAACAAGGAGTGATCCCTAAATAAGCAGCCAGGAGTAAGCCCTGAGTACAGCCAGGTGCGATTCTAAAATAAAACAGAAGCAGTGGAAATCAAACACAGAAAATCATGGGTGCATTGTGAGTGTATTTGTCATTAAATCACATGAACTGATTTAAGTCTGATGTGTAGAAGTTTGTGTAGTAAATGCTATTTATTCTATTTAGTGAATAAACAAACTTTTTTTTTTTTAATAAACTGTGCTGTATCAAGTACAGGCCAAAGGTGGCTTCAAAATTTAAGCATTAAGCAGAACTTCTTAATCTTTGGATAAGACAGATTCGTGGTTTATCTTGAATCCTTTTTGGGTTATTAACCCTTCTCACATCCCTATTGTTTAGTTTTTATACTTTGGGAAAATGTTGAAATAAATTTCATGAAATTATTTTTTAGATTCATTAAATGGATACTTTTAAGATAAGATCTACACGAATAACTTTCTACTTTAAGCCTATAAAAGCATTATACATATGATAGCTCACAAATCTGAGGTGTCAAACAGATAATAAGGCATTTAGCCTGATAGTCAGTAGTGTGATAGATGAGGTGGCCACCTATCGTCTTTTTTCTGAACTCTGGAGGAGCTCTTAATTTCCAGCCATTATGCTGCCACTGGATTCCGTACTCTGGGAAGAGGGGCAATCTGCTACATCTGATGCCTTGAGTCTGTCTTCCTAACTTCTTCTTTTGGTGATAAAATGCACACACCTAAAATTCATTTTGCCATGAGTCTTGGTGCAAAGCTAGACAAACTCCCTTAGAGATAAACAACATTGGCCTTGTAACACCTGTTAAACTGTTGGACTGAAGGCAACTTGTAAAACCTATTGATAAGGAAGTAGTTAAAGTTTTATTCCCGAGCTTCATAAAGATGTCACTTTATTAAAGATTTCCCTTTTGATTGAACTAGTGTAGAGAGAGTTTTTTTTAAATAGCCAGCTTAGCCAAAGTCTTCTTTTAAAGAATTTGGCTTATATAAATTTACCTTACATGAAGCTTTACTGTCAGCATAGTTTCATCTTGTGATGTGAGCCTCAATTTTGGGGGGTGTTGAGGGGCCACACCTTGTGGTGCTCAGGGCTTACCCCTGGCTCTGGGCTCAGGAATCATTCCTGGGGTGTCAGGGATTGAACTCATGTCAACCATGTGCAAGACAAATGCCCTACCTGCTGTACTATCACTTTAGCTACTCGGTTTTATTTATTTATTTTTAATTAAAAACTTTATCCAGGAGAGTATTTGTATTTTGAAGTTATATGTATATTTTATCAGTTACATTGTGATCAGGACTATAGAATCTTTTCTTTTACTTAAGTTAATGTTTCAGTTGCTGATTCAGAACCTTATTGGAAGTGGTCAGAAAGCTTTTGTATTTGCTGCTTTCAAAGTGTGCTTGAGGAATTTATAAAAATCCTTTTGATGTATTTCTGAGGATTTTATGAACCATCATATTGAAAAGGAATGCTCTCATGGGTGCAACCTGTTTAGTTTCCTGGACATTATTTGATACCTTAAATGTTAGTTTGCAATTTTTTTTTCCATTCTTTAGTTTTGGGAAACACCTGACAGTGCTCACGCTGGTGCTTAATCAAAACTGGCTGGTCCTTAGGCAAAGCATGTTCTTTAGCCCTTTGAACTATCTACCTGGCTCATTTGCAAATTTAAATTTTGTACTGGGTAAGTAATTATGCTGAATGGTGTCAGATTTTTCTGTTGGACTTCAGACATTCACATGTCTTAGAGCTTATGGCAGAACACTGAGAGACCTTCAACTTAAAACACTGTAAACCGAGGGCCAGAAGGAAAATAGAGGAGGTAAGGGGCTTAATATGCGAAGTGCCAGCCCTGGTTTGATCCCTGACACAGCTTATTGTCCCTGAGCAGCACCAGGTGCCTGTCCACCCTACCCCTAATATACAGTAAACTTGAAGAGTAGAGTATTTAACTTCTGTCTCTCTACTTTGGGTCCCTGCACTAGAATGTAGGTGCCAGAAAGGATGACTCTCTTATTTACAGCCATGTTCCCAACACATAGAGTTCCAGCACAGAATATATATTTACTGCATATTTGCAGAATTAACACAGAGTTTGGAAACATAGTTCTACATAACTCCTGTCTATGACTTATTTATTGATAATCATATAAATGTGAATTGGATTTATTTGTATATGCAGCTTAATTTTGTATGCTAATAGAAAACCAAAAAAGACAATAAAATGTATTTATATAGTTCTTTTATGGAAATAATTGTGTAGAAATGTGAGTTCATTGGTAAAATCCAGGCTGGATGCTTGGTTTAAGACATCAAAAATGTTTCTTGACCAGTTGCCTACAGCTGATGAGCTCCAGTAAGAGCGAAACCAGTTCTCATTAAACTTAAACTTTTTTTTTGGTGGTGCTAGGGATCAAGCCCAGGATCTCATATTTGGGGCCTGGGCTCTACTGCTGAACTTTATCCCTGGTCCCACTGAAATAGTTTTGAAGTGTGAATTGGTCCTGTAGTACTGTGTCAGAAACATCTTTGGGAAAAAAAGACTAAGGAAATTTGTGATTCTATGTTTTAAATATAATTTGTCTCCCTAATGATTGATTGCTAAACTATCCAATGATCTGTTACTTTTTAATCTTTGAAAAGTAAGAGATGCCGTAGTTCAAGTTGAAAGTTGAATCTCTGTGTCCTAGTGGATTTTGATTTGTTCAAATACTTTCTAAATAAAAATCTTTTAAATGTCTAGTTTTACATTCTTTTGCCTTAGTCTATTTCTAGGCTGTTCCATCCTTAGTATACAGCTTTGATGACAGCAACCTTTTCACCTTCCCACCCTCCAACAAACAACTTGGACAACCACCAAATTGGCCTAGATCAGCACTGCCAACTACAGGCCCATGAAAGGACTCGACTGACTTTTCACCCCCTGGTTAATCATGGAAATAATCAAACCCATCACACCTGACACATCTCATTTTTGTGCAGTTAGTCTTTTGTGTGTGACTTTGTTATATTTTTACACTGTTTCTTTAACGCTTCTTCCTTTTTAATCAGAAAAATTAATTTGCAGGCTAAGTAATTATGAGATACCAATTTATACCAACACTTTCAAAGCTTATGGGCTTGTTATTGAGCAACAAAAGAAAAAATACTTGTCTTGGGATCGAATTAAGCCTTTTAACTGGGATTAAGGAGATAATTCAAAGTGCGAGCCCTCTGACTTTGATTCCCAGTGCCATATGATCCCTACCGCCCTCTGTACACACTCAGTGTGGCCTTGGTGACACCTGAGTGCAGTCGGTGGCCCCTGTGCCCCCAGCATCTCAAGACCCAGGGACTAAACCACGGGAGCAGTGTGGCTCGGCCCATTATCCAGATCGGTGAGATTTCTTTTTGAAAGTGTAGGGGCCATTTGACAAGCAGAAGACTACCTGTTGAGAAATGACACAAGAAAAGCTTTGGTTCTGTGTGCTAGATGAGTATAAATCCAGTATGTTTTCATTGGCATGAAAAATGTCTGACACGGCAGAGTCTGGCAAACTCCCCGTGGCGTACCCAATATGCCAAATACCAGTAACAATGATGGGTCTCATTCTCCTAAAGAGCCTTGAATATAATCTCAGGGCTAGGATGAAGGAGACGTTACTGGGGCCTGCTCGAGGCAATCGACGAACAACAGGATGATTTGTGTTTGTGATTTGTGAAAAATGTCTAATGTGGAAAAATGTGGGGGAGTAGGTTCAGAATTGCTTCTTTCAATACAGTTGGGCTCTGCATAGAGTGAAGGGAAGAACATTCTGGATGGGAATTTAGTCATGGAAACGCTAAGTGCAAAATAGAGTCTTTGGTAGACCAATCAAGGCTAGTAAAGTATAAGTACTAGCATTTTACTGATGTTGAGAAGATTGACAAAAGCGTATGATCAGTTTATGGAGTAATATACTGTTCTGAAGTATAAACATGACAATTTTTTTTTCTTAATTGGTTTCTACAGTGTAGAACTCTCCATCTCCTCCATTTCCCTCTGAAGTGCCTTCTAATGTCTCACTTTGGGGTCAGAGAAATAGTACAGTGGATAGGATGTTTGCCTTTCACACGACTGACCTGGATTTGGTCCCAGGCACCCCATATGGTTCCCCCAAACCCTGCCAGGAGTGATCCCTAAGCACAGAGCTAGGAGTAAGCCCTGAACACTGTTGGATATGGCTCACCACACAACACAAAAATTAATGTTTCAGTTTGTTTTCTAAACTTTTCTGCCACTTAATCCAGAAGTTAAGACAGGTTTCAGCGATTTAAAATATAAAATCAGCTACCAAAGCTTGGTCTCCTTGAATAAAGGTTGAATCTGTTCCAGCTGGTTAGATTGAGCAGGAGGAGGTGTGATCTGTGCTCTGGCTCTTTCAGACTTTCTCTTTCTCTGGCTAGCCCTTCTGGAGTGAGGAGAAAACCAGCCAGTGGGGGTAGAGTTTTTCTTACCTAAACATTTTTGAGGGGGATTTTTGGACCATGCCCAGAGATACTCAGGGGTTACTCCTGGCTCTTCAGTCAGGAATTACTCTTGGCATTGCTGAGGATGCCATAATGGGATCCGGGGATTGAACCCAAGTTGGCTGTGTGCAAGGCAAACACCCTACTCACTCCAGCTATTGTTCCAGCTCTTTACCTAAGTGTTTAAAGAGGACAGAGCCAGTGGAAACCCCTTCCTGTGTCATAGGTTTGCAGTTGATGGCGTGCTCTGTGGAATTGGTGACACGCATGGAGATTGTAGGAGTAGTGTGGTTTCTTCTGCCGTGGAGGACCACTTCTGGGAGCAGCTCCTGTCCTCCTTTGGCAGAGGAAGCGTGGTGCATACTTGAGCCCCTTTTTTGGACCATGTTACATGTCTTGGTGCCAGCACAAGTCGTTTGTCCTTGTTGTTCTTGTCCTTCCTTAACTTCCTTGTTCCTTGGAGTTGCAAAAAGGAGAGGAGGAAAGCATGAAGTAAGAATAAGAAACCATCAACCAGGAGATAACTTACAGCACTGGAGTACAGGCGTTGTAGGAATCCTAGGCTCTTTGTGACTCCCTAGTGCCTTATGAGTCCCCTGACGCTTCCCCCTACTCCACACCCCTGGAGTAGGACCCAATTGCTGCCCGGTGTGAAGTGTGGACACCAAATTACAACAACATATCAGTTTAGGGGCTGGTGAGACGGTTCAAAGGGTCCCCTAGTGCATGCCTTGTATAAGGCCCCCCCCAAAGCACAGTCTACTGTTGCCCTAGGTGACCCGGAGCAGCACAAGGCCTGGAGCATGAACCTTCAACCTTGTTCCACTCCCTCTGGGAAGTTGCCTACCCGACTCCAAGAGCAACCATTAGGTGTTCCAGTACGAAAGCAGCAGGCCTGGGTTGGGTTGCAGATAGATAACAGGGACAGTAAAAGATGGTTGGTTTCAGGAGACATGAAATTTGGTATCAAATATGAGGAGTAGGGAAAGGAAGGAGGCCCAATATCATTGACAGGGAAAAGATGCCCTGGGTTAGTCAAGTTTGACGTTGGTATCCAATTTGACACTAGAATGAAACAGCCAGCGAAAAGAAATGGTTATGTTCAGGTGGAGATCTGACTACAGACACTGAAATCCAAGAGGTAACTCTCTATCTGTAATTCAAGAACTCAGGGCTGAAAATAATATGGGCATTAGACTGAGTTGTTCAGGTTTTTAAAGTGGATGAATTCTAGGAGGGAAAATAAAGTTGAGGTTGAACCCTAGGGAATATGAAAGCTGAATGAGGGGCTAACTAATATTTGCTTAGTGCTTTTTTCTTGATAAAGCATGTCAGATTAGAACCATCAAGTTCTAATTTTATCTTCTATGCAGGAGTTACAGTTCCTTAACAGTCTTAATTCTTTTTTAAATAGATTCCTAGTAGAGTCCTAATTCTAATTGTATGTCCTATGCTGGAGAGTCACAGTTCTTTAACAGTCGTAAATTCTTTTTTTAAAATAGATTCTGTATTTGTTGTCTATTATAATTTGGTCAGCTCTGAGTTCTGTTAAAGTAGCTTTGACTAATTAGGGTGTTTAAAACAATACTTGAGTTTTTAACATTGATTTCTAAGTTAAGATTTCAAATTCAGCAGTAACACAGTTCACAAGCTTTATCTTAATGTGAGTTACTTTGGGGGAAAGTGTTATAGGTGAGTGGCCCTGTTTGAGAATTCTTTTACTCTGTCCTAGATTTTGGAGTACTGCATAGTCATTGAAGCCGTTTTACTTACTACATTTGTGTCATTGAAACCAAGTTTTTAAAACTCAGATGGCCTTTATCTTTTACAATATATGCAGCAAGAAAACAGTGCTAATTTCTGTGTTTGGAAATACATAGATGGATGCTTTTGTATAGGGTCAATGTTTGTTTTAATTGATAGCCCAAAGGGTAATCTGAACTTAAAGATTGGATTTTTAACCAGCTGCTCTCTGGAGTCAAAGAGATAGTACAGGAGTTTAGGTGCTTGCCTTGCACACTGTCAACTCGGGTTGTATCCCCAGAACCCCGTATGGTCACCCAAGTCTCACCAGAGTGATCCCTGATTATAGAGCCAGGAGTGAGCCCTGAGCATTGCTGGGTGTGAATCCCCAAACAAACAGAAAACACCACTCTTCTTATTCCCTTATAAGAATTCTCACTTTCCACATTCTTAGGATTATGTTTCTTAAATATTAGTTTCATACTATTACTTCTGGACTTTAATTCAGCTGATATTTAAGAAGAAACAGTGTGCTGGAAACTGATATAATTATGGTTTTATTAGCCTTAATGGAATTCTCTTTGCATGTCATTCTGACAATTCTTCCTGATTATCTTCTTATTCCTTATACCCCCCTTTTTTTCCCTACCAGCTTCCAGCTACTACCTCCATCACAGATACATTTAAACTTTATCTTTCTGTTTTTCAGAAATTTATTCCAGTTTCTATTAAGACCCAATTGTTTATGCCCTTTAATTCAACCTTTTTGCTTATATACATGCTTTGCAGGCAAATGACAGAAGTTCCTATGCCTATTCCATTAACTTCAAGACCATTGGGTAATTGTATATTTCTCTCCTAGGGTAATTTTTGAAGCTGACTAATTTTCTGAAAACAGCTAGCATGTCATCCTAATAAACAGCACAAAATGTATTCTAGCTAATGTCATTGACTTAGATTTGCAAATGTTGTCTGTATTGCCTCAGCAGTGCATATGAACTACATTTGAGTTGCACTGAACAGTGTTTATTCATGATAAGAATATTTGGAAATCACCATGGTATTTACTGGATTCCTGCCTGGATGAAAACCATTCCTATCAGGGTTCTTTACACCCTGATGACTTTCAGCTGAGCTCTAGGTGTCTTGTCTTTATAGGTAGCTGTATTGGGTTTAGGTTTCCTTCTCATTAATATTTACTGTTCATTATTTTGTTAGCTTGGTTTTTAATTACTCTCCTAGTGTTTTTATTGATGTCTTACTTCCCCAATACACACATGCATATATATGTGTACATATATGTGCGTATATATATATATATATATATAGAGAGAGAGAGAGAGAGAGAGAGAGAGAGAGAGAGAGGTTTTGGAGCCACAACCAGCAATGCTCAGGAGTTGTTCCTGGCTCTGTACTCAGAAATTACTCCTTGCAGTGTTCAAGGGACCATAGAGGATGCCAGGGATTGAACCTGGGTTGGTCACAGGCAAGACAAGTCCTCTACCTGCTGTACTATCTCTCTAGCCCCCTTCTCAATATTTTCTTTATGGATTATTGACATAGTCTTCTTTCCTCTTTATGGAGCTGAGTGAATGCTAAATAATTTGGGGCCACTGAACTTCCGGCTACTTGGCTTCAGTTCCTCAGCATCTTACAGCGGTCACTGGGGAGTGCCATGCTTAATTGACTGGTGAAGTTGTATGTCTGAATTGTAGGAGTAAAGAGAATGAGAGCTTGTTGCATCCCGTGGCCCACTTGGATGAGGGTGTCCTGGTTTTTGCTTTTGATTTCCTCAAGAAATGCTTGAAAAGCATTTTTGGTAGTAAAATTGGTGACCTTAGTTCTATCCACATCATGGATTGTAAGCAAGTAAATACTGGATCTTGGTTTTAAAAAACTTTGTTTTTGGTTAAGTTTTGGTGTTCTGCCTTTCTTAGATGTAAAACGAAGATCAGGAGCAGACTTGAAGAAATGCAGAGTGAGTTGGTATCAGTCACCATGTCAGAGACAGAGCACAAAGTCTCCGTTTCCTCTGATGAAAATACTAGGAAAACACCGGAAGTAAAGGAAGACTCTTGCAACTCATTTTCTGGTGATGGAAGCAACAGCTTAGAAAATGAGTCCAAACTGTTGCCATTGAACTGTGATAAGGCTGCATGCCAGCTTAAAGAGAGCAATAATCAGACTAAAGCGCGGGAAACTGGTATTCCAGATCATGGTGGAGGGGAAGACTCTTGTGCTAAAACAGACATAGGTCCAGAAAGTTCTGAACAAAGATCTTATTTTCCTTGTGAAGAGTTTGCAAAACAAGTTTCAGAAACAAATGAAGCAGAACAGACAGTAACACAAATACTGGCAGAATTAAGGTCGTCTGCATTTACAGAAGCAGCTCATCAAAAGACTTACTCAGAAAGTCCCTATGATACAGATTGCACCAAGAAACTTATTTCAAAAATAAAGACTGCGTCAGCATCAGAGGATTTGTTGGAAGAAATAGAATCTGAGCTCTTATCTAAGGAGTTTGCAGAAGAACATCAAGTACCCAATGGAATGAATAAGGGCGAACATGCATTAGTTATGTTTGAAAAGTGTGTGCAAGATAAGTGTTTGCGGCAGGAATACACCATAAAGAAGTAAGTTTTTAATTTTTTCGCGTTATATTTTTCACAGGGAATAGAGACCAAATTCCTTAAAGGAAGGTATCATTATGCTCACTTTTAATTCTGTAATAGAACCATGTATGTAGAAGTTTCAGTTGGTATGTTGTTTATGGAATAATTGAGCAAATCTCTTTGCCTAATATATAAGACTAAAGAAATTTGTTAAGTAATGTGAACTCATGAAAGATCTGGAAATTATAAAAACTCACTTTCCTGCTTTGAAAGAATATAGAACATAATGTGTCAAAACTAAGAAATTTAGAAGGAAACGAGAGTTCATGAAAAAAGTGTCTAAAATTTCCACTGTCAATTCATTGATTAAAAACATTCTAATTTCAAGACCAGAATGATTGTACATCGGGTTGGTCCTTGCTTTGTATGCAGCTGACCTGAGTTCAATTTCCTGGGTCCTCTTGAGCCCCACCAAGACATTGTTTTACTGGAACACAATCAGGAAAGTTTGTAAATCTGTAACTGCATCTCATGGTGATTCATTAAAAAAGAGTGATCCCTGAGCACAAAGCCAGGAGTAAGCCCTAAGCACTTGCAGGTGTGGCCCAAAAACCAAAAAAAACAAACATTTTAATTTAGAGGCCAAGATAATTGATAAACAATTAGTAAATAGATCATTGTTATTTTTAGACCTATCTTGGATTTGTGGAATTAATTTCTACTTTAATGACAGTTCAATACTTTTTCAACTTTTCCAAGTATTTTTTATTCTAGATTTATATATGCCAATCATACCTGTGTTCCAGTACTCTTTTATAATCTTTTTTACAAAGGAAAATAGAACATTCTAGCCTTTAGAACACAAGACAGATTTTTTTTTTCTTAAAAAGTGATACTGTCATTTTAAGGTACCTTGATGGGCTTCGAAAACTCAGTGTTCTGAGAATAGTATCTTTGTTTCTATTTTAAAAAAAGTGCTACTAATAACAGGAGAGAGAGGTCAATATCCTAGTGTGTATTGGGGTCAGGCTCAACTGGACTGGACCCAATCCCTGATCATGATTCCAGGAATACCACCTAAGCACTAACAGTTGTGATCAAAAGCTCATTTTGTGGTGGAAAAGGGGGTGGGGAATGGGAGGTGAGTGTATAAGAAAGTGGAGGCGGAATCTGCGCTCCAAAGGATGACGAAGAAATGACACCATATCCCAGACACTGCTGGATATGTAATTGGCTTTTACTAGTGTTCCTCACATCACCGTAGTCTCTGGCTCAGTGAATCAGTCCTCCCTCCCCCAGTGACTCATCCTTCATTGTTTGATCCAGTCAGCCTCAATCTTTTTGCACCCAGAAACTTTTTTTCCCCCTTTGTTTTAGCCTTTACTTTTAATTGTGATAAAATACATGCAACATCAAATTCACCATCTTAGTAAGCATGCAGTTTGGTAGAGTCACATGGTTACACAGCCCATCTCCATAACATTTTCATCTTGCAAATCGGGAACTCTGAACCGATTTAACAACGCCTTCTTCTTCCTCCCCTCCCCCCCCCCCCCCCTCCCCCCCCGCCTTAGCCAACAATCATTGTTCTTTCTCATTGTCCCTACTCTTGACACTTCAAGTAAGTGGAATCATGTGGTATCTGTCTTTGTGTGACTCTCATTTTACTTCCTCATGCCTCATCCATTTGTAGCATGTGTTCAAATTCCTTTCTTTGGGCAACTAACTTTCCACTGTACGTATAACCTCAGTTTGTTTGGTTACCAATCAGTGAACATTTGAGTTTCTTCAAAGCAACATTTGGCTCTTAGGAATAATGATGCTGTAAATAGGAGAGTTGAGATATGGTCCCTTGTCAATCCTACTCCGGAACTAACAGCTGCCACTCCCACTCGTAGCCGTACTTGAAGGCTACTATTTATGAATAAGCATATGATTTTGTGCTTGAAATGTCAGTTCATTTTTTTATGGCAACTTCCTCATTTCCTGGCTCACTGTACCTTTTCCTTTAGGGTACCCCCAGATATCATTCCTAATTTCTCTTCCTATTTTCCTTAGCTTTTACTCTTACTGCATCTTGCCTCTTGTGAATGATAAGAATTATTTTTAGTAATAATGGAAACAAATACTTAGTGCTATTTATTATAATAGTATTTTAGATATGCTTACTCATGGAATCCTCCCAGCAAGTCTGTGTGACATGAGTAATTTTATTTTTTTTTAGCCAAAGTAAATGAAACAAAGATTAAGCAACTAGCAACTTGTATTAGTAAATAGCAGAGTTAAAAGAATCTAAACCTTGTTCAATGACTTCAGAGAGTTTTTTTGTTCAGAAACTTTGACCAACAGTCTTATTTCTTTATTTCTTGCATCTGAAATAGTCTGTGATGACATCTTTGACCTGAAATTCTTATTTTTTGGTTTGTTTTTGGGCCACACTCAGTGTTGCTTAGTGATTAGGGCGCTTGCCTTGCATGAGGCTGACTGAAGTTTGATTCCTAGCATCCCTCATGGTCCTCTGAGCGCTGCCAGGGGAAATTATTGAGCACAGAGCCAGGTAGCCCAACAGTGTGGCCCCCAAACACCCCAGTCATAGGATTTAACGTGCCCAAAGGCTTGAGTCAACTTGTTTCTAAGTTTTCTTGCTTTCAAAACATGGCACGATTCCCTCATTGCATCTTGGTGTTCCCCTGCAGCCTATCCTGATAACCTGACCTAAAAATCACAGCTCTGTTCACTTCCTTCTCTCCATCTCCTTTAGTTTCTTAATCACTGCCCTCTATCTGTTTTTCCTCCATTCTGGTGTAACATCCACCATGGGAGGTCAGTTTGCTGTTTCATGCTTGACATTTGGAGTAGTATTGGTACATGGTGAGTTCTTGGTCAGTACTTGTGGAGCACATGAGAGGTCTTCAGCAAAGAAGGCCAGACTTGGGCTATGAAATTAGAACTGGTTCCAGTTCAGCAGTTTGAACAAGTACTGCAGGACTTTGTTTTCAGTTCATAAAATATTTTCGTAGACTTTTAAATAGGAGAGACTTGATAGTTACTATTGTATTTAAAGCTAAAACAAGTAGTCATTGTGCAATAAAGGTAAAGTTGTAGTTGTTACTAGGTTAATTTTAAAGGTTTTATTAATCTTATGGGTAACTGAACTAAATTTCTGCTGTAGTTCTTATTTTATACTGGTTATTCTGTAACTATTAAAATATCACTGAAACAGTCTTAAAATCTAAAGTAAGATTTCTTGAACTCAGCCCTTGACACTTGGGGTAGCTGGATTGTGAGTGGTAAGGCTGCCTACTGCATTGTAGGGTTTCAAGTAGCTTCTCTGGCTTTCACCCACTAAAAAGCCAACAGCATCTCTTACCCTTCTTGTTATAGCCAAAACTGTCTTCGCACAATGACACAGAGGGCAAAATTGCCCCTGGTTGAGATCCACAGATCTATAGGGGTCAAGTGAAAGAAGGTTATATTTGGGATTCACAGAGACCCGCACTTGAGAGTGTGGTTTTAACTGATTGTATTTCATTTTATTTAAAATTCACAATTTCTTGTATACTAATACCATAAACTGAATCTATTGCAACCAGGTACTTAAATTTTAAGAAAAAATAAAATATGTCATTTCAAGGAGAGAAAGAGTAGCTTGATGATCCGAGAGTGTTTTGCAGATTGTATTTAAATGTGTTATTACAATGGGTTTACTTAGGAGTGTTGATTTATTAAATGTGAGTATCAGTATCCTGGTCTGCAAACAGATTATGCTCCACATACTCAGTTGTTTTTTGAATACCTCCCTTCCTGTGCTGCTTAGGTTAATTAAAGAAAATAAGAAGCATCAGGAACTCATCTTGGACATTTGTTCAGAAAAAGACAATTTAAGAGAAGAACTGAAAAAAAGAACAGAAACAGAGAAGCAGCACATGAGCACAATCAAACAGGTAAAAAGAAATAATCTGCATCTCCCTGATGATTAGTGATGTAGAACATTTCGTCATGTGCCTTTTAGTCATTCAGATTTCTTTGAGAAAGTTTCTGTTCATTTCGTCACCCAATTTTTTGATGGGTTTGAATGATTTCTTGTGGAGTTCAACTAGTGCTTTGTATATCCTTGATATCAACCCCTTATCGAATGAGTATTGGGTGAATATCCTTTCCTATCCTTTGTATTTTGGTCACTATTTCTTTTGAGGTGCAGAATTGTGAACCACAACACCCTAAAGGAAAGAGAGAGCAAAAGGGAATGCCCTACCACAAAGGCGGGGCAGGGTGGGGGGGTGGGAGGGCTACTGGAATTATTGGTGGTGGAAAATGGGCACTGGTAGAGGGATGGGTACTCAATCATTGTATAACTGAAACCCAAACACAAAAATTTGTAAGTCTACAACTGTACCTCATGGTGTTTCACTAATTAAAAAAAAAGACAAAATAACTATCTTCAGAGGCAGTTTTTCAGTCTATACAATACATTCTTGAAAATTTATATGTAAATGGATGTCCTGCAAGTTAATTCCTATTTAAATTATAATATAGTAATACCAAAATAATTTCTTAAATACTAATCAAGTTTTATATTCCCTCAAGGTATTCTTAGTTCTTTGGTCAGTGTTCCTCGATTTATTATTTTGTGGTTGTTGTTATCTAATCTATTCAAGTCATATTGTAAGATTTCTGTTTCCCCAAAGCATTTTATAACTTGGCTTTTATATTTAATTTTTATTAATTTCTAGTTTTTTACATGTTTGTTCAATGTACATGCGTGTACAATTTGCATATTATAAAATGTTTCTTTAGTAATTAAATTATATATGGGTTGTATATTAAATTATAGATACCTTCTGTAATAGTAAATTATAATTGGGAATTGAAAATTCTCAAACTTTGTTATTTTCCAGATTGGCATTCTCAAGTCTTTGCATTTCCATATGACTTTCAATTTCATATTGTTAATTTCTGCTATAGAGAGCTAGGTTTCTGATAAGGACTAAATCACTGATTGAATCATTGAATCTATAAATGTGGTACTGCCTTCTTACAGTAATAAGTCCTCCAATTCACAAACCTGAAATATCTTTCCTTTTATTTAAAACTTTAATTTTTTATCCCCCTGGTTTTGAGTTTTCAGTGTAAGTTTTGCATTTCCTTTGGTAGATTCTTTCCTAGACAGTATGTTCTTTTCATTGCCATTGTAAGTGAAATTGCTTCCATCTTAGTTTCATCTTAAACTTTTTCATTGTGAGTACATAAAAACAGTCGTATACTCTGAAACTTTGTTGAACTTATTTATTCTAAAGCTACGCGAATATCTTAGGATTTTCTGTAGCATTAGATCATGTCATCTGCCTTTTAATTCCTTGCTTGATTGCTTTGGCTGGATTGTCTGCACCCCCAGTGTTGAGTAGAAGAAAACCACAGCTGGAGAACCTTCTCTTGTTTCTCTTCTTTGGAGGAACATACTGTCTTTTTTTTTGTTTTTTTTTTTTTTGCTTCTTGAGTCATACCTGATGATGCACAGGGGTTACGGTTACTCCTGGCTCTGCATTCAGGAGTTACTCCTGACGGTGCTCAGGGGACCATATGAGATGCTGGGAATCGAACCCGGTCGGCCGTGTGCAAGGCAAACGCCCTACCCGCTGTGCTGTCTCTCCAGCCCAGGAACATACTGTCTTTAACATTAAGTACAGTGCTTACTCTGGTTTTCACAGATGCTCTTTAACAGCTTGGAGAAGTTCATTTATACTACTCATTTTGAATAATTTTTTTCATGAGTATTGAATTTTATCAAATGCTTTTTCTGCCTCTAATGAGATGTGGTTTGGTTTTGTTGATAAATGGTGTATTACATTAATTTTTGGATGTTAATACTGTATTGCTACCCTTTTTGGTTTTGGTCATGGTGTGTATAATTTGTTTTGTATATTGCGGGACTGGTTTGTGTTGAGAATTTTCTCAACTCTGAATATGATGTCTTTGGTTTTAGTGTCAAGATAGTATTGTCCTCAAGAATGAATTGGGAAATATTTCTCTAGGGGGAGTAGAGTTTGTAAGGAATTTCTATTATTTTAATAGGTACACTTTACCTATAATCTGAGCTTGAATATATCTCTGTAGGTGGTATTTTTGTTTTGTTTTGATTTTGCTCATTTAATCTTTTACTACATGTCTTTTAGTATACTATTTCTTCTTTAGCCAGTGTACAGTTTATCTTTCTAGGAATTGTCATTTTACCTATATTTAATTGTTTATAGTGTTTATAATTTTTTATTTATATAAGGTATCTGTTTTACCTATATAAGGTATATTTGCTCGAGCGGGCCCAGTAACGTCTCCAATGGAGACGTTACTGGGCCCGCTCGAGCAAATCGATGATCAACGGGAGAGCCTTTACTTTTACCTTTACTAGTTTTTATTAGTGAAACACCATGAGGCACAGTTGTAGACTTACAAATTTTTGTACTTGGGTTTCGATTATACAATGGTCAAATAACCATCCCTCCACCAGTGCCCATTTTCCACCACCATGGATCCCAGTATCCCTCCCACCCCCATCCCCCCATTCCATCCTGCCTATGTGGCAGGACATTCCCTTTTGTTCTCTCTCTCTCCTTTTGGGTGTTGTGGTCTCTGCAGTATTTTTAAAGTTACTTCTTTAGTGATTGCTCTAGCTTCCATTTTATTGAATCTACAGTTTATTCAATCTGCTTCAGATTATATTAAACCAATTAAAGGAGCTATAAAAACATTGCTAACATTTACTTTTGATTTCTATGGTTGACATATAATCATTGCAATCAGTATGTTCATTTAAATTGTTTATGTTTATTTGAGGTAAGGTATTAGTCTGTTTAATATAGTTATAATATGGAAAAATTTTTTACAGCTAGAATCAAGAATAGAAGAACTTAGTAAAGAAGTTAAAGCTTCCAAAGATAAACTTGTAGCTCAAGATATTGCAGCTAAAAATGCAATTCAGCAGTTACACAAAGAGATGGCCCATCGCATGGAACAGGTATTTAAAATTTTTTATTTTTAAAAATTTCATTCATTATGGGGTTCCAGAGATTGAATCTAAGAGCACACACCTGGCTCTACCACTGAGCTATATTCCTAGTGCTGAAACAAGGGTATAGTTTTTTTTGTCATTATCTTTATTAAATATAAATTTAGTATAAACTAAGTTGATTCTCTTGTTCATTAAAGTAAACTAATTCTGTTAGTCTATTGTGGACATTTGTGGTCTATTAAAGATAAGCATTAACATACAAATTTGTTTCAAAATGCTGTGGCAAGGGGTCGAAAAGATAATTCAGCTTGTCTTGCACAAGGCAGACCCAGGTTTGATCTCTGGCACCCAATGTGGTTCCCTGAGCACTGCCAGGAATAAGCCCTGAGTAATGCTGGGTGCGGTTCAAAAAGAAAAAGAAAATTACTATGGCAATAATAGATACAAAAACAATAAATTAAGGAAATGTATAGGAGAAACAAGTGAAAGTCTTTATCTGTACTCTTTAATTCTTTTTATCAAATTTTTATTTGATAAAAATTATTTTTTATCAAATTACATCTAATTATATAGACTATAACAATCACACATGTTATATATGCATAATCATATATCCAGAATCTTACTGTGCATCTTTTGTGGCAACCTTTCTTTCTTGTTTAATATATGTTGGTAAACTTGCTGAGATTCGGATTTCAGAAGAAACGATTTTGAGCAGTGTCTTTGAATAGTAATTGTCAGGCCTCTGTAAACATGCAGTCCTAGTCCTCTTCATGTTTTCTAAGAAAGCTAACACAGTAATTTATATAACACGATAACAATTAATCCTTATGATAAATTGTATTAGAGAGGGTTAACTGCTTATACTGAGAGAGATCGTGACCATATTTTACCCTGAAAGTACTACCACAGGTGGTTTTCTGAGGAAGGACCTTAGGGAGCAGATCATCTTATTCTAATAATATTTTGATCCTTAGCATTTTAGCCCATGCTCTCTGGCTCGTTATTATCTATTAGCCCTCTAACTTTATACTAATGGGCTATTGCAGGGAATAAAAGTTGATAGTTTTAGATGATCATTAGAATCACCTATGGTTTTGTTGTTTTTTTAAACAAAAATACTCTTTGGAGGATTTTTTTCTTTTTGTTTTTGGGTCACATCCAGCAATGTTCAGGTTACTCCTGGGTCTGCATTCAGGAATTGCTCTTGGCAGTGCTTGAGAAACCATATGGGATGCCAGGGATTGAACCCAGGTTGGCTGCATGCATACTAAGTTCTCTACCTGCTGTACTATCACTCTGGCCCCTGGAGTTTATTTTATCTAGATAAAGAGGAACCATAAAGGTTTGATTCCAGGCAGTTAAGAGAGCCATCATCAAATTTGGATGAAGGTAAAAAAAAAAATACAAGTCAGAATACAAGTAGGATTCAACATCCAGATAAAATTGAGGTAAAATATTAGTTCTGCATCTCAGAATATAGCAGGAAGTCATTCCCATTTAGCACCAAAAAATTCTAGAGAAAACATAATAAGCATTCTTTCAAGGCACAGTTGAACTCACAGAAAATGGAAAATCCCCAGGACCAATATATTTTTAAAAAACATCTAAGCAGAGGTTTTGAAGGTATGCTGGGACAGAGACCTCTTGTTTTATAGCCATTCAGTATCAGGCCATGGTAGCAAAATGAGGAGGGCATGCGGTCTGCAGACCCTAAGAATTTAGAGAATGATTTTCGCTCCTCAAGTTTGCGATTCAAATTCATGTCACCCATCTAGTCTGAAAAATGAAGAAACTTCAGACTGGAAAATGAAGTGGGAAGTGTTGTGTGCATGTCACCTTTTGCTGACTCCCTCTTCTTATCTTAGTCATGAGTAGACTGATCTTAGAAGCTTAAAGACTAGTTACTATGTTATCTTGTTTAATGCTCCCCCAACTCTGAGTAGGTGCTACCATTATCAGAGGTGGGGCTTAGCAATGGAACTTTCACCACCCCAGCTACTCCTTTGCTATTGATCTGTGAGTGAGTATTTGAGTCACAGGCTGCTTTCTAGCGTATGTACTAAGACTCACAATAGTTTACCTCATCATTTGTAATGGTCTTTTTTTTTTCCCCCCGCTTTTCACCTTGGAAATGAAGATACCATGCTGGCACCAGTTGTCCTACACATTCAGTATGAGGTTCTGATTTGTAAATCCTCCTTTAGAAGCTCCTCATGGTCAGCAGGAGAAAATACCCACTCGTTAGCACAATGAGGAAAGCTCTGCTTCCTCCCAGAAACTCTTCACTGTCACCTTTTCTGTTTTATAAGTGCTTTCTCTACTCCCACCAAACCCTATAAAATGACTTGATAATCACTAACTACACTTTGGTGTTAATTATTTGCATGGTAGTCACCTAGCTTGGATTCCATTCATTGAACAATTCCTGTATACTATTGAATTCTACTTAGTAAGCTTTAACTTGTAGCTGAAGTATAACACCCAGCTCAAGAATAGCATCTTTGAGCCCAGAGCAATGGCTCACCGCTTTGGCAAGCCGCCCAGGAAGCAACAGGCTGCAAGTTCATTTCCCATGCTGCCACACACAGGCACAATCCGGACACTTCTGCTCTTCCAGCCTGCGTGCTGTGTTGTCTGCAAGCCCCACCGTGGTTAGTGGTTTCCAGTCACCACTGCCAGGTCTGTGTGTAAGCACCACAGCAAAGAAATATGACCCCTGTGGCAAATATTGCAAGTAAAAAAGGCGTTGAGAGCACAGCTAGAAAGTGTGATTGGGCACCACCCCTGGAGATATCATGGTGAACACTCCGATCAGAATGTGTGCAAGTAACACCTGAAGGAGTGGTTGGGGCGGGGCTGTGGTACTGGAGTGTGGGGACCTTGCACACGTGAGACAAGAACAGCACTCCTTTGAGCCATCTTTCAAACCCTACAGTTTATTCTTTGTGTACCAGTACCTAGTCCATGATGAAGGATACAGGTTTCTGTTCAAACTGGCATACCATTAATTCACTTTTTCTAAGTATAGTTTTAAGTACCTCAACATCTAGCTGTCTTAGCCATTTCCAGCACATCTTCCCCAATCCTTTCCCACTAACATTAAGTTCTTAAGGTTCTCTGACTCCCTTATTTTAAAGTTAGCTGTAATCTCTCTGGAACATTAGAAGGCAGTTGTAATGGGGAAAACCCTAATTGCCTAATATTTAAAAGTAATTTTATGTATATATGGATTACTCTGAGTGTTGACTCAACGAGTTTATCAGCAGTTCAGGACTTTAGGAAATGATGTTTATCAGTCACTTTTCAAAGAGCACAAGCATAGGAGTATTTCCTGGCTTCACCTAAACTTTCTTCAATTCAGTTGCCATTAACAATTGGTGTTCCCTACTAGATGCTATTAAATACCCTGAAAGTTTAGGCTTCCGTCTTCTGTACAGTAAATGCACCAAGTCCTTACTTAACATCCTCTCTAGGAAACTGTGACTTAAAGTGAAACATGTCATGGAACCAGTTGAGTCATAGGTAGTTACTACAAATGAGACTTAATCCTGGTCATGGACACATCTCCCAAATTGTAAGTGAAGACCCCAAACGCTAGTCTTAACTATTAAGCAGCTGTCAGTGTTCTTTCATTTTCCATCCCGCTTATTCTACTGCAGGTCATGCGTTAGCTCAGGCCTCCCTGCTGTCTAATCCGGGTGAGGTCAGGTCTCGACCCTGGAGAGAAGGTCCTTTCCTCACAGGGTGCACTAGCTAATGCTCATGCACACATACATGCATGATCACACCGGGACAGTTGAGACATGCAGTGAATCCCACAGGTGCACCTTTGGCATGTGGGAGGAAACAGCACTAGAAGAGAACCAATATAGGCACGGGGAGAAATGTGGACCTTTGCACAGACTGTGATCCTGAAAGTCACTCTTTCACCAAGGTTATACCAGAATGACATCATCTGAGTAACCGCTGTGTTCATCACTTCTATAAGCTGTTAACTTGCTATGAAGTGAAGAGCTCTCTTTACTACCAGCTTTCAATGGATGGAATTCCAGAATGTGAAATTTCAGCCTATGAATCCCTTAATAGGGCATTTTCAGTGATTCTAGAGTTTGTGCTTATTAGGTGCATAATATTGTAGAAGAACTTTCATATGTAGGAAACCCGGGCATCACAATATGTGGGTATCTTTTGCAAGGGTACAAAGATTTTAGAAATTATCCGCCATTGTAGCTGGGGACCTTGCAGAAAATGGATGATTTGGCCTTGATGGTGGGTTAATAAAAGGGCACGAGAGAAGTGTGAGCAAGGGTTAGGGAGCTGAAGAAGGTAAAATACTGGAACTAGTGACTAATGGAGGATCCACTGTCATTCTTTGGGCCAAACAAAGAAGGAGCTGGTACTGTGACCCCAGAAGGGCCCAGGCTAGGGTGCCTAATGTGTATACATGGAGATTCAGGGCATGGCAGTGCTGCCTGCTCTACTGATGATCTGCCAGTGCCTCCCGCTGACCTGAAGTCTGAGAGCCTGGAGACCCCATGATCCATTACAAGTCTTCTTTCCAGAGCCCAGGAAAGGATAGGGAAGAGTAGGAAAGTGGATCCAGAGCAGTCAATGGAAATAGCAACAATATCAGTGAAAATAAAAGAGGAGGAAAGGTAAAGCAAATACTGATAACATTAATGACTTTATTTCATTTCTCTAATTTAAAGTTTTTCTTTACAAGTTCATGACAGTTCCTGGGTCTGTTGTGCAAAGCCAAAAAATACAGGAAATTTCTTTTCATTTGACAGAGTATTTTTTCATTAATGCTAGAGGATACTTTCTTTCCAAGGCCAACAAGAAATGTGAAGACGCTCGCCAGGAAAAGGAAGCTATGGTAATGAAGTATGTAAGAGGCGAGAAGGAATCCTTAGACCTTCGAAAAGAAAAAGAGGTGCTGGAGAGAAAACTGAGAGATGCAAATAAGGAAGTTGAGAAAAACGCTAACAAAATTAAGCAGCTTTCTCAGGAGAAAGGGCGGTTGCACCAACTGTATGAAGCAAAGGTATAACTTGTGCTAAGTAAATCTTGTTTGAATTTATTCTGTTTGCTCTTCTTTAAACAGATAATTAGAATTTAAATGGTTATAAGCCACTACCAAACATATTTTTAAAAAATTAATTCGCAGAGAGAAAGGAGACAGAGAGAAGTGCCTGTGATAGAGGCAGCCAGTGGGTGGGAATGGTGGGAGGGTATTTGGGGACATTAGTGGTGGGAAATGTACCCTTGTGAAGGGAGAGTAATAGAACATTGTATGGCTGAAACCCAATCATGAATAACTTTGTAACTGTATCTCACTATGATTCAATTGAAAAAAAATTAGGATATTAAATTAAAAAATAATAATTAGTTTGCTTTCTTAGAATACAAATAATTGAATAATTCCAGTAGCTTGTTACTTATCTGCAAAAAAAGTATTTGCTGGAGAAAGATGTGATGTTGGTCAATGTCATTTATCAGGAAAGTTAAGTAGACCTTTTTAAAAAACTTTCTCTTAACCCTGTGTGTGTTTATGCCTCTAAGGAAATCACTTTGGCAAAATACAGTATCAAATGTGAATAGTTTTCAAGCCAAAAGAATTTGACTAGAATATAAATATAATGGTTATTCACCATAGAATTTATAATTTTCTCACAGATAAATATTCTCACATGCTGTTCAAGGAGACAGAGTACTAGGGTACCCATAGCCTGCTTCTAACTGTCAACCTCATGACTTGGATATATTTGCAGTGGATTATCATTGCTTAGCGGTGAACATTAGTTTTTTATTTATTACATTTTAGCTTTGGAATTTTTTCTGGAATTCTGGAAAAACAATGATGGTTTGTGGATGGGTTCTTTTTGCTTATTTTGAGGCCATACACCACGGTGCTGCGGGCTACTCCTGGCGTTGTGCTCGGGGGTTGATTTTGATGGTGCTCACTAAGGCTGTACTATCCTTCCTGCTATGCAGTCTCCCTGGCCCAAGTTAGTTAAGATCTTTCCTGGGGGAGGCTGGAGTGAGACAGCACAGTAGCTAAGGGACTTCCCCTACACGCCATTCACCTGATTGCTATCCTTGTCAAGCTGTATCCCCTAAGCACCGCCAGGAGTAAGCCCTGAGCACCACTGGGTGTGACCAAAAAACCAAGAAAAACATTTTAAAAAATCAGCAGTTCTGCCATCTTAGAATTATTTAACAAAATAGCCAAAGGGAAAAAAGAAAAAGAATTTTGTGGTTTTTTTTTTTTGGCGTGGTTCCAGGGATTGAACCCAGAACTTCACATATGCAAGGCATATGCTCTGCCACTGAACTACATCCCTAGTTCTTGGTTTGAACTTTTTTTTTGAATTTATTTTTTATTAGTGAAACACCATGAGGTACAGTTGTAGATTTACAAATTTTTGTGCTTGGATTTCGGTCATACCATGATTAAATACCCATCCCTCCACAAGTGCCCATTTTCCACCACCAAGGATAATATCCCTCCCCCCCATTGCCCCCATCCCCCCCTGCCACTGTGGCTGGGCATTCCCTTTTGTTTTCTCTCTCCTTTTGGGTGTTGTGATCAGCAAAAGAGGTTGGTTTGAACTTTAAATCGGTTTTATGGTTTGTTGCACTTCATGTCACAATCCCTAACTTAACGTATTATTGCACTGATTATTTTGAGGTGATAAAAATACCCATCATTTTTAATGAAAAACGAATGAAAAATAGTGAAAAAATTATTTTAAAATAAATATGTGTTATTAAAATGAAAAATATGACCCAGTAATGTTGTTATTCTAGGAAGGTGAAACTACTAGACTTACGAGAGAGATAGATAAATTAAAGGAAGACATCAGCTCTCACATCATTAAAGTAAAATGGGCACAAAACAAATTAAAGGCAGAAATGGATTTACACAAGGTGAGTATGGTCAAGCAGCTTGGAAAGATTATTAGAGTCTATTTTAAGAGCAAATGCAATAACAATTACTGATGTATGAAGCCTAGTTCAGTGATTTCTTTGAACAGCTTGGTGATTGCAAAAATATATTTATTTGCATGATTTTTACATTAAGTTGGATAGAATGTTAAATCTTGTCATTTATTGTTTACAGTGTCTATCACTACATGTTATTCTTTCAAGCATTTTTGGGGTATGCTGTATTTTAAGCATTAGCAGAAATTTCAGGGGAAGGGACATCTGTAAGGTTATAAAAAATCAGAACTAAGCCAGAAATATACAAAAATATCAATGATGCTAAGAATATTACAATAATAAATTCTAAGAATTTTTCTTCTTCCACTGACGTAATATCTAACACCAGCTTACTATATAAAGTAATTATAAATAGGACATTACCTGACGTGTAATTTTAAATGCTAATATGAATAAATCTGAAGAAGCTGTCACGTGCAGTGCAAACACAACTGTGACATGTAACTTCAACAGAAGAGTCACAGAAATATTTTTCAGAAATGCACTATGTGAAATCACAGCCAGAGGTCATCTCATCAAATGCACTTAATGATGATGCTATGTGAAATCAATTGCAAGGTTTCAGAAATGCACTTAATGATGTCTTCTGAAATTACAGCCATAGGTCATCTCATTAAATAGTTCTAAGACGGTAGAACTGTTGGTGATCTTTGGGTATTTGTATATTATAATAGACAATTGTAGGGAGAGATTTCTGGGAGCACAATAAGAATGTGATAGAGATTACTGGGTTTCCTGGAAGTTCTAAGCTGATTGCTGACCGGCTCATATGAGAGAGCTAGAGGCACGGAACCAATTCTGAAAGCTTGGAACTTCTCTTCACTTCGGGTTATAGTATGAGGAATTAAAACACCAATGCTGTGATACAGTAACAGCTTTAGAATTCCCTTAGTTACTTCAGAATCTAAACTTGGTCCTTTCTTCTATTGTTGGCACTTTCCTTCACCCTGCTATATCACCCTACAAGACAGGGCTCCGGCAGCTCTCAGAACTCCTGTGGTGAGGAGAAAACACAATTACTCAAGTCTTCTCTGGGCAGTATGCGTTCAGGAAATGGGTGATAGCAGATATTTATGAAATAAGTCTAGTTATACACAACTTTATGTAATAGGACACAAGAAACCAAATACTCTGCAAGTAGATCAGAGAAATGGTTTAAGGTTGACATCATAGCATGGATTGGTAGAAAATGAAAATAAGCAAATTAACTCGGAGTAAGAAATTAGAATTTTACAAGTTCTGCTTTGTTGTTGCTTTTTGTTTTCTGGGAGCGCACTTAGTGTTATTCAGGGGTTCTTCCTGGCAGTGCTCAGGAGACCATTATGGTGCCAGGGATCAGTTGCAGGCCTCTTGCAAGCAAAGCTTAACTTTCCAGCCCTCCCAGCTCTCTTCCTGGCCCACCTGTTCTTTCTGAAGAACTGGTGTTTTTACCAACTAGTGTTTTGCTAGGCCTTCTCTTTGCACAACACCTGTTAGGTCATAGGAGGCTAGGAAAGCAGTGGGACACGGACATTGCTTTCAGCGTGACTGGGTTGGGATGGTCCCCATTTACCTGCTGGCGAGGAGAGGAAACTCACTCAGAATATTGGAATGAATTGTTACCTTGGGTGCGCTGGAAGCCACTTCTGGAGATGAGGATCAGAGTCAGGGGCCTCTTAGTGAGTCTTCAGTCATCTTTTGCTATTTTCAGTCCCTGCCCACTAAGTACTGGAAACCCATTGGACTCTAGTGGTTACTGAATTCTAATCACACCCTCCAGAGAAGGTTACCAAGAATGCAGGCCTTAGATGAGGGAGACTCAGTCATCGCTTGGTTCATCCTTTCTGTGTTTTTCTCCTCTGCACCCTCCTGGAGAACACGTGGAAATATGTCTTTCATACCTCCTTTTTAGAACAAAACTCTATTGGGTGCGATATGTAAAGACTGCCCCTCCCGCGGTGGACCGAATGTTAGCTCACCTGCGTGGTTGCTGCCTGTTTACGTCCCCGCGGTCTCAGGATGAGTTCTTTGCCAGGTGTGCCTGGAATATCAGATACAGTTGGAATTGTATTTCTGAATAATACATTTATTTTATAGATTAGGCTCTGTAGAAGACAAGATTTGTGAACTTAAAAAACAACAACAACATAAACCAACACAAAAACGTAACAGTAGGAGCTGTAGGCTAGTTACTGAATGCTAGTGAGGGCTATAGAACTTCAGATTCAGATATTCAGCTGACCCCTTGACATTGAGTGGCTTAGATGACATATGCATATTGAGTGTGACAGCTAAAGCCGTCCAGATAGTGTTGCCTCCATTGTGTCCCCATTTCAATAAAAGCAATTATCCTTTGTGTTGGCCCGCAGAGACTGTCTCTTGCTTGATTCTCTTCTGCTCTCAGACATTACACCTGGTCCTTTACTTGATCTTCCTTTTTAATCTTTGTTTTGTTTTGGGGCCACCTCCAGGAGTGCTCAGGGCTTGCTCCTGACTCTGCACTTGGGGATCACTCCTGGTGGGCTTGGGTGACTACCTGGGGTGCCAGGGATGGAGCCTGGGATGGCAGGCTGCGTGCAGGGCAAGCGCCTCACTTGCTGTCCTGTCACTCGGGCCTCCACCTGATCATTCTTTCAGATCTTTCAAATCTTTGCTGCTCTATTCATTTCTCAGTGGCTGCCCTTTCTGAAAGATCAACGGTTACCATTTAGGAATACCCTGGATTCACTCTGTGAATAGAAGTTTCTCTCCCTCTTTGAGAAAGGAAGTGACTAGGAGGAGATGATAACTAAATTTGGTTTGAAATCCACACGGTATCCAAAATCCATGGGACCGAACTGGCATCTGATGGAGAATTTTGAGAAAGAGCCTCCGGGCTGAGTGTTAGAATATGAAGTAGGAAGTAAGTCAAGGAGACACTGTGGCAACAAAATGAAACAGAAAGAAGAATCTATTTTAATCAAACTGGAAACAAAGGAAGAATATTTAAAGTGATTAAAAGAGGAACAGATTAAGTTACAAGTCAGAAACCAGAAAAAGTAATTAGATTTGATGAGAGAGTAGTCCCAGCAGCCATTTAGAATTATAATTTTATAGGAGAGTGGTTGGGAACAAAAACCAGATTGCTGGGTGAATCTGTACAAAGGCGGTTTTGAATGGCTGCCGTGACCATAAAGCCAAGAATTGTCTCTAACCCTGTGTGAATAGTGCGTCACACTTTGCTCTTATTGTCTTAGCAGGTCAGCAATTTCTAGTGATTTGCTGAAAACCCTTTCAAGTCAGATTTTATTTAATGGCTCTCAGTTAACTCAAACCTACTTTAGTATCCAAAACCCTCAATGGTGAAGCTGAGACAAGAACTATCCCTGCTCTCTGATCTTTGTTCTTACCTTTCATCACAGAGCTGTGACCAGCTTTGTTGCTATCTTTTTGTCAACACAGGAAACCAAAGATAAACTTAAAGAAACAACAACAAAGTTAACTCAAGCAAAGGAAGAAGCAGATCAGATACGAAAGAACTGTCAGGATATGATAAAAACATATCAGGTATGTGTAACTTTCCTGGTAGATTAATAATAAATTATGTGAAATATCAGTAAATTTTTTATAGAATTTGAGTATAGGCTGAGTTTGGTGGGGTACAGGTTATGTTCTTTGCAAACACACTCGCAGATTAAACAGATCTTATTAGCAAAGTTTTGAATAATAATAGTGTCTGTCAAAATAATGACATATTCAATATTATGTCAATATTCAACAGCGGTAGGGCGTTTGCCTTGCACGCGGCCAACATGGCTGACCCGAGTTCGATTCCTCCGTCCCTATCGGAGAGCCCGGCAGGCTACTGAGAGTATCTCGCCCGCACGGCAGAGCCTGGCAAGCTCCCCGTGACATATTCGATATGCCAGACACAGTAACAACAAAGTCTCCAATGGAGACGTTACTGGGCCCGCTCGAGCAAATCGATGAACAACGGGAGGGCCTTTACCTTTACCTTTATTCAATATTCTTGAATATGTCAGAATAATGAAGAGTACAAGCGAAGTTATAGCTATTTCTTACATACATTATTCTTATTTGTACAAAAGTAATGTATTTAATGTTGTCTTTTGGTGCATGAATCACTTAGTTGCATCTTTGTATTTTGCAGTGAGTAAACTTAATTGCAAAGCCTTCCTAAGTTTTCAGAGTATAAAACTTGAGAAATTAGGTCATACTTTTTTCTTCTTCTTTTCTTTAGGAATCAGAAGAAATTAAATCAAATGAGCTGGATGCCAAGCTTCGAGTCACAAAAGGAGAACTTGAGAAACAAATGCAAGAAAAATCAGATCAACTTGAGGTAATAGTTCTGTTCTGTGTGTGCCCTAGATTTTGCAGTAAAGACAAGAGGAGGGAACAAAAACACAGGTTTTGTTTGTTTGTTTGGTGGCCATTCCTATGGGTACTGTGGGCTACTCTGAGCCAGGTGCTAGGGGATCACTCCTAGAGTTGCCTTTGGGGTTGCCATGTGGTATTGGGGTTGGAGCCCAGGACCTCAGTGTGTAAAGCATCTGTTTCTGTCTTTGAGCTGTCTCCCCGCCCACTGTCATCTACTTTTAAGATCTTTTGGCCAGGACTTGGCAAACCTTATGGAGTGCAAGGCCTCAAGCAAGGCACATACCCTACTCGCTGTACTATTTCTTTAGCCCCAAGATCTAGTTTAGTATATAATTGTCTGTTGGTTCTTTTTCCCAATCTTTACAAGATGCATCACGCCAAAATAAAGGAACTAGAAGATCTGAAGAGGACATTTAAGGAGGGCATGGATGAACTACGAACACTAAGAACGAAGGTAATTAAATCTGCAGTTCAGACTTAACAGGAAGGGTGAATATTTTAAATTCATTCTGAGGTTTAATTGTTGGAGCAAAGATAGTTATAGATAAATTTTGCAAAATTAACCAAAACAAATATAAAATAACCACTGAGGAATAGAGTATTAATTCTCTATAGAAGCAACAAAAATATCTATGGTGTCTCTTTCAAAGATACATATTCGGTTTTTTGTTTGTTATTTTGGGCCACACCTGGTGAGGCTCAGGGGTTACTCCTGGCTCTGCCCTCAGGGATTGCTCCTGGCGATGCTTGGGGGATCATATGGGATGCTGGGGATTGAGCTCATGAGTGCTAGGCAATGCTCTACCTGATGTACTATCTCTCTGGCCCTGCCTTTGAAATGTTTGCCAAATATTCTTGTGTCAATGTGTTTGGAGTATCTGTAACTTACCCTTGGGCTCTGACCTAACAGCAGGCTTATCAGAAAATTGACTAGAAGGAAGTTACAATGTTAGGAAACAATAGAAAGTCTTTGTTTCTCCTGAATATATTTAATAGTCTTCTACACAGCCTTTCCAGTATTTATAGTCTATTGTCAGGCATGCACTGTCCTCTCGTTGTTCATTGATTTGTTCGAGCAGGCCCAGTAACGTCTCCATTTTTTGAGACTCTTTCGTTACCGTGTTTGGCATATCAAATACATCATGGGGAGCTTGCCAGTATTTGCTGTGCGGGCGAGATACTCTCTGTAGCTTGCTGGGCTCTCTGAGAGGGGCAGAGGAATCGAACCTGGCTCGGCCAGGCAGGCTGCGCACAAGGCAAACGCCCTGTGCTATCGCTCTGTGCTATCGCTCCAGCCCTTATATATATTATCACAAATCACAAATCATCCTGTTAATCGTCGATTGCCTCGAGTAGGCTCCAGTAACGTCTCCTTCATCCTAGCCCTGAGATTATATTCAAGGCTCTTTAGGAGAATGAGACCCATCATTGTTACTGGTATTTGGCATATTGGGTACGCCACGGGGAGTTTGCCAGACTCTGCCGTGTGGGCAGGCTACATTCGGTAGCCTGCCAGTTTGTCCAAAGTAGGAATGAGATAATAAGATGTCATAATAGGATGTCCGGGAGCTGGTTTTTATAGTCTCTGAGTCTTGGCCGTTGATGGGATTACACGGCGCCAGGGGGCCAGTTGGTGGGTGTGACCCCCGCCTACTGGAATTTGGAGGATCTGGGTGGAGGATGCTTGGCCCAAATCCGAGTAGGCTTGGAGATCTTGGCCCCGGAACCCGCGTGACTTTGTCCCTCTGCCAGTACCTTCATGTGTGCGGAGAGTGGTCTCAGCATGGTGGTGGCTGGTCCTGGAGGTCTTTGGCTGCCGGAGCCCTGGTCGGGGCGGGGAAGAAAGCTCAACCCACTCCCCTCCAAGGGGCCCCGGCGGCGAGGATAGTCAGGCGCTTATAATAATATCTATTTTAAGATAAAATTTTAAGATGGAATGATAATACAGAGGGTAGGGCACTTGCCTTGTACGTGCCTGACCTGGATTTGATCCCAGGCATTCCATATAGTCTCCTGAGCACCACCAGGAGTGATCCCTGAGTGCAGAACAAGGAGTAATGCCTGAAATTCATAAGGTGTGACCCCAAAGCTTAACACATATGCATGCGTATATATACGTATGTATTTATATTTATATATGTCTTAATTATAAGAATCCCTTTTAAGTATTCCTTTTCATATGAATGTCAAACATTTTATATGCCATTTGTTTAGAAACAAGCTTCTAAGTAGTCACCTTGAACTTGTGATCACTTAAATAATTTTCACATGTGCCCTTCTGTTTGTTCTCTATAAAGGTTGTAATAGTGGCAAGGTATATTCTGTCTTCTCAGGAGTGGAAGTAGAGACTCAGCAAAGATAATGAGGCTTTTTTGTTTGTTTATTTTTTTGGTTTTGGGTCACACCTAGCTGTACTCAGGGGTTACTCCTGGCTCTGTGCTCAAGAATTATTCCTGGTGATACTTGGGAGACTGTGTGGGATGCCGGGGATCAAACCTGGGTCAGGAGCAGCAAGGCAGCCACCCTACCTGCTGTACCATTGCTCCAGCCCCAAGATAAGACATTCTGAACCTTACCAAATCATGAGCAAAATCATGATTATCTGAGACTGAAACTGTGGACTATTCAGTTCGATTATATTTCTTTCACATTAATGCATATTCATAATTCAGCTTATATTATTGGCATATGGCCACTTTCTGAAATAGTTAATATGGAATAAGAAAATATTGTCATTTAACTTTGATGATGATTATTTGATAGGTAAAATGTCTTGAAGATGAACGATTAAGAACAGAAGATGAATTATCAAAGTACAAGGAAATTATTAACCGCCAAAAAGCTGAAATACAGAATTTATTGGACAAAGTGAAAATTGCAGATCAGATCCAGGAGCAGCATCAAAGGTAATAAAATGAGCAATTTTTGTTGTACTAAGTTAGCAGGCTTTTTAATTCTACCACTGAATTCCATTTTTATATATAATGTTTGCATTAGATGAGAATAATTTGGGTAGCTAAAAACTTTCAAATTCCTGTCTTCATTTGAACGTTTTTGGAATACTTTTGAAGTTCCCATTGTGGCTTCTAAAAATCAAAGTTTATATTCCCTAAACATTGGCAAAAGCAGTTTATAATATAGACAGAATGAATTTCAGTTTTGTTATTCCTTGGTGTCTAAATTTTGTCACGCGTATGCCTTAATGCTCACTTTTTCTTCTAAAAGGCTGCTGTATTGCTCAGTATCCTTGCATGTATATAGCTTTCAGTCAGGAGCCGACATTATTCTTTAGCTTCATACCAGATCACTTAATGAAGCTCTGATCATAACAATGCCTGAATCTCAATTTGGGTTGAACTCAGCTATTTTCTTTTTCATGCCTTATTGGTACCTAGGACTAGCGTTGCTCACTGTCGTACAGATTGATGATGCTCTCAATTTATGGCCAGTATCCTCAACTGGCAATATTAGTGCACCTTTTCTCTTACTGAACGTCCTTAGATGTTATCTTAACATCCATTCCAAACCTCACCCTTCCTGCACTTTTCCAGTCTTCCATCTTACTTTCTTACCTTCCACCTTACCTTCCATCACTCTAGTTTCTTGGCAAGTGATCACCTCTTTCTTCACAGAAAAAAATGGGATACATCGGCTAGCAATTGTATCACCATCATGCTGTCAGTTCTGGGAACTTGCCTGCATCTGCAGCCAATCTTCTTTTCCTCCTGTGGCTCTGAAGGAAATACTCCTGTTCTTTGAATTTGTTCCCTCTGCTGCTGTGACCCCGTGCTCGTCTGCCTTTGCATCTCTTTCTTGATAGTTTTTTCTTTATCCTTTACCTCTCTCAGTTTTTTCTTTCTATATTTAGACCATGTCTTAAAAATGTCAAAATTCTTGTTCCTTTTCCTACTGTTCCTTTTCTTTTTTCCTCCACCCCCAAGCTTATTAATAGAATCATCTGTATTATCACCATTTCTTCACTTTCTTTGTTCTTCTCTGCCTAATTCCAGCTGCTTCTCCAACATTCCATTAGAAATTGCTAATGCCTCTTTTAGTTGACACCTATCAAAACTCAGCCTTGCTTGAATTTTCAGTGTTTTCTCACACCACGAAGACCATGATCTTTTTTTTTTTTCACATGTTTTACTAATTTGTCTTCATTTTATAAAAACAGTGTCCTGGTATTTGTCCCCATTCATCTCCACTTTCTGGTCTCTCCTTTTTGTGTGCCCTTTACAGCTGTTGCTTTCTGTCACAAGTCTCTTTTGCTGTTGATTCATCTATCCCTGAAGTTTGACTGAAAAAAATCTCTAAATCATCATTTTCAGCCCTTTGTGCTGAGTTCCAATCATGAAAGTATCAAAGCTACATCAAACCTTAACATGTCGGAAGTGGACTCATTTGTTCTGCCCACAGATGTGCTTCTCCTCTCACACTCCTGGGATGACCGATAGATGGAGTGGCTCTGTGCTGCTTCAGCCCAGGAACCCGACACCCATTGCCTCCTCGTCCCCTCACACATCTGCCAGCAACACTGTGGATGCTGAATCGGGCCTCATTCAAGTTCATTTGCTTTTTATTTCTCCACGGCCGCTGACATCATCCAAACCATTACTTGCTTTCTTCTGTGAAACTGCTGCAGCTTCTGGACTGTTTTTTCTGCTGACTCTTTCACTGTGGCTTATATTTAAAAAGGAAAGCTTCTCAAAAGCTTGCAGTGCTTTCCCATTGCCATAGGAATGACCTAGTGAGTTAGGATGTCTTCTTGTGGTTTGGAACAGTATCAGTGAACTCCCTCCTCGTTTCTCCTGTAATCCCCATTTTCCTTTCTTGTGTTGTAGCCATAGTTGGTTAACAAGAATTTATTTGATGATGTCTTAAGAATAGAATGCAGTCCTCGTCTTCATCAACATTGATCATCTATTAGAACCAACCAAAAATCCTTCTCTTGTTTTCTTTCCACCTTTACCGCTGACCTGGACCATACTTTTCTACCTGGACCATACTTTGTTGTTCCACTAACTCCTGTTTTTCCTTTAGGTCAGGATTAAACAAACTGGGAGCCACAGCCAAATCTATTCACTGTCTCTTTTATAAGTGAGCTACGTAAATTCTGTTTCTTGTTCCTTTAAAATCGGCACGTGCTGCTTTCACACCACAGAGCTGGATAGTTGCACAAAGGCCACATAGTTTTCTCAGAAGTCTGACTTGATGACCCTTGGGGTCTTTTTTTTTTATGGGAAAAGTTCACTATCCTCCATAAGTATTACTTTAAATGTCAGTTTCACTAAGTTATTGATGCCATGTGTATGTCCAGCAGCACAAGGTTTGATCACATTCCAGAATTTCCCTACTTGGCTGAGAGGTCTTTGGAAGTAGAGACTGTGTTGGTCTTCATTAAATGTTCCCAGCTCTTAGATTCAGCATATGAGGTTTTCATGAATATTTAAGTTAATGAATAAAAAGCACCTTTACAAAGCATTTCATCAGGTGAAGATTCCCCGACCATTGACTTCATGTTTTTTAATAGTTTATTTTTTTAAAATATAAACTTTGTTTTTTAGAGGTAAACAAGAAATTGAAAATTTGAAGGAAGAAGTGGAAAGTCTTAATTCTTTGATTAATGACCTACAAAAAGACATCGAAGGCAGTAGGAAAAGAGAATCTGAGCTACTACTCTTTACAGAAAAGCTCACTAGTAAGAATGCACAACTGCAGTCTGAATCCAATTCTTTGCAGTCACAATTTGATAAACTTTCCTGTAGTGAAAGTCAGTTACAAAGCCAGTGTGAACAAATGAAAGAGACAAATCTGAATTTGGTAAGTATGAGTATACATTTGACTTTTAAAGCAACATAGCAAGAAGAACATAATAGATAGAATTTCTCAAGTAGGCTAAGCCAGATGGTGTGGATTTAAGCTCTTTTTTTCTGTGTGGGCTGTTTGGGTCACTCCTGGTGGCACTCAGAGGACCATGCGGTACCTTACTCTTGCCCTCAGGGCATGTGCTCTACCCGCAGAACCGTCTTTCTCATCTGATATAAACCCTTTATTATTGACTGATATTCTAGTAATTCCACATGTAAAACATGATGGTTTTTTTCTCCACCTTAAATAGCTTATAACAAAAATCTCTATAAAGAAACAGTTTACTTTTGAAAATATGGAAATTAAGTTTTATGTCATTTGTAACTGGAATCAATATGGTGTGGGCTTTTTGTTTTGGTTTGGTTTTTATGGTTTGTTTGCTTTTGGTGTTTGGGCCACACCAGTGTTGCTCAAGGGTTGCTCCTGGCTCTGCACTCAGGAATTACTCCTGGCAGGGCTCCGGGGACCTTATGGGGTGCCAGAGATCAAACCCAGGTTGGCCACTTGCAAGGCAAATGCCCTACCTACTATTCCATCCCCTCAGTATGTATTTTTAAGTACTTGCAGTTCCTATATTTTATAGATAAAAATAGTTTAATATTTTCAGGTTAGGAGAGTATCCTTAAATTACTCATAATATGAATTTTGTTCAGATGTAGAGACATGTTATTTTGGGAATGTGTCTCCTACATTACTACATGTGACATTTGAGGTGCTCAGGAAGCAAAACCTGCTAAGGATTGATGACAAAAATCTACTTTTAAGAGCTTTCTACTTTTTAAAGTTTTAAAATGTAGGCGCTCATGAAGATAATCCCAGGTATTAAAATCTGTATTTTCAAAATCTTCTTCATATATAGGAAAATAGACTATTAAAAGAGGAAGAACTGAGAAAAGAGGAAATCCAGGCTCTGCAGGCTGAACTCACTTGTAGACAAACGGAAGTGAAAGCACTGAGTACCCAGGTAGAAGAATTAAAAGATGAGCTAGTGACTCAAAGACGGAAGCATGCCTCTGGCATCAAGGATCTTGCCAAACAACTTCAGCAAGGTATACCATTCTCTCACACTTGGATCTTGATGTTTTTTATTCTTAGAATCATTGTGTACAGAGTATAAGTTTTACACAGGGATTCTACCACATTGTTCATAAAATATTAATGCCTTAAAATATTCATAAACCAAATTGCTAAATTTCTTTAATACTTTAATAGTTTCCTGAGTAGTCCTGGCATCTATGATACTAAAAAACTTTTATTAACAGAATCACAAAAATGGAAGAACTTAGAAAGTACCTTAAGTTGATAATGTTGAAATTGGGGGTGGGAGTATCTCCTAGGCGTTGCTTAGAGACCCGGGGGCCACTCCATTCACTGCTTGGCTGGGCTCTGAGCCGCATGGTTCCAGGCTTATCCAGGGCTACACTTGCTGATGCACAGAAACTGACCGTCCTGGAGACAGAACTCAGGGCCTTGTGCATGCCAGGTGTGTGTCCAGCCCTTTGTTTTTGGGGTTTTTTTTTTCTTTTTGGGTCACACCCAGCGATGCACAGGGCTTACTCCTGGCTCTGCACTCAGGAGTTAGTTCTGGCGGTGCTCAGGGGACCATATGGGATGCTGGGAATCGAACCTGGGTTGGCCGCATGCAAGGCAAACGCCCTACCCGCTGTGCTATCTCTCCAGCCCCGTGTCCAGCCCTTTGAACCGTTTCCCCAGCTCCTTGAAATTCTTTTGGCCATTTGGTCTTACTAGTGACAAGTATTTTAGCACTGTGTTCTCCAACATAATTTATAATTTTATATATTTGTGAAATGTAAACGTGTTCTTTTCTAATCATTTGAAAATACAGGAAGCAGAGGAAAACATTTACTTATTCATTCATTAGGTTTTTGGGCCACACCTAGTGGGATTCAGGGCTTACTTCTGGCTTTGTTCCCAGGACCCACTCCTAGCAATGGCTCAGGGAATGCTCGTGAGTGCTGGGGATTCAACCCTAGGTTGGCTGTGGACAAGGCAAGCGCCTCCTACCCACTGTTCCATCTCTCTGGTGCTAAGAATGGATACTTTTTGTTGTTGTTGCTTCGGGGCCACACTCAGCAGTGCTCAGGGGTTACTCCTGGCTCTGCACTCAAGGATTATTCCTGGCGGTGCTCGGGGGATGATAGGGAATGCCAGGGATCAGACTCAGATTAGCTGTGTGCAAGACCAGTGCTCTCCCCACTGTCCTATCGCTCCAGCCCTTAAGGACCGAAAATCTGGAGAGTCAGAGGGTGGCAGCGGACGTTGATGCTGGTACTGGTGGGGCCAGGGCGGCCCAGAAACTGCATAATTTGACGGGAATGAATGTAAGCGTCCTTTCTTAAGAGAGAGGCACTTTTTAAGTCCAGCCTGGCACCTGGAGCTGCATGGTGCTCCAAGTGCAGCTCAAAGAGAGTGCCTGAGTGCCTTTACTGAGACCACCCTGGTACCCACCGCGGGGCATGGCCCGGAGCAGGATCTCTGCAGACGGAGGCGGTGGCCGCAGATGTGAGCTCCAAAGCTGGCAGTGCTACCGCAGCTCTTGGCTCTGTGGACTGTGGTCCGCTGTGGTGGCAGCATTTTTGTGTGAATGAACAGTGCTCTCTGGATCCAAACAGGCACCACCGCGCAGTGTGGGTCCTGGAGTTGAGGAGGTGTCCCGGGTTCCTACCACGGGGAGGGTCCGGCTCCAGTAGCCAAGGCGACTCGCCACCTGCAGGGCATCCTGGCAACCACTTTTCCTCCCGGAAAACACTCCCGGATCAACCCTCACATCGGATGGTGCCTCTATCAGTGTATTATGAAGGAAAATCTCCCTGAGTGCCTTCTGGCTGGAGACCCAACCTCAGGGCAGGGTGTCTTGCCACCTGGTCAGTTTCTGCTGGACTGGTTGCTGCGGTCACCCAGAGTGCCTAAGCCAGGCACAGTAGCAGCCCTGGCCCCAGTCCTGGTCTCTGGGGCCCAGAGATTGCGGCGCCAGCAGCGGCCAACCTGAACCTGCTGGGCGAGAGCATCAGCAGCCTGATGGTGCCCTCGGGCCTCCAGACACACCACAGTTCCTGCTACATGCCTCCAGGCAGACTCTAACTTGGGACCAAGTTTTCTAAGAAATTAAACCACAAAAATTTAGATAGGTGTGAGTCACCCACAAACCACCTCCGACGCCACCCAAAAAACTCATTTATCTGCCTTGCTCCCGAGACCCATAAATGAGATCAAAAGAGATCAAAAAGACACTGTAAATCTTCTGGGACCCATGTATGCCTGAATAATCTAGGGCACATTGGCGGGATACGGGTTAGCCCAGTGGCTGCCCACTACCCAAAATTGCTGCTATACCCCCAGTCGGACTCCGCTGTCTTGGGTTGGACCTTACTGAGATACTAATCTACTGAAAATTTGCGTATGCAGGTTTTGTGACTGAAATCTTCAGGCTTCTCCTATAGTTAGGATGGGCTACCTCCCTTCACCTCCCTGTATTTCTGAAAGCCTTGGCAGTCACGTCCACACCCAGTTAAAAAAGCTATTCCAGCTGTACCTTCCTGAAAAAAATACTAAACTCTCTGAACAAACACAATGACATCTTATTACCTGTATTGCAAACCAATATGCACAAACGGAGAGAGAGAAAAGGAGGAAAAGTGCCTTCCATAGAGGCAGACTGGGATGGGGTGGGGTGCTGGGAGATGGTGGGAGAAAAACTGGGGACATTGGTGAGGGGAAATTGACACTGGTGGAGGGTTAGTTTTGGAACATTGTATGACTGAAATCCAATTATGAACAGCTTTATAATGACCTATCTCATGGTAATTCAATTTTTAAAAAATTAAAATAAATAAAGAATAGAAAACTGTAAAGGTTTTATCGTAAGTTTATCATAAATTTCAATCAGAAATTCTTGGAGCCCTGAGCACTGTGAGGAGTGAGCTCTGAGCACGAGCCAGGAGCAGCACGTGTGTGCCCCCTATGTACCCCCATACCCTCTGCCAAATACTAAGAGTTGTTGTTTGTTGTGTGGCTCAGTGGCAGAACATTGCCTTGCCTCTGTGTGGGGGTTTTGTATTCTGTCACAATCAAATAAGTAAAATAAAACACCTCAGACATAAAAAATGTAAATTCTAAGGTTGAAGCTCAGAGAACTAGAGAACATGTTTGACATGTCGGGGCGCCCTGGGTTTGATCCCTGAGTTCACGCAGGGAGCCTCAGCCCCAGCAGTGCCAGGAGTACGGCCACCCTTCTAAAAAATCGTGGGAGAAAACAGAAGATCTGGTGTTCTCTCTTGACATGTGTCTACATTGTTTGGGGCCCTGCCTTGGTCACCTGAGTACCCAGACGTGATCATTCACAGCTGGAAATGAAACCTGGATTCATTTCCTTTAAACATGAAACGTTTCCTTTGTTTCATACAGCCATTATCTGTGCCGTATCCTTGGATGCTAAAATGAATTCTGACTTTCTAGTATTCTATGTAGGCCATAGAATCTGATACAATTGTATGAACTATGTGTATTTGTATGTATGCTTCATTTCCTATGTCACCTATCATTTAGAACTCTACGAGTATGTTCATGATTATATAGTAGTATACCCTTCTAGTATCCTGTAAATGTGTTTTCTGACTTTCTCGTCTCTATTATTTCCCTACTGCTTTATTTCTGTTAAAATGGGGTAGAATTCCTGAGCACTGTCAGAATGACCCCAGTTATCCCTGGCACTGCAGGGCCCAAGCAGTCTCACATCCTTGGAGCCCTCGCCGTAAACTCATGGTCCACTTGGCTGGTAATTTCCCAGAGTGAGCCTTTGGCCTCTGAGTACTGCTGCGGAGTCCCAGAAGTGGTTAAATGTAGTAAGAGACCATTTATTTCATGTTAGCGCATTCAGATATTTTCCATAATCAATTTAGTTTCATAGATGTAGATGAAGGGGCATTTTTTATGCTATAGAGATCTTCTAAGACTTTCCGGACTCCTTGAGTTCTGTTCAGTCTAGCTGTGTGATGCTAGTGGCATCCGTAGGTTTCTGTTTGACCCCCAGTCTCTAGATACTTTTTATTAGGAATATACCTACAGCTCTCTTGCCAGCAGTTTGTGGTCAATAAGTTTCCTCTTTGTTATGCCCGTGTGACCTAAGTTATTGTTGCAGTTAAAATCAGAGATAGTGGGGCTAACTGAGCCGTATGCAGTATTGACTAATTCTTTTTTCTTTTTCTTTTTCTTTTTTTTTTTTTTGTACTAGCACGGAGAAAGTTAGACCAGCTTGAGAATGGAAACTATGATAAAGAAGTCAGCAGCATGGGGAGTCGTTCTAGTTCCTCAGGTAAAATATTCATTGTTTATTGATAGGGTATAAGGAGACAAAACTCTGTTTTGAGAAATGTTGGCATGTTTTTCTTTCACTTTGAATTTTAAAAGGGATATTTTGTATAATTTTATAAAAAGTATCTTCACTTCAGTGTTCTAAGTCTAATCATTATCTAGTATTTTAAGTGTAACGTCTTTCTCTCAACCTCCTTTCTTCTGACCTATTTCTTTATTCTGTGAAACAGTTTTCCTACCCATCTTAAAATTCATATTTGTATCCATTCACATAGATTTGGGATAATATAGTTTCTTTTATTTATTTATTTATTCATGTATATATTTGGGCAGAGTTTTGTTTATTTGTTTTTTTTGGGGGGGGGGGTTCGCACCCAGTAATGCTCAGGGTTTACTCCTGGCTCTGCACTCAGGAATTACTCCTTGAGCAGTGCTTCGGGGACCATATGGGATGCTGGGAATCGAACCCGGGTTGGCCGCGTGCAAGACAAACACCCTACCCGCTGTGCTATCATTCTGGCCCTGGGCAGAGTTTTGGCCATATACGACAATTCTTAGAGGTTGCTACTAGCTCTGCACTTAGGAATTATTCTTGGTGGTGCTCAGGAAACCATATGAACCCTGGTTGGCCGCATTCAAGGCTAGGGCCCTATCTGCTGTACTAGCTCTCCAGCCCTTCTTTTACTTTTATTTATTAATTTTGTTTTGTTTTTGTATTTCACTTAACACCCATCCCTCTACAAGTGTACGTTTCCCAGCACCAGTGTCCCTCCCTCCATCCCTCTTCCCGTCCCACCTCTCCCCCAAGCCTGCCTCTGGCAGACACTTTTTTTCTCTCTCTGTCTCTGTCTCTCTGTCTGTCTCCTTTGGGGTATTGTGGTTTGATATTGATGCTGAAAGAATATCTCTTTACTTATTTTTAACGAGATTGGACGTGTTCAGGGTGGTATGGAGCAATAGCACGGTGGTAAGGAGTTTGCCTTGCGTGCAGCCAGCCTGGCCAATCCGGGTTCGATTTCTCCGCCCCTCTCGGAGAGCCCGACAAGCTACCGAGAGTTTCTCGCCTGCGTGGCAAAGCCTGGCAAGCTACCCTTGATGTATTCAATATGCCAAACACAGTAACAACAAGTCTCACAATGGAGACGTTACTGGGCCCGCTCAGCAAATTGATGAACAATGGGAAGACAGTGTTTGTTTGTTTGTTATTTTTAACACTCAATTCTCCAGTGTGATCATTCCCAGCTATTATTGTCATACTGGTCTCTTCTCAATCTTATCTACTGTCTGCTCCACACACACTTGTGATTCATTCCAACCATTGACCAGTACTCCTAACCCCTGTTTACCCCTGGGAGACCTCAGACCAGCTAGGACTCATGTATTCTATGCCTGGCCCTATTAGAGTGAACATTTGAACATAGTACTAGAATAGATATTATTTAAGATTAGAGATGACTCTAGACTAAGTATAATCCATAAACCTATTTCGTTTCAGGGTCCCTTAATGCTCGGAGCAGTGCAGAAGACCGATCTCCAGAAAACACTGGGTCCTCAGTAGCTGTGGATAGCTTTCCAGAAGTAGACAAGGCCATGCTGATTGAGAGGATCATAAAACTACAAAAAGCGCATGCCCGGAAAAATGAGAAGATAGAATTTATGGAGGATCATATCAAACAGTTGGTGGAAGAAATTAGGAAAAAAACAAAGTATGTGTCAGAGTGGTAATATTCTCTGTATTCATAATTGTTCATATGGTACAGTTATTTTTGAAACTAATCTTAAGCCTATCTTTGAAAAAAATAATTCTTAATTGTAGTGATTCAGTTCCCAATTTTTTATTCATCACTTATTATGTTCTAGGTTTGTGCAATTCAGAGATGAGAGAAAAACACAGGCCTTTCCCTTAAGGTGATATAGAATTTAGTAGACATTTATGCTTTTTAGATATTAAAATGACTGGGGATTAAAAAATTATTCTAAATAGCTTCTTATTTTCATGACTGGTTCAAAGAGCGAGATGACATTCTGGCTTATTTTTCCTGTTGGGGAGAACATAATAGGTCATCTCTAGGGTATATGCATCATGTCTGGCCTAGCAAGGGTAGATAAGTTAACTGGTTCTTAGGTCAATCTTTTTGTCTGTTCTTTTGTTTGAGGCCACCCCCCGGAGGTTCTCAGGGATTACTCTTGCTCTGCACTCAGGAATCACTCCTGGTAGGGCACCAAGGACCATCTGGGGTGTTGGGGATCGAACTCAGATCAACTGCATGCAAGACAAACCACCCTCCCCAATATGCTATCATTCCAGCCCCTCTAAGGTCAAATTATTAAAGGTTCATAGTCACTTGCTTACCCTGCGGTGACAGCCTGCAGATGGAAAGCCAAACCCCGCTCTGCCTTGAGAGCCTTGTTGCAGTAGATTCCGTGTGCATTCCAGTTCAGGGTTGTGGTCCTGGTTGCCACACCTAGTAGTGCTAACGGTCTGCTTCTGGCTTGGTGCTTAGGGATTACTTCTGGCAGTTCTCAGGGAACCGTCTGGTGCTAGGGATCGAACCCGAGGCTCTGCCTGCAAGGAGTGGGCTCAGCCCTCTGAGCTGGCTCACCCACCCATGAAGACCTTTCAGATGGCAGGAGTTGACTGTGATCTTAATTTTATATATATATATATATATATATATATGTGTATATATATATATATATATTGCCAGCAGGGGGTGTGGGGTGTTGGGGGTGTGTAAGTGGGATACTATGCTCTTTGAGCTCTGAGTGCTGGGGGTCACAAGGCTGTCATGATGGTGCTTGGGGAACCTTTCAGGACTGGGGCAGAACTTCAGCACTGACCCCCAGCCCCAAATCTTTACATTTTTATTATGAACTCTCTAATCCTAGAGAAATTTGGCCTTGATTAAAAGACTCCCCCTCCCCCCTTTTTTTGGTCACACCTGGTGATGCTCAGGGGTTACTCCTGGCTCTGTACACAAGAATTACTCCTGGCACTTCTCAGAGAACCATATGGGATGCTGGGGATTGAACCTGGGTCGGCCCAATGCAAAGCAACTCCCCTCCCTGCTATACTATTGCTCTAGTCCCTTGATTATTAAAAGATGAATAAAATACAGTCCCTAGTTAAAGAATGGGCAAGTAGAATATTATCCGAGCAGCAATAATGCAATTGCTTATGTTTTGTTCTGAGTAATTAGGAAAGAAACAGCAAAGCATGTTTATGTATCTTTAATCCAAATACCATCATAAGGGTAGAAAAGGGGGATTTCTCAAGAAACTAAACCATATAAGAAAAATTTATTCTCTGCTACAGTTCTGCTATTCACCTAGTAGCATTTAAGTTTACAAGTCATTGGCCCTCGCAAATTCCAGCACTTTAAATCCTGCAACTACAGTGCTCATCGTGTGCTGGTGTTTTGCAGAATAATTCAGAGTTACATTTTACGGGAAGAGTCGGGCACGCTTTCCTCAGAGGCGTCTGATTTCAACAAAGTGCACCTGAGCCGCAGGGGCGGCATCATGGCCTCGCTATACACGTCCCACCCCGCCGACAGCGGCCTCACCCTGGAGCTCTCCCTGGAGATCAACCGCAAGCTGCAGGCCGTTTTAGAGGACACGCTACTGAAAAATATCACCTTGAAGGTATTTGTGTTTTTCGTTCACTTACTAACAGTCAACTTGGCAGAGTTTGGCTGAGCATTATAGGTGGGCTGTTTTTAAAACAAAAGGTAACCATTCAACTAGAGATAAAATTTTAGCCTCCCCCCCCTTCTTTTTGTATAGTACAAGCAAAAAACAAAATACCTACAATGAAGTTGGCTGTTGGGCAGACACCAGGATGAGTTATTTACTTTGCAATGTCTGGCCTTTCACATGCATTAGTGTTAGTTATAATTGATTACTAAAACATTTTTAAAAATTTAGTCATTGGGCTGGAGCAATAGCACAGCAGGTAGGGCGTTTGCCTTGCATGCGGCCGACCTGGGTTCGATTCCCAGCATTCCAAATGGTCCCCTGAGCACTTCCGGGATAATTCCTGAGTACAGAGCCAGGAGTGACCCCTGTGCATTACTGGGTGTGACCCAAAAAAAAAAGTCATTTTCTAATATATTTTCAGTATTTATTCCTTGCAAGTCTTATTTGAGCCCAACTACTTTGGTTATGCTATACTTGGGTCCTGATAATTACAGGTCTTTAAAATAATTTTTCCAGTCTACTAAGTAAATTTTTGTTTGCTTTTTGGGTCACATCCAGCCGTGCTCAGGGCTTACCCTTGGCTCTGCACTAAATCACTCCTGACAGGCTCGGGAGACCATCTGGGGTGCCGGAGATAGAATTCAGGTCAGCCACATACAAGTCAAGCGCACTACCAGCTATACTATGCCTCCAGGCCTACTAAGTAATTATTTTATGCATTCATATTTGCTGTAGCTTCAGTAAAACACTCAAGTAGGACCAAAATCCATGAGCCAACCGAAAACATTATGTGCCTAGTTAATCTCACGGAGTATTTAAAACTAATGCTCACTCCTCACTTCAAAATTTAGGCAAGAGAAGTTTCAACAGAATCTTTGGACTTGTTATACTTAGTGGTTTTGTTTTCTTTTCCTCCTCCTTCCTTTTGCTCAAGGAAAATCTGCAAACCCTCGGGACGGAAATTGAGCGTCTCATCAAACACCAGCATGAGCTGGAGCAGAGGACGAAGCAACCCTAGCCAGCTTCCGGGGCTCAGCGCGGGGCCCGGCTCTGTGTGTCAGCCACGTGACAAGTTTATTTTGCTCATCTGTATAAAAACGTATCCTCTCAGATTATGAATGCATTGCTCTGTTGCTGTATAGGTGAAATACACTTTGACGAAATTTTATTTTCTCTGGTGACAACCTGCCACTTCACTCCAACACCTTCCTTTGCTCCCTCCCAGTCCTCGGAAGTGCTGAGCAGTCGCCGCCAGGGCTTTTCCACCCCTCACCGAGATTCCTCCCTTTCCACCATTTCCTGTCAAGACTGATTCAGCTTTTAAAAATTATGCATGAAAAGGCAGTGTTAATCATTCAGTCACACACTCTTTTCCCCACATGGAGAAAACTTAAAGAAGTGATAAAAGACTTTGTTTTGACATTCCAGTGTAATATTTCGTTGGGTTTGGGGGATCCCAGTGGCTTTTTCTTTCTCTCTTTTCTTTTCTCTTTTCTTTTCTTTTCTTTTCTTTCCTTTCCTTTCCTTTCCTTTCCTTTCCTTTTCTTTTCTTTTCTTTTCTTTTCTTTTCTTTTCTTTTCTTTTCTTGGTCTTTTTATTTAATCGAAGCCAATAGGGGAGTAGCCACAGCAAGCAGGCACCCTCCACCTCGTGTCTGTCAGGATTTCTGGTCTCTGCTGGATGCGGTTTTTCAAATTTGAATTTTAATAGTGGGGGAATTGTTTTCCCTAAGTCTTTAGTTACACAAATGATGATTTAATATAATATGGATGATATGGGGCTGGAGCGATAGTACAGCGGTAGGGCGTTTGCCTTGCACACAGCCAACATGGCCGACCCGAGTTCAATTCCTCCACCCCTCTCGGAGAGCCCGGCAAGCTACCGAGAGTATCTCGCCCACATGGCAGGGCCTGGCAAGCTCTCCGTGACGTATTCGATATGCCAGACACAGTAACAACAAAGTCTCCAATGGAGACGTTACTGGGCCCGCTCGAGCAAATCGATGATCAACGGGAGGGCCTTATTATTATTATGGATGATATGGTCCTTGAGAAGATTTGTGTGTGTGTTAGATATATTTTAAATTGTGAAAAGAATTAGTCATTATTAGAACCTTCGGAACGAATTTTTGAAACTGACTTCAAACTAACATTTCTTTAAACAAGAAATGTTAAAGATATTTTTGAAGAACCAGTATCCAAGATAATCCAGCATATGATATTAATTGACATATTTACATACAACAGTAGAATCATTTTTTTTCTTTTTTTGTTTCTTGGGCCACATCCGGCGGTGCTGTGTGGTGGGGATCGAACGGGGGTGAGCCCCCAAGCAAGGCACCACCTTTCCCTTGTACTCTCTGCCTGGCTCCAGGACCTTACAGTCCTCCAGGGGGATGTATTTTTAGTACATTTACTTAAAACACAAAGTAACTACATCTCTATATAGCCAAAGGAATTTGAAAGCCAAACATATATCCTGTTTTGTCTTGGTTTTGGCCGCACCCTGCAATGCTCAGGGGTTACTCCTGGCAGTGCTCAGGGGACCATATGGGATGCTAGGATAGAATCCACAAGCTCCCTACCCTCTGTACTATCACTCCAGCCCCTATCCTGTGGCTTTTTTAGAATATTTATTTAAGATTTGCAGTTTATTGCCAGTAGTAGTATTGTCATTTCTTTTTTTTTTTTTTAATCAGCTCTGAACATTTCTTGTCTGTTATTGTGTGGTTTTTCCCATTTATCTCATTACTTTGACTCACATGTTGATGTTGCAGTAAGAGTCAGTTTTATTTGGGGTTTTTACATGCCTTTTCCTTCCCTGTAGAGAAGTAAGCTTTGGGGCAATATATTAACAATTTTATGGTCTAAAAGTGGGGCTGATGGTGGCAGTGCCCTTTTTAATGTGTTTTAGCATTTTTTAAATTAACAACGTGGTTTAAAATGACCATTTACTGAGGGTTATATGATTCATCCTGGTGTCATTTCCCCCTGTATGTTGAGTTTTATGTTGTCTTTTGAAGACAATCTTTTCACTTCAAAATGGAAATAGAAGTTCAAAGACTTTTATATTTTAAATAGCTGTAAAAAGATTTAGTCTCACCATAGCGTGTCTTGTTCTTTTTATCAATATTTTATCAAAATAAAGAGTAAGAGGGCAGGTGCAATCAAATCTGAGTTATTTTCGTTTTCTTATAGACTATCAGAGTAGTCCACCTTCACTTTTTCTTTTCTCTTTTTTTTTCTGCCGGGGATCTGAGGCCAGGGCTTGGCCCATGCACAGTGCTTTGCCGCTGAGCCGTGTCCCTGACCCTCCTCAAGAAATTTTACGGCTGCTGATGTGATGCAGGTTCATTCACTACAATATTTTCTTTGTTTTTCCAAGACACACAAAGTGTTCCCGGAGACCAGCCGAAGTTCAGAATCATATGCATCCTAGGCCCGTAGGCTTTTACAACATGAGTATACAGCACATGCAGCACAAAGCTCCAACATTAACGTTTGTGCCACCTGTTTTTATTTGGAGAACTATTGAAATCCATATTTTTTACTAATTGTTACCTCCTCGCTCCTCTAAATGAGCAAAACCGTGGACAGCTTTTGAAGAAAATGCGTTGTTCTCCTTTTGTGTTTGAGTTTCTGGGGTGCCGTTTGGTGCGTGTATGAGGACCGAGCACAGTAAGGCACAGAAATAGTCCCCGCTCTCTACGCGTCATGTGAGGGTGGAGGGCCTCTCCCTTCCTCTATTGGATCCTTGGGGAGAAGGTGGGGTGACCGGAAGAGGAACATGGTCTGGATAACCCTGAGTTCTCGGGGGCATTTGCTTTTTATGTTTACTGGTAATTCTGGTCTTCAAAGTCAAAGTCATCTCTGACTCGGAGAAGCCAGAGTCCTGTACGTTATCTGCAAGCATACACGCACTCCATGTGGTGGTCCATATTGGCCTGTTTTTTCTTTTTTTTTAAAGTGACTTCCCTTTTCCCATAATCACTTATAACTTTAGCCTAAGTGTTAAGCATTGAAAATGATAAACTTGGGCTGAAAAATGAGTTTCAATTATTTTTTAAAAAATTTTCATCTTTATAATCATGTTAAAGCAGTCTTATCTTGACATTAAATATGGCCAGGTTACCAACCTATCATTCTTTTGATTGGGCACATTTTGGGGGGAACCTACCTGGCCCCCTGCTAGGTATTATGGTTAGATTGGGGCACACACCAGCCAGGAAACTTCCTGCCCCTGGAACTCTCATTGTTGGTGGGGGGGGGGGGGGGGGGGGCGGGAGGCTTTTCGCCTCATCCCTTCTACTGGGCCAGGAACACACCTAAGTCCTCCGGGGCAGGTAGCTTGACTCAGAAGCCCTCCCTGGCATGAGGCTTTGGGAAGTGAATTCTTGCTGAGGTCTGCGTCAGTAGGTTGTCATCTTTGTGATGGTTCTGCACATGTCCCCTCATTTTTGTCACAGCTGAGTATTTCTTTAAGAAAAAGGAAAAAAAACCCAAAGATCAGGAAAGGTCATTGGCATTTTGCCATTTTAGTGGTTCTTAATGCCTCCTTGATGCTTAGGAAGATGCATCTAATTGTTTCTCGTGTGTGTATGTTCAAACATTGTTTTGCAGTATATTAGTCTCTAAAGGTTTTTTAATGTGTGAATTTTGGTTGAGATGTTCTGGTTGAAAGAAAAAGCCTTTAGAGAAACCATTGCTCTGGTAAATGTTAACCTGCCACCCCGGGGAATATGTGTAAACCATACTGATTTTCAGGAAGGTTGATTTGCCTTACGCATATTGACTCCAGAAGCTCATTTTTCTATAACTTTTTAAAAACAGAGTGTCTGATATTTTGACACTGAGGTTAAGTTCAAACCAGTTGGTGGCACTAGAAACTTGAAAAATTCCAAGTATCCAAACATGAAGAATTTTAGGAAAATAAGTGAAAAATACCATTGTGTTTTATTCTGGAATGGAATTTTTAAAATGCATATGGCTGTCCATTTTAACTGCAATGATGAAAACCTTATTTGTCTTTCAAAGTTCATATATATAATATATATATACACACACATGTATGCATTGTACATATTCTTTCATTTGATGACGCTGTTCATTTTGTAAATATGTTTCTGTATAAATGAAGCTTTTCAAGAGAAATCTATGTATATATTGTACTTATTAAATAGGTAATGCCTGTTTACCAAGTTATATTTTAATGGCATCTTTGATTATTTATAAACATACATCTCTTGCTAAATGGATTCTCTAAACTGCTGGCAGGACTGATTAAAATTGCTTGAATTTTCTTTTATAAGCCAGAGTAGGAATATTTGCTTCCGTATTTGTCTTTGCTAGAAGATGAATCATTAGAGGTCAGTAAACAATAGTAAGTAGGGTAAGTTGAATGCCAGGTTATAGTTAAATTCTCTGTTTATTGAGAGCCAAATCTGTCCTTTTGTAAGCCACTAATATCTTCATTTTTCCCACGAAATCATTTAGACTTTGCTTAATTTTCTCCTTTCTTTCTACTGCCACTTGGTCCTGATCCTCCTCATGATAAAAAAGTGTTTTAATTACTCAGTATTCTTGTACAACTGATTCTATGCCTCACCAACCTGGCTGCCCCAATCTAAGACACACACACACACACATACACACACACAGCTGCCTGATGAGCCTGTCTAAACTAATGTATCACCACCCACCCAGCTCAAATTTTACTGGAGAGCTTAACATTTTGCTCTTTATTTTTCCTTGCTGTTTTAAGCCATTGATTTTAGATTTGCATCATGCTAATAATCTGGCACTTAATAAAAATATAAATGCTCAGGCTCTATTCCCAGAATAGAATTCAGTCAGAATTCCCAGATAGTCAATCTGTTATTTGTAAGGAGCTAATATATATCACTCAGCAGTCTGACGGGTATTTCATATCGTGCTATGCTATTTCCCTGTTTAACAGGAAGTAGGGTGTGTGTGTGTGTGTGTGTTGGGGTGGGGGCGGTGGTCAGTTTCTTCCTGTCTTGCTTAAAGACAGACCTGTGACCCTTGTGGATGACTTGGGGACCCTTCACCTTTAGTACCCACTCTCTTGTTGCCTGCTCTACATCTTGGGCAGGTCTTCTGCCCACTGCCTGGACACCCACAGTGCTTGTTAAGGCCCCATTAACCGTCCCAGAAGTCCATGCCAAGGGAAGCTGCTTCCTTGGACTCTGAGCAGGCCTTATTCTGGATTGGGGGTTCTGTTTCTTTGTTAATTTGGGGTGAGGAAAGAGGGGCTGGAGGGTGACCCTGGCATCCTGATGGAACGTCAGAACTCACTTTCCCATACGTCACAGGGTCACACGTGTCACAGGGTCACCCATGTGCTTGCCTAGGGGATTCACTCAGGTCACCGCAGGGACACACGCTGTCAGCTGTCACACTCCTGACTGCACTGCCTCCCCCTGCCCGCAGCAGAGTCATGTCATTCAGTTGTGGTGCTCTCTCCCGCATGGCTGTGATGACCCTTGGAGGGCTGGGAGTCTCAGGCAGCAGAGCTGCTAGGATTGTGCCTAGCACACGTGGCGGTACCAGGGACTGAACTGACCTCATGCTTGCTTGCAAGTAAGTGCTGGGGCCAGTGAGCCACCCCCCACTCCCACCCCACATTGCCCTCACTGTTCGGATGTAGTCCTTTGACCAACCAACCACAGCCAGGGAGGAGGAGAGGGAGAGTGCATCCTTTTGGCCCCTGTTAAATTCAGTGAAGTTCTGCAGGGAAGTACTGGAGAGTTGATAGATGGTGTCGGTGTCTTCTCAGGCTGCCCAGAGGCCTGGATTCTCCACCTAAGACATCAGAGAACCCTAAAAAACCCTGGCCAACTATGCAGGTTCAGTGATGGCAAACTCCAGGACTCTCGGGATAGTGGATGGGCTGGTCCTTCTCATCCCCCCCCCCCCCCCCACGAGACTCTGGAGGTCATGCCCACAAACTGCCTCCAGCTGCTACTTAAGCTCCTTAACAGCCGGATCTAGAGTGACACAGAAGAATCTAGGAACCAAGCAGGTCCCTGCAGAAATTTCTCCAGACCCTCATTATCTAGAATTTTAGAATTCTAGGAGCACAGGTCGCTTTTGCGACCACACGACATGCTATTTATAACAAGCAATACAAAGGAGAGTATGGGAGAGATTTTCTGCCATAGAAGCAGGGGGAGGGGCGGGATGGGGGGGATACTGGAGACTTTGGTGGTGGAAGATGTGCACTGGAGGAGGGTTGGGTGATCGATTATTGTATGACTGAAACTCAAACAGGAAAGCTTTGTAACTATCTCATGTTGATTAAAATAATTATAATAAAACAAAATTAACATACTGAATAAAAAAAGTAATGAGGAGTTCATGCCCAATTCAGTCAGGTTAATCAATGACAATAAATAGCAGTATTCCTACATTTAAAAAAAAGACAACAGAGAACGCCCTGGAAGGCTGGGGCGGAAACATCTGGAAAAACTTAGGCACGACAACTTACCTCTCTGGCCTCAGTGGCCTCATCTGCTAAGTGAGGCTGATAGGAATCACCTAGTGCTATCTGCAGCCTCGTCTGAAGGATGCCGGACGTTAGGCGGCGGAGGGGACTGTGATGGGGCAGTGGACAGTGCCCTGGGGTCAGGGCGCGAGGCCCCTTTTCAATCCAGAGCCAGGCCAAGTGCGGAGCCGCCGTCGGCCAGCAGGGGGCGTGGTTTAGCCGCTGAGCTTTTCAGTGAAGGCTGGTTTCCTCTTGCAGAGATTTTTGCCTGGGAAGGAACTGTAGCATCCCTTTGCAGGAATGAAGACTAAAACGGAGGAACGACGTTGTGGGTACTGGGATTTTTACCACCAGCAACTCAAGGGAGCTGTGCTTGTGAATTGTATCCCATAACCTCCCTGGAGAAAGAGGACTAAAGGGGGTCAGGTTTCCTGCCCCCTTTAATTTTGCTTCCTGGCGGTGGTGAGCTGTTGTTCATATCCCTGCCACCAGTGGGCGCCCACACCCTGAAATGTAGGGAAGTTTTTTTTGTCTCTGGGGTTTTCCCCCTTCATCCCTCCTCTCTCCCTGTCCCATCCCCAGCCCCCAGGTCTCAGCCCCCAGTGCTTGCCAGGGGCCACACATCAGGTATCAGTGCTCAACTGAGGCTGCTAAGCCTTCAGTTGTGCTCAACGTTCTTAGCTGAGCTCCATGTGTTCAGGGAGGTCCCCTGCAGTTCTCATACATGCTGGTCATAGGTCTCAGTGCCAGTGATGGTTCTTACACACCTTTTTCAGTGGCGGTACTGGCTGGGAGCTGCAAGTGAGATCTCCTGTGGTGTTTGCTCACACCTGGCTATGGCTGCAGTCACTGGCAGTGCTGAGAATGCACTGAACCACTATTCATCTATGCAGGGACCAGACAACAATGCACCAAGGGAAATGAGCATAGACACACATGCGACATGCCGACAGATGTCCATACGGGTCACTTGCTCTCCAGGAAGCTGAGGTTCCTGTGTGCAGTCCAACACACACTGTTTACACTGCAGGTCACTGCAAAGCAACAGAGCAAGCCCTGGGTTGTTAGCATCTACAAAAATGGCTTGCATTTCTTGCCAGTGTGTGAGTGCCTCGAGGGAAGTTTTTTGCTCTCTGCCAGTTTTTGAGCTGCAGGATATGGGAGTAGACCAGCTCCCAGCAAAGACAAAGAACCAAGCTGGCAGAGAGCTGGTCTTTGATATTTGGCCACATTGTAGCTGAAAGGAAACTTTCATTGGCACATTTTTAATATGCAGTAGAAAACAGCATTGTTTTAGAATGGCTTCAAATGATGTTTTGTTGCTGTTATTAATTTTTAGCTTGGAGGGCACACCCGTGGTGCTCAGGAAGTACTCCCCAGCTCTCCGTGCTTGAGCGAGTCCTACAAGCACTTCCAGCAGTGCTCAGGGAACCAGATGGTGCCAGGGATTGAATCCAAGTCCCCAACTGCAGAGTGCATGCTCCAGCCCTTTGAGCTATCTCCCAATCCCTCAAGAATATATCTTCTGGGGCTGGAGCGATAGCACAGCGTGTAGGGCCTTTGCCTTGCACACAGCCAACCTGGGTTCGATTCCCAGCATCCCACATGGTCCCCTGAGCACTGCCAGGAGTAATTCCTGATTGCATAAGCCAGGAGTAACCCTTGTGCATCGCCAGGTGTGACCCAAGAAGAAAAAAAAATCTATGATACAAAAGGCCTATCTTATGTCTATAGAATTTTTATATTTAAAACATTTTTGCTTCAAGGCCAGGGGGACAGCTCAAAGGGCTAGACCTTATGCTCTGTATATGGGAACTTCTGGGTTTCATTCTTGGCACCCCACAGTCCCCAGGCATGGTCAGGAGTGGCCCCTGAGCACCTCTGGGTGTCTGTCCCTCCCAAAGTTTATTTCCTATAAAGCTTCCTTAGCAGAAACTTGGCTAAAAAAATGCAAGAACAGAAAAAAGATTTTGTGTGAGTTACGTTGCTTAGTTCACGTAAAAGCTGTCTAAGCACCAACATTCATTGGGTAGGAAAGGGTGATGGTTTATCACTGTAAATATTTAATATTTATTATAAAATAGATATTCCCCTGAGAAACCCAAGATTTCAAGGCCAAGTCCAGTTGCTGAGTGCCAGACATTTCTCATTGGGTGAACTAACATGAAGTGGGTGTCTAGTGAAAACGATGCACAGATGACATAAAGAAATAGTAGAGATCTGGAAGATTAACCCTGTGATGCAACCAATTACTCATGCATGATCAATAGAAAGGAAAACAGAAAATTTGCAACAGGCTGAAATGACAGGAGAACAAGTTGCCCTGGGGGTTTGTCAGTCATTTATTTGGACCATTCTTACTAGTCTGCTCTCAGCAGAGAGTTTTTTATAAAGGGAAATGAATTTTGAATGCTTTAGAGAGTGCCTTTGGCTCACTCAAACACTTCGAGAGCTCAAGCTCTGGATGCTATCACTGTTTGCTTCAGAGGGTAAGTCTCAGCGCTCGTTTCCGCTATTTTAGCCATGTCAGAAAAGATTTTGGAGTCATTCAATTAGGTTCGTAGTGCAGTTGGCTGTGCACAGGGGCTCAATATCTGACTCAATATCTGACTCAACCAAACAAATTGAGTTTGTTTCCACCTTTTTTTTTTTTTGCCACACCTTGCAATGCTCAGGGGTGACTCCTGACTCTGTGCTCAGGAATTACTCCTAGTGGAATGCAGGGGACCGTATGGAATGCCAGAGATAGAATCTGGGTTGGCTGTGTGCAAGGCAAATGCCCCACCTGCTGTACTATCGCTCCAGCCCGTTTTTACTTCTTTGCACATCTGTCGCTAACAAGCTCTCCCGGAATGGTTCTGAGAACACATTTTTGTTTGTTTTTGCTTTGTTTGGGGGGCCACACCCAGCTTAGTTCAGGGCTTACTTCTGGTAGGATTTGGGGCACCATATGTGGTAGCACTGTAGCACTGTCCTCCCGTTGTTCATCCGTTTGCTTGAGTGGGCACCAGTAACGTCTCCATTGTGAGACCTGCTGTTACTGTTTTGGCATATCGAATACACCACGGGTAGCTTGCGAGGCTCTGCCATGCTGATACTCTTGGTAGTTTGCCAGGCTCTCTGAGAGGGAAAAGGAATCGAACCCAGGTTGCCACGTGCAAGGCAAACGCTCCACCTGCTGTGCTATCGCTTCTCCACATATGTGGTGCTGCGAACCAATCCCAGGTTGGCTGCATGTAAGGCAAGTGCCCTAACCTCTGTGCAATCTCCAACCCATCTTTTTGTCTGTTCAGTTGGCCTTTCCTTCCCTTTTTTGTTGTTGTGGTTGCAACCTGGAGCCACACCCTTTAGTTTGCCGTGAGCCAGCGATTGCATCTTCTTCCTGTGATCCCAAACACTGGGGATCCCAAACATTCTTGCTCCCAGATAGTGCTCAGAATCGTGATGTGATGACAGGAATCTAATTCATAATTGCGAGGCAGGTGCTTTGCCACTCTCTCAGGTTTGGGAAACTCTTAACTCAGATTTACTAGCCTGAAATATGCTTGCAATGCTCCCTGTGTGATTCATGTTGCACGCCTTCATCTGTGTGTCAAGGGGTCCTTGGTAACATCTCTGAATCAAGGTAAGGTTCCAGCCTGAGAGATCTCAGATCTCTGTGTGGTTAAGAGACTGTACTCTGTGTTTTTTTGGGGGTTGTGTTTGTTTGGGGGTACTTAGGATTTACCCCTGGCTCTCTGTGTTCAGGGATCACTCTTGGTGGGATCTAGGGGACCATATTTGTGCCAGGGATGGAGCTGGGTCTGCCCCAGGCAAGGGAAATGGCCCACTCGCTGTCCAATGGCTTGTTTTCTTGTGTGTGTGTGTGTGCGCGCGCGCGTTTGTGTTTTCTGTTTTTAGCTTTTGCTTTTTGGGTCACACCCAGAGAATGCTCAGGAGTTACTCCTGGCTCTGCACTCAGGAATTACTCCTGACTTGGCTGGGGGACCATATGGAATGCTGGGGATTGAACCCAGCCAGGTCTGTTGGCGTGCAAGGCGAACGCCCTACCGCTGTACTATCACTCTTGCCCCGATCCTGTGTTTTTTGTTTGTTTGTTCGTTTGTTTTTACTTTTTGGGTCACACCTGGCAATGCACAGGGGTTACTCCTGGCTCTGCACTCAGGAATTACTCCTAGCAGTGCCCCGGGGACCATATGGGATGCTGGGAATAGAACCCAGGTCGGTTGCGTGCAAGGCAAACATCCTACCCGCTGTGCTATTGCAATTTCTCTCTCAGAGAATGCACCCTTGTCATTTGACCAGCTTAAGAAACCCTCGAAGTTTTATCTTGGCAAAATTTTCACCATAAGCATTTACTACCTGAAAGAACTATATTATGAACAACTTGGTAAATCATGATGTTATTACAATTAAAAAAAAATTCACCAGAACTACTGGGAAAGGGCTAAAAGTCTGAAGTTCAGATTTTTATCACATGGGAATCCTGAGTTTGATCCCCAGATTTGGCTCCCGAAATAGGGAGGCCTGTTTGGTCCACAGAATATCACCAAGAGGTGATCCCTAAACACCACACCAAGTGTGGCCCTCAGAATAAACAAAACTCCCCCAAGCACCGAAACTCTTTGAGCTGGGGAGATGGCCCAGGGGTTGGAGCACTCACTCTGCAGGCAAGAAGCCTGGTCTGATCCCCAGCGCCGTAGGGTGGGCACCTTGTGAGGAGCACTCCCTAACCATCGCCAGGTGTGAGCCCTAAACCAAAATGAAGAAAGTGATCATTTTTAAAGAAATCAAACCTCTTCCAAAGGTTGGGATATGACACAAACTTGAAGGAAGCCATGTCAAAAGGGCTCTAGTGTCGATTTCTGAATTTCATGCCTTGATCAAGCCTTTGGGTGCCTTGTTTCCTCATGTGCCCACTGAGGGCGATGGTCGTACCACCAGCTCTATGCTCTGAGGCAGTGAGAGTGCTAAACGTAGTGCCATGGCAGCATTCAGAAGACACACGGTAGATGCGGCCCTTCCAGACAAGGCCAGATCCAGGCCAGGGGAGCTGGACCAGAGTCCCGAGCAGTGTGGATCTTGATGGTGGGAGGCCCAGTCATCTCCTTAGCCCAGATCCTGGTCCTCTGAGATAGAGAGCAAGGGTGTGTGTGTGTGTGTGTGTGTGTGTGTGTGTGTGTGTGTGTGTGTTTACACGTGTGTAGATGTCTCTGTGTGTGTTTGTGTGTGTGTCTGTATGCGTGTGTGTCTGTGTGTGTAGGTATCTCTGTGTGTGTGTTTGTGTGTGTGTGCTTCTCTATTTGTGTCTGTCTGTGTGTGGTTTTTGTGCTTTCTGTCACATTGTCACGAAACAACATGCCGTAAATACCCAGGGCATATGGTCATGGCAAATTGGCTTTGAGGTGCGACTCAAACCCATTAGACCCAATAATTAGACCAGGAGTCAATTATTGATCCACTCTCTGATGAGCCTTGTAGAGTTGGTATAAGGGATCTGTTTGAGAAATAGAAAATAGACATAGGGAATAGGAATAGAAATAGAAAATAGGGATCTGTTTGAGAAATAGAAAATCTCCCTGATAGAAGTCACTGTCACTATCACTGTTGTTCATTAATTTGCTCGAGCGGGCCCAGTAACATCTCCATTGTGACACTTGTTATTGTGTTTGGCATATCAAATATGTTACGGGTACCGACAAGGTACTCTCAGTAGCTTGCTGGGCTCTCAGAGAGGGGCGGAGGAATTGAACCTGGGTTGGCCCACCTGGCCGCGTGCAAAGTAAACGCCCTACCCGCTGTGCTATGCTGATAGAAGAATGCCTAGAAAGTTCTGGGGATGCTGAAGCTGTGTCTTCCGATGCCACTAGGTGGCAGAGGAAGGTTGTAAGAGCCACCATGCCCACAGTCCCTGGGGGAATCTTCCTCCTTGCATCACCTGAAGGGTGCTTATCTGCAGGGGGCGGAGAGGGCTTTTCTTTCTAGTTCTTTCCACCCTGGGGCAGCACTGGGTGTGCATGGGATAGACTAGAGGCCCTCTACACTCTAGCTCCTCATCACAGCGGCTTGATTGTTGTCCCAGTACCTAAAAAGAAAAATATCAAAAACATAATAACCACTGAATGTGAAGATTTCAAGCCTGCTAGAACCACTGATAAGAACGGTTGCATTCCTCTTTTTGTTTGTTGGTTTGGGGGCCACACCTGGTAGTTCTCAGGGCTTAATCCTGGCTCTTCACTCAAGGATCACTCCTGACTGGGCTCAGGAGACCATATGGGATGCCAGGAATCGAACCCAGGTTGCCTGTGTGCAAGGCAAGTGCCCTACCCATTGGACTATCACTTCAGCCCCAAAGAGACTGCATTCTTGTTGATGTCTCTCAGGGCACTATCAAGAGAGAGTGACCTCAACACACAGAGAGGTCACAACACCTGACACCTGGCAGACGCGCTTCCCAGTCCTCCTACTCCAAGTGGAGGCCCAGCAACTCAGGAAATTAAATCTTTAACTCGGTGATCTCAGACATCATCCCCCTGTGAATACTGAACATACTTTCTAACACACCCAAAGATGGGACCAAATACGGAATGAGTAAGCAAGAACCAAATGTGACTGATTTAAGCAATAAATCTTCTCATTTTCGTAAATAGTCAGGTTCCAAGTCTGAACTGCAAGATCCTCTTTTGAATTCTGATGGCTGGCTGAGCTCTGATCTATCCGGACAGAGTTCAGGGTAGGCGTGATCAAGCAGACACCCCTGCAGAGGGGAATCACCCTCCCGGAAACAGCTGCTGTGATACCGTGTCAGCACCAAGTGAGGCAGAAATCCAACAGGTTTCTGCTTGTGGGATGGGAACATTCTGTTGCAATCGATGTGGTTTGCTAACAACTAATAAAAATTTCCTGCACCTTGTGTTCTATGATTCTTTCTAACTGTTGGGTGGAAATCAAAGCTACCTTTTTGAGGCCGTTAGTTTACGAATAAAGCCCAAGACTCAGGAGATAGCACAATGGGTTGGCCTCAGCCACACGGTCCCCAGTTCAGCCTGAAGTGACAGCCCATGTCCAGTACCCTCCCTGGAGTCTCTCAAACACACAAAAAGGAAAGAAAGAAAAAGTGAAATTCTGCTTCTCTCCTCCCACACGGCAGATGCTGACCGAGGGCTGGCAAGGGCCCCTTGGAGATGACAGCAGGCCACGTGGCCTGAAAGGGTTCATAGAGCGAAGCACCACAAGGCCCTGCCAGTCTGAAGGACACGTCGTCTGAGGAACGGGCATCTGGGTTTCCAAGGGACCACTGTCCGTGTGTCCTCTGGTAGGACCCTATACTCCCACCCACAGGTTTCTGTGGATCCGGACTCAGTGCAGGGCCTGAGTTTAGCTTAGGTGAGTCCTCTTGCCCAGGGCGCTTCCAACCTCTGCATTTACTGACACACTGGCAAAGCATTTTTTTTTTTTTTTTTTTTTTTGCGGAGGGGTGGGGGCACACCCAGCGATGCCCAGGTTACTCCTGGCTCTGCACTCAGGAATTACTCCTGGCGGTGCTTGGGGGACCATATGGGATGCCGGGGATTGAACCCAGATTTGCTGCATGCAAGGCAAATGTCCTACCCGCTGTATTATCGCTCCGGTCCCTGGCAAAGAAGCATTTTCTATCATCTTTCCCAGCAAAGATTCGGCTGCTTGGCTCAGGAAGTGAGCGGGAGAGGGAGTCCAGTTTCCAAGAGAAGGGCAGGTCCATTTCTTTCTTTTGGGATCTGTTTGGGGCGGGGGCGAGGGTGCTTGGGGAGGCCCACATCCGGTGGTGCTCAGATCTTAATCCCAGCTCTCTACTCCAGACCACTCCTGGGGGTGCTTGGGGGCACCCTCTGCAGTGCCGGGATGTAACCGGGGGATCGAGGTGAGAGCCTCAACTCCTCGACTATCTCTTTGGCCCAAAGACACGTTTATTCCGGGGGGAGGGGGGGTCCCGTGGAGACCATCACCATTGTTTTTCTTCTTTAAAGAAGCCCCTGGCCACCAGGAGCTAGGTGTTGGTATTCCCTGGTTTTCTCTGGAAGGTGATTGGAAAGAAGCCTCAGGAACCGTACCTGCCAGCCCAGATGTAGAAGGGAGCACCAAATGAGGGGTATTGGGAGGATCCCCCCAGGATGGGAGAAGCATGCTGAAAGTAGACTCTAGACTGAACATGATTGCCACTCGATGCCTCTTTTGCAGGCCACAGCACCCAAAAGGAGAGAGAAAACAAAAGGGAGTGCCATGCCACAGAGGCAGGGTGGGATGGGGGGATGAGGGGGGTGGGAGGGATACTGGGATTAGTGGAGATGGAGAATGGGCACTGGTGGAGGGATGGGTACTCGATCATTGTATAACTGAAACCCAAGCACAAAAATTTGTAAGTCTACAACTGTACCTCATGGTGTTTCACTAATAAAAATTTTTTAAAAATTAAAAAAAAAAAAGAACCATGCCTGTGCTGCCCAGAGGCAGGGCAGCAGAGGCCTCTGAGCTCACTTCCTGCCAGCCTCACCTCTGTCCACATCTCTAGGCAGAGAGGCGGGGATTGAGGTGAGAAGGACCACTTCTTAGGAGCGCCCAGTCAGTGCCCGCTGCCCACGTCCATAGTCACGGAGTCCCTGTGTTTCGAATTGGTGACCGTTTCCTTTCTCTCCAGCACAATCCGCCTCCCTCTGCAGCTCAGAGCCCCTCAGAGCCTCTGCTGGGGCCGGTGCGGCTGTCCCTGCCACTGCAAATCTCATCTCTGCTACATGGTGGTTTTTTTCTTTTCTAGAAAGGAAACCTTGCTTTCACTTCTGACTTTCTTATCCTAGGCAGTTTCCGCCTTCTTATTCAGGAAATTTTTCTGGAGCCACTTGCATGGGGGCGGGGGAAGGGGGGGAGTGTGTTTTTTTTTTTTGCCTTTGTAGTAGGGTACAGGCTGGAGCAATAGCAGAGTGGGTAGGGTGTTTGCCTTGCATGCGGCTGACCTGGGTTTGATTCCTCCGTCCCTCTCGGAGAGCCCGGCAAGCTACCGAGAGTATCCCACCCACACAGCAGAGCCTGGCAAGCTCCCTGTGGCGTATTGGATATGCCCAAAACAGTAACAAGTCTCACCATGGAGATGTTACTGGTGCCTGCACGAGCAAATCCATGAACAACGGGAGTACAGCGCTACAGTGGGGTATATTTCTGGGGCTTGGCTAATAGGGGGACGGGGACATATCACTAGAAAGTTGCCAACTTGCTTCCAGTGGGCAGTGAGAAGTGGGACTCTCTATTTAGGACCCGGTGATGCTGCGCTGGGAACCAGAGTGTGTGGTCCTTTCGGGCTGTTTCAGAAGCAGACAGATCATCACCCAGCACCTCGTGGTCCACACGCCTCGTCTTGTGAGGCACTGGGATTGGCAGACTTTAACTTGCTGCTTCTCTTCGGAAGGTCATGGGAGGCGAGGGCAGGGCTGCGTGGCTGAGAGACCGACATCCCTCTCAGCCTGGTGCCACACTCTAGGCACGGTGCCAACCTCGTCCCTTGGCACGAAGATCACAGATTTGAAGTTGGTGGCTACTGGCATGATGGGACTTTTTTTTTTTTTTTTTTACCAATTGTGCATGAACTGATAAGGCTCTAATCGCTCTCCCCGGCCAGGCGATGGTGATAATGAAGACACAAGGCCTTCACTGGAGATTTCAAAGGAATCCGGCTCAGATATATTGATTAAAGTTTGTGAACAGGCACCCCGATTCCCAGAAACACTTAGGGTATCATTCTGGAGCTGGGCCGCTTGCAAACGCGTCCTCTGGGTCGGTTCTCAGCTGGAGCATGACTGGAAGAGAAGAAGGTGACGGGAGGTGGCCGTGGACATGGGTTATGTCACTGTCACCTTTAGCAGTTACTATTTTAACCAGGTATTGCCTGTTCCCTGCCCGCTGGCCCGCCCTGCTCCGGCCTCTGTGGGTAAGAGAAGCGTTTTTTTTTCCCCCCGGCCCTCTCAGCAGGACTGTTGGCTCCTGGGCCATTATGTCTAGCACCGTTTTCCTGACCAAAGGCAGCCCATGTTCCTGGGCTGGAGAAAACTCCCCCGAGTTCAGGCCGGGTTGGGACACTGTGTGTGTGTCCCCTCCCAGGGCAGGGAGGGAAAAAGGGAAACGAGCCCACACCCACCTTTCAGTTCCGTTTCAGGAGGTGGAGCTGAAATCCTCTGCTCCAGCCACGGGGAGAGCAGAAGAAAACCAGGGTGAGCATCAATGAGACAAGTCCTGGAGTTGGGCCCCAGCAGCCTCTCTGGCTTGGGCGGGGGATGAAGGGCAGGCAGGGCCCTGTTCTGAGTTACCTCCCCAAGGACACAGCAAAGATCCGAGTGGGGTGAGGAGTCGGTGAACTCTTCTCAGCCTCTGCCATTCTCTGCACATTTCCGGGGACCCACGACGACAAGGAGAGGAGGTTTCACTTTGGCGGTGGACCAGGGTGACAAAGGGTGGGGAGAGGGAAGACAGAGTTATTGCCCAGTGTTGCTAGAATCAAAGTCACTTTCTGTCTCCCACACTCACTGCACTGAGTCGGCTGAAATGAAAGGGACATGCTAATGGACGTCCCTGCGTTTAACCCAAGGAGGAGACCGTGTCCAGGATGTTGTTGACCTCCCCAGCACTGCAGACTCTGATGTACGGGTATCCCTGAGGAATTGCTTTTGTTGAAGGGAGGCTTTTGCCCCTGGGGAGGGAGACCAAAGCTTCCTTCTGTTTCTTGGCTGTGAGTCCTGGGATGGAGAACGCTTGCATAGATGCAGAAATGCCCCTGGTGGGAGAGGTCAAGGCCCTTTTGGCGCCTTTCCTGAGCTTAGTCATTTCATTCTCTGGGTCCTGACAATCTGTGTGTGTGTGTGTGTGTGTGTGTGTGTGTGTGTGTGTGTGTGTGTGTGTGTGAGGCCTGGGGACCCCCTGGTAGTTCTTAGTCAACTGGGCCAGTGGGTCAACACAAGGATCTGAGGATACAGTGCTGCTCGGGGCCCCGTGGAGCTGGGGTTACCCAGGCCACCTTCTTGGCATTGGGGCTCTCCAGGGCTGTACCTGGCCAAGAACCATAAGAGCCTGAAATCAAACCCAGGCTGGGTGCATGCCAGCCATGTCCCCTAACCATTGTATTATCTACTATATCACTGTCACTGTCACTGTCCTCCTGTTGTTCATTGATTTGCTCGAGCGGGCCCAGTAACGTCTCCATCGTGAGACTTGTTGTTACTGTGTTTGGCATATTGAATACTTCACGGCGAGCTTGCCAGGCTTTGCCGTGTGGGTGAGATACTCTTGGTAGCTTGCCAGGCTCTCAAAGAGGGGTGGAGGAATCGAACTCGGGTCGGCCATGTTGGCTGCATGCAAGGCAAACGCCCTACCCACCGTGCTATCACTCCAGCCCATCTAATATATATATATATATATATATATACGACATATATATAAGCAATATATATGTGTAATAGGGTGTTTGCCTTGCATGCAGCCAACCCTGCTGACCCAGGTTCGATTCCTATTCCCCTCTCGAAGAGCCCAGCAAGCTACTGAGAGTATTTCACCCACATGGCAAAGCCTGGCAAGCCCTTCGTGACGTATTCGATATGCCAAACACGGTAACAATAAGTCTCACAATTGAGAAGTTACTGGGCCCGCTCGAGCAAATTGATGAACAATGGTAGGACAGTGTTTATAGTTACAATATTATAAATATATATATATATATATATATTATAGATCCCCCATTTTCCAGTAGCTAGGCAGTCACATCCACAAACTGCTCCCAGCAACGTGTAATCCCATCAACAGCCAAGATCCAGAGCCTATAAAACAAAGCTCCCGGAAGAGAGCAATGCAGTCTCCTGCCTCTGCGCCTGGCTGTCTTCACCAGGGCCCCTTGGAGGGGGGCAGGTTGAGTTTCCCTCCCTGCCCCAAGCAGAGCCCCAGCATTTGAGGCCATGTGACCTCTTATAGTCTAGTTCTTCCTCTTTGAGAACCCAGCAAGCTACCGAGAGTATCCTGCCTGCACAGCAGAGTCTGGCAAGCTCCCTGAGGCGTATTTGATATGCCCAAAACAGTAACAATAATGGGTCTCATTCCCCTGACCCTTAAAGAGCCTCCAATGCGGCACCATTGGGAAAGATGAGTAAAGACAGGCTGCTAAAATCTCAGGGCTGGGACAAATGGAGATGTTACTGGCACCCGCTTGAGCAAATCGATGAACAATGGGATAACAGTGATACAGTGATACAGTAATAATATATAATATGCATATTATGTATAATATGTATTATATATATATTACACTATATTACTCTGCCCCAGTAGATCACCAATTAGAACGGGTGGAGTCACCCCCGACCGTATTTTCACTTAAAGACCTTTATTTTATTTTATTTATTTATATTTTGCTTTTTGGGTCACACCCGGCAATGCACAGGGCTTACTCCTGGCTCATGCACTCAGGAGTTACTCCTGGCGGTGCTCAGGGGACCATATGGGATGCTGGGAATCGAACCCGGTTTGGCCGCATGCAAGGCAAATGCCCTACCCACTGTGCTATCTCTTCAGCCCCTTAAAGACCTTCAGAGACTGTCTAAAGACAGTCACATTCTGAAATTGGGGGCGTGGGGAGGGCTTGAACCTATGAAGCAGAGCAGGGAGGGCTGCTTAGAACTCACCCCCTAATAGGAGCTGGATTTCCCTGTGGGTACAACTGGAGTCACATTTGATTGATTTTCTTGACTGAAACTGAGACAAAGTCAGATAAGGGATTGGGAAGGTGTCCCTGCTGAATAAAGGGAAACTGTCACAGATGGTGGGAGGCGGGGGGCGGGGGGAGGAAGAACTTGGATTGATCTTTGTTGTTGTAAATTTTAGATCACATCTGACAGTGCTCAGGGCTTACTCCTGGCCCTTTGCTCAGGGGTCACTCCTGGCTGGCTTGGTCGGGGGGACCATATGGGGTGCCAGCATCAAACCTGGGTCGGCTGCAGGCCAACATCCTACCCGCTTTACTGTCACTGGGCCTCACGGGAGGAAGGGCTCGGGATGGCATCATGTGGGGATCGGCTGAGGCTACATCTGTCAGGCTCACTCCGAGTGCAGAGGCAGTACACCAGGAAAAGGAGATGGACACGGGTGCTCCCAACTCTCCCACTTTCTTAGAAATGTGCACCCAGGGCGATCCTGTGGATCAGACGTTCAGTGATTTCTCTCTCGCTGCTGAGTTCACACCTGCCCCATCACAGCTGAGTCGGTGCGACCCATTTACAGCAAGTGAAGGGAAACAGGTGAACGCAGCGAGCATTTCACTGCAGAGGGAGAAGGCTGCTGCTTTGCCTTCTTCCACAGCTTCCTTGTCCAAGCCCCTCCGTGATGCCTCCTTCCCATCTCAGCCCCTGCTCAGGATCTGGAAATTCAACGTAATGCGGAGGTCACTGGGGGCTGGGGAACAGAGGTGTCCGTGGGCTCAACTCAGCTGGGGCAAAAATGAAGATTTGGAGATTGGAGACTGGAGATCTGATGCCGGGAGGCCAATGTTCTGCACACACAACCATCCTGTGCACATGCACACACAGGCACACACACACACACATACACAAGAGTACTTACTACACACACAGGTGCAGCACACACAGGCATGCACACACACACAAGTGTACCACATGCACACACATACACAAAGGCATACTACACATATACACACACAGGTGCATCATATGCACACACACACATACATACACAGAGGCATACCACACACACACAGACACACATGCACGCACGCACGCATGCACACTGCGTGCACACATGGGCCCCGGCATATGCTCTTGCAGACACAGAGACCAGGAGAGCATATGTCTGTCCTGGAGACAGCAAGCAGGCTGGTGTTTTCCCACTCGGGATGCCTGTCTGTGCCCAAGAGGCTCTGTGGTGCCAGGGAGTAAAATCTGACCGCCGTGCTCCTTGGGATCCTACTGTCGCATTCTGAAACTTCCTTGTTGAGCCAGGAGTGGAACAACCACACCTCCTGCAGCAGGACTGGGGCTCCTTCATGTGACTGGTGTGTGTGTGTGTGTGTGTAGCGAGGGGGAGGGGAAGTGTGTGGCAATGACTTCTCTTGGGGGAATCCAAGAACCAGGTGGGAGGTTTTGATTTCTTTCTGGTTCTGAGTCCTAAGTGTGAAGCTTCATTGTCCAGGGGGAGGGCCAAGAAGAACTCACAAATCCACAGTCCCAAAACAAGCATTGTGACCCACTGAGGCAGAAAGTATCCTTGAACACTAAGGTAGGCAGGAAGAAAAGAAAAGAAAAAGAGCCAAAGCGAAGGACAACTTGTTACATGCACAAACACAAAGCCCAAAGAATGGGAAGAAAAGGGATGTTAGAAACGGCACTTTTTCACTTAGGACCAAGAGGCAAATTTGGTAGCTTAGAAACTCCAGGTCTTTGGACCTCGAGTTTGCTTGATTTCTGAAAGAGGACTTGAAATGAGAATGAAAATCTCCAAATAGCAAACAGCATCAGCAGCCTCGCGGGCCAGAGCTCACTTCCCCACTCTTGACATTTCATTAGAGCAGGAAAACCACAAAACCAGCGAAGATGTTATAATTAACTCCAAGCCCCTGTGCTGACTAGCAGTTTGTGCCTCAAAGGCTCAGCGCAATGCAAGACGGGTTAGTTAGGACTCCTCTCAGAAAGAAAAAAACACACACACACACAAAACAAGAATGGAAGTCTTTGCTCCAGGGAGGTCTGATTTCATTATATCCATCTCATTTACTGTTGCCAGCCCCAAGGGAGTCATTTCCATGTGACAGTTATCTTCCTCAAATTGAGATCAAAGGAACTAACGTGCTTTCATAGCAAATAACCAGACCAAGTTTGACTCCTTAAAGCAGAGATGAAGGTGTGAAGGTGATGGAAGAAAATTTGGAGAAATATAAAAAGGAACCCCCCAGAAAACTATCTAAAGGCAGAGAGCTAATACAGCGGGTAGGGAAGGCACTTGTCTTGAATGTGACAAGTGACTGAGTTTGATTTCCGGCATCCCTTAAAAAGTTCGATAATTGGGGCTGGAGAGATAGCACAGCAGATAGGACGTTTGCCTTGCATGCGGCTGACCCGGGTTCGATTCCCAGCATCCCATATGGTCCCCTGAGCACCGCCAGGAGTAACCCCTGTGCATCACCAGGTGTGACCCAAAAAGCAAAAAAAAAAAAAAAACTTCGATAATCACTCCTTACAGAGTCAGGAGTCAGTCCTGAGCACAGCAGGGTGTGACCCCCTAAGCCCAAACAACAAAAAGTGAAGGCAGATTTGCTGAACTCCCAGCCTTCCTGGTGAAGGGGGAGAGCGGGGGGGAGGAGGGATGCAGGAGACAGATGCAGCTGGTACCCAGCCCTCCATCTGGGGCAACTTTGCTGCATTCCCCATGACTGAGACTGTGTCCCCCTCACCTTGGACCTCACCTGGATGCTCCGTAAACCTGCTGGGCCACTCCTTTGCTGGCCCACCACCAAGTCATGACCAGAAAACTCAGGTCCTTAGGTTCCTCCTTCCTCAGGGATGATTTGTGAAACCTGCTTCCCCCACCTACTCACCGACACACTACACATCACCACCTCTTCTGGGAAACCCGACCCCATCCAAAGGGACAGGGCTCATGCTCTGTAACTATCCCTCCTTCCCTGTACCCCAATAGCTCAGCTGTGGGGGACAATAGGTCCGGAGGGCCCTCTGGGGCTTGCTAGTGTATCCTGACATGGTGGGCCAGAGCCTTGGTAACGGAGTCACTGGGCTGAGTCTCTGTCCTCATTTGGGCATGGATATGCAGCTCTTAGCTGGGTTTCTTAGTGCACACACCTGGGAAAGTCCAAAGGAGGGGCAAGTCGCTGGCATGAAAGAGCAGCAGGGGTCAAAATTCTCATGGATGATCCCTGCAATGAAAGTGAGCCCCGTTTTATTTTTTCTGGTTGGGTTGGGGGGACACACCTGGTAATGATCAGGGTTTATTCCTGGCTCTGTGCTCAGGGATCACTTCTGGAGAGGGACCACCTGAGGTGTTGAGAATTGAACCCTAGTCTGTCGCATGCAAGAGGAGCACCCCATCTACTGTACTATCTGGCCCCGTGAACCCTACTTTGATTCAAGTCCCCTAAGGTAGGAAAGGGGCCACAAGCCACATCATCCTCTCCTGGCTATTCGATGGCACCCCGACTAGGGTTCCAGCGGACTGTGATGGTCAGGTCAATCCCATCCCAGGCTTCTTCTTGAATCCACCTCTGGGGTGGGAGGACAAAAGCAGGCTTGGTACCAATGGTCCCCATTGTACTGTTGCATCTCCCTTTCCAACTAGGAAGCATGCCCAGACATAGAGTTCCCAGCGAGAAAACTGAGGGAACTTGCTGAATCTTTGCCATAAACAAACATCGAGAAAGAATAAGAAAATGGGTACATTGGTGATGGGTCACTGTCACTGTCCTCCCGTTGTTCATCGATTTGCTCGAGCAGGCCCAGTAACGTCTCCATTGTGAGACTTGTTGTTACTGCTTTTGGAATATCGAATATGTCATGGGTAGCTGGCCAGGCTTTGCTGTGTGGGCGCGATACTCTCGGTAGCTTGCCGGGCTCTCTGAGAGGGGTGAAGGAATTGAACTCAGGTCGGCCATGTTAGCTGCATGCAAGGCAAATGCCCTAACCGCTGTGCTATCGCTCCAGCTCTGGTGATGGGTGTGGTGTTGAAATTATGTGCATGATAAACCACCATTAGTAGTATTATAAACTGGAGCCTCGCATGAAGCCAACCTGAATTCGATCCCTGGCATCCCATATGGTTCCCCGAGCACTACCAGTAGCAATTCTTGAGTGCACAGCTAGGAGTGACCCCCGAGTATTGCCGGGTATGACCCAAAAAGCAAAAACAATAAAAAATAAAAAACACCTTAAAAATAAAGTATTGTAAACCATAGAATCTCAACTAACAAAATTAACAAAATCTCAGTCAACAAAAGGGAGCCAAGCTGTGAGCTGATGCCTGCCCTTCTCCTGTATAGGGGTAGGGAGGGTAGGTACCTCATTTTCTTCTCTGTTGAACTGACCAGAACTCTGGAGGTTGAAGGGGAGGATGAAGAGGTGAAGGATGGGGAAATTCTTCCCCCTCTCACCCCCACTCCCGCCCACACAAGGCTGGTTAGACAAGACAATGAGGTTCTGAAATGTTCCCGACTGGCAGGAAGTGCCATGTGAAAAGTGCCTCCTCACATGAGTTAATTGACTCCAGATAATATTTACTCCTGGGCATTTGTCATAGTTACTTGGCTTAAGCCTCAGTTGCCCTTAGTTCCTAGCACCCCAAAAGTAGGGCCCCAACGAAGGGACTGGATAGAACCAGGGCAAGCTGTAAGCTACCCTGGCATTGAAACAGGACAGGCCAAGTGCCATAAAACTTATAATAAGTTAAAAGCATGGTCGTGGACAAATTCTATCATCACCCAATGAGAAATGACTAGACAAAGACCCTGCTAGGGTTAGGAAGGACTAATCTGGCCTGAGGACTACAGTCTGGGATCTATAGTGAGATGTTCCCAGGAGAGTCACCCTTTAAGCTTAATATATCTCTTACTGTGTCCATACAAAAGAACTAATATTATTAAGAAGTAAATTTAAGATTATCATTTAATTGTTTATGGATGAAGGAAAGGAGAAATACTCCCTTTGATGAAATCCAGGCCCTTGAGCTAATCTCCTAGCAGAAGAAGATCTTTATGTTAGAAGAACTTCCCTGGAAAAAAGGGATTTACATATGTTGACTATGCTCTCTGACCTATGTGGAGCTGTTCTCCCAACCTGGCAGGTTGAGCTCTTGCCTAAGGCAGTAAGACTGGGCACGGCGAGACTAGCATGGTGGAAAGTAGGAGACAGGAATGAGGGGCAGTGTGAGACTGGAATATGCATGTGGGGAGCAACACCCTCAGTAGAAATGACATGCCAGCACCTGGACTCTGCTGGTTGGGGCTCATAGAGCAACTGAGGCTCCTGAGGGTTTGGGACTCCCAATGTCAGTTCTAACACAAGGCGGTGGGGGAGTCCACTAAGCCTCAGCGCCATACTCATAGAATTAGGGTGCTGCTAAATTGCTAGGCAACCCCAGGTGTGAGTCCAGGAACTCCAGAGGATCCCTTCAGGTCTTCAAATCCTTATTCTGGGATGATTTTAGATCTACAGATGTGATGCAAAGATAGCACAGAGCGTTCGCCTCCGCCCCTCACCCAATCTGCTGTGCTGTGAACATGTTACATTTTCATGGTGCATTTGTCAAAACTCAGAAACGCTCCCTGGTATGTTGCGAAATGGCATGCTTTAGTTGGATGTTGCCAGTTTTTTTTCCAGAATCTTCTTTCTGTTCCAGGATCCAATCCAGGGCGCCATCTTGCTTTCGTCATGCCCACCACCCCACCCTTCAACCCCTGGAGTCTAGGGCAATTTTTCCTAGATTTTTGCATCAAGAACCTTGATGTTTCTATGCAGTTACTGGCCAGACCTCAAAAATTAGACATATAGGGGCCGGAGCGATAGTACAGTGGGTCAAGCGTTTGCCTTGCATGTGGTCGACATGGGTTCGATTCCCGGCATCCCATATGGTCCCCCAGCACTGCCAGGAGTGATTCCTGAGTGCAAAGCCAGGAGTAAAACCTGAGCATCGCTGGGTGTGACCCTAAAAAGCCCCCTCCCCGCAAATTAGACATATAAACAAGCCCACTGGAAGGGGTCAAGGATTTTTCTCATTGCTAGTCTGGTGGAGTCTGGGGCAGACACCACAGGATGAAGTGTCCTGCTACATGGTATAAGACACCCAGATGCTCTTACCCACCACATCAGCCTGCATCCCAAGAAATGCCCGCCTGTATCACTGTCAATTTCCCAGCCTAGGCGATGGTGTATCAACCCTTCAATTCCTTTATTTACAAGAGAAAAGCACAGAAAAGCAAGGCCACTTGCAACGGAGTGTCTTGGAATCGTTCTTGCTGTTATATTTATATGGGAGCCAGGGTTTTCTTGAAGCCTTTACCAAAAGTAGCAACTCTGATGGTAGGAATTTCGAGCTCTGTGACAGTTGGGTGTGGGCGTGTGGGCTTGGGTGATAAATGTAAGCAGTGTTCTGCATCCTACCGCTCAGGCAGTGCCCTGCTCCTCTGTCTAAATATAGGGCAGAGCACGGGGTAGCCTGCTCACCCAACTTGATACAGATTAGAAGGCTGAAGCACCCCCACGCACAGAGGGCACCCAGCTTAGCACCTATTTGCCAGCGCAGGGTAGGAATGTGCACTGAGGAGAGGTGATGATTGTTTACCCGGGACAAATTAAGCATCTTTGGTGGAGGGTGTAATGAGAGAGGATCAGGGCTCTCTTTCTATTTAAATTCCACAGTGTTCCCCGGCAGACTGTCACTTTAGTCCAAGAGCAAAGGCCTCCCTGCCCCTTTGAACTTGAAAGGTGCCAAAGAGCAGAGATGCTCACTGACCAGAACGATGCACCTTGAAGTCTCCATCACTCTAAACATCTGTCTTCCCAACTCAGGAGACCTGCGGAATGACGGATTTTCACGTCCGATGCATTAGGCAGAAAACATTGCTGTGTCTGGGATTGGCAGGAATGAATCATTTAGGATACATGAAAAAGAAAGGAGCAAGCGGAACCTGGGGGAATTGTTGACTGGGATTCTGACTTGGAAGAGAAGCAAGCAGGTCAGCGACCGCTCTAGAACGTGAAAGCCAGCCAATGTTTATTCAGAACGTCAAAATCGATGGAAAGTTCCATCAGTCTTTGACTTGGGTCCTTAACAGAAACTCTCTCACAATAGCCTTTCCAGGTAGGCTGCTCTTTGTTCTGTTCCGCGGTTCTGTTGAAAACAGTTCTTTAAAGGTCTTGCCACTCAATGCCTCTGTTGCAAACCACAGCACCCAAAAGGAGAGAGAGAACAAGGGGGGAATGCCCTGCCACAGAGGCAGGGTGGGATGGGGGGGGACCGAAGGGGGGTGGGAGGGATACTGGGATCCGTGGTGGTGGAGAATGGGCACTGGTGAAGGGATGGGTGTTCGATCATTGTATAACTGAAACCCAAGCACAAAAATTTGTGAGTCTACAACTGTACCTCATGGCGTTTCACTAATAAAAATTTTTAAAAAAAGATCTTTAAAGAGACTGGGAAATTAATGATGGTCCTTGGAGAGGCAGGTGTTCTGAATTCAAGAAGGCCTAGCCAAGTATTCTCAGGCCACCTCAAGATCAAGGTTGTCTTTTCATTTGTTTGTTTGCAGTGCTGGGAATCAAATCCATGGCCTCACTCATGGAAAGGCAAGTGCTCGATTGCTGAGCCACATCCCTAATCCACAAATAGAGCAAGGCTGAAGTCTATTTCCTACCTCTACCTCCACTGTCCTCTGCTCCACTTTTTCTTGAATGCAGTACCTTTTGTTAGAACTTGAACTGCTGCGCAGAGGATGAGAATGAGATTCTGCCTCTGTGCCAGGAAAGCTTAGGGATGACAGGGGATGCAGAGAAGATGAGGGGTAACCTGGGAGCAGGCTGACGGCCAAACGGGGCAATGAGACAGTGCTAGAGTTACCCAGGGTAAGGCAGGCAGGAGAAGGAAGGGAGTTATAGGCAAACACAGCAAACCAAGGCATACAGGAGTCACTAATTCACTGGCTATCATAGAAATAAAATGAGATTTGCCTGTTTTCAAAAAAAAAAAAGATACAGTGACTCATCTTCAGTTGGACAAAGAAACATGTCAACAGAGTCCTGAGAAAGGTTAATGGGGAGAGGAAGGAGCTTTAAATATTAAAAGAGATCAAACATCTACTTTAAGACACTGTGCTACGGACATTAAGAATTGATAGAGGGATAGGAGAGCAGAATAGATAACATAACCGAATTGTAATGTAACAGACTCCAGAACATCAAGATTTTTAATAAATCATAAAGAAATCATAGGGGAAGCTTGGAATTGTTTTAATAGTATTGGAAAATTTAGTAATTTATAAAAGATTAAAATTAGAGTCTTGCCTGCTACTTTAAAATACATTACAAACGGATTAAATAAAAGTGAAAACATAAAGCCTTTTAAAAGCCAAAGAGAACATCAAAGTCAAGTCCTTTCTAAATTGGATATCAGTAGAATAAATTATTGTAAAAAGAATGATATTCTGCAATAAGCAAAAAAAAAACATAGATTAAACTGGAAAAAGATAAAAGACAAAATAAAGAAGCTTTTTTTATTTTAAAATAAATTTTTTGGGGGTGAGCACACCTGGCAATGCTTAGGGGTTACTCCTGGCTTTGTGCTGGGCTCAGGGATCACTTCGGGTGGTGCTTGGGGAAGCATATGGGATGAGGGGGATCAAATCTTTGTCGGTCGCATGCAAGGCAAATGCCTTACCCGCTGTACTGTCGTTCTGGCTGGCCCCACAGAAGTTATTTTAATCTTAAGAAAAAACTGTTACTGTCCTTATTGTACAAGCAAACTTCAAATCTCTTGAGCTCCACAAGAGTTGGAAGAAGCCTAATGTTTCTGGCTTTCCTGCCCCAAAGCTGCCTCTGCCTCAGCCCCGGGCCCCCAACACACACACAACACACACACACACACACACACACACACACACCACATAGACACACAGTCTCTCTCTCTCTCTCTCTCTCTCTCTCTCTCTCTCTCTCTCTCCCCCCCCCCACCCCTCCTCCCCTGACCATCAGACCCAGTGGGTCTGTGATGTTCTAATGCTCTTCTATTTCCCAGGGAACTGGCTCTAGGAAGCTTGGTTGCAAAGCATGTCGACCATGGTGAACATGTGTCATCAGCCCCTGGGTTGTAGAAGCACCCACAGAAGGCCTCCTGCCCACACTCAGGCCCTCTGACCTCTCAAGCTGAAGCTACAGCTTAACAGGAGACCACACGCAAGCCGGCAGCCTATCGCTGTGAAAGCTGGAACCTCAGCTTGCAATCACTCGGCTGCTTCCATGGGGAAAGGGGAGTGTGGCTGGGGAAGTGGGTAATTGAGGAACACCCTGTGCCGGACTCAGGCCAGAGAAGGCCTGTGCTCTCGATAAGACCTGGGAGGATGTGGAGGAGATCCAGAGAGATAGGACAGTCGGGAAGGCATTTGCCTTGCACACAGACGACCCAGGTTCGATCCCCAGCCCTGCCAGGAGTGTTCTTTGAGTACAGAGCCAGGAGTAAGCCCTGAGAACTACTGGGTGTGACCCAATAGCCAAAAAAAAAAAAAAGAAAGAAAACAGAAAAGGAAAAAAAGAGAGGACGTGGAAAGAGGTAAAGTCTGCTGGGACTGGAGCAGTAGCACAGCGGGTAGGGCGTTTGCCTTGCATGCGGCTGACCTGGGTTCGATTCCCAGCAACCCATATGGTCCCCCGAGCACTGCCAGGAGTGATTCCCCCGAGCACTGCCAGGAGTGCAAAGCCAGGAGTAACCCCTGAGCATCGCCGGGTGTGACCCAAATAGAAAAAAAAAAAGAGGCAAAGTCTGCTGAGGATGGGTTTCTGAAGATCAGAAACGGTACCTGGAGAGGAAAAATGGCAAACAAGCTTGTTGGCAGGGAAGATGGTTGAGAGGGCTGGAGCTCATGTTCTGACCCCTGCACTGTATGGGCTTCTGAGCACTGCAGGAAGGAGCTCTAAAAGGGAAAAGGAAAAAGCTAAGAAAAGTGCAAGTATACAACGGCACCCCGAGAGGAGGCCTGTGACACCCGGGCAGAAAGGGAAATGGGTGAAGGGGAAAATGAAGTGGACAACGTCTCCCAGAGGGGAGCAGGAATGTTACCAGGGAGCATGGTAATCACACCGAGGACTTCAGGTACCTGGGGATGAGAAAGAAGGTGGCCTGGAAGCCCAGAGTCGGCAGAGAAGTTACCCTCACTGCTCTGTGGTGGTTGAAAAGCGGGGACTGGGATGGGGCGCTTCCCAGAAAAGGCGGATTCCGACCTGACCAGGAAGTACACGGTGTCCAGAGCTGGCAGGAGGAAGCTTTACCCAGGGCAGAGTCAGCTGAGAGCTGGCTGGGTCTGCGCGCGCTGGGCGCACAGCTGACAGCGGTGTTGGACGCGTGTCCACGGCTTCCTCTCACACCGCCTGCGAGACCCGCCAAGGTGGCGCACAAAAAGCCCCACTAAGATGACTGGGAGCCAATGGTAACGGGAGCTGCGGTTTCCTGCAATTAGTAAAAGACTCCTTGATGCCGTGCTCATGCACACCAAACATATGTTATCTGTGCTCACCATGCAGGTGATTGTTCTAGGAAACCGAGAGACATCCAGGGCCTTGCTGAGGAAACAGTACAGGTGAAGCTCTGGTCTACCTGTGTCTGGCGTGGCTGTTTCTGGTCTTCCTTTCTGCCCAAACCCATACACTGTCACCAAGACCAGTGCCATCTCTGTCCCCTCTGGTCCCCGCTCCCTCGTGTGGGGCCCAGGGTCTTCTGTCCCATGCCCTCTGGCCGAGTTTGGAACACTGAGCTCCCTGATGCCAGAGGAAAGCTCAGCTCTGCACACAGGGAGATCAGTTCCCATGTGGAAACTGAGACGAAGCTGGATCCCTCGGGCTGTGGCACTCCCCTGGGGTCACGGGCACAGCCTCCTGGCAGTGGCGGCTCATGGTGTTCCAGCATTGACCAGTGCTGCCCTGACACCCATGGGCTGGCTTCTCGGCAGCCCCAGAGGAAAAGCTCCGGGGTGCTGGAGGTGACCCCTGATTTAGTGTTCGATGGAGAGCCAGCGTGCATGTCACAGCTGATTGGAAGGACAAAGTGGGAGGCAGTAGAACCGTGGGGGATAGCTGACCCACCTACTCCCCAGTACACTGGCGCTGACCCCAGAAAACTCCTGGAGTGTTCAAGTCCTGTGTGGGAACCAGAGGGGCCCAGTAATCCAGGTCCTGTTGGAGTGGCAGTCCTCCAGGAAAAAGACGAAGTGCCCCAGACAAAGCTCCTAGATGATAAGGAGAGGGGTCAAAACTTAACATTTTTTAATTCTTAAGTGCTATTTATTTATTGAAAAACTAGGCACATATGGTATTTTTCTATAATTCTAAGACTTGTAATAATTCTTTAAATTTTATACGGCCAGTGGAAATAAAACTTAGAGGAACTGATGGTCAGGATCAAAGTGGGTGGCTGACTCAGAGTAAGACCAGAGGAAGGGGTCCCCGAGTCTTGGAGATCTTGGTGGGTCCTGAGGACAGATCAGAAAAGCTTGTAGGCGTGAGACTGGGGAGTGGGAGAGGGTTCCGGCATGGAGCTTTGAGAAGCCCCCGTAAGCTGTGTCCTGGGGTTCTGCTTTGAGCAGAGGGGGGCTGTCTCCTTTCAAACCAAGGGGTGGGGGATCATCACCGCAATTTCCCTTCAGTTGCACCCCCATGCCTGGGCAGTCTCCTCCTGCAAGGACTCTGGGCTGGGCCCTGTCACCTGCTTGGGCCAATGGGACATCAACAAACAGTTAAAGAAGCGTGAGTGGGAGGGCGTGGAGGCCGGCCTGATTAGTGTTGTCTTACTGAAAGGAAATCCAGGCGACCCAGCAAGAGAAGGTGACTCCACATCAACCTCGGAACACGCAGGTGAGCTGCATTAAACCACACAACCCCCATCTCTGCACGTCAGCAGCCTGAGCGACCCTGGCCGAGACTAGCAGGACAACTAGCAGGGCTCACACTGCTGTGCCCTGGAATCCTCTGCCAAGTCCTGATTATTTCCTATCCTTTTGTCCCGAGACTTAGGTCATGTTCCAGCCTCCTATAATGGAGTTCTGTGCACCGTGAATGACCAATGAATAATACTTTTTTTTGGCTTTTTTTTGGGTCACAGCCAGCAATGCTCAGGGGTTATTCCTGGCTATTACTGCCTGGAATAAATGTGACCATTAGCAAATTATTGAAATAATTTTTCAGCATATATAAACACAGTGCCAAAAAACAAACTCGGTGATTGTGAGAGCTACCAGAGTTAGTATATTACAGAGCTCTTTTTTCCTCTGTGAAATGCAGATGCAGTTCTAAGCATTAGCCATGTGATTGATAATGGAATCACTCCTGGTGGTGCTTGGGGGACCATATGGGATGCCGAGGATCGAACCCAGGTTGGCCACATGCAAGGCAAATGCCCTATCTCTTGTACTATCACTCCGGCCCTGGCCATTGAATAATAGTATAGATTTTTTTTCACTGTCATTTGCAATTCCTGATCGCACAACCTCTTTTTTGGAGCCTAGGCTATCTCTGGGCACAATTGGTGCCCATATAGCGTAGAGGGGTCACAATCCGCTCACACTTCCTCCCATGCATGAAGATCTCCTCAGGAAGTTTGAAAGCTCCCCTCCACCTCCGCCTTCTTCCTTCTCTTTTGCTGCTGGCCCAGGGGGGCCCAAATCCATCTTCACAGTTGTCATGCAGACAAATTTCATTGACCTCAGGGTAATTTATTCTGCTGTGAGAAGCAGCAAGAAGACACACAGAGATCCCTCTTACCAGAGTGATACGCTCTCAAGGCCTAAATTTGATTTTCTGCTTCCCTCACTACCCGATGGAAAGCGGAAGGAAGGTACTGACAATGAAAATGTTTTTATGTCTTAGAGGTATGATGTTACTGTACCCTACCCACCACCAAAGTGCCAATATTTCACCATCACTGTTCGTAGGACTCCCCTCCACCCCTTCAACCCACTCAATTTTAACTGAGATTTTATGGTTTACAATGCTATTAATAATGGTTTCTCATTCACATGATTCCAACACCACATCCATCACCAATACCCCCTCTCACTCTCTGTCCCAAGCTCCTCAAAACTCCTCCCTCCCAAACCCCAGCTCCCAACTCAATGATGTGGATCAGTATCCCCCTTATGTTGCCTTTGACCATATATATATGTATATATATATAATTTTCTTTTTTATTTTATTGTTGCTACCTTCTTTCAGGACATTCTTGGCACATGGGGTTACCTCGGTCCTGTCATCAGAATCTAACGGTTTGTTTTCACAGGACACTGTGTTCCCGTGCTTTGCTTCCTTAAAGATATGAGAGCAGCTGGTATTTCTCTTCTCCTCTTGACATTTTTCGTTTATCATGATCCTCTTTAGTTTCATTCATGTTGTAGCAAAAGGAAAATCTCCTTGCTTAGATGAGAAGTAGTCCATGGTGTCTATTTTCCACAACACCTTCATCCACCCACCTGTTTTGGGCGCTTGGGTTGTTTACAAATCTTGGCTATTGTAAATAGTGCTGCAGGGAATATAGGTGTGCAGGTGTCTTTTCAAATTCATGTTTTTGTTTTCTTTCGACAGATATCTAGAAGTAGGCTTCTGAGATTGTATAGTGAGTTTGCTAGTTCTGAGAAATTATATCATTTTCCAGAGATGTTGGACCAATTTACCACCCCTTGCTCCACCCCTACCCCCTGATAGTTGCTGTTTTAAACCATGGACATTTGGATGTTTATCATGGTAAGTGTCCAATGCCTCATTACATTTGCAATAAGCAACTTGTCCTGTACACAATGCATGTCTAATACATTAATCCTCTTGTAACCTTTGTTTAAGGAGATCTGGAATAAATGAAGGAAAAGCAGTATATCATCGTAAGGTCTGGCACCCAGCTGTGATTTAGATTTAGACATTCACTCTCCCATGACTCATCTCTGGTTTAGAGATCTTATCTTAGTAGTAGTCCCAGGGTCAAGTGGATAGCAATAATGATGGATCCTCTTTTTCCTTTGACTTGTATCAGGAGACCCGAAGTGTGTTTCCAAACAAGTCCCTTCCCTGCTTTCCATGGAATGGTTTGAGAGCTTTGGGGAGAAGCCAAAGGGTTCAGAGAATAGCACCCCAGACTGTTGAGCTGAGTCGCTCCTTGGAGAGTCACCAGCAGTGCTGGAACGGGGCACTTGGCAAAGTGCATTCCCAGATGCCATCAATGGATATGAACTTGGTCTCCCTCTTTCTAGAGAGAGGAAGCAAAAGCGAGCACATGGCTAATACCTAGAGCTGCATCTGCATTTCACAGAGAAAAACAGAGCTCTGTAATATACTAACTCTGGTAGCTCTCACAATCACCAAGTTTGTTTTTTGGCACTGTGTTTGTATATACTGAAAAATTATTTCAATAATTTGCTAATGGTCACATTTATAATGACTGGTGTGTATAATCTGAAAATAAAACAATCTCAGGAGAGCCCTTTTTCTGAGAGTGATTTAGTTCGTGAATCAGATCCTTCTGACATTTATCCCTGGTGGAATTTCAACTCCCAGGTTCCTCCTAGACAAATGCAGTGCATGCCCAGTTCTCTTTAAACGTCTCATCTGGGTGAACCTTTTCCTTTTCTCCCTGAAGGCTTGCCCTCAGCTTTGCAGCAGCAACAGCTACTTGGGGAAAATGACTGTGCAGGTGTTATACCTATACGTTCTCCAACACCAAGGACAAAAGTCCAGGGCAGTCAGTTTCCCTGGGAGTACTGTGGCACCCCCACCTGAAGTACCTTATTTTGGGGGAAGGTATCTGAGGGTTGCCTTCTGAGTATATATACCTTTGTTAGCTTGAGATGTCAGAGGTACATTTGATTTTATCTCAAAAGCTTGGCCTTAGAGAACCTCTGGGTTTTGATCTAAGACTCCCCTGAATGATATGCACCTTGGAGTGTTAATGGTTCCCAACAACTGATCAGTAATCAGGCACTCAAACCCATGGCCCATTATGAATGGCCCAGTTGACTGGTGTAGTAAGGGATGAAGCCTAATACAAAGTCTCTCGTCAGGGACATGGCAATTCTACAAATTATAAAAATTAAGTCAAGGGCTGGAGTGATAGCACAGCAGGTATGGCGTTTGCACACAGACCACTTGGGTTTGATTAGCAGCATCCCATATGGTCCCCCAAGTACCGCCAGGAGTATCCTGAGTGCATGAGCCAGGAGTAATCCCTGTGCATCGCTGGGTGTAACCCCCCCCCAAATTAAGTCAAACCAAGAAAGTTAAGAGCTAAAAACAAAAGTCAGTGAAAACTGAGTGCAAAGAGAAACATCAGAACCCAGTGATATTTTAAGGAACACGAACATGAACAGCAGGAGTAAAGAAGGGGGAGAACCAAGTACCTTTCTAACACAGAACTTTGACTTAGATGCTTAGCCCAGGAGAAAAATGACTATCAATAAATCTGAACTCTTCCGAGTAGGTTTACTTTGCAGTAGCACAGGTGTGGCAATGGCTATTGTAGGATTTAGCCAGGAAGTAGATGTGTTTGTATTTCAGTTGCCTGAGTCTGCCAGTAGAAAAAGGGATGTGTCAAGATCGAGTAGGTGGAGAGTGGGTGGCTGGAATGTATTCGGAAAGATCTGGTGTGATGAGATGCAGTTGCCACCTCTAGGCGCATGCAAGTATGGTCAGTTCCCCACCTGGTAGTCAACCAGGTATATGGGCTAGGGGAGGTCCCTGAGGTCGAGCTGGGCCTGTGGGATCAGCACCCCCCATCCATCCCACACCTGCTGCTTCCTTATCTGCCTTTCTGCCCTTCCCCAGTCCCAAAGCCCAAACAGGAAAGAGATACAGAGAAGGAGGATTTGGGAAAGGCCATTTGCATGGAAATACTGCAGAGAGAAGAAGAGGAGACAGCACTCTCTGAAGTCACCAGGGATAGACTTGCCTGCGGAAGAGCAATCAAGCATTTGAAGTGCCAAGGGAACTGTCTTCAGATAAGAGTGAGTTTCAGGCCCTTGACAACCTTTCTTCAGGGCAAGAATTACCACTTCCAAGTGGAAATGTTTTAGCTTGCAGGCCTTACGGAGCTGCCAAGAAGAATGACTGTAGGTGGGAGATGAAAAACTACTCCCAGAAGGCTGTCTTCAAGGTCAAGAGAACCATCTGGAGCTGAGAGGAGAGGGGCAGCAGCAGACTGGGAAGGGCTGAGTGAGGTGAGCTGACCGGGCACAAATGGGCATCTGGGCCCCCTGCAGTTCCCAGGCTTCATTCCATTCTTTTCTTTTCTTTTAAAGATAAAAATGCAGAAGGCAAAGCAGAGCAAGCTGACACAGGAAGTTAGGGTAAAAGATGGCATGCCCAAAATAATCCCGGCAGAGTGAAAGGTGACTGAGAGGACTAGCTGTTGACTGAACCAGAAAATCTGGTTGATTTCTAACAACAACAAAAAAAAATCTCGACTGGGCTAGAGAGATAGTAAGGTGGGTACTACGGAACTTGGCCTCGCATGCAGTCGACCAGGGTTTAATCCCATTGCCCTCTATGGTTCCCTGAGCCCTGCCAGGAGTGATCCTGGAGCACAGAGCCAGGAGAAAGCCCTGACAGCTGCTGGGCATGGCCCCTAAACAAAAATCAAAGCAGACAAAATGGTAACAACGGCAGAAGAGGGCCAAGTGGAAAGGTCTGTGCCTGCAAGCATTCCTGCTACTTCCCTTCTCCCTGTGATGATGCCAGAGGTGGATTAGAAAACGGGGAGTCGGCTTCCCTCCAAAGTGGGTGACACGTGACGATGCTTTCGTGAAGCAAGACAGGCTAAATCTGTTCTCTGAGTTCCAACTCCCACCCATTTGAAAGCGAGAGAGTGGTATGCGGAATTGAAGCTCACAGATGGCACACTTATTAGTCCCTCACAGATAATAACTCTGGTTGATCTGAGGCTTCAAAGCACATACTTGGGAAGTGAGGTAGATATGTGTATTTATGCAGTGGATTAGGAAAACCTTTTCCAAACAAACTTGGGCGTTTACATCACAGACCTTCGGTCTCCAGAAAAGTGGTTAGGCTTCTAATATGTTGACTTCTTTTCACCAGTGTGAACTCTTTCCAAAGAATAGTGCCTTGCTGTAAAATAATCAGAGAAAACCCCAAGAAAAATAATGGAGCCCTCCCTTTGGGCCACGACTCTGCATTATTTAAGGGGTGGAAAAAGATGATCTTACTCTGTAGCGAGATGACGAACTATGACAAGAAAGGAGACAAAGTCAGAACAAGCTGGAAATCTGTGGAAAAGAGAAGAACTTGTCTTTACTTCCTTCTACTTAAATTAGCTCTTTTAGATAAGGGATAGAATGATCTAATTCTGGCGGGAAACATATGTGTTTTTCATCTGCAAAGCATCTTTATTTAAATAAAATTAACTCCATGAAATAGACACAGATATCTAGATTGCTCAAAACTCACTGTGATTTTTTAAAATGTGTTTTTTAAAAATTTGATAAGTCCTCATGATACCCTTGCAGGTGCAATGGAGTGCTTTCAACAGTCTTTTTCTTTTAAATATGCTCTTAATTGCATTTACTAGAATTTCAATTATCGAACAGGAATATTTTGCTCGATAGGACTCATTTTTAAAAAAAAACAGTTATCTAAACCAGCGGTCAAACACCAGACCTCAAACATAGATTGGCTAGTACAGAGGTTAAATGGCTTGCACACAGCCAAGCCTGGTCAGTTCAAACCACAGCACCATGTGTGGCCCCCTCCCCACACACACACCTCACCCCCACTCACCCAGCCACAGCCACAGGACTAAGCCCCAAGCACTGCTAGATATGGCAAAATCAAAACCAAAATCAAAATCAAAACTAAAACTGATCAATGGGAAAATAGCAAAATGTGGACAAATCCCTAAACTATTATAGTATAAGACTTTATAAGTAACAAGACAATGTCCTCTGATGTGCCTATCTGCTCACATATGGTACAAGTAAAAAGCCTTGGTAAAGAACGTTTGCTAACTGCATAACGGAGGGAGCTTCTGGGGGTGGTGGGGGGTGGGGGGGATGGCACTGGGCAGGGGGCCAAGGGGCCTCAAATTCATCATTCTTTTATTTTTGTCAAAAATTTAAAAAATGGCCAGAAGTTATTATGTGCCTATTCTACTAGGTGGTGGTAACAAGATATCTGTTCCTAATTATTTTCACTCTTCTGTTTTCCTTCTCTTTCTACCGCATAGAAAGCAATGTTTTAAGGAAAAGGCAAGCCCTACTGAGCTTGATCGAACTCAATTATGACTCTGCCAACCATGGGAAGGAAATAAATAAAACAACAGTCATAGAAATCAATCCTGACCTTTGTGCCAGGCCCTTCCGCGGCATTCTTGGATCACAATGAATCAGGCAGCCCTAAGCAGAAGTCGAGGCTGTGGGTCACTTCCGGTGGTTGCTGGCCCTGCCCAAATTTCCCTGCTCTCGAACCTCCTCTCCTCCTCCTCCCTCCTCCTCCTCCTCCTCCTCCTCCTGAAATTTCCCTGCTCTCGAACCTTCTCCTCCTCCTCCTGAAATTTCCCTGCTCTCGAACCTCCTCCTCCTCCTCCTCTTCCTCCTCCTCCCCTCCTCCTCCTCCTCCTCCTCCTCCACCACCACCTCCTCCTGAAATTTCCCTGCTCTCGAACCTCCTCCTCCTCCTCTTCCTCCCCCGCCCTCCTCCTCCTCCTCCTCCTCCACCACCACCACCACCACCACCACCACCTCCGTGTGTGTGTTTTCTGCATCATCAACATCACATCATGGTCCAAAAATACATTCCTGCACAAAGAACCTAAGCCTTGGGCAAACAGACTAAATGCAGGGAGGTGTTTAAATCCAGGATCTACTTTGTTTAATGAGGTCATGATTCAGTGGGTTCGGCTCATCTGGCCTTTATGCTGACTGGGGATTTCTCTCCCAGGCTCCTGTCTGCAGCCTTTACTGGGAGTTGGTGGCAGTGCGGATGAGCTCTTTCTTCCCCAGGAGCCGGGCCCTAGCCGGATAACAGGTCTGTCTGAGCCTCCCGGCTCATCTCTCCAGGATGATTCCCAGCCCGTTTTCTGGGCCTTTCTGCACAGCCTCAGCGGCTGCCCCTGGAACATCTCTTGCCAGTTCACCTATTCGGTCTGGTTGGCTTTGAAGCCTCCCATTTGAAACCACTCTGGTTTCCAGAGGAATTTTTCCAAGCTTCTAGTCTTTAGAGACTTAGAGCAGAATGACACGTGGCCTGGAATTTCTACAACTGTTTCTGTAAAGAAAACTCGAAATGGAGAGGAATAAATTTCTGTAGCTGTTGAGTCCCCAGCCCCAATCCTATTTGAGGTTACCCTCTGGGAACTCCGTTTCCATTTCTCTTTAGATCTGTCACTTTCCCCCATATTCCTCCACGGGTCTGTGAAAATATCCTCCTGGTGTAGTATGGCAGAGCAAGAAAGACTAAGGCAATCCTTCTCTAGGTTACCCTCTTAGAACTCCGTTCCCATTTTTCTTTAGAACTATTGCTTCGCTGTATTCTTCCATGTGCAAATATTCTCCCAGCGTGGGATGGCAAAATGAGAAAGAGTCAAGTCTTTGGAACCTGACACCCCTAGATTCACAGGCAGCTTCCTCCGTCTCTGGATCTAGGTCTCCTTGTATGGAAGATGAAAATAATAATGCTGACATCTTTCTTTAAATACGGGATTGTAAGAACAAACTCTATTCCTATTCCTGACAAACTACCAAACTGTCACTCATCATTCAGAATTTAAGTACACTAGGGATGGCCACCAAGGAAATGACATTCAAGGCGCTAACCTGCAGAGTGACTGATTCCCGGGGGCGGACCTCAGCTCAGCTGCCCTGGAAAACAGACAAACTGTTCAAAGGGAAAAACGCATATCGGAGCTCGGTGTTTGGGCGAGATGACGGGTGAGGTCCTTCCAACTCTGGGATTCCATAATTCTATGAATGTAATTTTCTAGAAAGACATTAGCATGTCTAGTTAAGTTTGCGCCCATTTCAAATGAGTTACCAGACTCGCTAGAAATTCCAGTTAGTTTACTAACTTGTTTAAATAACATAATAAAACAGGTCCTGCGGTCACAGGGGTTGGACCGCTCCATGGAAAAACTTATCTGCAGCTCTACGAGCTGAAAAAGGAATGTCAAAGGGCCTCTGCATCCCTTCTGCCTGCCACACTTGTCTTCTCTTCTTCAAAAGTCTGAGGTTGGCTGTGAAGTTTATGGAGGCTTTTTTCTCGAAGATCTTGAGGGTCCTTTTCTCAGGGTTCCCAGAAGATGCATTTCTGGGGCAGGAAGTGATGGAAGTAATCATTATTTGGACATTCCCCCCTCCCCCCCAAGTAAAAAGCCTAAAAAGAGTGCTGTCCTACAAAATGCATTTTGGAATAGCATCAAAAATACTATTTTTGAAGTAAGTTTAAAGGAACAAGTAGGTGATTTAAAAAAAAAGAGAGAGACTAGTTGCAAATAAAAAAAAGTACTGTTTGGGGCCATCATGGTTATATTTCTCTCAAAGATGTTAAAATGAGGTTGAAATAAGAAGGAAACCTAAACCACAGGAAGAAACTCCTGACTTCGATCTTTGGGCCTGTGTAACAGCTTCCTATAGGATGATGGACTTTTGCATCAGCGTTCACCAGGAAAGCAGAACTCGTTTGATATTGTGAGCACACACTATCTGAAATCCCAACAATAGGCATGGAGTCACTTGCTGCACGTTTTAGCACTTGGGAAGCTGATCGATCCAATTTTCCTTAAGGATGCTTTGGCCAGTGATCAGATGGCAAGTTCTCCGGGAATGCTCTGTGCTTCAGGAGTCAGTGTGGACGTACAGATAGGTTCCATAAACACTTCATTCACACAGCACAGAGGCTTTCGATTTATTTCTGAGAGATTATCAATTAACCAAGACACTTCCAGGGTCCCCCCGCCCCCAGGGGTTGTTAATGACATGCAATCCTGCAGGCCCAGAGTTGCTATTTCAAGCCCTTCTGCTCCATTAAGTTCAGCAACAGTCTACTACATCCTCGTGGAAGGGGATGTCTGACATTTCCAGAAGCAGGGGAAATTGTGGAAAAATACCATGGGACGGGGGGGGTGTTAGGACCTTGAGGGAAGTCCTCGAGGGGAGTGAGTGTTCAGGCAGAAAAGCACAGCGCTCCTCATATGGGAGAAAACGGACAAAATCTGGGTCTGAAAAGGAAAATGAGCAGAATACAGAAGAGGTTCACCAGGGTGACAGATGTGGCTGTAACACCCTGAGTCTCTCCAGGTTCCCAGCAAACCAGGGAGCATGGAACCCTGGAACCACTGAAAAAAAAAATGTAGACCCTACACGCCAATATTACTGGGGGAGATACTCTATCAAAAATCATGCTTTCCCGCCCTAGTGAGGGGAATCCTGGGGTGAAGCCGAGAGCTCAGTAGGAAGAAGAGTCGGGAGAGATAGCCCCGCTTTAGATTCCTTAAAAGCAAGACATTTTGCATTGAGGGCTTAGCTGTTGGAGTCTGGAGCAGCTGGTGAGAGAACAGAACGAGGTTTAGGCAGGTTTGGGCAGGATAAGCCTGAGTTTCCAGTACCCCAGCAGCCAGCCTCTTGGGTCAAATTTAGGGCCAATTCTACTGAACTTCAGCCCTGAAATTCCAGTACCCCAGCAGTCAGCCTCTTGGGTCAAATTTAGGGCCAATTCTACTGAAATTCAGCCTCCTCTCACCAAAAAGTAATAGAGGAGCCCTTGCCTCACAATTCTTCTAGATCTCCTGATGGATCCCAGGGAGCATGGGGTGCCAGGGAAACAAGAGAACCTACAGAACCAGAGAGAAAATGAGCATGTAGGCAAAGTGTCCTCCCTGATGAAGGGACGCATCCACCTGACATCCAATTTGCCAATTTCTACGGGAGAGATGGAGAGAAGGTGAGGGAGCAGGGAGAGAGTGATGGATGGGGAGGAGTTGGGAGAGAAAGGGAAGAGGGAGGGAAAGAGAGGGGGCGAGAGAGAGAGAGAGAGAGAGAGAGAGAGAGAATGAGTCAGGAGCAGGAGCTGGTGCGTCTGCAGGGCTGCAGTTGGCTTGGGGCCAGCAGAACGCTTCCCTTTGAGTCTCTGCTTGTGACCCTCTCTGGGCTTGAGATGCTCTACTTAATCTGGAGGTAACGCTCATCTCCTGCCACTCGCTTTCCCCAGTGTCGATGCTTTCCTGTTGTCTAGTTCTATTTTTAGCAGATATTGAGCATCTGACAGGTGACAGCTCCTAGGTTCTAATTATTTATTAAAAATAGGATTCCCCCCAGGTAGCAGTGCCGAGCAGAAGGGAGACTGGCTGAGGAGGGAGCTAGCTGGTCAGGGAGATGGATTGGATGTAGCTGGAAAACAGCATCACAGGGAGGAACAGAAACTGTCTGATCAACACCCGCTCTCAGTCAAGGGAACGAAGAGCCCGAAGTTATGCAACAGACAGACACAGAGGTGGCTGTGCCAAGAGTCGGCTTCAATTTGCCTGCGCCCTGTTCTGAACGAGTGACCTTCTTGGAAGGGGGTGAATGCACCCTGCTATTTCTGGCAGCAGTTCCGGTTCTCAGGCTCTTTATTCTACCAGTGCCACTTCTAAAGTCAGAAATATGTCGCTGCCTGATACCATGTCCTCGGTGCCAAATGCATTTTTCCAGGGATGCAGTGAAAAGTCCTGCATATACTGGACTTAGGTAAAGAAAGAAAATTTACTGGGGATATTGGTGGTGCGAAATGTACACTGGTGAAGGGACAAGTGTTGGAACATGAGATGACTGAAATCCAATCATGAACAACTTTGTAACTGTGTATCTCACTGATTCAATTTTTTTTTTGCTTTTCTTTTTTTGGGGGGGGGGGTCACACCCGGGAATGCACAGGGGTTATTCCTGGCTTTGCACTCAGAAATTACTCCTGGTGGTGCTCAGGGGACCATATGGGATGCTGGGTATCAAATTCAGGTCGGCTGCGTGCAAGGCAAACACCCTACCCGCTGTGCAATTGCTCCAGCCCCTCACTGATTCAATTTTTAAAAAAAAATTTAAAAAGAAGGAAACTTTTCCTTAGGTGTTCTTAGACAAATTTTTTGGCTCAAAGCAGGGGTGCTGTGCTTTTCTAGACCGAGGCAGAATGTATAGCTATTTGCAGCCATGCACGATCAGATGCAGAATAATCACAACCTCATGCATGTGCATGTATGAATGCATAGCTATCCACACAACACACATATGTGTATCTCTAAAAGTGTAGCTATGCTCACACACATGCAGAACATACACGTGCATACACATGCAGAATGCACATACATGAATGTATGCTATAAACACACGCATAATGCATACATCATGTATCAGCATTCAGTAAATGTATCATTGCGTAGCTATACATACCTTCATATGATCACCACACACGTAACACATGGTGTGCATGAATATATACACACATCTACACATCATGCACATGTGTGCAGAATGCGTGCGTAAACGCACACATGTATGAGTCTATTGATATATACATGAGTATAGGTGAAGATTACACATAAACCCCACAACTATGCAAGTGTACACATATAAAAGTAGAGCTGTATATACATCAAATAAGCATGCAGTACATATGTAACTGCATATCTCTACACCACACAGATAGGCATGCGCACCAATATGTTCACTAAGCTCTTGCTTACCACCATTGAGTATTTCTTGGAAACTGTGACCTTAAGTGAAACAACTTGCAAGAAACTTGCTTGTTTCATAGGCTCATTGACAGAAACAAGAGTTTAGTTCCTAAGGCATGTTTCTGGACATTATCAACAATCTAAATAAGACGCACTGCATTTCTAACATTAAAATAATAATCGGAGTTGATTTGTTTTCCCAGTTGTTTCTCCAGGTGTTTCACTGGGGACCAGAAGCTCTCCTGGCAGCTCAGAGTGCCAGGTGGGTTGGCCATCTTGCCAACACTTTGTCCTTCCCCCTCGTTCTTCTCTTACAGCAGGTTAGTGTGAGTTGAGTCTGTAGAGATGCACCAACAACTCCCTGTGGCTCTACCTTGAGCCATTCTCTATTCACCTTGCTCAGAGGTTCCCAAACGTATTTGACCTACTGGCCCTTTTCATAAAAACAAAACAAAACAAAATTTAGTGTCTGCCCTAGAAATCTACCTTCACTAAGTGAATAAACATAAAGAGGCTCTCAATTGCACCCAAAGGCTACTAACCTTCCCAGACACACCCAGTCATTCCAACACTACTCATACCCTCTTTGGGAAATACTATCCTAGCTGCTTGCCTGGGTGTGTCCCCTCATCCCCTCAAATACCCAAACAAGTTGCTAGGCATCTCTGCATTTTAGGGCCTTTTTTCTTTATTGGACAGTCTCCCTTTCTCCACCAGCCCGTCCTCCCTAAAGGAGATGTGCTAGACTCCGTCGTTCTCTTATTTAAATCCTTCAGTGATGCTCTGTCCTAGACAATGATGTGATGCCCCAAGTTTTTTGGTGAGAGGTCAACACTCCCTGTCAGGCTAAACTCTGCCTGGTGGTTCAGCATCTTTTCCAGTCTCCCAGGCTGGACGCTTCTATCCAGCTGGCCAGATGTTCTAGCTCTCTTCTAAACCCACCCTATTCTCCCCTGCCTTTGCACCTCAGGAGAGCCCCCTCTGTCTGAAAGGCCCTTTTACACCTTGCCCCAAACTAATCATCAACCAATTTGGAATTTACTTGACCTACTGAGGAAGATGCTTCCCTTGACAGTTCCTGCCTATTGCAGAATCAGTTTCCTCTTTTTTAGGAGGGAGGGAGGGGCATTGGGGAGGTGGGGATGGTGGGAGGCAGGTCCTCAGTAAACTTCCGAGGGGCTGTGTGCTCCCTGGAGGCCCAGCCTTGCAGGCACCATTTGTTTCCTTGATCTAAGCAGTATCTGGCTTCTATCTGGTCCTCAATCAAATGATTCTAGATAGGAAAATATAAGTTGATGAACAATGATCACTTTAAAAGTTCTTAAAAATTTACTGGAGTCAGGGCAGGCAGTATCCTTCCAAGCCCCACAACCCCTACCCCTGTACCGCCGGAAGCCGAAGCCGGCACATTCACGTCCCATAGCCTCCACACATAAATGACCCAGCTTCACAGCATCACCACTTATCTCTAAGAGATGCCAAGCTGCTGAATCAGCCCAGATCCTGGAGCATACAGCTGTATACATGGCTGCCTGGATCCACATTTCACAATCCTGACAGTCTAGTAGGAGCACAGCGAACTAGATGGGAAAGTTGCATAGAAGCCCACTAGGTTCAATTAGCAAAAACAATACATAGACGGCTCAGCTAATAATAGACAGCTCAGTAAATCCTCAGGCGATGACTTTTATAACACCATTGTGAGATATAACAGTTTTCACAAATCTTACTGGACTATTTTTTTTTTTTTTGCTTTTTGGGTCACACCTGGCGATGCTCAGGGGTTACTCCTGGCTTTGCACTCAGGAATCACTCCTGGCAGGCTCGGGGGACCATATGGGATGCTGGGAATCGAACCCGGGTCAGCCATGTGCAAAGCAAAAGCCCTACCAGCTGTGCTATCGCTCCAGCCCCCCTGAACTATTTTTTAAAAAACTATTTCCACTTACCATTTTTTCGTAACAAGCAATCACTTAATCACTTAACTTCCCGTTAGTCGTCGATTTGCTCGAGCGGGCGCCAGTAACGTCTCCATTTGTCCCTGTCGCGTGCTAGTGTAGCCCAATGGCATCTCTTCGCTCCGGGAACATGGAGGGCCTCAAACCGATCATTCATGATCTTGACAAAGAAGTCTGACCATCTGGTAGGTGGGCGGCCACGCAGTCTCTTGACATCCCGTGGAATCCAATCAGTAACAGCTCTAGTCCAACGGTCGTCTTTAAATCTCATTACGTGACCAGCCCATCTGATTTTCGACACCTTGGCATATGAGACAGCGTCCCTGATCCTTGATCGTCGACGGATGTCAGAACTCTGGATTCTTTCTCTCATTTGAGTGAAACGTGATATTCCAAGCTTAGCTCTTTCTATTCTTCTTTGGGAGACCTGAATGGCGTTCTCATCTTAAAGCAATATAAAATAAATTATTCTGTGCCTGCTAAGGGGGAATGGATGGGAAACTGGGGACAATGGTGGAGGGAAGGTCACACTGATGGTGGGACTGGTGTTGGGACACTGAATGCCCAAAACAACTGTATTATGAACAACTTTATGAACACTGGTGTTTAAATAAATTTATGGGGAAAAAAGTTATTGAGTTTCTCACCATGCATGCCTGAACTTTCTGGAACACACTGATGGTCAAAAGTTGAATAGTTGCAAGTGAGGCAGTTGTCTTCACCAGAGCGGAGACATGATTAGCTGTTACTCCTTCCTTCAGCTAGCACTTACAAGCTCAGTGCTATGGTTAAGACATAGAAAACACTCTCCCTAGAGTAGATCGGAGAGACCCCACGGATTGTGGTAGAGGAAGGCTGGCATTTTGGTGGTGGGTGGGGGATTGGCAGCGTTGTATTCCCAAAGCATACACTTATACTTTTGAACACCACATTGCACTGTGGCACTCTCCTCTCGTTGTTCATTGATTTGCTCAAGCGAGCATCAGTAACATCTTACAACAAATTGTGAGACTTGTTGTTACTGTGTTTGGCATATCGAATATGTCATGGGTAGCTTGCCAGGCTTTGCCGTGCAGGCGAGATACTTTCGGTAGCTTGCCTGGCTCTCCGAGAGGGGCGGAAGAATAGAACCTGGGTCGGCCATGTCAGCCGTGTGCAAGGCAAACGCCTTACCCGCTGTGCTAACACCACATTACCTTAATAAAAATTTTTTTAAAGACCCCCTAAGCTACCGAGAGTATCTCACCTGCACGGCAGAGCCTGGCAAGCTCCCCGTGACGTATTCAATATGCCAGACACAGTAACAACAAAGTCTCCAATGGAAACGTTACTGGGCCCGCTCGAGCAAATGGACAAACAAAGGGGGGGGGGCTTTACCTTTACCTTTTATGGAGATAATGGTGGACAGAAGATATAAGGGTAGTACGACTGGTTTTGGAATATAGAATGCCTGTAACAAATCATCATGAACAACTTTGTAAGTCACAGTGTTTATATAGCGTAATGGGAAAATTGGGAAAAATTAAATCAATTAAAAATATAAAAAAACAACAAATGGTGGTGTCACCCCAATCAGAAGACTCCTTGAACTTTCGGGGTCTGAGGGCATTTGCACCCATGCTATTGTCAGTGCCTCACCCAAAGACCTAATTTCCTCCCCCCATGCCTTCTCTGGAAACATCCAGGATAGGAATTTTTCACAGTCCCCTCAGGTCATGGACATAACTGGCATCTGGAAGTAGACAGCTATCCACATCACACAAAGGGTTATTTTGTCACACAGATGCTGAAACAATCATGGTGATCCTCCACCACTGAAGAGCAAATTGGGTTGAAAAGAAGCAGTTTCTGTCCAGGAGAGGGCTGGGGGATCTTGAGTAACAAGGAGCCATTCAGGCTCTGTCAAACCAAAGTTTTCTGCCCATGGAAACATGGGAGCCATTGGGGTGGGAGAATCTGCCGTGTGGGCTTCCAGGCTCTTTGCTGGCTTCCCCAGGAAAGGCGGTTCTCTCGCCTCCTCGGGCCATGCCCAGCTCCTCCCAGAAGATAAGGGACATGTGGAAACCAAACAGAAAACTTCATCTCTGTCCACCCTTAGAAAAGAAATCTAAGAATCTGGGAGTCTGAGCTTATTTACTTAATTTGAAAAAATGAGTCAAACGAGCAAGAAGCCGTGACATGGTCCATTTGGCAGAGGTCAATTGTGGGTCATGGGTCCCAGATCAAGTGGCAGGAAAGCTGGCACCCAGAACTGGGTGTCAGAACCGCCCGCTTGCTGCTGTTTTGTTTGGGCCAAGACCGCACTTGGAACTTGTGATTAGGGTGAGTTCATTGACTTGGGTCTGAAGAAGGGAGGAAACCTCTGCAGTTAAGATAGAAAGCCAAGGCAGGAGACGTGTTTCTGACTCAGGCTGAGATTTGCTACTTAGGAGCGAGATTTTGAGGGGATGGTAGGATTTGGGGAGAAACTGAGCATTTAGTGGGTGCAGGCCCTATGCTTGGTATAGGCAGATGACAGAACCTTCGAGAACGAAGACACCCTACATCAAACGTGACAGACCTCATTTTCTAGAACGGGGACCTCCAGTGTCAACATGATTTAGTTGTTTATTCTAGAAACCTCTCCCTCAGGAATGATAAGACCATCAACCAATAAATAACTGCACTGTTTGCTTCAGGAAGTGCCTGCAGATCAATTTAACCCAGGTCAGGGGAATTAGCTAGTGATTTAAACTTCACTGACTTGTCCAGACCTGTTTCGAGACCCTTGCCCCAGGGTGGTACCCTCCAACTCTACACTATGATCTGCCTGATCTCAGCTCCACCTTGAGACTTGCCGACTGGGTCCCGAAACCCTGTCGTCACCCATGATTCTGAGACACTGGGAGACTTTGTCAAGAGGGTCCCCTGACTTCTGGCTATTAGTTCTGATCATTTTTTTTTTATATCGATGCAGGGTCTGGTAACTCTGACAGTGTGTCACCCTGTGTACATCCTGGCCCATCTTATTGGTGTGAAAGCAGGTTCAGGGAGATGAAGTAACTCTCCTCCGGTCTGCAAATTCAAGTTCAGACTGACTGCCTCTCCAAGATCAGGGAACCGGGTTCCCATGGCTGCCTTCACTCTCATATCTGCAATGAGGGAATCAAAGACCCAGTAACTCCAAGATTCTTCCTAGCTTGCTTTCCCCTTGGATTAAAAAAATAATAATAATGTCACCCACTTTTGAATGCAGAATATACTTTCTTCTCTTGTGCTCTCTGTTTTTAGTGGAGTTTTGCCTTGAAAGTTATTTTCTACCTAAGAAGAATTCTAAGTCTTCATAAGGACCCTATCCAGTTTCTAAATTGGAGATAAAAGAGACAGACCATAAAATTAACACCCGAGGGCTGGAGAGATAGTACAGTGGATAGGGAGTTGCCTAGCATGCAGCTGACATGGATTCAATCTCTGGAACCCAATATGATCCCTTAAACATGGCCAGGAGTGAAACCTGAGCAGAGAGCCAGGAGGAAGACCTGAGTACAACCAGGTGTGGCCTCAAAATGGGAAAAATAAACATCACCTTGTGTCCAAGGTGCCCATATTCAATGCATACCAAGTATTCAATGTAAACTGCATAACTCAATGACCTCGTGCTCAAAGGGCTCAAAGGGCTGGGTGGGACCCTGTGACCTCTGCCCCACTGCCTCACTAGAAACCATCCTTGCCCTCCAGTTTCAGAATATATCCATTCTTCCCAGGGGAAGCCCCTGACTCCTCGAGCCTTGGGCATGGCTTCCTCCTCCAGGCTCTGGAAACCACCAGTCTAAACTCTGGGCAGATTGGATCGGGCCTATGCCCTATGGAGGGGGGGGGGGGGGGATCATGCCGTGTGTGGCCTTCTGGGTCTGGTTCTCAGTGAGCAGGTTTTTAGCCTGATTTTTGTGTTGTGTCATATTTCCGGTCTATTTCTGACACAGAATAGTAGCAAAGGAAGAAGGCAGCTGCGGGAGTTATTATGATTGAGTTCTTCTCCCAGCAGGGGCCAAGAGGCCCTCAAGGCCAACAATGGGAAGGGAAGCCCTCCAGAGCCCTCGGCCACTTGACCTGCCCAGAGAGCGAGCCTGAGTCACTTTCCCTGGCTCCGGCTGGGCCGGTAAGGACCGTGCGCGGGAAGGGTGAGTGGCAGGTCAGCGCTTGGCTGACCCGCCTGCTCTTTCCTTTGCACAGTTCTCCTATGTACGCACAGAGGGTTGCAGGCTGTTGGGTGAAGCCTAGCAACGGGGCGCGATTTCAGTAGTGAGGCAGTTTGCCCTTTGATCACCTTCCGTCCAGATTAGCCTCCCTGCATGGAAGCCGGCTGCAGGCAGGGGCTCGGCTCTGTGTGAAGGACGCTTTTGCTCTGTGTGCCCTCATGCCAACCTTAAGTCCTTCTTTCCCAGGAGCTCAAGACCTTGATGCAGACCTGTGCGGAGATGCTTGGGTGGGGGGTTGGGGGTTAGAGGGGTGTCTCTTGTAGACAATGAGATGGCGAGAACGCGGTGGAGGAGTGGATCGGGGCAGTGCCAAGAAGGAGGCGTGTCCACAACCCTCACAGAATGGTCTATCCTACACCTCTGCAGGCAGGGCACTTTCCCAACCCGGGCTAGGTCCCTGGCATGGCAGAGGGCCCTTAGCTGTGCCAGGAGTGATCGCTGAGCTCAAAGCCTGGAGTCAAGTTCTCAGCACAGCCAGGTATGCCTACTCCCCCTCCAAACAAAAGATGTCAAAGAGAAGTAATTGTATGCCTGATCCTGACAAATCGAAGTCATGATCTGATGCCAAAGTCGCACACAAATCTCTTCTCCAGTGACAGCTCCACACTTAGAAAATGTACTTCATCATTTCCTTTTCCAGTTAACGTCAAGTTGAAAATTGATGCTCGAGACATCGACAACTAGGAAATTTTATGTCTTTTCCTTAGAGGATTTCTTTTTTCTCTTTTTCTCTTTTTTTTTTAAACGCCTCTTTGAGTTATGCCTGATAAGACACAGAACTATAAAAAGCCAAAAAACAAAGCATAAAAATGTCACAATGTTTCCTATTTTCACCTTTAAGATAAAGGCAGGGGTGGGATCACAATGTGTTCAAGAAAGCTTATTATAAATATTGCATAGGAAATTGTAAGTTGAGATCAATATCACATAAGCTGCTGAAACATAGAACCACAGTGAATTTCTAAGGGGACATAAAATAAAGCTGCTTTCCAGGGAGCTAAGATTGCTGTGAAATTATAAGATATATATATATATATATATATATATATATATATATATATATAGCCCAGCATCTAAAGCAGGAGTTTCAAACTAGGCAGTGACAGACCTCTTGAAAATGATTGTGACATTTGGCTCTTTCTGGGGTGAAGCTCATTAACACTTTCTTCTTTCTTTTGTTATTTAGAAAGGGTTGGTGACCCAAATGATTGAAGAGGTGATTGGACTCCAATGATTTTAAAGGTCAATTTCAATCTGAGAGTTTCTGAAATCAGCTCTGCATTAATCATGAGTATTTTATGACTGCGAGGCGGCCTGGAACAGGAATGATTGTCTCACATCACAGCTCAGGCTGATTGTTTCCCAAAAGGTGTCTTTTGCCTTTGTCATTCTTCATGTGTGCTAACCCAATGCAGTGATTGTTATTTCAGAATAACAATAACAAGTGATTGTCACTTTTTAAAATGCTGTGCCCCTCCCCGCCCTGTATTCTAAGTATTTGCTGAATGATATTATCTGTAAATGATCGATGGAACACATTTGGTAGGTTTCTGTCACTCTGCCTTTCCAAATAGTGGATGACAGTCACCAAAGGGATATTCTATAAAACAGGCCCCCAGTTTCTCATTTTCAATCCCCCAAGCCGGAAAGCACTGAAGAGAATTTTTTCAATTACTCATTGGTGAGTAAATGTGACCTGACTTGAACTCATTTGGCAGCAAAACCTGACCTGAACTAGCGTGAGGCTATTTATAGTCATTATTTATCTACTTCGTAGGAATAATCATACATTTTACTTTGGAGATGTTACTGTTGGAGTGTGGAAAGCTGAACTGAAACTTGCCGAGGGTGTTAGGTAACATACAAAACTGGTACTACTTTCCTTGCAAGGACCCTGACCCCTAGTCACAGCTGCCCTTGAGGGACCTCAGAGAAGCACGCATGGACCCATCCTATGCATTTTGCCTTTTAAGAAAATCAAATACACGGTGAATACTATAGACCTGTGTATATATGTTTGAATAGATAACGTTAAGTGATATTTTCAAAATAAGGCAAATTTGTGTCTCTGTGTCTGTATGGTCATTCTTAAAAAAGAAATCAAATACTTTTCTCCTCTCTCCAACCTGAAATGACCTTGAAGGAGTTCCTGCTGATCTCTGATAAACGGTCCTGGTTCCCTCTCTTCTCTACAACTGCATCACAGGTACAGGGGAGTGTTCACCTGTAGGAGGGGTAAGCAGCTTCTGGGGGTTCTGTCAGCTGTCTGATTCTGTCAATGCATAGAAGGGAAAAAATGAAGACATGAAAGACTGGAGCGATGATACAGTGGGTAGGGTGATTGCCTTGCACGTGGCTGACCTGGGTTTAATCCCCAGCATCTCATATGGTCCCCTGAGCCTGCCAGGACTGATCCCTGAGCATTGTCAGGTGTGGACCAAACACATAAAAGAAAAGAATAAATGATTCAAAATTGATTGATAATATGTTCAAGTGACAATATGTTATTGCCTTGGTGAAATGCATAACGATCAAAAGCACAGTCATTTATGCCACAAATTTCCAACTTGGCTCAACAGTTGTGTTCGGTTGTCAACTTCACCCTCAGTATGTTACAACAATCAGTTTTCTTCCCTGTACCAAAAAAAATTCCAATGTCTAGACATCTGTTTGGAGTTCCAGTTCTGGTTGATCTGAGAAAAGGTCATCCACTCGCGGGGGCAGGGGGAGGGGAGGGTGATGCATGGGGACTTCTCAATCAGTGCTCAAGGGGGCCCCAGGAGTCATTCCCAGTGTTTTTTCTACCAACTGGACTAGTCGATTCAATGCTAGGGTCTGAGGATACAGAGGTGCTCAGATCCTGCAGTTCTGGTGACCAACACCTCCCATCAGCAAGTGATATTTTAGAAGCAAACTTAGCTTAAGACCTTTCTAAGATTTCTTTCTAAGAAATCTTTGTGAAGATTTCTAAGATTGGAAACATACCTTTGGAGTTCAAATTTATCTGATATCTAAATCATGCAAAGAAGAATTTGACTTGCCAGATGTATAATGCATGTATTAAAGGATAAGATCACTAAAAGAAATAAAAAGAATGCTCTTTCTGTTTGCAATATTAACCACACTGGGGCCCAGGGTGTGGTTCAGGGGTAGAACTCTAGACATGTAGGTGAGATCAGAGGTTCATTTAATTCGTAGCGAAGCTCCGTATGTCTGCCTCCACATTTCTCCTTCCCCAACTGAAGCCTCAGTACTGAGCTTCTTGAAAACAATATTCTTATGCTCTACATCATTAATCATCAGGGAGATGCAGATCAAAACCACAATGAGATACCATCTCACACCTCAGAGACTGGCCCACATTCAAAAGAACAAAAGCAACCGATGCTGGCACGGATGTGGCGAGAAAGGGACACTCCTTCACTATTGGTGGGAATGTCGACTGGTTCAGCCCTTCTGGAAAACAGTAAGGACGATTCTCAAAAAATTAGAAATTGAGCTCCCATTTGACCCAGCAATACCACTCCTGGGAACATATCCCAGAGAGGCAAAAATGTATAGTTGAAGTGACATCTGCACTTGTTTGTTCATTGCAGCACTCTTTACAATAGTCAGAATCTTGAAAAAACCTGAGTGCCCGAGAACAGATGACTGGTTAAAGAAACTTTGGTACATCTACACAATGGAGTACTATGTAGCTGTTAGAAAAGATGAAGTCATGAAATTTACATACAAGTGGTACAACATGGAAAGTATCATGCTAAGCGAAATGAGTCAGAAAGAGAGGGATAGACATAGAAAGATTGCATTCATCTGGGGGATATAAAGTAACAAAATATGAGATTAATACCCAAGAATAGCTGAGATCAGCACCAGGAGGATTACTCCATAGCTTAGAGGCCAGCCGGGTGTTCTATGGGAAAGGACAGCTCGGATAGAGAGGGGAGCACCAAATAAAGGGTGTCTGGAGGATCCTCCCAGGAGGGGAGATGCATGTCGAAAGTAGACTATGGACTGAACATGTTTGCCACTCAATGCCTCTTTTGCAGACCACAACACCCAAAAGGAGAGAGAGAACACAAGGGATTGCCCTGCCACAGAGGCAGGGTGGGATGTGGGGGATGGGGGTGGGAGGGATATTATCCATGGTGGTGGAAAATGGGCACTGGTGGAGGGATGGGTATTTGATCATTGTATAATCGAAACCCAAGCACAAAAAATTGTAAATCTACAACTGTACCTCATGGTGTTTCACTAATAATAAATATATATATATATAAATAATAATAAAAAAACAATATTCTTGGGCCAGACAAATAGCACAGGAGTTAAGATGTTTTCTTTTCAAGTATCCAACACAGGTGCAATCCCTGGCACTGCTAGGAGTGATCCCTGGGCATAGTCAGAGTAAGCTCTGAGTATTGCCAGATGTGGCCCCAAATCCAAATAAAAAAATATATATATACATATTCTTGGTACGTTAATAAAAACATAATGATATTGAAAAGAAACTGTGCAGGCTGGGGAGCAATAGCACAGTGGGTAGGGCGTTTGCCTTGCACGCAGCCGACCCGGGTTTGATTCCCAGCATCCCATATGGTCCCCTGAGCACCGCCAGGAGTAATTCCTGAGTGCATGAGCCAGGAGTAACCCCTGTGCATCTCCAGGTGTGACCAAAAAAAAAAAAAAGAAAGAAAATAAACTGTGCAATATTGGTTACACAAATAAAATAATAATAATAAAACACTATTATGTTTTGTTCAAAAGGTAAAGACCCATATAACATTCCCATGAGTCAACATAAACTATTTCTTGTGTCAAAATGGGAAGGTAATGATTTTGAATCTAATTCAAGTGGAAAAGATCTGAGTAGGAAATGCATATGTTGAAAGAGCTATTGAATACTTGCTTGTTCCCAATACATTTTTTTAATGGCTGTCTTGTTATTTGAAAGAAGAAATGTGGCGATTCAATTTAAAACTAAAATATGAATGTTAGTGAAATAGAATCAGATTCTCTGCTCTGTGGACTTTTGGATTCCCCTCCCCCCCAAAAAAAATCTGAGGTGGGGAAATGAACTCTTTCCCTTGTACAGCCCAGTAAGAAAAATATTTATGAGGTCTGAGAAAGCAGAGAACCTGTTTAGGGCAATCAATATACAATAAGGAATGGCCAGTATATCTAATATTGTATAGATTGACAATTGGAATGAGAGCCAGGAGTATAAAGTTCTTGCATAAATTTTACTTTTTTTTTTTTTTTTGCTTTTTGGGTCACACCTGGCAATGCACAGGTGTTACTCCTGGCTCTGCACTCAGGAATTATTCCTGGTGGTGCTTGGGGGACCATATGGGATGCTGGGAATCGAACCCAGGTTGGCTGCGTGCAAGGCAATTGCCCTACCTGCTGTGTTACTGCTCCAGCCCCAAAATTCTTATTTAAAAAAAAAACAACAATGTACCCCTTTAGGCAGTGTATACCCTCTTCATATTCACTGAATTTATGTTGCTAAGGTCCACAATTCCAGTGATCTTGATGTCATTTCTAGAAATAAACTCACATCCGAGAAATATTATGACAGAAAGTTCCACTGTTTCCCATGACACCGATAGAGTTTGCCGAGATTTTGCCCTTCTCGGAGAGAAACTACGCTTTGTGCCTGCTCAGACAGGTTTGGAGTCACAAAGGAAGCACTTTCTGACCACGCTCGGCTGAAGTTGAGCCTGTGACCACTGGGTACCTGGACTGGGGCAGGAGCTAAGAACTTGTTTCTTAGCTTGAGCTAAATTCAGTAGGGGAGCACTCAGAGCATGTCCCTGACTTGTGGACATGTCCCTGACCGCAGGCTGCATTTCGGAGAGTCAAAGGTCCAAATACAGGTCTTCATTTTCAAGGTCTTCTAGCTTTTTGTTTGCTTTGTTTTGTTTTTTGGGTTACACCTGGCGATGCACACGGGCTACTCCTGGCTCTGCGCTCAGGAATTACCTCTGGCGGTGCTCAAGGGACCATAACGGATGCTGGGAATTGAACCCAGGTCGGTTGCATGCAAGGCAAACGCCCTACCCGCTGTGCTATTGCTCCAGCCCCAAGGTGCTTCTAGCTTGGTGGGAAGAGGAAAGCAATCAGATGACGTGAGTGAGAAATGGACTTAGAACCAGACACCCAGACTTGTTCAAGATTGTTGCCTGTAGCCTTGAACTAATTACTTGAGCTTCTCTATTTTACCTCCACAGAGGGCAAGACCTTCAGGCACTTGCCAGGCTTTTAACATGCAGAATCCTACTGGCTAAGATGCATTTCTAGGGGTCAGCTCCCGAGGTTGAGTGATAAAAATCAGGACAGTTTAATAATGAGCTAGTGTCTATGAATTATGTAAAATGTGATTATCCAAACGTAGTGAGTCTCAATTGAGATAAACTAAAGTGCAAGATATCCACAGCCCAAAGAGACAGTGCATGGGGCAAGGTGCTTGCTTTGCATGTGGCTGACCCTGGTTTGATCCCCATCACCGCTGAGTTTTTTAGGAGTGACCCCTGAGCACAGAATCATGAATAGGCTCTGAGCACTATCAATTATAACCCACTACCACCAAAGTGCAAGATACTACCCCAAATTTCAAAGATCTAACATTGAAAGAAGGAATTAGGGGATATCATCAATAAGATTTGACATTAATTATAAGTTGAAATAACATGAATTTTGCCTGCTTATTTCTATTCTTGTGAAATAAAAACACACAAAAATGTGGTTACAAGAAAACGTAAAATTAGCTTCCCTGCACTGAATTTCTACAGTTCTGAGAGATCCTTTACCACATTGTTTGGGAACTGTGTCTGGCACTCACTCACACCTGCCTCATAGTAGTTTCTCTTCACAGGTGAATGTCTGATTTCCCTGGCAAGTGTGAGCAACTGGCAGACAGACTCTTTGAGTTTTTGGTAGCTGGCACAGTGCACATACTCAGTACATTGCTCCCTTGGTCTCTGAAGAACAGAGAACATAAAAATCACAACTAAAAGAAAAATCATTCTCCAACTAGTCAAGTTCCCCAAGTGACTTCTGCTCCATCCAACACAAAGACACTTATTTGTTATTTTAGATACATGGACGTTCAGAAGATTTGAAGAGAATTGTAAACATTTTCCTGTCCCCTGGGGAGGGATTTATATGACTTGCTGAGTTAAGACAAAAATAAAAATTCTTATTCCCCATTTGGTCCTTTTCTTGCAAGGATGGTTGCTACAGTATTATAAGGACTTAAAGAGTTTTTGTGTTAGGACTGAAGAGATAGTATAGGGGTTCCCCAGCATCACACATGGTCCTCTGAGCACCTCCTAGAGTGGTACAGAGCCAAGATAGCAAGTATGGTCAAATTGCCTCCCACCCCACCCAAGTTTTCATGTCACACTTTGCCACTTGGTATATTTTCATCCTTTTTAGAGTTGTAGAGTGCTGATGATATTGAAAGAAAATAGCACAGTTTCGGGAAAGACAGCAAAGAATCACTACGTCAGGTTCTTCTGCCAACACTGAACTGGGTTGTGGTTGGTTCTGCTCTCCACCCAAAGAAGTTCCTAGATCTGGGCGGATTCCCACTCAGGTAACTGGAAGCGCAAGAGAATTTGAACTGATTCATGAGAGTAAATGGGATTAGTGCCTAGAAAGCTGCAGGCAGGAGTTCTCATATGGATCATTTTCATAGATATCATGGGAAGAATTTTTATAATGATTTTATAAATCAATTTTTGGGTCCCAGTGAGGTCCATCATGAGAAATTTGGATTAGTTAAAAAGAAAATATTTGCTGATAGAGGACAGACTTGGTGCCATGAAATGGCAGATTAAGTCTTTAAATCTCAGTTGGAATCTTATGTGTCTTGGCGGTCCTCACTGGTCAGGGCAGAGCTTTGTAGGAGCAGAGGGGTATTATATACTAAATAGATCAGGGTCCTTCTGGTGCTAAAGATTCTCAAATTTCCCTAAGTGACTCTATCTTACTTGAGAATGACTATTTTAAGAAAAAAAACTTTTCAGGATTGATCACAGGTTCATTTAAGCCCAAGTAATTCCTCCCAAGAGCATCCTCCTAAAATATTACCTTTAGGCCGGAGGATAGGACAGCAGCTTAGGCACTTGCCTTGCATCTGGCCAATCCAGGTTTGATTCCTGGCATCCTATATGGTTCCCTGAATCCCTGAGCGCAGAGCCAGGACTAACCCCTGAGATTGCTGGATAAGGTCCAAAAGCAAAATAAATGAACAAATAATTATTACCTTTAATGGCTTTAGGAAAAAATCCCTAGCATGCAGAACTATTTCTGTGACATTTATTAATATTTACTCTTTCAAAGTTTTTCCAATAAGAACCTCAAAATTGCAGGTGAGTTCCTGTAGTTAACAGAAGATATTTTAAGTCCCTTAAGTTCCTGTAGACTTGTCACTGTTTATTAAGTTAGGAACAAAGACACTTGATACCCTGCAAATCACAAGAGAGGCAAGAAAAAACACAGCTCCCCCTGCACTCAGCACTTTTCATATCTGAATTGCCATTCCAGGAAAAGAGAACAATCTTGATCTTTCCTTTGAGCATTGACAACACAAAGCAAAACGAGGGACTCAAGTGACTTTTCATGCTGACTTACTTTTCTCCAAGTGGCAGTGGGTTAGGAATCCTTAAACAACCACTTTTGCTTAGCACATAGCAAACAGGTTTGGTAAGCCGATGTTTGGGAAGAAGCTTATTTTTATTCAGTTGTGGTTTCTGTGGAATTTTAAGCCTAATTAAAAAAAAGTGAAAGATGGTTTGTTTGGATGTATGGGGTATTATAGATAGATATTTTGCTATTCCTGTGTTCATCTCACTTAAAAAGAAAAAACAAACAAGTCAGACATGTGTGGGTGGAGTTGTAAGAAAAGGGGAAAAGGTGAGGAGGAAGTACTTTATTTAAAATGATAGACTTTACAAAGCAGTGAATTAGTAGAGCATCTCAAAGGGGTGTATAGGGGTTCCTGGTGAGGCAGTGTAGGAAGTGAACTTGACCACAGGGAAATGGACTAACTTCCTCAGGGTCTAAGGCAGAGGTCAGAAAGCCGGTCTGCAGGATCACATTTTCTGCTTTTCTAGAGTTTAATCCACACCCCCTGCACATCATCTAATAATCACTAGGAAAAATAAATGAGAGATAGCAGAAGATGGAAGAGTGAATGCAATCTTCTGAAATCAGAATATTGGAAGCTGAATGAAGTTACATAGTGACAAACAGAAAAACAGAAAAAGAGAGCCTGTGAAGATGACCCAAATCCCCCAATATTAAACTCCACACGAAGACTTTTTATAGGAAATGTGTAAGGAAGAGTTTTGGAGTTTCGTCCTCAGAATTATGAGCAATACTAAAATTCTCAGGAAGAACTCCAAACTTAAGACACTTAAAATGCTTCCCAAGTAAGTCATGTGTCATAAAATGGAATAATGGGAACTGGCCAATGTGAATTAACAGCTGTCAGGGGCTGGAGAGATAGCACAGCGGGTAGGGCGTTTGCCTTGCACGCGGCCGACCCGGGTTCGATTCCCAGCATCCCATATGGTCTCCTGAGCACCGCCAGGAGTAATTCCTGAGTGCAGAGCCAGGAGTAACCCCTGTGCATCGCCAGGTGTGACCCAAAAAACAAACAAACAAAAAAACAGCTGTCAGCAAGGAAATATAAAGAGGGAGAGGAAAAAAAAAAGAAATTGTAAGCATTGAGAGAGATTCAGTCAAAGATTTGGGAAAGCAGTCATGCGGAATGAATGATGCTATGAGGACAATTTATCTAGACACTGAAGATGCTTTTAGTTGAGTAAGAATTAAGTAAGGTTCGTGACTCAGGTGGGTCAGTCAAGAATTCAGGCACTGAGGGTAGAGACATGCTCAGAGTGATTTTCACCCAACAATCAAGGGAAGGCAAAGCTTGGAAGGGTGTAGATGGTTACTCCCAGTGCTTTACCAGGAGTGATGTTTCTGCAGAGATTACGCACTCAAATTGCCAGAGCAGGACCAGCTTCTCCCCGGGGTCACTATTTCTCCATCTGTCATCAGGGCAATTGAATTTGGAAGTCTATTAACTGCCTCACCCAGGGACTGAATCTTATTAATTCAGAAATTATCTCTGTCCTCTCACTGACAGGTAAAAAGACGACTGATGAAGTCAATGAATGTACCAAGTTTTTTTTTTTCCCTAATAGCAATAGCTCTTGATTACATTATAGGAGCTATTTCAGTAAAAGTTCTTCAACGAGAGCAGGGCTAAAGAGGGAATTTCAGGAAAGCTGTATTCCACATAAGTTCCACAGAGCTGGTTTAAAAATCATTGCCACGGAACAATGCAACTTGAGACACGTTGACTCACAATTATTGAGATTCAGAAATAATATTCTATATGGAAATTTAAATGATGTGGTGGGGGTGTGTGAAGGGAAGGAGAAATTAATTTAACTCCATTTGCCGATGTGACCGAAGCACTACTATTTTTAGGTATAATCCAAACAGTGCATATCTTCTCCATTTTGATTAGTAGCAAATTGGCAGGGAGTCAAAAGAATTAGAATTTCTCAGCACATTATGCCAGAAACATACAAATAAAACTAAATTCTTGTGCCAAAGTGTTTAATTTAAATCGGTGCTAAGGTTTGATGCTTTTATCTTCAAAAAAGAACAAAAAAATGTTTTTTTTTTTCGATGACTGACCACAAATATACTTAATTTTCCTTTGGTTCCTTGGTTAGAAGTTCTTGTTGAAAACGACAATGCTCATACAATACTGATACTTTGGATGCAGTATTTCCGCCTGGCAATTTCACATATTGCCAGAGGAAGTCAGCACATTCAACAAAATGTGAAATTAAAATAAGCTAGGAAAATGTGCTTCACAAGGAAAGGTTTCACAATAGCCACTTAGAAGTTATTAATAATTCGAGTTCCAAAGTAAGCATGAGCTGAAAGGGAAAAAAAAAAAGCAACTCTTTTTGCAGAGTTCCTTATAGGCAAGTTTCCCCAGCCACGACACAGCTGTCTGCTTTAACCAGAACTTGTTTTTATGCTTCTGGGGGAAGAAATCAGAGCTTCTGGGACAACATATACCTGAGAGAACTTCATAGTGTGTGACCCAAGCCTAACTTCCTGTGTGAGTTCATCAGTGAATCTCCATCCTACTGAGGCTCACGGGTTTGAGTTTAGGGTTTGTGCCTTGGCTGCTCTGTTCCACAGACACTGGGAAAGGCAGCTGTTTGAGTTCCTCACCTTCCTGTCATTTTGTCCTGTGAGCCCTGCCAATGTAACAGGCTTAAACAGTTCCAGGGGATTCAACAACTGTGAGTGGAGCCTCACTCCCCATTTTTCTATTATAAACCCATTTTTGGCTTCTTCAAAGACAACCGAGTCATTCTCCTGGGTAACTGACATCCCTTCCCATGCTTCATTTCCCATGCTTGTAATCCTAAACTAGGGAACCGAAGGAACAAACAAGAGATCTTTCTAGTTCCTACAAATACATATAACCCCCCAAGATGATAGCAGTTTCTTTGATTTTTAATGAAAAGTTTAGATCTGCCTAGTAAGTAGTTAACTGACATCTATTTGTTAATAAAGTCTGCAGGACCTTCCTGATTTTAAAAGCTGAGTTTTCATGGGCCTGTAAGGTGGGTTTGGAAAACTGTTTATTTAAATGTGAAGACAAGCAGTCAGGAAATTGGACACTAAGAATTTACCTGGCTCTTGTGACTGTAGAGTTATTAATTAAGTTTCCAGCATAACCAAATAAGAACAGTGTCCTCCCCCGCAGCCCCCTGCAAACAAAATGCCTCTTACATACTTATAGTCCAAGAAGGAGATTAGAACCACATTGCATGTAGTTCCTATGAAAAAACGAGAGTGACATTTCTCATCCTTATAGCCACTAAAATAAGTTTAATCATGTCTTTACACACACACACACACACACACACACACACACACACACACACACCACAGGTTTGGGGGCCACACCTAGCTGTACTTAGGACTCATTTCTGGGTGACTTTGCTTACTCCCGGCAGTGCTTGGGAGACCATATGGGGTGCCAGGGACAAGGCAAGCACCCTGCCCGCTGTACTATTTCTCAGGCCTCTTTATATTTAAAAAAAATTTTGGCATCTTGCTTCCTTTTTGCTGTAGAAAGTGGTTGAAATTTAGAGCAGCTTTTGTTAAAACTACTGTTAAATGTTCATGCAACCCTTTGCTGGTTGCCATCATTAAAGCTTTTCTCTTTGATCTTTAGAATACCCCATTGTAAAAAAAAAAGTGAAAAAAAGGAAAAGAAATAGAAAATCTTGACTTTTGTCTGTAATGAGTTACTCTAGAAGTTAAATCTGTGTCAGCCCCAACTTTATACTTATCGCTTTGGTTTCTTTCCTGAGGATCATGAAAGAAACCGCCTGGGTTAAAATGCAAAAATAAATACTCCGCCTTTTTTGGGGGGGGAGGAGGCAAAAATTAACCCTAGGATGGGATTTTATTACACTTTTCCTAGGAACAAATCTTATGAAAAATATTTGTGGGGCTTGTCATTTTGTTAGGAAATAAAAAAAAATCCCCATTTGCTTTTACCTGTGACCTACCCATCCGGAATTTCTGCTGGAAGGATATATTTAATTACACAAGAGAAAAATATTTACTTAACAGGCCTTTTATAAATTTTCGCTTAACCATGAAAGCATTTTACATTCTAGACAGCCCCTGCAGAAATCTGCACACCCACCCTGATCAGGTATAAGCTGCATTTTTCTATTAGGAAACCAAAAAACAAACCATGAAAGCCACTTACCACTTTCCAAGTAGGCAACCGATAGTTTAACGAGTTAGTTTTCTCTTCTGGATTTCTGGGCGAGTTGCAGCTGAGTTATCTGGTCCCATCACTTCTTTCTGAAGAAGACAGGCAATCCCAAATGATACTTCCTAAGTCAGGAGCAGCAGATGGAATCTTGAAAACACCTACAAGCTGTCTAGAATACTTGGAATCCGGCTGTGAAATTTTAGTCTGTAGTTCCCAGTTAGGTGCATGCCTTATTTGGTCTAGAGGCTTTTGGCTATGTTATTGAGTCATGAAAAGCTATTAAAAGAGCTCTATGGGAAATCCAGCCTATATTCCAAACCAGTCTTTTCCATAATCACTGAGCCCCTACAGACACACGGCACATAACCTTGATTGTGCTTCACTGGTATTTATTGCACATGGACCAATTCCTCACACAGTAGTTAGTTGCACCAGAGTATAAATACTTGGTAAAACACAGGCGGAAGTAGAATTTACACACAAGTGCTATTTTTTTTTTTACCAGATTCACTTGGGCACTTGGACATAAAAAAATAAAAAAAAATTCTTAAGATAATTATATGTATACTATGGATACAATTACAGTACCATGATAAGAGTATAAAAATGTATCTTTCCAACAAATCATGAGCTCAATAACAGCATCGACAACAAAAGTAGAGTTTGAATTTTATTTTAGTTTTAAAGACCCCCCCATTCCCTCCCCCCATAAAAAAATCTTTTTTTTGTGCAAGTAACATCTTCTGTGGACTTTACAATCCTTAACACTGTGCAAAAATGGCATTTTGACTCATTCCTTATTTTGTATTTTTGTTTTTACCCACATGTGCAGTAATCTGAACTGTTTTCTTTGTGTATTTTTTTTCCCTTTCTCTGTCCTCTCCTCAATGGACAGTCACATGGTACAGAGGCTCAGCGCCTGGTCCTTCCAGCTAATATTGATACACAAATAAGCTGTTTAATATAAACAAGTCTTTCTATCTTGCTGTGCAATCAATGTGCACAGAATGAGGTAGAAACCCTGACCACCCAGACGCACGGGAAGGGCAGATTTGCCCTGGAAAGGAGAGCAAGGGGAAGGGAGGCTGCTTCCAAGCACAGCCTCCCTTTTCTCGAAACGTGGCTTTCGCTTCATCCTTTCCCTTTGCTTTTAAGAACAGGAGAAACCATTCCTCGGGAATACACCGGAATTTCTCTGGAAAGCAAAGGAAAACCTGTCCTGACACCCTGTCCTCCCCTCTCCCGCCCCGCCCCTCCGGATGACTGCATCCCGAGAACGCGGTGGCAGCCAGCTACACGGATTCTGATCGCCTAGCGCGTCTCTCCTCGCGGGGGGCCCCACCGCCCCTCCCCAAGCTGGTCCTTGCAGAAAGTGTCAAAAACCACTCGGAAAGGGGGTACGGGGGGGAAGCGTCTACAGATGCATCATCACACGATCACACACACACACAGAAAGAAGGTGGAGGCGCACGGACGAAGAGCAAAGAAGCCCCCCGAAAAAGCCATCAGCCGCGTTCCCGCCCCGTGCCCCAACTTCCCTGTCTGTGCCAGGGGCCCCGCGGCTTTGCTGTCGGCCTGGGCTGATTTGGAGACGTGGAGGTTCGGCGCGGGCTTCGAGTCCACCTGCTTTGGGGTCTTGCGTAAACAGATTCCTTGGCCCCGGGGAAGGCCATTCGGGGTGGGGGGGCGCCTGGGCTGGTTTCCTCCGGGGGAGGGGGGTGGGACGGGTGCAGGCAGACGCCGCGTTTGCCCGGGCCGGGGCTGCGGGGACCCGGGCGCGGCGCGCTAGACCTTGGATTCCGAGGCGCCGCCGTGCCGGCCCGGCTCGTCCAGGCTCGAGTCGCTGTCCGCCGCCGCGCCGCCGTTGCAGCCGGCCCAGGGCTCCAGCAGGCGCGCGGGGGGCGCGGCCCCGACGACATCGTCGTCGTCGTCGTCGTCGTCCGAGGCGCCCCCGGGCGACGGCGGCGGCCCGGCCACGGTCAGGCAGCCCGAGGCGCGCGAGCGCTCGCCCGAGGCCCCGCGGCTGCGGCGCGCGGCCCGGCGCACGCAGCACAGCAGGCGCTGGAAGGCCTTGCGGAAATCGGGGCTGCGGCAGTAGATGATGGGGTTGAAGGCCGAGTTGGCGTAGCCCAGCCAGTTGAAGAAGACGAAGAGGCGGTCGGGCACCAGGTCGCGGTGGAAGGCCTTGACCACGTTGGCCAGGAAGAAGGGCAGCCAGCAGAGCGTGAACACGCCCATGATGATGCCCAGCGTCTTGAGCGCCTTCTGCTCGCGCAGGGCCACGAGGCGCGACGGCCGCCGCTTGCTGGTGCGCCCGTTGGCGAGGGGCGCGGCGGGGCGCGGGGAGCCCGGCGAGGGCGCGGGCGAGGGCGGGCGCGCGGGGCCGCCGAGGAAGCGGCGCTCGCAGCTGTCGATCTTCTTCACCTGCTTCTGCGCCTCGCGGAAGACCCGCAGGTACACGAAGGCCATGATGCAGAGGGGCACGTAGAAGGAGACGACGGACGAGGCGATGGCGTAGGCCCGGTTGGTGACGAAGTCGCAGCACTTGGGGTCGTCGTAGCAGCGTCTCGCGTCCTGGCCCTCGTCCCGCCACCAGTGCATGAGGATGGGCAGGAAGGACACCAGGGCCGAGATGGCCCACACGGTGCACACGAGGACCCGCGCCCGCGCGCGGGTCAGCAGGCTCTGGTAGCGGAAGGGCGACGTGATGGCGAGGTAGCGGTCCAGGGCGATGACACACAGCGTCTCGATGCTGGCCGTCACGCACAGCACGTCCAGCGAGGTCCAGAGCTCGCAGAAGAAGGAGCCGTACTCCCAGCGGCCCCACACCACGATGGTGGCGCCGAACGGCACCACCAGCAGCCCCATGACCAGGTCGGCGCTGGCCAGGGACATGATGAAGAGGTTGGTGAGGGTCTGCAGCCGCGGCGTCTTGGCGATGGCCACGATCACCAGCACGTTGCCCGCCACGATGAGCAGCACGATGAGCGCCATCAGCAGGCCCATGCCGGCCGTCCACTGCTGCGAGAGAGGCGCGGCGCCCTCGCTGGCCGGGGTCAGGGGCGAGGCGGTCGGCGACGCGGGCACCAGCAGGCGCGCCGCGGTGGCCGCGCCGTCGGGGAGCGGCGCGGCCGACGAGGACAGGTTGCCCGGCTCGGAGGCGCCCAGGGCGAGCGCCCCCGCGCCCATGCCGAGCTGCGGAGGCCGGGGGCGGGGGGTGTGGCGGGGCTGGGCCGTGGTTGGGGAACACCCCAGGGGCCGGGGCGGCGGGGCGCGCGGAGGGAGGTCGCGGCCAGGTCAGGGCAGCCGCGGCGCGGGGCCGGAGGCATGGGCGCCGGGCGCCGTCCCCGCCGCAGCCAAGCGCTGTCGCCGCCGCCGCCGCCGCCGCTGCTGCTGCTGAAGCCGCTGCCGCTGCTGGAACAGCCGCCGGGACCTCAGCATGTTTCTGAGCGCGCCGAGCCCGCAGCCCCGGCACCCAGCACCCACCCCACCCGGCTCCCACTCCCCTAAGCCAGCCCCCGGGGCCTCGCGTCAGGCTCCCGCAGCCAATCGCGGCAAAGGCACGCCCCTCTCTGCTTCCCCCCTGTCCAGCTGCCCGCACCACCCTCCCCCTCCCATAGCCAGTTCTGCGGCGCTGGGGAGTCGGGGTGCAGATCGCCCAGCGAGCGCCACCCCGGCGCCCGGAGCCGGCCTCTGCGCGCGCCCCTCGGTGCTCCGGCTAGTTGCAGTGCCCCGTTCCACCCCCGCGCTCCCTGCAGCGCCGGGCTCCCACCCCCAGTGCCCGCTCCCCTGCTGCGTCCCCCACTCGCACCCGCGCTCGGCTCCCCCTACCCCGACGCCCCCGCTCCCCACCGCCCACCCGAGTACCACCTGCGTCCAGTTCCCTGCAGAGCGGAGCGCGCGCTCCCTTTAGCGGGGACCGCACCGGAGCGCCTCGGCTGGCCTGTCGGGCGGCGACGTCGCTCCCCCAGATCGGGCAGCAGACGAGCGGCGGGTGGAGAACTCTTTTTCCCGGTCGGGAGGGAACCCGGCCAGCCTGCGTCCTGCCAGCTCGGAGATCGGAGGCGGGTGTGAGTGAAAGAAACTTTTTTTTTTTTTTTCCGCCGAGCGCCTAGCTGTGCGCAAGCCGGGCAGCTGTCCGGACCGTCAGCCCCGCACGCAGGCCGGCGGGCTCTGTGTTTGCGAGGAGCTCCTGTTGTTCCAGCGCCTCTTTGGATGGCGAAGCCACGCGAAGAGTTGTGCATTAACAGCTCCCGCTGACGACCACTCGGAAAAACACACACTGCGTGAGCATGATGCAACTGTGTGCGCGGTCGCTCCAGCCAGCGCCGACCGGGAGTTAAAGGAGTCCGCCCGGGGAAGAACGCGTTTAAGCACGTTGCAGACCTGTCGCGCTCAGTCGGAACACCTGTGTGACGTGACTGTGATCGTCTGAGCTGGGTCCATTCAAACAAAAAGGCACAGCTAGTGTGGGGTGGACGTGATGACGTCATTTCACATTTCTGGCTCTGTTGCTGGACCAGGTTGCGGGGGCGGGAGTGGGGTGGGGGTGGGGAGGTCTCCCCTTTGCCCAAGTTTCCAGAGTCTCCAAACTCTCCGATTCCGTGGGGACGGATAAGAAGACCCGTCAACACAACGGGGAATTTAAGTCGGCTGGCTTTAGGAGTGAGGTGTGTGGCATTTTGAGTAGTTGGCAAATGAAGTGCTTTGGTTAGTGAGTCCCTAAGGCGGTTGTAGGTGGGTGAGCTGGGGTGGGGGTTGGGGGAAGGGACGAGGGGGGGTGGGAACCCCCCTAGGATGGCTATAATGCTGCAGCTCAGCGGGGTTTTGCAGATTTCTTTAATTTAGCCATGGTAAGGTCTTCAGCTCAGTCTCGAAAATAAAAAGGCTTCGATGGAATCCTTGAGCTTCTGATTGCCAATGTTAGGGTGTATTAAAATATTATGTAACATGTACAAGTCTCACTGCATGTTCCTGGAGCTAGCAGACGCCAGTGGGCTACACTAGCATCCAACAGGGATGAATGGAGATGTTACTGGTGCCTGCTCTCGAGCAAATCGATGAACAACAGGATGACAGTGCTGCAGTGCTATAATATGTATATATATACATATATATATATGCAAGAAAAATGGGTGTCTGGACTAAACACAGTCTCATTATTTTGTGGGCAGAAACTGACTTCTGCAAGTGCCCAGGTCAGCTGAAAGCCATGCTTATTTAGTTTAGCCACCTTTTCAGACTTCAGTCCAAACATGTTCATTTATTTGCTTTAGGTCCACACTTGATCATCAGTGTTACAATGAGGTTGAAGATGGGTGATATACTTGTTTATCCCCCTCTGCCCTTGTATTGCCAACTCGGGACTGTGGAAGGCAGAAGAGGGTGTGTGTGGGGGAAGCAAGGAGTGTGAGGGTTTGCCCCAAGTTCAGCGTCATATTCCAAGTCGCCAAATCTCTCCCCTTCTTGCTGTCTTCTCTGTTCTGGGGAAGTCCCAAAATAGTCAAGGGACTGGAAGGCGCAGGAAAAAGGGTTCTGAGAGTTGGGCTGTGGGGTGAGGTGTAGGGAATGTGGGCTGGAGGTGGCTTGCTTTCTGGGCCATTTTCCTGTCAAGGGGTGTTACTGGAATCCTGTGAGCCAAGCTCAAGTGTCCCTGAAGGGCAAAAGGACTACATTTCTGTGAGCGATAAGGGCAGAATCTGTTTTGCAGAGGACCCCTGCAGAAGCCTCACTGCTAATGCCTTTACCATACGTGTAGAGACAGGCCATTTCATGACTTCTGTGTACAGATCTACATTTATACACACCGTATATCTGAGTGTGAGATCTGAACAGGACGAAAATTCTGGAAATTTCCCCCCTGTTCATTCATGGAAACATGACACTTCTCTAAAACTTTGGACAATCCACTCATCAAATCATAAATATTCCCAGCCAGAGGCCATTTCAGGTGTTCCAAGAGAGGGCCAAGGCATATAACGGGGTTCAGTGGATTTGGGAGGTGGGGGTGCTTTCCTTCAGTTGGACTCAAGGAAACTGTAACTCAACTGTAATTCAAGTTATCGGTGCTTGATTTGAATTAGTTTTCTTTTGAAATAAGATTTCCTTACATTTCCTTTTTGGGGGGCGTTGGTACACCTGGTGTTGGGGGGGGGGGGTGTCCTCCCTAGGACCAGTAACTGGGAAACCAGATGGTACTGTGGATGTCAGGCTCCCTTGAGCAAAACATGCCACCCCCTCCTGTGAATCATCTTCCTGGCCTTCTCAGAGCTCCTTAATTTCTACATTTCCTGGCACCTTTTGGCAATTTTAAGCAAACACTTTTTGTCCTTAGACAAGGATACAAGATTAAGACCAAAAAGCCCAGTATTTTTCTTTAAGTGGACATTAGATATTGCAAGTTTAAAATGATCCGCGGCCCCACTTCCCTATTCTCTACCATTGAAAGGAATCTGTTTCTAAGAACTGGTGGTTAACAGGTTTCCAGAATAGAGATCAACAAGCAGGCACGGACGAGTTGGTGGGCTTAATCCTTGAGTTGCCTGCCCCTCTTCCCCATCGTCCTCCTTAGTGGTCCACCCACACCTGGGCTTGCCTTGGGACCCCTTTCTTGCCAGCTTCTAGCCCTCCTCCATTTAATCTGGCCTGCCAGAGCCAAATGGTATTTTTGTACTCAGTATTTCTAAAAACCTGGTTTTGACCAAATTGTTTTTCTCTTCACAAACTTTCACTCCACAATGTGCCATTCCAAGCCCTCCACAGTCCAAATTCCAAATAGCCTTTGCAGTGTCCTCACGTCTGGGAACTTCCCACATCTCCTCACCTGCAGTTCTGTGTTCAGAATCTCCCTTTCTTCCTTCAGCTGTGCCCTCTCAGTGGGTTCCTTCCACCAAGACCCCTTCCTTATTTCCCTCTCAGTGGGTTTCAACCTTCAAGAACTGATGCTAGTTTTTGCATTTTGTGGCCAGCCTTGGCCACTGATTCTGGGAGCAGTTTCTCCTGTCCCTGCCTATAGTGTTTCTTTGTTTACTGCATAATTTCTGTTTACACAGAAATTAGGATGCATTGCCTTTGGACCTCTCGCTTATTGTTTGCATGTTTCTCTTTTTTTCTTCCTATCTCCATTGTAAGTTCATTGGGACCAGTACTATCCTGTTATGCATTTTTATCTCCCACGTTTTAACTTAATTGACATTAAGCTATGGTTCACTATATAATGTTTCATTTATTCACTTAATAAATTGATAAAATTATCTCACTAGCTTGAGAAATAACTGCTTTTGAACTTACAGTCTTTGCTCATGCCTGTCATTTACAACAGTAATTCATTGTCCAGAAGCCTACTCAATATGTTCACATATGCATTTCAAAATCACTTAAAAATGTAAGTATACTCGGGACAAATATATACTAAATGGATTCAATAGTGAATAAAGTAGGGCTGGAAAAGAGATGATGTGTAGAAGGGACCATGGGATCCAATGATTGAAAAAAGAAGTACTACCCAATCTTTATAAATGTTTCAGATGGATGGCTCTTTTCCTTTAAGTTTTTTTTTTGAGAGGGAAAGAGGCAAGGGTCACATGACAATGCTCAGGACTTACTCCTGACTCTGTGCTCAGGAATTATTCCTAGTGGCACTTGGGGGAACTACATGGTGGCCTGAATCAAACCTGGGTCCTCTGCATGTAAGGCAAGTGCCCTATTCTCTATACCATTATTCCAGTCCATTGACAGGTATGTTCATCCAGGTCTTTCTTTTCCAGCATTTTTATTATTTTTAAAATTTTATTTCTGGGTTTTGGGGCCACTTCTAAGTGATGCTCAGGGGTTACTCTTGATTCTGCACTGAAGGATTATTTCTGACAGGGGACCACCTGGGATGCCAAGGACTGAACCTGAGTTGACCGCATGTAATCCAAGTGCCCTACCTGCTGTACTATTGCTCTCAGAGAACAGCAGCTAAGTTGAATCTACTTTCAAGTGTGAGATCACATTCAAAGCAGACATGGTCATAACCACATATGGTTTCTACCAATGAGCTTACTATGACCATTACTCTTTAAAAACAATGGACCTGACTGTTCAAAATAAACAGCCTAATTAAACAACTCAGGGAGATGAGCAAAAGGAAGACTGAAGGGGCATTTCCAAGTTAAGCCCCAATAAGTCTCTCCAATCAGAAAAATGCTTTCCAGAAAACTTGGCCTTGTGACAGATGCTAGAGTGAGGGATTTGTTGGTCAGAGCTCAGATGGCGTTTTCTGAGTAAAGATGACCACTTCGTACAAAGAAGTCAGGCTGCTAAAACAGTCCTTCGGTGCTGACCAATCACTGAACAGCCTGCACCCACTGCTAGCCCTGAAGGTCACAGGCTGGTTTAGCAACCAGTTTCCCCAGGGACAAGCCACTCCATCCACTGTGATAAGGAGGAGCACAGAGAAGAGTGGAGTGATCAGAGCAAGGGATAGGACTTGGAAAATTCACAAGTCACCTTCTCTCCCACTTCTTTTCTGTGTGCAGCCTCTCTTTCTGGAGGGTCTGATTAGTTACTCTGAACAATGTTAGGAGCTAATAATAATAATAATAATAATAATAATAATTAGTAATAACAGAAAATAGTCTTCCAAATTTGGAGGAACTGGAAAGGGTGGAGACCCCAGCAGCAGAAGATCCTGTCAGGATTTTCTTGCCCTTAAACAATGGTTTCATGTTCAGAATGGCCTCATAATTGCTTTCTCACAGGTCTGTATATGAATAAAAGGAGAACATTCACAAGAAATATAAGGAATACAAGAAATGCAAGGAATACAGCAAGAAATACATGGAGTATATTTCTAGGGTACCTAGTACTCAAGGATCACGACATTTTCAAACATAAAAGGTGTCAAGATTGACTTGTACGAAAAGAGTCAGTTCAATGAAATAATCTTCTCTTCTTTGGTTTGACCCCACTTTTCACACGAGAGATACTATGATTCAGCTCAGACCATAGCTATTTTTCAATGCATTTGATTTTGGGCAATTCATCATTTAAGAAAAGTTTCTCCCTTTTTGTAAGCCCTTCCTTAAAGAGGACCCTGTTCTGTTGTAATATTTGTTTATGTAACTGTGTATCTCACTGTAATTAGATTAAATTTTTTAATTAAAAAATAAAAATATAAAAAATGTGTTTATGTGATTTCTGAAATAAATTCCTTTAAAATATTTCAGCAGAGATATGTGAGCAGAAGAGAAAGAATTTTACCCTCAACTCAGCTATTTAGTGTCATGACTAATGGGAGGGCAGTTCAGGGGGAAGAATATATCATAAAACTTAGCCAGGTTTGGGGTCAAAGCAGTAGTACAACAGGTAGGGTGTTTGCCTTGCATGTACCTATCTGAGTTCGTTTGCCATCATCCCATATGGTCCTCTGAGCACTGCCAGGAGTAACCCCTGAGTATTACTGAGTATTCCCCCGACACCCACCGCCGAAAAAAACTTAGCCAGGTTTAACAAATTTATATATTTTGTGTGTGTAAAGATTGACCATCAGTTGACATTTTACCATAAAGTGCCCATAGTAGTAGGAACACTCTCACTATAATATACATAAAAAATATTGGGCAAAAAGGCACCCTTAATTTTACCCAAGCTCAGAACTGGTGAGAACAGCAAGCTCTGCTAATTATTACAAACTCTAGATTTTATTTTCATGGTCTTATGCTCCAAATAAAGCAATTATGTTGTAAGAAAGCAGAGAAGTTAGGAATTTGCAGTTGCAAGAGTTCCCCCATGCCCTTGTTTTAAGTTTCTGAAGGGTAGAAATGGGTTTGGTTTCCATTTATTCGGCTCTTGTAGTTAATAGTTCATAAATTCCTGCAGCACTAAAGAGCCACTTGAAAGCATATGCTTTAGTGGCTTCTCTACAATGAGCAGGGTTTTTTTGGTTTGTTTGTCCCCACGGAAGATGGAACCTGGGCCACTGGGATTACCCCAAAAAACCAGGGGTGAGATAGTTGCTCGTTTTGCCTCTCATTTCTGTTTGGTTTGGAGACCACATCTGGCTGTGCTCAGGGCTTACTCCCAGAGGGGGGTGGAACCAGATAACCAGATGGAATGATAATCTGGTGCCTCAGGATAGTACAATCCAAGTTCCTACCCATTTTACTGTTTTTCTGGTCCCACTTGGTTCTTCTCTGCTCACAACTTTGAGTGGATCCAAGAAGTAACTTCTTTGCTGTGCTTTTCCACTTCTTGGTATTGTGCAGAGTTGTTAGTAATTAACACTGATGATTTAGCTGCTTCCTAAAGCTTACCTACATGTACAGGATGAAGGTAGTAAGGAGAGTTGGAGTGCGCTGAGAGGAGCTAAGAAAGTCTATTTGGAAAGGTTGAGAGCTCAGGAAGCTGTAAAAAACAACAGCAACAACAACAAAATAGGAAAACGGGATCCAGAGTGATCAGAGAGTTAGAGTAAGCAGGGAATGATAATCCTGTGCCCCAGGATAGGCTGACCCAGAGATTTGACTGCTACTTACTTTGGATCTGATAAGCACTGCCTGCTTTGAAAATAGATATCCAATCTGCTTTGAAAATAGATAGCCAATCTTTGCTATAACATTTACCCCCGTAAAGTCTCAGCTTTGTAGCTCCTTGAATAAAAACCTCTGAGAGATCTTTTTCCTATGGTAACTTTCTGTTTTCAGAGCCTTAGCCCTTAGTTAAATGTTAGAGGGGCAATGACCTTCTTTGAAGGTATCTTCCAGATACAAATAACTTTCACATTAGTGGAGAAATGTTGTTGTTTTTTTTTTCCATCTCCATTTTAATATGGATAAATGGAAAACAAGGATAAATATGTAAGTACTTAAGAATGTGAAGAAAGACAATTCTTTGAACTTTCCTACCTCCTATGCTAACCTCGAATCATCAATGCCTGCATTCTTAACAGATTTTTGGTCCAACTATCACTACTTGTCTGCATAATTTAATTGTGTGGGGGACTTGGAACAGGCCATGAAGAAATATTTCACAAATAAATAGCCCTGAATAGATGAGGGGATTCTCTCATGCACTGTTTTATTTTTAATTGATTCTAGAATATAAGATCTGGAAGAATTATCATATTTATGTACACAATGAAAATCTCATTGTTAGGACATTTCTGTTTGAATACCTAAAAATGCTGCCTGCAGATTAACTCTGAAGACAAAAGGACACCAGAGAAAAGCCAGGCAATTAAGTAAGTTGCTTTTTGTTTTGTTTGTTTTGTTTTAATCTGTAGCTGGAAAAAGATTTCATAGAAAAGTCTTACTAAGAATCAAAGGCCTGAAAGTTGTGACACCTTGGAGATTCTCTTTAGGGATAAGATGAAGTTGTTTGGGAGTTTGGAACAGAAAATTGAAAAGCAAATTTTATTTATTAGTTATTTCTGCATCCTAGCATGTCCTCTTCAAACTATGTAGTAAAGGGGCTGTGGAATAGCAGATAGGGCACTTGCCTTGTGCCTGGCTGACCTGGATTTGATACTGGATACCACAGATGGTCCCCACCAAGAGTGATTCCTGAGTGCAGAGTCAGGAGTAAGCCCTGAGCACCACCAAATGCGGTAAGCCTGTACAATGTGGTAAATAGTATTGGAATCATCTTGGAAATACTTTTTTTCTTATTCTAAATATATCTAAATTGATGCATTTATTCTGATTTGTCTTCATTTCCATCCCATCCCTATCTTTCCTCTCTAGTGCTGCCAACTTCCACTCAGTAGCAGGCATTTTTAAAAGTCTTCTCCTTTTACTAATTAATAAGTATTAAAAGGCTTTTCATAGCCGTGTCATGAATAATTACCTTGGTTTAGAAAATACTCATACATATGATTATATATATTTGGGTATAAATGTACATGTATATATTCAGACAAAGATTTTTTTCAAAAATACACATTAGGGAGATGATTTAGAATAGAGGTTATTTATTAAGTAAGATGCCTTTAATTAACCCTGCACCCCCAAATCATTATTTTATGATATAGACCAGTCTTTATTTATTTATTTTTATTTTATAAAGTAGTTCACAATATTTGATTATATTTTATATTCAAACACCAATCTCATCACAATTATACCTTCCCACCACCATATTTCAGATGTTTCCATTCCAAACACCAATCCCTGTCCCAAAGCACAACCTAAATAATATTTTGTATTGTTTGTTATGAAAAACCACTGAAAGGCTACAAAAAAGTATCCTTAGAGGAAAGTGTGAAGATTGTTTTATTTCACCCAGGGGCCATTGAGCCTTTCTATAAGAGATCACTAACATGTTATTAAAAGTTGAGCCTTGTGTGATTTTATATATATATCTGTAAAAAAAATATTACCCTCTAAGAATGGTTGCCTCATCAAATGTGGTGCAGTACTCTTGGAGTATGGGTAGGGTGTGTTCCTATGAAGTGTCGTGCAGCCGCAAATGTGGCCACGTGGGATATGGACTATTCTTAATGAGAGTTTTAAAAATATTCCTCCCCTGTGCAAATTTTTTTAGAGGTGTTTTACTACAGACTTCCAATTATGGCATTTTAGCAAGATTAAACTAATTTTAGTAATTAATTTGACATTTACCTCTCTTCATATGCCATAATAATTAAGAGTGCAGGTTCTAGGTCTGTGGTGGTGTGGTAGAATTTCTATGGCACAGGCTTTAGTTTTGGTTCCCAGCACCATAAAACAAACAAAACAAATGGAAAAAGAACACCATCAAACCCACCTCCATGTATTTGGAAGATTCTATAAGATAAGGCAGAGAAAAGCATTGGGCATAGTGTTAGCTCATCATTAGTATCAGATAACACAGCTTTTCTTTCTCCTGCCTTTTATTTTCCCCATAAACAGCACCACACACACACACACACACACACACACACACACACACACACACACAGAATTGTAGAATAAAACAGGAAAGTCTTCATTCTTTACAAAATAAGTGTCACAAAGGGGGTGGCTTTCAATCAGCGGAAATGGAATAATTGAATAAATATGCTCTTTTTAAAAGTGAGAGGATGCAGCAGAGAATCTAATTTGCTAAATACTCTTTTGATTTCCAAGGCAAGTTATTTCTTTGTGGTTGTTTAATGTGATTATCATTCTGTTTGGGGAATAAAAATTTCCCAAACTAATTTTACATTATGGACCACTTGTGACAGAGGGTTCCACCCTGTGGTCAAGTCATATTCCAAATATATGAAACCCCACCAATGACCAAACAAAGCCCTTTGGGGTGCTTACTGGAGAAGATTATTTCCTCAGCTGTAATTGACCCAAGCTGCTTAAAGGAAAAATAGTACAAATTCATAAGATTTCAAGGAGACCAGAAGATTTTCGTATGACCTGTTTTGTTTCAGTGGAGCACAGACTTGAGTTATCCCGACTACAAAGAGACCAACCACATGCCCCCTGAGAGCAGAGAACAAAGCAACGAGCAAGGAAAGAGGCTTGTCCAAGTTCCTCTGGTTTGGTCCCAGACACTGTCTTTGGGATCCTAACTTGGAGCTGCTCATTTTATTTTAGAAACAATTTCAAAGTCTTGTTTTCCTCCTTTCTGTCCTGGTGTTGCTCAGGCTGGAACCTGGGACTCCCCTCTCCTCCACACTCCTCACCCTCCTCCCCAGCATGGGTTTCTGTGCTTTTAAAACAGATTAGAAGACGGGAATAGGAGTGAAGGAATGAGGATGATTCAGTAGACAGAGGTGGGGGTGTCTGGGTTCTGCACATTAGAGGAGAAAAAGGGAAGCCCGAGAGATAACATCTCCTGCAGTTTGTCTTGCGTTCCAGGACCATCACGTGGCAGGCGAGAAAGGTTTAGGCTGTGCCCAGTACCCTTCGTTTAAGAATTGCCAATATGTGGTTTGCTAACATTTTGTGCGCAGGCTATGCTCAGAGGTCCTGGCTGTGTGAGCCTGACATTCACTATTTGGTCTAATGCTACAGTACTACCCAGGTCAGTTAGTGCTGAGGGTCAGCAGGGCGACACTGGGCATGCAGGTGTCCAATTTGGAGCCTCCCGTGTGCCCAACAAACACATCATCCCTTTGGGCTATGTCTGTGGTCCCCTGGAAATGTTTTTATTTGAAAAATAGCAGTATGAAAACTTGGGAGATTTATTGCTTTCCGGGCTGGAGTGATAGCACAGTGGGTAGGGCGTTTGCCTTGCATGCAGATGGCCCAGGTTCGATTTCTCCGTTTCTCTTGTAGAGCCTGGCAAGCTAACCGAGAGTACCCGCCCGCACGGCAGAGCCTGGTAAGCTCCCCATGTTGTATCTGATATGCCAAAAACAGTAACAACAAGTCTCATGATGGAGACGTTACTGGTGCCCATTCGAGCAAATAAATGAACAACAAGGGAAGAACAGTGCTACAGTGCTATTGCTTTCCAGAATAATGGGAACATTATTTAGGAAGTTATAGGAAGTGTTCTCCCACAGGATGCTGGGTCAAGGAGGTGTGAATTTGTTTGCTAGCAGTTAGTTCCAGGTGTGGGGTCTTTGGAAGACTGTCAGCAAAGGAGCAGTTAGTTCCAGGCCTTCCTCTTGGGTCTCATGTCTCTTTTTCATAAGAAGAATTCCAGTCCTATTGGATAGGACTCCTTCCACTCCCTCCCAGCCCCATGACCTCATTTCATTTTGATGATCCCAGAAAAGACCCCAGTCTCCTAGTGAGGTCATATTCGGAGGGACTGCAGCTTTGGACTGATCTGCTGTGTAGTTTGGTGGGTCACACAGGACATCTCGTGATGAGGTGCTCTATGTCACAATGTCACCCTGTAGGTCCCCTCTACTTCCCATGATGTCACCCAGACGTCTTGGCATGGATGTCTTTGACAGAGTGTATGCCAAGGGACTCGCTTCTCACCCCAAGCACATGGCCCACTACCCTGGGAGAGAACAGTCAAGTCTGACCCACTTTGGGCCTGACTAGGCTGAATGTGGCCAGGTGAACTTCCTGACTTGGCACTGGAGCCTGAGTCTTGGCAGAGATGTTTACTGGGAGGTGGGAGTGCCGGGCACATTGTTGGCACAGTGGGCTTATTCAAGGAGACACGTAGAAGGAGTGAAAGGCTCTCTGCTCTTCAAGAACTTTCATTACAAACCAAGAAACTCTACTGTATCTTTGCATACAATACTCGGAATTGGTGGAGAAGCCCCATCAGCCCATGGGGTGGTTGCAAACACTTGCTCTGTGTGACTTTAAGTCTCAAAGGTGCTCGCCACTACTGCAACCTGCCTGTTATTTATCGTGAGCTAGGAGCAGTGTAACAGACAGCAAGTAACTGAGTAGGAGAGATACAACCAACCTTTATAACCCAAGAACAAAGCTGGCCTTTGAGGCGAGATAAAACCAGGTGCTCAATCTTCTGGAATCCAATGAAAAACAGGATTTTTTCCCCCCTTAACCTTGAAGTAATGATTTTGATTGAGATCCTAACATACTGGCTAGCAAAGTTGATGAACTTCCTGAGGTATATTAACTTGGACCTGTTATGAAAACTGAAGTTTAGAAATAGCTTGATGGGATATATGTCCTCAGTTGCAAATCTAAATGCCCTTTGTTGATACTGATGCCAGAGAAAAATATTATTTGAAGCTATACACAACGATGCACAAATGAATCTTGCATTTGTTTTGTTTTGTTTTGTTTTGAGGAGGACATACCGGGCTGTGCTCAGGGATTACTTCTGTCCCTGCACTCAGGAATCACACCTGGCACGGCTTGGAGGATCATATGGGGTGCCAGGGAACAGACCAGAGTGGCCCCATAAAATACAAAAGCCTCCACTGTACTGTTTACCTAGCCCTGAAGCTTACTATCATTTTTATTTTTTTAATTTTTATTTTAATTAATTATTATTATTATTTTTTGCTTTTTTTGAGTATACCCAACGATCTCAGGAGTTACTCCTGGCTCTGCACTCAGGAGTTACTCCTGGCAGTGCTCAGGGGACTATATGGGATGCTGGGAATTGAACCCGGGTTGGCCGCATGCAAGGCAAATGCCCTACCCACTGTATTATCTCTCCAGCTCCTACTCTCATTTTTAGAGGTAACCCTCAGTGAGACTGAGGGGGCTTTGTGGGATCGTCCTGGGGGCCTTCCTAGTTATGCTTAACCTGATGGTTTGGTGCTTGGCCTGATCATGCAATGATCCTCAGTTCTCGTGGTGCTAGGAGTCACCAGAGCTATGCCAAAGGGATGCTAAGGAGACCAGGAGGTGCCAGTCAAGTTCTGGAATATTCTAGCACAAGTTCTACCATACCATGAACCCTAGCCCCAAACATTAGTTTTCTGTCACAAAACAAAACAAAACAAAAACTTCCACTACAGGCAGTGAAGATGAAACTGCATGTCGAAGTAATAAAATCTGAGAATCTTGTTAACTTAGTTTGGCATTACACCTGTAAGGATTCCAACTTCTCCATAGTGATATTTCTGCTCCCTGTGTTTAATGCAAACAGCATGGATTTAGAAGCCGAAGAAACAATCTTTTTTAAAAATGCCCTAGCTGAGTTTTTTCTGTCACCAGGTTTGTTCAGTAGAACAATCTTATATAAGGAAAAGCTGAGATCTGTGGGCTTAAGCATTTCTTAGTCATCTGTTTGTGCAACTGTATTTTTAACTTAATTTATGATGAGCAAATAGTTTTTCTGCACTCCCAAGCTGTGTTTCCATACTTCAGCTTGGTTTATTTTCCTCTTGGTTTGCTTCAGAACACATTGCAGATAACTTTCTTTGGAAACTTCTTAATGCTTCCACGAAAGAAAGGAGTACCCATTGGAAATCTCCAAACCAAAATGAAAGACTTAGAATGGAATCACTGGCCATATGTATTTCTCTCAATATGGTTCCTAGACACTTAGATCTGCGTCACATCTGTTTTCTCAGTTTTTGCCTTTCAAGTTTTATTGAAAATGTCATTTGTGACCATGAAGAGACTCTGCCAAAACTTTTGACTGGCAAAGACATAATTTTTTTGTTAATCAGAATGACATTAGTGCTATAGTATTAGATGACTGTAAAATTCCATTTGCAGGGAAATATTAGTAAGTCTGATTGAAGGGTGCAGATGGACCCTATCCTTAAGACATTTACCTTTGGAGAGTTTCTTTTTTCTAAGCTTCATTGAAGATTGACAGACAGATACTTTTTATACATGTAAAGTTACCAAAATGACAATTTGATATACACATATATTTTCTACAAAGAAAAATTCCCAAGATTAGTAACATACCCATCACCTCCTATTAGTAGTAATCGCTACACTCTACCATAGATACTCAGAACCTATTATTCTTATAAGTGGAAACTTGTATCACTTGATCTCCATCATCATCCCATTTCTACCTTTTCCCAGTCTGTAACTTGCTAGTGTTTTTTTTTTCTTTTTGGGCCATACCCAGCAATGCTCAGGGGTAACTCCTGGTTCTGCACTCAGGAATTATTCCTGGAAGTGCTTGGGGGACCATATGGGATCCCGGGGATTGAACCCAGGTCAGCCATGTGCAAGGCAAACACTCTAACCACTGTACTATCTTTCCGGCCCCTAACTTGCTAGTTTAAATTGAGTTTTGTATTTTGACTTTTGTTTGCTCCTTTGCATGTAAGGGATACCATGCAGGTTTGTCTTTCTCCGAATGACTTACTTCACTTAGCACCATGATCTCCTGAGCTTGACAGTTGTGAATGTTGTGGTAAGGAGCAAAAGTGTGCAGATGCCTCTTCAAGATGCCGACTTCCCTTCCTTCCGATGAATGCCCAGGGATTGTAGGGTCCTATTGGATTTTCATGTTTAAGTTTTTTCACAGTGGCTTCTCCAGTTTACCTACCCACCGACAGCTCATATGGATAAGGGTTTTCTTTTCCCCACATCCCCGATGCTTGTTATCGCTGGCCTTTTTGACAGGAGCCGTCGGAACAGAAAGGAGGTGGTAAGTCATTGTGGTTTTGATTTGCATTTCTCAAATTGTTGGTGGCGGATCTCACATGTTCCCAAATCACTGACAAATAGACTCTGTACTGAGGGTTTCCCCTGCACTATTTCCTTGACTTCTTGTAACAATCCTGACTGGTACTGTTTTCACTTTCAAAGGGTGGTAATGGAGGCTTTGAGAGATGTTGAGTGACAGTTTCCTCACTAGTAAATGACAGAGCAGGGTTCCTCTCTCCACACTCGATCCCCAGGTGCGTGTGACTCTCAGCCCCTCATTTCTCTCTTCTCCCGTTTTCGAAAGAAGATCTGAGCTCACTTTTATCAAATCTTGTTAAGTGAAAACTACATGGTTGTGTTGTGAATTGTTTTCTGTGCCCGTCTCTTGTCAAAACTCCACTTCTCAGGATGTTTTTCTATGAATGTTTAGAGCATCCAAGAGTTACCAAATTCTGCCTCTAGGGCATTTCCTCTCTTCTGTTACCTTGTCAAGTTGGTCAACAAACTTCCTGTACAGTTAACAGTTTTGCTCTTTTAAGGCTTGTAAGTGTTTGTTTCAACTTTCTACAAACAACAGGGGTAAAGTGACCCGTAAGCTGGAGACCTCCTCCCCATTGGGAATCTTGAGCTTGTTCTTGTGGGGAGAGGTGGGGTGGCCCATTCTCCTTCCTTGGAATCCAGACAGCAAGCCAGCATCCCCCCGTTTTGCCCTCAATGCCATAAGTAAAGTATCAGGCTTTCCGAAAGATTCTCTAAAAGTCTCCCACTTGAAAGGAGAGGGCACAAAGGAATCTAGTCCAGTCAGCACTCAAGCATCTGATCCTAAGACCCCCCTCTCCTAAGACTACATTTGTCCTCTCCTAGGACCCCATACCACATTTCTGGTGTTTCCTGCAGAGTGTGCATGGTTGGTGTGACCCCCTCTTTAGAATGGGTGAGCACCCAGCACTTGAAGGCTCAGCCCAGGATGCAGCATTAGGTTGTACATTTTAACATCTGGTGGCAGGAGATTTGGATGTTCTGATGAGCACTCAGTTGCGTTAGAATCAACGTGGAAGGAGAAATTAAAGGGAGCAGAAAAGAATTATGTGACGAGCAAGGTGGCCAAGGACAGGGGAAAAAAAAAGGTATTTGCAAGGCAGGGAGGGGGCAGAATAACCCATTAGAAGGGAAAAAAAAATCCCCAAACATCAAAAGAAAGTCCACGAGATGAAAAAAGACCTAGGATTGAGTGTTGTGGCAAAAGCTGAAAAGAGAGTTTCAAGAAAGGTATTGGTATAAAGAACCCAGCTCCTTGGTTTTATAGAGCTCCTTGAGATTGGGAGTCAAAGAACTAACAGCAGCTCAAAAGAAAATGGCCAAAGACCACAAATAGAATGCTCACAACCAAAGAAAGACAAAGCCTTTAACTTTTGAAAAGATACTCCTAAAAAATAGCAAGGAAGAAGTGCCTTTAGCAAAATTCCTTCTTAAAATTATTTTTATTGCATTTCTACTGGTTCAAAACACTGGATAGGTTTCAGGTGTGCAGCAGTATTATAATTTGACACCTTTATTCACTACCTGAGGATCAACACCCAAAATACAGATTCTTCTACCATTATATGTTTGATGATTTATGCTGATTACCCACCTCTGCTCACATCATCATTTTGTTCTCAAAGTCTAAGATTTTGGAGAACTGGAGAGATAACACTGAAGGCAGGGCATTTGCCTTCCAAATGGCTGACCTAGGTTCAATTCCTGCTTATATGGTCTCCCGGGTCCCACCAAGAGTGATCCCTGAGCATAGAGCCAAGAGTAGACCTGAGCACCACCAGACGTGACCCAATAACAACAATAACAAAAATTAATAAATCTAAGAATTGTTTTTTTATTTCCACATTTGAATAATATCACAGTTCTTGAACTTTCATACTTCATTTGCATAATGCCCTTTGGATCCATCCTTTTGTTGAAGATAGCAAAAGGCCATAATTTTTTTTTTAAATATGGACAATATGCCCTGATGTTTAAACGCCACGTCTGTATCCACTCCTCTTTTGGTGGGTATTTAGATTGTCATCCTATCTTGGCAATTAGAGAGGATGCCACATATTCTGAAGAGGTGTTTTCCTACGTTTTGGTCAATACCTGGCTCCTTTGGTATTTCTGTTCTTCCTTCCTGTCTTTGAGGATCTTCCACTGCTGTTTTCCATAACGGTTATGCCAGGTCAACAGTCCTACCAATAGTACCCCCAGAATTCCCTTTTCTCTACTCCTATCCCACATATGATGACTCCCTAAGACCCGTTTCTTACCTTTGAGATCAGCAAATGTTTTGACACTGTTGGGCCACAGGAGGGGACGTGCGGGCTCTCACACAGTACTGACAGGAGGTAGAAGGGGCTCCGTGTTGCTGGTGTGGGGATAGGTGTCCCAGAAGGTCACCCCTTGAGACATGCCTCTCACTTGGGTTCTAGGCCAGCACTTCACTGGCTTTCCTGCTATATCCCAGTTTCACTCCTTTCAAAATGTCTTTGCTGGCTCTCTCTCCTCTGCTTGGTCTTCAAATACTAAAGCACTCAGAGCCACCTCGATCCAAAGCTCCTCAGATGGCCTCATCTAGTCCCACCTGGGAGAATAACCTGGGATGTATATGTCTCTTTTAATGCATGTTATTTATTTCTATTTATGCATTTATTTTCATGGTTGGCACCTGCTTTGCCCCTGCTCTGCCTTCTCCCAAACAAAGGCTGCAGGAGAAGAGGGAGTTTGTTGGTCACATGACCCTCTGCTCAGAGTCTAGGAGAGTGCCTGGCTGACATGAGGCACAGGGGAATGTTTGTTGGGTGCTGTTGAAAGACAAACACTCGCCTCTAACCTAACCCAAAACAATGTCTCTTGAGCTACCCGCTGCCGGATTGCCTCTCTCTCCTCTTTTCCGGCACGCTTCTAGAAGAAGTAGATCATTACCTAATGTGTTGATTTAGTCATTGTTCTTTCCCGCTGAAACCCTGAGTAACCAGTTTTGCCACCACAACTGTTCAAAAGCGCTTCCTTAAGTATTCCTAGTAACTGCAAAAGTCAAACAAAACCTGTTGTCTGGTGTTCTATGACCGTTGTGTAGCATTGTGTAGCGTCTGACACTATTCACCCTGATCAGTGGAATCTCTTTCAATGGTGATTTCTTGGAGGGAGGTCCCCAGGGTCATAGAAATGTCCTAGGGGCACAGTCCCTCACACCTGGTGAGCAGACTGCCATAGAGGTAGAGAAAACCCTTTACTGCCACCACAAACAAAGCAAAGCTTGCTGCAGGGATCCCGGCTTCCAGAGGAGCCACACTCAGCATAAGAAGGGTTCTGAGCACTGACCCCAAAGCAATAGTCCATTTCCTTTGTCCGTGGACTCTCATCCACTCTGCTGTGTCAAGGGCTCCTCTGTGACTGCTAGGCTTTTTTTTTCTTTTTGGGTCACACCTGGCGATGCACAGGAGTTACTCCTGGCTATGCATTCAGGAATTATTCCTGGTGGTGCTCAGGGGACCATATGGGATGCTGGGAATCAAACCCAGGTTGGCCACGTCCACGGCAAACACTCTACCTGCTGTACTATTGCTCCAGCCCCCAAATGCTAGGCTCTTGGTGCTCTAAATTGCAGTCCACGGCAGACCCCACTCAGTTCCCTCGGGGTAGGAGCATGTGGGCATTTGGAGCGGGTGCCCTCTTCTGTAACTGTGGCACCTCGGGTGTGCTATTGCACCCCGTCATCCTCCAGCTCTGTACCTGCAGTTGGACAGAGGTCATGCCCCGAACATTCAGCCATCACTGACCGCCCATTGTCCTCCTAATTAGGCCTGGCATGCAGGGCCCTGCCCACATTCCTCCTGAGCTCTTCAGGATCACCCACAAGGCCCGCTGTCCCCTGCATTCCAGGCTCTGCACTCTGCCAAAGCTATCTACTGCTTTGGGGAGCAGTCATTTGCTTCTAGGGATTTTCTTAGTTTTCTTTTTTTTTTATTTTTGTATTTTGTGGTCACACCGGGGATGCTCAGGGTATCTCATGGCTCTGCACTCAGGAGTCATTCCTGGCGGTGCTTGTGGAACCATGTGGGATGCCAGGGATTGAACCCAGCTTGGCCGCATGCAAGGCAAATGCCCTCCCCGCTGTACTATTGCTCTGGCCTGGCTTTTCTTAGTTTTCTCTACACACACATCTGCACAGAGAAAGCCTGTGTTCATTTTATGATCCGGGATAAAACTCTTATTAGTGCTGTTTTGGAACACCCACCCCATTCTGTATTTCTGTAGCCCACTCTTGATCACTCATCATTCATGGTTGCATAGCCTTTGAGTTAGCACTGGATTATTGAAACTTCTGGAGCAACCAGTAGTAAGCCTTAAAGTACAGGAAGTCAAGTATATATGGGGATACAATACAAATATACAGGCTGTACTTATGGTCTTTCAAGCTGTAAACTCTGAGGTCTGCCCTCATTTGTCACTCCCTGGCCATTTCTTCTGTAGGGGACGGGGACTCTCAGGCTGCCTTGCCCAAAGTTTCAGTAAATATTTGTTTAATTGAATTGTTACCCAATACATGTAAGAACAAGCAGGACCTACATGCCTCGTCTCTTATGAATAGGGTAAAAATAACCCACGCAATACATTAGATGAACTGATAAAGGTTTTGTTCTTTTGCCTAGAGAGTTATCAAGCTCACCCCAACAAATGCAGCCGCCGTCCACTCCCCCCTGGGGAGGCTGGGAACAGAAGAGGTTTAGGAACATTTTTTCTTAGGTGTCTTTGACTTTTTTTCCCCTCCCATAAAAGGTACTTTTAGTCCTTCACCAAGGCTGGTTTCTGAGGGGGCTGGGCTGCACCCACGTCCCATTGCCTGCCTCTAGGCACAGACATGGCACAGAACTCTGGACCTCAGAGTAGCCTCTAGGAGTTGATGCTCCCCTCCTCAGCCTCAGTGCATGGGAGTTGGGGACCCCTTTCTTTCTATTTAATAAATAAATAAATAAATTTTCTTTTTGGGTCACACCCAGAGATGCACAGGGGTTACTCCTGGCTCGTGCACTCAGGAATTACTCCTGGCGGAGATCGGGGGACCATATGAGATGCTGGGAATCGAACCCGGGTGGGCCATGTGCAAGGCAAACCCCTACCTTCTGTGCTATCGCTCCAGCCCCAATTTATTTATTTTTATAATGTAGGAGTACTGCTACTTATTCAGCCATTGATTAAGCTGATTGAATTGGGCATGAACTCCACATTACTTTTTCTTTTTTTTAATTCAGAATGTTAATTTTATTTTAGTATTTTATTATTATTTCCCCCCACCCCTTTTTTTGATTCACCGTGAGAAACAGTTACACAGCTTTCATGTTTGAGCTTCAGTCATACAACCATCAAATACCCATCCCTTCACAAGTGCACATTTTCCACCACCAAAATCCTCAGTATTCCCTCTCCCCCACCCCCGTTCCAACCCGTCTCCTGGCTTTGTGGCAGACAATTTCCCCCATACTCTCTCTCTTCTTTGGGGGACCTCTTTCTTAACCCTCCCCATTTCCCCTGCAAGGCCGCTCAGTATTGTTGCTATCAAATTGTTGAAAAGAACAAAAGGTTAGGCTGAGGGAGTTAAATTATCCACTGTTTACTGGATTAGATTTTCTGGCTTCTTTAGATGGGAGCTAAAATGCCCCCCCCCTCCACACACACACACACACACACACACACACTGCGAGCCTTTCCCTCCCCGCACTCCATCCCAGTGATCAGTAATCAACATTAAACAGCCTTTTCTAAGTACCTTCCTGCCGCCAAGGCTGGATGAATTAAGTGGGTTCCGGTCCAAAAGGAACTTGTCATGTCAAAGAGCATGAAGACTGGGGTTTCTCCATCTGGCCCACGTTTGCCTCCCTGAAACTCACTTGCTGATGTCTGGAGATAGGTTTGATGGCGGGGAGAGGGTGGCCAGAGCTCAGCTATCCACCGGAGAAGGATCTGCCCCACTGGCATTAGTGCTAAGGTCGAGAAACCCTGATGGAGAAAGGGGAGCACTTAAAAGGGCACAAATTATTTTCAAAGGGGGGGGGTGGTTAAAGACACATTTCATGCTTCATAGACAAGCGATCAGAAGGGAAGCAGATACCTGGATCCTTGTCCCAAAGCTCCCAGAAAAGTGCTCAACAAATGGAGAAAGGAGGAGGCAGGAATCTCTAAGGACGCAGGAGAGCTCAAGGCGGGAATTTAAAGTCATCCTGATTTCCACCCCTGGGGTCTGTGTCTCTCTGATAAAAATGCCTGCCACGGAAGAATGACAGCTCCCAGCAAGGCCCTTGGACCAGAGTCACAACTCCCTTGAGTGATTATGAAATTATTCATGAAGGCCAGAAACAACTTAAAGTTCAGAATCCTATTAATTCAAGGACCCAAAAAAGAGGAACCATTCAGTCAGCTCAGAGAAGACGATTGCATCATTTCCTTGTGTACAGGTTAAAAATAACCTTTAATCCTCCTTAAGAGTAAACTGTCTTGTCAAAGAGAATTAGGAAATCACTTCAGAGCGAGGTGATGGGAAGGGGAGGGTGGGGGGAGCGATTCATCCAGGGAGAAATGATTTGCTGGATCTCAAGAGGAGCATTTCTGAATGACTCAAGGAAACGTAGGGCAGAGGGAATCTGGAAAGGTCAGACTCCTGTGTTTGAGGTCGCTGGGTAGCACTCTACTTGGGACTGAGGCTGCCAGTTCTGGGATCTTCAACAGTCGGGTCACTGGGTGGGTTTTGAGTGCTCCCTGAGGCCAAAGGTTGTGCTGTCCTGCCCTGCTGGGAAAGGCTGGTCTTAGACGGACCCCTAAGCTGACTCAGCCCCTCAGCACGGGCACAACACCCCTGCCAAGAGCAGAGAGGCCCCTCCCAGTCTCCCGCAGCAGGAGCTGGACAGGGCATGAGGAGGGAGAGCTGCCTGCAGACAAAGGAGGCTTTCTCAGTTTGGGATTAACTGCAGCCAGGTGGAGGCACCTCTCTGCCATGTTAATAGTTCCAGAAAACCAAGGGGTGATAAACATGCCCTGGGCTCTCCGAGACAGTGGCTGATCCCTCCATCCTGCACCTGGGTCTCCAGCGCTGGAGGCAACCAACCAGACTCCTCTGACCCAACTGTTTGAAAGTGCAACTTAATATGCACAGTGAGCATCAGTACTAGGAGGACGAAGGATGTGTTTTCTGAGATCACAAAAGCCAAAGAAAATTTGCACACCTGATTTCTTTCTCTCTCTCTCTCTCTCTCTCTCTCTCTCTCTCTCTCTCTCTCTCAACTTATAACCACAAAAACTCAGGGTGTGTGATTTTTTTTAAAATTATTATTTTAAATGCATGAGTAATACCACAATGTCCTCTGTAAACCACAAAAGAAAACAGCAAGAGAAGTTTTTCTTAGAATGATCTTGTTTAGGTGGCAGAGGAGAAGCACCCTGGTCCCATGTGAGTTTGCATCTAACCTTGGTGCAACAATTTTTTTTTTTTGTTTCAGAAAACAAATAGTGTTTCTGACCTCAGAGGGCTTGAAGATAAAATGGAAAAGGTAACGGTGTGTGTGAGAACTCTGCATGGTGACTGACAGTGGGGTGATAAATAAGTATATTTATTAAATATCACATATATGTTCATGTAACTGTGCCAGGCATTGAAATCGGAGCCTCACACGCAAGGCATGTGATTAGCTGCTGAACCACATCCTTGGTCTGTTGCCATATTTTTTGGGGGGGGAGGGGCGTTTAAAGTTTTTTCTTAAAGACATCTTTCAATCAGTGATCACATGTCATATTATATACTTTTCTGTAAAATTTAGTTAGCAATATTGAGTTCAACAAATGCATATTTGTTATTAGCATTATCAAATAATGCAAATAACCGGGGGGTCACCTGGTTCTGCTTAGGACTTGCTCCTGGCTCTGTGTGGAGAACTCAGTGGCCCTGTATAGTACCAGAGATCAGAGTAGGTCAAGCATGCAAGGCAAGCACCTTACCTGTTGATTTCCAACCCCCACAGTCCTCTTGTGAATTATAGAATTTAAAATTTGCTTGTCTGTTTGCAATGTCTGTCAGCAGTGGGAAACCAAAGATCCCGTGTGCATACATAGATGTAAGTCAACTGTAAGAAACACACACCATAAGGCATTTCACATCATTTGGACTGAAGACTGAGGAGGTTTGGTCAGCAGAAGCTCCAGGGAGAAGCTGGGACTCCAGCCAATAACTTCTGACCTACAGATAGAAAAGGGACTCTGGGAACCAAAAGGTCTCTTATCACATTCTAATTCAAAAAATTAAACCTTGCACTCCAGAGCCAGGATCTATAAATGGAATAAGATATCAAGAAGAGTAATTTTCAGGTGATAAATAATAGTGCATTTGGCAAAGAGCTTCTCAAGAGTGATATCTGTGGACCATGGAATGCTTTTTCTGTCTACTTCCATCATGCTTATCAATATAGCAGATGAATGTCTGGAACTTAATAACAGCACCATACATTTAATGCCCTTTGAAATAGCCAAGCACTTTGACATACAGGACCTTAAAAATGGAGAAAATTCTTGGTTAGTGACTTATTTCTCCATCCACACATCCATCCATCCGTCTGTCCGTCCGTCCGTCCATCCGTCCATCCATTTATCCTTCCATTCATCCATTCATCCATCTGCCTACCCATTTTCCAGCCCACTGACTAATCCACGCATCCAGCCATTTTTACCTTCCCATTCATCTATGCACCCACTTAAGGCTATGTTAAGTCCATGCATATTCTTTGTCAGGTTCGGGGCTGGAGGCCAATGCTACAAAGAAGGAAAAACTCACTCCTCAAGGATCTTCCCAAAACACTGAGAGTCTGACACAGTCAAAAAGGAGGACAGCTCAAAGTTCCAGCGAGTTCCATGTGAATCAGGCATCTAGGAGACTTTATAATTGCTGATGAGGGCAATAGAAAGAAACCAGGGGTATGTGAATAGAGAGGTCAGCTCAGTTCTCTGCACTGATTGAGAGCAGGAAGTTTGAGGCTCACTCTTGGCAGGTAGAGAACTGCTGAGCCGAAGAGGTTCTTGCCTCTTTTCCTAGCACTTGGTCCCCATCTCCAGAAAGACTTCTGGGACTTGAAACCTTTCAAAGATGCAGTTGTCCCCCCCAGCTGTCTTCGTTTAAGTGAGGGAGGAGTCTTTGTTGTATGTTGCTTCTCTGGTGACCCCAGTGGAATGAACCCAGCCATCACATTCACATTCAGCTGCTGAGTGGGTTGGCCCAGATCCATCTCTGCCTTTTCTTCCTTTATCTAATATGTGAGTTTGGAGCCACTGGGTGTGTATTTTTTAAAAGAAATAACTCAGAAAAGTTTTTTTTTAAGCATAAATATCATCCCTGGTTCAACCATCCATTGTGATTCATTGTTCACTTCAGTTGGTATTTTGTGATTGTGGCCAAGGACTCAGCCTAGTATTTCTTAGCTTTTTTGAATTCGAGTTTCAAACCACACGGAAGCTCAGTTGCCCTTTCTTTTTAAACACACACACACGCACACACACACACACACACACACACATACACACACACACAGAAAACTCGATCTTTATGTTCATCTGTTTTAAACATTAGCAACACGGCAGTAAATTTTCTTTATCATTTGAGTTCTAATAACTTTCCCCTACTTGGATGGGGTTTGCAGTTTTGGCATGAGCTGGTGAGAGTTGACATATTGTTAATTAAGAAAAAAAAAATTCTCATTTGCATTTGAGAGGTTCTGAAGGCTTGAGATTTGAAAGCAATCATTTTAAAACACATCATCATCAATCAGATGACGGGGGTACTCCTGTGACACGGCGTTCCCTTCCAGGCTGTGGGAAGCTGTCCCATAAATTCTAAACTGGCCATTGTTACTGGGGCAGACAAAGAATCAATCAAATCAGCAAGGACTTATCCAGGACCTATTTACGTACTTAGCACAGCTCTGGGGTATCATTTGGAAGCAGAGCAAGAATGGAAGATGTGTAAGACACATTCCTTCATTCCGAGAACAAGTCAGGAGGAATGACAAATTGGAGAACAGCTATTGTGCCCTTAAATTGCTGTCTCCACTGATGGTTAGCCTTTGAATAGCTGGATGATTTTAGGCAACAATGTAAAAAAATGTTAGAACTATTGTGTACTTTTAATGTGTGGTGAGTTATTTGAGAGAGAAAAGCCCCAACACATTTATTATATAGGTCAGGAGTTTTCTGTTTACCAGTTGCTACTGATTTAAGCAACTTTGAAAACGCCCCCCATCTTGTCTGCTCAAGAGCCCACGGGTAGGGTCCTGAGAGATAATAAATAGATAATAAAGCAGGAAGGGAGCTTTCCTTGAATTTGGTTGACAAGGGTCCAATCCTCAGCACCAAGTGTGGTATTCCAAACACGGTCAGGAGTGATCCTTGAGCACGGAGCTAGGAGTAAGCCCTGAGCACTGCCAGGATTGGTCCCCAAAGAAAAACAAAAAAGCAAATGAAAAAGAGCCCACAGATATAGAAAGGGATGCAAGGCAATTGTTTCTTTCTTTTTTCTTCAGAAATTAAAAGCTGAGAATATTTATTAATTTGTTAATAAAGGTAAAGGTAAAGGCCCTCCCGTTGATCATCGATTTGCTCGAGCGGGCCCAGTAACGTCTCCACTGGAGACTTTGTTGTTACTGTGTCTGGCATATCGAATACGTCCCGGGGAGCTTGCCAGGCTCTGCCGTGCGGGCGAGATACTCTCAGTAGCTTGCCGGGCTCTCCGAGAGGGGCGGAGGAATCGAACTCGGGTCGGCCATGTTGGCTGCGTGCAAGGCAGACGCCCTACCCTCTGTGCTATTTTTTCACAGAGGATAACTACATTTTCCTGATCAGAAATACAATTAGATGAGAAAGGGGAGACATTTTTTCACATTTTGTTTTTATTAGTAAAACACCATGAGGTACAGTTGTAGACTTAAACTTTTGTGCTTGGGTTTCAGTTATACAATGATCAAGTACCCATCCCTCCACCAGTGCCCATTCTCCACCACCAATGATCCCAGTATCCCTCCCACCACCTCCATCCCCCTCCAACCCACCCTGCCTCTGTGACAGTGAATTCCCTTTTGTTCTCTCTCTCCTTTTGGGTGTTGTGGTTTGCAATAGAGGTATTGAGTGGCAATCATGCTTTTGGTCTATAGTCTACATTCAGCATGCATCTCCCATCCTGGGTGGATCCTCCCAACACCCTTTACTTGGTGTTCCTTTCTCTATCTGAGCTAAGGCAATTGTTTCTTATCTGCATCCTTCACCCTCAGCAAGTGGGCAAGTGGTCAGCAAGGTCTAGCTTTGGTGCTGTATCGTTCTGAAGGCCCAGGAGCTGATCAGCAAAGAGAAGACACTGATGTGCTATGCATATTCCTGAAAAAAAAAGGTGAAATTATATAACATATGACTTGAAGAGAAGTTCAGACCTTTGCCCAATAAATCAAACCACCGCTGAGAACTATTAGTGAAAATTTCTTTTGAATGCCACGGTAGAGACACATTTCAAAGCACTGATATGATTCTTCTGTACCAATTTGTTGAGGTATAATTTCCACTGCATGAAATCCACCCACTGTCAGTGTACTGTTTAATGAGGCTGAGTCAGTATCTGAACTTATGACTTTCAGCCAATTGCAAACTTCCACCCAGTTCAGATCACATCCAACACACTGAAAACTTCCCGTGGGTTCATTAGCGTGGCTTCAGTCTGAAGCTATCCCTAATCTAGTTTTTGCCTAGAAAATTCAAATGGATGGAATTATGTGCGATATTCCATTTCTGGTATCATATTCATCACTGATTATTTTAAGGGCAATGTGAATAGTATTGAAGTGGAAATTTAAGGCACTCCTGATTTTGAGTTACCCATGCCATTGTTCCAGTTAGTGCCTCCGAAAGGTTAGATCCATACGGTATAAAGCACACTGGGAGGTGTGAAGTCATTAAGTAGAAATTGTGCTCAGCGAAGATTTTAGTTACAGTGCATGAATCAGATCTTAAGGTTTCGAATGAGCCAGTTCTCCCCCAAAGGGAGGGAATTTTGCCCAGATGCTTTCGTCCTCACCCTTTTTCTTTTAACTCTTCCAATATTTCCTTCCTCTAGTTGCTTATGCACTTCATTCATTCCTGTGTGGGTTGATTCATTCATTGCTATCCAATTAGTGACATTTTATCATGTTGAAGAAGATACAGTTACAGCTGTTATGGCAGACATAGAAAGGAATAAACTGGTTCTGAAGAGATGCTCAAGTCAGGATGATATTCTGCTCCTTATTTGGGAGGGGGCTCCCAAACAGTGCTCAGGCCATCCTTAGCATCCTTGGCAGTGTTTGGCAAACTTCTTCACTTCTTTCTTTTTGAGGGGGGGTTAACCTGGTGGTGCAGAGATTTACTCCTGGCTCTGTGCTCAGGGTATGGGGTGCTGAGGATAGTTCCCAGGTTGGTTGCACATACCCTGTCCTTTGTACTATCTCTCTGGTCCCAACTAGTTCAGTTCTAAAGCTCGGCAGTGTGGTGCTGCCTAGACGCAGCAGTGCTGGGGCCCTCTGGGGTTATACCCAGCAGTGCTCAGGGTGCCATGCAGTGCCTGGAATGGAACTCAGATCATGACCCGTGCCAGGCATATATCCCTGATCCAGGGGCTGTCCCTGGCCCCTCTAGTTAGGATTCTAAGATTTTTGACTTAGACCCACAAGAAGGACATTTTATACACTTACAAACACATCATACGCATCTTACCCACATAACTGAGACAAACATTTCCATAAAATGCCACTCCACCCCACCAGGTAGTTATTTGCTATGTAATTAATGAAGGTAGTGGATTGTATTTTACCGCACTGATTTTACCAAGGGGAATCTTGCAACTGAAAGAAGTTCCAGTAAACTTTTAACCCTCTAGAATAAAGGAGAGGTCAATGCTTAGGGAGTGGGAGGCTAGTCCTGGGGCAGACACAAAGGCCGATGCATGGGCTGGAGCCTTCTGAGAGACTTGGCTCAGCTCTTCCAGCACTTGGACACAAGGACCCCAGCAGTACATCGGGTATTCTGAAGGAACCAGTACCCTGTGGCTTAGCAGCGATGGGGGCTGGGCTGGTGGTGGGGAGACGACAAAGAGATGACCCCAAGAAGAGTTTTTCTTCCTTCTTCACTAGCATGTGCCCTACCCACTATAATATCTCTCCAGTTCCACCATTTTTAATCTCTAGTGACCACTGGTCCTTTCTTCACCTCTGTGCTTGAAATGGGCTGGAGCGATAGCACAGCGGTAGGGCATTTGCCTTGCAAGCCGCTGGCCTGGCCAAACCGGGTTCGATTCTTCCGCCCCTCTCGGAGAGCCCAGCAAGCTACCGAGAGTATTTCGCCCTCATGGCAAAGCCTGGCAAGCTACCCATGATGTATTCGATATGCCAAACAAAGTAACAAAAAAGTCTCAGAATGGAGACGTTACTGGGCCCACTCGAGCAAATCGATGAACAACAGGAGGACAGTGCTTCACTAGTAGAACTAGCCCTACCTTATAAAGCACTTGTGCCCGGGGTTGGGGGGTGGGAGGGATACTAGGATTCGTGGTTGTGGGAAATGGGCACTGGTGGAGGGATGGGTATTTGATCATTGCATAATTGAAACCCAAGCACAAAAATTTGTAAGTCTACAGCTGTACCTCATGGTGTCTCACTAATAAAAATTTTAAAAAATAAATAAATAAAAGACTTCGCCAAAAAAAAAAAAAAGCACTTGTGCCTTCCTTCAATCAGACTAGCTTGACTGTCCTTGAATTTGGTAACCCTTCCAGCATTGCTAAGCACACAAAATGATGGAATGGATTCTATGAACTTTCTGGAAGACTCAGCACATGGGAGATATTCCCTTCTCTTTTTGACTCCATAGTTATCTTTGGTTTATTTTCTTTTCCTCTTCATTCTCTCATCTGTATTCTCTCAGCTGTCTTTCTAAGGAAAAAAACTCAAAATGGGAATTGCAACCAAGCAGCTCCTTCGAAGACATGCTACCAACACCCTAGATTTGGTGGGATTTCTCCCCTAGGGCAGCCAGCACACTGCTCTGGTGGCTTTTAAATAAGTGGGAAGGGCGATGATATGAATCAGTAGAGCATGTGTTAAGCTCTGGGTTCAACCCACAGAGAGAAAGAGAGAGAGAGAGAGAGAGAGAGAGAGAGAGAGAGAGAGAGAGAGAGAGAGAGAATGCGGGGTGGGGGAAGAGAGAGAAAGGAGAGGAGAAAGAGGAGGCAGTTAATTAGGCAGGGGAGGGATTCATCTTCCAAAGACTTACTGAGTTTATTACACACGCTTTGTCCTATTTAATTCTCAAAACAACAAGCTGCGGGCTGGAGAGATAGCACAGCGGGTAGGGCGTTTACCTTGCACGCGACCGACCCTGGTTTGATTCCCAGCATACCATATGGTCCCCTGAGCACCGCCAGGAGTAACTCCTGAGTGCAGAGCCAGGAGTAACCCCTGTGCATCGCCAGGTGTGACCCTAAAAGAAAAAAAAAAGCTGATGAAGTAGACACCCAACTGCCATTTTCTAATCTATACAACAAGGCTCAGAACGGTCAGTTAACTGCTCCAAGAACACAAAGCTCTTCAGAGTGGATTTAACAATTCCAATTCAGTTTGTTGGACTCAGAAGCATGTGAAGCTGGTGGCCCAGAGCTTGCTGGATGACTTGCTATTCTCTGAGACGATGGCACCGTCACTGAAATGACCTGAAAACCGTAGAAGGGCTAGTGGTGGTGTAGTGTCCACGTGAGAGGTGACTGCAGGGTGAGGGATGATCAGTGGAGGTGCCGTCTGCCGGAAGTGGGGTGTTCCTGGAGGTTTCTGAGCAAGGTTGACGCTGGGCAGATGTAAGCTCCCTGTGGCCTCAGGAGGAAGGATGTGGGGATCTGCATCAGGAAGCAGCCCTGAGAAGTCAGCGAAGGCAGCATGTGAACCTGATGGGGGCAGAGCAGACTGGACACCAGAGCTGCCAAGGCAGCAGAGAACCACATTTATGTTTCCAACCCTGGTGGCCAAATGGAGTCCACCCGTCCTCACCCATCCAAGATAATCTTTCTGGAAAAGGCCAGAACCACGATCACCTCTGAATTCTGTGGCTGGGAGGAGTCCCATGGCTGCTTTCCCATGGCTGTTGTTGGATTTGGCTGGAGGTCTCTGGCCTTGGGTCTCCTGAACTCGTTAGTTGCTCCCTACCACAACAGATTAATTCATATTTTCCCCACTGGTGTTCAAGCGTTGGGGGAGCATGTGATATCCCTTGCCTGGGTCCAAGTTCCCTGTGCTGGCAGCTGGTTGCGCCCATTCCTGCAATATGTTTCCCCCATCTGTCTCTGTTTCCCACAGAGTTTAAATTTTAAGTCTTGAGTAAAGGCTTTGACGTCGGTGGATTCCCATTTTCAACCTTTTCTTCTAGCTTTAGCACTTCCTTCCTCCAAGATAGAATCTTGTGATTCCAAACAGTGAATCCGAGACCAGGAAGGGGCTCCTCACCTTGATCTTCGTCCTTCCTCTCTCTTCCAGTGCCTGCCGGCCCACCCACAACTGTTTTCTGGTCTCTGCGTTTGCAGGGGAGAGGGGCAGTGACACAGGTAACCTACAATCAGGAAGCACAAGGATCGTAAAAATGAGAAGAAAATGGGGGAAGTGCTTGAGCAATCTGGACCAGTTCTGCTTCTGAGAAGGGGCCTCGTGGTTGATTTTTGGATACATTTTCGGATAAAGACAAAAGGTGATGACAAGTTACTGGGGAAACCCTGAATTAGCATTCAGAATGGGGTTCAGTGGTTACAGAACATGGGAATAATGACATCACAGTCTCTCGGCCTCAGCTTCCTTATTTGTAAAATGGGGACAGAGACCCCCCCCCCCCCACTGCCTTCTCAAGTGGGTGCTGTAACAGAGTGAGCTGCCCTTAGCAGTGACACAGTCTGGGTATGCTCCTACCTTCTGCTTTCTTCTTTACACTCGTGTCTTCAGCCTATGATGGATGCCAAATTGGTGGAGGCAGAACAGTGCAGTGTTGAGAATGTGGCCTGCATTTAGGGTCAGACTATCGAGGTCTGCCTTGGTGTTCTATTTAAGAATCACGCATGGCATTAGCTAGGTTAACCTCAAGGTGCACAGGCCTCAGTTTGTCCATCAGTCAAATGGGGCTTTTGTGGGCCTTAAGTTAACGCGGTCTTTGTAAATTCATGAAACTCCAGAGTTTCAGAAGACACCAGATAGTCAACAAAGCAACTGTTTACTCATCTTCCCGTTTTCTTTCGATTGCTTATTCCTTCTCTCAGATGAGACATCTAACGCATTTGTAATTCAGTGACACAGAGATTCTGTGATGAGCCTTAGATTTGAATTGTGACTTCTGAGAAAGCTACAGAGGATGCAGTCATCTCTAGGGCAATCAAGATTCCTGGGTAGACTGGTTCCCTTACAGGAACGAAAGTTAGGTAATAACTGCACTAAATTTTTTCCATCTCATAAAATTGTGGCAATATGCACATAGTATGATGGTTGTGGGTGCGACCATTTATAAATGTACAGCTCAGAGGCATTAGATACATTCACAATGCTACATTCACCCCATTTCATCTCCAGAACTTTCACCCTGAAACCCTGTCTCCTTCAGATAGCATCTACCCATCCCCCTCTTCTCCCATCCCTGTCTACCACCATCCTTCATCTCTGGGGAGCTGGCCAACTTTAGGTGCCTTTTAGAAACGGAATCACACAAACTTATCTTTCTGTATCTGATTCTTTTACTAAAAATATAATTGTCAAAGTTCAGCCAGGCTGGAAATGGCACGTAATAGGATTTCATCCTGTTGGAAGGCTGGCAAATACTTTACTGTGTGGCGAAACCACATTTGGTTTACTTCTTTGTCAATGGACACTGGGCTCTTTCCACCTTCTGGCATTTGTGAATATAATGTTATAGTGAACTCTGCTGTAAAATTTTGTCTGAGTTACTTAACTTCATTTTAAAACTCTTGATGAAAAAATAACATGATTTACTATCTTAACCATCACAAAGTGCACAATTCCTTAACATCAAATACAAATTCTTATAAAACTGTGCTCCAGAACTTATTAAGCAAAAATTGCCCTTTAATCCTCTCCTGAGGCCATAGTAGGCACCATTTTTCTTTGTTTCTGTGAATTTTCCATCCTTAGATTTCTCATGTAAATGAAAACTTGTGCATTTGTGTGTGTGTGTGTGTGTGTGTGTGTGTGATTTGCTTCATCTAGCATAATGTCTGCAAGGTTTACCCATGTTGTACCAGGAACCAGGATTTCCTCCCTTTTAAAGGCTGAATAATACTCCTTTGTATACAGATAACATGTTTTGTTTTATCCACTCATCTGTTAGTAAATATTTAGGCTGCACCCATTTCTTGGCTACTGTGAATAATTCTGCAATGAACATGAGCTTCTGCTTCTATTTCTTTTGGAGGTATACCCAGAAGTGAGACAGTGGATCACATGGCTAGTTCTGCTTTTAGTTCCTCAAGAAATCTCCACACTGTTCTCCATAATCTCTCATCATTTTGCAATCCTACCACTCATGCATAAGTGTTCCAATTTCTCCACATTCTTGACAGGAATTGCTGTTTTCTGGTTTTCCATTAGCAACCCTAATAATGGGTGTGAGGTGATAAGTTATTGTGGTTTGGATTTGCGTTTCTCTGATGATTAATAATATTGAACATAACCATATGCTTGTTGACCATTAAGCATATCATTTTTCAAGAACTGTCTATTTAAGCCTTTTGCTCATTTAAAACCACATATTGCATTTTTTGTTGAGATGAAGAAATTCTTTATATATTCTGAATATTATTCTTTACCAGATGATTTGTAAAAATTTCTCCTGTTCCATAAGTTTCTCTTACATGTATTCTTTGATGTTCAAAGCATTTAAAATTGAAATATTCTTATGTTTTTCCTTTTTTGGGGGGGATGGAGGGTACAAGAGAGGGGCACGTTCAGTGGCGTTCAGGGATTACTCCAGGGTCTGTTCTTAGGGATCACTTTCAACAGTATGTGGGGAGGTATGTGGGACAGGGGATTGAATTTGGGTTGGTTATGTGCAAGGCAAGCACCTTCCCTGATGTGCCATCTTTTTGGTCTCCATTTGTCTATTTTTGCTAATCAATTTTGGTAAAGGTTGAAGGCAGTCACAGGAATCAGAGTGTACTATACCTGTAAAGCATGAACTTTCCCACTGAGCTATAATCCTGACCTGTAACTTTACTTTAAAACAAAAAGAAAGTTGCTGATTTTTCTATTATAGATGTTATCCTAAATAAACTTAAATGTTCAGATCAATGAAACAAATACTTGATCTTATATTGAGTCATAGAGTCTTTCCAATTTTCTATTTAGTTAAAGAGGAAAAACAGTCATGACAGCAATTTTATCTATTTACTAGAATGTGTTTTTTTTAGTGATACTTGGAGGTTGAACTCAGGGCATCACATACGCAAGGCAAGTGTTGTACTGCTGAGCGACATGGCATGTCTGGCCCCATGAGATTAATTTTGGAAAGGTCAGGAGTATGTGTAAGTAGGGTAGGGATTGAGTGCAGTCTCTGTCTGGGCTGTTGGCCTGGTTTACTCTCTCCTGGCTATGTAACCTGAATAGAACACCCAATTCTCTAAGCCTTGATTCTTCACCTGTCAAATGGGAATACAGCTCCTGTACGGATCTGCACAATAAGCCAAGCGCTGTTCTTTGACCCTATCCTGACCATGCTCTCCTACTGTGAAAGAAGTTCCATTAAAGGGACAAAACTAGAGTTTGTCTGTGAGAAGATCAGTGTTTGCCAGTGGTTCAAGGGAAGGATGGCAGTGAGTAGACAGAACCCAAGGCATGTAGGGACTCTGCGTGTTTGGGGGTTGAGTAGTCAGTCTGTGCTGTATGATAATAGTAGGTGCATGAATGGTACCAACTTACACATTTGTCAAAGCCCTTAGAATATATAATATATACGGAAAGTGAACCCTGACATAAACTGTGGAGTTCTACTAATAACAGTTTATTAGCAATTCATTTGTGGTAACATGTAGCACAGCGGTAGGGCGTTAGCCTTGCACGCAGCCAATATGGCCGACCCCAGTTCGATTCCTCTGCCCCTCTCGGAGAGCCCGGCAAGCTATCGAGAGTATCTCGCCCGCACGGCAGAGCCTGGCAAGCTCCCCGTGACGTATTCGATATGCCAGACACAGTAACAACAAAGTCTCCAATGGAGACGTTACTGGGCCCGCTCGAGCAAATCGACGATCAATGGGAGGGCCTTTACCTTTACCTTTAACATGTGTTCCACCCCAGTGCAGAATGATATCAAGAGTGAACACTTAGTGTGCAAATGAGGCAATGGAGGAGGATTCTCCGGACTAACTGCTCCACTTTGCAATAAAACTAATCACTGCATCCTGGGAATCAGCTCAGAGAATTCTCCCAGAGGCAATGCTATCTCAGGTTCTGTCCTGATCTGCCTGGCTTCCCTCACCCCATGTCTCCTTCACCAGGTTTCCCTCTTGAGGTACCAGCAGATGGAAAGAGGTTTGGGCTGGATCCAATATCAGCCGGCAAAGACAGGACTGCCCCCTTCTTTCACAGGGATGACTGTGAACTGCTTTTCAACAGATGGAGGTTGGGGAGAAATTGTTGACTTCTCCTTGGTTTACATTTCAAACAGACGAATTTGCCTATAATTGAACCATACTAATTAGGAGACAGCACTACAGGTCATCAGTAGCCTGTAAATAATGATTGAAGCTTCCTGTTTGGTATGGGCATTGGAAGTTAGAGGTTTGGCTCTCACCTAAAAACTAGAGATTATTCTTACACATCTGTGCATTTCACTTCCCAAGACACTTAATGGTCAAGACTGCCATTTTGCCTTCTGGAGTCAATGGAAATATGGAGGCAGACTATAGAGCATGTAGAGCATGAGAAAGCAGCTGATGGCATGTTCATGGAGAAATCTGTTGTACCAAGCAGACTGTCCTAGCTCAGACCCATCTTTAGCCTTTGGAGTGAAGTCACCACTGGCTTGCTTATTCAATGTTCCTGGCATCCCCGTGCCACTATTGTTACCTCAATGTCCACTGGAGCCTTTGAATCTTACAGCGGTGTTATCATGAAAGTCAAGAACGTCAAGTTCAAGGCTAATAATATGAAGTGGTTAGTTGAGAAAAAGCCGTAAAAAGAAAAAAGCTTCCCCTACTATTGGGAAGCTGGGAAAGGGGCATGATAAAGAATGGGATTACTCAAAAGCTTCGCAGTTTTCTCCAGGTACCAGGCATTGTTCTCACTGGCCCTCTTTGTGTTCCCTTTCTGGAAGCTGCTCTCCATCACAGCCCTCATTTGGCCCATTTGGCCTTATGTGACCTGCCCTCTGGTCACAGCTGATTGGACCACAGCAGCTCCTGACCTCAAAGAACACCAGATGAATGAGGGGCCAGAGAGACTGGACTGGACTGGGGGCCCCGGGTCCCGAGGTCATGTGAAGATGAGGCTTAAGTATGTATCATGGGAAGTCAGTCACTTGGGCCGGGAGTTTGGGGACAGAGGTTAAGCGCCTCACGTGGGGAGAAGCAGACGTGCAGGAAGAGGCATAGACAGGACCACACTGCCCCAGAGAGAGGGACAGGCACAGCGCAGCAACCTGACGCCTCTCCATATCCCTGGAGGCCTGCTGAACTTCCTGTCATAAGGATCCCAGGAGGGCCGCCTGGCCTCATAACTGACTTCTTAGCGGTGCCTTTGCGAGGAATCAGTAACTGTTCCTTGCCACCAAAGGCTGTGTGGAAAAACACCCTGTGCTGGTGTCTGTCTGTCATGTCCATCCAGGAAAGCAGACTGCCAGCATCTCGGTTCGAAGATGAGCAGAGGACACACACGAACCAATGCTCAACATCATTCATCCTAAGGGAAATGTAAATCAAAACCACAGGACGTAATCCCTGATCCATAAGAATGGCCACGGTCCAAAAGGAAAAGAAAGAAAGAAGGAAAGAAAGAAAGAAAGAAAGGAAGGAAGGAAGGAAAGAAAGAAAGAAAGAAAGAAAGAAAGAAAGAAAGAAAGAAAGAATAAATAGCAAGTGTGGATGAAAATGTGGAGAAATGGGAACCTTCTTCGTACATTGCTGGTGGGAATAAAAGATGGTACCAGTGCTGTGGAAAGCATCTGGTGTCTCATTGGAAACAATGGCACAGGGGTATAACATTATCCAGAAATCTTATTCTTATGTATGAAGCCCAAAGAATTGAAAACAGGGTTTCAAATGGATGCTTGCACATGAATATTCACCACAGCATTATTCATAATACTCCAAAGGTGCAGACAACCCAAATGGCCATCAGCAGCTGAATGAATGAATGAATGAATGAAACGAAGCGACTCCATAAAATGGAAAAGATTTCGGGCCCAGAAAATTTCAGGATGCGATCCTGAAATGTGCTATGAGATGTCTGAGCTGTGGAAATATTATGCCTAATGTAAGAAGCCCGGCACAAAAGAATAAGCAGAGTCTAACTCTACTTCTGTGAGATGCCTAGAAGAGTCGGACCGATTCATGGAGACAGAGAGAAGATAACAGATGCCACACTCTGAGAGGCAGAGGGAGAAAGGGGTTACTGTTTAGTAGTTGGCGACTTTATGTTTCAAATGATGAGAAAACTCTGGAAAAGGATACCAGCGGTAGTTGTACTGCTTCATTAAATACCACTTTAATTCCATGGATTATATATTAAAAGTGGTTACAATAGAGAGTTAGAGAGACAGAATAGGGGTGCAGGTGCATGTCTTGCTTGTGGTTGACCCTGATTTGATCCTGGGTGCCACTCAGTCCTCAAGCACTGCCTGCTGTGGCCCTGGAGTACCCAGAGCACTGCCAGAGGAGCCTAGCTTATCCCTGAGCACTGTACGTCCTGAGCCATGTCCAGGAACACTCACATAGAACTGCTGGCCTGGCTGGCCAAAAAATGCTAGAGGGGGCTCCTGGACCTTTCTGGACGAACACGTGGGAGTCCCCCCAGATGGCTAAAATGATAGATTATGTTATGTCTGTTTCACCACAGCAAAAACAAACAACCAGGGGCAGGGACTGTAACTCAAGACGCCAAACAGTTGCCTTGCGTGTGTGAGGCCCAGCACCACGTATAAAGAAGAATCGCAAAAGAAAGAATCAATAAGCAAAGGGGAGTGGGGTTGAGTGTCCTTTCCTTGTCCCTCACTTGCCGTGGCTATAGGATCTAGTGGTTGCCATCAAGGCTTTCTTCCCCAAAAGGCAGGTGAGGCTGGCAATCTACTCTGAGAGAGCTCACTGACGAGGGGCCAGTGTGGAAATCAAAGTCATTTCAAACAGGGTTGGAGGGAAACTCTCAAACACTGGGCGGATGAAGGCTGATGTTACACTGATTCAGAGGACCCCACCCCCACCCCCACCAGGATACATGTCAAGGCCTTTGATGGACTCAGTCTTTTGAAACTTCTTCCTAATTACATGGGCCCACAGTTCCCTTTTAGTAGTTCGACCCACACAGGATACAAAGATTTCTATTGAGGTGTTAAAAATAAGTGGAAGAATATTCATCTTCTGTTTATAATAATGAACTGTTTATAATAATGAAAAGTTGACCATGTAAATGCCTCCGGCAGAGGGATAGTTAGTCAGAGTCTGCCCATATGGTCTGATAATAGGCAGCCATTAAAATTCACATCTCTAGAGACTCTTTATGAAATGAGGAAATGCTCACGATCAAATATTATATGCAAAAACACATCACAAAACTGGTTAATCATTTTTGTGGTAAGGGAAAACATTAAAATGTTAATAGTGATTTTTTTTTCCGGAGAAGATTATAGTGATTGTCTTGTCTTTTTCTTATGCTTTTTAGCTTTTTGCCCCATAATATATTTTGATTATGTTCAGAAAACTTAAATTTTTTTTTTTGCTTTTGTTATTTGTTTTGGGGGCTTACACCCAATGGTGCTGACAGAATGCTCCCTGCTCTGTGCTCAGGGATCACTCTGAGCAATACTTCGGGGACCATATGTGGTGCTATGAATAGAATGCATGAAGGCAAGTGCTTTAATCCCTATGCTTTCTTCCAGTTCTAATTTTGCTTTTTAAAAAAGGAAAGTGAGGTGGGTTTAGATGGCTACATAGAGGAAACAACATTCTGGGTCGATGTTTTCAGAAACTAGAATACTTGACTGTTGATTCTTGACCTTAGCCTGGGTCTCGGGCTTCATTTGTTTAAGAGCATGGCCGAGTTTAATTTACAGCTTGCATGGTCGCTTCAGCAGCAGATATACTAAAATTGGAACGATACAGAGAAGATTAGCATGGCCCCTGCGCAAGGATGACACGCAAATTCGTGAAACGTTCCATATTTTTAGTTGTGTGCAGAAAGTAGATAAAGGACCATACATGATAACCTCTCAGGGTCTGGATTGCAAACCATAATGCCCAAAAGTAGAGAGAGATTATGGGGAATCATATTTGTCATGGAGGCAGAGCGAGGGTGGGAAAGGGGGGTTATACCGGGGATATTGGTGGTGGGGAATGTGCCCTGGTGGAGGGATGGGTGTTTGATCATTGTGTGATTGTAACCCAAACATGAAAGCTTGTAACTAACTCATGGTGATTCAATAAAATTAATAGTAAAAAAAAAATTACAGCCTGCCCCTTCTTCTGAGACCTGGACTTGGTGAATTGTTTGTCTTATTTGTCAGAAAACAGATATTGAAAATCAGTCACCTGCTCCTTTGCTAGTTGTGTGCAAATTGAGTCATTCACTATTGCTGCTACGTATTCTCTTTCTGATGATGTGCTGATGTATCAGTGATGTCTGCAGCCCCTCTCCCACACAGCCACACCTGAACAGGTCCCTCGTCTACCACACCTGCCAAGGAGGCTCCCCATTCTAATACGTTAGAGTTCGTGGTTGCTTACTTAAAAAAAGATGAGTGATTCATGCCTGGAATTCCAGTGCTTGTTTATAATCTACAGAACATTTATTCTGGGAAACTTGGACTTCATCTTGGTTTGAGTTTTGCGGAAAGGAATAGATTATCCTTCCTCCCCAATAAAATATGTTCCCAGCTAGCTATTGTATGGAATATTTAAACTATAAACAAAACAAAGGCTAATGACATACTTCCTGGTGGCTGCATCACGAGCATTATTTCAAGAGGAAAAATAAGTCAGCGATTCATAGCAAGTGATATTTTGTGTCAGATTTTATTGGCATTCTCTGGATGTGCATGGTACTTAAGAGTCTGTGGGAAGTGTTATATTTGTGCTTTATAAATTGAATCCCTGTTTTGGCCTACGCATCTTATCTTTGAGAAGATTTAGGATATTTAGTATGATCGATGTGTCTTTTGCACTTCAGGATCAATGTGGGATTGCATAGTAGCCTAGCTGAAAGTGGTCATATTCTATAACCATCAAGTGAAATACATGTTGGCAATCGCTCAGCAGAGGTAGGAGGGTGTTTTGGTATTTGCTTTTTATTTTTAAATAATAAAGGCCATCCTTTGGGATAATTAAAAAAAATCACCATATCTAGGCAGAAAGCAATATATTCTTGGAACACTCTGGAAACACCACACTTTCTTTTTAGCATACTGGAAACAACTGGGTCATTAAAATGCTTGTCTACTTGAAAATCAAAATCTCGACAAGGTTGAAATGTGAAACACTCCTACAGAGCCACTGAGCAGAGTGAAATCTCAGTGTAAAAGCTAATCTAGAACACTTGCTAGAAAGAGCAGCCAATGTCATCAAATTCAGTTTCATCTGCACAATGCACCCTTGAGAATCTTGTTTGACATTGTTGAATATTAGGACTGTTTGGACACAATTATGGCTATTGTTGGTCACAGCTCTGGCATGACATTAAACTAACAACATGCTTAGGCTGTCATTGTCTCAAGGTCAAATGCAGACCATACCAGAGAGCTCAGCTACAGTGAGTGAATGACAAGAAGTAAGGACAAGATCAGCATCACTGTTGGTTGATTGAGCGTCACCATTTGTAAGAATGTGATTTTTAATCAAGGTAATACTTTATTACAAGTGGGGAATAGATCAAAATCATTGAAAACCTAAAATAAAAGGATGCCCAATGGGGAAAGGCCATGAATTCCTTTAACACACAGTGCTCTGCCTCCTGGATGGCACAGCCATGGAAACCCCCAACAGCACAGGAAATGTCCTGCTTTGCAAAGGCAATCTCCTTGACAAATGTTAAATGTCCATCCAAGAAGCTGGCCGAGGAAGGTTATGAGAAATGTACCATTGAATCAAAGAGCTAGGAATGTAATCTACCAGGTTGTAAACATTAACTGTTTAGTCAACTTCTGTTAATTGAGTATCATGCTGTTAAAACAAACTCTAAATATTTATCATGGCATTTAACAAGACAGTTTGATTTATTGATTTTAATATGCCAAGTTCTCTAAAAATAGGAAGAAGAAATAATTTGTGGAAGGAGCATATGATTCTTGCTTTCAGCAGTTTTATTGATATGAATTTTATTCGTATACTGTTCGATTCATTTATTTAAAATGTAGAATTTGGGTTGGAGATATAGTACAGGAATTAAGGTGCTTGCTGTGTATGTGGCTGATCCTGGTCACATTCTCAATACCACATATGGTCCATGGGCATGGCCCTCAACCCCCTTACAGAGCCACACAAACAAATAAAATGTAGAATTCATTGGCAATTAGTAGTACTGACTGCAGGTTCTTTCTCTCCTTTCCCTGTAACCTCCAGGCTTAAGCAGATGCCGATCTACTTTCTGTCCCTATAGACTAATCTGTTCTGGACATTTCATGTTCATGGAAATAATACAGCTTTGTGATCTTTTGGGATTCATTTTTTGCGTTCACTATATGGTCTTCAAGGTTCATGCTGTAGCATGGTTCACTGCTTAATTTGTCAATGCCAGATAACATTGAACTATGTAAACATGCCATGTTATTTACCCATCCATCGGTTTATAGACATGAGTGTTGTTTTCTTTTTTCATTAATTTTTTTAATAGAATTCACTCCCAGACACGCTTGGCCCTGTGGGTGAGGTCCTGGGTGCAGTGCTTGAGCCCAGGGGTGGGGACACTGGGGCCACACTGAGCAGTGTGTAGGGGGAATCACGTGCTCTACCACTTGAGCCGTTTCTATGGCTTGCTTTGTTTTCTTTTTAATTAGCACAAATCATCCTGCTACAGACATTACTGGATTAATCTTCATGTTTAAAATGTTCTTGTCTTGGAAGGCAGTTGCTATTGCTGGGTCATACGTTAATTCTCTTTAAACTTTTTGACTAAGAGTAGCTTATGATTATGACATTAAAATTGTTTTAAAGGTTTGATCCCGTGATGTGAACTCAGGCAATCATATGTAACATGAACTGTTCATATGCCTCCCGTTCACCCTAGGAAGGTGCTTGATTCAGACACATCTGGACTTACAGGTCTGTCATTGCTCAGCAATCAAATTTTCTCAAAGGATTTTGATTTAGGGTTGTGGTCTGTCTCTCAAAAGAGAAAAAATGTAATCTTGGAAATAATCTTTCTGTGGTAATAGCGGTCCTGTGGGAGAGGAAATAAAGGAAGGTAGAAAAACTGGGAGGTTGAGCTCATAAAATCTCTCCACAGGGCTTGGGATGTGACTTAGCAGCCAAGTGCCTGCCTGAGACATCATGAGACCCTAGTACTGGAAAACCCCACAGAAACAACTCAGCAAGTGTGGGGTGGCCTGAAGTCAGATCTCAGCACTAGGCCACCCCATCTATACCTGAAAGATTATATAGATTAGCTTCCAACTTATTGTGAGTAGTTTTCTCTCTCTGAGCCTAGGTACCTAGCATTTTTTCTTCCTAAAAACATTGTGTTTTCAGCTTGCTCTCTCTCTCTCCCTCTCACTCTGTCTCTCCATCCTCTCGCTCTCTTTATCTCTCTCTATCCCTTTTTTCTTCTCTCTCTTTTTCTCTCTCCTCTCTCTCATGTCTATGTGTGTTTTGATGCAGGAACCAATTAATCTAAAAAATAGATAGGAACTCTCTCTTTAGACCATTAACGCATATACTTTTTTGTTTTGGGGTCTTATCAGGTGGTGCTCAGGGCTTATTCCTGGCTTTATGCTCATAGATCACTCCTGAGCATAAAGGAGACCCTATATGGTGCCAGGTATCAAACCTAGGTTAGCAGCAAGGGAGCAAGGCAAGTGTCTTGCTCGTTGAACTCCTTTTCAGCTTCTAATTACTTTTCAAAAAACTAAGGAGTTCTACAGTTTCCAGGGATGGGTATGTATTCTCTAAGTGCCTTTGAGGAAAGTTCAAACAAACAATTTTTATTAGTTGGAGGATTACACTCTTGTTTTTATGTATTTATCTCTCTAAAAGCCTTTAATTCTTTTAAAAATATTTTATTTAAAAGCTTTGTATCATGATTTGTTTTCTTGTAAACCTTGAAATTTTATTATTTTATTCATCTCTGCAGTGATACTCATTTGTTGAGGGCTTTATGTAAGGGTGGGAGGGGAGAGAAAGAGAAAGTGAGAGAGAGAGAGAGAAAGGAGAGAGAGAGAGAGAGAGAGAGAGAGAGAGAGAGAGAGAGAGAAACAGAAAGCAACAGAGAGAAATAGAGAGAAACACAGAGACAGAGATAGAGACTTACGCCAAGGTTTGGGAAGTAGGCCATTCTAGGTTATTGAGTGGCAGTGACCCTTCCCTGAAATGAGAGCAACTGAAAATGATAGTTTTCAGAGAAAAATCTAAAGTTGACTTTGGCTCTATAGAATAAAAAATGATGTAAGCTGTCCAAATGGAGCTAGCAGATGAGCATCTGTGCATGACAAGTAGACCTCAAGGGCACAGCTCAGGTTGAAAAGACAGTTCAGGGCATTTCAGCCTTTGGATGACAGTTCACAGCGTGGAACTACTCAGATCTTCTTGGGAGAGACACTGTGGAGGGAGGCGAGAGAGGGCTAAGTCTTGGTGGCCACCCAGGGGGTTGGGCAAAAGAAAAAGGGTTTGAGCAGGAGATTCAGAGGAGGCAGATGAAGAGTGGAAGGCAAGAGAAGAATATGTATGTCACAGCAACCAAGAAGGAGAATTCCATAAGAGAACAGGAAGGCGGGAAGGCACCCAAGTGGAAGCGCTCATCATGGGCTATTTGCAGTGAGAAGAGGAGAGCTGGAGCTGGGGAATTAAGGGATTTGGGATGACAGAGATGGACCTGAGTGTGTGCGGAGGGTTTCTCTCAGGAGTTGCAGTGTGAAAATTTTAAAAAAGCATCGAAATAAAAATGAAGTCTCTGAAACTGGATGGAAAGCGGAGTTTCATTTAAGATTTGAGGTCTGAGTGTGCATGTTCATTATAAGGGGGATGAAAGAAAGGTTCGGGGCGCATCCCTTTTATTTTTAGAAACAAGCAAGAGGCAAGATTAGCTCTTGAGAAGTAGGATGTGGAGAGAGCAGAGAGGAAAGGGCTTCAAATTATTATCTATTCAGCAGATAACTACAAAATCAAGGGAGAGAAGGAACCGGAAGTTGAGACTGTGTTAAGAATTTACCCCAAATTGGGTCAGAGTGATAGTACAGTGGGTAGGTTGCTTGCCTCGCACATGGCTAATCTGGATTCAGTCCCCGATACTCCATTTGGTTTCCCGAGCCCTACCAGAAATGATCCCTGAGCACAGAGCCAGGAGTAAGCCGAGCACCACTGGGTGTGGCCCAAAGTCAAACACATAAAGCTACCTCAGGATTGATTGTGAATTAAATTTCAGCTATGCAAAATGGAAGATTAAATTGGTGATGAATGGGTGATTCTTTCCCAATGCCTACTCAGTTGGCTGAGGATACTGTTCCAGTGTGGCATGAGTGCCTCTATACTGACGTCTCTTACTTTTGCTCATGCCCCTGTTTAGTCAGGAGAGAATAAGTCTTCAACCTGTCCCACTGTTTTCCACTGACAATGACCTCAAGCCAGCCTCCTATGACACTGCTTGGTTTTTGCTGTACTTGGTTTTACGGGATTTTAATAGTTCTTTGAAGTGATTCTGACATTCCATTTATGTTGGTTATATATGTAATTTCCTTTGAAAACAAGATTTATTTGCATCTGGTTGCTATTAATACATAGAGCACAGGATGTGACCAACATGGCGGCATGAGCAAGAAGGACTGAGGAGGGAGAGGCACCAGGTTTTCTCAGGTGGTCTGACTTGATTTCATTAGGGTCACCGTTAGCATCAACCACTCTTTATATTAGTGTCAAAGTCATGCATCTCCAAGTCTCTGAGAAGACAGTCGGCTTTCAGGGATGGGACCTGAACTAATTAATAGTGTAACATGCCAGGAACCACAATGTGGTTAACCACAAGTAACTAACGGCAAATGTTGATGAGCTGGTGGGCAGCGGGAGATGCAGAAGAGCAGATGGTGCCTGTGCTGTCCCTTCCCTCCCCTCCCCAACTCTTGCCTCTTACTACTGACTGCCCCCTGGCTGCCATCTGTACTCACCTTCCCGCTTGTAATAGCATCTTACTGTGTCAGACCGTTCTTCCAGTATTCAATGTCGGTTTCCTGCACTTCCAGGCAAGAGAGAACATGGACACTTTCCCCACCAATCACATCTCTGCATTGATCATTGGTCTTTTTGAGGACCAGGATTCGCACTGCCATTGGTTGAATCAGAGATGGGGATTTTCCCCACTTACTTTTCCCAGATCCAATGCCAAACGAAGTGTGTTGGCTTTCCCACACTAGTGCAATTGAGAATTCAGCCCAAATGAGACACTATCGACTAGTGAGAGCATTGATGTCTCAGGTGTAAGAGGCTCCATGTCCTTCCTCCTGCCTGCAGTTTTGTCACACCAGTCACAAAACTCAACCCAGGATCACGTAGTTCTGGCCACCTGGTGACAAGTCAAGACTCCCACCTGCCCCAGGCTTGCTTGATCACTTGATCACTTGACATCTTGTTACTCATCGATTTGCTCGAGTGGGTGCCAGTAACGTCTCCATTCGTCCTTGTTGCATGCTAGTGTAGCCCAATGGCGTCTGCTCGCTCCAGGAACATGAAGAGCTTCAAACCGTGCATTTAGGGTCTTGACGAAGAAGTCTGACCATGTCGTAGGTGGGTGGCCGCACATCTTTTTGATGTCCCGTGGAATCCAGTTGGTAACGACTCTAGTCCAGTGGTCGTCTCCAAATCACATTATGTGTCCAGCTCATCTGATTTTCGATGCCTTGGCAAACAAGACAGCGTCCCTGATTCTCAATCGTCAACGAAAGTTGAAACTCCGGATTCCTTCTATCACTTGCGTGAAGTGTGATACTCCAACCATAGCTCTTTCAATTCCTCTTTGGGTGACCCGAATAGCATTCTCATCCTAATTTTGAAGGGCCCAGGTCTCTAAGGCATATGTTAAAAGTTAATAGAGCACATGAAACTGGTTTATCTATGATCACTGCTACTCATTGCAAAGAGGATTTCAAAGGAATGGAAGAGAGGCATGGGTGTAGGGAAAAGAAGCAGGGAAGCAGGCATGCCAGTCTCCTCAATTTTCCACATGTTCACTCACCAGAAGCTCTCCAAGTTCCTGCTTTGGGGACTTTTGTAGAGACTTCATTGCCAGGCTTGATGAATGAAGTCTTCAACCAGAGGCTATTGAACTCAACCTTTAGTTTCTCTCCCCTCTCAGAAACCTTATGGTTTTTTGGCAGACTCCATCCCCTATCCTCAGATATTCTTCCCAAGTTACCTTCATGAGAATCAAGAAGCACCTTGATAACTCTCAATACTAAGGAAATGTCAGAACTTTGATAAACTGGGAGCCAGGAGGCAGAGATGACAATCACATCTGTATGAGAAATATATGTTGGTCACCTGAATGACTAAATATGTACATTTTCTATAAATAACAATATTGCAATGAATTTCCTGAGCCAAAATCTACCTTTCCGGGTAAAAGTCGAGAAAAATCCCTCTTCATTTTCTTTTTGGTCTCCAACCATATATGCAGACTTGTTTCTAGCAGAATATTACCCTGTCGGGTAACCAGCTCTTCCCAATCTTCCTGGGATTGTCCCAGTTTTAAAACTGTTGAGCCCAGTCCCCAGGAATTCCCTCAGTGTTGGCAAACTTGGGATGGTCGGTCACCCTAATCTTTGGTCCAGGAACAAGTGCACACTTGCAGGGCTGTGTTTCTCTTGGACCTGCAAGAATGTTTGGATGGTTGTGTCCCGAGAACTGTGTTTTGACAAAGTCAGAGGGTATTAAGTGATTTCCTCATTCAGATTTAGACCACAGTGAAAATATTAAAACTGGGCTGTTTTTGTTAATACAAGTTATGCAATGCATTGAGAGAAGGGTTTGTTGCATCAGCAGTGGCTTGAATTGGGCTAAGCGAGGAAAACCTGCAAAGAACATGTTTATAAAACCTGCTGTATTCTGAGTGAAACATAAGCCCTGCTCAGCTTTTTACAGGTGGCACTGGTCTCATGGTGTGCCTGTCTGCAAAACAGGCTGTGCTTACCCCAAATATTTGGAATTTTCAGGGTGTATTGTCTTAAAGTAATGCTAGCTGCTATGAGCAACAACCCCAACATGTATAATTGCTCAACACAAGAGAAGTTAATTTCTCACTCGTATGAAGACCAAAACAGATGTTACTGATTGACTGGTTATTCTCTTCTAAGTGGTGACTAGGCTATTTCTGTTTTGTAGTTTATCCAACAGCGGGCTTCCAAGATGGTCATGATGAACTGCATCAAGTCAACAGAAGGGGCAAGAACAAAGAGTCACGTGCATTGATGTTTGGGGAAGGGATTACTTGAATGTACATACATCATCCCGGGCCACACCCTGCTGCCATGCAGCCTGGGAAATGCTGTCAAGTTTGATGTCAGACAGCAATCTTTACCACAGTCAAGGGGACCTTTTCTCCCTAGAAACCAGAAGCAAACGTAATCCTAAATGTAAGAATCCTGACTGTAGACACAGCATTCTGGCCATTTTTCTTCTTTTTTCTAGGCTTAGAGAAGATAAGAGTCACTGTACCTTCTTTTCCTCTAAAATTATAGCTCCTTTGGGTCAAATAAAAAAATAAAGCCTCTATTCCTTAAGGTGCCATCTCAAGCTTTTTAGGAATTGAAGTGAAGTAATAATTATAAACAACTTTCAATCCATGAATGACCTTTCTGCTTGAAGAAGGCTGGAAACTTTCCCTCTTCCTATTGCTTCAAAACAGCACCACAAATTCAGTGACTTACAATGACAGTCATTTATAATCTTAGGGCTTTGCAGAAGAGCAAACACCTCCTGAATGGACTGAAATCAAGGTATTCTGGAAGCTATCAGGGAGAAGCACCTCCTTGCCTTGTCTTCTAGAAGTTGCCCTCATACCTTGGCTCATGGCTTCACCTTGTGCTGACCTTTGCTTCCATCCACGTAGCTTTGTTTCTCAGTATCCTGCTTCTCTTGTAAGAACCCATATGAATACATTGGACTCTCTGAATCTCTAGAGCTCTAATCTAGTCGTGACTGCAAGTTCCCTTTCCACATAAGGTAACATTCAAAAGTTCCTAGCATTTGGTTGTAGACATCTTTGGGTAGATGGAGGCCCAGATTCAACCCACCGGTCCCCATGGTTCTCCAAGCATCTCCAGGAGTGAACCCTAAGCACTGATTCAGAAAGTAGTCATCAGAGTAAGTTGTGGGTCACTGACTGGGGGACCAAGACATCATGAATTCTTAGCCATCAGCACTCAGAAGGGGAGGAAATGTGAAAACAAGTAAACACACAATTGCTTACCTGTCAACATCTTCATAAAAATACACTATGTATGCCAAGAAGCACATTAGAATCTTTGTAGACAGAAAAGGGAGCAAACAGAAGTGGTTCAGGTGGGGTGCGGCGGAGGGGGGGCGAACTGTATTATAGAAATAAAAGATTCCTAGGCTGATTATCTGGCTGTCTAGGGGCCATGCAAATGAATAGCGAGGGCTCCACATTCTGCCAGGAGGTCTCACAGCTGAGACAGAGGATCGCACAATGCTTTGCTCTCACTTGCATCTCCCATGAGTTCAAGAAAGCACTTTGGGGAATTGGCTGGCATCTCTGAAATACAATTCTGGACAATAATGAGAAATTAGTTATGTGGAAATGAAAGTAAACTCAGCAGAGAAGAGAGCCCGTGAGGTGCCGTGTGCCCATCTAGTTGATTTTGTGTGTGTATGTGTGTGTGTGTGTGCGCACACACGCATGTGTGCTTGGGGGATGTGGGGGCTATTACAGGGGTCCCAGGCCCATGCTGATTGCCTTACTATGTGATCTTCTTGAAACACTAGTCCTCTCATGCAGTCTGTAAACATAGTTGTTATCTATTGCTGCTCAAAACATTAACTCCATAGTTACTGGCTTGAGGCAACACTAGTCACTCATCATTATCATCCTTTGTGGTTCTGAGGGCTAACTGAGTTTACACAATGCTTCTGACTCTGGGCTACTACATGCTGTAGATGGGTGGATTAGTTCGAGGGCTTCTTTGCACACGGATCTGTTGCCTGAGTTAGACATGGAAGAGTGGGATAGGAAATGATTTCAGGCTTGCCCAACTTCTCACAAAGGTAACTCTGGGCTCTCAACAAGCATATGTATATTTCTGAGAAACAGCTAAGAACCTTCTGGTCTACATATTCTCCAGGCAATATTTGGAACATACATACACTAAAAATATTATTTATTTTTTTCTAAAATTAAGCTTTAGTGACTGTCCTATATTTTGACTTGCTCATTTGGGCATCTCAATCCCCCAAGTACAAGTCCCAAGTCAGAGGCAGGTGACAGCTGTGTGACTGTTTCTGGTTTAGTATTCAAGGTTGTTAGTGTGCTTCTCTTGCCCAGATAAAGAGTTGTCTACATCAGAACAGCATTTTGGATGCCCTTCAGGCATACATATTTATTGGTGTGGTATTTATGCAAAAGATGGTCTTTTGAGCAGTCCTCATTTATACTGACATATATAAAGAAGCTGGGGTATCAGAAAACGTAATAACTAGTGGTTATTACAAATAGGTGGTAATATCATTTGATGGAGTTCAAAGTAGGAGGCAATCAATTGTAAAGGAAAATTAAAAAAATATATATATAGGGGCTGGAGCGATAGCATAGCGGGTAGGGCATTTGCCTTGCACACAGCCTGACAGAGGTTCAATTCCCAGCATCCCATATGGTCCCCTGAGCACCGCCAGGAGTAATTCCTGAGTGCATGAACCAGGAGTAACCCCTGTGCAAGCTGGGTGTGACCCAGAAAGCAAATATATATATATATATATATATATATATATATACATATATACATATATACACACACACAGACACACACAAGGCTCAACTTCTCATAACATGTTAGTGATCTCTTATAGAAGGGCTTAATGGCCCCTTGGTGGAATACAATAATTACAATAATCCTCACCCTCTTTCCTCTAAGAATACTTATTTGTGGCATTTTCAGTGTTTTTTTTTTTCATAACAAACAATACAAAATATGCTATTTTGATTCTGCTTTGAGGCAAGGATTGGGGTTCTGGATGGAAACACCTGAAATGTGGTGGTGGGAAGTTGTAATGGCGGTGGGATTGGTATTGGATACTAAATGTAATGAAATATTGTGAACTACTTTATAAAATAAAAAAATTATAAGAATAAACAAACAACAACAACAAAAAATAGGTGGTAACAGGCGGTAGAGCCAGCACTCAAATTCATAGCTACCTGGACCCCAGATCCATTTCTGAGCTCACAACAGCTGAGGGTGAAGAATGAGGGTTAGGAGGTGGGCCTTGCAATTAAAACATGCAATTTGGCAAGATTTTTGGAAGATTTCCCAAAGAAGAGAGGAGAGACCTGATATCATAGTCGGAGACTTGTGTGAATGATATCCCTCGAAGGTTGGGCCCGCTCTGAAAAGTCACCGTGAGTTGGTGAGTGGGGCTGAGGCTCAGAAAAGGGAAGGGAGCCAATCAAACCAGAGGCAGGACAGGAAATCCTCTGATGCTCTGAGACTTTAAAAGGGCAGGAACAAAAATGGGAAGGAAGAGCACTTAACCAAGGACAAATAGAAAGCCGTAGCGGAGAATTGTAGGAATAGCAGCAGGAAGCGTTCCACCCCAAATGGTCTGGGGGAGAAGGTTCAGGAAAACAAGGAAGGGCTGGTCTTGCTGCTTTGGGGCAATGGCGTAACATTTACAGGTTAGAAAAGGAAGGAACTCTTCCAAGACAATGACCTTGGAACTCAGCAGCTCAGGAATGCAGGAGACAATCAATACCTATTGGCTCCACGCTTGAACGAACTCACATGTATTCAGGAGGGAACTGAGGCTGTTGGCTAAGAAAGGACAGGGTTTTCTGTGGGGCTTCTGGTAGGATTCTAAGAATAGACAGAAGTAAAAGAGGCGAAGATGAGTCTCCGCTGATTTCATGAATGATAATCATTTAAGGGATTGTCTGAGTTTTAGTATTGCTTTCAATAATCAGCTAATTCTGTATTTTCTTGCTAGGAATTTAGCTCCATTTCTTGCTAGAGAGGGAGTATTTCCATCAGCTTTTAGACAGAGTTCTTAGGTTTGAGTGTCATTTACAGACAAGACTCTTGTCTTGTCATGAGTGCAAACTTTAATACCAAGAATAAAAACGTTTTTGTGTGATGTGAAGGTAGGATTTGCTTTGGGTTTGGTTGAGCTTAGCCATTGTTTGGTTTTGTTTGGTTGTGCTTTATGAAAAGTAAGTTTGACAAATGACGTCAATAAAATGTTTGTCTTATGTTTTATGTTTTAGTGACCTTATGAACATATATGGGGGTTTCGCATTAAACTGTGTGAGATTTGCATTCAAATCACCTTTAGTTATGAAACCATTTGAATTTAGTTTGGTATTTTAATTTCATTTATTTATTTATTTATTTGCTTTTTGTGTCACACACATTGATGCACAGGGGTTAAGAGGTTATACCTGGATTTGCATTCAGGATTTACTCCTGGCAGTGCTTGGGGGACCATATGGGATGCTGGGAATTGAATCCGGGTTGGCCATGTGCAAGGAAAATGCCCTACCCACTGTACTATCACTCCAGACCTAGTTTGGTATTTTTAAATATGTTTTTGGGTCACACCCAGCAGTGCTCAAGCACAAAACTTCCAGGGTTCTGTGTGGGAACTACTTCTGGCAGTGCTCAGAGGATCACATTATGCTATGGCTAGACCTGGCATTGGCTGCATTTAAGGTAAGCACCTTAACCCGTGTACAATATCCTTGCACAATTTATAACAGGCATCAGGTTAGTAATAAATGAACAGGCAAAAATTCTCTTTCTGTTCTTTTTTTTTTTCCAACATTTTACTATGAGCAGCTTGTCTTCTGCACCCTGGAGGCAGAGAACGAACAGGAGAGGCTGTGATAAACAAGTCATCAAATAAATAAAATAAATGAAGCGTCAGTATTTTTGCATAGTGATGTTTATCGATATGCAAGAACAAACAGGAAAGGGGAATGAGTGAGGGTAAAAGTTTTATTTTAGATATTCAGTAAGTTTTTTTTTTATAAAGGAGGGATACATAAATGTAGATGGAAATGACGAGGAGCTGGTCATAGGATTAATAAGTACAAGAGAAATAGGCTATTCTCATAATACTAGGAAACACTCTAGTTGTTCTTTTCATGAACTAGCTGTTCAGGGCCTTTGTTAAGGAAGGCATCGGCCAACCTTCTAGCTTAGCCTGAAGTCGTGGGCATTACAAGCTGGGCAGCCATATCAGTGGGAAGTGAGGGACAAAAGATAAACCAGGAGCTCTGGAAAAGGGCTGGGACCCAGAGGGTCTCTCCCTAGTACTGGGGCTCAGAGTGGAAGCAGTACATGTGAGGATGCGAGTCACTGAAGCAGAGATCCTGGAGACCCAAATGCAAAGTCTCAGCCTCTAGGGCTCAGCTCTGCTTAGAACCACCCAGCAAGTGAGCACCCAGGGGAGCCAGTAGCAGCACCCAGACATCCCCAAGCCCTGACTTTGTTGCTGCCTTCCAAGTTGCTGGCACCATGGTCAGCCACCCTCGCCTGCATGGATGTGAGTTCCAGGAAAGGGAGGACCAACCCAGGCCACCTCAGCTTGTGCTGGGAACCTCAGGCTGGCCTGGTATTCACTTCCCTCCCCTCTGTTCATGACACGCCCCCTCCCATATTCTTACCTATTTGAATTTTCCCCTGCCCCCCTGCTCCAGACCAACACTTCCGGTTCCCCTCTAAGTTCTCAATTATCCAGACTGCGCCTCTCCATTGCACGCAGTAGCCTCCCCTTCTCCTGGAAGGATATGTTCTAATGCCCCCGAGTGCATGCCCAAAGCTGAGACTAATCCTGACTCCTAGAAAGACTGTGTTTCTTCATCTACACGAAAGCTCTCTCCTTTCCCAGAGAAAGGAAAGTTTAGTGTCTCCTAAATTTTTCTGTGAGAAATTACTAATAACTAATAATAGAAGGATCATAACAAAGTCCTGTCGTTCTATGAATGTCCATTCTCTCTCTCTCTCTCTCTCTCAGATCATATTGAACCTAAGCTTTCAGACCCTGGCTGACCACGGCCAGCTACAGACGCAGAAAGTGAAACCATAAACAAGCAGGGAAGGAGGGAAACTCTTCTGTCAAATATTATCACGTTTTCTGTGCACGCTTTGTCTCCCAAGCAGAATGCAAGCGTCACACAAGAGTAAATATTTTTTGTTTAGTTCCATGATGTGCCCTCACCCCTTGTACAGCCCCATGTCGTGGCGAGCACTTCACAGATTCAGTTAAGGGAAAGAGTGACAATAGGGAAAAGGTCTGAGGTGGTTCTGGGAAAAGCAGGGGTGACTGGAGCTGGCTGCACAGGTCTTATTTAAGACCCCTGTGGGGAGGGATGGGTGAGCCTAGAGGCAGGAAGACCAGACAGAACGTGATGGCAGCTGTCCAGTTGGGAGAGAGTGGCTTGGGCTCTCTGTAGGTGGCAGAGAAGTGGAGATGGGTGGTCCCATTCCAGGGGTACTTTGACAATCAAGCTGTCGGCACCTGCCAATGAGTTGAATGTAGAAGAGGAGAAACTCCAGGTTTTGTTGGGGGATTACTGAGTGACAAGTGGATACACAGGCAGACAAAAAGGCCAGAAGAAGACCAGGTTTGACTCAATACTGAAATTCTAGTAGGAACACACCACGTTAGATGGGAAAGTAATGTAGAAGCCAATGAAACTCAACAAGCAAAAATGATAATACAGAAGGCGCAACTTAGACAAGGATTTAACAACCCCGGGGAGAGGTATAACAATTTTCACATAAAAATTATTTTTAAGCTTATTGATTTTAATCCTGGAGCTTTGTTACCTAATCAGTTTTATCTCTTGAATTGTATCAAAAGCTGAGGTCCCTTTGTACATTGAAAAGATAAAATTAAAAGAAAATTTACACAAAGACCAGGATGGAGCCCCCAAATTAAGATTCTCATTGATTTACTGAGCCCCCTCCTTGGTGCTGGACCCCATGCTATGTCTTGGGAATATAACAGTAAACCAATAGGACTCAAATCCATGCCCTTGGAGAGCTTCTGCCTAGCAAGAAGATGAAAACAAGAAGCAGAAGATTTGGAGGGAGGGTTTGTGAAGAGGTCGGAGTTGCTGGGGAGAAGGGAGGGGAGAGTGGGAAGGTTAACCTTGGCAGAGACCTGTGAAGTTCTTTCATAAGGGTCAGGCTTGGAGGAGGTGAGGGAGAAAGCCATGAAGACACCAGTAGAAGAACTTCCCAGCCAGATGGAGCAGTAAGTTCAGCCTGCCTGCCATGCTGAGAAACTCCAGAACCCCATAAGGCAGTGGGGAGCAGAGGACAGACAGGGGAGGGAAGTGATAGCTCAGGGTATGGTTCCGATCACTGTACACACCCATGCTTGGCATGAGAGGAGAAGCTATTGGAACCAGGTAGGTGACATGAGCTGATATGACCTTGTCAAGGGGTTGGGACCCCGTGGCACATCTTTTTATTTTTTTGGATTAATTTAATGCAATTTATTTATTTAAAATTTTTATTAGTGAAACACCATGAGGTACAGTTGTAGACTTACAAATTTTTGTGCTTGGGTTTCAGTTTTAAAATGATTGAGTATCGATCCATCCACCAGTGCCCATTCTCCACCACCAGTGATCCCAGTATTCCTCCCCCTCCCCCCCATCACACCGTGCCTCTGTGACAGGGCATTTCCTTTTATTCTCTATCTCCTTTTGGGTGCTGTGGTTTGCAAAAGAGGCATTGAGTGGCAATCATGTTCGGTTGGTTTATAGTCTACTTTCAGCATGCTTCTCCCATCCTGGGAGGATCCTCCCAACACCCTTTATTTGGTGCTCCCTTCTCTATCTGAGCTTCCTTTTCCCCTAGCATGTGCGGCTGGCCTCCAAGCCATGGAGTAAACCTCCTGGTACTTATCTCGGCTATTCTTGGGTATTAGTCTCCTATTTTGTTACTTTATGTTCCCCAGATGAATGCAAACTTTCTTTGTCTGTCCCTCTCTTTCTGACTCATTTCACTTAGCATGATACTTTCCATGTAGTACCACTTGTATGTAAATTTCATGACTTCATCTTTCCTAACAGCTACATAGTACTCCATTGTGTAGATGTACCAAAGTTTCTTTAACCAGTCATCTGTTCTCAGGCACTCAGGTTTTTTCCCAGATTCTGGTTATTGTAAACAGTGTTGCAATGAAAAACAAGTGCAGGTGTCACTTGACTATACTTTTTTTTGCCTCTTTGGGATATATTCCCAGGAGTGGTAATGCTGGGTCAAATAGGAGCTCAATTTCTAATTTTTTGAGAAGCGTCCATACTGTTTTTCAGAAGGGCTGAACCAGTGGACATTCCCACCAGCAATGAAGGAGGGTCCCTTTCTCGCCTGTGGCACATCTTAATGGGGACATCACAGAGGAAGTCAGATATAATCTGGAGCATGGGAGGAGGGCAGTGGGGAGAGACATGAATTTAAATGCCATGATTGTTGAATCACATTGATCACATTTCTTACCATGAGACTCTAGAAATTTCGCCAGCAAAGTATTAAATGGACACCAAAGAGAAAAAGATGGTGGGGAATGGAGTGGGGGAGCAGCAAATATTCAAGAAAATGTCCTATGTGGAGACTCAGGTCATCACATTCTGTTTATTTCCCTTTGAGGACTCATGATTGGGAACTATGGTTTGATTGTTTCCTATGCTGTGCTCTGAGGCCCATCCAAAAAAGAAACATCCATACCCAAAATGCATATTACGCATGAGCCCACCATGTCATTGGCAGAATAGCCACAACTCAGGGATATTATAGGAGTAGATGTAATAGACTAGGCCTAGAAGTGACTCAAACAGGTCCCAGCTACAGGTAATGCCCAACCTTTGCTCCTGGGACCATAGTCTGTTGCTGGCAGGGCCTGTGGTTTTGTGCAATCATGAGGTCAAGCTTGAAACTTTGCTTTAAAAAAAGAATTCTTGCCTGTCCACTGCTGATCAGACCCCTGCAGTAGCGTTCTGTTGCTAAACCAGCTCGCTGAGAAGAGAAGAGATAGGGTGCAGGAAAGCATTAATTTTCAGTCTGCTAATCTCTGTGGTGTGATTACTCCCAACAATTATAAGTTACCAACGATTTAACAACGGGCTCTCAAAATTCCTGCAGTTTTCTTCAATGTCCAACAGTTAGCTTTGGCATACCAGTCTTTTCTTCTCTAGACCTCAGGATTTTTGTGGTGTCTCCAACTCTCCCACTCCTTGTATCCATGCCTGAGATACTGAGGCTGGCTGGGTGCCAGTAGGACGGCAGGTACCTCTGTAATTGGGGCATCCTTCCTGTGACTCTCATTGTGACCCGTGATTTCCAGAAAGACACCAGCCAGTGTTTTCCGAAGGGAACTGTAGTCTTTGTTACTTCCTACAGCAGGAATCTGCCCGTACTTGGCATGGGCCTGGCCACCCATGTAGTCATTAAATTAAATTACTTTGGAGCCTTCAATTGCGAGGGCTCTCAATGGGATGCTGGGAAAATAATGGGCCCAAGTCTGCCCTTCTAGGGCTCTCTAGGAGTGACTAGAAAAATGGAAAGAATACCTCGGAAGCTTTGTTTCGGTTTTTAATATTTTTAATTTTGTTTTGTTCTCAATTCTAATTTTAGGGCTCTCCTCCCCACCCCAACCTGTGTTCTCTTTTGAATACACATTTCTTGCTCTCTGCTTTTGTCACTCTGAAGAATACCTTGCTCTCTCGAACATGGGTCTCTCTTCGCCCTTTCCCTCCCCTCCCATCTCTCTCTAAATTTCTTTCAATAAAACTAATTGAAACAAAAGCTTCAGTAACAAAAAGAATTGCTCTAGGGTCTGCAAGCATTCCCTGTGAAATGAGTCCCACAGATGGTGGTGGCATAGGAGCTGACAGCGGGCAGGCTCAGGCGAGGAGCTGCAGGAGTGCTCAGAGCCGTGAGCTTGAGATAGAAATTCCGTTGGCTTTTCCCATTTTCCCTTACCACGCTGCAGCCAAGAAAACGCCATTTCCCAAAGCTTCTAACCAAGCGACCAAGTTCCGTGGATGACAGGGTTGCACGTGGGAACAAAGATAGTCTCCCTGTACCCATCAACTCGGCTAGTCTCTTTCCTCTCCAACCCAAAGTTCACCCCATTCCTAAGGGTTATATATGGAAAATTCAACATCCTTAGGGACTGGTTGCTATTTAGGGTGGGAAAGGGACATTGATTCACTACATTTAAGCCCAGTGCCCTTTCTCCCAAATGTATATTGGGTTTGGAGAGACGGGTCCAGCTCCATTAGAATGTCGCTGGGCTCCCTGCTGGCTCTGGGAGCCTCTTTCTCATGATCCTCAGTAAGTTGTGAACGAAGCACCCAGATCCGATTTGGAGAAGAAGCCAGACAGCACAGCAAAACATGCACAGACTCTGGACAGCAGGGCTTGTGGTGATGGTGGTGGCGTCCAGCACTTCTGTGTGTGTGTGTGTGTGTGTGTGTGTGTGTGTGTGTGCGTGTGTGTTCATGTTGGTGATTGGGGGAGGGGGAATGCACGTGGACCCGAAGACTTCTAGAGCTTGCTTCTTAATGGTTGCTCTGGCGACATTTGTGCCTCATTTCTCGGCGCCCTTGCTGTGCATTGCAACACTCAGCCGGGGGCTCCGGGAGCCAAGTGGATGATTGGGGAGCCCCAGGAGGCAGCAAATACAAATGGATTTCTGTCTCCCCTACCCCCCATGTCCCCTGAAGCGCAGCATTTGCTAAACTGTGACTTTCCAGCCAAGAACAGCAATTTTCCATAGCTCAAGCGTGGAAAGGGCTACGAAACCACCAGGGCTTGGCTGGGAATCCAAAGGTGCTTGTTCCTTGCTCCTTTGCATGGAGCACTAGAGACAGAGCCACCTGTTTCTGATGTGCAGCAGCTGGATCAGGCACGTGCCCGCAGAGCCGCTTATCAGCTCCTCAGAGGGCAGGGCTGGAGCCATCAAGAATAAACCACAAACTTCCTTCTCTTTTCTTGCTTCTTTGTCTTTTTTTAAGCGGATCGGAACCTTTGGACTTCCTTGTTTGGGAAAAAAAAAAAAAAGGAAAAGGGAAAAAGAAAGAAAACCATCTCACTAATTCTTGTTTTGCTTTCTCAACGTTCTCATCAGCTGACTCCGGATAACAAAATGTCAATTACAGTCGGTTTCAATGCGCACAACAGAAAATACAGAATTTATAGGCAAGGGTTGGAAACAAAGGAACCATCTGGTTTTTTGAGACTTCATTTTCCTCTGAAATCATTCTCTCTAGGTACTGAGATCATTGTTTTTCCTCATGGGATCCTTGTGAAAATCCGAATTTTCCTGACCTGGGTGGTTTTCTTTGAAAGGGCCCCTGGGGTAGAGGGGCTTGCAGATCTCCTTGCAAGTCGGGGGTGGGGAGGGGAGGAAGGTTAGGGATGGGGCCATGGGTCCTGACTGACGCAGGCCCAACTGGGCCAGTCCCGAAACAGCCAGTGACTCCCCGGAGGTCACCCAACCCTGGTCCTTTCCCTCATCTGTCATTTTGAAGTAGCAGTTATTCACTTTCATACCATAATCCCCAGGGAAGTTTTACCACATGGTGCCTCACTCTGTCTGGACTGGTAGCTCCTCAGACTAATGCCTTCACCCCCAGATCCCAGGTGGTGCCTCTGCTGGGCCCTGTGACTCATGTGTCTCCTTCTTGGGTCCTGCCTTCCTTTCACCCTGACGTTGATGGCTTCTGCCCATCGGGAACCTTCTGGTCTTGGGTTTTCTTTCTGCAGAGGCAGAAAGAAATCTGGCTCAGCTACCCGGGCCAGGTCTGGAAACTCGTTAGGCATTCTTTGCTCAGCAACTTGCCTGCCGGGCCCCTTCTGCTGCCCTCACCCCCCACCCCTGCCTCCATCTCTCCTCCACACACACATCAACCTCAGCTCCCTCTCCACAAGATGCCATCGCGCAGGAGTGTGGCTTCATGGCTGATGTTACTGTAGACCCAGGAGGGATGGGGTAGCGTTCCAGAATATTTGACAGCCCGAACTTCAGCTTTACTTTCCTCGTCAGGCCACTGGGCCTCTGGTTCTGTGGCTGGGTCCTTCCCCTCCCCGCCATATACCCCCAAATACAACTTGAATTCTTGGAGTGAAAATGGACCGCTTAGCCTTGCTGCAGTTCCTTCTGTCCCCAGATCATCTTGTCCCTGTAACCTGTCTTGGAGTGGTCCCCAGACACTCTGTATATTGTGCCTTGGTGTTTTCAAGTTCCATCTTCTCACAAGCCCGTCCTCCCTTTCTCCACAGGCCTATCCAGCCCAAGAGGATAGTTTCAGCCTCGTGGCACAAAGAAAGAAGCATCGAGGATTAATGCCACCATCTTTTGTCATGACCAGGTGGGTGTCAGTGTGGCCTTCTTTCTTGCCAACACAACTAATGTGATTCCAGGGGAAGCACGGGCAGGTTCTTTGCTGAATCAAGGTTCAGGGTCAAGTGCATCTCAAGTGTCCATTGTGTGTCTAACTTCTTCTAGCAGACACAAAAGCAGACAAGACAGGCTTATTCCTGCGACTCGCAGGTAGTGATGAGGAAAGCCACGTGTGCTGCAGAGAACCCTGGAATGCTTCAAGGAGCCCCGCTCCAGTCACAGTCCATTTTTTTTTCTTTTTGGGTCACATTCAGTTACTCCCGGCTCTGCACTCAGGATTCACTCCTGGTGAACTTGGAGTGAACCATATGGGATGCTGGGGATTGAACCCCGGGTCGGCCATGTGCAAGGCAAATGCCCTACCTGCTGTAGTATCAGTCTAGCATCCCCCCACGGTCCATTTTCACTCCAAGAATTCAAGTTGGACTGAGAGGCCTGGAGAAAAGAAGAACTTGTGCCTCCCAAACTTGGGGAACCCAGTGCTCAGGCCATCCTCAGAGTCCCAGGGACCCTGGGCAGTCTGGGAGTAGCTGCCATCAGGGACTGGGGGCTAGAGTTGGCTACTTATATTCCTGGGGTAGCCTGTGAAGAAATGGAGAGGGTGGACTTGGAGTTCCAAAGGCCCACGTAGGCGGCGGGTGCCACTTTTTGAATGGTCACAGTATGAGCCCCCAGAGTTTGGTGTGGGGGCGTGGGGACCCACAAGAGTGGTGGAGGGCAGATTGTGGCACTCAGCAGTTGTGTTCCCATAATTGCCGTCAAGCCGAGAGGCTGAGAATATGTTCAGAGAAGAGTGATCCTTAGTGCCAGGGCAGTTGCCCCTTCAGGTGGACTCAGGGAGCTGAGGGAGATCCTCTCTGGATTCCAGGGAACTGGCTGCAAGGAAAACCACTGGACCCAATCTTGCATTTTAAAATAGTGAACATTTAATAAATTTTTTTAAGAATAGTGAATATTCTACTTTCATTTCTTCTAGAAGCCTCTGCCATGCCATTATATCTGTTTTATCACAAGGGCTGAAAAAAAATCCTGATTAGTACTGAAAAGGCTCCCTAAAATGCTAGTTTTTTTAAAAATTTTTATTAGTGAGACATGAGGTACAGTTGTAGACTTACAAATTTTTGTGCTTGGGTTTCAGTTATACAATGATCAAATACCCATCCCTCCACCAGTGCCAATTTCCCACCACCACGAATCCTAGTATCCCTCCTAACCCCCATCCCCCCCATCCCACCCTGCCTCTGTTGCAGGGCATTCCCTTTTGTTCTCTCTCTGCAAAAGAGGCAATGGGTGACAATTATGTAAAACGCTAGTTTTTACCTGTGGTCTAGAACGGAACTTCCCAGCCCTTCACACTCACGTGGGCCTCTGGGGATCTTGTTAGCAGGCGTGTTTCTGATCCAGCTGGGCTTGGGCCTGAAACTCTGCATCCCTGACCCGCACAATTGGCCTGGGGGCTGTGCTTGCAGCGTTAGACTCCGTGGTCTAAGTGAGCTCTACAAGCACATGTCCAGGGTTCTGAGTCAGGTGACAAGGACCCCAGAGCAACCAAGACCAGTGCAAGAGGTCTAGTCAGTGACCAGGAGAGAAACAGCATTTCCCCCCACCCCTCTTCTCCAGGCTGGAGTTCATGCTGCACAAATTGAGCTACTGACATATCTTCTCTTTCTGCTTGCCTACTATCATCTCATCCTTCAAAGACAGAACTCTGTGTTTGCTTTCCAGAGGGTAAGAAGCGCAACTCCAGGGGCTGGAGTGATAGTTCAGCAAGCAGGTCATTTGCCTTGCATGGGGATGGCCCAAGTTCAATCCCTGGCCTCCTTACCGTTTGGTCCCCTGAGCTCAGGAGTGAGTAGAGGACCAGGAGTAAATAAATCCTGAGCACCACTGGGGGTGGTCCAAATAAAAAAATTAAAAGAAGAACCATCTGAGTTCTAGGTCGAACCAGCCTTTCACTGGAACTAAGGTTGGGTGGGCCTGGCCGAGAGAGGAATTTGGAGAGTATTCATTGATAGCGTTTATGGGGCACGTGCTTCTGACTGGGTTGATGCTTCACCCCCAGTCCTCAAGGAGAGTCTCTTCTCCCTAGTTACAAAGGAGGAAGCTGAGACTTGAAGAGAAGGCAGGGCACGCAGATTGAGCAGAGTCTGGGCCAGAGCTCACGCCACAGACACCTGCTTCCCTCTTAGCGCACACCTTCCCATGGCCTCCTCCCTCTATGATAAAAGCTCAAGGTTTTAGATCCTAAACTCCTTCATAAAGAAAGCCTGGGAGGGGCTGGAGCAATAGCAAAGCGGGTAGGGCGTTTGCCTTGCAGGTGGCCGACCTAAGTTTGATTCCCAGCATTCCATATGTTCCCCTGAGCACCGTCAGGGGTAATTCCTGAGTGCAGAGTCAGGAGTGACCCCTGTACATCGCCAGGTGTGACCAAAAAAAAAAGAAAGAAAGAAAGAAAAGAAAAAGAAAAAAGAAAGCCTGGGAAAGTAGAAGGGAGAAGAAAGTTTCAAGGAGTGAGTAACCTCTGTGCCTCATGGAGCGGCACATCAAAGAGAATACACAGGAAGTGTCCTTGAAAGAAAGGACTGCCTGGCTAGAGCTTGGGGGGGCCACCTGGTTTTCTTCCCAAGCTTAGGGAAGTACTCACGGTGGAGATCCGTCAAAATGCCTGTCTAATTTGGTTGCTCCTGGCACTGTCCAGTGCTTGACCAGCTCAAGTGGAGATGTGTTACCAGAGCAATAAAACGCATCCAATTACGAAGGGTCTTAAAAGCTTTGGGGAAAGGAATGCAATATGCTCTATTCATCAGCTTTGTACTGATTACATGTTGAAATGATAATTTTATTGCAACTAGATTAGGTTCGAATCTAGTTAGGATTATTAGGTTAACTAGGTTAGGTTAATTAGGTTAACTGAAAGCATTTGCACCTATTTTTGGTTTGTTTTGGCATTGTTTTTGTTTTTTGTTTCCTGATGGTGCTTGGGAGTCTATGAGGTGCCAAGGACTGAAACCAGGGCTCCTACAGACAAAGTATGCTCTTCAGAGCACTCTCCCTAGTCCTGGGTTTTGCTTTGTAATGTAATTTTTAGAAGCTTTAAAATTACACACTTGGCTGACATTATATTTCTACTGGCTTGAGCTGTGATAGTGGGCTAGGAGATAAAGATTGGCAACACGTTTAAATTTAGTGTTTCCTTCCTTCCTTCCTTCCTTCCTTCCTTCCTTCCTTCCTTCCTCCCTCCCTCCCTCCCTCCCTCCCTCCTTCCTTCCTTCCCTCCCTCCCTCCCTCCCTCCCTCCCTTCCTTCCTCCTTCCTTCTCCATCTCAGGTGTATGTTTGTGTTTGTTTTAGAAACAACTGTCCTTTTGCAGCCAAATTTATTTTCTGAATGGACACCTGAGTAGTTGATCATCCATTATCAATAAAAATAGATGCTTTTATAAAATCAAGTTATCAGGTTGCTTTAGCATTATGTTGCCTGGAGCTATATTAGTGTCAGCAATAGGCAGTCCATTAGCTGTACTGAGCTCTTAGCCCTCCCTTGGAGAAGAAGAAGTGGCACAAATGAGGTTTCTTCTGCACCAAGCAGAAAATAAATAAAGGCCTTTGAAGAAACCACCTACACGTAATTACCCCACCCTCCAATTTGGCAAACAAGTCTCACAATATACCCCCCCAAACACACATAAAAAATAACACTTGGTTCCTCCCCATGGGAGACAGAGAGACTGGGGTTTGCATGAAGCCAAAGACAAAGACGTTACTGATTTGGACACTTGAACTGCTGCTTGAGAAGGAAACCCATGTGCCAGTGATTTGTGAAGGTTCCCGGGCACTGGGGAGCAGGATGATGCGGGGGAGAAGCCAAGCACGAGAATACTCTGGTCAAGTTCCAGCCTCAGCCTGATCCCACAGGGGAGCGTGGCAAATTATAGCTAAAGTTTGTCCACTTGAGGCAAGAGAACGTCCATCCTCTATATCCATTAAGCGCTGGCCAGGGAACAGCCAAAGTCAATGTCCAGCAGGCTCCTCTCTGAGTGGGGTCACCTGGAGGGAGTCTGTTGGGGACAGGCCATGAGCAGAGCACAGAGAACAGGGATGGACACAGGAAATAAGATGGGTGCTGGCCATGATCCCGCAGAGTCTGCTGTAGTCCCCGTTTTGGCCTCGATTTATTTATTATTTTTTTTAAATTTCTTCCACTACTCACTTATGTCCTTCCTCCAAGGCCTGGGTTATATGCGTGGTTTTGTTTGTTTGGGATCTGAGGTGACCTCAAGTTGTGTTCACAGGACCTTGGGGTATCCAGGGGATAGAAATGGGGTCAATCACATGCAAGGCAGGAGACTTGTCCTATCTCTCTGTTCCCATTTGTTGGTTTCCAGTGGCTCAATCTCTATCCCTAGTTTCCTCAATAATTAAATTTAGCTACTGTTAAGGTGGCTTACCTGTACTAAATAATCACTTGGTCGCTTGACTTCCCATTAATCGTCGATTTGCTCGAGTGGGCGCCAGTAACGTCTCCATTTGTCCCTGTCGCGTGCTAGTGTAGTCCAATGGCGTCTGTTCGCTCTAGGAACACGAAGAGCTTCAAACCGATCGTTCATGATCTTGATGAAGAAGTATGACCATCTGGTAGGTGGGGGGCCATGCGTTCTTTTGACATCCCGTGAAATCCAGTCGGTAACAGCTCTAGTCCAGCAGTCGTCTTTAAATCTCATTACGTGACCAGCCCATCTGATTTTACGTGACCAGCCCATCTGATTTTCGACACCTTGGCAAATGAGACAGCGTCCCTGATCCTTGATCGTCGACGGATGTCAGAACTCCGGATTCGTTCTCTCATTTGAGTGAAACGTGATATTCCAAGCATAGCTCTTTCTATTCTTCTTTGGGAGACCTGAATAGCGTTCTCATCCTGTTTGCGTAGGGCCCAGGTCTCTGAGGCGTATTTTAATGCAGGAAGAACAGTGGAATCAAAGATATGTGCCTAGAGCCGGAGGGCATTATTATTATTACTACTAAATAATAATTTCTGGAAATGCCTCCTAGTGTGTTTTTTTGTGGCTAAACAACTCAGTTCCTGTGAGGGGGCTTGTGTCCCTGGCCCACCCAAACCATCAGCACATGCCTTTCCTTCTGGCCCAGGGCTGCTTCTGGGACGGTGCCTGGGTGGGGAACGGGATCAACCCCAGCACCTTTATAAACAGAAAAGCAGTTAGTGCAAGAAGCAGGTGCTCCCACATGGACTCAAATACCCGAGGGGAGAGCAGGATCTGACTGCGTCTCTGGGGAAATGCCTTCTGCACCCCAGTGATCCAACAGAAAGGTGGAGGGATGGAGAGTAAGTACAGTGGGTAAGGGGCTTGCCTTGCATGGGGCTGACCCGAGTTTGATGGCTGACACCTCAGATGGTGCCCAGGACACCTCCAGGAGTGGTTTCCTGAGCACAGAGCCTGGAGTAAGCCCTGAGCACAACTGGGAATGGCTCAAAAATCCAACAAACGAGACAAGCAAACAAAGAAAACAAGACAACCCAAAGAGATAAAGAAAGATGACTCCTCCCAAATTCTCTCTCTCAGAGCCATTACGTCTAAGAATGTACCAACGGGGCCAAAGAGCTAGTACAGACATTAGACTCTTGCCTGGCGCACGGTTGTTCCACCCCCAGTTCAAATAAGGCATCACATATGGTTTGTCTGGTATGTGGCTGATCTGGGTTTGGTCCCTGGCATCTCATGGGATGCCCAGAGTACCTCCAGGAGTGACTCCTAGGCACAGAGCTACAAGTAAGGCCTGAGTGTGCACACAAGGCCTCCACCCACAAAAGAAAGAGGTAGGATGTGAGGACGTGGCTCCAGGTCATGAGCCCCCAGGGACCCAGAGCCCAGCGGCCAAGGTGAAGAGCAAAGTATGGCTCCGAATCCTTAGGAAAAGTCGATCCCTTTCAGGTAGCAGAAGTTTCCAGAAACCAGGGACACGAGAGACTGGCCCTGGACTGAGCGTCCTTAAGAGGAGCAAAAGCAGTAAGGCCATGGTCCCCCACTGCCGCCGTCCACATCCCGCACTGGAGCATCTGATGGGGTCGGGGCTGTGACACCTGACTGCATCCAGAACCTTCTCTGGAGGGTCTCCAGGAGCAGGCCTTTCTGCTCTGCGGCCTTTGTGGCACGGAGCCCTTCTGAGAGATCTAGAAAGATCTGCTCTTGAGAACCCCACACGTTCAAGGTCACCTACCCTGTGGTTAAGAGTGGGGTTTAGGCCCCGCCTAGCACCCTCGCAGGAGGGCCCCCTTGTGGTGCTCCCTGCGGGCTGGGCCTGTGTTTCTGGGAGGAGCTGGCAGGCCCCACCCCTCCGGGCACAAGCGTTGCAGCCTACTGGGGTGGGAGAGGGAAGAATCAGTCTGGGAGCAGAAAAGCATCCCCAAATGCATTTTGTGCCTTTCGGTGCAGACCAGGCGGAGCCGGGTGTGTCCAAGGAACTCATCGCTGCAGTGTGAGTGGGGAGCTGAGAGCTGCTTTGCAAACACTCCACCGCTCTCCAGTGGGGCTCGCTGAAATGTGGCCACACCGGTTCAGGCTATTTTAAGCTTCAGAAAGCGAGGGAGGTGAGGCGGGGTGAGCCAGAGGGCTCTGAGGGCAGGCGAGCTGCAGGATGCCTTTCTCTGGGCCTCCAAGGTCACCTGGGCCCCCTTCCCTTGTCACCTGTGGCCTTGCTTTCCTCTTCCTTTTCCTTCCAGGCAGGATGGGAAAGGACAACTCATGGGGGAGGGGGGGTGCAGAGGAAGTGAAGGTTCTGGATGCAGTCAGATGTCACTGGATGTTCTGGATGCAGTCAGGTGACATCTGACTGGATGCAGTCAGATGTCAAAGCCCCGACCCCATCAGATGCTCCAGTGCGGGACGTGGAAGGCAGCAGTGGGGGACCGTGATCTCACCGCTTTTGCTCCTCTTAAGGGCAAGTCTCTAGTGTTCCTGGTTTCTGGAAACTTCTGCAACCTGAAAGGGATCTACTTTTCTTAAAAGTGTCCACGCGGGTGGAGCAGGAGAGATGTGCTGGCAGTGCTCCCTCCACTCTGCTTTAAGCCAGCCCCCTTCAGCCCTTTGGCACCTGCAGTCCCGCACCTGCCCGTGGACGGGTTGAAGACCCCCGATGGAGCTCATGATGGCCAAGGCATTATCTTCCTGCCTGGAGTGGCCCCTACCCGGATATCCTCACTTTGCTTTTACTTCATCCCCACGCCGGCTCTCCTCTCCCTTTGTCACAGCAAGAAACAGAGGCTCAAAGTAAGCGGCTTAGCCCGACGTGATGGCGCAGCTGAGATTTGAAATCTCAGTCGGGAGGTCTGTGGTGCTGCCCGGCCTCAGAACCCAACACAAAGAAAGCAAAGCTGCTTTCTTTGATCCACGTGTCACTCTCGGTCCCTCCCAACAGGCATAAGTCCCAGGTTTCAGTCAGGGATACCAAGGCCCAAGGATGCAATGTGAGCGGTGCCAGCACCTGGCACGCTGCCCTTTGCTCTGGTCTGGGTTTGGACACTGCGTGAACTGTGTGGAGATGGGGAGAGCTCCTTCTCAAACTTCTGCAGTGCCCTCTTGTCTGACCTGAAGACATCGGGCTTCTCAACGTGCGGGTGACATGCCCAAGGTCGTCAGCTAATGGTCTGGATGGGCTAGAACCCAGACTCCGGGGTTCTTGATGCAGCAGGTTAGACTCAGGGTTGCCTCACCACGTGTCCAGCTCTGGCGCGTGGGCACAGTCTTCTGTCAGCCTTTAGGCTCCTAATCCTTAACTGAGGCGAGCAGCTTGGTAATCGGTCACGGGGCCCAGCACTAAGCTGAGGGCTCCCTCTCAGGTCCCAGCCCTCCCTGACACAATGTGAGATCCTAGCCCAGCCCCATTAAAACCTAAAGCCCGGCAGCAAATCCCTTGAGAGGAGCCCCCTTTTCACTTTCTTGAGTTGGGGGGTAAAAAGAGGGAATAGGGGTTTGGCCATACTCATGTTGTTCAGGGGCTGTTTGTGGCTCTGTGCTCAGATTGACCCTTGGCAGTTACACACAGGGCAGGGGAACCATATATAGCAGTGGGGATTCGAACTGGGCTCAGGGTGCTGCTAGGCAAACACCTTAAACCTGGGACCACCTACACCGCTTTGGACTTCTGTACTTCCTGCCCTGTCATGTGGGAAGGTGGCAGGGATAGTCAGACAGGAAGCCCAGAATCCTGGAAGCTGTAGGTACCCCGGATGTGATTTGGCTTTCCTGGAGAATTTCAGATGATCCTTTCCCCACCCCCCACATTTTATTTTTAATTGTGGTGAAGTAGATGATGCAGTTTCAATGAGACATTATAAGGATGGCAGAAAGCCACATTCTCATTTCTTGATTTATTCAGCTTTTTTTTTTCTTTAGAAATCAATGGATATTTTTATCAAACTTCTGTGCCAGGTGCTGAGGGTCCAGAAATCAGACTTGTCCCTTACCTCCCAGGGACTCTCTGCTTGCGAGGAGAAGACCCATGCAGGGTGTATGGCTTGGGCAGAGTGCTGGCACTTGGACACGATTGGTTTCCGGGTCAGTGACACAAAGCATATGGCTAGGGGCCAGAGCCCCTAGTATAGTGGGTAGGGTGTTTGCCTTGCACATGGCCGACCCAGGTTCGATCCCCGGCATCCCATCTGGTCCCCTGAGCAATGCCAGGCGTAATTACTGAGTGCAGAACCAGGAATAACCCCTGAGCATCGTTGGGTGTGACCCAAAAAGCCCTCCACCAAAAAAATTTTTTAAAAAAAAGCATATGGCTATCGGCCAGCACTTGAGGGGCAGAATATGGATTGCTGGAACTTTCTGCAGGTCTGCAAGGCTGCCTGTGTGGGTGGTGGGGTGTTTCAGGGCCCAGGAAGGGCTATGTAAAAGTCATAGAGTGGAAAGGCACAAACTGGGCACTGCAAGAACCTGAAAGGGGACACAGTTAGGCGAGAGAGACGTTGGAGGCAGGGCGGTGCTGAAGAGGCCGGCATGTTGGAGGGAGGAATTTCAATTGTCTCCTGCAGGCCACGGAGGGCCACTGAAGAGGGGAGGCAGGAATGTGACATGAGCAGGTTTCTATTTTGGAGAGCTCAGTCTCGCTGCTGTTGGAGGGTGGACACGGGAATTGTGACCGAGCAGGGAACAGCCATGTAGGGGAGACTGTCAGGGTCAGAAAAAGACCTGAAATGGCATCAAGTGTCCCTGGGAAGACTTGGAAGGTAGAGACAGAGAAAACAGGATGTATTGAGACATTTAAAGAACAGATTAAAAAAAAGGATTAAGAATGAGCGCTAATTTTTTTAACAGAATATTTGGATGACTAACAGGCTTTAAAAAAGAGAGATAGAGAGTCCTTTTGGAAACTGGGCGGGGGGCGGGGAGGGAACTATTGTGGTTTATAGGAAGTTAGGAACATCCAAGAAGAAAATTGCTCAGAAATCCTAGTATCAGAACACAAGCTGTGCACACAGTTCGCTTTACTTCCTCCCAGGAGCTCTTCTACCTCATAACACAGTCCATCCTTCAGACAACACCTTTGCTTTACACGTCGAACGGTGGATAGAAAATTCTGTAAGCTTTTCCAAGTATATAAAAGAGAATCACTCTGGGGCCCATTTCTGGTGCCCCCATGCTCATTTTTTTTCTTTCTTTTTGGGTCACACATAGCGATGCTCAGGGGTTACTTCTGGTTCTGCACTCAGGAATCACTCCTGGCAATGCTGGGGGACCATATGGGATGCCGGGGATCGAACCTGGTGACCTGCTTGCAAGAAAAACACCCTACCCGCTGTGCTATCGCTTTGGTCCCATCCCACAATCATTTCTTATTTTTAACAGAATATTAAAGTTATTAAAGTTACTCTAATATTATTAGAGTGTGGCCACGTTCCTTGCCTCTTGGAAGAGTCACTTAGACTCACAACTTGATGATGGACGTTTTCCAGGGCCCTTTGTGTTAGAGATTTGTGTGTCCAACGGTTTGTTACCTCCCCACCTGCTTTAAAAATGGTCCAGATGATAGAGCCCCCATGCTTTTAACATCCTGAAAAATTGGCCTCAGAAGCTAAGATCTGCCCAAATAAATCTTGAATGGGGTGAGGGGCAGAGGGGGAAGGTGCTGGGAGGTCACTTGCTGAAGAAGCAGGTGGGGAAAGCTCCAAGTTCTCTTTGCTCTGTCTGACTCTCCCCAACTCCAACTTCCAGAATGGCCTCAGAACTGAGGGCAATCCCCTCTCCAGCCCTGCAGCCCAGGGAGTGTCCCGCCAGAAAAAGAGAGGGTCTTTGATCAGACAGGAAAGTGGTCCTGGCTCTGGCTAGCCAGGGCGTGGTCAGAGAGGTTATTTCTGGGTGTCCCCACGTTTTGCAGAGATAGCACTGCACTATACCACTGTCCTCCCGTTGCTCATCGATTTGCTAGAACGGGGACCAGTAACATCTCCATTGTGAGACTTGTTGTTACTGTGTTTGGTATATTGAATTGGTATATATATTGGTGTATTGTGTTTGGTATACGCCATGGGGAGCTATCCAGGCTCTGCCATGCGGGCGGGATACTCTTAGTAGCTTGCCGGGCTCTCCGAGAGGGACAGAGGAATCGAACCTGGGTCGGCCATGTGCAAAGCAAACGCCCTACCTGCTGTGCTATCGCTCCAGCCATATAGAGAGAAAGCTGCGGCTTCTTTGGTAAAGATTCTGCAGAATGGCCACGGGCTTGGCTTTGAATGAGACACTCAGGCCAGGGAGTGGGGGTGAGAGTGGGGGTGGGGGACCCAGAAGTGGCTGCTTCTGCGTTGTAGCCGCTGGGTGAGCCTGGGCACAGCAGACCTCTACGGCGAGGCTGGTGAGAAGAGACGCAAAGCCGGTTTGCTCACAGTGTGTGTGTGTGTGTGTGTGTGTGTGTGTGTGTGTGTGTGTGTACGCGATTTCAGCAGTGCCCTGGCCAGGAGCAGCCCCTGGACTCATTCCTCAGATTCCCCAGCCCTCCTGGGTCTCCAGGAACCCTCCCTCCTCTCCCCGGCAGCCTTGGGAAGGAAACGCTTCGGGACCCGTAAATCCAGGGCAGGAGGGAGACGAACAACAGGAGCTGGAGAGAGTGGCCCTGGGAAAATGCCATGTCCAGAGGCGAATGCCAGCATTGGGGCCTTTTTTTTTTTAAATCTCTGCAGGCCCTTGTGCTGGAGAGTAGGATGGCAGGATGGCATCCAGCAGTGTGTTCTCTGGGCTCTGCCCAGGCCGCCTCTCCCGACAATGGCCGCTCTGTGCGCTGCCATGGAGCGCTGCAGTGACTTTGCAGGCCCCGTGAGGCCTGGCAGCGGGAGCTGGAAGAGGCTCTGGCTGGACTTCCTGCCCAGCATGGACACGGGAGCAGGAGGTCGGAGGAGGGCAAATAGACCCGTGGCTCCTGCTGTCCGGCAGAAGGGTTGTTTCTGGCCACTGGGTCCGGCAGGTCACCCCCATATCAGGCTCTCTCTCAGTGCCAGGAAGAGAGAGACGCTTCACTCCAGGTGGGTGCTGGGGGACCTTGGAGGGTAGAGTGCCAGAATGCTGGGGGCTTCTGTGCCAGTTGGTGCTGCAGACTGTCCAGGTGGCAATGCCCAGTCGGGGGAGTGTGACAGAGTCAAGGACAGAGAGACAGCAAGAGAAAAGGAGGAAGGGGAGAAAGCACATGGGAGAGAGGGAAGGAGAGGAGGCAGGAAGGGAGTAAGCATGAGAGAGACAGAGAGAGAAGGAGACAGAGAATGAGAGAGTGAGAGAGATGGGAGACAGAGAGATGGGAAGACAGAGAGAGACAGGGAGAAAGAGAGAGATAGGAAGACAGAGAGAAGGAGAGGGAGACAGAGAAAGAGAGAGAATGAGAGAAAGATGGGAGACAGAGAGACGGGAGGACAGAGAGACAGGGAAAGAAATATGGGAAGACAGAGAGAGATGGGTGAAAGAGAGAGAGATAGGAAGACAGACAGAGATGGGGCAAGAAAGAGACAGGAAGACACAGAGAGAGACAGGGAGACAGAGCAAGAGAGAGATGGATGGAAGTCACCGACAGTGGAAGATTCATAAGTCAGTCCTGTTGCAAGTTAGTTTTGAAATTTACTGGTCTCTTTAAAAATAGATAAAGAAAACCCGATGACTTTTTTTTTTAAAGGAAACCACTGATAAAAGAATTGTGACATAAACAAAGAAAAATGTAAGCACTCTGTTCTTTGGAGGGCAATAAAGGCAGCAAACAGGGAAATGCCAGGCGCTGTGACCCATGGGCCCTGTCCTATCTCCTTTCCACTTGCACACAAAGGGAGATTCTTGTTTCCAGGTCCCCGTCAGAAGAAAGCTCTAACTCCGTGAAGGAAGTGAGCTATGATTATTATTATTGTTTTCTTCCTTTCTTCCTGCAATCAGAACAGCTCTTATGTGAGTATCTCAGAGCACCTTAATCTCTTGTGTCCACACAGGGGAGGGCCGACTGCACAGGCCCACCCCCCGCACTCATACCAGGGCTGATTCACACCCTGAGCCCCATGGTCACCTCCTCCAGGCTGCCTCTCTCCCCAGATTCCGCCTCCTTTCTACCCAGAGCCAGAACCAAGGACAACCTGAACCAACAGTTCCAGGAGCAAGCGAGGGAATCCAGATCAAAACTAGTTTAAAAGCACATTAAAAAGGTGGGAAAGGGGGGCTGGAGCAATAGCACAGCGGGTAGGGCGTTTGCCTTGCACGTAGCTGACCTAGGTTTGATTTTCAGCATCCCGTATGGTCCCCTGAGCACCGCCAGGAGTAATTCCTGAGTGCATGAACCAGGAGTAACTCCTGTGCATCGCTGGGTGTGACCCAAAAAGCAATAAAAAAAAAAAAGGTGGGAAAGGAATTGATGCTGATTTGCTCTTCTCCCTCCAAGCCCCACCCCCCACTTTTGTTTCTGGAAGGGGAATGGGCACATGTCCTAGACAACCACCAACAATTTCAGTCTCGGCTGCCAAAGGGGACTGTCTTGTCAGCTTCCTCCCACGTCCTCCCTCACACAGAAGCCACCGTTGTGCTGTTGTGCTGGGGTCACCTCCCACTTAAAAGCTATTTCTTGATGTCATCTCTGCCTCCACTGGGCACAGGGCTTACTTTCTGATACAATCCTGGTCTTTGGAAAGCCCATTCTTGGGAGAGCACGTCCCACACCAGGGTTCTGGAAACTGCAAGCGCACTGAATGGACACTATTGGTTTAGAATCTCTTATCCGACTGATATTGGTGCTGTGAATCTATACAATGAAAAGTTGCCCCCTCTCCATCTCAGAGAAACAGCCTATCCACAAGATTCAGAGGAGTGGACTTTTAAATGGATTTCTGATGTCCCTCAGTTGGCACTGCTTCAGACCATTCAAACCCCGACAAGTCGTGATGGGTTTTCGTGCTGATTGGGGTAAGGATAGAACCGGAAACCAGAAACTGGGTGCTTTGGTTTGACTTCTACTTGTCTGGAGAAAGAGAAAAAGGCAGACAGGTCTGGAGATAACACTGTCTTGCTGGGGACCGGCCCTGGGTGAATAGTCCTGAAGCAGGGATGCCAAGAGGATTAAGAAAAGAGAAGAGACAGGGGCTGGAGCAATAGTACAGCGGGTAGGGCATTTGCCTTGCACGCAGCAGACCTGGGTTCGATTCCCAGCATCCCATATGGTCCCCTGAGCACTGCCAGGGGTAATTCCTGAGTGTAGAGCCAGGAGTAACCCCTGTGCATTGCCAGGTTTGACCCCCCCCAAAAAAAAGAAGAAGAAAAGAGAAGAGAATAAAACGTGGCATCGGGGCTCACAGCCTCATGAACCAAGAGCCTCGGCTGTCCTTCGCACACGGTATCTACTGCTGAAAACCAGTAACCATCAGAAGGAGAACAACATTCTTTGGTCAGATGTCTAACTACCTTAGTCCATTCGGGTTAGACTTAACATATCCAAAGGCCTTAGTTTATTGGGATAAACATCTTTGTGGTAGGCTTTCTCAAAGGGATTCTTCCGGAAGAGAGAGCAGAGATAAAGCAGTAACAGGACCCCCACTGGGCAACATTCCTCCTCCGGGGGCCAGCATTTTGGGTTGAAAGGTCCACAAGGTACTCATCCAGTCCAGCTCCTTTATCTATCTAGTCCTGATACTGGCCCAAGAATCTTGGAAAGATTTCATGGTGATAATGCATGAATTTTACTTTGAAGAGGAGAGAACTATGAAAAAGGTAAAAGCCCTGAGTCTAATCCTTATGACCACATAATCTCTTTAAGTGTGAAGGTACTTCACGCTCCCACCCCCACCCCTTAGGGGGAATCATCCCCCCCCCCAAATACTCCTATATCTGGGCCAGGGAGATAGCTTAAAATGTTAGAGTTTTTTTAGAAGGTATCAGGAGCCCAAGATACCTGCTCTGAAATCACATGGTCCCCTGAATACTTCAAGGAGTGACTCCAAAGCAATGGGCTGGGAAGAGCTCCTGAGTTCTTCCATGCATGGCAAGGAAGAAGGAGGAGAAGGAAGAGGAGGAGGAGGAGGAGAGGAAGAGGAGAAAAAGAGGGAAAAGAATAGAAGGAGAAGGAAGAAGGAAGAAAGCAAGAAGCAAGAAGCAAGAGAAGAGGTCTTCCGGATGAAATAAATAGCACTGTAGCACTGTCCTACCGTTGTTAAATCGATTTGCTCGAGTGGGCACCAGTAACGTCTCACAACAAATTGTGAGACTTGTTGTTACTGTTTTTGGCATATCGAATATGTCATGGGGGAGCTTACTAGGCTTTGCTGTGTGGGCGAAATACTCTCAGTAGCTAGCTGGGCTCTCTGAGAGGGGTAGAGGAATCGAACCATGCAAGGTGCAATTAGCCACATGCAAGGCAAACGCCGTACCTGCTGTGCTATCGCTCCAGCCGGATGAACTAAATAGCGTAGATAATGTTTAGAGGATATAAAAGAGGAAATAAACCTGCCCTGATCATTTTTTAAAGCAGTGTTTCTAAGACTGAGTTCATCTATCGATATTCACATACCAGTTCTTTCAGGAGGCTGGCTATTTCTTTTACATTCCTCCCCTCACTGTCAATCTCTACTACAGATTTTTAGAAAAAAATTATTAAAACTCTGTGATTTACAAAGTTGTTTATAATACACTTATTTCAGGCATACAATGCTCCAACACCAGTCTCACCACCAGAGTGACATTCCCTTCACCAAGGTCCCCAGAATCCCTCCCACCCTTAGCCTGTTCCCTTAGCTGGCACACAAAAAACTTACTTCATATTGCTTGCTCCAACAAAGCGAAAAGAAATGGCAAGAGAAATTATCAGAAAATAAATCAACAAAAGCCCTATTGTGATAATTTATTGTTATATGATCTTAACCTGTGTAAATAAATTCAAATCATTGCATACAATATAATATGCCTATTCTCATTTACAGAAATAAGATTAGTTTTACTCAATAGTGCTGGAGTTCCAAAATCATTCAGTGGTGTTTTCACAGTCCCCCGCCAGTGAGAATCTCAACCCCTACGGAGAATGACCCTCTGACTGTGATAAGAGGGGTCATAATTTTTGAGCTCAATTTCCATAATTTAAGTTCTTTTTATAAGGTTACTGCCCAACAATCTCCAACATCTTTCAAAATTCCTTTCATTCTTATTTGGTGCATGCTAGGCCTGGACTAATTTTAAGACTTTTTTGGGGGCGGTTAGGTATGTTTGAAAAAACTCTAATTATAGAATCGTAAATTCTACAAAATCTTTCTCAAGAGAACTATCTCTATACACACACACTTCTCTCTGCCCCCCCCCCCAAAAAGGCTTTTTTTTGGTCACACCTGAAATTAATCCATAGCCTCAATCCCCTTCCCATATCTAGGGATCCCAAATCCCCAGGAATAGGTGATTGGTTCTGGCATTAAGGTGCAATGTAATTGTGTAGATCTGTTTCTGCAGTTCTGCACTTGTGATGCCTTTAAACTCTTATTTATTTATTTGTTTGTGTGTTTGTTTATTTATTATTGTTCTTTTTTGCTTGTTAGGTTTATTTTGGTGTTTTGTTCTGTTTTGTTTTGTTTTGTTTTACACCATTACCAGCTCATTTTCCTTGGGAAGTTCTTTAAGGGATATTGAGGCCTAGGTTAGAGATCTGTTATTATTTTTTTCCAAAGAGGAATTTTGTTTACCTCTTATGGGCACTTAGAAACTCAACTAATTCAAGAGACCTCTTTAAATGACATGAATATCTTAAGCGTTTGTTTCTGAGGGCATTCAGGTGATATGACTGACCTTTCACCTGGGCTGAATTCTCAAGGGCTTTGCCCCACTTCCCACTTCCAGAACCTCTGAATATTATTATTTAGTGTGTATGGGTACAACTTAACACATCTTGTAGATGTATTAAGCTCAAGATTCTGAGATGAGATCATTCTGGACATCTGGGAGAACCCTAAATCCCAGTGACATGCAGGACAGAAGTCTGTGAGAAAAGAGAGATGGAGTCTCCAGTTAAGGAACTCCTGTAGCCTCCAGAAAGCGTAAGGAGAGCGTCTGCTGCAGTGTTTGGAGGGTATCAGGGCATGCTCATGCCCAACTCCAGACCTGTCACTTCCACAAAGTCCTAAGGAACATCCTGTGTGTCAAACCCCCAGCAGCCCCAGGACACCACTAGAAGCTCCTAGTGGTGTCTCACCCTGAGACTGGACAGGGATTTGCCATTCCCTTGGACTTCCCCATGCCAGCCCAGCATGGCTCCAGGATGTCATGCCTTGCTAGAGGAGAATGACCCATCTGTAACAGGCATTTTGTCCCAAAGCTGTCCTGCCACTATCTAATGGATGTGAGCCGAAGACACAACCTTCCAAGGTCTGAGACAAAGGAGGATTATTACTGTCAATAACTTTTTTGTCTATTCCCAGCATCTGAGAGTGACATTGCTCCCTACTCCAGAAGGCCCACGTCAAGCCTGACATGCAGGTTCTGGTAGGAAAGAAGCGACGAGGAGACTGAGTCTTCTCTCTTGATGGGTGAGATACAGACTCTATGCTCAGGAATCACTCTTGGTGGAGTTGGAGGACCATCTGTGGTTCTGGGAATTGAACCCGGGTCAGCCACATGCAAGGCAAGCGCTCTACCCTGTGTACTCTCTCTTCAACTCCCAGACAGTGTGCTGGGAAGGGGAGACAGGCTCTGTGTTCTCCTGGGCTGGAGTCTGCTTGATTTTTGCTCTGGTGGGAGGCACTGTGTCTCAAGGCTGTAAATAAATTTCTGATGGGAGAAACTAGGCTTCTAGTCTATTTATCATACAAACATCTTTGGAAAAAAATAATTCAGAATAAAGGTAGTCAGTGCTTCCTCTCTCCTGGCAGTCGGGGACATGACTCTCCTCCACTCTTGCTCTCAGGGCTTCTTACTCATCAGTGACTATGTAACCTGCTCTGTCCTATTCCACAATGGACCAGAGGCTATAATTGCCAGAGGGTAATGACGTAAGGCCAAAGTAGCATAAAGATGGAATGATCTGTTACATGAAAAGTTGCAGCTTCCAAGGGGGTGACAGTTTGCATTTCTTTCCTCTTCTGTTTTTGTTTTTGGGGAAGCAAGAAAGGTTTTATTGAAACTCATTTAGAAAGATGCGAAGGAAGAGACAGGGAGAAGCACATGTTTGAGAGCGAACCCAGGCTTCTCCAGAGTAGAAATAAGCAAGCAAAAATACAAAGAGACAGGCAAGCGAGATACATATTCGAGGGGGAACATGGGCTTGAAGAGCAAGCCAAGAATTTGTGTTTTGGGGCTGGAGTGATAGCACAGCGGGTAGGGCGTTTGCCTTGCACGCGGCCGACCCAGGTTCGATTCCCAGCATCCCATATGGCCCCCTGAGCACTGCCAGGAGTAATTCCTGAGTGCATGAGCCAGGAGTAAACCCTGTGCATCGCCAAGTGTGATCCAAAAAGAAAAAAAAAAAAAAAAAAAAAGAAGAAGAAGAAGAAGAAATGCCGGAGCAATAGTACAGTGGATAGGGCATCTGCCTTGCACATGGCCAACCTGGGTTCAATCCCCAGCATCCCATATGGTCCCCCAAGCACCGCCAGGAGTAATTCCTGAGTGCAGAGCCTGGAGTAACCTCTGAACATCACTGGGTGTGACCCAAAAAGAAAAACAAAAAAAAAAAAGAATTTGTGTTTCAAATTCTTGAGATTTAGCACAAATTATTGTACTAAAGAATTTTTAAAATAATGTTGTACTAAATATTGTGGGCTGTTGTCGTGAAAAGGCTCTTTGAACTTCCTTGCAAACTAGTTACAGAAGAATAACTCTCAAGGGCTTGAAGAGCTAGTGCAGGAGTTTAGGCGCCTGCCTGGCGCATGGCTGGAACCAGCCCCATACCCAGCACCACATAGGTCCCTGAGTACCTTCAAGAGTGCGAGATGCATGCTGAAAGTAGATTATAGACTGAACATGTTGGCCTCTCAGTACCTCTGTTGCAGACCACAACACTCTGAAGGAAAGAGAGAGCAAAAGGGAATGCCCTGCCACATATGCGGGGTAGGGGAGGGATGATGTGTGTGTGTGGGGGGGGGAGGGCTACTGGGATCATTGGTGGTGGAGAATGGGCACTGGTTGAAGGATGGGTACTCGATCATTGTATAACTGAAACCCAAGCACAAAAGTTTCTAAGTCTACAACTGTACCTCATAGTGTTTCACTAATAAAAAAAAAAAAGAGTGACTCCCAAGCACTCAGCCAGGAGCAGCACTTGAGCACTGCTTAAGGTATGCTTCCCTCTAAAAAAATTTAAAAAATCATTCTCAGGTGCTGGAGCAATAGCACAGCGGGTAGGGCATTTGCCTTGCACGCGGCTGACCCAGGTTCGATTCCCAGCATCCCATATGGTCCCCTGAGCACCGCCAGCGGTGATTCCTGAGTGCAGAACCAGGAGTAACCCCTGTGCATCGCCAGGTGTGACCAAAAAAGCAAAAAAAAAAATCACTACTTTTAGTACCTTTTAACATTAAACAACAACAAGCCAACGACAAAAAAACAGGGTGTCGACTTTGGACTTTGGAGAAGGCCTCATTTACTTAGATCTGCATTCACTCCGGTGGTTAAACAGAAAAACCCTCAACTCAGTCATTGAAACTTCTCTTACCAGCAGAGAACCCCGGGGCACTGGATACTGAGAAAGAAGGCAGATAGAAAGGCAGATGAGGAGAAGGTAGAATCAGAATGCCAGAGGCACCGGGATAGTTCCTGTGGGATGACTCAGTTTCTACTTTCCTACAGGGAGTTCCTACCTACCTCAGAATCTATGCTTTGCTCAGCGTTTAAGCAGGAGCAGAAGGAACTAGAATTTGGAAAAACTCAGCCCAGCTCCTGTCATGTGCTTTTATTTGCTGTTTCCATATTTGAGGGGCAATCTGGGTCAAGTAGTTCTTCCACCCTCACTGCCTTCCCTGAGTACTTGATTACCTGCCAATCACACAGCTGCTTTGGGAATGGATATGCTGATGCCAAAATAAAGTTATACCTCCCTTCAACTCCAGTTCTTGTTTCTCACAGATCCCATTGCTTCTCTTGGTAGAACAGATCCAACACTACCAAGGCAGAAAGTCACTAAAATGAAACATGGGTCTGAGCAGCTGATTGAGCTAGGAAGGGTGGCAGAAAAGAGAGACAGAGACAGAGCCTGCAAGAGCAAAGAAAATGCAAATGGCCTTTATGAACGGAAGAAGAACATCTATGAATTCACTACCTAGTAGAAAACAAACCCACCCCCTCCCCCCAAAAATATGAACTTTCTCTTTCTTCTTCTTTTTTTCCCCTTTTTATTCTTGAGAGCCAAGCACATGTTCCCCTGCGTCAGCAAGCAGGGCAAATGCTGAGTTTAAGGCAACCAAAGGACATGAACTTGAACTAAAACTTGAAAATAAAGAGTGTTCTAGATAGGCTCTCAAGATTAGAGGACATTTTGATATAGAGCTGAACATAAGTCTTTTCTCCTCCCAAAAAAACAGTTACCCCTGTTCAGGAAGCAGAAAGAATAGTCCACATTTCTTAAGATGGAGAAAAATATATATATATATTTTTAAGTCTCCAAGTGAGCAAAACCCACAGTTTCCCAAGACTTATCTTGGTTCTTTCTTGTGGCTCAGGGAGGGCATTAGATCTGGGCCTTGTCAAGGGGAAGCAATCTCCTGGGTAGGCTTTCCATAGAGTTTTCTAGAAATGTCCGATGACCCTTGGTGGCTGTGTGGTATCCTGTGACCCAGGGGCGTGGGGAGTGGTCATGTGTGAAAGAGAGAAGCAGACAGCACAGACTAGAGCCCAGCTACTGACTCAGCACAGACCCCGCAGCAAGACTAAAAGACCTGTTAGCCCTTCCTCTACTTAAGATCGGATTCCAGAATCTGTAAAACAAGATCTAAGAGAGGCCGCTAACCACCACCCCAACACCACCCCTGCCCTGCTGTGTGAGGAGTTGAATGGCTCTTAAAAAGCAGGATCTTGAGCGGCATCTAAGCCATGCTCCTTTGGTGGCATTAGGTGCCAGTGAGCCTGGAGGCAGTGAGTGTGGTCCCCTGGGCTTTGTGGCCACTGGGTCTGTTCTGCCCTCCAGGGGCAGGATTCAACAGGCAAGGATTTCCTTAGAGAAAATGCGTAAGTGTGGGAAACCGAGGCAGGAGCCAGAGAAGCCCAGGATGTAAGAGTGATCTGAGCAAAGGAGAGATGGCAGTATGTTGGGAGCTGTGCAATCTAAGGAAGGGTCTATAAGGGTCTTGGGGGACTGTGGTGGGAGAGGGGTCAGGGCTCGGACAAAGTTACTTGATGGGGGGAGATGACAGAGAAGGCCAACCAGGTCACTGGCCCACCTGGAGCCACTCACAGGCTGTGTGGCTGCTAAATGAGGCTGTCACAGATCTCTGGGACAGTCACTGGGGCCCTTAGTTGATTGTGTTCCCATGCCTAGAGGCTTTTTGCTACCTTCTTAAGGTCAATGCAATGCAACTGAGCTTGGGATGACACCTGGTTCTCAAATTCTCCCTCCCCATTCTCCACTCTAGTTCCCTCTTTCCCTGGTCTCCCTGGGCAGGTCTTAATGTAGAGATGGTGGTGTGGCCCCGACCTTCCTTCTGGGGGACAGCTTTCAACCTGTCTGCATGTTCTTCAGAAAGGTGGGGATCCTAGGGGGCTCCCTCTCCTCCGACTCCCCTCTGCCATGTAAACAGTTCTGTGAAATGCCAGGTCGGGAGACCCTGGAGGGCGATGATTTCTCTCCCGGCCCCTCTGGTCCTTGGACACCAGCTGTGTTAAATCCACAGAGGCAGCAGCCATTCCTTAGAGTCCCCTGGTGCTTTGGGGAGACAGGACTTCTTCAGGAAAAGAGCAGTCCTAGAGGATGGGGAGCTGGGATCCTGGGGGGTGCCAGGGGTCAGGACCACAGCAGCTCTGTCCTTGGTTTCTAAACTCGTGCGGTCTTCCTGTTTGAAGCACAGTTCCATTTAGCGGTGTCTGAGCTAATAAACATGCTTCAAGCAAGAGAAGGCACCCTGTGCCTTCTGGGCATTTGCTCTGAGCTGCTAGTTGAGCTGCCCCTTTGCAAGGCCACTGCAGCGCCGACCAACCTATCACCCAAGCAGAGAGGCAGTTGCAGGCTTCTGGCCAGTGTCTCTCTTTGGCAGGTCCCCCTGATTTGGGATGAGGATTTGTGATACGTTGGGGGAAGGTACTAGATTACCTGGAATTTGCTTCAAAATATTCTTTTATACGTAGCATGATAAATACACAGCTGTTGGCGTCAGGAAAGTTGTAGGCGAACATTTGGTCTATACTTGTGTTTGCATGTTTGTATTGGAAAACTGGGTCTCTAAGAGATGTGTGTGTGTGTGTGTGTGTGTGTGTGTGTGTGCACCCACTCGTGCACTTGTGTGTTCCTAAATGTATTTAACATTTTATTTTTATTAAATCACTGTGAGATATATAGTTATAAAGTTATTTATGGCTGAGTTTCACTCATACGATGTTCCAACACCCATCCCTTCACCAGTGCACATTTCCTGCAATGTCCCCAATTTCCCTCCTGCCTGCTCCACCCTGTTCCTGTAGCCTGCCTCTATGGCAGACACCTTTTTCCTCTGACATTTTATTTAAACACCATGGTTGACAACATTGTACATGATGATTTGTTACAGGCATTCAATATTCTAACACCAATCGCACCAGACTGTCACCTTCCTTCCACTATTGTCTCCAATTTTCCTAATCACTTCTCTAGCCTGACCCTGTAGCAGGCCCACAATAAATTTATTTTATGTTGCTTGTTACCAATAAATTGCTAATGGAATGATCAAAAATTTTTTCCTTAGAAGAAAATTAGTAAGAACTGTTGTATCTCACTGTGGGGACAATAAGTGCTTGGGCAGACACTTTCTTTTCTCCCTGAGATCTTTTTTTTTCTTTTTGGGTCACACCCAGTGATACACAGGGGTTACTCCTGGCTCTGCACTCAGGAATGACTCCTGGCAGTGCTCAGGGGACCATATGGAATGCTGGGAATCGAACCCGGGTCAGCCACGTGCAAGGCAAATGCCCTACCCTCTGTGCTATCACTCCAGCCTTCCCTTATATCTTTTAACCTTTTTTAAAAAATCTTTTTATTTTATAAGGTGATTCACAATATTTGATGACCGTTCATATTCAAACATCAATCCCACCACCATTACACCTTCCCACCGCAATTCCTGTCCCAAAACACAACCGAAACAATATATTTTGTATTAAAACTTTTTAACCTTATGCCCGATGATCCCCAGAATCATTTTCTGTCCTCCCCCACTCTCTGGAGGGCCCTAAAAGCTGACCTTCAGCTACTGCAGCAACCCCCTGGCTTCCTTCTGGCATCCTCGTCTTCCCGATGGGAAGCACAGCAGGGGCAGGAGACTGGCAGCAGAGAGGGCATTTCCCTTCCTCCCCACCCACAGTGCAAGCAAAGCCCTTTCAGGCTACCAAGAGGCCTGTCTGCATTCTCTACAGAAGGTGTCATGACTGTACTGTCTGAGTCAGCTAAAGACAAGAAGAGGGGGCCCCTTCCCTGGAAAGTCCACTGGGGGGTTGAGTGCTACAGCTAATAGGCTACCTCGCCGGGGTGAGAGGGAGGAGGATGTAGGAGCACAAAGAAAGAGGGAATTCAGGCAGTCCAGGAAAGCCTTGCCCCAGCCTAGGAGAGACCCTGCTCAAGTCCCCACTCTCCCTGGGCAAGTCACTTCACCTTTGGAAGCTTCGGTTTGCCTCTCTCCACGGGAATCATAAGCGATTCTGTCCCCAAGCTAATGAGAATTCACTTAGATCTCGCCTGCTAAAAAACTGCATCTGATACTGGGCAAGTGAGTACTGCTCAGTTGGCTGATGTTAATGGGTTTGTTTATTTAGCAATCCGATCGTTTCTCAGCCTTTTGGCTAAAATCAAGTGTAGTAGCAATGAGAAGGGCACCCAAAGAGACCCCTTGCTTCTTGGTCCAAGTCTCACAGTGTGTGTGGCCCTCCCAAGGAGTCCACTCAAGGGCTTGGGATGACCTTGAAGAACGCTAATTCGATGACTGAAATGACCTGCCAAGTAAACATGATCTGGAGACGGGATTAGCCAAGGGCCAACCAATTATGTCGAGATTACTGGCCTCAGCTTTGTCGTGGCTTGACTAGGTGTCACACAGTATTCGGGGTGCAGTGATCACCTGCCTTTCCACATACTTCCTCATCTCCAAGCTTTGATCGGCCACAAAGGCAAGCAGGGAGCTAGAAATGACCAAGAAATCTGTTTCCGAGTCGTCTTTGCAGACTGTCAAGCAGCTATGTAGAAATGGATTAATTGTTCTTAAGGTTTCTGTTTGCTAATCTCCTTACTAGCTTCACAAACACCCCAAGGTCACATTTAGTCCTCCATCAGTCAATAGCGAGGCAGAGTGCAGACTTGTTCCTGAATTCTTCACAAGCTAATTAAAAAGGTGAACACACACACACACACACACACACACACACACACTCACACACACACACAGACTTGCTTGACTGTCTCGCCGAGTGACAAACATTTCCATATAAGGAAGACAGAGGAAAAAGTTCCAGAAGCCTGAACAGGTCACTTGGGCTCCAAAGCCAATACTATGATTTTAGTCTCAGAGATGTTTTCAGCAGAGCACAAAGTCTGAATGCGGTGTCAACACTGCTGGAACCCCATGATTCCGAATTGATTACAAAATTCAGGATATGAAACAGTTGAACTTTGGGTTAGTTGGGTTCTTAATCTGACCATGAATACATAGAAAGAATTCAGTTTGCTGAGTACCTACAACAATGACAAATCTATGGCTTCGAAAACTGACCTACAAATGGACAGTGACTATGGAAAGCAAGAATGGGGTCTGCCGTGAAGAGCAATGCCATTCCCCGACGTAGCCTTCAAGCTTCCTGACTGACCGTCCACTCCTGGGCTTCTGGCTCACCACCAGCACCCCACTTTCTCCTGGGAATCCTCTTTTCTCAATGGCCTGGGACAAGATGAACTTTCCAAAACTCAAGGTAAGAACCACTTTATATCCACTAGAATGGCTGCAATCAAAAACTCTGAAAATAACAAGCTCCTACAAAGATAGGAATGGGGTGCGGGCGGGGGGGTTACTGACACCCTTGGGACTCTAAATGGTGTGGCTTCAATGGGGAACAGTTCAGAGGTACCTCAAAAAATTAGCAACAGAGCCTTCACATTATCCTGCCATATCTCTACTTGTGATAGAGCCAAAGAACTGAAGACCCAAGGATTATTCAAGGCTGCAGGCCCCAGCACACATGAGCTCCATGAGTACCTCTGGATGTGACCCTGGAGAGTGCAGGGGACTGTCATCCTGGCACCACACCGCCTGAGCTGTGCCACATCCTTGGGCTCCACCCTAGCATTCAACTGAACAGCAACTCAGCTAGCTGAGACTCTCCAGGATGCCCCCAGCTCCCCTAAGCACTGCTTGGGAGGGTCCCTCAAAAGGCAAAACAAAGCAAAAAACTGAAGAACTGAAAGCAGGTATATATATGTCTAAGTCACAGTCACAGTCACAGTCCTCCCATTGTTCATCAATTTGCTCGAGCGGGCCCAGTAACGTCTCCATCATGAGACTTGTTGTTACTGTGTTTGGCATATCGAGTACGTCACGGGTAGCTTGCCAGGCTCTGCCGTGTGGGCGAGATACTCTCCGTAGCTTGCTGGGCTCTCCGAGAGGGGCAGAGGAATTGAACTTGGGTCAACCATGTTGGCCGCTTGTAAGGTGAATGCCCTACTGCTGTGCTATCGCTCCAGCCCCATATGTCTAAGAGAGATGGTTTTTGTACCCATGCTCAAAGCAGTATTGTTCCTTATAGCCAGAACCTGGTAGCAACTCAGACACCCACTGAAGGATGAATGGATAAGCTAAATGGGAAAAATATGTACAAGGAAACATCATTCACCTAGCCAAAGGCAGGAGACTGGCAGTGGCTCCAACAGGGATGGCCTCAAGGACATTATGCTAAATGGACGGTCAGCACAGAACCCAAAAGGAGAGAGAGAGAACAAAAGGGAATGCCCTGCCACAGAGGCAGAGTGGGATGGGGGGCTGGGGAGTGGGAGGGATACTGGGATCCGTGGTGGTGGAAAATGGGCACTGGTGGAGGGATGGGTACTTGATCATTGTATAACTGAAACCCAAGCACAAAAATTTGTAAGTCTATAACTGTACTTCATGGTGTTTCACTAATAAAATAAATCACGATCACGACCACGACCACCCTGTTGTTCGTCGATTGCCTCGAGCAGGTGCCAGTAACGTCTTCTTCGTCCTAGCCCTGAGGATTTTTTTTTAAAGTGCCATATTCAAGGCTTTTTTCAGGGCCCAACAGCTGAAGACCACCGAGGCCCAGCCAAGGCCATGCTGGGACCACTCTCCACACACTTGGATGAGCCTCACGCATAAAAGAACTGACAGAGGAACCCAGGTGTGTGGGACCCGGGGCTGAGATCTCCAAGCCTGCACAGTTTGGGACTGGACCTGCCAGTAACTAGACAGTTACACCCACCAACTGCCGTGTAACTCCAACAACGGCCAGGATCCAGAGATTATCACACTCAGCTCCCGGAAGTGCGCGGCCGTATTCGCGGCCGCACGACATCTTATCATCTCATTCCTAATTTGGTCAAACTGGCAGGCTACCAAATGTAACATGCCCACACGGCAGAGTCTGGCAAACTCCCCGTGGTATACCCAATATGCCAAATACCAATAATAATGATGGGTCTCATTCTCCTAACCCTGAAAATAAATAAATAAATAAATAAATGAATAAATGGATGGTCAGTCCAATACTATATGTTTCCTCCTGTTTAAGGGATATATTGTAGCTAAATCCACAAAAACATAAAGAACTGTGATTGGCCAAGGCTGAGGGAGAGGGGAAAGATTATAGTTCATTGAGACCTGAGTGTCAGTTTTACAAAATTGAAGTTTCATAAAAATGTGAATATATTGGACTCCATTGAATTGTCCACTGCTAGATGGTTAAATTGATTGATTTTATGTCATATGTGTGTGTGTGTGGTATGTGTTGTGTTAGTGTATATACAGGGATATGTTATGTGTTTTTAATTACCATACATACTATTAGTGTGGGCTGGGAAGATAGCACAATGTTTAGAGCACAAATTTTGCAAGTAGGATAGTTTGATAACCAACACTGCATGGGGCTTTCTATCACCAAGGAGTGATTCCTGAGCCTGGAGCTAGGAATAGACCCTGCCAGGCAGGACTCCCCAAGCAAATCAAAACAAATTAAAGAAAGCCAAACCATCATTGTCACAAATGCCTCCAAAAGCTAAGATGAACAGACATAAAGAAAAATTAATTAACAGTAAATAGGTGATACAGTACATATCACTGTGGAACCTAGGTGATGAATATATATATTTTGGCTACAAAATTCTTCCAGCTCTTACAAATCTTCGAAAACTTTCATAATAAAATATTGGCAAAGTATAAGGAAGTGGAATGATTAAGGTTTGTAGGTGTGTATTCTACACAAAACCTGCGCTTCTGGTATGTTTCTAATATTTATAATTGCAGGTTTTTCAACCTACAATTAATTTCTTGAGAGGAGTAGAGGACTACATAGATCCAAGGAGAACTCTTCATTACATAATTTGCTCAACATTTTTCCCTCAGATAACACATACACATCAGATTCTAAGAATCAATTGAGGTCAAAAGGCTATTCCAGTAGCAGCCGATCTTCCTTCAACCCTGAGAACTGACTCCCGTGTCCTCACTTCTGCTATTATAGTTCTGGTGGTTATTTCCCTAACTCTAAAATGCTGATGTTGCCATGTCTCGTGAGAGCAACCTGAGATATTGTCTGTTGATTTTATGCCACGAGAGATATGAATTTGTTTCCATGTATGTTCCCCGTATAGGGCTAGAGTGATAGCATAGCTGGTAGGGCATTTGCCTTGCACACGGCCAACCCAGGTTTGATTCCTCCGTCCCTCTCTGAGAGCCCGGCAAGTTACCGAAAGTATCCTGCCCACATGGCAGAGCCTGGAAAGTTCCCCGTGGCATATTTAATATGCCAAAAACAGTAACAACAAGTCTCACAATGGACACGTTACTGGTGCCTGCTCGAGCAAATCGATGAACAGTGCTACAGTGCTATATGGTCCCCACCCACTGTCTTCACTCCACACTCCTTTCTACTACTCCCCTTCCTCCTTTAGAGATAGGTGGCATATCAGATGCTTTCCTAGACTTACGTCTTTTGTGCCATTGATTCTCTGCTGGGAGAATCAGGTGGGAATTTGATACTCCCATCCGTTCCCATCCTTCTCTTTCCATCTATCTTTCACTCCACAGACTGTTCACTAGGTCCTTACTTGTATAACAAGTCATTGGTTGAAATGTGTCAAAACAAAACACAAAACTCTACAATAGTTTCACGTTGAAGATTCCATTGCAACATACTGCTAAGAATACAGAAATCACTTTATAACACCTGGGCATTCACTGGTTATTAATCATGTACATCAATAGTAAGAGGTCTCACCATAGCCTCTGTTAGCCAGGAAAGGAAGAGAGAACACCTTTTATTACAAGTGGGAACAGAAACAAAGGCATTTCACAATCTTCTTTCAATTTTTTTTTTAGGATACCTCAACTACTTTTCATCCTCTCTTGCCCCATAAAGGTCTCTGTACAGTTGCATTATATTTGTAAAAATGATATTAAAGCAAGCTAGAGCCATATTAGAGAGAAATTAATTCAGATGCAGTTCTGGGTCTTTTTGTGTTGCAGAAGTGTGCCCCAGACTGTTTATTTGCATCTCTCTCAATGGCTCTAGATGGACCACACACATGCTCCCTGCAGCACGTAGCCCCAGTTTCATCCCATCTGTACCAGAGTTGTGCGTGTGTATGGTGCCGACATGCAGACAATGACAGATAACGCCCATGCAGTGAGCCAAGGTTTGTGCCATCTTATTTCCTTCAATCCCATTCCTTTCCTGTCCCCACACTACAAACCAACATCCCTGAGTTGCAGACTGATTGAACCTGCATCTCAAACAGTATATTCACCTGGCAGTGATCTCAGAATCTGGAATTCTGGGATGCTCAGACAGAGTAGGTTCTCTGGGACCTGTTCCTCCCTGTTGGCTGCACAGCCTTTCCCCAGGGGTTCATCTGATACTCAGGGGTGCACAACTTCCTATTTCCTGGTTGAGGTGGTAAATGAAGTCAAGAATCCCTCCTGGGGCTGGAGCAATAGCACAGCGAGTAGGGTGTTTACCTTGCACACAGCTAACCTGGGTTCGATTCCTAGCATCCCATATGGTCCCCTGAGTACCGCCTGGGGTAATCCCTGAGTGCAGAGCCAGGACTAACCCCTGAGCATTGCCAGGTGTGACCCAAAAAGAAAAAAAAAAAGAATCCCTCCTGTTTTCCTAACTTGACCAGAAGAAAAAGCTAAAGTAAGCTAAAGGCTTACTTTAATCATACCACTGTTGGTGGGCATGTATTAAGCTTGAACTGGCCTCTGAATTCCAGATGGAGAAGCCTGGCCTCTCTCGCTTTGTGCTGGGCAGGATACTGCCCCAAGGATGCTCACTGCCTGCTCCCAGAAACCTGGGACTCTTCATTTACTAGGCAAAAGAGACTTTCCCTACTGATTCAGGTGAAGAAGTTTAAAGTGAGTGATTTTAAACTTTGGGCTGTCCAGCTGCCTCTTATTTAGTCTCACATGATTAAAATAAAACTGATTATTCAGGGCTGGAGAGATAGTACAGCAGGTGGGCTGTTTACCATGCATGCTATGGGCTCCAGTTCGATCCCCTCCACCCCATTTGATCTCCTGAACTTGCCAGAAGTGATCCCTGAGCATACAGTCAGAAGTTAGCCTGGAGCACATCCAGATGTGGCCCAAACACCAAAATAAAAGAAAATTTGCTTTATCATTTCAATAGTTAACAATAATACTACAGAATGCCAAGGGTCCAGTTCTCCACCTCTATATGTGTATGTAATTCATTGTGCCCACCACCAAAGTTCCAGTGTTATCCCACCACCAAAAGATCTCCCATTCCTTAAAAGAAAAAAAAAATTAATGGGGGCATGTGCTCCTGGCTCTGTTCTCTGTTCTCTGTTCTCTGTTCTCCCTGGTGGAGTTCAAAGCACCATATGGTATTCCAGGGATTGAATCTAGGTTGGCTGCTTGCAAGGTAAGTATCCTGCCTGTTGTACTCTCTCTCTCTCTGGTCCCCTACACCCTCCATTATTATCATCATCCTCCTTTCTCTCTAGTTACCACTGTAGTTTAGACCAAATACAGATGTTGGTTTTGTTGGGATTTTGTTGGTCATTTTTTTTTAACTTTGGTTAAGAGTATTTTATTACAGAGAAGGGGGGAGATGGTACAGAAATCAAGGCACATGCCTAGCGTGCATTTAATCAGGTTTGATCTTGGGCATCTGAGCACTGGTGGGGTGGTCCAGGTGATCCCCAGCATCGTGGAGTTAAAGTAGAACCCCCTCCATGGGGAGCATTGATTCACTGGCCAGCATGGCTGAATATTGCAGGAGGGATCTCCTCTGGCCCCTGAGCTTGGCTCGCGAGCACTCCTGACCCCAAGTAAGTACATCAGAAAAGGAGAGCCTACACATGTGTGTGCCAGAGTGGTTAAATGATCTCTTTTTTCTTTTTAACTTTATTGAATCACCATGAGATAGTTACAAGCTTTCATGTTTGGGTTACAATCACACAATGATCAAACACCCATCCCTCCACCAGTGCACATTCTCCACCACCAATATCTCTGGTATACCCACCCTTCCCCCCACCCCCTCCACCCCCGCCTCCATGGCAGACATTATTCCCATAATCTTTCTCTACTTTGGGGCATTATGTTTTGCAATACAGATACCAAAAAGTCATCATGTTTGGTCCTTTATCTATTTTCTGCACACATCTCCCATCCCAATCAATTCCTCCAGCCATCATTTTTTTAGTGATTCCTTCTCTATTCTATCTGCTTTCTCCCCTTTGCTCATGAGGCAGGCTTCCAGCAATGGAGCAATCTACCTGTTCTGCGTATCTACTATCCTTAGGTGTCAGCCTCATGTTATGTTGTTTTATACTCCACAAATGAGTGCAATCCTTCCAAATCTTTAAAGAGGACTTACTCCCAATCCTCTCTAAGCTTTTCCACAAAATTGAAGTATCAAAAACACTTCCGAACAGTTTCTATGGAGCAAATATCACCCTGATACCAAAAGCAGACAGAGATACCACAAAGAAAGAGGCCAATATCCCTGATGAACACAGACACAAAGATCCTCAACAAACTATTAGCAAATAGAATTCAACAACTCATCAAAAAGATCGTATACCATGACCAAGTAGGACTCATCCCAGGGATACAAGGAAGGTTTAACAATCAGAAATTGATCAACATAATCCATCATATCAACAAAAGAAAAGATAAAAACCATATGATCATATAAATAGACACAGAGAAAACATTTAACAAAATCCAGCACCTATTTATGATGAAAACTCTCATCAAAATAGGCATCAAAAGAACTTTCCTCAATGTAGTCAAATGATCTCTTTAAAGCTCCAGAAGCAAGGGTACAGGCTGCTGTAATATGAGATGGACTCAGCCTGCAGTTGCTGGCCTTCAGATGGGGCCAGGAGCCAAAGAATGTGGACGGCTTCTTGTCCTGGAAAAGGTCAGGAAATGGCTTCTCCCTGAAAGGCTGTGGGGAGGAAGACAGTTCTGCCTGCACCTTGGAGTGAGCTCACTGGGGCCTGTTCTGGACTTGGGCTCTACAGAGCTGGAAGGTGAGTTAACCTGTGCTGAGTTCACTGACCCAGCTGACCGGGATTTGTCAGTGTGGGTATTAGGCAATACATGTGTGTGCCAGGCCCTGTTGGCATGCTCCCCAAAGACACAAAAGTAACCAATTCTTCACAACTACTAGCCTCTTGAGGATTGTTTATAAATCATGGATGGGGAAATCTCAGCTACCTGGGACTCTTGCAAAACAAGGCAGGGGGCACTTTTCCAAGGAACTGGGGTTTTGCTTGTTTAAGACCCAAAATGCTTTCTTCTTTCAAATATTTCTTACTTTTGGGAGTTTGAACTTCTAACATTTTATGTTAAACATGGCTATTTTACATTTTATGAAGAGCGAATCTTTTCTAAATTATATAGATCCATATATATATATATAGGTATATAAACCTGGTATTTTGTGAAGCAGAATATATTAAACTTTAGCATTTTCTTGCTGTGTGGGAGAGTTTCTTATTTTGGGCATCATTACCCAATTACTATTAGATCACTGTTAGGGATAACTAAGTTTTAAAGAACTACCATCTGTTGCAGATTTTCTAGAACAATCCTAATGTTAAATGTTTCTACTTATTTGCCAGATCACCTGGCCTGATTTTCAGCTCAAGAGTGAAGGTTATCTTATTTGAGGGCTCCTTCCTTCATAACCAACAACCTCAGATTTGTTTTTTTGTTTGTTTGTTTCTTATTTTGCTTTTTGGACCACACCCAGTGATGCTCAGGGGTTACTCCTGGTTCTGCACTCAGGAATTACTCCTGGCGGTGCTTAGGGGAATGTATGGGATGCTAGGGATTGAACCCGGGTCAGCCTTGTGCAAGGCAAATGCCCTGTCTGCTGTACTATCCTTCCGGCCCCCAACTTCACATTTGTCTCTGACAGGAAATTCTATTCATGTGCTTGCCTAAACACACACACACACACACACACACACACACACACACACACACACACGAAAGAAAAAAGAAGAAAAGAAAAAGAAAACCACATTTTTTCTTCTTCCTACTTGTTAACTCTCAACCCTGATAAGAATTGTGTGCACAAGCCAGTTGGCGGCATCATCTATAAGCTCCTGGAAGGTGAGACTAAGTGGCCAGGATTGCAGCCAAGTCAGGTACTGGCTGCGCCGCTCGGGTGGACACTGAATCTTGTGGGTCTCACCCCATCCCTCCATCTGGGGCCTCCACCAACTTGCCTTCAAATAAAGTAAGCAAATCAGTGCATCCCTCCCGAAGAATTCTTTTGCCAAGACCCAAACCACCATCCCACCCCAGTGTGAGAACCTTCTCCCGCCTCAGAACAACGCTTCCTTTCTCCCCTCAGACTTAGGAAAATCAAATCCAACTTGAGCCTCCACACTCCACCCACAATCATGTTCAAAGGCCGCTGGGACGCTCCATTTCTTAGTGGTTTGGCTGCAGCTGCCCAGGCTGCTCCTCGTTCCAGTGACTGAGACAGGAGCTTCCTTTCAAGGGATCATGTGGCTGGAACCAGTTCTCTGGTCGAGACCCCTCGGCTCATTGGCTCTGCGCCTCAGCCCTATTTGATTCGAGATGCTTCTCTGGTTACTAATCACTCTTACTACAAAGAGGTGTCAACAAGTCTGTGGGTTCCGAGCTGGTCCTTTGAGTGTACTTAGCTTGGCCCTGAGAGCAGGGGCATGTGCAGGGGAGTGAGTGTGTGTTTCTGAGTATGCATGCATGTACACTTTGAGTGACTGCAAAGTGCATGGGATTGTATACGGGGTGTGTGTGTGTGTGTGTGTGTGTGTGTGTGTGTGTGTGTGTCCATGAATGTGCATAAATGTGTGTGCATGTTTCTATGTGATTGTGTGGCTCTAGGGGTACGGCGGGGAGCTGTTTTACATATGGTGTTGTATGCATCGGCAAAGCCTGGCAAGCTCCCCATGACGTATTCAATATGCCAAACACAGTAACAATTGTCACAATGGAGACATTACTGGGCCTGCTCATGCAAATCGATGAACAACGGAGGACAGTGACAGTGACCATTGTATGCATATGTGTAAGCATTGACTCCATGTGAGTATAAAGTGCATAGGATTATATATGGGACGTGTGTGTGGGGGGTGGGGGGCATGGACGTGCGTGAATGTGTACACGCATGTTTCTATGTGATTGTGTGATCCTGAGGGTACAGTTTTAAGGGGTGGCTATTGTCCCATGTAGTGTTCCATGCGTCTGTGTGAGCGTAGACTCTATATGAGTATAAAGCTCATGGGATTATATATGTGTATATGGGCGAGGGCACGGACATGCGTGAATGTGTGTGTCTATAGTTCCATGTGATTGTGCGGCCCTAGAGCTCTGGACATGGGGGCCTGTGTTGTGTCTTTGTGATTATATTGGCAGCAGAGGAACAAGAGAGAGAAAGGGAGAAGAAGAGGCAGCGAGAGAAGAGGCGGCCACAGAAGCAGAGGAGAAGACACCGGTCTGTGGGGAGAGAGACGCAGGAGGATGAGAAGCAGGAACTGCTACGACCCTGGCAGGGAAGGAAGAAGAAGAAGGTTTGAGTCCAGTCTGGGGCCCTGGGAAGGGAGGGCAGCGCCTCCACCTCGGCCTGTCCTCCAAGGTCTGCCCAGGCAGGGGGCCAGGCTGACTCCATCCTTCCAGAGTCTCATTCCCCACACTCTCTTCTCCCACTCACACTGCCACCAGCCCGGGGTTCTCATCCCCCGCCTCAGCCTGGCGTTGATTTTGGGCTGCTCGGTGGCACCTGACACCCGCCTGGGAAGCTGCAGTTTTATTTTTCCTCATAACTTAGCAACCTCAAACAAAGGGAGTCACGCTGCGCGTCTGTCTCCACAAGGCAAACAGTGACTGCACTGGGCGGGCGCCTCCCGATACACTGATGGGCTTGGGCAGAGGGGCCCACAGGGACAGCTTGGCGGGGGGGGGGGGTGGTCAGTGGATGGGAGATGCAGTGGAGGGCCTGGAGGCGCTAAGGTTGCTGAGGCCAGGGAGAGAGGGTGACCAGGAAGAGATGTGACCACAGCAGGGGCCCTCTCAAGCCCGTGGGACAGGCCACCTGCGTGGGGACATGGGAAGGATGGGGGGCCCAGCTGTCACCACCCCGAGTTGCTCACTGTGTACCTTGGAAGTGGGACTTGTCCCCTCAGGCCTGGGTCCCCCAGAGCCTGTGGGTGGGTTGGGGGGTGCTAGTTTTGTTAGAAGACTCCTGAGCAAAAGTGTGAAGCCCCCGGATCTGGAGGGTGACCCCCTTGCTGCCAAGACTTTCTACCTCTCTTTCCAGCTGAGGGGCTGGGGGCATTGGGCGTGTGGGCAGCCCTGCAGGGACCCTGTGTCTGCCCTGGCACCACCTCAGTTGTCTGTTAAGGGATGGAGACTCTCTTGGTGGCCCTCTGAACACAAGTCTCTGGGACCTTGGGCACGGGATACAGCCGCGGGGGTACTAGCAGGGGGCACCTCATCCTGACAGCGACAGTCCTGCCATGCTGGGATTTCTGGGCATATCCACTCCCAGTTGACACAGTGCCTGGCTGTAAGGAAACCCAGAAGCTACTTCCTTGCAATCGGTGCTACCTTGGAGATGGCAAATCCTGCAAGGAACCCCGGGGTAACCCAGGCAGGCCGACTCAGGTCAGGCTCCAATTCCATCCATAGCCGTGGCCTGCGGGGCCCTCCAGACAGCTGGCCCAGCCCCGAGCACCAACGTTCTGCCACTCCCAAATGCCCTCTCTGATCCTGTCTGCCTTCCATGCCTCCCAGGCTGCCACCCACTTGGTGGACGGGCAGATGGGAACCTCAGGGTGTCATCTAGGCAGGGTCCTGGGCCCTCAGCCCTTGGGAGTGGCCACTGTGGTCTGGGAGGAGCAGGACACAGACCAGGGACAGGAAGTGACCCTCAGTGCAGAGCTGTCTGTGTGTATATGTGCAAGTGTGTGTATGTATGTGTGTATGTGTATGTATGTGTGTATATGTGTATGTGTATATGTGTGTATGTGTGTATGTGTATGTTTGTATGTGTGCATGTATGTATGTGGTTATGTGTGTATGTGTATATATGTGTGAATGTGTGTATGTATGTGTATGTGTATATGCATGTGTATGTATATATGTGTGTATGTGCGTATGTATGTGTGTATATGTATGCATGTGTATATGTATGTGTGTATGTGTATGTATGTGTGTATGTGTATGTATGTTTGTGTGTGTGTATATATGTGTGTGTTTATGTGTATATGCATGTGTATGTATATATGTGTGTATGTGTGTATGTGTGTGTATGTGTATGTATGTGTATATGTGTGTATGTGTGTATGTTTATGTGTGTATATGTGTATATGTATATGTGTATGTGTGTATGTGTGTATGTATATGTGTATGTGTATATGTGTGTATGTATATGTGTATGTGTATATGTGTGTGTGTGTGTTTCTCTTAGACTGGGGAGCCCTGGGAAGTGGGGGCAGACCTGCCTGTGTGCTCAGGGGGCTTTGGGGGTGAGAGGTTGCCTCTGGACTGAACAGGGACCAACTGTTCTAAAGCCAGGTGGGTCTATCTTCCAAATCAGCCCAGAGTCACCCACCCCTCCCTGTCTGCAGCAGCAAACCCCACAAACCATGAGGCAGCCACATCTCCTGAGAGGCTCCCCGTCTAGTTACACCCCCTGCCACCCTGTTTGGGGCTGATACTTGGGTGTGAGAGAATGGTGGGGTTTGTGGGTGAAGACTTGGTACTGGGCCATTTCCCCATCCCCTTGAGAAAGGGTGGGGCCGGGAGATAACACAGTGGCCCTGGCACCCTCCCACACCGAAGACCTGAGCAGCACCCTGTCCTCAGACCCTGGCACTAAACTGCTGGTCTGGCTGGCTGAACATCCCCAGTGGGGCGTCTGTGTCACCTGAGCTTAATAAATGCACAAACAAATGAAGTTTTTAGAGGGTGGCCTCTCTGTGTCCGCCCAGTAGTAGGTAATGACTGCATTCCCTCTCTGGAGTCCCCTTCAGCTTCAGACTCAGCCTGCCCTGGAATGTTCTTGAGCACAGTTGCCTCTTAGCCGGGAAATCTGCATGATGGGCCCCTGTTTGCTTCTGTTTCTAGGAGCAACCACTTCAGATTTCTAGAGTGGGCGGTTTGCCGACATGAGTCATGCAGATATTACGTTCCTCTGAAGAACCAGCCAGCTCTTTTATCCAGGCCCCTGGCCTCATCCCCCAGCAGTGCGGGCGTGGGGGTAGGGTGGGGGGCGGAGGTGGGTAGGGGCAATGACCAACCCCTTGATCTCAAAACGCAGAGAGGCTGCCAAGTGACTTCCATCAGGATGCCCTCCAGTAGTCTCGGGGGCTGGGGTCATGACTCACCTTTGATCTGAGACCCTTCCAGGCTCTGCCCTCCTCTCCCCCGTGGAAGCTTTCCTGGAAGCCATTCCTTTCATAAATCACATTCTTCCAGTGCTTGCCTCAGCGCTGCCTCTGGAATCTGCATGAAGACTGTGCGTCTCTGCAGCAAGCAGCCGGCATTCTGCAGTCCTCAACTGTGTCACAGGCACCCCTGGCTGCTCTGGGATCTTCAGTTCACTGCAAGGTCGGGTTGTCGCCCAGAGGCCGAGCCCTGGGTCCCCTCCAGCACCACATCCCTGGATGTGTTCTGCCAATGACCTTGGCTTCTGGAATTCACCCCTGGGTGCATCCACATGGCAGACACCAGCTACCGCTGATCCAGACCAATGGCTTGCTGCATACTGACAAGGAGAGGGAGGTAGTGAAGGGGAATCTCCCTTCCTGGACCCTTGGAGCTGTAACTAAGAGCACAGACAGACCACACTGCCTTGTGCATGACAGAAACTTGTTTCTCGTAGTCCGGGAGACCGGAAGTCCAAAATCAAGGTGCTGGCAGATCAAGGGCGGTGGTGAGAGCTGCTTCCTGTCTTCTTGGGGTGCCCTTATGAGATGGGAGGGATGACAGTTGTTCTTGGGGGTCTCTTAGGTAAGGGCACCAACTTGCAATGCTCTAGCCTGATGATCCCATCACCTCCCAAAGGCCTCCCCGCCAAAGCCCACCCCACTAGGATCACATGTCAACACAGAACATTTTTATTTTGGTGGATTTCCCTCACTTTTGTTCATTTTATTTGGGGCCACATCTGGATGTGCTCTGCGGCTAGTCCTGGCTATGTGCTCAGAGGTCATTTCTGCTCGTGCCCAGGAATCCTGTTGGCTGTTGGGTTTTGGCATGTGCAAGGCAAGCACCTAAACCCTTATTCTAATTCTCAGTTCCCTCAACATATAACCTTTGTGCAACATAAAAATTCACTCTCCAACAGGCTGTCCTCTGAAATCCCTCTTTGGTCAAGTCCTTTTTGTTGAAATGCACTTGACTTAGTGTGCTAGGAGTTGCTTTGGACGAATTCATTTGTCCCCCTGAGTCCAATGTAACAGTTGTTTCGGGAGCTTAAAAAGACAAGAGAAGTCGGGGACAAATAGAAGCTTGGAGAGGGTCGCCTCACCAGGGCTGGGGTGACACCAGGGGACTCTAATCCAGGTCTGCATTCGGCCCAGATTTGCTGGGCTCTGCTGTAACAGAAAGTCTGTGGTAGAAAAGCCTCACACGTGCAGAAAGTTGATGGTGGTTGTCATGAGTGAGGGGAGAGAGGACAGGGGCGTAATTTAGTGAGAAGGAAACATTCTGGCAGTAGGCCAGCAAGCCTACTGAACACATAAAAGTGGTCAGTGTGCTCAATTTTATGTTATGTGTATTTTACCACTATAGCACTGCACTGTCGTCCTGTTGTTCATCGATTTGCTTGAGCGGGAACCAGTAATGTCTCCATTCGTTCCTGTCTCGAGCTAGTGTAGCCCAGTGGCATTTGCTTTCTCCAGGAATACGAAGTAAGACTTGTTGTTACTGTTTTTAGCATATCAAATATGCCATGGGAGCTTGCCAGGCTCTGCGTGCGGGTGGGATACTCTCGGTAGCTTTCCTGGCTCTCTGAGAGGGATGGAGGAATTGAACCCGGGTTGGTCATGTGCAAGGCAAACACCCTACCTGCTGTGCTATCACTTCAGCCCCACAGTTGATTTTTTTTATTGTGTTAGAGGGAAAGTTTGGACATACTCTGTGGGGTACAGGTGGGGTGTTTCTCACTTCTGCCTCTGAATTTGGAGAGACATAAGCGTGCTATGCCTATATCCAAACGTGATGTAACACCCACCTACTACCAGTGGAGTCCTCACGCCTGCCCTTTCTCTCTGGCACCACCACCCTGTTGTAGAGTCCGGGGCTGTTCTTTTTCTCTTCTTGAGCTTGGTTTCCTTGTATTCCACAAATGCACGAAATCAGTTATTTGTGTTTTCCTACATGATTCATTTTACTTGGCAGCATTGCCTCAAAGCCCATCCAGACAGTAAGACCACATTTTAATAACAAAGGGACCGTGACTCCACTGTGTGTCTATACCCACACCTCCTGTCCCCACTCATACATCCATGATCCCTAAGGTGGTTTCTGGGCCTCAGCTATGAAAAAGAGCACTGCAAGGAGCACAGATGTGCACACAGCTTTCGTTTGTTTGCTTTGAAGCCACACCAGATAGTGCTTAGTGGTTCACGTCCGGTGGTTCTCAGGGGTGCCTCATGGTATCAGGAATGGAACCCAGGCTTCCTGCACATAAAGCATACGCCCAGTCATTTTGGCCATCTCTTTGCGCCCTGCCCTCCTCCCCCACCATACACACACACACACACACACACACACACACACACACACACTTTTCTTTGGGGCTTTGTACATAGCCTTTTGAATTTGTATCTCCATCTTCTCACCCAGAGTGAGAAGGCCAGAAACATAGGGGTTCTGGTTTTAGGTTCTGGAGATCCCATCTGCACTCTTTTCCACAGTGACCCCCACCAACGCAGTAGGCCAACAACAGGGGTCTAGGTGCCTGACACTGACTTTTATTTTTCTTGCAAGTTCTTCAATGCAATGCAGAGTTGAGACCCTCACAGAGCAGTCAGCAGTTTTCTGGGTTGATATTTGCAGAGTGAGTCCCCCTGGCAACCTTCCCAATGGCCATGGAGGACGCAGCAGCAGGCAGGCAGACAGCACAAGGATCTGGAGCACCTGCCTCACTTGTTCCCAGGCTGAGGCCCTTCCTGACCTGTCTTCCACACCCCAATTCCCAACTCCCCCAGCACCCCAGCTCTGCCATAGTCCCAGTTCCTCCAGATGCCTATGCCTTCTAGAAGGCGAGCTTCCGCCCTCTCCAAAGAAGTGCTCATGCTCCCTGCAAGGACTCTCACTCAGTACTCGGCAACAAGCATTTTTGTTGATTTTTCCTGCACTCTTGGGCAGGCGGGTGTGTGAGGTGGAAAAGTAGGCCACGTGGGAAGGGACAGGGACAACATCTCCAAAGGACGGTATATTCATTCCTGACCAGCATGTTTTCCTTCTGTCCCAGCAGGACTTGTAGCTCAGAGCTTTGGGCGTCTGCCCCCTTTCACCCAATTAAGTGGGGAAGGGCGGGGGAAGCAGTTCCATTCACCAAATTCAACAGGCCTTGCTGGCATCATGCCCAGATGCTATGTGCCAGTCACGGGTCAGCAGTGGCACAGACCTTAGATGCTGGGGGACCAGGCAGAAGGGCACACAGTCAGTGGGGGAATCTCCCCAAACTGCTCAAACTCGGTGACTCAGACTGACAGGACATTCCATGAAGACCTGAAGTGTCTCATCGAGGTCCACTCCTGAAAACATGAGTTGGTTAGAAGTAGGCTCTGTTGTCCAGGTATCGATTCTTTCTGATTAACCCAGCAAACTGCTGACTGCTCTGTGAGGGTCTCAACCCTGCATTGTATTGAAGAACCTGCAATAAAAACAAAAGTCAGTATCAGGGACATAGACCCCTGTTGTTGGCCTACTAAGTTGATGGGGTCACTATGGAAAAATATGTGAAGGGGGTCTCCAGAACCTCAAACCAGACCTCCATTGAAAGTGGGGGACTCTCAACGGACAGGAGGGGCAATGAGAAGGGATGTCTCAGATTTCTGGACACTGAGCAAGTTCATTTTTCAGGCACTGCAAAGCTAGGAGAAGCTCCCATTTGCTGTTTTATCAATCCTCTACTGGACCCCACATTCTCCATGAGCATGGTCTAGAAGTTTTTGCCTGTGGGCAGCTTACCCTCTCTCCTCATATGCAGTGTTAAAGGATGCCATCCTAGAACTGACCCCCAACCCTTTGAACCCAAACCAAGAACAAAGATAAAGAACAAGGGGTCATCTTGGGTGGTTGGACACCGTGGGAGGAAATGGGTATGCTGTCAGTCCCATCCACCACCAGGGAGGCTAGGCCAGTGGGACTTTCAATGTGACTCCTGAGAATGCTGATCATGTGCCGATGTTGTTGAGAGACAGAAAGGGGGCAGGAGGGGAGAAGGGCTGGCCTCATAAGCTGAGGGTGGGGGTCTCAGTACTGCTGGACATCTGAATGGCTCAGGGTACGGACACACCAACATGGGAACTTCTTGTTCCCCAAAGCCTTGGAAGCAGCAGGGCAGCTGTGAGGTCATCTTGGATCCAGTCCAGAATCGGAGCCTAGAGAGGAGAGGAAGTCTCAGGTAGACTGAAGGTGTATGCTGAAAATATTGGTGCCGGGGCTGGAGAAATAGCACAGTGGGTAGGGTGTTTGTCTTGCACGCGGCCGCCCCGGGTTCTATTCCCAGCATCCCATATTGTCCCCTGAGTACCGCCAGGAGTAACTCCTGTGCATCTCAAGGTGTGACCCAAAAAGAAAAAAAAAAAAGGAAATATTGGTGCAGCCTGATGATGGAGGCCACACCCAGGGTATATCTGCTCTGCCAAGGAAGCTACAGGAGTGGGGCAGGCAGGCAAGGAGTTTATCCTGTGAGAAGGTCAGCCTGAAGTCCACCAGGCCCAGCAGCAGGATGGAGCTGGGAGCCCTGAAATATCAGGGCCTGTGTTTGCCTCCACTTTCCTGCTCTCTCTCTCTCCCTCGCATGCTCTGCATGGGAGGTAAATTTAGAGATATTCAAAGATGAAATGGAGGGGCTGGAGAGATAGCACAGCAGGTAGGGCGTTTGCCTTGCACGCAGCCAACCCGGGTTCGATTCCCAGCATCCCATATGGTTCCCTGAGCACCGCCAGGAGTAATTCCTGAGTGCGTGAGTCAGGAGTAACCCCTATGCATTGCTGGGTGTGACCCAAAAAGAAAAAAAAAGATGAAATGGATGAAATGGAGTTCTCCTCCCCATCTTGCTTCCCTCCCACCAAATAATGCCAGCTGAGGAAGGAAGGAAGACATCTGATGTCCAGACCCAGTCTGTGTTTGGGCCTTCGAGGGCTATGGCACACAGTAGGGGCTGAGCAGGTTCTGGGGTGTTCCCCTGGCTCCTACTGGATAAATGTAAAGTGACAGAGAGAGAAAAAGTTAAAGTTGCATCTTGACCACACTGCACATGCTCTGTAGGTGTACAGTGAGGTATTTTGTAGAGATTCATTTCAGCTCCAGTCTGTCCCGAGTAAACTGCTTCCAGCAAATATGATCCACTTGTTTGGCGGGCAACAAAGGAAGACCTTGGCAATGGCACAGCCTTTAGAAGCTCACCCCACCTCTCTCTCTCTCTCTCCCTTCCAGGCAATTAGGCCTTATCGGTCTTTATTTGAATGAAAGTACAATTCATATATTACAGGCAAGTGACAGGTCAGCCCAGGCTGAAAAATGCAACGTGTGATTTATTGAGACTGGTTTTCCCTGAGCACAAAAGAAAATAATAAATTAGCCATAAATTTAGAGAGAAAGTGCAGGGGGAAACTATCGAAATGTCAACGTGAGCAGTCTGAGAAAAGGCCAGCTCCCAAGAGCCCACAAGTTGAAAATGTTATTTCCGGTAGAGCTCTATCTGAAATCCTGTGAGCGCAAGAAATGCCTCTACAAGGATGGCTGCCTCTCGTTCTTTTAAGGGCGAGAGCAAGCCACCAGAGCTGGGAAGGGCTAGCACCCAGCTAGTAGTCAGCAGGGAAATGAATAGATCTGACTGTGGTCCCTGTATACCACTTTCTAGGGGCCTTGGTGACAAGACCCATTTCGAGGTTCCTTGCTTCCCCTTCAGGACCAGGCCAGTATAATGACAGTATCTTGGTCAACTCACATTGATAAGCAACTCATATGTGTCCCTCTTGATAATAGTGCAAATGAATACAAATGCCTGGGGCAGGGGGACTCACATGGGCTCAGGCAAATGTATCTTAGTTTTTCCCAACATAAGCCAATATTATGGTAGGACTGGCCTTGGGGCATCATTATGATTGCAAGATCCTCTTCAGCAACAGTTCCATCATGAAACTTGGGGAGATATTTATGACTTACAGAACCTGAAAATGACACAGCAGACCCGGTTCAGAGTGAGGTCTCGAAGAGACAAAGAGAATAAAAGGTAGAGAGCACACGTGGGTTGAGTCCTGCTCTTCTGGAGCCCCGAGTGAAGATGTAAGGTATCATGAATTACTCTTTATTGGTGCATTCGACCCATCAGACTGGGAACTTGCAGAGACAACAAAGTAGAAAGATCAATTCCAGTTGACCTAAAATATCCAAGATCTATGAAACCAAGCTGTCTCTGAGAGAAGGGAGGCAGCTTGACTCTCCATGCCCATAAATTCGGTTGGCCCTGGGCACTGAGCTGGACTCAGGCTCTTATGTGACAAGAAAGCTAAGTCTAGTCTGTGATCTTATAGTAGAGCAACTCATATTGATTTCTCTCTCTTCTGGAGGCTGGGACATCGTAGACCAGAATGCTAGCAAGTCTGATGGGTGGTGTGTACCGGCACTCCTCCGAGCTGGCAGATGGCTACTCTGCACCTTATATTGGACAGAGGAAGCTCTGAGGGTCTCTTCCCTTTCTTATCAGAACACTGGTCCTTCCCTGGTGAGTCCATTTTCATGATCTCAACTAAACCAAGCTTCCTCCCAAAGGCTGCACCTCCTTATGCCACCACATTGGAGGTCAGGATTTCAACCTGTGGATTTGAGGGGCATGTGCATATTATTTCTACTACCAGGGAAGTATCCTGAGTGGGGAACAGGCATCAGAGCCTGTCCCACAGTCTCTGCCCCATTTCTCCTTGTCACCATCCTGTTGTGAATATAGGTGGTGAAGAGTCTGTCTTAAAAGTCCCTTCCTTCTACAAGCTCCAGGATTCCAGGAAGAAGTGGGAAGAAAATAGAAGGGAACAGTGTCAGGATCATTGAGAGCCTTGATAGGTGAGCCCTGGGGTTGGGGTAAGTTTGTCTTCTCATGAACCTTGTTCCAAAAAAGAATTAAAGGTGACTTGCAAAGATAAAGTGTTAGATGTTGGTAAGAGAGATGAAGGAAAAGGGTCAGACAAAACCTAGAGCCAAGTCCTAAAATAGAAGGTAAACTCCATTTATTCTGCTTAAGCAGGAACGGAGCCAGGTTTTCTGGGAAGCCGGTGAGGTATTCTGAGCCTTCTCTTTTCAAAGAAGAGTTAGGCAGTGTTGCTTTCGATTTAGGGGCTTGCATCTTGATGAGTCTGTTCTGTTTGGGTTTTTGTTTCGGTCCCCGACCTTAAATCTCCATTTCAATAAGAGAGAGAGAGAGAGAGAAAAAAAGAGCTCCATCACAGCCCATTGACAGTTTTCTTGTAAACCTTCTTCCTCTAGGGATCTTTCTCAGGGTGAGGAACTTGGCAGATCTGGAGGGTAGCAGAGGAAGTCAAAGGTTAAGAAAGAATTGGACAGTCTGTACAATACAGGAACTCAGAAAAGAAAATTCTGGAAGGAACATCCATTTTTGCTCTAGCATTTAGAGGGCTCAGGTTTAATTATCTTCTGAAAGAGAATAAGACTAGGAAGACAGTCTCTGCACAGCTAAAGCTCCCTCAATAAAACAGGATTACCTGGTAATTGACTTGACTTTTGCTCTGTCTGTGTGGGCACAGAGTGTTTATTCAACGCGGTGATATTTTTATTTGATAGAACAAAGCTATCTTTTCTCTCAATCCCAAGGCTTGTTTGCCAAGATTATCTTTATTTAAATGCTCCCTACTAATAAGCAATTCTCTGTGGTCTCATGGAGAATATTCATTTTTAATTTCCAGAATTAAAACAAAAAAATCCATAATCAAATAAAAGGACTGGTTCTGTTGCGCAAAGCATGCTATAAATACTGCCTAATGAGTTCTCGTTTGCAAAGGGTGGGCCAAGTACCGTTTCTTCACCAAGGATGAAAGGATCTTCTGTATCCTGACGCTTCTACTTTGGTAGCACTCTAGCACTGTCCTGTAGTATTGTCCTCCTGTTGTTCATCGATTTGTTCGAGCGGGCACCAGTGATGTCTCCATTGTGAGACTTGTTGTTACTGTTTTTGGCATATCAAATATGCCATGGGGAGCTTGCCAGGCTCTGTTGTGTGGGCAGGATAATCTCGGTAGCTTGCCGGGCTCTCTGAGAGGGATGGAAGAATCAAACCTGGGTCAGCCACATACAAGGCAAACGCCCTACCCGTGGTGCTATCACTCCAGCCCTACTTTGGTATCTTCTTAAGTCCTCCCCAATCTTCCCTCAAAGCACTCTTGCCACCATTTCATCCTCCTTGATGGTGCCTTTCTCCCCCAAAGCCTCTATTCCTCTCGGAAAGAAAGGCAAGCTACCGAAAGTATTCCGCCTGCACGGAAGAGCCTGGTAAGCTATCCGTTGTGTATTTGATATGCCAAAACCAGTAACTACAACTGGTCTCATTCACCTGACCCTGAAGGCTTCACCGGCACGAATCTCACCATGCCGTTTTCGACACTGGAGAAGAATTGTTCCTCGGAACATGCGATAAAAGAGGTGTCGGAGGCATCGGTGTCCTTGTCAACAATCAGATGGGCTGGTCACGTAATGAGATTTAAAGACGACCGCTGGACTAGAGCTGTTACCGACTGGATTCCACGGGATGTCAAAAAACCGTGTGGCCGCCCACCTACCAGATGGTCAGACTTCTTCGTCAAGATCATGAATGATCGGTTTGAGGATCTTCATGTTCCCAGAGCGAACAGATGCCATTGGGCTACACTAGCACACGACAGGGACAAATGGAGATGTTACTGGCGCCCGCTCGAGCAAACTGATGACTAACGGGAAGTTAAGTGATTAAGTGATAAGTGATGGTGCCTTAGAGCCTGTTGTGGACCCTTCCCTGTTACACAGGCATCAGGGCTGGGTGGGTTTTTGAGGAAGTGACAGAGAATGAAGGCCCCTTCCTGCTCACTTCTGAGCAGCCCTCACCCTGTGGTTGACTGGGGCCCTTGACCAATGAGTCTCCTCCCTATTTTCTGACCTCTAAGAATTCAGGAATAAGTGGGGACCACTTGAAAGATATAAGATCCTGGGACTCTGGGAAGGAGTATTGTGAGGTCCTGAATTGAGTCTCCCACCAAACCCTCTCAATTTGTATGCTCAAACCTAAGTGCCTCAGAATGTGACTGTGTTTGAAGAAAGGATCTTCCTAGAGGAAAGCGGGAGAGAATGAGGGTGTTGGGTCCTCACCCACCCGATGGGTGTCTATGGAAGGGTAGGGTACAGAGAGAGGCAGCAAGGATGTACATCCAAAGGGGAATGAGGGATGAGCCAGGTGGTAGCCAAGCAGAGATTCAGGGGGGACCTGACTTACAGACACCTTGACAGCTGGTTTCCAGACTCCAGGGCAGCGAGAAAGCAAACTTGAGCTGCCATTTTGTTATGGTGGCCGAGCGGGCTCATACAGCACTCCTCCCTCAGGTTTCCTCAGCAGATCCTCCCAGGTCACTCTTCCTCTCACCCTCCCACGGTTCTTTCCTGGGCCTCCCATTTGAAAGTTAAACCCAAGTTTTAAGATTTTTTTTAAAATTGATTATTTTCTTCTCTCTTGTTCTTCAGTGAACCATTAACGACATCTTTATAGAGCAGACTCTCTCTCTGCTCCCCAAGCCAGGAAACTGCCCAGTTCTTTCCCATAAAGCCAGTCATACTTCAGTGTTTAGAAAAGGGCTATGAATCTTTCATGAAAAGTCATCATTATTCCAACTGTTAGTCATAGAATGATTAAAGAATTTGGAAAATAGAAGCTAAAATATGGCCATGAAATTAAAGATTATCTATGACTGCCACGATGTGAGAATTGCTGTTGATTAAAATCTTTTCCATCAAATTAAAAAGAAACATCAGAAACACCTTTATAAGTAGTCAAATAGATTTTCAAAAAAAAGATAACAAGAGCCACATGGAGTAGCCCAGGCCTTAGGGTGCAGTGCTCAGGTTCTATTGTGCTGGGTCATGTGGTTGTGGGGATCGAAGGGGTACTCACACATGTCAGGCACTTTCTCTACCATCTGGAGCCATATCGCTGGTCCCTAAAGTAGCTTCATTTGGGGGAGCCATATTTTATGCTATAATATCATCCTATTGGATGGACTTATTTTATCATTCACCTGTTATCGAACATTTAACTTTTTCAAGTAATTGGGCTCCTTAACACTCCATCTGAATCTTTGCCCAAGTTTTGGACTATTTCCTCATGATGAATTCCAAGAAGGGAACAGGAAAATACCTTGCAGTTCCATGTAGATAGCACCAAACTGCTACTCTGAGGTAATGGCACAAACTACATGTGTTTTTACTACAAATCGATCAGATTCATGATACTGGTCCTTCTACTGCTTAGGTTCAATAATTCCAAAGAAGAACACTTGTGATAAGACAGTCAGCAAACCTCTGTATAATGTTGGAAGATAGACAACGAAAGGTTTCGTTTAGGGCATTTCTTCTTATGTCATGTGTCACAACTAAGGAACAGCCCTGATGAAGTTTTCTTTTTTTGGTGAAGCCTATTATTTTAATTCTAGAACAAAAAACTTAGAAATTTTAGAAACCACTTGCCTACTTTAGAGATGACAAAATTGAAACCCAGGATAGAGGTTTCCTTTAAGATTATGGAGCCAAGAAATCCAAGACCTGGAGCCAGCCTTCTGGTTTCCAGGTTCTAGGCAGAGAAATTCATGAGACTCGAGGGATGCGGAATGTGGACTGTGCCCAAGGTATTGCCCAGCAGGAGGTTCTGATTTCTACTTAGCCCTTAGCCTTTCCCCATCAGCCATGTTCCCTGTTTGGCACTGTTCAGCTGCTTTCCAAGCACCCCAATATGAATAGGTTCACTGGGAGGAGAGTGACTTTGCAAAGAGGATTCTGAAATTATGAGTCATTCAAAATATGAGGCACAGTGAAAAGACGAAGAGGGTCTGAGAGGATGATGGCCTACAGGTGGCTTAGAGAGAAAAATGAAAGCTCGGTTCTTTTTGGAGCCTTTCACTGACTAATGAAAGCTCTAGACTGGCTTCCTTTCCCAGGACTTTCTAAATGACTAACTAGCAACAAGGACTCCTATTGCTTATCTTAGCAAACTGGGGAAATGGACTTGATATTCAAGAACGAGATTGAGGCCAAGAGCTGGATTTCCTTGTTTGAATTTAGAAAAGCAGAATTCTTGGCTAGAATAATAGTACTGTGGATAAGGTGTTTGCCTTGCACACAATCAAAAAGGGTTTGATCCCTGGCATCCCCTATGGTCCCTGTGCACCACCAAGAGTAATTCTTGAGTGCAGAGCCAGGAGTAACCCCGGAGCATCATCAGGTGTGACACTCCCACCCCCTACTCAAAAAAAAAAAAAAAGAAAGAAAGAAAGAAAGAAAGAAAGAAAGAAAGAAAGAAAGAAAAAGAATTCTAAGAAACAAACTGGGCTGGGTTAACATACTCAAGTAGACTGGCAAACAATGAACTGAGCTGATGTAAAAATCCCTACAGAACATGTTTGACACAGTAAAATGCCATTATAACAATTATTTTTTTTAAATGTAGGATAACTGCCCCTCTCAGAGAGTCCAGCAAGCTACCGAGAGTATCTCACCGGCATGGCAAAGCTTGGCAAGCTACCCGTGATGTATTCAGTATGCCAAACACAGTAACAAGTGTCACAATGGAGATGTTACTGGGCCCGCTCAAGAAAATCGATGAACAACGGGAGGACAGTGACAGTGACAGTGACAGGATTACTGCTATTATTCAGCCAGTAATTAAGTTGACTGAAACAGGCATGAACTCCACATTACCTTAAATTTTTTTTTTGTTATTGAATATGTGAGATAGACCGTTACAAAGCTGTTTGTGATTGGGTTTCAGTCATACAATGATCCAACACCCATCCTTCCACCAGTGTACATTTCCCACCACAGTGTCCCCCATTTCCTTCCCACCATCCCTCTCCACCCCCAGCCTCCCTCTATTTTTGTGCATTATCGTTTGAAATGCAGATACTAAGAGGTCATTGTGTTTGTTCGTGGCATTCAGTATTTTTAATTGGGATGGTAAGGCTGGAGTAGCTTTTGAACTGGGTAGCAGCTTTGGGGTGTGGCTGTGATTGCCGAGGCTTCCAGAAGTACAGAGAGGTGGGACGAGGTATCCCATCCCAAACCTGAGAAAGCCTGGGGATTTCAGTCACAAAACCCACATACCCAAATTTTCAGCAGATTTTATCTCAGTGAGGTGGAGTTGGGCTGGGAGCATGGTGGTGATTGTGGATTGTGGAAACAAGAGGCTGCCAGGGTCTCTGCTTGGGCAGGCATCAGGCTGACCCATACACTCCAATTTACCCTGGTTTGTTCAGCCTTACATGAATCCTAGATTAACTGTGGCTTTTGATCTCTTTCAACATTTATTTATGGGTCTCTAAAGCAAGGTCAAAAAATGAGAAATGAGCTTGTACAGTTGAGTTGGAGGTGGTTTGTGGGCATGGCTGCCACATACCTGACTTTTGGCCATTTAATTTCTCAGGAAATTTGGTCCTGAGTTTTTTGGGTCCAACCAGAGGCACACAGGCAATTTAGGGGTATCAGGAAGCCTGAAGGCAGCCTTGATTGTTAATGAACTTGCCCCACAGGTACAGATTGACCTGCTGGTGGCACTGTACCCCCCAGGTTTTTTTTGAAGTGGACAAGTATGCTGAGAACTCCAAGGGGCTGCTGGGGGAAGATCCTTGGCACAGGGTTCCTTGGACCAGAGTTTAATAAACCTTTCTTACTTGCATGGAGTTCATGCCTAATTAAATCAGCTTAATCAATGGCTGAACAAATAGCAGTGCTCCTACATTATTAAAAAAAAAGGAATATTCTAAATGAACTATTTAAAATCTATGACCTTTTATTTTTAACCTTTGAAAGACTTACAGTAACAGGTACATCAAATATTATAATTAGATCAAAATGAACTAAATTGCTTTATTTCTGAGCTGGACATGAATTTGACATATTAATATTATGTGTATTCAGTTCTGTATCTGTTTTGGGAGAATTTTCATGAAGAAAAAGAAAATTTCTTTTCTTTTTTTTTTTCAATCAGAATAAAAAAACAAAAATCCTTTCCTACTTGCAATCCTTTTTGACCTGAGAAATGGACATAGAGGAGTGCAGCCAGCACAACTGGGGGGTAATTAAGCAGTTGATTCTAAATTAATTGACTTTGAATATGTTTTTGGTCATTGCCTGTTCAAAAATCAATTTCCACATTCAATTAGGGACCCCATGGGGCTGTGCCCCATAGTTTAAGAAACTAGGGTTTCGGTACCAAGCCTGGTTACCAGTCTGGTCAATAGGCCCAGAGCTTGCCAGAAAATTGAAAGTTCTTTAGATTCCTTCCAACTTCTGCAGCCCAGCCAGATGGGGTCTTTGTTTTTGGTTTTGTGTCTTTTTGTGGAGGGGAGGGCATGCCTACGTGGTGCTCAGAAGTTCCAGCACTCCAGACCCCCAGGATTCTTTACTTACCAACTGCAAAGGCCTGAGGATGCTCAGAGAAAGCCTTTTGGAAGGAACCAGAGGGATTAACTAGGCCCAGCACAAATCCAGGAGCCCTGTATTATAGTTTGGTGGTTCCATTTGGGGTCTCACTCTCACCCAAATACCAGAGAATCTCAGCTCTCACCAACTACCCTCTATGCCTGCCTCAAGGATCCAGAGGACCTTGATCATGTGGGGCTTTTCCTGGGTGCAGATGCAGGAGAAGCCAGTCGAGTGTTTGTGGAACATTTCCTGAGCGCGATCTGAGAAAGGAGTACAAAACACTTGACAAGGGTGAGCTCAACAAACAGATGGCTGACAGGAGAGTCCAAATTCCCATTTTCCAACTGAACACCTCAAATCACAGGAACGCAAATGGCAAGATCTCTAGGTTCTGCGGGAATTTCGCCGAACAAATATTGACTGAAGTTGGTGGGTCTTATCAATGTTTTGATTATCCGGAAGCAGAACTGGCCGGAGTGGGAGGGTTGGATTGTGGGGAGCTGGGCTACACCCTGGGTGCTACTCTGATCCAGTCTGGCGTCTTCTGACGACGCTTTTTAAACTCAGTGCCCTTCAATTTGCTTATCTGCCAGAGACAAAAAGGATCGCCAAGGTCCTTCTTAGTTCTAAAATTGCATGTTTTTCGGCATGAATGGGGGCTCCTTGGCCCAAATTCTTTGAGGTTAATTTGGACTCAAAATCATTTTTAGAATGGGAGACAGATCTGCTCCCTTTGATGAAAACTGTGTGTCGGTGTGTGTGTCGGCGGGGGAGGGAAGCAGAACTTGATCTGCTTTGTTAATGTTCAACTGCAGTTCTCTGTGTTGTGGTAGTTTAGCCCTATGCCCGTTGTTGTACAACAGATGAGTGAAACTTTGTAGTCTGCAATATGGAAACTCCAGAGACACTGAAAGACAAATCCCCTCACCCTGTCTTCCTGGCCAGGTGGTTTCGGGCTCAGCCTGGTGATGCAGCAACTCAGTGCCATGGGCCACCGTGACCACACCTGGGAGAGCTCAGAGGAACCATGCAGTGGAGGGGATCAAACTTGAGGCCTTGCACATGCAAGACATGCACTCCAACCCTTTTAGCTATCTTCCCAGCCCCTGATTCTAATATCACACTTTTTTCAATATGCTGCATAACTGACATTCCCAACAATGATGCAGAAAGGTACCTCCCTGCCCCCAACACCCCTCACCCTAACACCCACCAATGATGCAGAAAGGTACCTTTCCCCCTCCCCAACAACCCCTCACCCTAACATCGCGCACTCTCCTCCCATGTCTTTGCCAATACTTCTTTCTTTCTTTCTTTTTTGTTTTGTTTCTTGAGCCCACACCACACAGTACTTACTGTGGCTTAGTCCTGGGTCTGTACTCAGGGATTAGTCCTGGTGGAGCTCAAGTTGGCTATGTGCAAGGCAAGCGTCCTACCTGCTGTACTCTCCCCAGCTCCTTCTTTCTTTCTTTCTTTCTTTCTTTCTTTCTTTCTTTCTTTCTTTCTTTCTTTCTTTTTTATCTCTCTTTCTCTTTCTTTCTTTCCTTTCTTTCTTTCTTTCCTTTCTTTCTTTTTTCTTTTTCTTTCTCTCTTTCTTTCTTTCCCTCTTTCTTTCTTTCCTTTCTTTTTTCTTTCTCTCTCTCTTTCTCTTTCTTTCTTTCTTTCTTTCTTTCTTCCTTTTTTCCCTTTCTTTTTTCTTTCTTTCTCTCTCTCTTTCTCTCTCTTTCTTTCTTCCTTTTTTCCCTTTCTTTTTTCTTTCTTTCTCTCTCTTTCTCTTTCTTTCTTTCTTTCTTTCTTTCTTTCTTTCTCTCTCTCTCTCTTTATATAAATAATAGTTGTTCGAATTCATATAATGTAACATCTCATTGTGGTTCTGGTTGCAGTTTCCCTGATAATTTGTGTGATGGTAAACCTTTTTTTTCAGGAACCTGCTAGCCATTTGTATATCTTTTCTGGAAAATAAAATTTAAGATCCTCACCCATCTGGGGTTGGAGAGATAGTACGCTGGATAAGGTGCTGGCCTTGCACACAACTGACCCAGGTTCAATCGCTGGCATTGCGGCATAGTTCCCTGAGCTGACCAGGGGTAATTCCTGAGCAAAACCAGATGTGGCCCAAAGCAAAGACAAAAACACAGAACAAATCAAATGAGAATCTTTGCACACTTTAAAATCAGATTTCTTATTTATTTTTGAGAGTGAATTATATGGGTTCTTTATGTATTTTGGATATTAATCCCTATCAGATGAGTGATTTGCAAAGAATTACTCCCTTTCAGCAAGCTGCCTTTTAATTTTGTTGGTGAGTTCCTCCACTGTGAAAATCTTTTCAGTTGGCGGAGGTCTACTTATCTTTTGCTTTTGATGTCAAATAAACAAAGCAAAACAAAACCCCTTTACAAGCGTGATATAAAGAAACTTACTACCCATGTTTCTTCCTTGGATGCTCATGGGTTTTATAGGTTTCATAGGTCTTATGTTTAAGTCTTTAATCTGTTTTGGTTTAATGCTTTGTGTTCCACTCTTTTGCATGCGGTCATCCTGTTTCCCCATTTGTTAAGAACACTGTCCTTTCCACCGTTGTATGTTATTATTATTATTATTAAAGGCCCGAGGTAAAGGCCCTCCCGCTGATCGTTGATTTGCTCGAGCGGGCCCAGTAACGTCTCCATTGGAGACTTTGTTGTTACTGTGTTTGGCATATCGAATACTCTCGGTAGCTTGCTTATTATTATTATTATTATTATTATTTATAATAGGTTAATTGACCATATATGTGAGTTTATTTATAGACACTCTACACTGTTTCATTACTATATGTTTTGATTACTATAGTTTTGTAACATATTTTTGAAATCAGAGACAGTGATATCTCCACTTCTCCATTTGTTTTGTCTACATAGGGTCATTTGTAGTTCCTAACAAAATTTAGGGTTGCTCTATATCTGTGAGGAAAAAATTGCCATTGCATTTCTTTTTGGGAAATTCATTGTGAATTCCTTCGGGTATAATGGACATTTTAACAATATTAATTCTTCCAATTTATGCTTTTTGGGGCAATATCTGGCTGAGCTCAGGGCTTGTTCCTGACTCTGTACTCAGGAATTACTTCTGGGAGTGTTCAGTGGACTTTATGTGATGCCAGGGATTGAACCTGAGTTGACCTCATGCAAAGCAAGTGTCTGAACCCCTATAGTATCTCTCTAGCCTCCAAATTCTTCCAATCTATAGACAAAATTTATTTTCATTTATTTGAATCTTCAGTTTCTTTCAGAGTCATAGTTTTCAATGCACATGTCTTTATCATCTTGATTAAATTTATTCCTAGGTATTATAATCTTTTGAATGTAATTATGAATGGTCTTATTTTCTTGATTTCTCTTTTATTAGCTTCTCAGTGTATAGATGTGAGACATACTTTGCATATCATTTTAGAAATCTTACAACTTTATTGATTTAGTTTTTTGGCTTGATTCAAATTTTTTTGTAGACTTTTCATGTGATTTTGTCAGGAGGTGCACATTTCTTTTTCTTATTTTATTTATTTTTTTTAATTTATTTTTTTATTAGTGAAACACCATGAGGTACAGTTATAGACTTACAAATTTTTGTGCTTGGGTTTCAGTTATACAATGATAAAGTACCCATCCCTCCACCGGTGCCCATCCTCCACCACCACGGATCCCAGCATCCCTCCCACCCCCCATTCCCCTCATCCCACCCTGCCTCTGTGGCAGGGCATTCCCTTTTGTTCTCTCTTTCTCTCTCTCTCTCTCTCTCTCTCTCTCTCTCTCTCTCTCTCTCTCTCTCCTTTTGGGTCCTGTGGTTTGCAAGAGAGGCATTGAGTGTTTGGTCTATAGTCTACTTTCAGCATGCTTCTCCCACCCTGGGAGGATCCTCCAAATACCCTTTATTTGGTGCTCTCTTCTCTATCTGAGCTTTCTTTTCCCCCTAGCACGTGCACATTTTATTGCATTATGCCAGGGGGCAATGCCAAGGAACACTCTGGGGTGTGAGGGGATGGGATGAATGGGAACAGGAAAAGGGACACAGCACGATTATTGTCATCTCTGATAACAGATATTTCAGGACATGAGCAGGGGTGTGCGAGGTTTTTATTTTTCTTCCACTTGACAGGCCACAGGATAGAATTCCTCTGTCCCTCTCCCATGGTGCTCCTTGATTGTGCTGGGAGCCATTAGCTCATAGCGTGTGTGTGTGTGTGTGTGTGTGTGTGTGTGAGAGAGAGAGAGAGAGAGAGAGAGAGAGAGGTATCCTGGTTATCTTGCTGCCTTGTCATTGTGCTAATTTATCATCAGTAGCAGAGGTCTGGGTTTAGCTGGGATGCTGCGGACCAAGTTGCCTGTGCATCAGGCTGGCAGGTTTGGCAGAGGAAGCACTGTGTGAGGGGAGGGCTTGGGGGATGGGAGGGAGGAGGGGCGTTCTGCAGTGGCGCAGCTGAGATTTGCTGGATTTGTGCTTAGCTTGGCAGAGTTTATGAGATGCAAGGTATCTTCTTCTATGTGGACAAAGAGTTCATCCTGTGAATTAAGTCCATGATCTATATAGATTATTCATCAAAAGAACACGTATCAAATTGGCTGCTACTGTCGCACTGATCTATTTATTAATTTATCTATTTATTTATTTTTATTGAATCACTGTGAGATACAGTTACAAGCTTTCATGTTTGAGTTTCAATCATATAATGATCTAACACCATCCCTCCACCAGTGCACATTCCCCACCCCCAATGTCCCCAGCATACCCTCCCCCGCCCCGTTTCCCACCCTCCCCCTGCCTCCATGGCAGACAATTTCCTCCATACTCTCTCTCTACTTTGGGGCATTATGGTTTGCAATACAGATACTGAGAGGCTATCACGTTTGGTCCTTTATCTACTTTCAGCACACATCTCCCATCCCGACCAATTCTGATCTTGTAGTGGAAGTGCTTTGTTCACTGGGACCAGGTACTAGTAAGTTACAGTTTGATGTCTGCTGAGCTCTCAAACTGGAAGGGACACCTGAGATGATCTAAATCTACTCCTTTGGCATACAGGTAAGTAAAGGCACCAAGAATCCTTTCCATTCTGCCCAGACCTACATCACCCTCATCCTCTCACACCCAGGTGACCCAAGGGCTCTACTCTTCAGTTCTTTTCCTACTTGCCTCTATGCTGTCTTCTTAAATACAAACCTGCCTGCCCAGTAAGAGAGCTCCAGGGGGTGTGTCCACCCATTGCTCCATCCATTCTTCCATCTACCCATTCATGCACCCTCCCATGTTTATTTAGCAAACTGCCATGAGAATGCTACTTTGCAATATGCAACATACCAGTGGAGCTTATTGGGACAGCACTCTAGCTATCAAGTAACAGTCTAATTAAGAGAGAGGAAAGTTTGCATGTAATGACTAGACCTCCAATTAGACTCTCAAGGAAGTACAAACTAACTTTCTATCTAGCAAAGTGTTGAAAGAAATGGAAAGGAAAAAAAAAAGTCCTACTAGAGGATGTGATTAGGTTATAAGTAGGTCTTGTTTATTGACCTGTGTCATCTGAACAGTTAGTGGAATCACACGGCCTGAATTCTAGAGATCTGGCCATAATCCATTTTATTCTCTTTTTCAGTTGATGGATTCACATTCTAGGTCAGGAAAAGCCACACGTCCTGCAGTCATGATGCCTCATATCAAATCCATCTTCTTGACCACCTTCTTGCTTCACCTCAGACAGATTCATTCTCTGGGCTTCAGTCTTATTACAATATATCCACTACTCATTTTAGCAGCAACATCCTCATCAGTCTTTGGAGATTTGTTCTTGGCTGGGCACTGCCTACATGATACCAGGGAGTCCCTACATGTACATTTACATTTATATGAGATAAAGAAAGCACAAATATCAAGAAACAAACCTAATAGAACACTGGGTACTTATTGCACTTGGAACAGACCCTGGGCCAGGGGTGGGGAGTGTGTGTGTGTGTGTGTGTGTGTGTGTGTGTGTGTGTGTGTGTGTATGTGTGTGTTGGGGGTGGGGAGGGGTTGAGGAATAACCCGAGAGAAGATCCAGGGAAGTGGCTTTGAGAGATTCTTGGAACCACCTTTTCACTTAGGCTGGGGTCCTAGAGACCTAGGAAAATAGGCAGGAAGGGTCATTAACACCTTTCCACTTAATTGCAGAGGGAAAGGGGTTCCTGTCTGTGTCCAGAATAGGTCAGCAGTGCTCTTGGAAGCACGTGAGCAGCTTTCTCCATGTGTGGGGACAAATGGCTCCCCACGAGGCAAATGTTCATTCAACACTGCATGAACTCAACCAGACATGTGGGAGGATGTCAGGGCATGGCCTCGAGGCATCTGGCCTTCACCCGAGCCGGTAACTGTGCCCCTAGCCCTGTGCTCGCCCAGCTGTCTTCCTGGTGTTCCGACTCCGCTTGTCAAGATCATTTTACAAGATTAGGTAATAGGCACAGGCTGGGTTATATAACATGCACATGGTCAGTGGACATGTATAGAATAGATGTGTTAGGAGGTAGATGTGCCCTTGAACAGAGCTTACTTTGTTCATCCAAAGCTCGAGTCTATTCCAAACCCGGGCAAGGCTGACCGCCAAGGTCAGAGCACTCTGCAGTGCAGCCGCCCCCAGGAAGGACGAGCAGGTGCTTTTCCCTGCTTGGGCACGGGGCTTCTTCCAATCAGCCTCTTGGATGGAAAAGCTTCTCCCTAAGCCAAGTAATCAACATAATGAATGGGCGCTTCCTGTGGCAAGGAACCCAACGGCCTGGAGCGTGCTATTAGGGGAGGACGGTGAGGGAAACTCAGTCTGTTGACCTCTAGCTTTCATGGCTGTGGGACTTTACCCTCGCGATGGGCCTGTGTTCTCTGTGCCCTCAATCTCGATTCTGGATTGGAGCAAAAAAAAGGCCTTGGATTGGACCAGAGATTGTCAGTGACCTTTTGTAGATTAGACATCGGGTTTAGGCTGCTTGGCCATTGCCCTCTCATGCTCCACTTTATCAAGTGATAGAGTTACCCTGTCTTGGGTCTTCCAGGCCTTCTTTGCATGAAGTTTCCCTTTCTTTATTGTGGGGATCTCTCTTGCAGTACTCAGGAGGCTCCAGGGGCCTTGTCCAGGGACTCATCATGAGGGTTGAGGACATGGTGCTGTCAATCATGATCACTTTTTTTTTTTTTTTTGCTTTTTGGGTTACACCCAGTGATGTCCAGGGGTTATTCCTGACTTTGCACTCAGGAATTACTCCTGGCAGTGCTCGGGGGACCATGTGGGATGCAGGGAATCGAATCTGGCGGCCGCATGCAAGGCAAATGCTCTACCTGCTGTGCTATCACCCCAACCTCCAATCATGATCTCTTAATCACAAAATATTTAAAGAAGATACAAAATAGAGAAATATATATATATATACACACATATAAATTTCATGTTATTTTACAGACAGATATTCAATTTAAATTCAATTTTTCTACTTTTGAATTATACTGTTCGTGGGCTTGGTCTTGGAGATAATTATTTGTAAGACTACACTAGATCAACAGTTTTGCTATTTATATTCTCTTTGGTCTCTATATTTTCTGTTGCTCACTCCCTGTAGACTTTAATATGGCCCAAATATTTTTTAGCATTCCATTTTAGTAGTAGCTTGACTTTTTATTTCTAGAGGTGTAGCAATTGCTATAGGGAATACATGATATATTCTTAACTATCTGCCTTCCATTGAAAGTGTTTACAAATAGCTATTGTGGCCAGAGAGATAGTACAATGGGTTGGGCTCTTGCTTGCCTTACATGTGCTTGCATGTGGATCCAGGTTCCATTGCTGGAACCCATATGTTTCCCCCCAGTACCACCAGGCATGAACCCTGAGTCCTGATCCAGGAGTAAGCCCTGCATTCAGGTGGGCGTTGTCCCTCCCAAAGAGAAAAGAAGTCTATTGAGGTGCAATTGGAGTATAATAAACTCCACAGTGAAGAAATAAGCAGCACCATGACAAGAGTAATATAATAAACCAACACTGGAAGTTGCCTTGTAGCTTCAGAAACCAACCCTGAAGGCCCTGCATCGGGGCACATGTGCCTCGTGTCTCTGAGAGGGCAGGGTGGGGCTTCCTCCATCAATCATGCACTGCTAGTGATACTCAGCCTCCGGGCTCAAGTGGACAGGTCAGTGCTTGGGCCCCGAGTTGTGAGGCTGTGGGGTTTCAGTGTTGCAAGAGACCACCAGGATCATATCCAGCAGTTCTGAGGGTGCTGACACCAGGGTTGAACTAGGGCTCAGTCTCTCCACCCCCACTCCCACACTGTCTTTAGCAGAGCCCAGCTTAATATATTTATTGTTAGGGCTTTTGATTTATTAATGAGAATCTTGACCATCTGTGGATCGTTCGCCCCTCTTTCTGTGGTGCAGAAAGCTATTAGAACATCAATGGGTTCACTGTACTCCTTAAAGTCAGGGTGACCAGGGGGGAAAAAGACTGGGGGTGCTTCTCCTGCCAAATCTATTTAAATACGATCATGGATCTGTCACCAAAGCTGTGGACGCTGATGACATGGCAGAGTCTTTATTGTAGTGGGAGATGTTTGAGGGGAAATTGAAAAAACTAAACAAAACAAAACTTTTTGTTGTTAACCGAAAAGGAACATTAGGAAAACCCAAGGACTAAATGAAGCTGTAGGTTCAGTATTGTTCAAGGATAATACAAACCAATTTCCTCCCTCCCTCCTTCCTTCCTTCCCTCCCTCCCTCCCTCCCTTCTTTGCTCCCTTCCTGTGCAGGGATCAAACCCAGGCTCTCACAAGTTCAAAGCAAGTGTTCTACATCTGAGCCACACTCTTAGCTCTCTCTCTGGCTTCCTATTCCATCTTCTGGAATAGAAAGTTCTTCATGTCACTTTTATTGATCATCCACATATAGAATAACAGAGGCATTTCTTTATGAAAGTCTTTGGTCTATAAAAAGAACAGTAGTAATGCCATGTTTTCACTATCCACTCCAGTTGCATATTAAATAAAATGGAATATGCTGTCAGATGTACATAGGATGTAGATTTATCCATAACTTCCTCCTTTTTTAATGGGCTATTCTGAGTTTTAAAAAACAGGTCTTTGGTAATTGCTAGAAAGAATTTCCTGGGAATATTATGTAGAGAATGTATCAAAATTATAGCACACAGTGGGCTTCTGGGCCACACCTGCCTCAGGAGTCTATCAGCTAAAAAGCATTAATGGAGAATGCTCTTTCGCCCACACAGCAAAGCCTGGCAAGCTACCCATGACGTATTCAATATGCCAAAAACAGTAACAAGAAGTCTCACAATTTGTTGTGAGACGTTACTGGTGCCCGCTCGAGCGAATTAATGAACAACAGGAGGACAGTGCTACAGTGTTCTGGGAACTTCCTTTTCTTCCTTATGCACACACATGCAGGTTCTGTGCTCAGAGACAAGCAGCACGACCCGTCTGGAAAGAGAGTGAAAATCCGCTTACCCTCGCCTCCAGATGAGAAAGCAATCCCACTCTTCTAAATTCCCTGTCCTGGTAAGAAGGATTATGAATCAATGCGGTAAAGAGCCATTTTTCCAATGAAACAGGAAGCCCTTTCAAGTTCCTGACCCGAATGGTAGGGCAAGCACAGCAATATGATTGAAGTTTGAAAAGCCAGGCAGATGCTGCCCTCAAATTAAGTTACCTTCTACCTGCACACGCGAAAAAAAGGAGAGACATCAAAGTGAAAACCCATTAGGACAGGAAACAGAAGTAAGAGCCAGGATCAGACATTGAGGACATCTGGTTCTGGAGTCTGGTGGGGATGTGGGAGGGAGGGAGAGTAGGGGTCACTCAGGGCCTTTAATGGGAGTTGGATCTTGCTCGATAATGTCCCCTGACTTCCCCACGAGTTGCCTTCTGAGGCCTCCTTGATTTCTGGCAGAGCAGGTGTGTCAATGGCCTTCTTGGTTTCCTCTTTTGTATTCGTTTGTTTTGCTCAGTTAGGCTCTGCATTCAGGACACACTTGGGGTGCGGGGGATCAAACCTGGGACGTGCGTGTGTGCAAGGCAAGTGCCCCACCAGTTACCCCATAGCGCTGACTCTGTTGTCCTCTCTTAAATACATTGCGTGTGTTTTAATTTTAAAAAGTCATCTTGGAGGGCTGGGAGATGGTGCAGTCATGGTACATGAACAATATAGTCTAAGCTGAGTTTGGGTCCCAGAGCCCCTAGGTCCCCGGACATTGCCTGGTGCAGTCCTGGAGGCCACCGTATCGCGGGGTGACCCTCGGGGATCCCACAGTCTAGGTTCCAAGCAGCATTGCTGCCTCAGAACGTTCCACTAGCTGGCCCGGCCTTGTTAGAGTTTTATTTTCAACAACATGCAGCTTCTTCCTTCCCTGGACTCAAGAGAAATAAATAGGAGATGGCTTAGGAGAGAGAGAGAGAGAGAGAGAGAGAGAGAGAGAGAGAGAGAGAGAGAGAGAGAAACAGAGAGAGACAGAGACAGAGACAGAGAGTCCTATATATGAGACTTAGTTTGGTGGGAAAAATAACCAGTAGCATTTGTGGTTCCTGAGTCACTTGTGTTTCTGTGGACTTTGACCGTTTTGAACATTTCCCGTGTCAGTTTAGCCCCGCCTCTTGAGATGTTTGGATTCTTTATGTGCACTGTGTTCCAGTGCAGTGGAAGGGCCTTAACGCCCCAGCAGGGTGGGCTCGGGGCTCCCAGTCCAGATGGACACAGACCTGCCTGGGGTTCTCTCTGCTCCTGCCCCTGAGGAAACCTGGCAGAGAGCTCTGAATCACTATGAGGCTAGGAGCAGGGCTCACCTCCTGTGTAGTGGCCAGTGCTGATCTGTTCTGGCAACGGAAACATCTTATCAGACGTGTGAATCAACAAGGCACTCTTTGTTTTTTCTGGGACTGCAGGGTGGAAAAAAAAAAAAAGCAGAAGCTTCCAGAAGCCCTGGGCAGTTCTGTTACTACCAACCAAGAGCCCTGGCTGGCACACCGGAGGTCCCAACCCTCAGTGAGACTGTGTGAGTAGCCATGACCTCTGAGGGCCTGGCTGCCCGCGATAATCTGCTGGCTGGACTAGGGGATCCCCAGAAACCCCAAGCATCCAGTCTAGCTATCAGGCTCTCTCTGTAGGGCATTCAAGAGCTTGAGGAGGCTTCGACAGGAACTTTGCCATGGCGAGGGCCCATGGAATAAAGCCTCCATGGTGGCTAAGGGCCGGCCTGGCTGCTTCCCTCATGGATGGATCTTTCCTAGGGAGAGATCCCTGCTGTGCTCAGGGTGACCAAGACAGGCCCCATCTCTCAGGGAAGACCCCTGGGGACCATCTTCCCAGGATGCTGGCTCAGTATCACATTGATTGGGGTGATATGGTGAAGTGTGTAGGATGGCTTAACAGCCCTTTAATGGACCTCCTGAAGTGAGGTCCCAGAACCCATCGGTGGGGCAGTGGTCTTCCAGGGAACTCACACAGTCTCCCCGAGTCAAGGCCGTGGTTGCTGTGGGCTGGGATTTGATGTCTTCCCCATAACGGTGGGTGGCACTGGGGATCAAATTCAAAGCCTTGCCTTTAGCCACTTAGCCATCCTCCAGGCCTTGTGTCTTTATTTTATTTTATTTTTGCTTTTTTGGGTAACACCTGACCATGCACAGGAGTTACTCCTGGTTCATGCACTCAGGAATCACTCCTGGCAGTGCTCGGGGACCATATGGGATGCTGGGAATCGAACCTGGGTCGGCTGCGTGCAAGGCAAATGCCCTACCGGCTGTGCTATTGCTCCAGCCCCGCCTTGTGTCTTTAATTCTCCAAATTAGCGTGAGAGTTCAGTGCTTCGGGGATGCTTCAGCTCCAACCCACAATTCTCCAACCCACCATTCTGGTTTCTTTCTTGTCAAATCTCAGCTCATGCCACATTTTGTCAAAACATTTGTGTGCCTGATATTGCAGAGATATTGTATCTAAATATTTAAAAGTATATCTAAGAGGGCTGGAGTGATAGTACAGCAGGTAGGGCATTTGCCTTGCATATGGCTGACCCAGGTTCGATTCCTAGCATCCCATATGGTCCCCTGAGCACCGCCAGGAGTAATTCCTGAGTATAAAACCAGGAGTGACCCCTGTGCATTGCTGGGTGTGACCCAAAAAGAAAAATCAACAACAGCAACAAAAGTATATTTAAGAGGTTTAAGAGCCCTTCAGGCATGCATGAGATGAGAGGAAAAGATGTTCTGTGGACTTCTCTCTTCCTCTCACAGCTGGGTCAGATTTGGAGACTTGGAGGTGGGTGTTCAAACAGGAAAACCTCAGTATGCTTTCAGAGTGAGGACAGGGACATTGTACCAGCAACCACCTTCACTTGGATTCTGATCATTTCTGCCATCACCTGTCCCTACTCCTTACCAAGAAAATTAAAGCAAACAAACAACAAAACAGAATGTGTCCTTGTACTGAGATTATCTCAGAGTTATCCCATCCTAAAGTGGCTCCAGCTAGGAGCCATGGAGACAGTCAGATTTTAGATGAAAATATCTTTGGGGAGTTAGAGTTCTCTTTAAAAAGATTCTTTCTTTCCCCTACGTCTCTTCCACATCCCAGTCTTCAAAAGACTGAATTTTAGGAGTGGGGGACATACCTAGCAGTGCTCAGGGATTACTCCTTGCCATCCTTATTTCTAGTGGGGTTCAAAGGACCAAGTGCGGTGCCAGGGATTGAACTGGGGTTGACCTTGTGCAAGACAAATGCCCTACCTGCTATGCTATTACTCTGGTCCCATCTCCAGAAGACATTTTTGTTTGTTTGTTTTGGGCTGCACTCCATTGGTGCTCAGTGCTTACTCCTGGCTCTGTGCTTGGGGACAACCTCTGGAGATCTTGGGGATCATATGGGGTACCAAGGATCTCAATCCCCTTTTGTTTGTTTTTTGGGCTATACACAAAGATATTCAGGGGTTTCTCCTGGCTCTGCACTCAGGAATTACTCTTGGCTGTCCTCAGGGAACCATATGGAATCCCGGGGATCAAATCTGGGTCAGTTGCATGCAAGGCAAAAGTCCTACCAACTGTACTATCGCTTTGCTGTCTCTAGAAGACTTAAAAGAAGATTATTGGGCTGTGGCTGTGGCTTAAAGTGATAGAGTACATGTATTGCATGTGTAAGGCCCTGGGTTCCATTCCTAGTAGCACAGACCTGGGTGCACTTTTGGGTGTGACCCTTATTTAAATAATATTGAGCCGTAGATATAGTATGTGGGTTAAGGCACTTGCCTTGCATGCAGCCAACCCTGATTTGATTCCTGTTATCACGTATAGTTCTGAGTACATCAGAAGTGATCGTCGAGCACAGAGTCAGGAATAAGCCCTGAGAGCCAAAGTGTGTAGTCCTTATTAAAATTAATTAAAATTAAAATAAAATAAAGAGGTGGGTGAACAGCTAGCTTTTCATAAGAGTTCCACTAGGGCCTGCCATTCTTTGAGGGCCGCTGCTGGTTAGGAAATTTTGTGCACTTGTGTAATATGAACTAGGAATAGACAAGCTAATAGCCCTCTGATGAAGACTGATTTTATGTCACTGTTCTAATCTTTACTCTAGCTCACCATGTGTTGTTTCTGAAGGATTAGTTAATTAAAGGATCTTATTTTCAGAACAAGCTGGACTAGCCAGTATGCTAAAAAATGGGGGTGTAGGGGGTGGTGATAGGAGTGTTAACTGCAGAAATGTTTGAAAAATGCTCAATTTCTTTTTATTAATAAAATATAAAATATTAAACTAAGCTGGAAAGAGAATATAGATTTTACCTCAAACATAGGAGCATTGAATCCTCACAGATCTTTTCAAGCACAGGGTTAAGAGTTGGTTGACAATAACCATCACAGTGTCTCTGGAGAAGGTGTCACTACCTTAACTGATATATTTTAGGTAAAATATAAACTGGAAAGCAATTATTACCCAGTTAGAATTTAATGCTAGGTTTTAGAAAGTCAATATTTGTAGAGAGTTAAACTTCAATAGTTACTAAATTAACTTCCTAGGGCCAATTTAGTGGCTTAAAACCACAGACACGCTTTCTCACAAACTTTCCAGGCTGAACACCTATCTAACTCGGCATACTAACTTGGGCTTCCTTCATGGTTCCAGAGAAGGCCTTTTTTTTTTTTTTTAAATCTCCCTAGTTTATTGTCACTTCTGACAACTCTCCGTGTCAATGTCCTTTATCTTATGGATGCTTCACTCCGATTTCTGCCTTCTTTGTCACCATCTTCTCTGTGTATCTCTGTCTTCATCTGACTCTCCCCTCTTTCTGTCCAAATTTTATTTCTCTAGAAGGAACTCAATCATTGGATCAGACTTCCCTAGTTCTTTTAAAAAAGGCCCTCCCGTTGATCGTCGATTTGCTCGAGCGGGCCCAGTAACGTCTCCATTGGAGACTTTGTTGTTACTGTGTTTGGCATATCAAATACTCTCGGTAGCTTGCCGGGCTCTCCGAGAGGGGTGGAGGAATCGAACTCGGGTCGGCCATGTTGGTCGCTTGTAAGGCGAACGCCCTACCCGCTGTGCTATCGCCTAGTTCTTTTACTTTTTAAAAATTTTTTAATTTTATTTTTTTAAGTTCCCTTCCTTCCTTCCTTCCTTCCTTCCTTCCTTCCTTCCTTCCTTCCTCCCTCCCTCCCTCCCTCCCTCCCTCCCTCCCTCCCTCCCTTCCTTCCTTCCTTCCTTCCTTCCTTTCTCATACCCAGCGATTTTTAGGACTGGCTTCTGACTCTGTGATCAGAGATCACTCCTGGAGGTCCTCAGGAGACCTGATGTCCTTCCAGAGCTCAGACCATGGTCAGCTGACTATAAGGCAATGCCCTACCCACTGTGTTATCTCTGCAGCCCCCATATCTTCCTACTTCTTTGTCTTCTCTCCGTACATGGTCCACAGTCCTCCTGTTGTTCATCAATTTGCTCGAGCGGGCCCAGTAACGTCTCCATCGTGAGACTTCTTGTTACTGTGTTTGGCATATAGAATACATCATGGGGAGCTTGCCAGGCTTTGCCGTGCGGGCGAGATACTCTTGGTAGCTTGCCAGGCTCTTCGAGAGCGGCAAAGGAATTGAACTTGGGTCAGCCATGTTGGCTGTGTGCAAGGCAAATGCCCTACCGCTGTGCTATCACTCCAGCACAGTGGTAGGGCGTTTGCCTTGTACGCAGTCAACTTGGCCGACCCGAGTTTGATTCCTCTGCCCCTCTCAGAGAGCCTGGCAAGCTACCAAGAGTATCTATCCTGGCAAGCTTGTCTTCTCTAGTTCTCAAAAATTATATCTGCAAAATCCCCATTTCTGAAATTTTCTGGGGTTCCACAGAACATGAATTTTGGAGAATATTAACCTAATAATGTCTCCATTTCACCTGCTCACCTTTTCCAGACATAAAATAATAATTAATACTGTCTCTTGTTCATTTTTGGTGTAATGGGTACATTAATTGTTCTCCAGCTAAGACTACACTCATCTAGGGAATATAAAGTAACATAATAGGAGACGAACACCTGAGAACAGTTGAGATAAGTACCAGGAGGTCTGCTCCACGGCTTGGAAGCTGGCAGCACATGCTGGGGGGAAAAGAAAGCTCAGATAGAGAAGGGAACAGCAAGTAAAGGATATTTGGAGGATTCGCTCGGAATGCAAGATGCCTGCTGAAAGTAGACTATAGACCAAACACGATGGCCACTCAATACCTCTATTGCAAACCACAACACCCTAAAGGAAAGAGAGACCAAAAGGGAATGCCCTGCCAAAAAGGCGGGGTGGGATGTGGGGGATAGGGTGGGAGGGCTACTGGGATCATTGGTGGTGGAGAATGGGCACTAGTGGAGGGATGGGTACTAGATCATTGTATAACTGAGACCCAAGCACAGAAGTTGGTAAGTCTATAACTGTACCTCATGGTGTTTCACTAATTAAAAAAAAGAAAGAGTAACAAATAAATAAAAATTTTAAAAAAGATTAAAATTTTTTTTAAATTGAATATCTGTGAGTTAGACCATTACAAAGCTGTTCATAATTGGGTTTCAGTCATACAATGATCCAGCACCCATACTTCCACCAGTGTACATTAATGTCCCACCATCAATGTCCCCTGTTTCCCTACCACCATCTCCCCACCCCCAGGCTCCCTCTATGGGAGGCACTTTCCTTCTCTCTCTCTCTCTCTCTCTCTCTCTCTCTCTCTCTCTCTCTCTCCTTTTCCTTTTGTGCATTATGGCTTGCAATAAAGGTGCTAAGAGGTCATGGTGTCTGTTCAGGGCATTCAGTATTTTTATTGGTACGTAAGGCTTGAGGAGCTTTTCAATTGGGTGGCCACTTTGCAGTGTGGATGTGACTGCCAAGGCTTCCAGAAGTACCCCGAGAAAGTCTGGAGATTTCAGTCACAAAACCTGTACACTCGAATTTTCAGCTGATTATATCTTGGTGAGGTCTATCCTGAGAAGGTGGTGTCAGGCCAGTGGTGCGACAGCGATTTTAGATTGTGGAAGCAAGTGGCTGCTAGAGGCTCTGCTTGGGCGGGGTCCAGGCCAACCCATCTCCCTCCGATTTACCCTGGTCTGTTCAGCCATGCACAGGTTCAAGATTAACTGTGGCTTTTGATCTCTTTCAAGATTTATTTAAGGATCTCTGAAATAAGACCAATATATGAGCTTATATAACTGAGCCAGAGGTGGTTTGTAGGTATGGCTCCCACATACCTAACTTTTGGCCATTTAATTTCTTGGTAAACTTGGCCCAAGTTGTTAGGGTCCAGCCAAAGGCACAGCGGCAATTTTGGGACATCAGGATGCTTGAAGGCACCATCAGGCTGCTGCTGCACTCACCCCACAGGTACAGGTTATCTGCTGGGAGCACCATATCCCCAGCTAAGATATTTTTCCCCCCCTGGAATTACCTTTGTGTAACCAAAAACAATTAAGGAGGGAATATTTCTTTTATGTAATCTATTCACACACTAACATTTCCTAAAATATACCTCATTATAAATAAATGTAAGGACTAAGATCTGAAAGTTTATGCACACCCTCATACATTAAAATTCTGATGTTTTAGGCGGGGGGGACCTGTGAGAGATGTTTAGGGCTTGATAGTAGAGCTCTTGTGAGTGGAGTTAATGTCTTTCTAAAAAAGATCCTAGAGTTAGCTTTCCCTTCCACCCTGTGAGAACACAGCAAGAAATTGCAGCTGGCAACTCAGAAGAGATGTGTCCCCCAGAATCCACCAATGCTGACAACCTGATCTTGGACCTTTAGTCTCCAGAACTGGGGAATAAATTTATATTGCTTATGACCACCTCATCTGTGATAGTTTGTTATAGCAGCTCAGATATACTAAGAAATTTTGTCTTCAAGCCTTAGTTCTATACACACACAACACACACACACACACACACACACATACATTGAACAATCAAATGTCAAGTTAGTTGTTGGTTTCCTGAAAGCTGGTTTGGAATTCCAAATGCTGCCTCACATCTTTTATTAATGATGTGATTAAAAATCTCTGTTTCTTTGCAAAATTCACAACTTTGCAATGACTTTAGAGATGGCAACAGTTGAAACAAAAGGGAAAAAAATCATTCTGAATGCAAGCTGCGCACGATGGCTGTTGCTGAGCATATGGCAAACTAGGATACGGGAAAGGAGATGGATTTCCAGAACGGCAGTGTGGGGGACTTGGCTGATCTGTTCCTCAGTGAAACTGCTGAGAAATACTTTTTAAAAAACAACCATTTAAAGTGTCTGGAAAGATTCCAAGGGGCAAACAATAATTGAAGAGGCATCAATTTGAAGGAAGAAAAAGACAAGAATGTGGTAAAAAGTTGACAGCCTGTGGAATTTGCATCTAGACTTCTCTATCAATCATCTCAGTGAAACAAAGACTATTCTAGACCACTGCAGCCATGAACACAGGCAGCTTCCCCCACCTCTCCTACCACCCCCAGTCAAAGTTACATCTTTCTTGGGGAGAGTAAGACTGGAGTTTTTCCACTTTAATACATGCTGTGACATTACTACTATGCAAGAGGAGTGAAGAAGCCAAGGCTCCCTCTGCTCAACCCAACAGGTGGAATGGAGGAGAAATGCATTGAGAACTCTGGGGTCGTGGTGCCCCAGGCTCACAGGCAGTGATTCTGGTTTAGGAGAGGCAAGTCAAGATGACTTCAGGTTGCCGCCTCCCGTCTTACGCTGGGCACTTACTCTGAGTGCACAGACATCACTCAGAGAGAAGCTTGCCATTGAGACGCCTCCCAGTTGCAATGCTCTGGCTCAGAGATTTTGCCAGTGGAAGGAGGGGAGAAAAGTAGACCCCTGATTAGCTCCTGATCTCTTCTCCAAAAAATTGGTTTTTAGTTACAAAAGAGGAGTAAAAAAATTCAAATCGAAAAGCATTCTCAAGAAGAGTGGAGGTTCTCGATGCATTAAAGGCCTTGATCCAGAGATTCAACAGTGAATCCAGGAAGACAGCAGCTAATGGGAGATCTCTCTGGACCCCATGTTGAGCAGGTTCCCTGGGGCATGTCAGATGAAACAGGAAATAAATTTATATTATGATCTCCTCATCTGTGATATTTTGTTATAGCATCTCAAATATACTAAGAAATTTTGTCTTCAAGCCCGAACTCTACACACACACACACACACACACACACACACACACGCTTTGAACCATCAAATGCCAAGTTAATTGTTGGTTTCCTGAAAGCTGGCTTGGGATTCCAATGCTGCCTCATATCTTTTATTATTGATGTGATTAAAAATCTCTGTTTCTTAGCAACATTCACAACTTTGCAATGACTTTAGAGATGGCAACAATTGAAACAAAAAGAAATCAGATGAAGCAGGTGTTTCTTCTCTGCCCACTCCAGATGAACCTCTGGCGGGCACAAACTTCCAGAAGAAAAAGTCAGGTATGCGGGATCAAGGACTGAAGGCTCCAGGCCATTTGGTGGCAGCGGAGACAGGCCATCCTTTCTGTCTCCCTGACTACTTGGGGTCCTGGCTGTCCCACCCACAAACTGCCTCCAAGTGCCATCTCAGTGCATTAAGGGCCTTGATCCAGAGACTCACAAATAAATCTAAAAATGGATTGGCTCCCTGCAGAGATGTCTCTGGACCCCAATCATTTAAAATTTTAGAATTCCAAGAGCTCACAGCCACTTCCACAGCCACACTACCCCTCGTGATATCCACGATGATCAATAGAATATAAATTAGCTAGCTTCTACTTGTGACAGGCGGGCTTGAATGGTGGTGGGAAATTTTGAAATAATGGGTGGTGGAAAGGTGTAATGGTGGTGGTACTGGTGTTGAAATAGTGAATGTAATTAATCAATGTGAACAACCTTATGAAAATAAAATTTAAAAACTTAAAAAAAAGAAGAGTAGAGGTTGAGGTTAAAGGTAACCGAAGTTATTCATAGATGGAATGAACAGCTCAGACTAAAGAGATAAAGACTCTAAGCTAACATGAGCTCATAGGAGAGAGCCGAGGATTGAGATAACCTGGGGGAAACACTCCTGAGGTCAAAACAACCATCAAAGGGCCCGAAAGATGACTCAAAGGACCTTGATTCGTGGTTCCTCAGGGACACATGAGGAACACTGGTTGTTTCCCCAAAGGCCCCCAGACACTGCTGGAATAGCTCTGATCCCCCCCCCCCCACACCCCCAGAGTCCTCCATCACCACAGGGCTACAGATGCAGTGCATCCTTGAACTCTAGCATTGAACCACTGGCCCAGTTGGCTGAGACTTGCCAGGAAGTGCTTGTAACACTGGCATTACCCAAAAATTATGGAAGTGAAAGCAAGAGAAAAATCTTGAAAGCAGCAGGTAAAAATCAATTTGTTGCATGCAAGTGCCTCCCAATAAGATGGGCAGCTAACTTCTTAGTCGAAACAATGGAAGTCAGAGGCAGTGGAATAACACATTCAGAGTTCTCAAGAACAAAGCCTTTAACAAGACATTGTACATACTATCACAAGTTTAAGGTGTGTCTCAGTCACAACAAACTACTCTTACATTAGATAACCGGCTTCAAGTCTGGGAAACTTCCGTGTTTGCCCTAGGTTAAATGCTCACCAGTGCAGGGAAACATTGTTTACAGTAATGAAGAATCATGGAGAGTGAGCTTTGGGAATATCCGGAATACATAGCTTCTGTGCATTTCTTCCATGGATCCATAAATATTTTTTTCGGCTAGGTGGGGAGGGGGATAGGTGGTGGTCACACCCAGCAGTACTCAGGGCATACTCCTAGTCTATGCTCAGGGACCTCTTCTGGTGGTAGTCAGGGGACCATAAGGGGTGCATTAGAGATTAAACCCAGGACAGCCATGTGCAAGGCAAGTACACTACCCATGGTACTATCTCTCCAGTCTTGGGCCCCAAATTTTTAATCCTCCTCATTGACGATGTTCACCAACAAGGAAACTAACTGATTATGTCCAAGAATTTGATTAGGACTTCATCACTCAGGCATAATTTATTGATAATGGGCTATGTGACTGAAGTCTCTGCACAGCCTTGTCCTACCCTATCTGGAGGTTAAAAGATCAAACTCAGGGGTCATTCTTGGAAGTGCCTGGGAGACCATATTCAAGGCCATATGCAAAACCCAGGGGTTGGACCTTGGTCAGCCACATGCAAGACAAGGACACTACCTGCTGTACTGTCATTGCAATCTCTCCCCCCCCCCCCCTTTTTTTGAGATCAGGAGCATAGATATAGTTGGACAATATTCTGGTGTTTGGAGAAAAGAATTGCAAAGAAGTGGTTTGATTTCTTTTTAGATGTTTAGGTGAATTTACCAGTAAAACTATCTGTTCTCAGGAGTGTGTGTGTGGTAGGGGGGTAGGAGGGGGGAAAGATTTAAAAATTTCAAATCCAGTCTATTTTTATAGATCAATAAATATTTTATATTTCCTCATGAGTCAGTTTCAATCACTTTTGTGACTGAAGTTGATTCGTTTTTGCCAAAGGCTCGTTAGTCATAGTTCTTTGATTTCCACCAGGTTAGTATTTTTTTGTTTCTGCTTCTTTGCCTCACTGCTAGTGAGAAAGCATAGGGACAACTTCCTTCTTTTTAGTGGGATGGCACTTCAGCTTTGTGGCAGAACACAGCCAAGGGCACTAATGGCAAGTCTTGGCTGGCATCTTCTGGGCTAGAATGTCTGCCATCTATAGGTGAGTGGGGGTGTGCAGAGACCCAATCTTCTCACCTTGGGGTTATCCTCTGTGAGAGGGCCAGAAGGGAACAACGGCTGTTTAGAGGCACTCACCTGCAAGTTCTTTGCAGCAGAGACTTGGTTGAGAAGGGTTGAGAGCACTGGCAGCCTGTCTCTCTGGGAACTCTCATAACCCCTTCTTTTTCATTTTCATAAAGCTATTCACAATAATGAGTTACATTCAATATTTTGACACCAGTCCCACAACCATCACTCTTTCCCTCCACCATTATTTTTAATTTCCCACCACCACTCAAACCTGCCAAACATCTATTATCTAACAGATGCTAGATAATTTATTTGTATTGCTCACTATGAATAACACAGGATGTCTCGTGGCCACGTGCTACTAGAAATCTAAAATTTTAGATAATTAGGGTCTGGAGAAATCTCTGCAGCGAGCTGCTCTGCTCCAAGATTTTTTTTGTATGTCTCTGAATTGTGGCCATTAATGAGCTTAAATAGTGGCTGGAAGCAGCTCATGGCCGTGACATCCAGGGTCCCATGAGGGGAGGGAGATGGAAAGAGCTGGCCCATCCCTTGCCATATGAGGCCTGGAGTTTGCTGTCACTAATCCCAAGTACCTGGACTTCTCATTGGGTTCTGGAAGATGGCGGATGCTGGGATTTCTAGGGGGAGGTGGAGGGATAACACCTGCTCCTGTCTGAGGCACCCCGGTGAAGTCGGCCCGGTGCAAAGTCCAGAGGCATCTCTGTAGCAAACTGCTAGGCTCCAAGACTCTTCTGTGTCTCTCACAGCCCTTTACTGAGAACTTGGGGAGAAGACTGCAATATTCATGGCACGCCCACCCCAGAGGGATGTCTACCTGACTGCTCTGGGGCTGTGGGAGTGGGAAGTGGGGAAGGGCGCTAGTGCCTGAGAGTCTCGAGATTACTCACTGAGATTTAGTTGATTTTTTCTTGAATAAATGCTTCATTTGCAGTGTGCCCTTGGGACAATTATAGCAATTTTAGATGGTTGTTTATAAATAATTCTCACTGGAAAGAGGACCTTCAGAACTATGCATGTGACATTCCATAAAGGAATCATCTCCAGCACGTTATCCTTTCTACAGAATTCTTCATTTAATGCTTGACTTTATAACTTCAGGCTCTGCACAGTTAGGGAAGGCTGAGAGCAGATAACCGAGATTGAGAAGCTAGGAGAAGCATATGTGGGGACTGTGCTTGAAGAAAGTGTCAACTGTGAAATGGCTATCTTTGCAAAGAGGGTATGATTGTTGGGAGCTAGTACCCCTGCTTGCTGCACCCCAAACAAATGGAATGTTGACAAGACAGAACACGGTACACAGATTGGACATAATCTCTTTGTAAGGTAGTTAAACAATAGAATGTACTGCCCATAAACTTCCTACAATACCATTTTTAGAACAGCCTAGATATTATCTTTAGATTTCTCTCAAATGACTGAATGTCGTTTCTCTATCACCTCACTCATTGTGACAGGATCTGAAAGAGCCACTACATGGGCCAGAGAGATACTAAGGCAGGCAGGGTGCTTGCCTTGCATATGATCGGCCTGGGTTCGATCCCTGTGGCACTGCATATGGTCCCCTGAGTGATGCCAGAAGGGATTCCTGAACACAGAGTCAGTAGTAAGCCCTGAGCACCACCCGGTGGCACTTTGTTTGTGGCAAAACAAATAAACAAACAAACAAAACTCCCCCCCCCAAAAAAAACCCACAAGAAAAAAAACGAAGCAAGAAAGATAGAAATAAAGGAAAGAAAAGTTACTATAGTATATAACATAAATTATTAAAAGGACATCAGTGTTTTATCATTCATCTAGAGTTCAGGGAGGTGGGCACACCAGACAGTGCTCAGGGATTATTCCTGGCTCTGTTCTCAGTCCTGGTAGGGCTCAGGGGACCATGTGGGGTGCCAGGGATCAAATCCAGGTTGGTGACTTGCACGGCAAACCCTCTCACTCTATCCAGCCCCCTTTCCTGCTCCAACTCTGAACTGCGGGAAAAAAACCCAAAAATACAACCAAGTTCATCTTCAAGTTTTTAATAGCAGGTGCGAGTAAACTAAATACAGTTCTGGGACATACAGATCATTGTTTTGTTCTTCCTCCAGAAAGTTAAACAAATAAAAGCCGCTGTCTCTTGACTTACCGTTTTGTAAGTCTGACTTGTGTGTTGCTGCCCCTGACAGGGGCTCAGGATAAACAACCTCATCAGCTCCCCAGCAATGTGGCATTCCTTGGCCATGCCACTTCCTGCACTGGGGACGCTATTGTTTTTTTCCTTCCCAGGATGAGGAGATAAACCGTACTTCAAATATTTACCTTCCTTATCTTGTTTAGTTTAATAAGAAATTTGGTTGTGGTATCATTTCATATGAAATGCCAAATATAGAACATTTTCAATTAAAGAGATAGATGCCATTTAATGAGATGATTCTTTTCCAACGAAAATCATAAAAATGTGAGGGGAAATGAATGTCCTCTGTGTTGGCAGGATTGGAGAAATTGGCCTCTGCCTTCTCGAATGAGCTTCAGGGATGATCTTAACGATGGGGGAAGAAGTAACAGTAGACCAGGAATAGAGTGATGCTGTTAACTTTCTTAGTGACAAAGTTCAAATATGCTGGATATAGATTTGAAGAGTAATTGCAAAATTTTATTCCAGTTAATACTTACTAAAGCTGTGTTCTAAGATTGACTAGAATTTTACTGTTGAGGGGAAGTCAGGCACTGCAACTGGTTAGATAAATTCAAAGTGTGTTTTCTACTGTCATATATATGTACACATATGTGTACTGTTACCAACAGACTAAGGCAGATATCATTCTAGAGAATAGAAACTTTAACCTTTAAACTACACATCTCTAAAATATAATTAAAGACTTAAAGATTTATGTATGTACACATAAAGGGTTCTAGATATTCTCTGGTATCTATATTCTCTGAGTTCTCTATCATCTATCATTGTAGATGATTTAACCTCCAAATCTCTTAACTGTAAATGAGATAAAAATTCACAGGTATATACACATGTGTACACAGATACACATACACTCTGTATATATGGAAGGTAATTTATATCTTCCATAGTGACATATACATATATGTGTGTATACACACATATATTTCTATGAATTTGTATCTCATATAGTTAAAAAGCTATCACTGTTACTGTCACTCTCGTCCCGTTCTTCGATTTGCTTGAGCGGGTCCAGTAACGTCTTCATTTTGAGACTTGTTGTTACTGTGTTTGGCATATTGAATACATCATGGGTAGCTTGCCAGGCTCTCTGAGAGGGGCAGAGGAATCGAACCCGGCTCATATTGGGCTGGCTGTGTGCAAGGCAAACGCCCTACCGCTGTGCTATCACTTTAGCCTGTTATCTGAGTTAAAAAGCTAACCTATTTAAATTATGAGAAATAACTTAAAATTATTTGATAAACAGAAAAGCAATGTGCAATACTTATTAATGTGAAAAAATTCTCATTTTAGCTTCACTAACAATGGACTTGAACCATCTCATTTTTTTTCCCTAAGGAGTCCATTATCTCCCAGAAAATGATTCTTGTTGCCAAGGAGGCTAACCTTACACACTGAAAGGCTAATTTCTGATTGCAGTTGTTTGTTCAGAAAGATACTTGTTCAAAATTTCAGTTATCCACGTGCCTGATTTTATCTCTCCTTAGCAGTTGACAAGAATTGAGAAAAAAATTATCATCAATGACTAAATATACTGCATGTGTAATGAAAAAAAATCACGCAATAGGGCATTCTATTTTTGGAAAACTGATTAAGACCAAGGTTACAAATTTGTAAAACAGGATAAATACTGTAAGATGGGTAGCTCATGATTTTTCAAAACTAAAGTCTCTTTTAAAGAAGTTTTAAAATATTCTACGCTTTATTTACATAAAAGACATTTCAAATATTTTTGTGGCATATGCATAAAGGAAAAAAGAGAAGGGGTGATGAATATTCATCTCCCCACCCCGACCCCAAGATCCTTTCCTGAAATCTCAAACTCCTTATCTGGCTCAGAGTTCAAGGATGAACATTTACTTAACTAGAAATCTATGTAATACAAAATTAAGTATACTAACAAGGTTTTGGAGGGTTAGTTAACAGCGCTTTAAATAATTTTCTGAGATCCATTAGAAATATGTATATTTAAATATGACAATGTTTCAGTCCTTCAATAGTGTCTCACTGTCAAAAAAACAAACACTGTCCTCCCGTTGTTCATCAATTTGCTCAAGCGGACCCAGTAACGTCTCCATTTTGAGACTTGTTGTTACTGTGTTTGGCATATTGAATACATCATGGCTAGCTTGCCAGGCTCTGCTGTGCTGGTGAGATACTCTCGGTAGCTTGCCGGGCTCTCTGAAAAGGGCAGAGGAATTGAATCCGGGCAGGCCAGGCTGGCTGCATGCAAGGCAAACGCCCTGCCGCTGTGCTAGCGTCCAGAGCGATAGTGTCTCATTTTTTAAAAAAATCATAAAGTTCTGAAGCTTAAATAAGGTAAAGGTAAAGGCCCTCCCGTTGATCGTCGATTTGCTCGAGCGGGCCCAGTAACGTCTCCATTGGAGACTTTGTTGTTACTGTGTCTGGCATATCGAATACTCTCGGTAGCTTGCCGGGCTCTCCGAGAGGGGCGGAGGAATCGAACTCGGGTCGGCCATGTTAGCCGCTTGTAAGGCGAACGCCCTACCCGCTGTGCCATAGCTGTAGGGCTTAAATAATACATTATTATTCTGGGGGCCGGAGCCATAGTACAAGTGGGCAAGGAGCGTGCCATGCAAGTGACCAATTGAGGTTAGATCGATCCCTGGCATCCCATATGGCCCTCTAAACACCACCAGGGATGATGTCTGAGTGAAGACCTGGGAGTAAGCCCTGAGCACTGCCGGGTGTAGCACAAAAACCAGAAACACATTAGGACTCTAATTATCACCTGGGTGTTGGTGTATACCACCGGTGGCTCACACTTGAATGTAACATTTAACACAAATTGCAGAGTCACTATGCCAAACTATTTATTACAGTATGTAATAAAACTAGAGGGGTTGGAGAGCTAGAACAGGAGTTCAGACATATGCCTTATTTGCTCACCCTGATTCTATCACTGCACTGTCCCCAGTGACTACCCAGAGAGGCAGTGGAGGGCCCCAGGAAGCATCACTGTGATCCAGGTAATCCCCAGCACTAAAGGGTTCCAAGCAACACCACAAGGGACTACCAGTTAGGCTGGCCAAGATTCCAGGAGGGGCTCCCAGACCTCATGAGCTGACCACTTAGTGTTGGGTGGGTGGATGGGTAGGGTGGGCTTGTGCCTCTAAAACAAATGAAAGAGTTTTCTACTCCATATCATAGAATCTTTGTGTGTTTCAGCTAGTTCATCTCTGACCTTAGATCAACTCTCTTCCAGATTGTTTCAAAACCTTTATGAACAGTGAACTCCGACTCTCCGTGTCCCAGTCACTAGAGTTCAGAACATTTAACTAGTCGTTAGTTTACTGTGCTATGTGCTTCCCTGACACCATCAGAAAGTCATTCCACGAGACATGCCTACCCGCTTTCCCTGATGAGGGACTGGACACTGAGTCCGGTGCTCAGGGCTGTTCTATCAAGTGGTAGACCCTGTTTGGCTGGCACTGCACTGGGGTTTGGACATGACTGAGCCACATTTCTGCTCATCTCACATGGCTTCCTTCTCGGTCTACCATGCACAGCATATGCTGTCCCCATGCCCCCAGCCAACATTCATTTACTCAACACCACTGCTTGTTTTTTATCCTCAGACCTTCTCCTCCCCTGATATAGGAGGCACACAAGACTGCAGAACGAAGGTGGGGAGCATGAGGAGTTTCCCCACTTAAATTTATTCCAAAAATTACATTATTTGCCAAGCTTATATAAAAAGAGGATAATCACCTGTTGCTTTATAGGCCCTACATTCAAGTCTTTATAGTAATTAGAGGGCTATATTATTCTTCTACTTATCTTCTCTCTTCTCTCTCTCTCTATACACACACACAGACACACAGACACACATACACACACACATATATAATAGTCAGACAATTCTGTTGTGCAGAATTTCAATTACTGTGCTTTAAATCAAACCACGCCACCAATAATGTGATTCATATGGTCCCGTGCTATCTAATATCACTCTTCATGTACACTGTACACTGTATATGCACTCTCGGTCCACAAGGCACATGGGAAGAGCAAGGATATGACCCACGATGGTGGTTGTAATGCCACATCCTCCTGAGGCTACTGAAGGAATGGTCACTTAGAATATCATTCAGTTCATGCCAGACAGCAAATGTCCTGACTTCCTGCTTGCATTCTTGTGACTTGGTAGAACCACGGAGTTTACAAATGTGGGCATTCAAAGGAGGAAACTGGCTAACAAAGTTGAAAATTACAGCCAAGCAATGCAAGATAAAAACCCTGGATTGAACGGAAATGGAGTCACAGAAACAGTTAACCCTGGGCATGTGGCTGGTTGCTGTGTGACCCTCTAGATACACAGTCAGAGAAATGAAACATTCAACACCAATCAAGCAAGTGGCTGTGAAGAAGAGTCTAGTAAAAATCCTAAACAATCCTTTATATTAAAGAAATTCATGGAGATACGGATACAGCATTGGAAACACAAAGATGAAAATGGTGGGAGAGCCATACTATGGAAGGATAATTTACCAGGACAGACAAGATACCCGCCTGTATTATAAATTTTGTGACGAGAAGCAAGTCTGATTCATTCTGGGTAATTTTTTACAAAGAAACCCAAACTGTCAATTTCATAATGCTCAAATTATAATATTCTAAATATTAGCCTTTTCAGGTTCTCATTTATAACCAACACTAGCAATTTTGTGTGTGCATGGTTTTGGGACCATATCTGATAATACTCAGGGTCCATGCCTAACATGGCTCAGATCATGGTGCCAGGGGATTGAACCCATGTCAACCTTGTGCAAAGCAAGTGCCTTACCTGTTGTTCTATCACTCCAGTCTGACACTAAGAATACATTTTTTAAAAAATTTTTATTAGTGAAACACCATGAGGTACAGTTGTAGACTTACAAATTTTTGTGCTTGGGTTTCAGTTATACAATGATCAAGTACCCATCCCTCCACCAGCGCCCATCCTCCACCACCATGGGTCCCAGTATCCCTCCCACCCCCCTTTCTAAAGATGATAGAGCAAGCTTTCTCCTCTTCGATACTAAAATTGTTGTAGTCTCAGGATTATTAACATGCTTTGCAGTTTCAGCTTGCAAGCTCATTTTGATAGTCTTTACTACTTAAAGAATTACTATGTAAAGAACTATCTACGTATGTGTATGTATGAGTGGAAGAGGGATCAAAGAGGCCTGTGAATACATGATTAAAGTGAGCATATTTAAAAAAAATAAGAGCTGGAGTGATAGTACAGTGGGTAGGGCGTTTGCCTTGCATATAATCAACCCAGGTTCAATCCCCAGCATCCCATATGGTCCTCTGAGCACTTCCAGGAGTAAATTCTGAGTGCAGAGCCAGGAGTAACCCCTGTGCATCACCAGGTGTGACTAAAAAAAAGCCAAAAAATTTAAACACACACACACACACACACACACACACACACAGCATTATCTACACTCTGTGGGCTGGAGCAATAGCACAGTGGGTAAGGTGTTTGCCTTGAACGTGGCTGACCCACATTCAATTCCTCCACACCTCTCAGAGAGCCTGGCAAGTTACTGAGAGTATCTCACCTGCATGGCAAAGCCTGGAAAGCTCCCCGTGATGTATTCAATATGCCAAAAACAGTAACAACAAATCTCACAATTTGTTGTGAGACATTACTGGTGCCCGCTCGAGCAAATCGATGAACAAGGGGAGGACAGTGCTACAGTGCTATCTACACTCTGCAATGTGTTTTACTAAATGTATAAATTGAGACCTAAAATCTTTTTTTTTCCTTTTTTTTTTATTAGTGAAACACCATGAGGTACAGTTGTAGACTTACAAATTTTTGTGCTTGGGTTTCAATTATACAATGATCAAATACCAATCTCTCCACCAGTGCCCATTTCCCACCACCATGGATCCCAGTATCCCTCCCACCCCCATCCCCCATCCCACCCTGCTTCTGTGGCAGGGCATTCCCTTTTGTTCTCTCTCTCCTTTTGGGTGTTGTGAGACCTAAAATCTTTTTTTGCATAGTGCTATCATATTCTGTTGAATAAGTGATCATATTTGATTCTTAATTAATTTTCACATATTGATGGAGAAGTAGGTTGCTGCTCCTCTTTGAATTTCTCCTCTGACAGTGGCTGTTTCTAAGTTTTGCTCTCTGTGAGCCAAGCTGAGCTTGCTCTCAGCACAGGCCCTGGAAGAAGGCCCTCTGTGGTCTCGGAGAGTGAAAATGTTGGGTGCCAACAGAACCAGATCCATGAGAGCTATGGCATATGGCATACGTAGCTTGTCACTTCAGAGGGAGGATTCCTTTCAGCCGATCAAGGATAAAAAAAGAACTCATTCATGTGGAGTACCACAACCATCATACGAATACAAAAATCAATTCTAGGTGATGGACTTAAGTGTCAAAACCCAACAGCTCTCCAAAAGAAAACCTCGAGATTTTGAGTTGAAAATGTGTATCTTTCAGTTTGTTTCTCTCTGGGGGCCAGAACCAGTGGTGTCCAGGGCCCATGCAGTGCTGTGATGGGGCTGGAATCCAGGTCTCCCAGATGCACTGGCCCTTTGAGCGAGCTCCTGGGCTGTTTCAATCTCTTCTAAGTGTCACAGGAAAAGTTTTGTAATGAGACACAAAAGGCACTGCTTAAAAAAAAAAAAACAAAAATTGGAACCAGAGACATAGTACAGGAGTTAAGGCACTTGCTATGCATGTGGCTGACCTGAATTTGATCTCACACCATGCTGGTGTGAGATATATATGCTGGTCTATATCTATCTATCTATCTATCTATTTATATATATATATTTATGTATATATATGGACCCCTGAGCACTGCATGGAGTGACCACTGAGTGAAGAATCAGAAATTATCCCTAAAGATGTTGACTGTAGCTCAATGGCCCACCTCAAAAAAATTTGCTATATTAAAATTATGAACTACTTTCTAATAAGATACACTTATAATTATTACTATTATTACTATTATTATTATTTGGGTCACACCTGGCATTAATCAGGGTTTACTCCTGGCTCTGCACTCAGCAATCACTTCTAGCAGGGTTTAGGGGTGCTGGTGATTAAACCTGAGTAGGCTGGTACAAGGTAAACAACCTACCTACTGTTCTATCATTCTGGCCCCATAAGATACCTTTATTATTTGTGGTGACAGGATTCAAACCCAGTGCCTCATAAATGCAAGGCAAGTGCTCTACCCACTGAGCTACATCTCCAACCTAACATAATAAAGAAAATGAAAAGATTATATAAAGTGTTTATAATTACATACACTCAAGTGAAAAAAAGCAAGCTAAGAGAAAACTGAAAAACCGGAGAGACACCAACAGGCCATTTTTCTGACCAATAAAGAAACAGTGATTGGTGAGAGAAGCCAACACCACAGTGACATACTACCATGGGTGCAGTGCTGGAGTGTATATGCCCGGAGCACTCTGGGACGGTGGCAGCCGGGGAGGCCCACCGGAGCCTCTGCCCTGCACCTTCAGCGGTGAGCCCTCTGCCTTCCTACTACCCTCACAAAGCAAAGTCTGCCCCCCTCTCAGCTCTTGGAAAACTTCTCAGTCCTCATGCTTATCCTTCAACAACGCAAGTTCTAGAGTAGGGACCCTGACCTAGTGCAGGGAAGAAGGACCTGACAAGAGCTGAACACCCTTTTCATATCCCCCAGGTTCCGACGATACATCAGAGCTTACCGGGTTCTAAGCCGCAAAATTATTTCCTGAAATCTCCCGAATGTAAAATATGTCAAAAATAGAAACATGGCTTTAGAGAGAAAATATTTATTCTATTTCTTGAAAAAAAAATGTACAAAGCTTAAGAAAAGAGGCATTAGGCTCCTGCATACAGTATAAACATAAATGCATCATTTTCTCTGATCACATACTGTACAGCTCTCATGATCTGGTAACCAAGGCCACTGCACACTTCCTTCCACATGAGCTTCTGATTAATACATATATTTGAAAGAGTCACTGAAGACAGTCTTGAAGTATAGGTAGAAATAGTGCTGTATAAAAATATATTACTCTATTTGAAACACTTAAAAATGCAAACTGAGAAAATTCCTTTAGAACCAGACCATACTGAAATATTGGATTTCATTGGATTTCATTCGAGATTTTATCTTAAGAGGAAAAAAAGCATGATCAAACCTTTGGAATGACAGATAATGAAATTGGTACAAACAGAGCAACTCCACTCTCAGAAATAAAACCATGATTTTTTTCCATACAAAAGATGGTAAAGAATGTTAGTCTCTGAAATAGGACCATTTGTGATATGTTAAAATTTGAAAGTGATTTTATATACAGATATAAATATACACACATATGTATACAGATATAACACAAACCCTTCACACAGCAAACTCTGATTTGTCCAGAATTCACACCTACAGTAACGGCAGCAATTAAAAACATTTCTAAACTGGCTCTCAACACATCACTGACAGTGAGAACTTCATAATAAAATACCAACCTATATAAAATGTAACTGGAAAGGCCCACTGCAAAGTAGGTGGAAAAATTTAAAGTCAAATATTTTAAAGCATTCTTTAAATATAAAGCATCCTCCTATATCCTCCTTTAAATATAAAGCATACATCCTTCCTATGGAAATTGAGATATTATCAAATTTTTTTTCTTAAATTACCATTTGCTCTATTTCTTGCCTATGTAATGGCCCGATCATTTCTCACTGAAACTTCTACAGAGGCTATACTTTTTTTTTTTTCATTTGTGCTTTGGGGCCACACTGGGCACTATTCAGGTCTTATTCCTCCTGGTGCTTCACTCAGGAATCGTTCCTGGGGGTTCAGGGATCATTCCAGAGGGGTTTCTAGGGATTGAACCCAGACTGGGTGTTTGCACGGCAAAAGCACCTTAGGGCTATACTATTGCTCAATCCCCTACACGTTTTTAATGAGAGAGAAGCCCAAGGCGTGGTAAGAAAGTGGGAGTATTCTCTTAGAGGTAAATCTGGATGACAGGTCATACAAGTTAGCAGTACACTGAAACTCCACACAAACAAAATCTTGTTAACTATTTGGTATAATGAACACCACACAGAATGAATATATTTCTAGTGAGACTAAAGGTAACGACTATAAATTCTAAATATGGAAGAGAATATCATGGTAGAGTGCCTTTAAATATTCAGAAAAGCACCTGTCTTTTCCCTCCACTATAGTAATCATCATCTAAACTGCCTATATGCCTTAACAAAGATTGCTTAGGAGTATAGCACTCCAGATAAAGAATTAGACAAGCAGTGTTTTAATTGGGCATCTTTAAATCTCATGGCAATCTCCCCACTATTTCTCAGTACTGGGAGGTTTAATTTCACTTTATTTGAAATATAAATGTGTAACCTTGTTTAAAGCAAATGTTAAAAGCAAATGGTAATAAATTTTATTTGTCTATCGAATGCATAGTTTGGAGTTTCAACATTAAAAAAGGTCATTTTTTTCCCCTCTTAATTCTACTACTGAAAAACACCAAATCTGTAAGTTAGTTGCTATTTAAAAAGGAAGAATTTCATACCATGTCCTGACTGCTAGAAAAATGCTTTGGAACATGTGGTTGCTTTGTGCTCTTTAGTATAGTTACTGGGATAGGCAGGGAAACAGATTAGAAAATGCTTGGGAGTCTTTCTTCTGCTCCTGGGGTTTCCGACGGAACAAAACGTCCTTTGGGTGCACTCAGAGCAACAGGCCAGCAAAGAGGGACACACCAAACAATGAATAACTAGTACAAGGCAAACATTCCACAAGTACTGAGGGTTTTCACTTTCCAACAATAATTAAACCAAATCAGCTCATTATGAGACAGGGGTGAAGTCAAGGAGTGAGCAGACGGTGCTGTGTGGCCAGCCGGGCTGTCTGGCTGGAGGCTACTGCCCAGCCAGCAGCTCAAAGCGTGAGAGGCCATGCTCAGCTGCTCACACGCTCTCTCCCTCCCTCCCTCTCTCTCTCTCTCTCTCTCTCTCTCTCTTTCTCTTTCTCTCTCTCTCTCTCACACACACATACACACACACACTCATTGAGCTCCAGCTTTTAATGGCACTCTGAGTATTATCCTCTTGCCAGAAAATTAGGGAAAGGGGGACATGAGTAAGAGGGAGCTTTGAATGACTTAGGACAAAAGAAGGACTGGGTTAGTGTGAATTCCGTAAATAAACTATTGTGTGATAGGAGAGGAGGAGAGGAGAAAAATCTTGATTCACTGTGAATTTTACTTCTAAAGTAGGACACTGCCAATACATTTTAAAGTTAATGTACAGTTCATTTTGGAGTGTAGAGTAGAATTTTGTGGCTCCGTAAAGTAATTCTAATACTTAAAACTAACCGAGGGGGGTGGATGGGGACTGTTCTTGATCAATGGCATTCAGCACTTTATCCTTTTTAATAACTGTGCTGGGATAGCAGATCGACCTGGTGAAATCCTTCCTTGCTGGAACGGTGTGGATTTGAATCGCTGTGTGATGGAGTAGTGGTGAAAACACCACTTGGTTATTTAGGAACCAAGGACTTTATGGGCTGTGTGTATATTTAAGACTGAACAAGCTCCTTAGACTTTTGTCTTGGCTTTGTGCTAGAAATTCAGCTACACATTAGGACATTGTGTTTTAAAGATCAATTACGTTAACATTGCTGCAGCTAATCCTGAAAAGCTATTTAATTCTTGAATACATCATTTTCCTGAGAAAGCCCTCTGGATACTGTGTGAATTTAAGAAAGAGTAAAACATCTTAATTTATGAGAAACAAGACACAGACTGCTGCAGTTGGCTGAAGGATGAGAATTCCAAAAAGATGGATGGGTTTATTTTACATTTGCAAAGTAATCATCACTAAGACTTTGGAGGGGGTTCCTTGGATTTGTTATTCTAGCCAAACTAGGAAAGATGTCCAGAAGATAGACTTTGGGAGGCAATAAGAAAACACAACGAAACAGACTTCTCTGTGCTCTGTCCCTTCAGAAATGGAGCTTTTGACTGTGCTGGTGTAACTGCTTCTAACTTGCATGTGTCAGAGATTCCTCGTTAGGGAACTAAGCAAAAATGACCTCATAATGCTGTTGTGAGGATAAAGGGAGTTGATATATCTATATATAAGGCATGTAGGAAAGTGCCAGGCACACAGCAGCACTCAATAAATCCAGCTATTCTTCTCATTACTTTATTTAAATACTGCCAAGGCTTAAGAGAGTCTTCCTAAAAAGAAATAAGCGCTTTTCATTCCACAGTTCGTTTTCATTTGACATCTAGGAGTAGAACCAGGAATACAGTCCATTTTCCAGACATCTTTCCTAGTTTAGCTAGAATAACTAATGTGTCATCAACATTCTGAAGCTGTTTTCTCAGCTGTAAAATGCTACTTGTCTGATTTATTGATTACTCTGATGCCCCAGTAAAGTGAAATGCATGAAGGCACGTGGAATATTTCGTAAAGCACCAGCAGGGTATGTTCCAGAAATGTGGTCCTGGGAACGTAAGTCTGGATTCTCTCAAAAGAAGCTTATCACTCAAAATTCCAGGTCTTTACACTTAATAATCTATATATAAAAACCTTAGGTATGTTTTTTTTAATATCATCCATAATAATGACATGCTTTACTATAAAACTGTCTTGAATTCCAACTTGAGGCATACTTTTCAGAGATACTGGGACTGAAAAGAAAATGCCATCTAAGTTTATGGAAGGTCATAAATTCTTACTATCAGTATTACTAAGCCAGTAACCACAGCCATTTCGTTAACTACTAAATGCTTCACAACCTCTTTATGGAAGCCCTGCAGCACATTCCATAAGGTGGGGATACCAGTCCCATTTTGTAGGATGACTGTGGCATTCAAGTGACTCCAGTCCACAGTAAAATGTAAGAGTGAGCCCTAATGGTTTCTGTCTTTATCAAATCACACACTTAGGAAAACTAACAGGCCAAGAGGCTCCAAACTATGCTTTGATCTTTGGTAATGAAAGTGAAAAATTTTTATTAGACAGTAGGTCTTCACTATTCACTTCATTTTATCATGAAAAAAACTATCAATTTGGGGGACCAGAGATAGTATATCGGGTACGATATGCTTGCCTTGCATGCAGCCAATTGGGTTTAATTCCCCTGGCAAACCATGTGGTCCCCAAAGCACCGCCAGGAGTGATTCCTGAGTGCTGAGACAGGAGTAACCCCTGAGCATCGCTGGGTGTAACCCACAAACAAAACCAAAAAACCCCATATTTTGGAGGGCGAGGTTAGGGACTTATTTATTTGGAAAATAACACAATGCTCATGGGAAAAAAAGACCTGAAAAACAGAACTAAAATGAGTATCTGCAATTAGGCCTGAAACTCTTATTTTTCCAATTATTGAAAAAATAAGCAAAGAGTAACTTATCTCAGTGGTACTATTAGTCAAATGTATATTGGCCATAAGAGAAACTTATTTGAGAAGTTTTTGGTTGGTCTTTTCATCTGTGTATGTATAGATAAGTATATTTACAGATACTAATCCACACAAATTGAGCTTGGGAGAGACTGTGGTAAGACTACTAGTTTTCCGCAGGCCTGATTATTATTATTATAAATATATTAACAGAATGGTTAAAGAATTTTCTTTTAGTTACTGAACTCAGCCAAAGGTATAGTTAAGAGTCATTAGAGTACCAAATCTTCCCTTATGAATAGATTAAATATTTGCTTATGACAGCATATTCAAGATATGTACTTTCAGGGATCAAATCAATCTGAGTGTGGATTCAGAGAAACTCTCTATTTCTGAAATTATATCACAAAGATATCATTTTTGCGATATCTTTGGAGGAAAAATGACTGCCAAGCCAGGAGGATAATTTAGAGCCAAGACTGCAGGAATTATGCAAAAGTGTGTATGATAGCAAATTACTGGCATTTTGGTGACAGTGATTAAAATCTTTTTTAAGCTACCAGGGGTCATCATAATTTATGTAGGACAAGCAAAATTTTTTTAAACTAACATTACAGAACCAATATCACAGAAAACAGAGAAAACAGAAGGGAGACAAAAATTGAACCTTTAAAAAATAATAAATAAATAAACTCTAATCCATATAAATACCTTTAACGTAAAAGCAATACAGACTGGTGGTTGGGTAAGAATAAGAATGTTAAGAATGTAAGAACAAGATATAGTCAAGAAAAGTATAAGGTTTAAACTATCCTAAAATTCTTGTTCAGTCAAAGGGAATGTATTAAATTCTAAAATATACTTTTGATATATATATAATACAGAATGTATCTATATGCATGTTCATATATTAACAAATTATCTGGTATTTCTGAATTCGTATGTTAAAACAGTATAAACTTTTAGAGACCGGGAAGGTTTAGGACCTTAAATAAAAGATTAAACAAATATTCTCATCCTGTCCAACTGGAAATAAGGAGTACAATAAATCAAACTAGATATAAAGATGACTATGGTATGCTCTCCTCAAAGAGAATATTAATGTTATACATCCTTTTTTTTTCAATAGAACATACTTTCTGTTGAGAGAAAAGGTTTATGAGGTAATTACATATAACTTAAAATAGGAATTCTTTCAATTTTACATTAGTGCATCTCTTAAAAGTAGGTTTAGCAGGACACAAATGAACTTGGTCATAATATATGTATTTTCTTACTTCAGACGTTTAGGTAATTTAAATAAATGTAAAAAGTATGTCAAATCTATTTTAAAAAATTCAAGAGAATGGTAGAGATGATGGTGTCGGAAAATAACACTTGAGATTTAATACTGTGTGTGGAGAATGACTTTTACACCAGACTGTCTATAAATATTTATTGGGTAAATAAATATGGTTCACCTGGTGTTTTTAAAATCTTGTATGCTGACTAAATGATAAACATGAGGAATTAGTTCTAGTCAAAACAAGAGGCTTAAAAAAAAAGAAATTATGACAACAATAAGAGCCATCTTCTAGTGACTTTTGGGGTGGAGAATAAAGACCCTCAGCCATGCCCCCAAATAATATCATCAAATCACTGGATGTTTCAGCCTTATTATTTTAAAGAACACGATATCAAAATAAATCTCACTACCAATGGTAGAAAAATGTTCCACCCTGAAATTTGAAGGATTTTTTTTTAATTGTGAATTTTGAAATTTGAAACTTTGAAGGATTAAGGCTTTGATATGCACGGTCCTCCCGGTGTTCATCAATTTGCCCGAGCGGGCCCAGTAACGTCTCCATTGTGAGATTTGTTAGGAAAAAAGTGGGACCTCCCAGTGGTGCTCGAGATGCCTCCAGCCTATACTGAGCCTGGTGGTCAGGGGTGTTTGTTTGTGCCTGGCTGGCAAGGGTGCTGGCTTTACCTTGCCCGTGGACCCTTCAATGCACGGGGAACCTGTGGAGGCGGGAAGGGGGAGGACACGGTGGGATGGAAACGGGTGGACACACAAACTTTGGGGTGATAGTCCGGCCCTTTAAAGGGAACTTAAAAAAATCACAATGAATGATTGTGGTTTGGCATATCGAATATGTCACAGGATTTGCCGTGGGGCGAGATACTCTCGGTAGCTTGCTGGGCTCTTCAAAAGGGGCGGAGGAATCGAACTTGGGTTAGTCAGGTTGGCCGCATGCAAGGCAGCCTACACACTGTGCTATTGCTCCAGTCCCAAATACAGTAACAACAAAGTCTCACACTGGAGATGTTACTGAGACCGCTCGAGCAAACTGATGAACAACGGGAGCATAGTGCTACGGTGCAGATTGTGATTGAAATTCTAAATATGGGAACAACAAAAAGAAACAGAAATCCAGAAATCTGTACTGAATTCTTACAAGTAAAAAGTAGATTTTTAAAACAGCACACATGTTCATCAACATCATTTTTAACAATAACAATGAATTCATCACTTACTAGCATCATGGTAATGTGTCCCTGAGTCCCTTTGTCCTTGAAAGGCACGATATTTTGGGGGACTCATACATAATCTGGTAAAGACCGTTCATTCAGAAAATAGTTAAAATGTGAGTCTCTGTGTCCTAAACTCTATCTTTAATTTTTTTCTGTATTGAGTCATAAGGCATTACTAACGGTATGTTAGAATAGCAAATAACTTATCATAAAAATAGACTGAGATTCTCTTTTAAATAGACTTAACATTTTTTTGAAACTGTTTTTTTCTTTTTCTTTTTCTTTTGGCTTAAAGCAGACCTTGAATGCAAGTGTCCATCAACGTATGGAGTTAATCTTAGGCTAAAATTACTGTGAAATTTATACACTGAAGTGTGATGCTGGCTATTAATAAAAGTAGAAAAAGTGAGGTAAAATATTTGGTATCACTTTTGTTCAGTATCTGCTGTAAATCACTAGGTAATATACACCACAGTGTGTGTGTGTGTGTGTGTGTGTGTGTGTGTGTGTGTGTGTGTGTGTGTGTAGGGGTTATGTCGTGTGCCAATAGCAGCAGAGATTACATTAGCACGGTTCAAATGATGGGCAATGACTATCTGGCATGGGGCCAGGTGAAGTTGTTTGCTTGTAAGAAATAAGTAGGTGAGGAGCACGGCTTTATTTGAACCAGCTGCTGGAACTGAGCAACACATTTCTTGGTCTGCAGAAGCAGAAGCGCCATTTCTTTCCGTAAGTTAGAGGGCTGGGGAGTGAGGGTAGAGGCCAGGTGCTGTGGGTGGTGGGGCTGCTAGCGAGGGAGCTAAAACGCATACCTGAGCTCTGCAGGTGCTAGGCTGCCCTGCTGTGTATCAGTGATTTGCAAAGGCTGACGGAACGAGATTCCCTTCATCATACAGGCACTGCTGTCTGCGCTGCAGTAATAGAGAAGCACGCTGACCGATACGACGGCTTCAAGAGGTAAGCAAGTTCCAGGAAGCTCCAAGGAGATTGTTGGTTGATTGGAAAGGTCCTCAATTTCCCCGGAAGTGGTCTGTCCTTGGAGAAGCCATTCGTTGCCTAGAAAGTAAAAATGTAGTAAGGCTGTGAAAAGCAGGTAGGAGAGGAGAGAACTAGTGAGAAGACTAGCTTCATCCCCCACCAAACGTTTACTGGACGCCCTCCATGCCAGGCCTTGTGCTGCGTGTGAAGGATCTACGTTTCATCAGGCAATGCTCCTCGCCTAACGCTGCTGACCGCAAAGCATTAAAACCTCCTCTTTGCTTGAATATTATAAAATGTGTCATCGTTTCTCTGGAAATCAAGCTGAACATTGAATTAGGATTAAAACCGGAGGAGAGGGCATACCTGGCAATGCTCAGGGGCCAGTTCTAGTTTGATCCTTGGGTGCTGCTCCTGGCAGTTTGAGGGTGGGGGAGAGAGTCTCTATGGGGCTTTCAGCAAGTAAAGCTGTGCTCAGCCTGCTGAGCGCTCTCTGGCCCTGTTACATATTCTTTTTTCTCTCTTTCTTTCCCAGTTTCCCTGCTCTACCTTCCCTTTCCTCGCTCCACCCACTTATAAACCCCTTACTTCTAAAGTTAAAATGAAATCTATTAAATTCTTAACATCATCCGGCTTTTCTTTAAATTTTTTTTTCCTGGCTGAGTCAACCTACTCAGAACATCTGCCTCTCTACCGCTCTGCTCCATCTCTCCTTTTATTTACTACCTCTAAGACTCTGTGGTTTAAGGAAGAGTTAGATTTGGGGAAAATATGTGAAACAGGAGTATGAGGGTGAACAGCGAGGCTCTAGAGAGCTACGTGCGGAATATTTCTGCAGTAGCTTCACTTTTCTTCACAGTTCTTGGCTCGTTTCTAGGCTAAGGAATATTAATTAATCTTTGGTTTTATTACGTCACATTTTAGTAGGGAACTTATTATATTTCAACTCAAAACAGGAAAATAAAAACTATACAACGTTAATGCTTAATTCTCTATGGAAAACAGAAAGATGTTCCTTTAGAAATAGTTCAGATTCATTACATTTGCCAGTGTGACTCATCTGTTAATAATTTCTTTGGCTTAAAACCTTTACATGAAAAGGTCATTCTAAGATTTAAAGTTTTTTTCCATCTTTAAATAACCAGACAGGGAGAAATAAACTGTCCTTTAATCACAGGTCGACAAATTGTCCTAATACAATAACTGTCAAAAACCTTGAACTGTTAGGGATTCTTCCCTGAAAGTTTATTGGTCCTTACATAAGAAAAAAAAAGGGGGGGGAGGGGGGCTGATATCCTCAACAAATGATAAAACAGCTAAGAATATTCTCTAGCGACTATGTCACTTTTCCTTAATACTATCTGCATTTTGTAGTCCAAAGACTCAACAGACTTATGCGTTTGAGAGTTGGGTATGTGAATTTGTCAACATGCAATTAAAAAAAATCAATGCACAGTTTTAAAAATCGATATTAGTTAACATGCACAGAGAAATTAAATTAGCAGCACTCTTCCCCCGATGTTCATGGATAAAAGACACAGACACTCGCTGCAGTGAAACTCCAGGGGACGGGACTGCTCAGGACCCAAGACGTCTGGCCACATGGACGGCTCTTCGCGTCTGCCAAGGAATGCCTGGTGCAGCCTTGGGACTGGAGGTGGCGTGGCCACAAGCTCAGTCCCCACCAGGGCAGGCCCCACCCGAGATCACTCTGGTCCCTTGACGTGGACCCTGAGACGGGGCCGCAGGAGTGGAGGCGCTGCCGTGAGAACGGGCGAAGGTGAGGAGGCAGACGAGCGGGACCCGGGGAACGTGGCAGAGACAAGTGTGTGAGAGGGTACGAGGAGAAGTCAGGGAGGAAATGGGAGATTGAGTGAGAAGATGTGAAAGAGCGTGGGAGACTAGTGGGGGGGTGGGGAAGACCCTGAAAGACAAGAAGTCGGGATCTCGTCCGGCCACGAACGCCACAATCTAAACTGGTCCACTTTATTAGAGATATTCGAAAGCACTGCTCTAGGGAAAGCAGTAAGCCGATTCCTTTTTGTCAACTCATAAAAGAGCTGAGTTCATACTGTGATTCAGACATACACACACACACACACACACACACACACACACTTAAAATCTTTACATAATTTACAGTAACTGAATACTTTTGAGAATAGCCTCAAACAGGAAGTACTTGTAGATTAAAAGATGGCAAATTAGTGAGTGAGGACAAAGGCGCTGCTTTGGATGCAGCCCATACTAATTCATTTGTATTCAATTACATATCCTTCAACAATGTTTTATTCTTCTAGTTCAATGGCAAACTCTGAAGCTATGGTCTGGCACCCAGTTTCTTGTAGTAAGCAAGTAATGGGACTTAAATTCTATGCCTGGCATCTCTAAAAAAGAAAATACAGCTCCGGGCTTAAGAACTGGTAAATCAAGTCTTAATGATACCACTGAAATAAAAATAAACAGAAATTGAAAGGTCTAAGGCATTTATTTGGTAGATGCCATGTGGAAAAAAAGTAAAATGCCACTTAAAATAAAAGCTCCAAAGAACCGAACTGGAAAGAGCCAATGTCAAGTTTCTTTGGCAAAAAAGAAAATGGTGTTTGTTTTATTGTTCTTTAAAAATATATATACTGAAAGGGAAGAGTCAATGTAATTCTTTAGAAAAGAATCTATGAAATTTATGCCACTTGATTAATGCGGAAGGTATAGTGGTAAATACAATTAAAACGGAACTAGGCAACAGCCAGTGCTAGCAGGGATGTGGTCCAAGTAAAGGAACTTTCATCCACTGGCGGTGGCACTGTAAGATGGTTCAACCTCTGGAGAAGACGGTGGAGACGTCCCAAACAATCAAGACTGACGTTTCCACCTGCCCCTGAGGTTCCACTTCTGGGCATCCCCCTCAAGAACAGAAAACCATTAATTTGAAAGGACCTGCGCACAGCTGTGTTCACCACGGCATTATTTAAAACAGCCAAGGCCTGGAAACAACAGATAAGCAGATCAAGAAACTGCGGCCTCTGTCCACCATGGAACACAATTCAGCTAGGAGAAAAGACCAACTTTTGCAGTTTGCTACGACCGAGACGGAAAAGTCAGGCTAAGTGAAGTGAGCCTGAAAGAAAGATACAAAACAAGCATGGGATTAATCCCACTCCTATGTGGAGGATAAAGAAACAAAGCGCAGGGCTGACAAGTCCCCACGGGTACAAATCCTGTGACTTGACCACCAGAACTGGGGACGGAAGAGGCTAAGGACACGGGCAGGAAGAGCCCTTGGGGGGTCAGCAGCAGTGCCAACATACAACGAGGATAGCAACACTACTGTCAACTAGGACACCTCAAGCAAAACGATTGGGACGGAGAAAAGAAATCTCTGCAGCATTTTAATTGGGGGGAAGCAAGGGACGGTTTGTTTTACCCAACGGAAGCAAGTGAAAGGGGAGCAAGTGAAAGGGGGAATTTCTGGGCTGGACCTGGATGCATTTTCTTCCTTTGTCAAAAGGTTAAATGAATGACATATTCTTCAACACTTCAAACAACAACCAAACAAGCAGAACTTGGACCAGGACCCCAGAGTGCTGACTGACCACGGTCTCTGCAAGCCCACACACTGTGCCGATGCCCCTCGGGCCACAGCAGAGAGGAGCAGCCCACAACGTTCACCTGATGGCCGGCTCGCAGGCCTCTCCTGCCACCCTCTCCTTCCTCTTCTTACTAGGCTTCTGCTTTTCTATGCAAGGGTTGGGGACTGAGCTCCAGGCCTGATATATGCAAGGCAAGTGCCCAACCCTGGAGCTAAATGCCTGGGCCCTGAACCTTCCTTCGCTCTTTGGACCTTCTCCAAGACTCTCTCTCTCTCCTCTCTCTCTCTCTCTCTCTCTCTCTCTCTCTCTCTCTCTCTCTCTCTCTCTCTCTCTCTCTCCCCCTCCCACCCCTCTCCCTTATATCCTCCCCCTCTCTCCCTCTGCTGATGGCCTTATTTCTGGCTGTATGAAAAAAAAAAGGTATTCAGGAAGAGCTTCCGGGAACTCCTGCTTAGACTTCTGAATGACACCCCAGCCTCCCTCCTGTCACAGGCTGCCCACATGCCGACAGACCAGCCATCCCTGGTACAAACAGTCATCTTCTCTCGTGTTCTAAAAGATCCCCACCCCTACCACCTACCATAGCTTCTTTTCTCTACTGGACCTTGGCCATCAAAGTAACCCATATGCTGGTCTCCCAATTCCATTTTTCTCCTTTTAGCAACTGCTCTATTTTCTCCTTTTAGCTAAACTGAAAGAGTTGTCTCTGCTGTCTTTAGTTCTGCTTCTTATATTCTATTTAAAAAAAAAACCCAACAAAACCCAAACCTTAAATAGGTATTTCCTCCATTCCACTCAAGTTCTAGTTGAGGACATCAATGAACAATGCCATTAAATCAATGATGGATTCTTAGTCCTTCTCTAACTTGATCTACCATTAACACCCAACACATCTGGGCACTCGTTCCTTAAACACTGGTGCTAAGACATTCCAGGAAAACTATACTGTCTTGGCTTTGCTCCTTGCATACTCATTCTCTCGTTTTCTTCTCCTTGCTCTCTCAACTTGGAGTAATCTACGACAGACTACTCAAGGCAGAGTCTGTAGCCGAGCTAAGCACAGAAACTCATCAAAAGGTTTAGAAACGTTAGTGACATTCGGCTGTATCATCAGTAGCTGTGCATTTCATATGCCACTAAAAATAATTTGATTTTTAGGATTAACACAATTCTAGAGATTGTTTGAGATGGAGGCACTGTGGCCCTGCACTATACTCCTGTTGTTCATTGATTTGCTTGAGCGGGCACCAAATTGTGAGACTTGCTGTTATATTTTTGGCACATCGAATATGTCACGGAGAGCTTGCCAGGCTTAGCCGTGCGGGCAAGATACTCTCAGTAGCTTGCCAGGCTCTCCGAGAGGGATGGAGGAATCGAACCCGGGTCGGCCGTGTGCAAGGCAAACACCCTACCCGCTGTGCTATCGCTCCAGCCCAAATAGAAATAATAGAAAACTCGATGAACCAAGAACTAGCAGAAAAACGGGTTCTAATTCCATTTTTTCACTAAATTCAGGATATGCATGTGGGTAAATCACAATCTATCTGAGTCATTAAATAAAGGATTCTGAATAGGGTCTTTTGGTCCTTTTAGCTCTAATATTCAAGTTGCAATCATTCTGTAATAGCAACATTCTTCATCCCATACTGAACTTGTCTAGGGAACCCCAGATTAACACTGGGGTGACCTACACTGCTCTTTAATAAAATCAGAAAGAATTTCAGAGAGTAAAGAAAAGAACTAACGTGAGGGGTTAAATCTGCACCAATATTTTTTTTTCCCACTTCCTTAAAGTGCTGTCAAGCTACAGAGTAAATATATCACATAACAAATGAGAATAAACATCAAGAACTTAAAGAATTCTTACAGAGTCTGTCTCATACCTTCAGCGTTTAGAAACCAGCAACTGGGGACTCCTTCGGTTAGCTTTGTCCCCTCGGGGAGGCCGAGGCTCAGCTTGAACTGAAGTGTCTGGCCCGGAGTTGCAGCCACGGGGGAAAGCGTAATGCTTGGAGCAGATTTAGGTAGTTTGGGCAATGTCTTTGGTTTTCCTACTGCTAACGGGCCATCTACTGTGACGTTTTCAGATTTGAAAACCGGAAGCTAGGAAATTAAAAAAAAAAGTTTATGAAAACATAAGTACTTGACGGTAAAGAGATTTTTTTTTTAAGATATTAATAGAAAAGCGAGGTTTGTGCCAATGAAACTTAGCTGTCATTCTAGCCTGAATTAAACTACATGGAAATGTCCTCGTGATTATTTTGTGGATTGAGAAAAATTATTTCCTGGACAAAGGTGAGATATTAAGACATGGACTAAAAATTCTGTTAGAGGACATGTCCTTTTCTTTAAACGCTGACAAGAACACGTACTTAAGCTTCTTTCAAGTGTGTTTTCCCTGGCTCAAGAAAATGTGGCTTCTAAAGCTTCTTTGGGAATTTCCTTAGGTAGAAGCTTCACCGTAGGAAACAAAGGCTGCACATCCAGGGTGGGGAGGGTTGGGGGGAGGAAAAAACCCACCCCATCACACGGCATGAGTCACCGTGTGCGTGGATTTGTGTGCATTTAGAAACAGATCTCTTCTTTTTCTCCAGAAAGTTCAGATTCTCTCCAGCTTCCAGAACCTTTCTCAATTTCTTGACACCAATGAACGCTTTATTGTATAGACAAAACCGCCTGGAAGGAGGCTCTGAAATATCCCTGCCCACCTGTCACCCCAGCGAAGCCCTGTCCAGGTATTCCTGCCCTGCTATGTGGCTGTCAGCATCCCTCTTAAAAGGACACCCTGTAACTAAGATTACTCACCACAAACAGGGTTTTTGTTTCCAAATCCATCACTTTAATCTGGTGGTTGTTGGTGTCTGCTACATACAGTAACTGACCATTCTCTCCGATACATAAGCCTCCAGGTTCATTAAAAGTTGACTCGGTGAAACAGGAGTGGATAACGTTACTGGCCTCTCCGGTTCCTGCCAATGTTGTACAGTTTTTTGTTTTTGGATCCACAACTTTAATCTAAAGGAGAAAAAAATGTATATACTTGAAGGTCAATCTTATGTTTGTGTAATGAAAAGTACACTATCAAGCCAGCTAGAGAATTTTGCATTCCTTATGAATCTCATAAAATTAGGCATTTCTGCATTTCTTAAAAAACACAAATTAAATTTATAGTCCAAGGGGAAAAGGATATCTTTTGAGAACAAAAAACTATGTAAAATGCTCTCCTAACACCTTTTTCTTCTAGAATCATCTTTGATGACATTATTTATGAAATTAAATCTTAATCTTTTTCTTTCATGATGGGACGCACTTTCACAGCTGAATTTTCTTTTGAAGAGCATCCAACATTGAGAATTTTCTGCTTATGCTGTTAAGCTTAATGATTTCTTGTTGTGTCTCCATCATGCTGACTTTATAATCTCTCGGCACAAAGCATTTTCCCCCCACTAATTATTTTTTAAAAAAGAAAAATGCAATCAAATGGATGGTTTAATAGTCAATGCATTAGAAACAAAACAGAAATGCTTCCCATAATGGATCTTCGAGCAAGTCATCATAATAGTCAAAAATGTTCACCTGTTGGTTGGCACACTAATTTCCCTGCTCCCTGCCTTCCCTTTCATTTACTGAATGCGCAGCTTTGAGAGGTTATAATTCACCGTCTGTAGCTACGGTGATTTGCAAATTTTGAATCCTTTGCCCGGCTGACGGTACCACCATCGTATCAGGAGGGAGCAAGCTTCTGGAGAGAGCTGTCAAAGCCTGTTATTCCTCTACTTCAGAGTGGCAGCTGGAGGAGGCTCACGAACGCATTTAGCATTTTAAATACACATATGGAAGAAAGGCGGGTGTCACACGATTCCGCCAAGACTCACCTTGTGATTATAAGAGTCAGCCACGTAAAGCAAATTCCTTTTGTTGTCCCAAGTGACTCCCAGTGGGTGCTGAAGCTTGGCATTGATTCCTACTCCATCAACATCACCAAAGGCAAAGAGATTCTGAAAAGAAGAAGAAAAGAATGAAAGAAAGCAAAGAAATAGCACGTGTGAGAAACTTTACAGGGTTTTCTAAGGGTGGAAGATCAAAGTTAAATGGCTGTGTATGTGACTAAAGGGGGAAGACGTGTCACCTTGTAAAACAGAGTAGGGCATTTGATTCAAATTAGGAAAAAAGTAACGATGGTGTTCTGGACCAGCATTAGGTTGTGGTGTTCGGTAGATGGATTCACAATAATTCGACATCTGCTCAGAAACAGGCCAAATCTGCTCGATAGCAAATACTGAATTCATATATATATATATATATATATTGCTTTTTGGGTCACACCCGGCGATGCTCAGGGGTTACTCCTGGCTCATGCACTCAGGAATTGCTCCTGGCGGTGCTCGGGGGACCATATGGGATGCTGGGAATCGAACCCGGGTCGGCCATGTTGGCTGCGTGCAAGGCAAACGCCCTACCCGCTGTGCTATCACTCTAGCCCCTGAATTCATATTTTTCTCTTCTCTTGGCAATGAACATTTATCCTCCCCTTTCTCTGAAGTCTCAACTGTGAGCGATGGTTAAGGATAAGGAGAGTAAATTCACTTTCGTCAGACGGTTCTCTTACTCGGGTTTCTGCATATTCCCGTTGCCTTTGATTGGATTTACTTTGAAATTCAAAGGAGCTTGCTCAGCTCCAAGTTTCTGGGCCGTGCCTATCCCTGACCACAACAAGCTGGCTCGGAGCTGGGCATGAGGGCAGAGAAGGGGGTCCCTTACCATGGGATCGCGCTCTCCGCCCACGAGGTGCCTGACGGCTCCATCCTTCAGGGAGACGGTTCTCACGGTGCTGCTCTCGCTGTCCGCCACAAACAGGCAGCTCCAGGGATCTTCGGAGGCCAGAGACAGGCCAGAAGGTTGGGCAAAGCCTGCCTTGTGAGGGTAAGCGTTGTTTCGATTCTCTTCATTCCCACTTCCAGCGAACCGGAGGCATGTGCCCTTCTTTAAATCGCTAAAAAGGTAAATTTCACACAGGGAGTCAACGTTGGTCTGGTTAAAGCAGCCGGGAAATGAACATCCAGGATGGTGTTGACCCTGGTAATCTGTGTCCGGTTTAGTTATTAAACAAGTGAAAGTGAATGAGAAACCCACAGGTGATTGCCAAAGGGGGAGGGAAATTGAATGATGGTGACCACTTAACTCAGCTAGTCAGTTTCACTGTGTTTTTTTCCACTCACTAATATATTTACTCACTATGTAGAAATCTTTCTCCTTTTTTTTTTTTTTTTTGGTTTGCTTTTGGGCCACACCTGGCAGTGGTCAGGCTCTGAGTTCAGGGATCACTCTTGGTGGCACCATATGAGGTGCCAGGAATTGAACTCATGCAAAGCAAGGGCCCTTCCTGCTGGACTAGCTTTCTGGTCCCCAAACCCTTCTACTTTTTTGGGGGGATAAATGGAAAACTGACATGTCTCAACGACCAGAAAGGAAACCCCGACAGGGTCGGGATGCTCAGAACAGTGGTTGTATCACTGACAGGAGATCTTTCACTTTTAGGTTGTGCATTAAGATGCCACGTCAACCTGACTTCTTTTCAGCTGCCATCTTAGGTCCTGAAAGGGGACTCAAGGGGATGCAGCTCCCGAGGGTTCCTGCTGCCAGGCTGCTGCCCTCCGTGCCAGCTACTAGCAGCGCCTCCTTCCCTGGCATGGCTCCTTGGTCTTATCCCACTGTACACATGGCCAGGAGTCTTTGAAAAACCCGGGAAACGAATCTTATCATGCAACTTCCTAGAAGCATGGAGGATAATGTTCAGATGCCTTCGAATGACTCACAGGGCACTTGGTGATCTGACTTCTACTGAGAACAGGAGCACCCCTCCTGGCTTGTCGAGCCTCCACTCTCTCTCCTGCCTCCTCCTCGACCCGCTTTTAGGTTCAAAGCTTCTTCCAGGAAGCTTCCCTTCTACCTCAGATCTCCACGGCACTGGGCGTCCCTCATTTTCATGAGGAAGTTTCCATGAAAGGACTAACGGAGGGGGCCCCTTCCCGCACAGACATTATACTGTCCAACAGAGTTCCGACACTGACGGATGCTTCTCCTGTCCCCCACTGAGGGCAGGAACCCCCTCTCTTCATTTCATTTCTGACACAGAAAGCTTATCATTTCATTCCCAGCACGGAGCGTGTTTAATAAAGAGCTGCGAGACAAATGACTAAATGCTAAGCCATCAGTGAGGGGCGGACACACCACCTGGAGTCTCTGGGATTCGACACCATGGCTGTCACTGCTCCTTTCCACTGGCAAAGGGTAACAGAGATGATGGCCATTCGCTGTCCGTGAGGGCTGTGCTCTCTGGCATCTGGCTGCCCCGCATTTGCTTATTCTGCTGACACACGGCACCAGGCACCAGCACGCAGGAATGACGAAGTAAAAGATTGTCCCTTTGCTGGGCGGTCAGATAGGAGGAAGCGTCAACAACCAAGGGTGCTCACAAAACAGAGGAGCTGTCACAAGGAGAGGAAGGGAACAGGGTGCGAGAGCAGCAAGGAGGGAGGGAGAGAATCAACTGCTGGTGGAGACTAGACGAGCTGCCAGCTCCCCCCAAAGCATCGAGCATCGGGAAGGTTGGCAGAGTTTCCCATGGTGGACAAGACTGCCCCCTGAGGGTGCTGGAACAATGGCCGAGGGTGCCAGGGGGTGTTGGGAGGGCCGGGGAGGGGGCTGACAGTAGCTTTGGGTGCAAATGTGGGGGTGAGGGTGGGGTTCTGTTCGTTAGCTGTAAGAAGGTGGGTTTCCAGGGAGGCACTGTGATTTTTTTGGTCCCCTGAGGAGGAAGCAGTGGGTGAAGTAACTGTGGAACCTCTGACCCCCAGCAAAGACTACGAGACCCGGCGGGGAAATGTTTCACCTGGTCTATCCCCACCAGGGGCTGCAAAGCTGCTGACTTGAGTTGCATGCATCATGCGTGTGTAAAATGGGCTTAGGAGATGGAAACAAGGAAGCGGGCTCAGAAGGTGCAGCGTGTCCCACGGCAGCTCCAGAGGCTGCGGCAGTGCCGGTTCCAGTCTCAGGCTGGACCAGACCACAGAAGCCAGCTCGGCACAACTTGCTCAGCAGTGCCCTGCGGCTGAGACGGAGAGTGGATGCACGGCCGAGGGGAGATAAGCGCCCCCAAAACAGTCCCCGTTCTTTTCCTGGACACTCGCTGGGGGATTGCTCTGCCCTGGCTCCTTGACGTGAGGTGTGGCCAGGAGCACAACTGAGGAGACCTAAAGAGCAGAGACCTGAGTCCCTTTGGGGTTAGAAGCTTTATGCGGTGGTGAGCGACTCGCCACCTATTTCTCTCTCTCTCTCTCTCTCTCTCTCTCTCTCTCTCTCTCTCTCTCTCTGTGCCAGGATGTCCGGCAGGGCTCCAGAGGGGAGACCGTTTCCTCAGCCGGCTTGGCAGTGCTGGGTGCCCCCGTGAGTCTACGTGAGTGAATGAGAAACGATCTTGTCTAAAGTCACTGAGAATCATGGTTGTGCAGGCTGGCAGACCTTGCCCAGACTGGCAAGGGTGTTGCAAGGGCAATGACGATGGGGAAGGGAATTTTGTCAACTCTGAGGCGTGCGGTTGAGAGAGAGAGAGAGGTGGGGTGAGGGGGGAGGGAGAGAGAGACAGAGAGGGGAAGGAAGAGAGAGAGAGGGGGAGAGAGACACACACAGAGACAGAGAGGGGGGAGAGAGAGAGGGAGAGAGAGAGAGGCAGGGAGAGAGACAGGGAGAAAGGGAGAGAGGGACAGAGAGACAAAGAGAAAGGGGGAGAGAAATAGTGGGAGGAGACAGAGACAGGAGAGACAGAGAGGGGGAGAAAGGGAAGGGGGTGGAGAGAGAGAGAGAGAGACAGAGAGAGGTTCCCACTTACTTCTTCTTGGGGAGGCGGCCATCTTCCAGCAGGAGGGCCCAGATCTGATGCGTCCCGGCCATGGCGATCCAGAGAACGTCATCCTTCTGGGGCTCTGAACCTGTAGAGCAAAGAAACCCAGTTATCGTGAGGACGCCCGGCTGACAGAAACACTTGGACCGCTTCAGGAGCTGCCAGCCAGGGAGGGCAGCAGTAAGTTAATAGGTTGCTGCGGAGAAGAAAATACAGTGTTGAGAGCTGCTTTTGAAAACTGTCCATTTTCCATGCAAAGTGATGACCTTTCTAAGACTTAAACTATTTACTGTCACGATTTCCACTGCAATCTAAAGGACGCCCCTCTGTATCCCTTGGCACAGTATCTTTAAATATTTGACTCCTTTATGTGACAAGGAGAATGAGCGGGCGCATTTCCAAAGGAATTCTGCCTGTAAAATACCTCGCACCAACCACCCAAATGGCATGCCGGCTCTTTGAGCAAACAGGGGGTCTTTCGATAGCTTAAGAAATGTCTAGTTCCACCATTTGCTTTTAGATTGAGACACACGTCACGTCTTTACTCTCTGCAAAAGACAGAGATGACAAGCAAAAAATAAATAGATAAAATAGCTGAGTATGCTGTAAATCACAACACAGCAGTTTACTCAAATTTATGATCGTTCTCTTTTTATAGACTAATGTTACAAACTATTACAAAGTGACATTAGCACTTCTCAGATGAATTCTATTGAGATACCAAATTATTTTCATGTCAGCTACTGTAAGGTTACCTTCGCACATAATCAAGACATTTCAATTACAAAAATTTGGCCAGGCATTATCGTCTGCTGAAAACAAAACAAAACAAAGCAAAACTCTGCTAAGGGGATTTTATTTGTATGTTCCTTAAATTCCAGTCAGCGGTTTCCAGAGGACATTTTTCTTCCTTGACTATGGTCAGGTCCATCCTCCAGAGGCTTTGTGACTTTCCAGGGCCACCAAGGCAAGACACAAAGGATTGGGAAGCTGAGCCTGATAATGACAGAACAGCTGGGTCATGTGTCGTCTCTTTCTGCTTTCCTATCACACTGGAAGGAGTCAGTCCACCAGCTCTTCCACGGGCCAGTATTTTTATGAACGTGAACAGTATTACAAAGAACATGGACATCCGGGTAGTCTAGAGACGTGGTCTCTGCCGAGTCAGCGGCTTTCCATAATTAGTCTGCTTCGGTTTCATCCCCACCAAGTGAAGTCACTGTCAAGGGCACGTTCGAAAAGCCAGGCAAGTGAAAGCTGGCTCCAGGAACCACCGACGAGAGGCTCCCAGACCCTGCGCCCCCAGCTGCCAGACGCAGGAGATGAAGCCCACCCTGGCAGCGGAAGCCTCGTTGAGTGCTGTCCTCTGCGAAGGCAGCTGAGGCCAAGCTGTAGCTCCCTCCCCAAGAACGGAAGTGGGACAGGGACATTTCTGCCATCAAGCAGATTAGACATTAAACTGCAATGATCAGAAAATGACATTTGAAGACTTCTGCTATGCTGAAGGAGAGTTGTACTAGGATATAGCTGAGTGAAAGACCCAATCACGTCTCCACCAACTTGTCCTTTGAGTAAGCCAGTCCATGGGCCAGAGCAACTATAGCCAGTAGGGTGCTTGCCTTGCACGCAGACAACCCTGGCATCCCATACGGTCCCTCAAGTTCAATCCCTGGCATCCCACATGGTACCCCAAGCACCGCCAGGAGTGATTCCTGAGTGCAGAGCCAGGAGCAACCCCTGAACATCGCCAGGTGTGGCCCCCCCCAAACTAAATAAACCAGTGCAGTTCCCTGTGGTCTGACTGTGAAGGCAGCCACTGTTGAGTGGTGGTTGGGGGGTACTGCTCCTTCCTTCAGAAGCCCGGGGCACTCGGAAAAGCAGAGAAACAGAGGCTGGGGCAGGTCACAGGTGTGTGAGGCTCGACACACCAAGCAACGCAGACCAGGCTGGCCGATGAGTGCATCAGTCATGTTCAAGGCACTAAGCTAAAAGCACTCTACCAATTCCTTTAATAGCCTGAGCAAGCATCACGGTCACCCCTATTAGATAAGGAAACTGAAACTTTAAAGAGGCGAAACCATTCACTGAAACGTACACAGCTGCACCTGGCCCAGGTGCTGCATCCAGGCAGTGGGCAGATCTGAGTGAAGGACTCCAGCTGAGAACTGTAAGCTGAGCCTCTCCTTTCCCCTGCCCCTCCCCCACCTGCCTCTGTCCTGAAGCCTTCTTGGCCCTGGCACCAAGGATCAGAGCACATTCCCAGGTGTCTCAGAAAGAGGGATCTGATGGGAAGGATGAGGGCTGCCCACGCCAGGAGTTGTGAAGCCAGGCTCCCTCCTTCTGCCCTTCCTTGCAGCCTCTGAAATAGTCTATGGCTGAATAAGCCCTTGTCACTGTTTTTCTCGAGTCCCTTGCTTTTCCATGTTTGGTTTGGTTCAGCTGATCAACATCTCAGGATGACTTTTATGTTGAGACTCTCACACAGCAAACACTTTTATAGGTCTGTGTGTGGTTCTTAGTGCCATTCATACGCTAATTCTTGCGATTCTCCAACATGGGGGTGAGGTGGGGGGAAGTAGTTCCTATCTTCAATTTAGGTGACAAAAACAGAGGCAGAGGAGGATTACACAGTCCCACCACCACTAAGAGGTAAAACCCAAAGGCTGTGGCCGCAGAGTGCTTCTAACTGCCGTTCCATCGCATCACTCTGACCCTGCCACCTTTCACTAGGGCGGTGGAATCTGTTCATGAGAAAAAACTGGGGTTTTAATAAAGGCAAGTCTGGCACATACAATGTCTATCAAACTAACAACAGAGTGATAATTTATACTGTTCATTCTGAATTTTGAAATCTAAAGCACACAGTTCTATCACCGAGGATAATAGTTTTGTTCTTCCTAGTAAGAATCAGGCAATCACAAACATTTGAAATTAGAAGTGCACATACTATCACTGACTCTCAGTAGGCACAAATGAAAAATTAAATAAATAAACAAATAGAAAAATAGATAAAAAAACAGTGCCAAAGCCCAAAAGGTTTTGGAAGCATTTTAAAAAGCAAAATCCTCACAATTATCAGTGAGGATTAGTGAAATAGTTTCAGAAGGCAGGAATAACAACCAGCAAATGAAATATAAAATGAATAGAAAATTACCTGCAATCCAGCTTTTAAATATCACGTTACTTTAAGCTACTATGATCAAAATAAATCCCACTGACTCTTAAGAGCATCTGTGAAATTTTCCATTAGCGTAATAGGTTTTTTTTTTCCCTACACAATTTCTAACCCCTGAAGCCTGCTACTCTTGGGGTTCAGGCTTTGGCCTGCACGTGGTCATCCAGGTTTGTTCCCCACATTATGGTCCTCTGGACACTGTCAGGACTGAACCCTGAGCACACAGCAAGAGTAGGCCCAAGCCCCCAACCAAAAGTAAGTAAATACATACAATAAAGTCCAGACCGAGCCCAATTCTTGATAAACCGGGTCAACCTCCCATAATCCTGGCAGCCGTTACAGTTCTCCACAAGATGACTCACATGGAATAAAAAATGAGAAGATGCACATAAAAGTAAGCAAAACCAAACATACCCTCCAGACATATCAAACTGCTGAAAACCAAAGAGAAAATCTTGGGGGCAGGGTTACGGGGTTGGTGAGTGGAGAAAGGGAATACTCTATGTCTGAACAATCAGAAAACAAACAAACAAAAAAAAAAAACAAACGAGAGACTCTTTAATTAAATTAAAGCACTGAAAGGAAATGGAAAAGTCAATCCAGATTTCTATCTGGGAGAGGAAAATGAAGCACCTTTTCATGTCAGTGCTGCAAAGTGAGCATGTTTGGATCCCAACCCGACAGGTGAGAAAGTGACATGTGAGTCCCCCAGGCAGAAGCTCTGTCATCTCAGACACTCAGAACCCCAAGGAATAGTCACTTTGGAAACTGACAGTTTCTTTTAAAATTACACACACATACTAACCAGGATGACACCAATTTCATTCCTAGGTATTCCCCCCTCCCCCCCCGCCCATCCCTGCTCCCTTTTTTAATTGCCCAAGAAAAAGAAATTCCCCTGTTCACAGTAAAATATATACAGGATGACTCTCTAAGCTGAAGGAAAGGAGTCAGACCTATGAGGCCAGAACGAGACTAGGGCTAAGGAACAAAAAGTAGATCCCTGCTGCCGTGGGTGGCGGAAGAGAATTTGGTGGGGTGACTGAGCTATTCTTTCCACACCTTGGATGTAGACAGTGTTACAAGGCTTTGTTTTGCTTATTAAAATTCACAGAACTTAACCCTAATAAGGTTGAAGTTTTCTTTGTGTAAATTTTGGAAATACAATCATTTTTTATGCTAACAAAATACACTGTATGTGACAAATTCCTCAAATAAATATTGTCTTTAGAAGCTGAATATCTTATGGTATTTTACAGAGTACTAATGGAAGTCACAGAAGCTCATTATCTAAGCATATAAGTACCAAGACAGCAGATTATCGGGCTGGCCGGCATTTCAATCACTAAAAGTAGTATAAGAACAGCTAAATCTACATAAATGCTGACCAGAGAAGGTTGAATTTGGACACACTGTCCTTCACAAAAGTTTTTTCCTTTTTTTTTTTAAATAATGATTCTGAATGATGTAAAGCCTAAGGCACTTTGAAAAACTAGTAGTTTTTTTACTATTGTGATAGAAAAATCTCTCAGACCATTTCTTTCTAGCATGAATGGAATCTGTTACAGATTTGATATAAATCTTAGAAACACAGCTATGCTTCTGCTCAAAAGAATGAATTTATTGGTAGTGAGCAACTGTTTTTAGTGCAGCAGAAAGCCTCTATGTAGAGTGATAATCCAAAGTGAACAAACAGGGAATGATCATTTTTGTACAAATTGCTTTATTTTTGTTCTTTTATGGCTGTAATGGCATAATCAGACTACTCATTCATGAAATATGCAATACATGTTTTTGCATATTACGTGTATAATGAAAACAATCAGCGGTATTTCAAGTCTACTTTCCTAATTTCTTCTTTAAGTAGGCTGTTTGTTAATCTGGTCTCTTGGTAGGATAGTCTCTTACTAGAGTTTTTTTATTCTCTTTACCTGATCTGTTTTCTTTCTAAAATTTAATTCTAATTAAACAAAGAGATGCATGTTACATAAGCTTAAACGGGACTGAATTTCCATGCACACACATGGCCCAACCCAGGAATGCATACCTCAGGTGTCCCCCCGCCCCTCCCAGACCACACTTCCCGCCCCCCTTTTTCTGGAAGGAACCTCTGGTCTAAAAACTTGTTTCTCTCTTTTTTCTTTTCTCTTTAATTTTCCCATTTCTGGAAGACATCCCACTGTATCGTTAGTCTTGCTTGCTCCTGCACGTCTTATAAAAGAGATCATATTTGTGAGAGGTCCTTCTCACAATTTCCTTTTCTCAGCCAACAGACGCCTCCAGCTGGTACAGGAATCTCCAAGGCCCGTTACTCACCTCCTAGAACATTCTAAGACAAAAGGACACCACACATCTAACTCCCACTTGCGGGGGCTTTCCTTCACATAGCCTCATCCTCTCAACTTCCAAACCATGGTGGAATTTCAGAAATATTCTCCGAAATACTTTAAGTATTCAAAAACGTAAGTGTCTTGAGAGCTACTTCCTCCCTTAGCTGCCTCTCCCTTCAAGCTGTGCTCATCCCCACATCTGCTTAAACCACTCGTGTGTATGATGTGATTTAAATATATACGAGCCAAAATTCAAATGAAGGCAAAAAGGGAATTGCTTATAGGAAAACAAAGTTGAATATTTTTGTGAGAGACTCAATAAAGGCAAGCAACTAAGTCGGATCTGGCCCCAGCGTGGGAAGACAGCTGGGGAAAGAAAAGAGGCTAAAATCAGTCTCAGATTTCCCTGCAGGTGTCTTAAAAGTCTCTCCACAGTTTAGGGAAACGGAGACACCAATTTTCAGTGGTATGGGATGATCAAGGACCACTTGAAGTGAATAGTCTCACACCAAAAATTTGACTTAAAAATATATATTCGTGGTATGTGTTTTTTTTTTAAGTATCTTGATTAAATTTTTTTTTAAATTGAGATTCTGTGGTTTACTGTTAGTGATTTCTCAAGCACGTAATCCAAGACCATGCCCATCACCAGTGTACCCAGATCTCTCCTCCAAGGACCCCCAAGCCCCTCCCTTTCAATCCCAGCCCCCCCCCAACCCCGCCAGCACTTACCCGCCAACTCCTTAGCTCAGTTCTTCCATTGTGTTGCTCTGGGTCCTTTGTTACTAACTTCATATGCCTCTTCTGGGGGTAGCGGGGGCCACACCCAGAGATTCTCAGGGGTTACTCCTAGCTCTGCACTCAGGAATGACTCCTGGCAGTGTCTGGGGTACCATATAGGATGCTGGGGATCAAACCCGGTTTGGGCGTGTGCCCTGCTGGCCCTTGCAGCGTCTTTAAGTCCACATATGAGGCGGATCCTTCTGTATCTATCCTGTCTTTCTGGCTGGCTTCACTTGGCATGATGACCTCTAGTTCCATCTATGTGCTGCAAACTGCCCGAGTTTGTTCTTTCTTAGAGTTGCACTGTATTCCGCAACTTCTTGATTCATTCGTTGTATTTGAGTATTTGGATTATTTTTATATCTTGGCTATTACACTAAGTACAGCGATGAACATAGGTTTGCATATATCCCTTTCAATAAATGTTTTTTTGTGAGAGACTAAGGTACAGAAGGTATGATTTTGACAGTTTTAGGCAATGTTACTGCACCACACACCCATCATGAGTGCCAATTTCTCATTACCCCTAGGTTGTCCCTGCTCCCCATATTAAAATGTCTTAAATTAAAATAATAAGGCATGTTTAAAGGGTTCCAGACTGAACAGCTTCTAAAAATACGAACCAATGATCATATCCAGTCATCAATAAAGGGCTCTATTTATCTTCTTCTACTGTCATTTCAGAAAGGACTGAGAGAGCTTACCAAGACACAAAACCCTGATGCTATGAATTCAAATCAAGAAAGTTGAAGCCATAGGTAATTCGGGTAAAAAGTATACTGCCATTCTAATTTTTTTATTATGGGTTTTGGGTCACACCTCAAAGTGCTCAGGAGCTATTCCTGGCTCTGTGCCCCGCAGTGACCCCTGGTGGTTATGGGGGGAACTTTGGTTGCATGTAAAGGAAGCACCTTCCCTCCTGTATTATCTCTCTGGGTACCATTCTAAAGGTAAAAGGTAAAGGCCCTCCCGTTGATCATCGATTTGCTCGAGCGGGCCCAGTAACGTCTCCATTGGAGACTTTGTTGTTACTGTGTCTGGCATATCGAATACGTCACGGGGAGCTTGCCAGGCTCTGCCGTGCGGGCGAGATACTCTCGGTAGCTTGCCGGGTTCTCCAAGAGGGGCAGAGGAATCGAACTCGGGTTGGCTATGTTGGCTGCATGAAAGGCAAACGCCCTACCGCTGTGCTATCGCTCCAACCCATTCTAATATTTAAAAAAAATGAAGTCATGCTGGAACTAGAAGGATAATACTAGAAGGATAATAAGGCGAGTAAGGTGCTTGCCTTGCATGTGGATGATCTGGTTTTGATCCCATCACTCCATATGTTCCCCCAAGCCTTGCCAGAAGAGATCCCTGAGCAGAGCCAGGAGTAAACCCGAATGAAGCCTAGTTGGATATGGCTCCCAAACCAAATTCATGCTACTTTACTTCCTAAACAAAAATAAACGCAGCCAACATGGCCGACCCGAGTTCGATTCCTCCGCCCCTCTCGGCGAGCCCGGCAAGCTACCGAGAGTATCCACCCGTGATGTATTCGATATGCCAAACACAGTAACAACAAAATCTCCAATGGAGACGTTACTGGGCCCGCTCGAGCAAATCGATGAACAACAGGAGGGCCTTTACCTTTACCTTTACCTTTATGATACTCAGTATATCTAAGAGCTTAATGCATTGACACCAGAGCTACAATTTGTGTTAAAGACACTTTATGTATTGCCTTTTTGGGTCATACCCAGCAATTGCTCAGGAGTTACTCCTGGCTCTGCACTCAGGAATTGCTCCTGGTGGTACTAGGGGGACTTCATGGGAGGCCAGGAATCAAACCCAGGTCTGCTGTGTGCAAGGCAAACGCCCTCCCCGCTGTTCTATTGTTCTGGCCCCTAAAGACACTTTAAACTACCAGTAAATCGTAACAGCAAAACTGCAACAAGTACCACTGATGAGAATCTGACTAGTTCCATCAAATCTTAAATAGAATTTCTGGCAGGTTTAAGTCCATCATAAAACCCAACCGAGAATGTATCAGGCAAGTAACTCAAAATCGATGGTGGAGGGGGTGGTGCTGAAATTTTTATGTATGAAACCAGACCAACAGCAGTTTGGTAAATCACACCACTTCTAAAAAATGTGAAAAAATATAAATTTTAAAAAAGAACTAAAAAAAAAAATTCTTAGACCACAGTAGTCATTGTAATTATAGGTCCTTTATCCAGTGCTTGCAAGCCATGTTCTCTCAGCCAGCACTTTGAAATGTGTTGAGCTCAAGTGCACTCAGGATTACACCTCGTGCCAAACACCTGGAGGGAAGTTATTTTAACCTGCGAGTTAAATGCAGAGTCGAAAGCTGTTAGTGACCTATTGAGGGAGGACTCACCCGTTTCTCAAAACTGTGCTTAATAAAAACACAATCACCTCTCAGGCAGCAATCACACCACACCAGGTGGATGTTGAGGGAGTGTTTGTCCATGGAGCCAAGAGTTCCCTTGGATAGCAATTTGGGTGCAGTTGCAATATGAAATAACCAGAAATTCTCTGCCGTGGAAACGACAGAAAATATTCAAGCCTAGAGAAATATTTATGTATTCTGTGGACATTTAAAGAGCTCCGACTTAGTACAGCAAGCAGCAAAGTGCACACTGTTTTTTTAAAATAATGTAAATTCTGACATATGTGGCAGACTGAAGTACATGCTGTTCTCAATTCTTTCTGCCCATGAAATAGCAGTTTATACCTACACCCTTGCTGTGGCCTCAACACAGCCAAAGTCTATGCATCCGCCCCGTGACTCTCGACTTAGTTATGTGATTTGCTTCGATATTAAGTAGCAGATAAACAGTTATGACTCAAGCAAAAGTTTTAAATGTGTGTGACTGAGCTAACTCCTCCTGGAGTGATAGCACAGTGGTGGGGCGTTTGCCTTGTGCGCAGCCAACCCAGCCAAGCCGGGTTCGATTCCTCCTCCCCTCTTGGAGAGCCCCGCAAGCTACCGAGAACATCTCGCCAGCATGGCAAAGCCTGGCAAGCTACACATGACGTGTTCGATATGCCAAACACAGTAACAACAAAGTCTCATGATGGACACATTATTGGGCCTGCTCGAGCAAATCAATGAACAACGGTAGGACAGGACAGCCAAAAAATTATACCCCAGACAGACACTGGTTCAAGGAGGACGAGAAACAACTGGGGCAGTCTGGGCCCCTCAAAGAGCACAGAAGCTGTGGGCACACATTCTTTTCTTGCTCTATTTTACTGTTAATGTTTTATATCAACTATTTCTCAACTGGGAGACATATCAGCCCCTCCTGACTCCAGGATATTCTAAGGGGGCCACAGGTGAGGGTTTACAGCAGAGACTAAGGGGCCAATTGGTAGGCTAGGAGGTGCACATAAGAGGGATGTAAGATCAGAAAGGAGCCACAATCAGGAAGAGGTTGAGAAATGTTGTTTTGGACCATTTTCTCATCTGTAAGATTTATGGTTAAAGAACTCAATGGCTTACCAAAAGCCAAGAAGCAGGAGCGTTGAGTCCTGATGCCAAATTTTTAATCCGAATTACTTAGAATTGCTGGTACAAGGTGACAAAAAAGAAAACTGAACTGTAGTTGGCTTTATTATTATTTTTAAATTCTCTCTATGCAATCTATCCCCTTGTTACTGGCATGGGAGACACACGGCCTCCTTTCCCCATCCCATTCCATCCCTCGTGAGCCACCAAAATAACTCACTTATTGGGACATGGAACTCCAAAAATGGAAACCTCAAAAATAATTTACACAAAGTACCCAATATATATATATGTGTGTGTGTGTGTGTGTATATATATATATATGCATGTGTGTATGTGTGTATGTGTGTATGCATACCTATATATAGTGTAGGAGTTATCTTGTGACTATCAAAAGCTTAATTGCAACGGAAAACATTACAATCTTTAAGATGAATTACAACCAAACGCCTTCATAATAGAAAATTAGCTCAAAAAGAAAGCTATTCAATGAACTTGATTCTTATTTACTCTATAAAAATCACTCAGCCCCAGATTCCACTTTAATCTATTTTACTATTTATTTATTCATTAGTAATATAAATAACCATGTCAAGGTCAGAGGAGCAACTGAAAATAAGAGTACAAAGGCTCCTGGGTTATCTTTCGGTCAATTATTTTAGGTAGTAAATATCTTAAAGATAGGAAGTCTTGTCCACAAAGTTTCTTTTTCTAATTGTTTATAAGAAGCTATCATATTTCAAGAAAAAATTTAATAACTAAAAAAAAAGCAGCTATTATTTGATTTCTTTTTCAAGTTAGAGTACATACAAAGGGCTTTTCAAAAAACATTTGCACAGGGCTGGAGAAATATCACAGCGGGGAGGGCATTTGCCTTGCATGTGGCCAATCTGGGTTCGATTCCCAGCATCCCATATGGTCTCCTGAGCACTGCCAGGAGTAACTCCTGAGTGCAGAGCCAGGAGTAACCCCTGTGCATCGCCAGGTGTGACCCAAAAAGCAAAAAAAAAAAAACCCATTTGCACAAATGAAGGATCTTTTCAAGTTCTGAAGCTGTTGTTCTCTGGTGTGTTGGTTGTGGGTTTGGACACGAAGGCCCCCAGGACAGTGGTGGCGGGGTCCTGGCGCGCTGGTGCTGAGTGTGATGCAGTGACACCACAGGCCTGAACCATGAATAGTGATACTAAACTATAATGATTCCAACAGACGAATATTCAGAACTACATGAACTGTAAGCTGCAGCCAAGATGAAATTCTTCAGTACTGTGTAATCTATAGCTATTGTGCATATATAGTATATAAAGTTATACATGACAATATAGACTCCTTCTTATATATATCACTGCTGCCTTTGTCTTTACATAATTAACAAACCCTAAGCCATAGGTATAAAAGTATAAAATCTCTGGAAATATTTAAGTGCCTATCCCAGGGTATTTTAAAAACCTTACTTTTATTAAGGGAAGTTTACTTTTTAAAGTAAATTTTACCTTATTATTTACACCATATAAAAATACCATGGGTCAAAGATTTTAACATAAACCCCGTTTACACAACTTCTAGAAGAAAACACCAGCAGAGAGCTTCTTGACACTGGCCTTAGAGGGGATAATCTGTAATTTACACCAGATAGCAAAGGTCATAAAAGCAAAAGCAAAGAAGTGGAATTAAGTGAGGCTGAAAAAGTCAAAGGAAACATCAGAAAGAAGCAGCAGCAACTTGACAAAGGGGAGAAAATATTTGGAAATTATATATCTGATAAGGGGTTAATACCTCAAATATATTAATTGGGTAGTTTTTAATATTAATTATATTATATTATAGCATAATTACAATACAATAAAATATATTATAAAATATACTTTCACTTAATTGTTTTAATATGAATTAGTTATATTTTTATAATTATTTTATAATATAGTTAACTTAACAAAATGTATTACTATTTTGTTATTTATATAATTCAATAGCAAAACCTAAACAACCCAAGTAATACATGGGACAGATGGTCTGAATAAACATTTCTTCAATGAAGGCAAACAGCTGGCTGAGAGGTACAGGATAAGGTGCAAAACCTCAACAGTCATCAGGGAAACGAAAATCGAAACCCTCTGAGGTATCACCTCACTACTGTCAGAGTGACTATTACTGGGAAAGAAAACAAGAAATAATATGTGTTAACAAGCATGTGGAGAAAAGGGAACTCTTTCCTCCACCACTGGTGCAGCCTCCTGAAAAACTGATGATTTCTCAAAAAGTCTAAAAGAGGGAGCTGGGACGCAGCTCAGTGACAGCGCACAGGCCTTGCACGTGGCGAGGTCCTGGGTCTGACCTTCAGCATCAAACACACAAAAAAATAGTAAAAAGAGAACCACAATAGGACCCTGCAATTTCACTTCAGCATATTTATACGTATTTATACATATTAAAACAAAAACACTAAGAGAAAAGATCCCTGCACCCCACCAAGAAATATGCCCAATGATCAGGACATGGAAGCACTGTCCATTTCTATGGATAAAAGAAAATAAAAAACAACGTGGTATACAGTATATGATGGAACATTATCCATCCGCATAAATGGAAATTTAGTCATCTGCAACCACACGGTGAGACCTTGCAGCTTAAAGCTAAGTGAGGTCAGATAAAGACAAATGATCTTATATGTGGAATATCTCAAATGTTTTTTATTTTTTATATTTTCAACCCTCACCCCGCAAAAAAAAAAAATCAACAAGCCAACCCACCTGAACCCATGGAGTACAGACAAATGGTTCCCAGAGCAGGGAAAGGGAGTTGGAATAAAAGAAGGGGCTATAAAAAAAATACAAAGCAATAGTCCAACAGGGAGGGCATTTGCCTTGTACCTGGCAGACCCAGGTTCAATCCCTGGCATCCCATACGTCCTGCCAATCACCACCAGGAATAACTCCTGAGCACTGCCAGTGTGGCCCCCAACTGTGCTCCCCTGCCCACATACACACTGAAAAACAAAAAACATACACACCAAGGTTTCCGCCACAGAATATACTAGTCGTGGGGATGCCACAGGCCACCTGTGGACTTACAATAATACTGGATGTAAAAAATAAAATTTCACATACCTGATGTTCCAAAAACTAGATCCCAAGGGGAACTAATGGGCTGCTGCTGTCCACTGCCTCCACCTTCTTTATCTGTCCCTTGGATTCCAATGCCAGCTACTGTGCTTACCGTCTCGGTCTCCAGGTCAATCTGAAAAAACATGTTCCATGTTACTTCATACTTTTCCTTTTGGAACAGCAAGATTTCTAGCAAGATATATAAAGAGTATCTGCAACATCAATGCTTTGTGTAGGGCGTGCACAAGACTCAGGTGTTTCACTTCCCCACCTGTCCACTCTGCCTGGTTCCTCTTACCGTGCCCTCCTGGTGCCCGTTAGGACTGATCCCACCTTAACCGCAAAAATCCCTCACAAACGTACACATCTGTGTAGCCCCACTGGTATTAAGATACGGAAACTTTCATCCCATGAAATTCCCACACCTCCATCCTGTCATTACTGGCCCCAGTGGAAAACGCTACTTTTCTCCCTATCACAGATAAGTTTGATCTCTCCTGATTTCTGATGAATAATCATACAGTACGGAATCCTGTGTGAGGCTTCTGTCCTTAAACCTTCCTGAGATCTGACTGTGTGTCAGCAATTTCTTTCTCCCTGGCTGAACAGCCAATATTTTTTTTTCTTCTTATATTTATTTATTGAATTATTGTGGGAAGTTACTAAGCTTTCAGGTTTAAGTCTCGGTCACACAACGATCAACACTTCTCCCTTCACCACCACTCATTTTTCACCACCAAGAACCCCAATATATGCCCCCTCGCAATGCCTGTGAGGCAGATGATTTCCACTTTACTGTTCTCTACATTGATTACATTCATTATTTCAACAAAAGATGCACCATTAATGTTTAGAATTTACCCAACAATCAGAATTGCTGAAAAGGCATTGTGAAATACTTTGTTTTCTATAGCTGGTTATGAGAATCATATAATCTCGCATGGCTGCAATAGCGGCCTCGCGATTTTGGATTTCTGCAAAGAGCCAGGTAATTACAAGATTGGTTTCTGTGCGTCTGGTGTTATGGCTTGAACAGCCAATATTCTTTCATAGGGATATACCGCCGTTGATTTGTGCATTTTCCTATTGATGGGATCTGAGCTGTTTCCAGTTTGGGGCCTTTAAAAATAAGAGTTGTACCCAAAAGGAGAGAGAGAACACAGGGGATTGCCCTGCCACAGAGACAGGGGGGATGAGGGGATGGGGGTGGGAGGGATATTATCCATGGTGGTGGAAAATGGGCACTGGTGGAGGGATGGGTATCTGATCATTGTATAATTGAAACCAAAGCACAAAAAATTGTAAATCTACAACTTTAAAAAAAAATAAAATAAAGGGAAAAAAAATAAGAGTTGCTAGCCATATTCTTGTCAAAGCCTTGCTGCCAACATGTTTTCATTTCTACACCTGTAGGGCTCTAATAGCTATGCTATAGGGTGGGTATCTAGTTAGTTTGATGAGAAACTTGCCAGATTTTCTCCAGTGCTCTATCTATCATTGCTTTATCACCACTGACAATGCATTATTGTTCAGACTGCTCCATAAACTGGTACTATCTCCAGTCTTCAACCATTATAAACACATTTCCCTGTAGCCTTCAATTACATTTCCTTTGAAACTCATGATCGCGTTTTTATGTGCTTGTGATAGTTCTCTTGAAAGATGCTCAAAGCCTTTGGTCCATTTTTTAGTAGTGGAAACCTTTCATTTGTAAGCTTATCAATCAGTTGTCAGATAGGATTTGTGAATTTTTGTGGCTGTTTCCTGACAGCCTGTGGTTTGCTTGTCTTTTCATTTTCTTAACAGCAAATATTGACGATTCTGACTTTATTTGTGATTTATGATTATTAACATGCCCTTTTCTGTTTGTTTTTGAGCCACACAGGCAGTGCTTGAAGGATTCTCCTGGGGTCACTCACCAGAGGTGGACCATGTGATACCAGCGAGTTCTCTTCCTGGCCCTTCCTTAAGAAACCTTTGTGCTTCCCCACAAGTCACAGAAGTATTGTCATTTGTTTTCTTCTAAAAGCTTTATGGTCACGGCCAGAGCGGTAGTATAAATATAAATATAAAATATAAATATAAAAATATAAATAAAAACTTTATGGTTTTTTAAAATAAAAATATTGAAAATAATGGGGCTGGAGTGATAGCACAGCAGGTAGGGAGTTTGCCTTGCATGTGGCTGACCTGGGTTTGAATCCCGGATCCCATATGGTCCCCCGAGCACCACCAGGAGTAATTCCTGAGTGCAGAGCCAGGAGTAACCCCTGAGCATCGCCGGGAGTGACCCAAAAAGAAAAAAAATTAAAATGAAATTTATGATTTGAGCATTCACATTTTAGTCAGTCTTGAACTGATACTTATGTGTTCTGTGAAGTTGGAATGATACTTTCCTCTCGCCTCTCAACTAACTTAGCTCATTGTTTAAATATTATTTGCTAAAATAACTTCCCTTCTTCCTTGATTGCACTAATGCTGTTTTGAAAGTCAGATAGCTATCGATAAAAGGTTATCTCCAGATGATTTGTTATTTTTTACTGGTTATTCTTCTATCCTTATTTTAAAAATGTTACTTTTTTGAACAATATAGCATTATAGAATCTTAAAATCAATAAGTCTTTTAATTTTGTTTTCAAAACTTTTTTATGCTTTTTTTGCATCAAGATAAATAGAAACAGCATGAACTTTCTTAAAACACTGTAATTAGCTTATTTAGATTCTTCTGGTCTCTCTCTCTCTCTCTCTCTCTATATATATATATATATATATATCAAAGAAAGTCTGATTAAATTGTAGTGAATCAAGAAATAAATTTGGAGAGAACTGATACATCATAATATTGAGTTTTCCAGTTTCAACATTAGATCAAATTTTCGCATCAGTGTTCTACAGTTTCATACAGGTCTTGTGTACATTTTGCTAGATCTATTCCAAGTGCTTTATGTGTTTTGTAAACAGAATTCTAATTCCAATGAAAAATTCCTATTTCAAGTTGACCGCTATTAGTACATTAAAATGCAAGCGAGTTTTTAATATTGATTTTGTGTTCTGCAACCTTCCTAAATTCACTCACTAGTTCAAGTAGTTTTTTTTTTCCCCATAGATTTCTTAGTATCCTATGTACATGACACATGATTGGTAATAGTTATTCCACTATCTTTCAGCCTGCATGACACCTATTTCTCTTTCTTGCCTTAATTACAACAGTTAGGACATCAGTACAATGTTGAATAGGCAAGTGCTGGAGAGAACCCTCACTTGTCCCTAGTCTTCAAGGAACAGTAGTCAATATTTTATATTAAGTGTAGCTGTCGACATTTTGCTGACATCCTTTGTTAAATTGAAGACATCTGCTCTATTTCAAGCCTACTCATCTTATCGTGAATAGGTATTAATATTTTCAAACGCTTTTCAGAGTCTAGTGAAGATTATGTACTCTTTTACTATTACTATGATGAATTACATTGATTTCAGCAATATCCTCTTTGCATTTTTAAGAAACTACTGATATAAAGAACACTCAACAATGTAAACTTTTTTTTTGCTATTATTCCTAATTGTTGTTATCAGAGGCTGATAAGCAGGGCAGAATGGGAGGCTACCATGTTTTCTACTTTGTATTTTTTCCTTGGGCTGGAGCGATAGCACAGCGGGTAAGGGCGTTTGCCTTACACGCAGCCCACATGGCCGACCCGAGTTCGATTCCTCCACCCCTCTCAGAGAGCCCAGCAAGCTACCGAGAGTATCTCGCCTGCACGGCAAAGCCTGGCAAGCTCCCCGTGACGTATTCGATATACCAAACACAGTAATAAATCTTACAATGTTACTAGGCCTGCTCGAGCAAATTGATGGACAATGGGAGGACAGTGACAGTGATTTTTTCCTTTGTTTCATGGTACCAAGGTCAAACCTCAGGGTTTCATTCAAGTCAGGCATGAGTTCTACCACTTAGCTATATTCCTTGGCCCTTATTTTCACGGAACTGAGTTTGCAAGAAACAATAGCAAAAACTAGAGATGGGAGTTCCTTGAAAGAGAGCTCCATTAAGAAATGTATTACAGGGCCTGGAGTGATAGCACAGCGGGTAGGGCATTTGCCTTGTATGCGGGCCCACCTGAGTTTGATTCCCAGCATCCCATATGGTCCCCTGAGCACCGCCAGGAGTAATTCCTGAGTGCATGAGCCAGGAGTAACCCCTGTGTATCGCTGGGTGTGACCCAGAAAGCAAAAAAAAAAAAATGTATTACAAAAACTGGTATTACTGAGAATTCCTTTTGCAAAAAAACCCATGGCCCAGGCAATATCACCAGGGAGTTTGAATGAAAAGTCAAACATTCATTTCTATTCCAAAACACAGAAAAAGAATGAAAACAAACTAGCTCATGTGATGAGGTTCGCGTGACCTTGATTATGAAATCAGGTGAAAAGAGCACAAGAAAATAAGAGTGTTTCAATTTATGAAGATATATTTTTAAATTTATTTCTTTACTAAGGATAATACTGACCCCCTGTGTTTCCTGAGTATTGTCTCAGGCTTCTGCAAAGGGATGTCACCACTCCAGATCCACCCACCAAAGTACTAATATCACTCCCTTCCATCCACTGGTCCCCTCCCCCCTTCCCTCCAGTAACTTCAGTTGTGCTGTCAGAATCCGTGGATTTGTTTTGGGTTGTCAGCCCCCTTTGCTTTGTTTCTCTTTCCATTTCTTCCCCCCACCCTTTTGCAGTGCCAGGTGTTCAAACCCAGGGCCTCACATGAAAGGCAACTGTGCACATACTGGTGTATAATTTGCTTCTGGGTAAGAGATAAAAGAGAAATCATTCAGTGTTTGTCTTTCTCCTCAATTATTTTGCTGAGCACAATCCCTAGAGTTGCATCCATGGGTGGCAAATAACAGGATGCAATCCTTTATTATAACTAAATAGTATTCCATCGTGTGTGTGTGTGTGTGTGTGTGTGTGTGTGTGTATGTGTGTGGTCTTCTCTTTCTGCTTATACACTGCTAGACATTTGGACTGCTGCCAAGTATTGACTGTTGTAAATAGAATTGCAACGAGTTCATAGATTTTTTCCTTTCCAAAATCAAATTTCTGATTTAATAATAAACCAACTCATCAATTACAACTCAGCAAAGATTAACTCAATTATTTTGCAGTTTATCTGTATATCAATTGTTACTTCATATACTTCCAATTAGACGATGCTATTTTAAATCTTTTTTTTTGAAACAAATTTATTTTTTATTGAGTGACTGTGAGATACACAGTTAGAAAGCTGTTCTTGATCAGATTTTCAGTCATACCATGTTCCAACACCAGTGTACATTTCCCACCACCAATGTCCCCAGTCAGTCCCCAGTCCCCACTCAGCTCCTGGGAGAGAACAAGACAGAGTCTCCTACCCTATGCCTGACTGTCTCCACCAGGGCCCAACAGCTGAAGACCACCGAGGCCCAGCCAAGGCCATGCTGAGAGCACTCTCCACACACTTGGATGAGCCTCACGCATAAAAGAACTGACAGAGGAACCCAGGTGTGTGGGACCCGGGGCTGAGATCTCCAAGCCTGTACAGTTTGGGACTGGACCTGCCAGTAACTAGACAGTTACACCCACCAACTGCCGTGTAACTCCAACAACAGCCAGGATCCAGAGATCATCACACTCAGCTCCTGGGAGAGAACAAGACAGAGTCTCCTACCCTATGCCTGACTGTCTCCACCAGGGCCCAACAGCTGAAGACCACCGAGGCTCAGCCAAGGCCATGCTGAGAGCACTCTCCACACACTTGGATGAGCCTCACGCATAAAAGAACTGACAGAGGAACCCAGATGTGTGGGACCCGGGGCTGAGATCTCCAAGCCTGTACAGTTTGGGACTGGACCTGCCAGTAACTAGACAGTTACACCCACCAACTGCCGTGTAACTCCAACAACGGCCAGGATCCAGAGATCATCACACTCAGCTCCTGGAAGCGCGCGGCCGCATTCGCGACCGCGCGACATCTTATCATCTCATTCCTAATTCGGTCAAACTGGCAGGCTACCAAATGTAACATGCCCACACGGCAGAGTCTGGCAAACTCCCCGTGGTATACCCAATATGCCAAATACCAGTAACAATGATGGTCTCATTCTCCTAACCCTGAAAAAGCCTTGAATATGGCACTTTAAAAAAAAAAAATCTCAGGGCTAGGACGAAGAAGACGTTACTGGCACCTGCTCGAGGCAATCGACGAACAACAGGGTGGTCGTGATCGTGAATGTCCCCAGTCCCCCACCCCCACCCCCCAACAGTCTTCTCTATGGCAGGCACTTTCCTCCTTTTTAGATTAGTGGTTTTACATTATTTGGGTAAACAGATCACATGGTAGGACCTATTTTAAAAATTTTTTAAAGCCGCCATGCTTTTCCCGATGGAGGTTGGACACTGTTCTTAACTGTGCCTGGGGCACAGTTTGTCTTCACATGCCCGTCGGTAGTTCTGCTTCTGCTCTTTTTAATATAGGACATTCTTACAGGTGTGAGATGGTATCTTATTGTAGTTTGATCTGCAGTTCCCTGATTTTGAAAATGAGCACTTTATGGGGGTGGCGGTGCTGGGAAGATGGCTCAAAGATCTGGAGCTCATGTTTTACATGCCGGGGCTCTGAGGTGGATCACGGCACCACATGGTCCCCCGAAGCACCAACAGGTGTGGCCCCAAACCAAAACAAACGAAACATTTTTTTTCTTGTTTGTTGGTACTTGGATTTCATCTTTGGTGAAGTATCGATTTATCTCTTCTGCCATTTTTTAAATTGTTTTTTTGTTTGTTTGCTTTTTGCTATTATTGAGGAAAACCCATTGATAATTACTTTATTAAGTATTTTAATGATATTTTAAACATCAAATAAAGGTTCATTTGATGTCCATACATGTCAATGAGTATTCTTTTATGATGGATTGATTCCCTTAGTAATTCTATAAAGTCCATCCCTTTTTCTTGTTACCCTCCCTGTTTTTCCCCAGCTTGAGGTCTACCTGATATAAATATAGCTGTCCCTTTCATTCCCCGGTTACCATTTGATTGTAAGATTTCTTTTTCAACCTTGTACTTTGAGCCTAGCTTTATCTTTGAAGCTCAAATGATAAAGTATGCAATTTGTATTATGCATTTAATGGCGTTTACCTCTGTGTATTCTGTGTGTTTTTGAAGTTGTCTATTTTCGTTTGCTTTTCTCTTGTCCTTTCTACTTTCATTTCTACCTCTTGAGTGATGTATATTTTTCTATATAATTTAGAAAAATTAAATCCAATGTGACTTTAAAAAATGTTTCAGTTAAAAGGAAGGTTTATCCCAGGAATAAAAAGATGACTAAACATAAAAAAGCAAAAATTATACAATTATATCAATAAATGTAGATTTATATATACTTTCTATAACAAATTTATAATGAAATTAACAAAATTGTAATGGAATAATTCTAGGTAATGTACATAGGAAGTTTCTTCATAATTCTTTTATTCCCCCAAAGCTGGAGAAAATATTAAGCTTTGGGGAAAAATTTAGTTATATTTATATTTTTTTCTTTAAGAATATGAGCATGATAAGATACCACCACTAATAATGCTTAAAAAAAAACTGAAAATCTGACTAGTATGAAGTATAAAGATAGGGAGGAAAAAAAGATAAAATTGTCACTTTAACTGACACTTATTAGAAATTGAGAAGCAAATTGTAGTTTTTGCAGAAATGACAAGGTGAATCTAAAATACAGTACTAAAAGGAATCCAAAAGAGCCCAAACAATAGTGAAAAACAAGAAAGTAGAAGAATTCTTACTTCTTGATTATAAAACTTACTAAGTTATAGCAATCAAAACAGTGTGGTACTTATCTAAGAAATATATTAAGATCAATGGAACTGACGAAGTGTAGCAATGTCCATGCATTAATAAAATAATAAAGGTTATCAAGACTATTCAATGGGCAAAGAATGGTTTTTAATAAGTGACTCTGGGATACCTGAATGTCCATATGCGTTTATGAATTAAGTTAGATATTCCCTTCCAAACACTGCATATAAATATCAACCAAAATAGATCCATGACCCACCTTTAAAAGCCAGGTCTATAAAACTCTTAAAGGAAAACAGGAATAAATCTTCACGACCTTGGATGTGGCAATAAATTCTTACACATGACACCAGAAACATAAGCAACGAGAGAAAAAACGACAAATTGGGAAACATCAAAGTTTAAAACTCTTGTGCGTTAAGAGACATGACTAAGAAAGTGAAAGGACAGCCAACAGAATGTGAGAAAGCATTTGAAAGTTGTACATCTGATAAGACATTTATGCTGAGAATAAAAAAAGATCTCTACTAACCAACTCAACCGTGCAAAATATAAGCCCGCTTTGAAAAGCGGCCAAGAGGGGCCGGAGAGCTAGTACAGCAGGCAGCTGCTTGCCCTGCCAAGTGGCCGACTTGGGTTTGACTCAGGAGACCTCACATGGTCCCCCGAGCAGCGCGACTCAAAGTGTGCACCCCAGTGAAGTGAGTGTGGCTGCGAAGTCCAAGCACCACAACCAAGAGGGCAGCCTCTGGTGAGCCCTGACCCCAAAGTGTGCGAGCACCAAAACCAGGCCTTGCGCTCCCGGAGCGGGCCTGGGCCCAGCTACCCCGCAACCAAAGGTCTCCCGGCACCCTTGGTCATCACCAAGGATAGGGGAAGGCGACACGCTTGCAATTATTTGAAGAAAGAAGTGAGACATATAGCGCCCGCTATTCTTCACTTCTGTACATTCAGAAGAGGCCAACTGGTAGAGACAGAAAGCAGACGTGGCAGGGAGGACACAAGGAGTAACTGTAACTGGCATGAGGGTCCTTTCTGAGGGGAAGGAAAACATTCTAAAACTGGTTTATGGCTGTGGCTGTAAAACTTTAAGTTTACTAAGAATTCTTGAATTTATATATTTGAAATGTGTGAACTATGCTATGCAAAATATATCATAATAATGTTTAAAACACAAAAAACATATGCTCGACGAGGTCAAATACAAATAAGAAGAAATGAATTAAACATATCAGTATGGCTGCATGCAGTCATGTTTACAGCGGAGGAATGACAGGGAAAAATGGGAGTAGGATAAAGAAGAACATATACATTAGAAGAGAAAGAAATCATAATTCTGCCTCCTTGCCTATTTTTTAAGGCAATAAAGGTAGCCTAAATTTGGGGTGATTATGGTTTTACTTAAAAGGCATCTGAAATGCAGTCAACACCCCTGTACATCGCCAGTGTGACCCAAAAAGAAAAAAAAAGATAACAAAAAAATAAATAACGACCTTGTAGGTCTAAGAAACAGAAAATCCTCTTTCTGCCATCTTGGGACATGTGGAGGCCAACTAGACAGACAGAAAGAGCTGGACGGCTGCTGTGCAAGGCCATTTTTTGCTGACTATAAGCAGGTCCTCAAGAACCTGGGAGAGCCCAGAGCTATTTTTAAAACCAAAGGTGTCAAGGACCTGAGACAGTGAGCAGGTAAGGTGCTTGCCTTGCACACAGCTGATCCATACTCAATCCCTGGCACCGCATAGGGTCCCCAGAACCCCACCTAAACACAGAGCCAGGAGTTAAGACCTGAACACAGCTGGCTCTGACCCCAAAAAGCAAAGAACAAATTAAAAAAAAATGAAGGTGTTTATGTCAAAATAAAATTGAATTTCATCTGGGCAAGAGATGTGTTTACACATACAAAGCAAAGAATAACACAGTGAGTTCTGATGCCAAACCTAACAAACCAAAACCAGAGTAATCAGGTGTGTATGTGTGTGTGTGTGTGTGGGGGGGGGGTGACACACAGACTTCCTGTGCCCACAGACACTTCAAGTGATTAAATGGTTAAAGCAAATTCCAAAGCAACCTTCCTACTAAAGCCTTTGACACAGAATTCATGAAAGGCTGTTTAAATTTAATGAAAAATAAATACCATGTAGGCATTAAAGAGAAAATACAGATTTACAAACCACATGCCAAGAAATCATAAGTTCCGTCTGCCCATCTACGAGATACAAGAGTTCTGTCTAAAACGGAGAGACCGCAGATACCTCTCACCAACGGAGTCATAAGAGATTAGCTTAACAGTCTCCACAGAGAAAATTCTTAAGACTTTCAAAGAGTAAGTCTGCAAAATTTATAAAATCACAAAATAATTTTCATATTATGAGGAACAAATACATTAGAAAATGCTTCATTAAGCAGAAATTATTTACTTATAAATTCATACAACATATGTCTGGTGAACACATACAATGGGCTAAGCCCCATGCTATTTTAGGACTAAATTATGGTAATGCTGTATGTTTTTTCTCCTACTATTATGTCTTAAGGTTAGGAAGAATTTATGCCTAATATTAGAAAAGATCAAATAAAACAGACATAATAATTATACTGAAATAGTGAGAAAAGAAAACTATATCTAAAAGAGTTATGTTTTGACCAATGGATTATACCCAGTCATATATTAACCAAAAATCTTAATATATTATTTACATATAAATGTTAAAAGTTATAGGTACTTCTATAATTTAGTACAATGCAGTTATAGCATTCATGTGATAAATATGAAAATGGTGAGTTAAAGACATAAGATCATGTATGTACAGTATGATTACATTTAAAAAAAATTCTACGCTAGTCCTTTTAAGATAAGTTTATTCACACGAATAGGAAATTTCTAAAACGAGAAATTTTAGCAAAAGTTGGCTATTTCTGAGAAACTGAAATAGACTGAATTACAGGCTTTTAGCCCTTATGTTTTAATTAACTTTTAAAAATCAAAATCTAGTAACTTTTATAACAAAATAAAACCAATTTTTAAGAGTACTTGCTATGTCCAAGAAAAAAAATACGAGCTGAAGGAAGATGGGAATGATATAATTTTTCTTGTTTTGAGAAAAATTTAACCGAATTTTAACTGAAAAGGACAATGTATCACTTCCTAAGTAATCACTGGGAAAATACCTCAAATGGGAGTTTTTGAGAGATTAAGTATATGACTGAAACAAAGACGGGGGTGGGGGGGAATTAATGTTGGAGAGAAATGCAGCCGACTCTGGTTCAATCCCTGGCATCATACGGTTCCCCAAACACCACCCCTGAACAGAGCCAAGAGTAGCACCTAGGCTGCCCCAACTTGCTACCCCTCCAAAAAGTCTTAAAGGGTATATTTTCTGCAACAAATACAAGTGGATGTACAGAAACACAAGACACTTGAGTAAAGCAAGTGGCCCTGGAAAAAAATCTAAATAAGGATACTTTGAAGTATTTGCTCTCATTTTCAATACTTAATGTTGCAAATAAATATCAGTTATCTTGTTTAGGACTTTTAAAACTTTTCTTAAAATTAAAAAAAAAATTACCTTTCTGATTAGGTGGTTTTCAGTATCTGCCACATAGATGACATTATTCATTATGGCTACACCCTGTGGTGAATTAAAGGCTGATTCTGAAAATATTCCATCTTTTCTTCCAGGGTTCGGCCCTAAAATACAAGGTAGACATAAGACAAGTTTTCTCCTTATGAAAGTATCTCAGAGAAAATCCAAATAATAACAATAAAATTTGAATTTAAAGCTGTAAATGAATATAAATGAAAAACACTTCGAATTAAAATGAGAAAGCTTCCCAAGAGTTGCTTTTCTTAAAAGTGAGTTGTTATTGACAGGGCAAATAGCGGCAGAAGGAATAAAATCAACAGGAATTTAAGAATTAATACCTGGGCTAAAAAGTGTTCAAAACAAATTTTACTCTTTTACCATCTACATAGACAATTTCCCACAATTTAATAAGATTCACATTTTTTTTTAACAATACAATACATGCCAGGAACCTTTCGTTCGAAAAATACACATGCTCACCAAATGGTGCAAACAATTCATAGAGGTTCTCAGATCCCTAGGAAAGGCATTCAAGCATTTCTTAATGATTCAAGAGGCCCAGATTAAGGATCCTTAATAGTGATGCGTATTATTTTACTTTGTGATAAAGTTTTATAACACCTCATACAAACTCGAAGAAAGAGAAGAACGGCCGGTCCAATGGCCTGGGCTTTTGTAACACAGGTGCAGTTTCAGGGGTGAAGACTTCATAACTTAGCAAAGCATCACTTAATGCTGTGACCCAAGGCAATCCACACAGTCCTTGAGTGTGCTGAAGGGCTCTACGCTAGACGCTATCGAGAGCAGTGGAATGCAGTGGCAGGAACATGAATGCGAGGCTCGCCACACTTGATTTAAATCCCACTTCTGCCTCTTCCTGCTGAGCCAGATGATTGGGCAAGTTCTTCGTATTTTAGTTTCCCTTCTGCAAAGGGAACTAAACATAGAACTAACTCACAGTAGCACTCTGAGAACTCACGAAATACAGTGACACTGGTGCTTAGAATAATGCCAGCAAAATATGCACTTCTTTCATTTTTCTTATCCTACTACTATTAATAGTGGTGGCAATGCTCCCTAAGAACAAAAGTGGGGTCACTTCCAACTGGAAAACACGGTGCATAGAACTCTCTCCAGCCTGACACATGGAAGGCGCGCTTGAGCAGTCTCAGAAGTACAGCCACAGCCACACCAGAAATCGGTGAAACTATACCGAGCCAGGCTCCCCTGAGTGCATCTAACTACCGAAATCTTTTTCTATATTATAGAATAACCACTAAGTACATCATGAGATAATCATGATGAGAAATGTATTTGAGAGGGCTGTTGGTTTAACAGAATACTCACAAAGAGTGAATATTTGAATATTTAAAAATATTCACTCACAGAATATTCAAAGTATTTGAATATGAAAAATGTCTAATCATTTAAACTCAACTTATTGTGTTCTCAGAACTGCCTACTATCGACCGAAATACTAAACAGTCAAAACAAAATAAGCAGTGTAACAAAGCAACACTCAGGAACTATAAAAAATTTAAGAGTGAAGGAAATAATATCTCAGTATGCTGAGAGTAGCACCAGGGCTTAGGAATATGATTAATTTATTTGCATTAAGAATGCAGCTATTCCTACATTATTTACTAATGCTGCGTGGGTTACTACTAAGGACCGTGGAGATAAATTACTTTGCTCCTTGACTAATTCAGATGTTCATTCGGTGAGAGAGCAGAATTAATAAGGGTATTTAATAGATCTTATTATGCCAAATACGGCCCTTCTCAGCATTAAGAACAGAAAGATAGGAACAAAAGCTACCCGTGACGTATGCGATATGCCAAAAACAGTAACAATAAGTCTCACAATAGAGACTTTACTGGTGCCTGCTCGAGCAAATCGATGAACAACAGGAGGACTGTGCTCCAGTGCTCCAGTGCTCTGTTCCTCCTGTTCCACTACGCCCAAAGGCGACCGACTCGGAAGTACACTGGCATTTTGGTTTTTTCCTTCCCCCACGAAGGAGATGGGAGACCTTGGGGCTGGCAGGACTGCTCTGTGGCATGAGGTGGAAGTTCACAGGTGCCCTGGGTGCATTGGGAGCCAGGAACCATCTTCCAGGTCCTTTTCTCCTGGGGATGCCAGGCAGCAGAGCTGGAGGGTCTCCAAGGAGCCAGTGCCTGAGGCACTGAGAGCAGCCGCAGCTCGCTTACCAAGCTCCATTCTCAGACTCTCATGGGAGGAGAATTAAAGGATGTGCAAATCAGGGGCTGGAGTGATAGCACAGTGGGTAGGGCGTTTGCCTTGCACGCGGCTGACCTGGGTTTAATTCCCAGCATCCCATATGGTTCCCTGAGCACTGCCAGGGCTAATTCCTGAGTGCAGAGTCAGGAGTGGCCCCTGTGCATCGCTGGGTGTAAGCCAAAAAGTTAAAAAAAAAAAAAAGAATGTGCAAATCAGAGGCCATTTTCATGTCATCTAAACTTCCCATTTCCAGGGCACTTCCCATTTCCAGGGCAGTAGCCTGGTCTTTAAAAAGATATATCTCTATTTTGTATGGGAAGTCAATCATAAGTGGAAAGTGCCACTAATTCATAATGTGCATTATACATGAGTGTAAGTAAAGCAGTTTTTTTATTAAAAAAAAAAAAGAAAAACCAAGACTGAATATACAACTCTAGATAAAAACGACAACTTAAAGCTGTCCTTCTGATTTCAAAGATATTTGGAGGGGTATTTTTTGAAGAAGTGTAAAGATAATAATCTAGAGACCACATATTAGCAAAATTAACTTGTAATAAAATTAAAAATTAACATACACAGTGACTCTATAACTGTTATCATTTCAATTTGAACATATTTCCTTACACAATATTTTTACTGTCAAACACATTAGATCTCACCATTAGATAGAAGCATTACCTCCAATGCTATACTGGATTTGCCCGTTCTTCTCGACGACCAAAATTCTATGATGTCCGGTGTCTGCTATTACCAGTCTATTGGAAACATCATCTACGGTCACTTTGCCAGGAAACAGCAAGGGTGATGGCGGCAAAGAATCCTTATAGAGTTTTACTCCAACTTTATGATCTTTGATTTGTCCCCTGTCTTTGTAATACTTTAAAGCAATCGAAGTATACAAAAATAATTTGTCTTTGTGCCCTTCTCCAACTAAAGAAAATAACATGTTTCCACGGGGCCCAAGAATGACCAGAGTTGGCCAGCAGGACACTTCCAGCTCTTGCCAAAGGCTGGCATCTGCATCGTTGACCACAGGGTGGGTGATGTTGTAGCGGAGAACAGCGCTCTGAATGTTCTCCAGGACCTTCTCGTTTGGAAACTTAGCCGAGTGAACACCAATGATCAGAAGACCATCTAAATGGGAAAAATTTGAAAGTAAATATAACAAAGTACTGGAGTTTGCATATGCTCAATCACACAGTGATATAAACAGCCCAGAGATAATAGAGAAAAACGCAGAACTAAATAAGTCATTTAAAAACACATTTTAAAATGTAAAAAAATGAACAAAAAAAGAGAACAAATCTAAATCTCATGAAAATCTTGGTGACTACATATAATTGTATATAATGAAAATCATATGATTATTTTAGGATTAAAGTCTTTATGCTCTTTAGACAAAGCTGCAAAATACATCTCCAGAACATGCAGAAATGCGGTAACATTTCTCCATCTGGTGTGTGCCCAGAATGAGATACAGAACTGCTTTATGTTGGGATTCAATGTCACACTGTTTTTTAAAAATTTATCTAACCTAACAACACAACCGAAGAAGAGGATGTGACAATATAATCATATTTCTGAAATAAAAGGTCTCTTTAATTTATCTATAATTCCTGTTTATAGTTCTTAGAACAAACCTTACTATGGCTGGCAAGAGTGTGGACAACTATAAACATTCCTTTTCTAAAAGTTTGTTAAGAAGTTCACTGTATTACTGGATCACTGTCATTCTGTTTTTCATCGATTTACTCAAGCAGGCGCCAGTAACATCTCTATACGTCCCAGCTTTGAGATTTTAGCAGCCTCTCCTTACTCGTCTTTCCTAACAATTTGAGGTTCTTTCAGGGTCAGGGGAATGAGACCTGATACAGTTACTGTTTTTGGCATATCAAATACCCCACGGGGAGCTTGCCAGGCTCTGCCCGTGCGGCCAGGATACTCTCAGTAGCTTGCAAGTCTCTCCGAGAGGCATATATATATAGTTCTATCTATGATTTGTTGCCTACTGTCTGAACCCCATCAAACATGGTGTGGTAATTATGAAGTTAGTATAGAAAAAATAGAGGCGAGATTCAGAGTGGGGAAAAAATCAATATGGACTACTATAGTCACTGTCACTGTCACTGTCCTCCTGTCGTTCATCAATTTGCTCGAGCGGGCCCAATAATGTCTCCATTGTGAGACTTGTTACTGTTTTTGGCATATCGAATACGTCACGGGTGGTTTGCCAGGCTTTGCCGTGAGGGTGAGATACTAGTGAAGGTAATAGTGACAACATAAATATCACATTTTCAACACTCATCAAAAACTATGTGTGTCAGCATAAAAGCATGTGCGTGCACGTGCATACACACACACACACACACACACACACACACACACACACACACACACAGAGGAAACTCTTTGCTATGTAGGAAAATGCTCAGAGTCCAGTGGAAATGCTACTGCCTTTTTGGTTCAAGTAACTTGGAAAACTGAAATTGTGGACGAAACCCTGAAGGGAAAAAAGAGAGGGTGATTCCCCATTTCTGAGTGAAAAACAAACACACCTCATCTTCACTGCTAAACCACACGTGTGTGAGATAAACCCAAACTCAAATAGCAAATGCCTCAAGAATGGAGAACTGAATTACCGGGATGAGTGAAGGAAGGATCAAGAGTTCAGAGAAGACGAGGAGAAACGTGTTGTGAACCCACTGGGCAGTGTGAACCCTTTACCGACACCAAAGCTACCCACACGCTCCCAGGAACCCCAGCAGATCTCTCCGTAACACAGCTGCCACAAAGCACGTTTGTGACGTTCAAAGTCTGGGACACAGCTCCAAATCACCAACACTCACAGGATACCACCACCGAAAAGAAGCAAACATTTGAATGAGGAGATGAAACTCTCCCACTTTAACTCCTAATCTTTGCAAAAATTCCGTCCAGCTTGGCAGTTCCCACATGTCTTCCCCTGTCATTTACCTTATGCAGTCCATTATAAGGGGACAGGGTAAAGGACACAGGGGGAAGAGCTCTCAGCTCATTCCAGTGGCCCTCTACCAGTGCTCACCAAACGCTCACCAACGTGGCAGCTTCCTGCACACCCTGTCATGGCGGTTTCCACACCTTTACCATGCGCGGATGGGAGATCTCTCATTCCAGAGCCAGCCCTTGTGCCCTCTCTGGAGATCAGGGCAGAAGCATCCAAGCTCCCACTCATGGGTTCCACCCAGCATCACCTCAGAGCAAACAATATGGCTCTCACCCCAGAAATCTGTCTGGAACAGGGATCAAAGATCAAACACTATAACCAAGACTCTTACCACTTAGGACGTGGCAGGGGGGTTTGGATCTCTTTTGCAAAAACTTGAGGCAGAGACCAGTCAATGCATATATTTTCCACTAGCTCACACCTTTCCACTTAGAAATTTTATTGATTGGTTTGGGGGCCCACACCTGGTCCAGGGGATCATGTGTGGTGCTGGGGACTGAATCAGGGTCTGCTTCGTGCAAAACTGCTTTAACCTCTGTGACGATCTCTCTGCCCTGGCTGTCACTGACCTCCCCCTACTATCTGCATGGTAGCTTTGACGCTTGTACTTCCCTTCATGATGGTTAGTAACAACTCCACCACTGTGTGAAGGTCACGGAGCGAGACTCCACAGACCCAGCTGAGGTGCTGGGAGCCATGGCGGCCTGTGGGGCCCCCTTTCTCGTCCCTTTCTTTTCTTTCCATCTTACTTTACTGGCATTCTCTCTACTTTTGTCAGACTAGATAATTTTTTTATATCATTCTGTGGCCCGTGGGTGACACTTTTAGATTCTGCCCATTTAGCTAAGCTGGAATTGCTTGCGTTCTTCTATTCCCTACCTAATTCTGGAATATCCTGGACCACAGAGATATTCTGTGGAAAAAACAAACAAACAAATAAACAAACAAACAAAACCCAGGATAGCACAAAAGGAAACTGCAGACCAGGACTGAACTACAGAGATTCAACTTGAACTATAGTCCTCTAATCTCATTTGTTTCTTTCTTGAGCTCCTATTCATTCCCTAAATTTATTTCTCTAGTTTATCTGTTCCCTTCGGTGAGAATTTAAAAGCACATCAGCACGTTTTATGGGAACGGTAGTGAGGGAAAAGGCACCCCAAAGACTGCCGGCCAGACACGACTCGGCAGCCCTCCTGGTATAGAACTTGGCAACATGCACCCGGACACTAAATACACTTAGCCACGACCCAGCCATCCTACTCAGACTTTTACTCTGAACATATGCTACTAGCAATAAAAATAAATAAAAAAAAAAACACGTTATCTACAAGATGAGTCACTGGCTGTAGCTGAGAAATAGTAGGAACAACCCAAGGGCCAAAACAACTAGGAGAAAGAAGAAAATAACTAATTAAGTCTATCTCATGCACATACAGTATTCCACATAGTTGTTAAAAGCAATCAGAAGTTCTTGATGAATTGACATAAAGTGACTGCCAAGATATACTGTTCTACTTTTTTTTTAAGGGCAAAACGCATAGAAACACTAGAGAGTTCCCTTTTGTGTGAGAGGGGGGAAATGGGAAACAAAAATTTAAGACAGGCATAAAAACCTGAGCCTTTCTGATTGCTGTGTGATCCAGAATCTAGGACAGACCAACTTCAAGGACCCAGGAAGAGGAGTGAATATACCTCTTACATAGTTCTGACTGAAACAGATGAAACAGAAAAAAAAATGGGGGTACCTAAAAATACACACAGAAACAAATCTACCTGTACTACAAATAATGAACAGAACTTCATGAGGGCAGGTAGAACTAGTTTAAGCCCATTTTTAAATTAAGAACATTTAGAAGAACCCAGTAGCTTTGGTTCCTTAAAACTCTCTCCAGTACTCAGGGACCAGAACCCATAGTACAGCAAGGAGGTGGTGCTCGCTTTGCACGAGGCTGACCCAGGTTTGATTCCTGGCATCCCATATGGTTCCCCATGAGCTACCAGGAGTAATTCCTGAATGCAGAGCCAGGAGTAATCTCTGAGCATCACTGGGTCTGAAAAAATTAATAACAACAACAACAAAAAAAAAAACAAGAAGACATCTCCAATAGTCAAAATATGCATCATACACTATATGAAAATGTTGGCACCAACAGTAGTTTTCCAATATTTGGAAGAAGTGATGCTGATGGGGAAACCGGAACCACATGAAGGTACGAGCAAATAAAGAGAATGGGAAGGGAATCCTGGGAGAGAATACCACAGCAGGGGAGACAAAATGGGAGAGACTGAGAAGGTCGAGTGACAGAGAAACAAGGGTCGCATTCAACAAAATGAGGGTGAATTCCAGAGAGCGTCAGCAGGGAAGGCACAGAAAGAATTCACATCTTTATCCTTCACAGCAAGGGTGATGCAAAACATGAGAAACAAGCTTCAGAGAGATTTCAAACTAGACTCAGGACCTTTCCCTGCAAAACCGCCCTTCTTTTGGGGGGGTGGTCACACCCGACAATGCACAATGGTCACTCCTGGCTCTGCACTCAGGAATTACCCCTGTTGGTGCTTGGGGGACCATATGGGATGCTGGGAATCAAACCCGGGTCATCCACATGCAAGGCCCTAGCTGCTGTGCTATCGCTCCAGCCCTCGTAAACCCGCCCTTCCTACAGCTTCCTGTCAAGGAAGGAGAATGTCCCCATTAGACATAAGATAATGAAAAATTCCAGATTAATACTTATACTAATGTATCATATCATTTATCTGAGCCAGAAAACTCTGTAATAACAAACCTGCCTCTTCTTATTATCTGCATTTATGTCATCCATGATTAGATCAGTAATTCCTGCTGATCCTGTGATTAGTTCAAGCTATTAATACATCCTGTAAGGAGCACAAAAGCTTCCTCATTCCTTGTCTCTGACATCCATTCTTAACCATCACATTAATTTCTACTGAGAACTTAGACTAACGTTTAAAAACACACAAATCTAGGGCCAAAGAAATAGTATAGCAGGTAAGGAACCTGCCTGGCACGCTACTGACCCCAGCTTGACCTTTCCTAGTACCACAAGTGGTTTCCCCAAGTTCCACCAGGAGGGAGCCTGGCACATTGCCAGGTGTGGGCCGAAATGGAAAAAATGAAAAGGAAAAAACATCAACCTGATCAGGTCGCCATCAATCTTGCAGAAAAGCAGCCATCTGAATTTCACTCTTCTTCCTATAAAAATGAAATCTCGTCTCTCCAGCATCTTCTCCACCCCTCCAGCCTTCCGTCAACTCCTCATGAACGTCACCATTTTTCTTCCTTCAAGGCCCTCACAGTGGTTCCTCAGGGCAATGTTCTCACCTTTCTCATCAAGTAAAATCACCCTTGTCTTTCAGGTCTCAGGCTCAATTTTTCCTTTTAAGAAGGCTTGGGCCAGAAAGATGCGCCTTGCGTGTCGCTGACCTGGTTTGATCCCCAGCACCACTAGGGACCAGTTCTGGCATAGTGCCAGAAACAGCCCCTGAGCATTATTGGATGTGGCCGCAAAACCCAACCAAAAAATAAAAGTAATTCATCCAGGTTGAACATCATTGCTTTGACAGGAATTTTCCTTCTTAGCACTAATCAGAAATAACAAAATTATTTTTGTTATTATTTCATTGTAAGTCTTTCCCCTATTAGATTATTAATTCCTATTAATTTGGGAGACTATAAGCTTTCTTGGTCATCAGCATAGGAAATATAGGAAATGATAGGAAATAAATCATGTCTAAATAATAATAGGAAATTAATGGATAAGATTACAATGAAGAAGCCATCTGTACACTATATAAACCATATCCAGATTGTCTAAATTGATGTACATACAAACAACTCTGCCACCCATTTTTGTGTCAGGAACTTTGGAGAGATTTTCCTAGAATGTTTTGGAAAACAGAATCTCATTAGGGTAGTGGGACAGCTCCAAGGGCTGGAGAACATGCGGAACACGGACAGGACCCAGGCTCATATCTATCACAAAGTCTCCCTGATACTGTGGGGTCTGGCCTTATGGGTCCCCAGTAGCACTACCAAAAAATCTCTCACTAACCTGTACTTCTGCCAATCAAAATTCGTAACTAACCGGCCAGAAGTCACAGTTTTTAGGTACAGCACTATAAAAAAAGATTTGGATGAAACTAATACTAAGATTGAAGCTTTAAAATAATGAATTTGGGACTAATGACCCAACCGCTGAATTCTCCCAGGTCTTCAGGCTGAGATCTCTGGATGGGGCAGGGGGCAGGGGGATGGGGCAGGCCTAGTGCCCCAAACGCACCTGGCATCCTGGGGCGTATAAGCACCCAGCTTCACAGCTCCACAACTCATCTCAAAGCGATGCCACGCTGCTGAATCGCCCTGAATTCCAGAGATCCTGCAGTGCACCACACCTCCTAATTTCACAGCACTAACAGCCCAGTAGGTGCACCACTAATGAGATGGGAAAATTGCGTAGAAACCCACTAAGCTCAAGGAGCAAAAAAACACTAACACAGAAGGCTCAATTAGCACCTAACAGCTTAGCAAATCCACAGATAATAACTTTAGTAACACCACTGTGAGATATATGCTGTAAAAAGTAATATATATTATTTTGTGCCTGCTGGCAGGGCAGGCCTGGGCGAGGGAGTGGAGGATGGGGGGTGTTTCACATTGGTAAAGGGGAAGGTCACTCACACCCACCTTTGGTGGGATTGGTGTTGGAATGTTGACTACCTGAAAGAACCATATTATGAACAACTTTGTTAATCAAGTGTTTAAGTTTTAAACGTAAAAAATAATAAATGAATGAACCTGTTGCTCAGAAATAGTTACTGAAACTATGAATTATAAATTGAAGCAGGTCTATGAAATCACTTTATTTTAGTCTGGGGGAAGCCATCCTAGGGGTACTCAGAAGCCCGGGGATCTCGCCCGTGGGTCAGCACAAGTGTGTGAGGATATCTCAAGGCTTGTGTCCTCAGGTGTCAGCGAATCCCTGGGCTGCCTGTAGGGGTTGGGGGCCTCCAGGCCACACTGGCAATGCTCGGAGGGTCATGTGCCACTAAGGGATGGAACTGGGGTCAGGTTTAGGCCAGGCATGTGCCCTAACCACTGTACTATCTCCTGGCCTGGGAATATTTTGTAGAAACTGAGACCCCAAACTGGGTGGGACAAGTGAGTAGAACAGAATGATCAATAACAGTAACTGAAACATATAAACTGCAACAAAATTCTAGTTTTAAAATATCTGCAAATCAGTGAAGTATTTCTGTCAATGAGTCTAGGCAAGTGAGATGTTAGTGCACTATGATCTACTTCTTTTAATAAAGTGTATTCGATATGCCAAACACAGTAACAACGAGTCTCAAAGTGGAGACGCTACTGGGCCCACTCTAGCAAATCGATGAACAGCGGGAGGACAGTACAGTGCAGTGCAGTAGTTTGATGTATGGAACATACTATTTATCCCAGTATACTTAATTAAATTCGAAGACTGAAAAAAATTCGAGTTTCAGGCGAGAAAAACAACTATCGACTGAGACATTTGGAGATCTAAAAGTCAGGAATGATCTTTCTAGGCAGGAAAGGCCCAGGAAGGCCATTCTCGTGGGAGGAAACGCATTCAGGCCCATTGCGAGAAAACAATGGAACGGAGCCAAGTAAAGCCAGGGAGCAAGTAAAGTCAGTGGAGGAGACAGAGACAAGGAAGGGAGAAGATGCTGGGAGGGCTTCAGATTTTATACCAAGAAGAGAAATAAGAAAGGATCAAAATCACTAACAGTAGACTAGAGACCAGAAGTAAGTCAGAAATCCTTCTCATTTCAAAAAATTGCCATTACCTTGTATCCTCATTAAACACCCAGAAAGTCTGCCATAAAATGACCAACTTTTAAAAACCGAGTAAGGACATGGATTAATAAATGCAGAGAACACTCATCAAAAGGAAGCACACGAGTGGAGACTCTAACATGGTGGGCCTGACTGCTGGGCATCCGGGCCAGGACCACGGCAGCCTGTGGCACCAGGCACATCCTGCTTTTCGAGGAACCATGCGGATGAGGCCCCAGGCGACACTGGATGTTGGACTTCCTTTGGCCCTGAGGAAATCTGGTCCCTGATGCCAGGAAGAAGCTTCCAAGCTTCCCTGGCCACTGAGCTTTCCTTGGGGTAAGAATTCAAAAGTGTTGCCACTGCTCCCTCCTCATGGGAGAAAATCATGCAGCTGTCTGTGGAGGCCAGTTTTTGGGTCAACGGGCCTGGGAAGCTTGTGTGTCTTTGCCCTGCTGATTCTGGCCGCTTTGTACTCCCTGCCTGTATGGAGCACTTCACAGTCCCGAAAGAACGCTACTGTGAATTCCGTGAGTCTTCCTAATGAATTCACCACTCTGGGGAGAGCTGTGGAAACCCTCACACACAGCAAAATCATATACCATCTCATTTCTCAGCTTACTTTCACTATAAATTCCAAATACAGTCGGATCATTCTTAATAAGGTATGAAACGGAAACCTAGCACATCATATATAACGGGAACTCTGGCATTTACTCAGTAGTATTAGAGCATTTAGATTTATGAAAGCCTCATTTAAACACACATTAATGAATAGATATATATCATAATCATAGACTGTAATGATAGCACAGTGGGTAGGGTGTTTTCCTTGCACGCAGCCGACCTGGGTTCGATTCACCTATCCCTCTCAGAGAGCCTGGCAAGCTACCGAGGGGGATGGGGCAAGCCTGGCAAGCTCCCCGTGGTGTATTCGATAGGCCAAAAACAGTAACAACAAGTCTCACAACGGAGATGTTACTGGTGCCCACTCGAACAAATCGATGAACAATGGGAAGACAGGGCTACAGTGCTATATATCTCACGATCATAGTTTTAAAATATTCCAAGTTTTCTTAATAGATGTTTTCTTATGAAACAAGTGCTTTTGAAAAATCTGAGCAAGGCCAGAGTAACAGTACAGCCAGCAGGGAGCTTGCTTTGCAAGCAGCTGACCAGGGTTCGATCCTCGGCAACACATATGGTCCCCCAAGCCCCATTAGAAATGATCCTGGGGCACAGAGCCAGGTGTAAACCCTGAGCACAGCCAGATGCAGCCCCCAAACCAAGAATAATTAAAATTTGAGTATAAAGTATATCATTAACACATTCAGCAAAAAGAGGTAAAAATTTTAGAAACAGAAAGGAAAAGAAGGCACTACAGCGTGTCAAATCAACATAAATGTACACACAGTTAAGCTAGGACCACAGGCACTTTCTTTTAAAATATTTGACTCTCAGACCATTTGTTACTATTAACTTGTTACTTTTTGCTTTCGACTCTGGCATTTAAATTTCTCTTAAGCTACTCAAAAGCATTGACTGGTCACCATTACGAATTTGGCTTTAAAATCTGCTTTGCCAAGAAAAGAAAGTGAGTTTGAAACTGGGTCATTTTTCAGGGTGCTTTTGAATTAATAAGCACTTTCTCACCCAGCCAACAATTCTGGCTTACTGATAAAATGAACTGAATATTCCATGGGATTTTAAACAGGCTGCCGAATGTCACTCCAAGAATGCAAATCGCACGGCTGCAAGCAAGTTCGGAAACACGTCAGGCGGGAAGCAGACAAGATGCTCAGCTCCCCGAGAGCAAATTAATTTAGTGACAGCTTACTGACCTTGTGTGCGACAATCTATCTCGGGGTATGCCTGCTTTGGGGGAACAGAAATTGAACCTATCTTCTAAGCAATATAAAAATCTATTTTCATTTCTAAGTATTTTCAAATAGCAGCATACTTTCCAGAATAATGTTTCTTAGAAATTACAATGCTGAATCCTCTTACAAAGCATTTTACCGGTCACAAGTGTATCTGTATGTGAAAATAGGTGTTTTTTTTTTCTTTTTGGTCACAATGTATTTATATTAAAAACACAGGCAATAAACTGGTAAAGAGATTATAAGGAGTCTAAGAAATCATGAAATTTGCTTTCAGTGTAATTGACCAAATTTCATCTTTTATTTATTTTTGTTCTGTTTTAGTTTGAGGACCACAAGGCAATGCTCCAGAGTTTCTCCTGGCTCTGCACCCAGGAATCACAATGAGCGGTGCTCAAGAAACTATATGCCAGGGATCGAACCCAAGTCTTCTGTGTGCAAGGCAAGTGCCCTACCCACTATACTATCTCTCCGGCACCCAGATTTCATCTTTTAGAACAGATAACTTTAGGATCCTTATTACTTCTTCAAAAAGTTACCTATGGGAGTGGGGTGCGGGCTGCCCAGGCCAGAGGGCACCAGGATCATGTGGGAGCAGGAGTGAAGAAGACCTCTCATTGGCCTCTGTTTGGTGGGATGGTTTGAACCCAGGTCCAGTAAACCACTGAATCGTCTGCAAGGACCTAATTTCAGGATTCTTAGCCTAATCTCTAGTCCTTTGCTTTTTCTTTAGTTTTTGGACCACACCTGGTAGTGCTCAGGGATTACTCCTGGCTCTGTACTCAGGGATCACTCCTGGTGGGCTCTGGGGTCATCTGGGATGCTGAGGATTGAACCTGAATTGGTCATATGAACAGCAAGCACCCTCCCCACTGTACTATTTCTCTGGCCCCCTGTAGTGCTTTTCTAAATTACAAATCTCATTATTTTATTCTTCTATTAAACTAAAACCAACCTAAAACATTCCCATTTTCAATGGAAGGAAAAAAAATCAAAAAGAGTAAGAATTTTATGTGAAGCCCTTTACAGTGAGGGTCAGACCTCACCTACCTAAAATCCTTTCATGTCATTTTTTTGAGGGATGCTTCACCGTTCCCAAGAGTCCTACTCTGCCTCACGCGCCTGCTTCTACCTGCTGCTTCTTCCATCACCACCCACACCTCTCCCCCATTTTCACTTTCAGCCACAATGATGATTTTCCAAGTTCCTTTTTCTGGGGAACATTTTCCTTGAACTTTCCTCAGGTTCCATGTGCTTTTTCATTGGACTTTATCACAGACCTTCTAAGCCTTAGCAGAACGATCTGCACGGAGGCATGGAGTATTTATCATTGAACAAATTTAGGTAATTTCAGGTATGCTTAAAGAGAGATCATAAAGGAGCCTGGGAGATAGTGCAAGGATAATTGTACTTGCATGCAGCAGCCTCTGGTTCAATTGCCAGCACTCCATATGGTCCCCTCTATATCACCAAGAGTGACTCTTGAGCACAGAGCCAGGCGTATGCCTGAGTACCATTGGGTATAGCCCCCAATCCAAAAACCAAAGAGTTGATCATGAAAAAAAAAAAGCAACTTATGTCCTTATTCTTAAAGAACTAGAGACTAAATGTTAGTGCTTGGGGCAGGAGAGATACTACATGGAATAAGGTGCTGCCTTGCATGCAGCTGACCCCAGTTTTATCTCCAGCACTGCCAAGATATCCCTGAGCACAACTATGTGTGGCCCCAAAACAACTACAACAAAAATAAGACGAAACAAAACAATATTCGGAAATGAAAGAAATGTTGGTTCTTAAGGAATTGTCACCAAAGTTAACTTCTTATGCAAAGTGGCGTCCTTCATTCATAGATTAGAGATTACTTTTAGAATCATTGAAGTCTTGCCAACTGTTCATTCTCCTATACGCAAACCAATCAGCTGCACTCCCAATGCCTTTTTGAGCGGGTCTATTAGGAAGAGATTAAAGGACTGATACCTGTATCTGAATACATCTTTTCTAAAGCGTGGAGATCAGGCAACAGGTGAATACAGTTTATGCAGCAGTAGGTGAAGAAGTCAAGCACGACCACTTTTCCACATAAATCCTTGTAGACAGAAATAGGCCCTTCTGTGTTCAGCCATTCCAAACCTGAAATTCACAGAAAAATATATGATCATGATTAAAGGAAAAGACAAAAAAAGAAAATTTATCTAAAACTTTTCAGTAAAAAATGGCCACTGTTATTCCTACAGAGGGATGGGAAAAGGACAGGGAAGTGCTTTTAAAAGGTACCCTGCAAATAGAAAACTTCCCTGCAAATCTACCAAACTTCCAGAAATTCTGATCTGCAGGTGAAAGAAAGGAAAATCAATACAAAAATAAAAAACAAAAGAGAATGTCAATTATTAAGAGGCCTGAAGTATACAATTAGGTACAAAGCCGCTGAGAAAAGGAGATTTACAAGAAAAAAAAAGAGAACGAAGAGAAATTAAGAATGCCTCAGCCAAATTTACAAGATAAAGAGCTAAACAGCAAAGTTAGGCAAAATGGCTAAATTATATACTGGAAATAATGTTATAATTAGTATTCTCTTCCCTTAAAAAATATTAGAATCTCATGAATCTGTATCTTTGTATATAAACATGTATAATAACTTGACCATAAGTTACTATTTTAACTATTATATTATAAAGATTTTCTTTTCTTTCTTTTTATTTCACCTGGGTGGGTCGCATCCAGTGGTGCTCAGTACTTATTCCTGATTCTGTGCTCAGGGATCACTCCTGGCAGGGCTCTGAGGACCCTATGTGGTGCTGGGGACCCCACCCTGGAGTCAATGCAAGGCAAGCGCTTTCCCTACCATACTATCTCTCCTGCACCAAAGAAAGATTTCTTAGACTGAATAATAAAGTACACCTCAGCACAATCTGCTCTGACTTTCACCCCAACTCGGGATGAGTAATCCCCTTCTTTTACTTTCTGGGGTTCTCTCATACCCCTCCATCTCCTAAATAAAAGTACTGGAGTACAACACCTGGAAGATAATTTGTTGCTTACTGGTAAATATAGTTACTAAAGGACTAATTATGTTTTGAAGCAGGTATTTTGAAATACTTTATAGACACAGAAAACAAAAGTTGACTGGAACAAGGGAGATACAATAGCTAATGCCAAAAACTGCAGCAAAAGCTACACAACCACAGTAAAGAGTTAATTTTAAGCCAGATATAGTGATGATATAAAACTTCAAACTAATTTATGCATATTTCATAATTGCAAAGTATGTCTGGATCAATCTTCTAATTTATTTTCATTAGTCAAGAGTGACTGAACTGGTGATGAGAGAATAATAGAGAAAGCACACTAACATCTCAATTGCTACAAGGTCCTACAAGAAAAGTAAATTTTACAATAATTATTATGGCCATAATTTTAATTACTTGTTGGTTTGGGGGCCTCACCCAGCAGTGCTCAGGATTTACTACTGACTCAGCTCAGAGATCACTCCTGGACCATATGGCACGCTAGGGATCAAAACTGGGTCTGCACCACGCAAGGCAAATGCCTTACAAGCTGTACTAATGCTCCAGCCCTGCGGTAACATTTAGTGAGTTTGCTTATGAGCTAAGAGCCTTGCATGTATAGTAACCCTGAAAAATAAATACTGTTTCCACTTTATAACTGAGAACAGTAAGGTTTAGAGAAGTAACTTGCTCAAAGTCATGCAATTAACAAATGGGAAAACTGACGATCCTAAATGTGTCTGACTTTACTCATTCATTACACCACTCCTCTCATAAGCTTGTACTTTCTCTAAGAAACAAAACACACTGTTTTTGTGATAGTTACATTTACAATCCCTTGATTACAGTCTACTGTAAAACCAAGAGAAACACATCTCTAGCTTTCTGGCCTTAATAATCAGGTCTAGCTGAAAAAAATTGAGAATCTCAAAACTATTTTATTTTTTACAGGTCACAGAGGTCAATCCTCTTGGTGATAAAATACAATCACTGTAAATACAAACAGAACAAGAAAACAAGAAACCCCATTCTAAAGCAAAGCTGGTAAAAGTGGACTATCTAACTTCTTACAAATTTAGTATTGATGCACCCTTCTCTGTAACTGTTTTGTTTCTTTCGCTCATGCACCCAATTCTTCTGCAAGAATTCCACAATCATCAAAAGCAGTTCAAGTGATTTTAAAAAAATAAAATATAAAAGAAAAAAGCCCCTTTCAAGGAAGGAGGAGCAGGCTGAAAAGATACACCAGGCTCTGATGTCAGGGAGTTCTGATATCCCCTCCCTGGAGACACTGAGCGGGGGGGGGGGGGGGGGGGGGGGGGGGGGGGGGGGGGCCATCCAACCAATCAACTATACACTTGGTTTCAGTGTCCTGCCAGGACTTATGCCAACACCACGGGGCAAAACAATGCCAGTCTCAACCAAACAAGGTAAAGTGGTCTCATTTATCACAGCAAGAAGATGTACTTCACAAACACCACAAATAGCACGGCGAATATCAGTGCCCTCGTGTTCCAGGCGATCCCAGCGCTGGAATTCAAACTCTGGAGAGGGGACCTCGAGGAGCCCGAGTTTACAAAGAGCAGGGGCAGGACTTGGGATGGAAGAAGAGACTGGGCAGTGCAAGGGCTCAGTTCGATCAGACTTGGGCCAGTGACTTAACCTCCGACGCAAAGGATGGGGTGGAGGGTGGGGGGATGGATCAATTTCCTCCTCTGTGAAACGGGACCAAAATTTAAAAAAAGAAAAAAAAAAGAAAAAAAAAGAAAAAAACACTTCCGGGAGCTGCAGCCCCGATGACATCGGGGCCAATTCCCCGGGAGTGTTGAGGGCATTCCAGAAGCGATGGATCAGTGTTGGCTGCGACGCGACCAGGAAGGATGCGGGGGCTGCCCCCTACTCCGGGCACTGCGGAGGCGAGGACCTTTCCGGCGCTACCCTAAAGGGCCCGTCCCCAGTTTCCTGGAATGTCAGCGTCGCCCGCACACGCCCCGCCCGGTTCTGGAAGCCGAGAGCCCAGCACGTAGGTGTCCCCGCACACACACACACCCCCAATACCGCCCAGCTGGAGAGCCCCCGAGTCTGCTGCGTCCTGGGGCCCCAGTGGGGCGTCCGGGGAGGGCGCGGGGCGCGCAGGGGAGGGCCCGGGCGGGGTCCCCACCCCGCGGCCGGCCCCTCACCTTCCGGAAACTCGGGCAGGGCCAGGTCCTGCTCCCAGCCGTCCACCTTCTGCAGGTACTGGTAGACCAGGTGGTCCTGCTCGTCCTGCGTGACGGCGTCGAGCAGCGCGTACTCCAGCGAGGTCTGCGCGGGGAGCAGGCCCGCGAGGCTGCGGCTACGCGGGCCGGCCGCCGCCATGTCCCCCGGCGTTCCGGACCCGGGTCCGGGCCTTCCCCGCCCACGCCGCCGCCGCCACCAGCGCCCCCCGCACCCCGGGAAGCGGGCATGCACACGCCCGCGTGCAAACGCTCCCCGCGCGGGCGCGCGTCCTGCAAGCCCCGGGGCCGCGGCCACCCCGCCCCTCCGCGGTCCGGCGCCGCGCCCAGGCTGGACGTTCGGGGCGGCAGATTCCACAAGCGCCCTTCGGGGGTTGGCTCCCACCTCCCACCCAGACACACACACACACATACACCCTAAGCTTTGGAAACTGGCAGGTCGGAGAAACAAAACAAGTAAAATGCAACAGATTCTCGGGAGCACCCCGGAAAGCGCGCGTGAGGTTAAGGTGCCTCCCGAGGCTCGCGCTCGCATGATTCGACACGGGGCGGCGCGGGCCCGCCCGCAGGAAGCCGTTCCCGCCAAGACCAGGAAGGTACTGGACGCGAGGGTGGTGCTCCCGGGACAGCTCTGGACGCCGGACAGCCACCCGAACGGCTGCCCCGCGCCCCCGCGGTGTCACCCCCGCGTGCTGAAAGTGCGGGAGCGAATGCCTCGGCTGCGGGATGGGGAGGGGACCGGCCCGGGGATTGGAAGCAGCTGCAACCCCGAGCCCGGGCGCCGGGGCCAGGTGGCAGGGCCGAGCATCCCCCGGGGGTTTCCGAGGGGAGGACTTGCGGGCCCAAAGGTAGAAGCAGGGGGGAGGTGTCAGAGGCAACTATCCGTGGGTTTGAGGCTGGTGCAGAGCCGTTTGGCAGTCTCCAGGGCAGACCCCCTCGTAAGCCCCCGCCTAGGAATGTGGCCCCAGTGCTCGCTCGAATTCACATGATTTGACTTGTGTTTGCTCACTGTGCAGTTGGTTCATTGCTGCTGGAGGAAGATGTTGGACAGACGCCCGAGACCGACGCTGTTGAATTTCCAGGAGTCACAGATCAAGGGTGGTTAAGCTTGTTGCAAATCCTGCACCTTTGATTATGGTGGAAGTAGTAAAACCAGGTTGCCTTTTTAGTGTTTGGACTGACCTGAGAAGCCAATTGCCCAGAGACTGGGAGTTTGTGAGTTATTTGGGCCATTGTCCAATTGAAAGAGAACTGACAGGCACTTTATAACCGATTTTCAGTGTTTGTTCAAAGACTAAACTCTTAAGTCAATACTTCCCGTGAGGGATTGATTTTCAGACTGTTACTATATATATATATTTTTTATTTTTATGAATCAAATTGTGGGAAAGATCAGGATCCACTGAATGAGGTAGCAGTCGCAATGTAAAACTCAGATGCTACCTCCCATGGTGGGTCCTCTTAATTTTGTTGTATAAATGGAACAACAAGTATTCTCAAGCATCTGGTCTGTAGTTTGTCAATCTATTCATTACAGGAACTTCAGATACCAACAGATTAGTGGCATTTTGGTTTTCCTTTCTGTTCTCGACAAAATAATTTCTTTAAGAACTTTTTATAAAAAGAAGTGGACTCAAGAAGATTGGTGCTTTTTTAATGACAAAAATTATTTTGCCATGTTGGAAGACTCTCTTTCAGAGGAAGACATTTGGGAATATAAATCCAAAAGAAAACCAAAACCAGTGCACCCAAACAAGAACTCTGGGAAGATCTCGAAATCTGTTGAAAAAGCAACAGATGGGACATACCGGTCAAAACGAAAGAAAAATAAAAAAAGCCCAGTAGATGCTCAAGAGACTGTGAAGGTCCCAGAAGTGTGCCTGGGAGAAGAGAAGAGTGAGAATTCAGTAGTTTCCAGTCAAAATTGTAGCGGTGAAGACAGCATCCCACAGTCCCAGCAGGAGGAGACCACCCCCAGAAAACACCGTCGCACCCCCAGAAACAAGCAAGGGACACCAAAGAGTCGTCCAGTTTATGATGGATACTGTCCCAACTGCCAGATGCCTTTTTCCTCATTGCTAGGTCAGACACCTCGATGGCATGTTTTCGAGTGTTTGGATTCTCCACCTGCCTCTGACATAGGTAAGATGATAAATAGGTAGTGATCTGAAACCCTGACCATTAACAGTATCATAAATCATGGTGCATCAAACAACAACTCAGAGGAAAGTAGATCCTATGTTTTCAGGAAAAAAAAATTTTAGTTTTTTTCTTTTTTTTGGGTCACACCCGGCGATACACAGGGGTTACTCCTGGCTCATTCACTCAGGAATTACTCCTGGCAGTGCTTGGGGGACCATATGGGATGCTGGGAATCGAACCCAGGTTGAACGCATGCAAAGCAAACGCCCTACCTGCTGTGCTATCGCTCCAGGCGCCCCCAAAATTTTTAAATAGAAAAATAAGTATATATGCTCTTCATAGTAACTATAATTCAGGGAAAAAAAGGTTTTATTTTTATTTTATAGTTTATCATTTTATTTTTTAACTAAAACTATTTAAGTCATTGTTACCTTTGTCTGGGGAGAACAGTAGGACTACACTCGGTGGGGCTAGCAGGGCTACTCCCAATGTGTTGGGAGGGCTGGGGCGGGTCATTTCTGGTGATGTTCAGAATACCCTAGTCCTTGAGATTGAACCCACTTCTCCTGGTACAAAGCACGCAATCCTTTGAACAATCTCCCTGGCCCTTAGGCCCTTCACTTTGCATCAAAGTGAAGATGCAAAGTAACTTTTAAAACTTGGATTTGTCTTTCTTGTGAAAGTGTAGTAAGTAAAAACCCAAAGACTTACTAGTGATTTGCTTTGAAGTGGCTTGAAAATCAGAAAAGTTGAGAAGCCCATTGCGGACTTTTCAGATTAAAATTCTATTTTATTTTTTAAATTTATTTTTAATAGAATCACAGTGATACACACATTCACAAAGTTGTTCATGAGTGAATTTCAGTCATATAATGTTCCAACACCCATCCCTTCACCACTGTATTTTTCCTACCACCAGGGTGGTCCCAGTTTCCCTCCTGTCCCCCAACCTCATCCCACCATCTGGCACTATGGCAGGCACTTTCTTTTCTCTCTCTCCCGCCCCCCCTCCTTCCTCTTTCCTTTTGGGTCTTATGGTTTGCTATACAGATTACGAAAGGTTATCAGGTACATCCCTTTACATATGCCTTTCACCGCCCACGCACTCTTGTGCCAAGCTTCCAACCTTTGACCTGTCTTTCTGACCCCTGTTTACCTTTACCTTGGATATTAGTCTCATATATACATATATAGCTCCAGTGATAACACAGCTGGAGCGATAGCACAGCGGGTAGGGCATTTGCCTTGCACGTGGCTGACCTGGTCGGCCCAAGTTCAATTCATCCGCCCCTCTCGGAGAGCCCCGCAAGCTACCGAGAGTATCTGGCCCGCACAGCAAAACCTGGCAAGCTACCCGTGACGTATTCCATATGCCAAACACAGTAACAAGTCTCACAATGTTACTGGTGCCCGCTCAAGCAAATCGATAAACAACAGGAGGACAGTGACAGTGACATTATGTATGTATATATGTATGTATATATGTATATATATATATGATATCTCACAAATGATTGTAGTCTAAAGTATTATTTTAGAAGAAGCCATCTCTTAGCAATTTTTTTCATTTTCCATTGATTGAATAGATTCTTGGATAGGCTCTTCTTGAAATGCATTCAAGAAGAGACTGTTTTGTAAAGCAGTTTTAAGTGGCTTTCAACAAAGAAGTCCTCCAATGTAAAGTCATGTTTTGACAACCTCCAAAGTTAACTTATAAGAGGATATGCTGAGATGGTTACAGAATGTTATTGTGAGGGCAATACCAGTCTTTCTTTACTCTATGTTGCCTCCCTGGTGAAACAGATCAGCTGTGGAAACTGATGGTGTCAATTTCAAGGCCCGTTGAAGTTACACCTACTGTAAACTAAGTGCGTTTTTGAGGGAACTCATATTTGTGAGTTATTTGTGGAAAAGAAATGCTATTTTTGGGTGGTGTTTTGAATCAAATCCAAGGCTTCTGTTAATCCTTAAAAGTATTTTTTTTTTCAGAAAAGAATTTGAATTGAGTTACAAATAATAATTATACCTTGCAAACCTGTACTGGGTTAGCATTCTTTAAGCTACCGAGAGTATTCGATATGCCAGACACAGTATGCCAGACACAGTAACAACAAAGTCTCCAATGGAGACGTTACTGGGCCCGCTCGAGCAAATCGAGGATCAACGGGAGGGCCTTTACCTTTTTACCTTTATTTTGATAGCTACTTAATTTGCCTATGGTCAAGTTACTTGAAAGGGGTCAAGGCCCCACATCACGTTGTTCCACTGAATGTCAAGGTCGCAAAAAAATATTTAGCCATAGTCAAAGATTTGTGAACCTGCAATGACTAAAATTTAATTCAAAACGAATTGCATAATACATCCAAGAAATGCATGGCGGCCATGATCATCCTTCATGTGTTGCATTCTTTGGGCAAAAGAGTGGCCAAAAATGTTTAAGGGTTCAAAGTAGGATTAATAGACTTTCCACAATAACTTTCCTATGCGTGTTGGCTAGTGTTCTGAAACCTTAGTCTGGGATTTGAATCCCTAACACTTTTGTATTTGTTTCGTTTTCAGAGTGTCCTGATGGTCTGCTGTGTACTTCAACAATCCCTTCTCATTACAAGAGATATACTCACTTCCTGCTGGCTCAGAGCAGGGCCAGTCGAAGTCCTCCTGGCAGCCCCTCGCACCTGGCCACCCTCACTTTCAACCACACTGATCCGGGCTTGCCTTCTAGCTTTGAGGAAAAATGGTCTGTGTGTCAGAAGCAAACCGAGGACTTCAAAAATGTCCTGGCTGCTTCCTCGAGGGTGACACCACCGGGCTTGAGATCTCCATCTGCAACTGAGAAACTTTCTTCTTTGACAAACAGCCCAGGATCCCAACAAATTCCCCTGTTTACAGAACTTGCTAATGATGACAAACTGGACGGAGTTGGTTGGCGGCTTACTGATGAATTAGACAGCCAACACAACTCAGAACGAAGAAATGCACCGTTGCTAGAAAACGATGTTAGCAATGACGAAATTTCCTACTCGCCTCTTCAAAGTGAGGAAGAAACTGACGAGATCACTAGGAAGTTGGATGATTCCCAACAGGAACTGTTTTTCACGGAAAGCTCTAAAGATGATGACCTGGAAGATAACAGCTCCTCTTGGCTTAAAAATCTCCCATGTCCCTTACTATTGGACCAAGAGAAGAGCCACCCAGAGGTGAATAGCTTCTTAATTGAGAATGAATGCAATCAGGGCTTGTCTAAATGCAATACTCGAAGTGATTCGTCTCCACTTCTTTTCCAAAGTGAGAGTGATGACCCAGCAGAGACTGAAGGGGATTTTCCATCATTTCCAGCGGCTTTAGTCAGGGGTCTTAATTCTCAGTATCAAAATTCTGCTGGGGCAAAAATAGCAGAACATCACTCATCTCAATCAAATAAACAGAAACAGGTAATTAGAGAATCAGCTGATGGCAATCAGCATTCTCTCCCTTTACTTAAGGGTGAAATGTCAGAGGCCTTTGAAAGCCGGGGAGGAGGGTGTCAGTCTTTCCCTCCTACCCAAAGCAGAATTAGAGAGTTGCCAAGTCAACCCCTCAGTACTAAGAACAGCACCTCAACATGTTCCTGCAGGAAGGCAGCAGACGGTGTGCTGAGTAGGAAAGTTCCAGCCTCAAATAGAGAGAAACTTCCAAGCACACCTACTCCTTCTAAATCCCTGCAGATGCTGTCCTCTGGTAAGGTGGCAGCAGACCCACCGACTAAGGCAATGAAGCAGATGGATATCGGTGTTTATTTTGGGTTACCACCCAAAATAAAAGAAGAGCAAGTGCCCGGGGAAAGTGACTTCAAAAGCAGGAACTCAAATCCGGTGGCAAGTCCTAATGAAAAGAGGTCTCGGCAGTACAAGAGGAAGGCAGAAAAATCTTTAAGTGACGTAGAGTTTGATGCAAAGAATTTAAATGAGAGTTGCCTGGAATTATCCAGTCAGATGTCGCCGCGCCAGAGAAAGAGACGGAAAAAGTCAGATTTGATACCAGGACGAGAGAATCAGAAGTCAGATCAGCTAATGAATGAGGCAGAGTTGGAAGCAGTCAATGTAGGCAAAGACAAAGTTCAGATGAAATCACCTTGTGGCAGACCACAGCAGAGAAGAACCATGAAAACCACAGAGTCATATAACACAGGAGAATTAAGAAAAAGGACATGTCCGTTTTATAAGAAAATACCTGGTAAGTTGAACTTTCAGTGTTCCGTGTATCTACCAAGTTTTTTAAAATGTCATGGTCATTGCACCTATTGTGTGTATGAGTACAAAACAATTTTGGGGTTTCCTATACTCTTCATAATACTTCATTGACCTATAGTATGACTCGGGGGGAGGGGGCGTTTTACCCCTAATTCAGGAAACTCTTACTAATATTTCTGTTTTGGACATTGTACTAGTTAGATTAGTAGATTATTACTAGATTACAGATTTGGCAAAAATCAGTAAAGATCAGCATAATCCGGAAGGAGGTAGGACTCTAATCAAAGGCTTTCCCTGATCAGTTTAGAGAAATGCTGAATAGATCACTTTAGAGAAGTACTTAATAGTTCAGACAAGGAAGATATCACAGGTTATATGTGGCATAATACATGCCAAGTATTGTTCTTAGGCCACAACTGATAGTGGTCAAGGCTTATTTCTGGCTTTGTGCTCAGAGATCACTCCTGGCAACTCAGGAACCATATGTGGTACCCAGGATTGATCCTGGGTTGGTTGTATCAAGGCAAGCCCCTTCACCCTGTCCTGTCTCTCAGGTTCTTCTTTTATTTATTTGTTCATAGACTAAAGTGTGTGGCTGTACCCATGACAACTCAGTTCTGAAGATGAGATTAGTTGCTGGGGAGGGGATTGGGAACATTCTGGGATCACTGGGTGACACTTGGCTTAGGATCCCCTATTTTTTAACCATATTAGAACTTAGTGTCTTACCCTTTTCATGCTGTGGTTTCTCATAACTTCATAGATGAGTTAGAACTGTCATGAAATGAATTTTTTTTCTTAAATTTTTATTAGTGAAACACCATGAGGTACAGTTGTAGACTTACAAATTTTTGTGCTTGGGTTTCAGTTATACAATGATCGAATACCCATCCTTCCACCAGTGCCCATTCTCCACCACCACCAGCCCCAGCATCCCTCCCTCCCCCCATCCCTCCATCCCACCCTACCTCTATGGCAGGGCATTCCCTTTTGTTATCTTTCTCATTTTGAGTGCTGTGGTTTGCAAAAGAGACATTGGAGTGGCAGTTTTGTTCGGTCTATAGTCTACTCTCGTCACACAAGAAATGAATTTTATTAGTGAAGAAACCGTTAACTCTTCTGAAAAGACTGCCTGGATACACTTGGCTTCAGATGTTTTAAGTGTTTTTCTATGGTTCAGAATATTTGTGTAGAGAATAGCATATACTATAGAATTAGTTTTGCTTTCGATAATTTTTTTTTTGCATTTTAAGTGGACCTAAAAATAGAATTTTGTGTGTTAATAAACCTCTTAAGTTGTGTACTTTTGCTTATCTTCTCGTGTATCACTGCAACACATCTGGGTTTTTTCTTTCATGAATATATTTCAAAACTGTTCCATAGTTTCCCAACCCCACCCCATTACTACTTTTCTAGAAACTTTGAGAAACTTCATTTTGCTTGTTTCCTTCCTTTTCCTATATCCTTGCCCTCCCCCCATGATGAAATATGAAACATTGCAGTTCTTTTTTAAAGTATTATCTACTTTTAATCAAATTTTTTAAAATGTGTGTAATTATTTAACATTTAGTATTTATGTATTTATTTATTTCGAATACCCATCCCTCTACCAGGGCCCATTTCTCACCAACCACGGATCCCAGTATCCCTCCCGCTCCCCATCCCACCCTGCCTCTGTGGCAGGGCATTCCCCTCTGTTCTCTCTCTCCTTTTGAGTGTTGTGATTTGCAAAAGAATTAAGCCTGATTGAAATATTACAGTTCTTTTTATCCACTATTTTATTATGTCATGTTAGATTATGGCAAAATTCACATTACTTGTGTCTTCAACCATTTTTGTCCCCTTGGAGGTATAGCAGTATTTGCCTCCCCACTCCCCATGGATAATTTCTGTTGTGTTTCCCAAGCCCCTCCAGAAGTGATCCCAGAGCAAGGAGCCAGGAGTAAGCCCTGGGCACCACTAATTGTGTCCTCCATCCTCCACCCCCTCCCCCCCAAAAAAAAACGGCAAATAGAGTTAAGTTGGAAATGAGAGGTAAAACTGTGAGAGGGGTCTAGCGTTTTAATCAGACTAGCTGTCTTGTCCTTCGCTGGCTGTTGGTCAAGCTGCTGGGCTGGTATTGTCTTTGCAGGAACTGGCTTCTCAGTGGATGCCTTTCAGTATGGACCGATTGAAGGCTGCACAGCCTATTTCCTCACACACTTTCACTCCGATCACTATGCTGGCCTGTCCAAAGCCTTCACCTTTCCAGTTTATTGCAGCCAGGTAAGTGGGAGGGATCTGCATTCCTAATGCACTTTCACACTTGCAGGGTGCAGTGAGTTTTTAAGCGACTGATTTCCAAAGACTAACTCTGGTGACAGTAAGAGCAGTCCTTCTGCTCGAGAAGATAAAATCAGTTGTATACTCAGAGCCTAAAAGTAAATGAGTCACTACACGTAGTGGCAGTTGGTTTTTGAAATAGGCTTTCTTGTGTGGAAATAATAGATCAAGTGCTGCCGAGTGTACTAGACCTAAGTTTCTTCCGATCCATATTTGTTGAGAGTCTTCAAAGATCCTCAAGGCAGAATACACAACTCCACAGTTCCAGAGACTTCAGCGGAAGTCTTCATCAATAACAGCACTATGGGATGGTCTGTAGTGGGAAATGAGAGCTGAGGAGAAGAGAATGCGTCACTGTGTCTATAAGAAGGTTAGGGAAAACTTTGTGGCAGAAGAGATACCTTAAAGTAAGTCCTGAAAGTCACACACTCTAATGCCCCTCCTGAGGGTTTGGGCTCAAATTCCATTTGATCCTCACAGTGTACTTAGATTATCCTCTTTGTCTTCATGGAGATATGCCTCCTATCCCAGAGCAAATGATGGCTGGGCCTGGCTTGAAACGCAGGTTTGTCCTATTCCAGAAGCATGTAGAGAAACAAGAGGATGGAGAGTTATTAGAGGCACGCACAGGTGACATTGCCAAGCCAGATGCCTTGGGAGAATTCAGAACCGCTAACCAGGAGACAGGAAATGGCAGAAAATAATCTTGCAGAATTGACCAGGGCCAGAACTGAGGAGTTTTCTGTTGGGCAGGAATGAAGGACATCTTAGGTGAGGCACAGAAGACGGTGTCTAAGTAACAGTCTTTTCATGAAGTTTTGAAAGGCTGGCATGAGTTTTAGTGAGAGAATAGGTGCTCCCTTCTCAGGTTCTACGATGCTCATGATCTAAGCAATAGATCATGAATACAATACAATAGAAGACCGTTAGGAATTTTCTTCTGTGTCAGTCTCAATAACATTGTTTTTTTTTCAGATAACTGGCAACTTATTGAAGAGCAAACTTCATGTGCAAGAACAATATATCCACACTTTGCCAATGAACACTGAATGTATAGTGAATGGTGTCAGTGTTGTTCTACTCGATGCTAATCAGTAAGTCACTTTAATAATAGTCTTTTACAAGTATTTCAAAGGAAAAATGCCTTGGCATGGTTATTTAAGAACCTTTTTATTCGAAATAATGACTAGTCTATTTTCATGATGGGTATTGTTCTGGAGTGTTTTATAATGCTTTTGTCTGATTTTGAGATTCGTAAAAGATTGGTTTCATGACGTATTCCTCCCCTTTCTCTTTTCTAAAGATTTTGTAGTATTGAATGTGGATATAACTTCCTGCTAAAATCATTGAGATCTGAAGGTTTGAAGGAGGGAGGTAAGGGAATGGTTTTAGATGACAGATGCCATTGCTTCCGGTGCTGTGCAAGAATTCAAAATGAAAGTTCAACCACTTCCAGACAGACCCCAGGTGTCAGGCAGTTGACTCGAACCACCTTTAAGTGATGGTTCACTGGGGCAGGACTTACAAGACCCAGAAAGACTATTGCTATATTCTTAGGGGGTAGATTATCTTAGCAAGGGACTGCAGACTCATGTCAGCAAAGGACAACGGGGCACAGGCAGCGACAAAAGGAGAGCCCCAGGACAGGTGTTCAGGGATCCCTACCAAGTGCTTCTGCTAGCTGCACACAGAGGGACGTCACTGGCACTGCACACTGAACTTTTCCTTTCACTGGTTTTTCTAGTGGGTCAGTCATTAATGCAGGAAGCGCCACGGGACTGACCTCCATTACTCACACTCCAGTCCCCTGAGCAAAAACCACAACTTTCACTGTAGATCACACTGGTAGCGTGAAGATTGGGAACACCAGGTTCATCACTTCGGGCTCGTATCAATAGCTCTGAGGATGGCTCCAAACAGATCTCCCAAAGGCCATCCAGGGCTAGGCCTAAGGAGAGGCCTTTCCCAGGAATGCGGCTGGGTTTGAGGGTCAGTCCTTCCATGCCTTTCTTTTCTTTTTCTTTCTCTTCAATTGATGTCAAAGTCCTAATGTTAAAGTGCTACATTGAGGACCTCAGTGATAATACAGCAGGCAGGGCGTTTGCCTTGCACACAATCAACCAGATTTGATCCGCAGCATCCCACATGGTCCCCCCCCAAGTACCACCAGGAGTAATTCCCGAGTGCAGAGCCAGGAGTAACCCCTGAGCATTGCCGGGTGTGACCCAGAAGACCACAAACTAAAAACTGAAGTGCTACTTTGCCTCTGGAGGATAATGCACTTTGTGGTCGGCTGATAGAATGTCCTTTGGATGCCGAAGTAAGCTGTGTTAGGATGGCAGGATTCAGGGACAATAGTAGAGAAAAATGGACACTGGTGGAAGGATGGTGCTGGAATGTCGTCGGCATGAAACGTTATCATTGACAGTATCATACAGCTCTAAAGAACAATATTATAATATTGTCAAGGATGGTGACTTCAAAAGACTCCTCTGAAATGTTTGTGTTCAGCTGTCCAGGTGCTGTCATGATCCTTTTTCATCTCCCCAATGGCCTTGTCATCTTGCACACGGGGGACTTCAGAGCCGACCCCTCCATGGAACGCTCTCTGCTGGCTACCCAGAAAATCCACACGCTTTATTTAGATACCACGTAAGAGGGGCTTTGTTTGTTTGCTGCCTTTCTGCACTGGGTTAGGAGTGCTTCCTGTGTGTTAGTTAGGTAGGACCTCAGGATGATGACATAGACTGTCAATTATTTTAAGGTTCTCGTAAAGGAAGAAATATACCTAAGAACAGATTTGGGAGCCCAGGTCTTAACTGACTATGGATCAAAATGGTTTTTTTTTTCTGATTATCTTTTGATAGTAGAGTTTATGTAAAAATCTTGTGATTGAAACAAAAAAATTTTTGAAAAGATGGGACAAAGTTTTGGAAGACACCATTTTAGATTATCCTTTCAGAGACCAGCTACAAACTGTATCCATGGAGAACACAGACCCAAATGTTTTCTGTTTCTCAGTATTCAAAATTACTCTGTTTGTTCTCAAAAAGATCATTTGTAAGTGACAATCTTGAATTTCTCAGTGCGAGAAACATAATGATATAAGCCATTATCTTTTAATTCTATATTTTAAGAATACTTAATCAGTTTGTTACAAATTCTGTGAACTTTTCAACCTGTTTCAGGAAGTCAATTTAATTGGCTTATTTTAGCGAATTTAATTAGCATATTTTAGCAAAAGATGATCATATTATTCAATTTTGTACACTGTAGCCAATCTTTCCAATTCTTTTATATGCACTTTAAATCCAAGAAAAATTACGAATGTTTAATAGTCATTTGCTGCTTATTAGTTCTATTTTGCATACAATTCTAATTTCTTTATGTGTTTTTATAAGAGAAAGAGCTATTTTTTTTTTTCTGTTCTACTGGGAAATGATCAAACAATTTTGAAAATTGAAGGGGGAAATATGTCTTTGGTGTTTGTACCTCACAACCTTTTTAGTAAAAAATACTTAGTTTTGAGATAGAGAGATAAGACAGTAGGTAGACCACTTGCCTTGCACATGGCCTACGTGGGTTCGATCCCTGCCATTTCTTATGGTTTCCCAAGCCCCACTACGAGTAACTCCTGAGCATTGCCGGGTGTAGCCCAAAAAACAAAACCAAAAACCAAACCAAACAAAAAACAAATGGAAGTGCTTAGTTTTTGTCTCAAATATGTATAGATTATAGTGTCAAGTGTTAATTTTTTATTGTGTTTTTATGTAATGTCTTCCAGGTGGAAAATATGCAAATATTAGCTTTTATTATTTGTTTTTGTTTGGGGGCCACATCTGAGTACAATGCTCCTGACTCTGCACTCAGAAATCACTCCTAGTGGTGCTTGGGGACCATACAGAATGTAGGGGATTGAACCTGGGTCAGCTGCATGCAAGGCCAGCACCCTACCCACTGTACTGTCTCTCAGCCCAAAATAAGGTAAAGGTAAAAGGTAAAGGCCCTCCCGTTGATCGTCGATTTGCTCGAGCGGGCCCAGTGACATCTCCATTGGAGACTTTGTTGTTACTGTGTTTGGCATATCGAATACTCTCGGTAGCTTGCCAGGCTCTCCGAGAGGGGCGGAGGAATCGAACTCGGGTCGGCTATGTTGGCCGCTTGTAAGGCGAACGCCCTACCTGCTGTGCTATCGCTCCAGCCCATATTATTAGCTTTTAATTTAAAACTACTTCACTAGATTCCTGTTTAGTTTTGTTATTTTTATAATTTTTTTTATTAAGACAGTTCTTTATTCCAAAATTAATCCTGATCAATAGTATTTTCCATAAAGATTGGGGCTAAAACAAGTGACATCGGTATTTATAACTCAATAGTTAATACATCTGACTGGCTCAGTATAGTCCTGAAGTAAAAAGTCAATTTCTTTTTCTGGTTGTGATAAAAGAAATAGAACAGAAAAGATATATTCAAGAATAGAACACTCTATCAGAAATAATCATTAACTGGTCACAAATAATGTGAGCACCTCCTGTGAGATATTATCAATGGCATTAATGCATCTTGCCACCATTGTGTATAATTTTGCTCGGTTATTTTTAAAATAGCATCTGTCTTAATGCTATGACATTTTTGTTCTTTTCATATTTCTACCTGACAGCTACTGTAGCCCAGAATACGCCTTTCCCTCTCAGCAAGAGGTTATCCAGTTTGCCATCAACACCGCCTTTGAGACTGTAACTCTAAACCCACGTGTGCTGGTTGTCTGTGGCACTTACTCTATTGGAAAAGAGAAAGTCTTCCTAGGTGGGTGGTAGCTGGATCTAATTCACATTAATATATTATAAAGATTAGATTCTTTTTTGAATGAAGCCCTCCGAGTTTTTGTTCTTGCACTTGATAATTATTTCCTGAAATGGTTGACTTTTACCTTTGAAGCTGAATCGAGATTTTAGAAAGCTGGACTCCCTTCAACTTTGAAAGGCTTCTATTAATGGAGACTTTGATAAGTGTGCTTATGGTAGTCTTTATTTGACAAAACTAAATAATTTTAGAATAAATAAAGTTTGTTTATACAAAAAATGTCCAAGCTACCTTAGTATCTTAACGGAGTTTGAAAGATACTTTGATCGTGTTATATCACTGCATTCTTGACAATAATCAATTTATTATTTTAAGGAATAGTTTTTTACTTAGTTTATCAAAATATTATTGTACTATTTTGTAAAATACTTTCCATTCTTTCCATTTCTTCCTAACTTTGGTCACATATTATCAAATTTTAAAGATCAGAAGTGATCACCAGAGCTATAATCTAGCTGGTAGGGGCATTTGTTTGCACACGCTGGTCTGTCTGTCTGTGTCTGTCTGTCTCTCTCTCTCTCTCTCTCACACACACACACACACACACGCTCATACACACATACCTGGTTTCTCTCTCTCTCTCTGTTACTCTCTCTCACCCATCCCCCACTTTCCTCACACAGATACATACACAACTGCTCTCTCTCTCTCTCTCTCTCTCTCTCTCTCTTTACCTCTCCCTTTCCCTCTTCCTCGCTCTTTTTTTCTCTCTCACACACCACACACACACCTGGTCTCTCTCTCTCTCTCTCTCTCTCTCTCTCTCTCTCACACACACATACACACATGCATACACACTCACACCCTGGTCTCCACACACATCCATTCACCTGGTCTCTTTGTCACATAAACACACACACATACACACATACACACACACTCCCCTACACACTGGGCTACACAGTGGGTCTCATACACACATGCATACACACACATCTGTCTCTTTCTCACAGACACACACCAGCACCAACAGAAGTGACCTATCTAAACAATAGTAACAAAGATATGAAATGAGAAAGGGGTTAACACTTCCAAACAAGGTTTTTACTCTCCTTCCTCTACCCTCCTTCTGTATATCTTTTGCAACTTTTAAAGAACTGTATCTTTTAAAATGATTTTTTTAATTTTTCAAAATTTACACAGCCAACACACCACAGAATTATGCAGCCTTTTTGAGATGACAAGAGTAGAAAGTGATTTCTTTTCTTGAAAAGTGATTAAGCTGTAACTTAAAAAAAAAAAGTAAAACCTATAATCTTGCTATTGTAAACTTCTTTTTTGCCTATAGCCATTGCTGATGTTTTAGGTTCAAAAGTGGGAATGTCCCAAGAAAAATATAAAATGTTACAGTGCCTCAATATACCAGAAATGAATTCCCTCATCACAACTGATATGAGAAGTTCCCTGGTTCACCTTCTCCCAATGATGCAAATTAATTTTAAGGTAAGCATCAGGAGTTATCGCTTTTGAGGTTGAACAAGAAACCCAAACCTAACGAATGTAACTAGAATCCCATTTTATCTGCTTTTGAAATTACGTTGTAGTGAACATGGTCCTCGAATATCTTTCCAGAGGAATATTCACTGTTTTTAAGTAGGTGTGTGTGTGTGTGTGTGTGTGTGTGTGTGTGTGATTAATATTAACCCCCATACTATTGATAGATGTTGGAATTTTACTTGTGTGAATTAAATGAAATGACGAGTGTATCCTAAGAGGAAGTTCCAGTGATGGTGCTGAGGCATAACTTAAGATACATTTGATGCTGAGCATTTTTGCACTGATTCACATGCTCAGATTTCTCCCATTCACTAACATTTTTGATACCTAGCAGTGGTATCCATCAAACCTCACTACTCAGAACAGTTCCGCACTTGGATTACTTTTGTATCTGGGCTGTTGCAAAATGCGCTGCCAGTGTACAGAGGAGTGTCAGTATCCTTCTGGATTAGGCTTTTATGTGCGTTCTTCCAGCAGATACCCAGGAAAGGAATTCCTAGATCTGTTTTAGCATTTTAAGAAACCTCTTTACTGGTTTTCATAAAGAATGGATCAATTTACCTCCCTTCACTTGCCTACCAACCTTTGTGATCCGATATGGTAGTTTTGATTGGCATTTCCCTGAGAATAAATAATGACAAGTATTTTCCCTTTATATATATATATATATATATAAAATTTATTTTTATTGAATCACCATGGGATGCACTTACAAAGCTTTCATGATTGAGTTTCAGTCTTACAATGATCAAACACCCATCCCTCCACCAGTGTACATTTTCCACCACCAATATCCCCAGTATCCCTCCCGCCACCCTCACCCCACTCTACCGCTGCCTCTGTGGCAGACAATTTCCTTCTTACCTTCTCTCTCTACTTTTGGGCATCATGGTTTGCAATACAGATACTGAGAGGCCATCATGTTTGGTCCTTTATCTACTTTCAGCACACATCTCCCATCCCAAGCAATCCCTCAAACAGTCATTGACTTAGTGATCCCTTCTCTATGCCAGCTAATGAGGCCGGCTTCCAACCGTGGAGCAATCTTTCTGGCCCTTCCTATACTGACCTTTGGAGTTAGACTCATATTGTGTGATTTTATATTCCACAGATGAGTACAGTCATTCAATGTCTGTCCCTCTCTTTCTGACTCATCTCACTTAGCAACATGTACTCTCCATGTCCATCCACTTATAAGCAAATTTCATGACTTCAGTGATGAGTATTTTTCATATGCCCATTGTCCATCTTATATGACTTCTTTAGGAAAGTGTCCTTCCAGTTTTTCTCCTTACTTTTTTGATGGGTTGTTTTTGTGGTTGTTGAGTTTTATGGATTCTATTCCTTGGATATTAGCGCATTGTCTGGTATATGTACATGAATATTTTCCGTAGTTTATAAAGACTCCCATTTGTGCCCTGGCATATGCCGTCCTGCACCCACCAGTCTCACTCCAAGCACTACTAGGAGTGGCTCAAAAATTTAAACAAGAGAAAAGTAAAATAAAGGGGACAGAGAAATAGTGGGTAGAGCATCTTCCTTGTACACAGCTGATCCAGTTTTGATCCATATGGTCCTTGAGCTCACCAGGAGTGAACCCTGAACACAGAGCCAGGAGTAAGCCCTTAGCATGGCTGTGTGTAACACAAAAATTTTAAAATAATAGTAGGAAATAAAATGCATGTCTGTGCAGAGTGTGCTCTGTTTGTTTTATTTTGTGATTTGGGCCTCCCAAGTAGTGCTGGGGTGGGTCTGGAGGTTAGGAACCTCCCGGATGCTCTACCCATTAGACACATTCTAATGAGTTAACTAGGATGGCAGATGTTACTCCTCAGGCCAAAGGAAACATTTCAATATGTGGTGTAGTGATTCAGTTGTTTACTTGTAGGCCTGTTGGCTCCGTGCTTTGGGCCCTGTGATATGGTGCTGCTTGGGCCATGCTGAGGGCCACCAGGGCCACCCCTCTGGTTTGGAGGGAGCGGCCTTGAGGTATCAGTGATGGAATTGCTTCTAGTGCACACTGCTCATGTGCTCCAGGCCTTTGAGCTTTCCCTAGCCCTCTTTGATCTTAAAAGTATTTCTTTAGGGGCTGGAGTGATAGCACAGCGGGTAGGTAGGGCGTTTGCCTTGCATTCAGCCCTACCTGGGTTCGATTTCCAGCATCCCATATGGTCCCCAGAGTAATTCCTGAGTGCATGAACCAGGAGTAACCCCTGTGCATCGCTGAGTGTGACCCAAAAAGCAAAAGAAAAAAAAAGTATTTCTCTATGTGAGTCAATACTCTGCTGCTACATATGCTTGGGTCTATATTTGGATTGATATTTACCAGTACTAATATTAATGCCCCTGACATCCTAATAGTTTGTAGCCAAATAGTGGTAGCACTTGAAGGGATTTTATTTTTTGAAGTGGGTATCTGCATTCTAATTTTTCCATATATAACTCATGTTTACAGATGCCTGGGGCGGGGGGGAATACAGCCAGAAGTGCTCTGTGCTTGGGAATGACTCCTGAAGGGACTTGGGGGGACCATATGGGATGCTGGTGATTGAATCTGGGTCAGCTGTATGCAACGAAGCATTCTGCCAACCTGCTGTCCTATCTCTCTGGCCCCTGGATGTCTCATCTTCCCTTCAGTCTAAACATAAGCTTGTGTGATTTTAGAGCACAGCAGGTAGGGGGTTTGCCTTCCACTCAGTCAACCCAGGTTCGATTCCTCTGCCCCTCTTTGGAGAGCCCGACAAGCTACCAAGAGTATCTTGCCCGCATGGCAAAGCCTGGCAAGCTACCCGTGATGTATTCAATATGCCAAAAACAATAAGTAACAACAAGTCTCACAATTTGTTGTGAGACATTACTGGTGCCCGCTCGAGCAAATCGATGAACAATGGGAGGACAGTGCTATAGTGCTACAGGGGAAAAAAAAATATTTTTTCCTAGTCACTTTGAAATCAGAGCACTAGTTCAGTTGCTGGCTAATGCTTGCCAAATGAAAATTCCCTCTGACTATGCTGATGTAACATCTTTAATCATTCTGTTTATTTCCTATAACCCAAACACGAAATAAATATCTCACTTTCATTGAACAGGGCTTACAGAAACATTTGAAGAAGTTTGATGGCAAGTATGATCAGATTTTGGCTTTTCGACCGACAGGATGGACACACTCCAATAAGTTAACCAGTATGGCAGATGTCACACCTCAGACCAAAGGAAACATTTCGATATATGGTATAGTGACTCAATTGTTTACTTGTAGTGGGTATAATTACTTGGAAAAAAAACAATTTTGTAAAATTAAGATCCAAGAAAGGTGACAGAGAAGCCTTAACAATTCAAGAGTTTTAAATTGCTTCAAGAGCTCCGAAATCGTCTCTTCTGTAGCTTGTAAAGTGATACCATGGAGAGGAGAGGTGCAGAGAGGATGCGGCATACAGGGGTTTTCATGTGTGGGATCACTGGTGTCCAGAGGGAACTGCAGGTCTTCTGTTTTTTTTTTCTTTTTGGGTCATACCTGGCAATGCACAGGGGTTATTCCTGGCTCTGCACTCAAAAGTTACTCCTGGTGGTGCTCAGGGGACCATATGGGAGGCTGGGAATCGAACCTGGGCCAACCGCGTGCAAGGCAAACGCCCTACCATTCTGTGCTATCTCTCCAGTCCCTATTTTTAACTTTTGAATTGAATCTCTCTGATATAGACCCTTACAATGCTGTTCATGATTGGATTTCAGTCCCTCTTCTGATTTTTTTTGGGGGGTGGAGGTTTGTGTAATGTTTGAGGACTGAAACTTCTTTTTTGTTCTGAAAATTAGTTTTCTGCTTAAAGTGTTCAAGGCTGGAGCAATAGCAGAAAGGGCATTTGCCTTGACCACGGATGACTGGGTTCTCTCTCTGGCACCCCATACAGTCCTCTGAGACTACCAGGAGTGACAGAACCTACCTGAGCACAGGAATAAGCCCTGAGTAACTGCCAGGTGTGGTCCAAAAGCAAAAGTAAATTTTAAAAAATTTTAATAAGAAAGTATTCATATTTTATATATACTTGGGAATTTTTGAAATCCGTAAGTATGTCAAGTCCTTTAAGGGAAGAATTATTTTAAGCACTGCACTGTCCTCCTGTTCATCGATTTGCTCGAGTGGGCCCAATAATGTCTCCATTGTGAGACTTGCTGTTACTGTGTTTGGCATATTGAATACATCACTGGTAGCTTGCCAGGCTTTGCTGTGTGGGCGAGATACTCTCCATAGCTTGACGGGCTCTCCAAGAAGGGCGGAGGAATCGAACCCAGGTCAGCCGGGCCAGCTGCGTGCAAGGCAAACGCCCTACCACTGTGCTATCGCTCCAGCCCATTTCTTTTTTCTTTTTTTTTTTTTTTTTTTTTTTTTTTGCTTTTTGGGTCACACCCGGCGATGCACAGGGGTTCCTCCTGGCTCTGCACTCAGGAATTACTCCTGGTGGTGCTCGGGGGACCACATGGGATGCTGGGAATCGAACCCGGGTCGGCCACGTGCAAGGCAAACACCCTACCCGCTGTGCCATCTCTCCAGCCTCCCAGCCCATTTCTTAGTATCTCCATAGAAAAGTAATAGAAATCTTTTGAGTCATTTTATTGGTTTTATTCTTTGTTAACTGTAAAGGTATTAACAGGTTTTTTTGTGTGTGAGAAATAAAGCCTGAGGGAGTTTGACAAATGTATTCCAGATTGCTTTTTCTTTGTGATTTTATTTTGGACTTGTGCTGTTTTCAAAATTCAATTTGATTTTTAGTAGGCTATATCTTTTCTTTTGAATCGTAGGAATCCCTTATAGTGAACACAGCAGCTACACAGAAATGAAGCGTTTTGTTCAGTGGCTAAAGCCAAAGAAAATCATACCTACCGTGAATGTCGGCACCTTTAATTCGAGGAGCACCATGGAGAAATATTTCAGAGAGTGGAAATTGGAAGCTGGATACTAATGTTAGCTGATCGAACTCCAGAATGGTTAGTAACTGCTGCAGCTTGTATGGAATAGCAGAACTTCAATCTACATGCCACAGTCATAATGCTCCGAGACTGGTCTCCCCAGGACCTTTGGCTTCTCCATCCTCCCCATGGGAGTAGTTAGGTTCTGCATCTGGTATTAGAAGAGGAAACAGAGACAGACCAGGGACCAAAAGGATTCATAGTATTGGGTAAAATGGGATTCAAAGCACTATATTTAAGTATTTGTGATCTTTCAGGAACTTAACATGGACATATTTTTCATGAACCAAATTTTTATATATTATGTACACTTAAATAAAAATTAATTTTAAATTTGTTGTCATGTCCTTTGTTTTTTTAGGACGGATTTATGTATTCATGCAGTTTTTTTTTTCATTTCAATGAAAATGATTTAGTATTTGACTCTGAGAAATATGATTCAGAGAGTAGCCAGAGAGCTCATCCAGGGGCTAATGCAGTTGCCTTTTACACGGCCGGTCAGATTCCATCCACAGGACCTCATCTGGTCCCCCAGTACCACCAGGAGTGACCCCTAAGCATAGAGCCAGGAATAAGCACAGAGTATTGCTGGGTATGGCCCAAAAACAAACTAAAAAGATTCAGAGAATCTCTACTGTCATCCAATAATAAATAGAAAAAAGGTTTGCTGAAAGAGGTTTATCCAGAGTGTGTACTCAGAATATCAGATAACGAATGATACGGGTTGTGGCGGGCGGGGGGGGGGGGGTGTTAAAGTGAGATTTTGCTATTTATGACTATTTATAACTCTTGATCTATTTACTCAGATTTAAAAAAACTAATCCAGTGTGAAAATTGTAAGCCTATGCATGTATAAAATGTTTTTATGGGGTTTGAATAAAAAAGGTATAGCAAAATAAATTAAACATATACATCTAATCTTGTACTACAGCAAAATTAAAATGGGAGTGTCTTAATATTTCCATACAAATTATTTGCAATAACAATTTTAGTCACCAGAAAGATGGTATTCCTATGAAATTTATTTTCATAAATTTGGATTTTACTGTTTATGGCAGTGACCACATTTAAGGGACTGAAAGTTTTTAGAAGTTTATAATGGTTATAAAACCACTTTTGAAATGTAATGGTTAACTTAGTTTTAATTGTGCTCTTTTATCACCATTACACATGTTATGTATTTCAATGTATTTCATTTGGGTTTGGTGTTTGAAACTTTATAAATAATTTCTTGGAGCATAGAGAAAGAATTTTATTGGAAACTGGGCAGCATATCAGATATCATATCTCTGATGGAAAATGGAAAATCCCATGTCTTCAGTTACCATCTTTTTGTATGGTCTGAAGAAGTGATTTTTTTTTTATAGGGAAAAAAGAACAGGAGAACACTGTTTTAGAACAGAAAGGTTGCAGGCTAGTGGGTTATAGACTGGTCACTTTTCTTGTAGTCCCCAAAGTACACTCCATGCTATCAGCAAACAGAAGCAAAGACTCCTGAATGAGGCTTCATTCTTCCTTATTCTAGGCTTTGAAAGAGCAACATAACGGAAACTGTCCCTGTCCAGAAGAATTTGCTTTAGACTCCCAGCCCCTATAGTAGCTGGGACTTATCTCCCCACCTCGAACTGTCAGTGTCCCCCTGGGGGACAGTGTTTCAAATTTCGGGAAACAGTGCTCAGAGGAACTCAGCATTTCTCTAGGAGACTAGGTTGAAGCTGGTATGGCTATGTGCATCTTAAGAAAGATCAAGTGGGGTAGGTGGAGTCACATGACTTAGTGAAACAGATTTGGAAATAAAGCAGTATATAAATAATTCATCACTAAAGAGCAATGAAACTATCTTTAAAAAATGAATTTAAATCAAACTATTTATAAGTGCTATTCTTGCATGTTTGGATGATATTTTATGGTTGAAGTCTCCACTTTTAAACCGAGTTGTTAAATCTCAGTCGATGACTTTGAGATTTAACAACTTCCATGAACATTACTTTCTTTTATTTGTCCTGGAAATAACCTTTTTTTTTCTTCTTTTGCGTGAAAGGAAGTTCGGTAAATTCAAATTCATTATCTGTGCAAGCCCTTCTGTTATTTCAAAATAGAAAGCAAGAGTGTAAGATCATAAAACGGCATCAAAGCAGGGCTCTAGTGCACAATTAGGTAATGTTATTAAATTGCTTTTTAAAGTGTGTTTAAAAGAAGCATTGCGAACTTCCTGCTGAGGCTCTGAGCGCTGATTACATATCACATGGGATAAGCAGATAAAATTGTAAGTGAACTAAAGCAACAGTGTCTGGAAAAGGAATAAATGCTAAATGTCCTTATTTTCCTAAATCAGCCCGCTTTTGAAATTATTGTTTTTGTCCCTGAAAAGAGTGTCAGGGGTCTGGTATTCAGATTGTTTTTTATTTTTGTTTTTTTTTAAGTGACTTTACTGAGATATGGTTCTTCTATTTTGTAATTCACCCTTTTCAGGCATGCATTGCAGGACAGGGAACATGGTTTAAACAGTCAAGTGTGTGCCTTGCATGCAGGAGAACTGGGTTCGATCTCTAGCTTCTCACATCAAAAATAAAAATGTAAGTGTATCCTAGTCAGTGGCTGTTTTTGTTTTTGAATTTTTGGGTCTCACCTGGCCTATGTCCAAGGGTTACTTCTGGCCCCTGGCATTCAGAAATTATTCTTGGCAGTTCTCTGTGGAGCATAGGGGATGTCAGGGATCAAACTTGAGTTGGCAACATGCAAAGCAAACACCCTACCCACTGTAGTACCGTTCCTAGTCAGTGGTTTTTACTATCCTTACAGAGATAGTAGGATATATGTAGATATTATTACAATCAATTTTAGATTTTTATCATCCAGTAAAAACTCCTCTACTGATTAGCAGTTATTCCCCAATCCTTGGCCCCCTTTTTTCCAGCTCCCACATTTTTAAGGCTGCAATGAATCTTTCTGTCTCCGTAGACTTCTTTTTTTCTCTCTACTCACTTTTGAAAAAAATTCTAATTTTTTTACTTTATTTAAACACCATGATTTACAACGTTGTTCATAATAAAAAGCTTTTAATGTTCCAACACCAATCCAACCATCTGAGTGACTTTTCTTCCACCCTTGTCCCTCCCTACTTTCCCAACCAACCTCTAATCTAAGCCTCTCCCCTTAGCAGGCTCACAATAGTTTGTCTTATATTGCTTGTTACAACTGAGTGGCTAAAGGAATTATCAAAAATACTTCAGTAAAAGAAAATTTTTGAAAATTGATATATCTCACAATGGAGTTGTTAACTCTTTGTCCGAGGATTTACTACTAAGCTGTTTGTCACTAGTTGAGCCTTCTGTGTGTTTTTTGCTTATTTGTTGAGCTTAGTTGTCTTCTATGGTACTTTCTCCTCTAATACTGTGCTCCCACTGGAATTCAGTACTGTGGAATTTGTGGATGTCCAGAAACTTCAGAATCTGCAGAACTGGGATGGGTCTGAAGAGATTCTTAGTGAAGCCATGGAGTTAGGATGTGGGCTGTTGGCATGATGGCAGCAGTGGGATGTGGGGGTGTGGATGCCTACTGAGGCTTCAGCAGGGCAGAGACTCAGCCCACCCCACCTCCCAAGGGTGCCCCAGAGTTTTCATGAGGGGTGGAAGGGACAGGGTATTTATGAATTTCAGCTACTTCGCTTGCATCTCCTCAGATTTAGTTTGTGACTCTGTAGAGCAGGGTCATTTGGTCAGTTGACATGGTGGCAACTGTAGATTTATTTATTTATTTTATTTTTTTGGTTTTATTGTGAGGGTTTGGGGAGCCCTACCTAGCAGAACTCAGAGACCACTGCTGGGAGTGCCTCATGGTCCATATGTGATGCCAGGGATCAAACCTGGGTCAACCTTTTGCAAGGCACATGCCTTAACCTTTGTCTCAATACCCTCTATCTCTTGTCTCCAGCACCCCATCTCTATAAATAACTATTCTAGATATTTCATGTTATAGTATCTTCTCATTTGTGATTGAGCTTATTCATCTAATGTAATGTCTTCAAGGTTTATTCATGCTGCAGCAAGTATCAATGCTTCATACCTTTTCATCTGTAGGTTGATATGATGGTTGTTTTCACTTAACCAACTTTAAGAAAATAATGTTCACATACAACTTCCTGTATGGATATGTACTTTAATTTCTCACATGTGGGGCTGGAGAGATAGCACAACAGGTAGGGCGTTTGCCTTGCACGCAGCTGACCCAGGTTCGATTCCCAGCATTCCATATGGTCCCCTGAGCACTGCCAGGAGTAACTCCTGAGTTCAGAGCCAGGAGTAACCCCTGTGCATCGCCAGGTGTGACCCAGAAAGCAATAAATAAATAAATAAATAATTTCTCACACGTGTTCATGCCTAGAGGCAGAATTTGTAGGTCCTAGGGTAACTTTATTGAAGCATTTTGAGTAATGTCAAATCATTTCCCAAAAAATGCTGCAACATTAGAGCCCTACCAGCAATGTATAGGATCCAGCCCTCTCCATCCTCAGCATTGGTGGTTCTCATGTGCTGTCTCGATGACAGCTATTTTTTTGGAGTCAACTGTATCTAATTATGGTTTATATTAACATTTCTGTAATGATGAATGATGTTGAGCATCTTTTCACTGACCCTGATAGGAAGACACTGTGTAGAACACTCCATCAAATGGGTGTTCCAGAACGTATTATGTAAACGCAGGAAGGTGGTTGATATATAGACTTTGGTTTGCTAGAAGATGGCATTTAATGATGACAAACTACAATTTTGGTCTGACAAGATTGATTTGAATCAACAAAAGGACAAATTGAAAATGTAGCATCTCTCCAGGAGCCGTGAAATACTGGATGCTGTGCAGGTAAGATAGATTAAACTCCTCCAGCTTGCAGAAAGGAAGCAAAATGATGGTGGTAATTACGAGTTAGAAAGGAAGGCTTGAGATAGGAGGGCTTTAAATATCAGGAGAGCTAAACCAGCTGATCTTGAATAAGCACTGCCATTTATAAAAAAGGCCCACAATATTGATAGGAAGCTATGAATGTAAATCTTTAACCAGTTCTTTAAGTTTGAAATTGCAGCATGCTATTTTGGTCTTCTCTGAAAGCCAAATCACAAAGTGAAATAACGTACTTGGATCTGGTTTAACCCTAAGTGTAATTCCTGTTTTGTAAAAGTACATCATGAAAACATTGTGTTTTAAACACCTCAGATATTCACATGTCAGGAGAATAATTATCCATGAAACTTAACTTAGGCTGTTAACATTTATCTAAGTATTCCATATTTATTTCGGGGTGTGTTCTAGTAATTCATTCCTAGACAATTCCTTTTTTTTTTAAATTTGCTTTTTATTTGTCTTTGGGTCACCGCTGGTGGTGCTCAGGGCTTAATCCTGGCTCTGTGCTCAGGGATCACTTGTGGTGGGGCTCGAAGGACTATCCGGAGTACCAAGGATCTATCTGGGTTGACCATGTGTAAGACAAGCACCCTACCTGCTATACCATCACTGTGACCGAGCATTGACATTTTAAACAAGTTTATGACAAGTGAACAGATGAGAGGAGTCAGGACTCCTGAAAAATTCAGCATAAAGTTCTTTTTTGTCACTGTTTGAAATCTCTGGACAAGAGGAAACAGATGGGTTTGGTTACATTATCCTCACTCTGCCCAACAAACAGTTGAAGAAAACACGCAATGCCCTTTCACTGCATGTCTACTTTTAGCCAGGGATAGGTGGGTGATAGGAACAGGACTAACTGGACTAGCTTGTTCCAGCTGCTCGTGAGAAAAGCTTACAATTTTTCAAATAGAGTTTGAGAAGTTGATTTGAATTCTCAGTGGATGACTTAATGCATTTATCCTGGAAACACTGACAGAACACAAGTCTTCCCTGAGACAGTGACTCCTGGGCAGAGGAAGGACTTGGATTCCTTCAGAAAGTCTTCAGGGACCAGGGAACAGTGGAATTCTGATGTTGAGCAATCCAATTCAAATAAAAACGAAGTGGTGGTTATGTCTAAAGTTTTTTATTCAATGGGTCCAGGGAGATGGCTTAATGGGCTGAGCGCATGTTTTGTATGTGGGCGGCCTTGTTCTATCCTGGCACCATTTGGACTCCTGAACACTACCTGGAGAGATTTTTCCCCAAACTTTGAGCACTGTCAGGTATGGGCCAACCACAAAAACAACAAAACAAAAAATGGTCGTGACTCATAGCTTTCTCTCAACAGTTGGATAGGTAGGATCCATAGATTCAAGAAATATGCCATATCCACAAAAGTAGCTTGTAGCACTGTCCTCCCCATTGTTCATAGATTTGCTGGGTGGGCACCAGTAACGTCTCCATTGTGAGACTTGTTGTTGCTGTTTTTGGCATATCAAATATGCCACGGGGAGCTTGCCAGGCTCTGCTATGCGGGTGGGATACTCTCGGTAGCTTACTGGGCTCTCCGTGAGGGGCAGAGGAATTGAACCCAGGTCAGCTGCGTGCAAGGAAAACTTCCTACCCACTGTGCTATCACTCCAGCCCATTCACAAAAGTAGTTCAAAGAATAAACAGCTGCCAATGCAACAGAAAAAGAGCCTATCTTTAGCGGGTTAGTGGAATGTTCGCTAAATGAGAAATCATGATGGGGAGACAGGATGGTGTGGAAGGCCAGTGTCCAATCTGGAGGTGAAGGATGAGGAACACGAGAGTGTGGAAACCTTGCCAACTGGGGCCCCCTCCTGGCACTCAGCCCCAAGTCAGAAAAAGGAAGGTAACAAAGACACATTGGAAGCCATCTGAACCTGCTGCAGTCTCACAAAAATATCAGGAGGGCTGTCTAACATTTTATGCATAATTTCAAGAAGTATCACAAAGCAGAGAATATTTGAGCTAAAATGTTCATGCAACTTCAACGAGATTAGTAGAGTGATTGTGCCTATTTTTCCTTCTCTTTTTTCCAAGATGTTATAATGGAATAGATTCATAAAAGCCAGTTCATTAGTGGGTAAGATATTTCAACAGGAAACTTCTGAACTACAGGAAAATGTTAGCTTGACAGGACAGATGATTTGACGGATGAGTTGATGGAGAATCTGGGATGAGCTGAATGGGTCTTTGTGTATCTATTTGTTGTTATACGTGAAAAAACAGAAGCTATTAATAGGAGGCAAACTCAGAGTTATACAAACAAGGAAATACCCCTGAGAACATTACTTGGATCTGTAATACACCAACATCTACGTACTCGTGTGAGAGATGCAAGAGTTCATTAAAAATAGTGACAGACTCAGGGGCTGGAGTGATAGCACAGCGGATAGGGCATTTGCCTTGCACGTGACTGACCCGGGTTCAATTCCCAGCTTCCTATATGGTCCCCCCAAGCACCACCAGGAGTAATTCCTGAGTGCAGAGCCAGGAGTAACCCCTGTGCATCGCTGGATGTGACACAAAAAGAAAAAAAAATAGTGACAGACTCCTATCAGGGAACGGATGAAGGAAGGTGTGAGAGGATGAGTGGATCCATGCCCTGCTGAAAACTATCCCGTGACTAAGCAAAGTACCTTCTCATTTGCTTACATACTTTTGGCCAGACCTTGATCAACACAGAGAAAATTGAAATGCTTGAGAATCCCTGTCCCGAGCAGCCGAGCACAGAACTGAAATTCTGTTACTGTGGAAGAGAGGCAAGTGGGTATCAGATTCTAGAACCATCTTATTCACTGGCCAAAGAATTCTTTACTTGGAGAAAAGATGAAAAGCAAAGACCTTGAGGAGGGAAAGATTCATAGTCGATTCCTTTGAGACTCCTTTAAATATACCTGTGAATACCACTTGACTTTGTCCTGAATTCGTTAAAGTAATTTTCTTTTGCAGCAAAAAAAAAAAGAAGAAGAAGCTTAATTTATTCTAACTAGGCCCCAGTGAGCAGAGGTCCTGGTACAGGTTACCTGTGATCTACAGAAAGGGGGGAATGAAGGCTGGGGCCCAGAAGTCTGGCCAAACTCTCTGGGTGCGAAATGGATTGTTCTCTGAGCAATTAAGAGCCGCTTGGGGGGCCAAGGAAGACGCCCGTTTGTCTGGATACCGGGTGCTCGTTCACCCACAGGCACTCAGTGTAAAAAAGACCTTCCAACACTAAGATCTTGCTCCCCCCCGCCCAGATTTGAGAGTCCCCCCTTGTAAATAACGGTGGAGTCATGAGTTTGAGAGTGAATGTTGCATCTGTACAGAGTTTATATGGTGAGAGGTGACAGGACCTCTGAGCAGCTCCCCCATTGATCAACAGCTGGCTGCTGAAGAGAGTCAAAAAAGAGCGAACAGAGAGGCAGGAGGGAAAATTTGGTGTCACAGAAGCTGCCAGTAGAGCCTATGATCCCTTCTGGAAACCCAATGATCTCCAGTGGTCTGAAAAGCCAGCGATGCCCAGATTGGTGGGGACGATTTCTTGGGAGCAATCAGCCATCCAGGGTGACCGGGGTCAGCTGGGATTGATGGCCAAGTCTTGTCCTCCTCCCCACCCCCACCCCCACACACTTTTTGTCTGATTGCCTCTCTGATCTTGGACCTGAGGTTAAACTGTCACCTCCTTATCAGGGTTCCAGCGAGCAGCTTGGCAGCAGGAAAGTTTTTCCACTGGGTCACATTCTCAATCAGCACTCCAGCACGGTGTTGCCAGGGACTTGTTTGCGCCGGAGCTGAATGAGGCTCCTGCAAAACCCGTCCTCCAGTACCGGATTTCTCCAGCTGGGAAATTCCTTCCACCATGGTTCATCTCTCTCTTTCCTAGGACAGTTGAACACACACACACACACACACACACACACACACACACACACACACACACACTTCAGAGGATGGTCACAGATTTTATGACTTGAAAAATAATTCTGCCATCCTTGTCCTGATTGTTGATCAACATTTGGATTATGTATTTTTCCAAGTTTTTCTTGGCTAAGGATATTCTCTGCACGTGCTTATTTTTTGAATATAGCCTTTCTCTGCCCTCTTCTTCTGTCAAGCCTGCCTTTTTCCCTCCTGTTACTTCCGCCCTCCCTCCCTCCCTCCCTTCTTTCCTTCCTTCCTTCCTGTTCTATAACTTTAATACTTTTCCTTTACAATGAATCAACAACTAGTTTCTTGCTTCTTCTCAAATACGAAGTCTCTCTTCATCATCTTTCTCACTTTCCCTTTATGATTTTTCTCTTTATAACTCTTGGAAGCAACAAAGGATTTGGCCATTTAGAGAGCACTATTAGGGCATGGCTCACTTTTCTGGCAGAGTGCACTGTGTGCAAGCAAAGTGTCTCCAATCATGCATCACTGGTTTTATCATCAAAACATTCCTCCAGAAGACAAGTTACTGAGCCCTCTGGATATCATGTCTGGCCTGTTGATTCCAACAGAAAATGAGGAGCCTAGTCAGCTAGTCAGTACTCTGTGATGAAGGAGAAACCTTGAGAAAACACTGATGAGATGTAACTGCACCCTCGGGACAGCCTGAAGAGAAGCTGTGGCAGAGGTCCATGGCAGATGGTGGCATCTGCTGTAGCAGCCCAGACAGGAGCTTGTAAGGTGGTGGGTGGGAAACTCTGAACACCCTGAGAACATGAGTCGCTCAAGCACCTTAGCTCCCCAGTGTGGCTCACTGCTGATGAAAACCTATTATAATTGGAGTGGCTGCCACTCCAATCAAAATCTTCCAGAGGAAAAGGAGAATTTTTCCAGCTCCAATTCTATGTGGCAAAATCTGCCAAGTGAGTTGGAACTCTTACACCTTATTTTTTGGCAAGGGGGCCACACCGAGCGATGCACAAGGGATACTCCTGGCTCTACACTCAGGAATTACTCCTGGCAGTGCTCAGGGGACCATATGGGATGCTGGGATCCGAACCCGGTTTGGCCGTGTGCAAGGCAAACACCCTACCTGCTGTGCTCTCTCTCCAGCCCCTTACACCTTTTGAAGACAATCAGAGGGTGAGTGGTGAGTTATGCAAAAACCACCGCTCTTGCCATCATGCAGCATGCAATGAATTTCGGGTTCTTTGGAGAGAGATGTTCTGTAGCAGCTGGATCAGTGAAGACTTTGGCTCGGTGTCCAGAGACTGATTTAGACTAGGTCCCACCCGCATTTTGTGATCTTGTGAGAGGTCATTTTCACATTTTGTGGAAAAGAGCTTGGACATAAAGACAGTAGTCAAGCCAAGGGTCCTGGTGGGTCAGTTCTATTCTAGGGCACATGGTTAAATGTCTGGAGGGTATTTTCTTATCGATTTAGAGCTTAATATTTACTGAAATTTTTTTCTCATATATAAATTAGGAGAAATCCCTCCATCTTAGGTGTGGAAGGGAGGTCAGAACAAAGAATAAATCAGTCCCTGAAAGGGATATTCTCTGAAATCATCGTATCACCTGTAAAGTGGGGCCAAGTGCCACTAGCAAAGGAACAACCCACCAGGGGGTGAAGCAATCAGAGGGTGAGCAAAGCACTGTCATTCTTGATCATCCTTGGGCAGATTTGAGTGCACAGAAGTGAAGTGAAACCGACCCCCAAATGCAATTACTCATTTTGATGAGAAGTGTCGCTACCTGTGATTGGTCAGGCCGATGGATTGCATCAGTAGCTAAATAAGGGTTTTGATTTCAGAGCTGCAGTTTCTAGATTTCAGCTTAGTGATATGATGCGTTAGGTCTTTGGCAGATCTCTGGGACCTCTTTGGTACATTCACAAGCTGCTCATTCTCTGTAGTATCTGCTTTCTCGACTGCACAGAGAAGACAGAGAGCTTGCGAGGTGGCAATGAAAGAGATGTATTTGCAGACTTGTGGTGGCTTTGGGGAGAATTGGACATTAAAACATAGAGGTTGGGTGACCTTGAGTAAAAAGAACTGCTCATTTCCTACTCCCAGGAGAGGGCTTTGGACCCAGCTCCTCCTAAATTCTCAGGCTCCCTGCCTCCAGAGACTTAACAGAGGGAGGACCCCAGGTGGAAAGTGGACCAATCCCCTATTAGACCACCTAAGATCTGGGCCCTGGTCAGGTGCAAAAAGTAAGACCACTTTGAGGGAAGAAAAGAGCAGTTGTTCTCTTTCCTCTCTTTGGATTAGCCAGGAGGATGGAGAGAAGCAGGCAAGGTTCAACCCCCACTACTAATCATCCAACCGTTTTTTGCTACATTCCCATCCTTACTATTCAGCGTTGGAAAGATAATGTGCATTTCCCTTTATTTATCCCAAAGCCGTCCACGAAAACATTTTCCATCATTTCCTGGCTTGGTGAGAGAGGATGTTACTAACCAACTGCCACATTACTGGTCTGATTACAGTGTCAGGTCTAACAGAGCAGCTGGTCAGCTTCATGATAAAAGAATGAAAGACGTTGCTTGTAAAAAGCTTCATCTGTGTTAGCAACCTCCGAAATTAGTCTTGCTGCCCTCACGTTCCCCAACTGCTTCTTCAAAACTCTGCTTCATTTCTAGGCTGCAAGTTACCCCGGGGACTGAATTTGATAATCAACTCTTAGAGATTTCCACCCTCCACCTGCCCCCACACTCCAGCATCTTAGCCATGTGAGGTGACTGTGAATTTGCCGGGACAGGAGACGTCGGTGACTGTTGTAACAGGGTTTGTGGGGTGTTGAAATGGGGTGGGAGAGAAACTCTCCCTTATTAGAGTCTGAGCCATGATCTTCCCACTGCTTTACAAAATCATGCGTTTCATAGTCGTCTTGGAAATAAGAAAGGCAATGGCAGGACTCTCAAGTCATGCCAAGACTAGGGAGATTGTGGCCTGTTTGGCTTTTCTGAAGTTCTGACTCTCATTTTTGAGTCCCGCTAACGGTTGAGACTGAGCTAACTATATCTTCTAAAAATAGGTACCAGCAAGCTTCATATCGGCTTCTGAAAAGGGAGATTGTATTACTAAAGGAGAAAAATTATATAGTGGTAAATCCTAAAGGAAGAAGAGGATGGGGGTGAAAATACGGAGGAAGGGGAGAGGATGGATGAGGAATCTAGGAGAAGGAAAGAGAAGAGGAAAGGAAAGAGGAAGAAAGAAGGGGGGAACAAAGGAAAGGGATGGAGAAAAGGGCCATTGTTTGGAACAAAGTCTTTGCCTTATCTCTCCCCAGTACCCAGAAACTTTCCGCTGCAGAATGTTCAGTTCACTCACAGAAGGACTTTTGTACTCATGGACTTCTTTCTGTGCTTAGACAGAGCTTGCTCCAGAAGATGGCTTAGTGAGTGGAGAGAAGCCCAAATAGCTCCTCTTTATTGTATTTATCAGCATGGTCTGTGGGCCTTTCTCAGAACGAATGAGGGTCCTAATTAACATTTTTTTAAACAACGACAACAAACTCTGGGACTACAACAAATCAGCCAAACAAAAACTACAAAACTAACTCCTAGATTTGGTGAAAATTAGCCCGACAAGCTACCGAGAATATCCCGCCCTGGGTGGCAAAGCCTGGCAAGCTACCTGTGACGTACGTATTCAATATGCCAAACACAGTAACAACAAGTCTCAAAATGGAGACGTTACTGGGCCTGCTCAAGCAAATCAACGAACAAAAGGAAGACAGTGACAGTAGAGGGGAAGGGAGATGGTTGTAAAGGGTGAGTAGAAGGGTCTTTTGAGTGGTGGATGGTGAGCGGAACTTTGGTGGTGGGTGTGGTGAGTCCTATCTAGAGAGGGGAATTTGCCATCTGCAAGGCTTTGCTTTTGCATTTTAGGGAGGGAGGGAGGTCCCCAGATGAGCCTCAACCCCAGAATTCGTGCATCACCCTATAGAACTTGGAGCTCTGTTTCTCTCCTCATAAAAAAAACAGAATTAAATCAAATTTAACAGTTTTTTTAGCACTTGAATCATCGGCCAAGGAATGTGGGTGTTGCTATGTTCCAAGCATCCTGAAACATTACAGAAATATGTGTGTACAAATATTGAAAGAGGAAACAGTTGTTGCATTCTATGACACACAGTCAAAGATCCCAAAAGCTACCAGCGCAATAGGTCGCTGAAGACCAAGATTCAGAAACCTCATCTGCTGCTAGCTGAGGAATGTAAGTAAGCATACGGGAGACAAGGGAAGCCATGAAAGCGGGCATTGAAAAAGGAAGGTTCTAGCAAACGGAGTCGGGGGAATTCTTGCATGGCTGTCTAGCCAAAAGACTGTAAGCCCATAGACCACCTCATCACCCACAGTATGCACATTCTGAGTGCAGAAACACAGTTGACTGTTCAAAGGGCCATAATCCGAGACAGGAAACACGGGCTTATCACTGGACCGCCAAGACACTGCACTAGGTCTCTGCGTGCATGCCAGCTACCAAAACTTGAACATAAGTAACAGCATGGTGAGGGAGAGTTGGAGCACAGGGAGAAGATCATCTAACTAAGTGGTAATAGAGAAAACTTGGGGGTACATCTGAATACCTGGTACTGAGAATAGCCGACCAACAGAACTAGACAAACAACAACTACAGCATCTCCCCACTCCCCCATCCCTAGTACTTTCCATTTTATATCCTCTAATGACCCATCTGCATTCTTCATGGAGAGGAGTAAAATGAAGACATTTCTCTATATAATTAAATTGAATTTAAAAAAATATCATTCAAAATAAAATCCTCAACCTCATTGGGGGCAAAGAACTGGAATTTCCAAGAAGAAAGCAGTTCATTAAGTGTTTGCTTTGGAGTTGCTGAAGAGATAGTAAGGGGTTAAGGCACTTGCCTTTCATGTGGCCAGGGCCAGTTTGATTCCCAACACCATATGGTCCCCCAAGCATTCTCCAAGCACTCCTACGAGTGGTCCCCAAATACATAGCTGGGAGTACTCCTAGAGAACCACTAGGTATGATACTTCTCCCCCAGGTATAGACCTTGATCCCACAACTCTAACCCTGCAAAATTTATTTTTGATAGAATCAAAATTTTTTTTCTGGACAGTAACCCACTCTGAATGGATTGAGGGAAGTTTCATGGAGCAATGAATTGAATCAAAAACAATTCTCTGCAAACAATTAACATAATGATCAAGTTAGAGTATTTCAACTTCAGATCATGTATTAGACTGTATTAGGATTTACTGTGGAGGTAGCTCAGTGGTAGAGTGTATGCCTGATATGCATAAGATCCTGGGTTCAAGCCCCAGCACCTCATTTTCCAATAATAAAATAAAAAGCTCAAGACTTCATTCTAGGACAGATGCCTCAGAGGTTATTTCTATTGAACAGAACATCCTTCTGTTCATAGAAGTATCATCGTTCTATCCCTAATCTTTAATAAAGTTCCCAGATTTTCTTCTGGTACAGATTTATTTTATTTTAGCACTATGGGTCTGAGTTCATTCAGATGCTGGTTGTAGATATTTGTTACACCTACATGTGAGATTTGACTTCTCACACAAGTAGCTTTTGACTCCTGAAAACCCATTATTAGGAAAGGAAATATATGCAGTTTGGAAAAACAACCTTCGCTGACCTCAAAGAAAATATTAGCTGCTCTCCTAATTATTATCAGCTGGGCCTGGCACCAGCATACTCATGCTAGGCTGCATCATGAGGACAGGATTGCCATTCTGTCTAAATGTCTTTACTACCTGAGATTACTGGTCCCAAGTCAAGTATTATATCTAAATCGGGTATTTAACTTGGAGAACTTCAAGTGCCAATTGCCTGAAATCAGCTCATTTCATGAGGCTTACTCTCACAACCGTCTCTCTGTTCCTGGACTTGGTAAGCCTTTACAGTACAAGCCAGGTGTAGATTTGACTCCAGTAGAAGAGATATACTTTCTCCATACCTTTGAATGAAGAAGTAGTGAGTGTTTTTGTTACTTAGAGCAGCTGGGGTCTTCCTTGTGATGAAGGAGATTAAGAGAGGCTGATCTATGTTTACGAGCTCTACTTCAATTCCCAAGTACGGTTTGGTATGGTTTGACAAGTTTGATCAGCCACATTTTAGTTCAAAATTCTGAGAGTACAAAGGAAAGCCCGGGCTTTCTCAGATTAAAATAAATAATGAGCTGTAATCTCCGTTATGCTTGTTTAGTGTTTTATGATTTATAAATCCCCACTTGCTCATCTCACTTACCCTAATCCAGACCATTATAGTGTGTTTCGATGTCCAGAAAGCCTGAATACACTCAGATTTGGGTAAATCAATTTGTTTTGTTTCAAGAACTAGGTCTGGGCAAGGTAGAAAAGTTCCTAGGCAAGTAGGTAAAGGGCTTATAAGATCTTTCCATTTCTTTTCTCTTCTAGCTCCTCACTCTCCGTGCTGTTTCTTCTTTCCTGGACTGACCTTGACATATAATCCAAGGTCCTTCTATTCTGGGGACTTGGTGCTCAAGGGCAGCCTTGAAGACCCATTTGGAATTCTGTGAACTTTTAGATGCCTCTTACGTATTCACTCAATGAATCTGAGTGTCCAGTGTCCTAGGCTCAAGTCATTGATTTGCTACCGAGTTGGTTTACACAAGGCTTTGGACTTTCCGTAGTCTTTCAATCTCTCTCCATGCGAGTGTTCTAAACTTCAGTCCTTCATGGATTTTGCCAGAATCTTCAAGTGGCTGATGTCAAGGAGTTGAGGCAGAGCATGAAACAATTCTCCTGGTGTCTGCCCATCGCTCACTCCAGTGCCATGGTGGGCCTTAGGGTAGTGACAGCATATAAGCAAAAGAAAGTTTGATCAGAGTCAGGCCTTGTGGCATGAAATGCCCAAGCAGCTGACTGCTGAGGCTTACAAAGTTGATTGCAATGCTTGACAATAACAGTGACCATAGCTGTAAACAAAACTGTGGGCTCTTGGGAGGCCAAATATCATCCATAGTCTTTTGCAATTGTTGGAGTCAAGACAGACATCTGCAAATTGTAGATATTTACATAGATGGAATACAGTACTTTTAAGGGATTAGATAACATCTTAGTAAAAATGAAATGTCCAGTCACCAAATTGTAAATTTAATTCCAGCCAGAGTCTTTATTAAGTCTTTGGGGGCAAGAGGATATGGGAATATAAACATTTTAAAACTCAGTGATTCTCCACAAGTCTGAAACGCAGAGGTTCTCCTAATTGTTAAGAAGAGAGTGTTCTAAAAAAAAAGAGAGTGTTCTATTTTAGTCACATCCAAGGAATTTTAGTTAAATTATAAACTTCAATTAGCTGTTGCTTGAGAGACCTCTCCTCCTTAAAAAAAAAATCCAACCAAGGTACATACAGGCATTTGGAACACTGAAGACATTTGGGTGTCTATTCTCAAACCAGCTACCCGTGACATATTCAATATGCCAAACACAGTAACAAGTCTCACAATGGAGACATTACTGGGCCTGCTCGAGCAAATCGATGAACAACGGGAGGACAGTGCTATACAGTGCAGTGTTATTCTCAAACCAGAGTGATAATCAATCGAGGTCTTCGCTAGACTACAGTCTTTAGGCGAAGTCTGTAGAGGGGCAGGGTTTAAGAAAAGATTATAGGCTGGAGCCATAGTATAGTGGGTAGGAAGTTTGCCTTGCATGCAACCAACCTAGGGTTGACTCCCAGAACCCCCTATGCTCTCCTAAGCCCAACAAGAGTGATCCTTAGTTCAGAGCCAGGAGTTAGCCCTGAGCATCGCTGGGTGTCACCCCCAGCCCTCTACCTTCTGCCCAAAAAGGCAGAAGGGAAATGAATTGTTATGTTGTGGGTGCTACTTCCCCTTCAAAAACTCCAAAAAAAGTCTTACTGCAGGATTGAGCTTAAATCCCAGTATCTCTGAAAACCAACTTATAAAACAACTAATGAGCATGAGCACTTGAAAAAAATTTTAAAAGTATTTATATTTTTGGTCCCCATTGCCATTTAAATCCAACCTTACAAATGAGGAACTGAGATTTAGAGAGATCGATATTCTTTTCTTTTTTTCTTTTTGGATCACACCAGGCAATACACAGGGATTACTCCTAGCTCTGCACTCAGGAATTATTCCTGGTGGTGCTCAGGGACCATATGAGATGCTGGGAATCGAACTTGGGTAGGCTGCATGCAAGGCAAATGCCGTACCTGCTGTGCTATTGTTCCGGTCCTGAGATATGGATATTCTGAAGGCCACACTGTCGTAGCATTAAGATTCTTCCACCTTTGATTTTAAATTCCACGGTTCTTGGGACTAGAGAGGTAGTACTGTGGATAAGACATTTGCCTTATATATATAGAGAGAGATATAATTCTCCTCATAACTTTGCATTTTGTGGGGCAAAGAAGTCGTGGAGAAAGGAAATGCTTTCATTTTGGGATTCCTTCTCCCCATACCCTCAACTCCTACCCCTTACCCTTATTTCCAAGGCTTTCATATACTTGGTTATGATGTTTGTCAAATATTGGACCCAAGTATAAGTTTCAGGGAAAACCCAAATATGTAACCTGGAGAATAATTTTCTATCACTTTTTCCCCCTATCTGTTTTATTCTGTTTTGAGGCCATACTGATGATGCTCAAGGTTCACTCCTGACAGGCTTGGGGTGTCAAGGATCAAACCCGGTCAAGGCAAGTGCCCTGTCTTCCTGTCCACTGCTCTCTCCCTCTCTCTGTCTTCTCTCTGTCTCTCCCTCCCTCTCCCTCCTTCACCCCACCCTCTCTCTCTCTTTCCCCAGCATCGAGAATAATTTTCAAGAACTCCTGTCTAATAAGATTTAGTTCGGTGCCTCATGAGCATTTACTGAGCTTCGGAATCAGGATTGGCATCTGTCCTGGTTTTAGTTTTTCATTACTGCCCCCTGCCGGTAGTAGACCGTCATTGGCATCTTCCAGAACTTGAACCTAGGATCTAGGTTTTCAGCATGAAATTGTGAGACAATGGGCTAAAAAGATAATACAGGGGACAGGTTTTTACGTAGTTTATGGTTGTGACCACCACAACCCTGGTTCAAATCCTGTTACTGCTAGATGGGGCCCTCCCAAACAAAAACTAAATTCTCTGGGTGTAGATCAGTGATAATCCACTCTACTTGTTTATTAAAACCAGAAGAGAAGTTTTCAAACATATTAATGCCAAAACCTCATCCCCAGAGATTCTGAAGACTTGGCAATGGATCTGCCTGTACATTTTGAAAAGCTCACCAAAGAATTCTAAGATCTAACCAGGGTTGAGAATCTCTGACCTAATCAACCATAAGTTGAAAGGTTGAGTAATATAAACATGAAAAAATATGCATGAAATTTTTCATCTAAATTATTCCTAGCCTCTTTACAACACATTTCAAGACTATGATTTTTATGTATTAAGAAAAATTAAAATAAACCATTTTCTTCACTAACATTCAGGATTTCCCTCATAACTAATTTGGAATCCAGCCTAAAATAAGTCAGATTTATTATCTTATCACATTTTATATGATATGATATGTTATTTCATAAGCTATGGTATAAACAAATACTATAAATAAAATGACTTATGAAAAATGTATAGAAAGTCAGCCTGAATTTTCTACCAATGGTCCTATAAACTTCGCTCTTCTTTATCACATGAGTTTCATGTTAACTAAAAAATCAGAGGCTTTTTTTTTATTATTTTAATCAGACAGATTGAAAAGGCAATTTATTTGAGATTCAATTTTTGTCTAGTCAGGAGGAAAACTGAGTGCTTGTAAAAAAAAAACTAAACAAGCTTCATGTTGTTAGTTGGTAGATACATACCACATCATGTAGAAATACTATGAAGTATCACAAGTTACACATACATGGGTGGGAATAGGGTCAATTTCCATGGAAGTAAATTTAACTAATCCAAAGAGCATCTATGAGAGTGAGTAAATGTTTATTCTGTGTTCACAGAAGTATTCCATTCTAATGTGTCTCTGTACATGCCCGTAAACCCCGATCTCAAATATCTCAAAGGGCAATGTGGCATGCTCATACCAGAGTTGTCCTTACTGTTGGAGCACTTTACACCTTTGGGGGCAGAATGTCAGAATCTGTTTTGTTGTGGGGTCACACCTGATAGGGCTCATTGCCAGGGCCAGAGTGACTCTCGCCAATGCTTGGGAGCTAAGCACTCTCAGGGGTAGAATTTGGGCTTAAGTATATGCGAGAAATGTGTTCTGCCACCTTTCCGCCACCTCGGCCCCAAGGTCTACATCTTCAATCATTCAATAATTACTCTGGCCCCACAGGACTCCCTGCTATTGGGGGTACTATATTATTTTATGTTTCACTCAGGGGAAAAAATCAAAACCAAACCAAGTACCAAAACACCCATTCGATATTATCTGGCTCTTAGGCATTTTCTTAGCTGGAAAAAAAAATTACGAACTCAGAAAAAATTCACAGTCACGCTAAAGAGCATTTCCCCAGCAAATGGGAAGAGTTTTTATATTATATTAGCACCAATATAAATTTATATTGAAAAAGGTATTTTGGGTCACATCCAGAGGTGCTCAGGGGCTCAGGAATATCCTGGATCTGTGCTCAGGAGCACCCCAGAGATGCTCAGGGAACTGGCTGTGGTACCAGAGATTTGAACTTGTGTCTATGGAATGTAAGCCAAGGGTCTTAACCTCTCTACTGTCTCTCTGACCCTGGAAAAAATATTTTTATATAATAGAATATAGCCCATTCCTTAACAAGATGAATCTGAACTTTTTGAGTTCCAATAAATAGAGCCTTTCAGAAAAAATAAGCAAATTTCAAAGCAGCATAGTAAATTCGGTTGTTTTTAGCCTTATTGCCTGGTTTCAACTTGATTCAAGTTCTGAAAATATTGTGCAATTATTTATTTTCTTGGCTGAGGTAATAAGTTACAAAACCATGGAAATACTTTGAAAACAACTCACTCACACAGTCTCTTCACCCCTGTTTTATCGAGAGGATTAGATGATAATTCTGTGTATTTTCCAATATTGTCATTTAGAATTTAGCCAAGATTTCAATTCTAATCATTCAGGACATTTTTAGGGCAGGTAATGTGATTTTTAAATTTCTGTTAAAATCATTGTGTACATTTCAGTACCATTTTGTTTGGAAAATACATAGCCAGTTCCAAATTCCTGAGATTAGTGTCAGTATCAAAATGCTATCACTGAAATGAGTTCCCCCACCTGGTTCTATTTAGAACTAACTAGGATTACTCACAGGAAATCAGAATATTCATTTAAACATCATAAAATTAGGAGAGAAGTTTCATTTTGGGGTAGTCCCGATACAGTATAAAATGGGGGCTGGTAGGGACTAGAAAACTTGTCCCTGACCTACAGGTATCCAGTAGGGCTGGACAGAAAGTACAGTGGAGAGGGCATTTGCTTTGCATGTGGCGGGCCTAGATTTGATCCTTGGAACCTCATATGGTTCCCTGAGCTCCAACTGGAGTGATCCCAGGAGTAAGTCCTGAGCACTGCCAGGTGTGCCCCCTCAACATAAAATAAAACAAAACCCCCGAAAGTTGTGCAGAGAGTAATGGTGAAAGTTGGACGTGCAGAACCCCACCATTGAATTCATTAGTGACATTAGCCTCTTTCTAGGGCTTTCTTTTCTGTTGTTGTTGGGAAGAGGGCAATAGTGTACCCAGTGGTGCTCAATGGTTATTTCTGGTTCCGTGCTCAGGAGTGACCCTTGACCAAACTCTGGAGACCTTATGCAGTGCCAGGTTCGACAGCATATAAGGCAAACGCCTTCCCCTACACCTTCTCTCTGGCTCCTTTAGTTCTCTTGGTAAATGCAAACCTATAGAGTCTTTAAAAAACATTTTCTTGCTGAGGGCTCTTATACCTACAGGCTATTGCTAGGAAGTTCCTGCCCTGATGATCTTGCAGAAATGCCGGAAAATTATGAAGTGAAAAAATTTTAAGTTCTTCACCAACATACTCTTGTGAGGCTGCTGTTTCTCAGGGCAAAAACAAATCCTGGCTGAAAGAGATTATACTTGTGGCAAGGAGAAACACAGGAATGCAGGGGCAGTAGGAGTCACAATCTGCCAAACCTGAGATATTAGGAATAACAGCAAATTTCTGGAAGCCTTTTGACATTGTCGGTGTGGTGTGTACATTTAATTTAGACAATTGATTTAAAATATATGTATTTGCTCAATAGCACAATTAGGCTTACTTTTTAATCTATCATTCAATTTTTAGTAGAGTATAATTTTTAGTTCTTATGTATTTTATTATTATTTTTAAATGAATCACCATGAAATACACAGTTACAAAGTTGTTCCATGATTGAGTTTCATTCAGACAATGTTCCAACACCCGTGAGAGGAGTTTAATTAAATAGCACCCATGATGGACATGCTTTAGAAAGATGAGTTTTTAATCTAGACATCAGTCAATAAAAACATTTCTCAGCATTGATAGTCTCTATCAATCATTACCATTTCTGTGTTGGAGGAGGATTTTACCAAAACAGAAGCTGCATGCAGGTGGCCATTTTGAGCTATGGTCCCGCTGCTTTAATAATAAGATGGGTTGGGAATATCTGCTGAACCAGTGACTTTTCTTAAATAGATTATACTGGCTATCAGGCAACTAGAGTTAGAAACCGGGAGGATTTACCCAGATTTAAGATCATTTAATACTTGGATCTTATGTCTACTCTTAGATAGAGACTTGCCATTAATCTGAGAATTAGGAAAAGATTTGGACTTTCCATTTCTCTGCATCTTCCAAATCTTCAGCCTGTGTGTATGTTGTCTCATACTCAGTTGGACAATTTGCAACCCCCGAGACAGCAATAGAAGGAAGGGTTGAATTTATCCATCTCTGTATCTTTAGGGTATCCTGCATGCTGTGGTTGCAGCATAATACAGCATTGGGTTATGAAGTTTGCATTTTATGGTTGGTTTTATTTTTTATTTTAGGTCATCGGCCACTCTCCAGAACTCACGGATGCTCCTCCCAGACAGGAGTATAAAAGAAAGCTCCCAGGACCATGCTACTGGACTCCGCACCAGGCTGTGGGGCAGGTGAGAGCCCTCCCCACCCCAAGAGACCCAGCCTCGGCAGCCGACTCCACTGCCCAACCACCGTCACGATTCAGGCCACTTTCCAGAAGCTCAGGCAGAGCCTCACGCAAGAATGAAGTCCCGTGGAACCCAGATAATGGGTGACTTTGGAACCTTCCACTCTGGAGTCAACGGAACAGAGATCTTCTGCCTGCTTCCCCCAATCTCCTGTGACTCAGGGATCACACCCATAAACCACACTCTGTCTGCACCAGGTAATCTCCTCATCGGCCTCCCTCCAGAACTCACGGATGCTCCCCCCAGATGGGAGAATAAAAGAAAGCTCCCAGAACCATGCCACTGGACTCCGCACCAGGGTGTGGAGCGGGTGAGAGCCCTCCCCACCCAAGGGACCCAGACCCGACAGCTGACCTCCACTGCCCAACCACCGCCACCCTCCAGGCCGCTCTTTGGACACATTATAAGACACTTCCTACCCATTTATGCCTCTCAGAGAGCCTGGCAAGCTACCGAGAGTATCCCGCCCGTACGGGCAGAGCCTGGCAAGCTCCCCGTGGTGTGTTCGATGTGCCAAATATAGTAACGACAATGGGTCTCATTCCCTTGACCCTGAAAGAGCCTCTAATCATTGGGAAAAGACGAGTAAGAAGAGGCTGCTAAAATATCAGGGCTGGGATGAATAGAGATGTTACTGGTGCCCGCTTGAGTAATTGATGATTAACGGGATGACAGTGATACAGTGATACAGTGATTTTAGGTCATGCCTGGTGGTGCTCAGGGGTTACTCCTGACAGTGTTGCTCCTGGTGGTGCTCAAATGCTCCCTCCCCGGCACACCCTCCCCCCTCCAACCTGCAAAGTGTGCATGACTGACCTTTGAGCTCTCTCTTTGGCCCATACTTTCAGTTTTAACTAGAGTTTTCTATTTTTCTTGGCAAACGTTAATCTGAGTAAGAATTGACATAAGGCCTGAACGCACAGACATATTGTTATTTCAGTCCTATGGCAATGATTAAGTTGAGTTTTATTTCCAGCCCTGGAATGAAAATGCAGTTAACATATGGGGAAATGCTACACAATTCCTCTCCACCTGCCACTCAGTTTCAAAGAAAGTGTTAGCTGTATGATTTTCCATACAGATTTTCCAACGGATTCATGATGGATGAAGATATTTTGGTTAAGAAGTTCAACACAAAGCCACCTTCTGGATTAGTGAGATTCACAGAAGCTCAGAAGCCAGGCAGGCTTTGGCTGAGTTCATTTGTGAAGCCACAGGGGTTGGGGTGGGGGGTGCTTCAGGACAGTGTACCACCCCACCTTCTGTTCACACATCTACGCTGAGGGAATGCAGCAATTGTTAGCAAACGCAGATTTCCAACATGCTTTGTTTGCTGCCTTTCCAAATGGGAAGTTTCCTAGCTGGAGTTCTGGGATCCAGAATTTTTCCATCTGAGAAGGTTTATGTTTTGACTAGGTGTTGGTTTTGATCTTCAAAGATGGCCATCCCCCTCAAAGTCAGCATCTCATGAAACAGTCCCTGGATCTCCGGATGAGGGCTCCTACAAGAACTCTGGCTACACCACCCTCGGAGGTATCTGTGTGCCATGAAGTTGGGGAACATCAGGCTGAGTCTCTGTCATTGTGGAAGGCAAAATGCAAGTTATCTGCTTCGCACAGTGGTGATCATCCGTAGAATGGGTCTTTTTTGCTAAACTGTTGGTAGCACTGTAGCACTGTAATACTGTCCTCCCGTTGTTCATCGATTGAGCAGGCACCAGTAACATCTCACAACAAATTGTGAGAATTATTGTTACTGTTTTTGGCACATCGAATACGTCACAGGTAGCTTACCAGGCTTTGCCATGCGGGCTAGATACTCTTGGTAGCTTACTGGTCTCTCTGAGAAGGGTGGAGGAATCGAACCTGGGTACACCGCGTGCAAGGCAAACACCCTACCCACTGTGCTATTGCTCCAGCCCAAACTGTTGGTAAATGTGGGGAAAGTTAAGTAGTTAGACTGAAACAAAGATCTTGAAGAATTTTTTTTTTCCCTAAAGAGTCCTTGGGAGGTGTGTATTTTCTTAAATGTATTTTTAAAACATTTTAAATTTTATTGGAGCTGGAGTGATAGCACAGCAGTAGGGCGTTTGCCTTGCGCATAGCCAGCCCAGCTGAGCCGGGTTCGATTCCCCCGCCCCTCTTGGAGAGCCTGGCAAGCTACCGAGAATATTCAATATGCCAAACACAGTAACAAGAAGTCTCACAATGAAGATGTTACTGGGCCCGCTCGAGTAAATCGATGATCAACAGGAGGACAGTGTTTGTTTTAAATTTTATTAAATAATCAGGGTTTACATAGTATTGATAGTTGAGTTTTAGCCCTGTGATGTTCTAGCACCAATTCCACCATTGGTGCCAGTTCCCCCCCACCAGTATTCCCAGCTTCCCTCATGACCCCCAGCCTGCCACCTTTAAACATGCCACAGATACATTTTATTTATTATTATTTTTAATTGAATCACTATGGGATGCATAGTTACAAAGTTGTTCACGATTGGTTTTCAGACATACAATGACCAACCCCCATCCTTTCACCAGTGTACATTCCCCGTCAATGTTCCCAGTTTCCCTCCCACCTCCACCCTCTAGTAAGTACATTTTAAAGTTTGGTTGTTGTAATTTGGATCTCATGCTTTCAGTATTGTTGAATCTGTGATTTGAATATATGCTATACCATCCCCCTTCTACTCCCCATTACTGATGCACCCAAGGCCCTTCACCCCTGCCCCTCTTCCCCACCCCCCCACACACACACTAGGGAAGTGTGTTTTCTTAGAGTCCTTTGTGTGACTGCCATCTCTGAGATCGAATTAAGGAAATAAACCTGTTTATTCATTGACCAGTCAGCCTCTCATTGTTGCTCTTTCAACAGGAAATAGTAGATAAATTATCAATTGAAAAGGTTATTTGATATTCACTTTAAGCGGAGAAGAAAAGGGAATTCCCAAAAGGGAAGTAAAGTAGAACCTGGAAACCACCTTGATGGTATGTTGACATCAGGATATAACAAAATAAAACAGAACAACTTTGACATTGGCAAAAATGAGCTGATGTGATAATTATCCTAAAAAGGGCCAAATAGAATGACTTGGATACGTAGTTCCACCAAAGGTTAGGGCAAGTTTTAGGAATTACAGGAAATACCTTGCTATTTATTTATTTGTTTAAGAGAATGGGCGGGAGGGGGCATTACCTCTTAGTACTCAGGGTATCATATGGCACCAGGGATCATGGGGAGATATCCTTAAGTTAGCTTAACATTTTGGAGGGATTGAGGGGCAAGTTTGGACCATATGTGACTGTGCTCCCTCAGGGCTTGTTCCCCGCTCTGTGTTCAGGAATCACTCCTGGTGGTACTGGTTGACCATATGTGGTGTCAGGAATTGAACAAGGATCATCAAGGCCCAAAGCAAGAGGCTAACTGCCTGTACTATCTCTCTGACTCCAAGAGAGCCTAATATTTAATAGGGAAAACTAGTTCACATAGATTGCTTGGCTTTCATCCTTCTCCTTCATAGCTTATCTCTAACATCTATCCCACTTAGTCAAGGGCAGGGAGTCAGTTTCCCAGATTTTACATACTTGAAGTGGGTGAATAGAGGGCTTTGGGGGCCACATCCAGTGGAGGTGCTTGGGGGAGCACATGTGGTGCTGGGGAGAGAATTGAGGTTGACCACATGCAAGGCCTTAACCTCGTGCTATCTGTCTGGTAGTTGGGTCTACAACTTAGTTACTGTGTAATGCTGAGCAAATCACTTCACCTCTATGACCATATTTTCCCTTCAGCAAAATGGACACAAGTCAAGCAGCTCATCTTAAATGACTGAAGTCATGCTTGGAACACTTCCTGTTGTAAATATATATATAAGTGGTCATGTTCATAACCTTTATGTGCAGTGGTCTTTTCACTATCATGCTTATTTCAAACTTTTTTCCCCTCCCTTTGCTCAATCTGCTCTCCAGCTTGTCTTTCCAAATGCCATCCATCGTTTCAGTCCCAATTTAAGCCCCATCTGTTCCAAGAAGCCTTCTTTGAGAACATTAGCCTTGTTGCATGTTCTCTTTCTTGAATTGTTGTAGCATGTACTGTTTATATGGTAGATTTTAGCTCTTAAATACTTTCTCTGTTACACAATACTTGTTTCATAGTAATTAGTTGCATCTCCTTGGATAGATTTTAGAATGCTAGAACTGAGAGGTACCAGGCCTTCTAAAAAATAGATGATCAGGGGCTGGAGTGATCATATAGCAGGTTAAGGTGCTTGCCTTGCAAGCAACCAATCCGGGTTTGATTCCGGCATCCCATATGGTCTGCCAGGAGAGGAGTGATTCCCAAATTACACACATACACCACTGCACATAAAGGTTATGAATATGACCACTTATATATATGTTTACAACAGGAAGTGTTCCAAGCATGACTTTAGTCATTTAAGATGAGCTGCTTGACTTGTGTCCATTTTACTGAAGGGAAAATATGGTCGTAGAGGTGAAATGATTTGCTCAGCATTACACATAACTAAGTTGTAGTTAGTTCAAGCCAGGAATAACTCCTGAGCACTGATGGGTATTGTCCCTCCCCAAAACAAAACAAAAAAATGCATATCAAGTTACCCAGAAAGGTAGTATTGGTTCCCATAGCATCTAGTTAATAAAGCAGTGACTATGGACGTAATAACTGAGGTGTGAGAGGTGATGTGAATAGTGAAGGCCCAAGGTCAAACAGCAACTAAATGTGTAAGGTCCACACTTGGCAACAGACTCACACACTTCAGAACCAGGCAACCTGTGTTTGAGTTCACGGCCTTGGCACAATGACCTGACTGAGTCTCATTTTTCTTATCTGTTACATGAGAGTCTTCATGAAGTGACACTGAGAGTAAGTGTAATAGTGTATCTAAAATTCCTAGTGCAACACCTAGTATTTCTGGACAGGTGCCCCACCACCAACAAAAAACTAAAAGGGCTCCTTTCTGTTTCTTTTTACATTTTTAAACTTATTTTTCCCATTTTTAATTTAATTTTTTTTAGTCACCATGAGATTGCAAAGTTATTCATGATTGGATTTTAGTCATACACTGCTTCAACACCAATCCCTTCACCAGTGTCCAATTCTCTCCACCAAGTTCTCACACGCCCCTAATTTGCCTCCTCACCATCAAGGGGCTCTTTCTAAAAAATATATAAGTTTTTGCATTGTTTTCTGCAGCAGTATTGCTGATAGAGTTTCATATAAGACACTTGACCGTCTTTCAGCATCACTTCCTCCTCCCCTTTGATCTTCCATCCACCATAGTCATTACCCCATCAAGTGGAATGCTTCCTATTGACTAAGGAGGCTGCAAGATATCCCCCTTTTCCCTATTTTTATTTTTATTATTTTAGGATAAGAAAGTGTCTGCAACAACTTCCACTTCCCAAGGCCTTATTAAGCAGCACTGAATTAAACATGTATTGGCTCTAAAACAAAGACAAGGAGTTTTGTGAACGATGTAGGTTAGAACTTGACTGTTTCTAGAGTCTCTGAGCTCCATAGCCCTAACAACTCATCTTCCTCACTTAAACCAAGTGGGCAGCTGGTGTGTGGTGAGTGCTGTAGCTTTACTGTGTGGAAGGCTTTTCAGTGCGGCTATCAACTCCTTTTTCACTTTAATTTCACACTTACAGTATTAAGATGCTAAGCACTTTTACAGACTCTGAAATACAAAAGTGACCGAGGTGTGCCATTGCTTGCAGAAAATCCACAGACCTTATGTGGATATTATTAGATTGACAAACACTCTTAATTGATTCCCATTATGCAGCGATAGAATGAAAAGAAAAAGATGCAAAAAACACGGATGGGATCTTCAACATTGCCAGGGAAGGGAAAGCAAAGAGAGGTGGGGAGAGAGATTCTGAGTTAGACCAGTGCCTGCCCAGTTGGTAAATGCTTTTTAATAAAGTCTTTATAGCACTCACATGCCTTAAAACTTATTTTTCCCTTAATTCTTATAGAGAGTTAAACCAGGTCGTTCTGAAAACTCTCTTAATAATCTGGATGGTTGTCTTCGCTCTCATATTCAACCAATTAGGAGAGAAAGATTGCATCGGAGTGGAAGGTTATGACTATGACAATGTTTTGAAGCTCATGAATAATGGGCGAATGCTTAGCAGGCGGCCTAACACCAGATGAAGAGAAGCATCTTTCCTGAACTGATGGGATGCTAGCATCCAGTCTATTTATAGAGCTCAGTAAATAAATACTGCATTAAAACGTTGACAACACTGCTTAATAAATCCTCAACCCAGCTCAGGCTTGGCTTATGTAAGCAGAGAGGACTTCTGGCCTCGTCCTCAGCGATTTCACCCACTCTATTTGGAAGTGTGAGATATTAATTAAAGAAATGCTGGATCGCAGCATCCAAGCTGAACCGAGCTGACAGCATCTTGCTGGCCATCTGTAATTGGTGCATATTTGGGAAGAAATTCTTCCTGAATCACTCTCTTTTTTAGTTCAAGCTCATTTGTTAGTGCAGTTCTCCTAACTGCATGCTCATGCACTGGGCCTTGTTTGTGTTTTGCAAAATCTTTCTGTTAGTTAGAGTATTAAATTTTGTCTTATTTTGGGGGCCACACCTGACAGTAGTCAGGGCTTACTCCTGGCTTTGTGCTCAGGGATCATTTCTGGTAGGGTTCAGGGGACAATTGTACCCCAATCAGCCACGTGAAGGTAAGCATCCTACCTGCTCTACTGTCTCTCTGGCCCTACAGTATTAAATTTTGTATAGCGAGATAATGGCTTTGCAAGACAGCTATGAAAGGGTAGAGCTGAATTAGCATAGAAAGCAAAAAACCTTTGATCAAATCATTACCTTTTATTTTCTTTTGGTGTATAAGAAAATCCTGCCAGTCTCATATATTACTGAGTAAAAAAGAGTAGTTATGTCTTCTTCTTGTTCTTAGCAGTTCCTATAAAGAGGTTTTGGGGATGAAATATAAAGCCTGGTCACTGCTACCAACATCAATAGCTATTTAGCACATCCTGCCCTTGTCAGCATTTGTAGTGCTCTCTTATTTGGGAGAGGGGCTACACACCGCTGTGCTCAGGTCTTATTTCCTGTTCTGTGCTCAGGGATGACTCCTGGGGGGCTCTTGGCACCATATATGGTACCAGATTCGAGCAGAGGTTTGCCACATGCAAGGCAAATACCCTCCCTGCAGTACTGTCACTCCAGCCCGAGTGCTCTCTTCTTGCATCATTCTGCTTTAAGTAAAATTCATGTGGTTGTGTAGACATTAGCATGAATCTTAAAATGGGATTCCTGCTTTTTGAGGTATTTTCTTCCAGAAAATTTTCATTGGTTCACAATGCTATATAAGTTTTGTGAGTGTAGCTTCACCCTTGACATGTAGAAATACCATATATTTCCACCACGGTAGTTCTAAAAATGAAGTCCCATGGAACCCAGATAATGCAGTGTGACCTTCCACTTTGGACTCAATGGAACCCAAAACAGAGATCTTCTGCCTGCTTCCCCCAGTCTCCTGTGACTCAGGGATCACACCCATAAGCCACACCATGTCTGCACCAGATAATCTCCTCATCGGCCACCCTCCAGAACTCCCGGATGCTTCTCCCAGATGGGAGTATAAAAGGAGGCTCCCAGAACCAAGCCACCAGACGCTGTGCCAGGCTGTGGGGTGGGTGAGAGCTCTCCCCCACCCCAAGGCACCCAGCCCCAGCAGCCGACCTTCACTGCCCAACCTCCGTCACGCTCCAGGCCACTCTCC